>NC_089824.1:141807496-143050829 GCF_035046505.1 Tiliqua scincoides
GGCTGTCCCCACTGATCAGTGCAAAACAGAAGTCCAGAAAGTACTGTAGATCCAGGCATGCTTCCAAGTCCTGGTTCAGACATTTCAGGTTTCAAAGGATGATGATGATATAATTTATATACTGATTGATAGTGTGGAAAGGATTCCACACTGCCCCCTTGCAGCATGTCACAGGTAAGAATAGGGACAAGGTTGAATCACTGCCCACATCTCCCCCCCCATATAATGCATGGAAGAAGCTATATTGTACCTTCAGTATACTATACTCATTGATTCTGTAATAACCATGTCATCCACTAATTTAAAAGCTGAGAGGTTCTTCATTCTTTTGGTTAAAGATATAATTGAAAAATATTTATCATTTGACTTTTACCTTTTTATACCACTCTTCCTCCAAGGAACTCAGGGTGGTGTACATAGTTCCTCCTCCTCTTTTGTCCTTACCACAATCCTGTGAGGTAGGTGAGGCTGAGAGATGACTGGCCCAAGGTCAACCAAGAAGTTTCATGGCTGAGTGGGTATTTGAACCTGGGTCCAACTTCCAAACCACTACACCTGTAATCGCATTCTTCAGTTTAAGCAAGAATTCTTTAGTTTAGGCAAAAACACCCACGCTGGCATAGCTAGGGATGAAAAACAAAGGCACTGAAATGAGAGTGTGGGGTGGCTTCTATTCACTTTATACAGGTGTTCCCTTATCCATGGTTTTCGAATCTGTGAGGGGAGGGGGCAGAATGTGGATATGAGGAGCCTGCCTGTATTCACCATTTATTTATTTGTCTATTTATAGTGGGCATATGTCAGTGATGGACAGACATAATTGTTGCTTCCCCGATAGCTTGAAAAGGGGAGAAAGGAATTTCTTCTATGTTCAGTTTCAACCAAAAGCATGAGAGGAGAACAACAACAACAGGAAATAATTGTTGCTAGACTCCTCAGGGCAAAAAGTCCCAGCTCTCCTTCATATCAAAGGTGCCTTTCTCTAAGAGAATACTGCTCCACCATTTCTCTCTCTCTCTCTCTCTCTCTCTCTCTCTCTCTCTCTCTCTCTCTCACACACACACACACACACACACACACACAGAAGAATGTGTGCTCCATTTCCTACACACTTTTTAAAAAAGAGTAAACAGGGAGCAAAAAGTAGTAAATCGGATTATCATCACGGGGGGGGGGGAGCTACCCTCCCCATTTCTTTTGTATGATGCAGCCAGACCACAGCAAGAAAAACAGAGCCTTCACTGACCGGGAAGAGGATCTCAACTCGGGAAATGGTGCGCCCATACCAGCACCCTAGGGATAGTCTGAGATTAGCTTGCTGCTGTCAGGGTTAGAGAAGAATTTTTTGTGCTCTGCCTGATTGGCACAGGGTAGGGGGTGGGGGTGGTCTCACCTAGCCCTGACTTCTTTGGTGAGAAGCTATATTAGTCAGTTTGGTCACTTCTGGCAGGTATAATGTGGGAATGGGAGCAGGAGTAGGAATCTGTGTATCCTTAACTATACAAGGGCCAGAGGCAAAGCCAGGTCCAGCCTTAAGAGTTTGTCTGGCTCATTGATGCTGGCTTGCGACCCTTAAGGCCTGAATTGCAAAGTTCATCCTAAAGGCTTTCTGGTGTGGGATGAGTGGGGAATTTGGCCTTGAACCCCTTTCCAGAGGATGGTGTATAAAAACCAGAGGTTGGAATGAGCCAAGCTCTAGCAGGAACCAGGGTAGTAGTGCCCAAAGGGAAGTGAACATTTGCATCTGTCTGCCTCTTATGACCTTGTCACATGTAATTTGTGCTTGAGCCATGATCCCACTACTGTAGCAGGAGTGTGGGTAGCATCAGTCGGACTATGGGTGAAGCCACCTCAGATTTGGTTTTGAAATCACCCTCTATAACTCTTAGTTTGAATCTAGTGACTTTAGGATTCTTTGTGAGATCTAATTCAATTGCATTTCTTTTTGTACACTATAGAAAACATTATTTTCTATATTTTCCCCCCACCCATTTTTTTCTTTGCCACTACCTCTGTCAGTTCCTTAAAAAGGGAACATGTGGAAAGTATAATCACATTAAAACAATTAGCGCTGACGGAAAGGAAAGCAGCATTACTGGCATGTTTCTTTTTGAAATCTCTAGAGAGAGAAGGGTATTTAACATGCAAGCCTCCTGCATTTATTATGAAGAATATGTTAGGAGAACTTCAGTATAAAGAAATACCAAGCTGTGACAATTATTTTAATTAATTTGAAGATCTGTTCCTCTTCTTATGTCTGGCTTTGTGAGAAATTCTGACTTCAGTAAATAAGTGTTACCACTGTACTCACTAAAGCCACAGATTTCCACAAGCTGGAAGGAGATGATAGGGTACTTTTTATTTTTATTTTTTTTAAAAAGAGGTTTGTAGTAGTATAGTAGAGCCAACTAGCACCATGTGTGCACATTTTTTTCTGCTTGATAATTTTGTCCTCTGGTCAATTTTGTTTTGCAGGTTTTTGTAGTGCTCTGAAACCTGCAAAACCTGTTTGATCAGTGACAAGGCAAGATAAAATAAATGTGCTGGGAAACCACCGGTAATGACTTTCAAACAACTTTCAAACAATCCAGCTTTCAAGCAATTGTTCTTTTAATCCTGGTTGTTGTTATTGTTATTTTAAATTTCCTCCAATGTAGCATGGAGTAAAACACAGTACTTGTAAAATGTTCCTGGTTGTTATTTACGTGAGAGTGGAATCTGAACATAAAGCTTTGGCTTAGAGAGGAAATGTAGAATGGTGTTCTGAATATGCACCCTGTAGAACAGCCCATTTTCAACCACTATGCCCTGGCACACTGCTTGCCATGAATGGTCCCCAGGTGTGCTGCAAGAATTTGGAAGAGGGTCATTTATTAGGAGGGGCATAGGGGATATGAACCCCACTGGCAGCATGGTGTGCCTTGTCAATTGTCAAAAACCTAACGGTGTCCTTGATAATTTTAGTGCCTTGCCAGTGTGCTGTGAGATGAAAAAGGTTGATAATCACTGCAGTAGACTATGCGCCCTGTAGAATGGTGTCCTGAATATGCACATCTCAAGCCCAAATCCCAACCAACTTTCCAGCACTGGCATAGCTGTTGCAGTGGGACATGTGCTGCATCCTGCAGATGGGCGGCACTCACGGAGACCTCCTCAAAGTCAGGGAATGTTTGTTCCCTAACCTCAGAGCGGCATAGTCCTTAAGTCAGTACTGGAAAGTGGGATAGGATTGCACCCTCAGTCTCCAAAGGATATCAGTAAGACACTGCACTGCACTGTTTTGCATCTTTCCTGGGCCCCTTGAAAACTACAAGTTAAACTGGGGTTAATATTTGGAACACAGAATGTTTTTAATTTATATGTCGATGGAAGACCGATACCACATGTTAAGCATGGCTCACTACCCAAGCACTACCCAAGAGTCTAAGGTAACACTACAGATATCAATTGCATTTAGCTTAGAGAGAACATTACGGCCCAGTCCTAGCCTTGGGATACGCCACTGTATCCCCACCTATGCCAGGGCAAAAATAGCCCCACCAGTGTAGAAACCCACCCATGAAAGAATGACCATGGATGCTGGCATAATGCTGAAAAAATGCTGCACTGTTGTAGCTTAGACTCGGTGCAAGTCCGAGTTGATCCATGCAGGTAAATCAGGCCCAGGAAGGAGGTTAGGATATGGCTCTCACTGGTGCTGCCAATCCTGCCCCCCAACCAGGCCCAATCCACCCAACCCACCCGATCACCTCCTCATTCAAACCCCTCCGTGCTCTCCCTCCACTCCTGACCTTGACTTACCTGGTCCAGTAGGCATGCCAATAGCTGCCAGTATGTGCAAGAAGGTTGTAGCCTTCCCACCAGTGCGCTGCCTCTGTGCTATCGCTAAGCACTTTAGCAACAGCTTGTACCGCTTGAACATGTGTTCTGCTTGCGTAAGCACTTGAGTAGGATTGGGTTGTAAGTGTACTAAACTTCATTCTGATTGTTTAAATGTTTAAATGGGGGCTAGTATCTACCCCTCAGTGTGACTGCAAGTTGTCCCACCAAACCATGTATCACATTGTGTCTGGCTGCAAACTGAGGGTGTATACTGGCCCTTGATCTGACTTTTTCTTTGAAGGTAACTCTGTCCTTGAATGGTTGCATGAACTGGACATTGACATTTGATCTAGTCTAACTGATATATAAGTCCATTTATTATATGCCATACGCTAAATAAATAAATAAATAAATAAATAAATAAATAAATAAATAAATTCATTCATTCATTCATTCATTCATTCATTCTGAAATATAACTGCAATACAAATAAACAAGCGTGCAAAAAAACTCGTGGACAATACTATGCCCCCCCCCCAAAAAAAGCAAGTTTAACCAAAAATAGTTTAACCAATTAAGCTCGGAACTTTACTCAATGATAACAGGAACTGTATTATACCCTGTCAGTGAAAATAATTCATTTTTCTCCTTTAGTACTTGAATGCGCTGATTAAAAGATAGCTTTTGATTTGGTTCATTAAGAGTAAAATCTACCAGGAAGTTTCTATGAGCCACGCTTAAATGGCTGGGATAACTTCCTGTGCCCTTACTGGACCATATACTTCCCAATTAGCTGGGGGAAAGAAAGGGAACCAGCTTGTCTTTCTAAGAGCACAATCAATTGTTTTCAAGCTACCTGAAAATACTTCCCAGCATATATCACCTAGGGAATGTGACACCTGTAAAGCTTAATTGTTCTGAAGTTCTGAAATGAAGAAGTTGAAGATATTTTGCATTCTCTCTGAACTTTGGAAAGGATTTAAAAAAATTATATTTACAAACCAAACTCAGTCCCCTCTGGAGGAATCAATGTCAAATCTCGATTGCACTTTCATTAGGACCCTGTCCTCTAATCATAATCAGCTGGAAGCTTTATGTTCTTTCTTTTTTGAAAATCAATAGTCTCAGAAAAGCATATAGTCCCTAAATCTATACTTCTTGGAACAGAAAAATGGTCTCTTTGGTGGCATCACTTAAAAGAAGAAGAAACTTGCACATGCGTCAGCAACCTCCTTTCATGAAAACTGTGAATGAGGGGATTTGTCAGGGTTACACTTCTGGCTCCAATAATAAGAGTTTCATTTTTCAGCAGTTTGGTCCTTTACCCGGGTGGAGTTGTCAGGAGGTGCCCTTGATTCTGCTTTGAGATGATGCAAAAGAGCCCCAAGAAACAAGACTGTGATTGTGTATTCAGCATTTATGTGAAGATGACAAAGGACATGCTAGTGGGATATGTAAAACTAGAAGATATTAAGGCTGTCTACTTCTTTTCCCCAACATGCAGGGGCAGCATGGAAGGGTGCGGTGTGCTTGCCGTCATTAACATGGAGTTAACATCACAGGCGACTCCCATTTTCCTTTGGCAGCATTCATGATGAATCCAGAAAAAAATGTAAACCAACTTGCAAATACACCCAGTATTTCTTATACAGCTGCTCCTTTCGGGCTATGAAAGGCTCAGAGTCATTTCTCATTGCAGCACAATGTTGTCAGTGGTAGAAGCAAACTGACAGAATTAAAAAGGCAGCCGTCCACATGCTCTTTACAAAACCTCCACATACCATCCTAGGGAGACTAAACTGTTTGAAAAGGTTTGCCATGTAGGAACATGCAAAATGGGCCAATTCAAACAATTCAGCAGATCAGAAAGACTGTGACAGAGAGAGGGTCGGTGTTAGCCCGACTGGATGCTGCTGGGTAATCTGCTTTTGGAAAAAATGAGGCTCTCTCCATCCAAGTCAATTATTCTCTCGTGACATTTGTATATAATTGTGCATATTTTCTTTTTAACAAATGCAATATTAAGGAATGATATTATTTATATACATCCCCCTTTCCTCCATCATGGAACTCAAGGCAGCACACAGGAGATCCCAGGAAATCATCCATCAGGGACTAGACCTAGACCTGCTTAGCTTCCACAAGATGCTGTATCACGTAGATAATATCAGACCAGGGGTGCCCAAACCCCAACCTGGGGGCCTTTTGCAGCCCTCGGGGACCCCCAATCCGGCACAGGGGAGTCCTCAGTCTCCAAAAAGCATCCAGCCCTTTGTAAGACTTGCTGGAGCCTGTGCTGGCCCAATACGATGACTCTCATCATGCGGGTTGACTGTTTGACCACTTGCATGACCTGCCGGCCAAGGGCTCCCTCCACTGCTTGCTGTTTCACATATGTGAAGCAATAGCAGCAACAAAGGAAAGGCTGGTCTTGCTTGGTGCAAGGTCTTTTATAGGTCTTGAGGTATTGTGAGACCATTCATTCATTCATTCATATAAGTTCCATCTCTCATATATTCATTTATGTAAATTTATTCAAATTTTAAATATAAATTAATTCTTTTTCCCCAGCCCCCAGTACTCTGTCAGAGAGATGATGTGGCCCTCCTGTCAAAAGGTTTGGACACCCGTCCCTTAGACCATGGCCCATAGTCACACAAATGCACATAAGCAAGTGAACACTTGCTTGGGGATGGGCAAGCGGGGCAATGCATTTACACAAAACTGTTCCTCGAGAGACTAGGTTATGAACAATTGTTTCTCAGTTCCTATGCAGTTATCAAACCATGACAGGAAGTTGATGTAACAGGATAAGAACAGATAGAAGATGTGGGGTAGAATGTGAAGGTTGTATTGCTTGGCCTTTGAAGGGGGAGGAATTTCCTACGGACCCCTTTAACTTCTGCTTCCTGTTGAGACCCATCCAGCTATTTTCAAGTGACCAGGCTGCGGGAGGGTCACTATGATCCTCTAAGCTTATAGTGACCTGGTTTAAAGAAGAATTTTCACCTGGGGCAAGTCTTTAAACTAGCTAATGGACGCACAGGGGGGCACATCCACAGATAAATGCTTTGGCCATGTCACTGGCAATTGGGTAGCCTGTGCTGTACCTAGAGCAGAGTTGGGGCTGGCTGTGGCTCATCTTGGGGCAAGGGGAATTAATTCCCTGACCCTGAGCAACGTGGCAGAGGGCAAAATGGGGCTACTCAGATGTGCACCACCTAAAGAGGTGGTGCAGATCCAAGCAGCCTGGTGGTAGGCCAGGCTGCCTTGGAAGGGGCGTAAGGATCTGGCCTAAGTGCCAGATCCTGGTCCCACACCCCATCCAGTGCCCATTCCTCCCATCAGTCTGCCCGCTGCCTGCTCTCCCCTTGCCCCAGAACATCCTTGAAATGCTCTTCCCAGACGCCTGTGCCAGCGGCCCTCCACTGGTGCAACCTGAAGCTGGTGCTGTGGACACCAGATTTAGCCACTGGAGGACAGTGTACCTCTGTGCACCAGCCTGCCAATTCTCATGGTGGCGCAGAAGTGCCTTATGGCTCTTTTGCAACACCTCTGGGCCATCTGGGTTGACACCTTCGGGTCAACTTGTGCCATCTCAAGCGGCCCTTTGGATTGGGCCCTGAATGCTTTACTTCAGTGTAATTTCCCATAAAATAACTTGGACACCAGGAAGTAAATGCACTGCTCTCATTGTAATTTAAGATAAATAACACTGAGGACAAGACAGTATGGTTCCTTGCTTATGCACGTATGAGAATTCTACATTCTAGAATTTTGAAAAGCAGTACAAACATTTCTATTTAATGTAACCCAATTTGCTGGCAGTACATGCTTTGAAGGGTAGAGCCACATTTGAATCTGTAGCAGTGGACCATGCAAATGGGCCCCAGATAATGGTCTCACTACTTCATTTGTAAGGTTGCCAACCATCCAGATAACAAACAAGCCTGTTTGGCTCTTCTGCCTTGAACAGCAGCTCGATATGCAGAAAACACTTTTTTCACAGCATGAGATAAGCATTAGAACCTGCTATTGTGCACTAGGCTGCTATTAAATGAACAGTTCTGGTACCTAGTTGAAAAGTTGTTCATCTGAATCCTTTCTGCATTCTGAAGTGATAGAGTCACACAAGACTGCACAACGGGCAACATTAAATGTTTCAATAGTGCGTTTTCTGTGAAGAGTACAAAATCTATATAAGCATCCGGTTCATCTGTCAAATGTTCCATTTGTTTACTCTAGTTCTGGGAATCATTTCTGCATTCACAACCGCCAGCTCCTTGCTTTTTGTTTGGCTACAGTGAACCTGATAGGAAAGCTGCACTTTACTCACTTCAGATTAGCAGCAGCACCATCAAGCTTCATGCAATAGTTTCTATTTGTTTTCCCATTGTAGAACAGACCAAGAAAGGAGAAATGCATGTCGGTGTATAAAAGTGTTCATAAAGAAGAGTGAGCACACACACGAAACAAAGGCTGAAACAAAGCCCTTGCAGAAGATTACTGTCCTGGGTTTCACTCCATTCACACCAGCAGAGACCAAGATTAACACCACAGAAACCTGAAGTGTATGGGAGACATTAATCAGACTGAATTTGTACCTACTGAAAGCTGGATTGATACTTTTCACAGTCACAGGTTAAATGACTATTGGCACAATCCTAACCAGGTCTACTTAGAAGTAAGTTCTATTTTGTTCAATGGGGCTTACTCTCAGGAAAGTGTGGTTAGGATTGCAGCCTATTTCACCTTCTATAGGTGGTGACAATAGTAAAAGTACAAAATGAGTAATGTAACCCTATTTATACCAGGCACAATCGGAATTTATCTGATTTTCCTTGACCTGTAAGAGGACACATGGTTAAGCTTAAAAACAACTATCTGTGAGAATTCACATTTGATATTCAGTGCAATCCAGCTTCTGAATTTTTTTGTTTTGTTTTAATATTTGCAGTTTTCTGTTAAGGGACTGGTTAGCTGTCAAAATCTGAAACTGATTCAAAAAGGAAGCCCTCTGTTTATTTACAGCCTGGACAGCTATAAAAGAAGGCAGCTGAGGTGTGAATCTCCCAGTGACAGCCCCACTGAATAAATATATGTTCTCTGCAGCTGGACCTCTCTTTCCCCTGTAGAAGTGACAAACGATTCGCTCTTGGTGCTTATTCAGTTCTGACCCTCACCTGAACACATCAATTTCAACAAATGCTATGACATTCAGCTGGTCTGAACTGGCTTCCTTCTACAAATTGAGGAGAGTATGGCTTGGGCTCCTAACAGTAAGTGCCGGAAGACTCCTGTCAAATCAGCTGTCCTCCCATCTTTAATAAACTTGTGAAAGTTTTAAAGATTTGACAACTCAGAAGGCTAAGTCTTGAATGACACATTTTTTTTCAAGTCAAGATTTTTCTTCCACAGGCCAAAGATGTTCTCTTAAAAGCAATATGTTTATCTCCTTGGAGTATATAACCAGTAGTCATGTAAGACACATATCTGAGATAGAGGAGAAGTAGCTCATCAACCATTATTGCCAGGCTAGTCATTAACAGGCCAGGTTAGAGTTCCTGGTTATTTCTATAGCTAGTTTTCTATGTGCAGAAAGTTTTGTTTTTGTTGCTTTAATGTGGAAGGCAGTGATGTTCCCAGAGGGGGCAAAAATGCGCTGCGTAAGTAATGGTTTGCCTTTGGAGTCATTCTGGGAGCCAGTCTCCACTGCATTGCTTTTGCCACCTGGAATGGACCTGAAGGTGACGGAAAGACTGCACAGTGCATTGAGGTGTCTGCAAAACTTACTCTTTGCCCCCGCTTACAATGCCACTGGTGGAAAGCTGCATGTAGTCATGAGATTCCTCATCTGCATTTTCCAGTAGTAAAATCCTAAGCAATCTGTTTTTCTCTGAATGCGTGGATTAGTTCTAACTTAAATAACGCTGGGAGCATGTGATATTGCATGGTGTCTATGTGGTAGATATTGTGGAAGAAGCATTGTGAAAAATTCTGTCATTTACACATGTGGACCACAGCATTTAAGATGCCTAAGGTGCCTAACCACCAAGGAACAGTATAGATTCCACTGATTAAGCTACAGCACAAAACAGAACATCAGTAGCTAGGAATGTGGCAGCCAACAATAGTTTATTGGACCACTGAGTATCATGCTGTAATGTACCTCTCTAATATCTGTCATGTTCTTTCTTATTGTTTCCTTTATAGAATGAAATATGTCAGCAGGCTTCATGCGTTATGGCCTTCCAAAATTAGAGGGTAACAAACTGTCCTTATTATCCAATACATTGAGTATACAACCATAAATCAAAGGAACCAGTGCTACTGAGCATCTGGTGGTTTCTAAAGTCAAGGCAAACCTAACCTCCTCATGTACCTGCCTGCAGCTGTTCTTGAACAGAACAGTGAGACAAAATTATTACACTTCCTCCCTGGCTGTTTTTATTGTAGGGCCCTAGCCATTATTTTGTTGCTTATTGACAGGAAATGTGGGATTTATAGAGTCTGGCTCAATGCAAATATTTAGAGATTCTTTTTTTTCCTCTGCTGCACCTCTATGGGAGCCCCCCCCCCACCCCACACACACCTCATCCCAAGCCAGGAAAAACTGTAGCCAAACCCTTTCTTTTTGATGGTGCTGTTTTTTTCCTTGAAAACTAGAATTTTTGGCTTTCTTCCAGAAGGGAGCTGTACTGGTCACAGACAATTTATGAAGAATAGCTTGCTTGTTTGTGAAGCAAATATGTGTAATTTGATGAAATTATTAATGTCACAATGTTAACTCTTGTCGCATAAATACAGTTAACAGGGCTGACACCGCAATTGCATTCAAATGATGGGTCTCTGTTTATTCGCTCAGCCTGTCAGTCCAATATGGGGGAGACAAATGTCGGAGAGTTACTTTCACAATGAACAAAAGAGATATAAAAACGACTCTGATTAAACCTTGGTGAAAGATTAAATGATACCAAACACTTGCCAGATTCCTAAGACATGGCATTTTTTTTCCCTCCTTTGTAAGTAGACAGAAATAGACTGTTCACGAGAGATTTACCAATTGAATACTCAACCCACTGGGATGATCTCCCACAGAAAGTCTACTTAAATGAATGGAAGTCACACAAGAGCACTACTGACTCATTCATTTCAATGGAGTTTGCATAGGGGACCCTCTTGCTGGATTGTGCTTCTGCTTTTTACAAAATTGAGATCACAGTGTGCAAAGCTCAGTTGGTTCTTACCTGTTCGTCGGTCTATATTGTGAGAGGCTTAAACATTATCTGTCTTTCAGTAACCTGCACTTTTCAGCTACAAAGTTCTTAACAGACACAAGCAGCGTAAATACCCAGCACGCCCTGCATCCCACCCCCTCCTGACTCTGCTGAAGTCAACATGTTTGAATGCCAGTGGTAATGTTGTTGCCTTAAGGCTAATTCAAGCAGATTAAAGGAAAAGAGATCCAATACCAGTGTTACCAGGGTTACCAATTCTTAAAGGCTTTCCTCCTGAAACATATGATAACATCACAGAAATGTCTAAAGGCATAAATTTGATGTAGCACCTTAAGAGACTCGTCGGATTATTGTCCCATGAAGTTCCATAGGCAGAGTTTCACCTAAGCCAGAGTTTACTGGAGCTTAGCCGCCGAGCTAGGTATCACAGCAGGAGTGAGGCCAAAGGACAGGTGAAATAAAAATAATGTTTTTGAGCACATGCAGAGTTCCTTTCCCTCACCAGTTAAAAATAATTCTTACACATCTGCGACTGGGAAGAGATGACAGGTCAGACAGCTTTCAGGCAGCTGGGAGTCCTTCCACCTTCCTTTTCAAAGTCATTCATTTATTTCATCTCACTTTTGCAGTGATATGGTTGGATTATTTTAAATTAAACAAAACAAAAAAGTAACCTGACTCAGATTTGCATGCAGTTGCCTTGGTCATCACCAAGAAAAACTGTCCATCAATGTCGGAAGCTGTGAATTCTTTATTTGGCACTCCAAGTCAGATAAATGAGCCAGGAAAGGGAATCCCTAGCTTCCAAAAATAAGTGTTGATTTCTGTTTGAAATAAACAAAGGGCCACTACTCACAGCCACCACTGTGATGTACATGCTGGTTTCTAAATGCCATTGCCATGAGTGCAGATGGTCACACAAAGGACAACACCACAAGCAGAATATTGTCTGCAAGTGCTTTCTAGTCTGCTTTTTTTGTTAGATCTCAAAACATCCATTCTCATGTAGATGTTAATTCTAAATAGAGTTACTAGGATTTGTGAAATCATGATAGCCCCCAAAAGTTCTGCCTTAAATGTACAAAGCATCGCAGAAACATATATATTTGTGAAGACATTTCTCACAAATGACACATATGCATGAACACCACCTCTCCCAGTGAGTATAGCTTGTGTGTTCCTGGGGTGCGTTTGTGAAGGGATTGTCTCCTGTAGGGTTAAGTCAGCCCTGGCAGTGGAGTTGTGAGCGGCCACCAGTCTTCTAAACCTAGTCATTTATTAATCATGTGGTGCTTGCCCTCAAATGGCCTTTTGTAAATAGTAGAGGTAGTTCCACTGATTATGATGTAATGAGCCTTGTCAAGTGTACGATTCTGGAGGTGAGCAACAAGAGGTAAGACAGGCAAGTGGTAAAAACAGTGGTACAAACAGGCAAGTGGTAAACAAGCAGATGGGTAGCCCCAAGGCTGGCAGACTGATTTCACAGAAGACAGCCTGATGACCTCCGTTAGCAACAAGTTGCCTGACTGAAGAAAGGAAGCAGATCTAGACATTGTATATGAACAGTGGTACCAGAGTGAATCACAGTCGTCACCTGACTTTGCAAGCCAGGAAGGATGTGGGTGATGGCGTGAATGATTGGTTGGGACTGTCTGTAAACGTTTCTTCAAAGCATCAGTCCTGGAGGTGCAGTGAACCAAGTGTTCTATGCAGAGATATTCCAATCTAAGGGCAGTATTTCTAATACAGACAGTTCCGTCTCAGACAGAACTAAACTACATGTTTATAATGATTCTAATAAGGCTTCCTAATCATTTTGAGGATCATCACTGAAAAAAGTCAGTACTTTCAACATTGCAATATCTTTACATATATACATATAAAAGGCTGAATAAACTCCTAGCAACTCAAATGTCTGACATGGCATAGTGCAGTGGCAGAAGCCTTTTTCAGTCAGTCTAAAACTGGATACAGTACCCAGATAGACAACAAAAAGAACTATGCTGGGTAGCCCTACTCCTGTACTGACACGCTCCTTAGCACACCTCTGGGTTTAGCACTGGTCTGACAAATGCATTGCAGAGCTCAGAAGTCTTCAGATGCTTACAGCGCAATCCTGTTCTTGAGTTGTGCTGGCATGGTGGTTGCTGCGCTGGCATGAACTGTCATAAAAGTGCCATAATGTGCTAAACAATGACTTGCAAGCAAGCAGCGCCAGACTGCGCCGGCCCCCCAGCACTGCATTCAAACCCTGAGTTGCCAGTGCAGACAGGAAAGACTTCAAGCAGTGCAGAACATTGATGGGTGGCGGGAGAGTGTCCCACAAGTTTGGAGGGGACAAGACTGGGGGAAGGTGGAATGGGGGGTGGTGGGGCAAGTCCCTGAGGGAGCAAGAACGGCAGAGACCTCTTCCGCTGTATCCCAACCCCTGTCCTGCTTATATAGCTGGTGCAGATATGAGTAACCCTGTAGGGCTGGGGCATTGGGGTAAGGGAAAATATATCAGGGTTAGGATTGGGCTGCCCAAGTCCATGAATGCCAAGGATTGTACATGGCATGGAGAAAATGCCCTTGGCTTCAGTGCTGCCCTTTTTAGACAGATATGACAGCAACTGTTACCCTGCACATGCCTGATCTCGTCTGATCTCGGAAGCTAAGCAGGGTCAGGCCTGGTTAGTACTTGGATGGGAGACCACCTGGGTATACCGGGTGCTGTAAGCTTATACCATAGTCTTTCGAGACTGAAGGTTGCCAACCAAACCAGGAGACATGGCTAAGGAGCATAAAGGGGCAGGGCTAGCCAGTGTGCTCCTATTCCCTTTTGTAAACATTTTCTTCCATTTTGTAAACCGTTTTCTAGAAATAAACCATAAAATAGCCATACCAATGATTCATATTAGGTACTTAAACACAAATTTGACCATCCCTTCCCCTTTTAAAAAAAAAATTAAATTTTCTCTTTGGCTGCAATCCTATGCATAGCATCTCCATTCTATTAAATTGAATGGAACTTGCTCCCATGTAAATGCGTATTAGATTGCAGCCTTATTTTGCTTAAAGAAACTGCAGACCTCAAAGTACTCAATCCAGAGGAACACAGTTGAAATCAACACAGTTATTCTAGCAGTATTGCACTGTAAATTTATCGGATTAAGCAGCACTCTGAAGTCAATCACAAGCTTCCTCTTACCCTAAACCTTAGGTCTTTTATACATGCTTTAAAATATTTTTAGTTGGCTAAAAAGTGCATGTCTTTGTCAGTTCATTCTAAACAGGTATACTGAAATAGTGAGGAAACACAGTCGGAGCTTTGCAGACTGTTCTTACTTACATACTTTATGCAGTCAGTTTGAATTGCCACTTTGTTTAGACCTCTTGGTCCAGATAGTTAATAGTTGTCTCACACTGGAGGGGAGCATTATGAACCTGCCAGATTTGATTTCTGAACAGTGCTTGGTTAATGTTCTGTGGCATTACCAGTAGTTATCCGTCTGGGTGCTGAAAGTCGCATTGATCAAAGTACAGAAGTTACCCTGTGGCCAAGTTATCCATTTAGGTGCAGAAAATAGTACTGATTAACGAAAAAACCCAGTCCTGTAAACACTTGAATAAAAGTGAGTTATCATAACCATGAAGAGATTCCACTGAAATCCAGTAAAGTAGAACACGTCCTTGTTGAAATAAAACCTGCCTTGAATGACGTTCTCAAGTCTGCACAAATAAATAAATAAAATTCCTCCCTCAGAAATTTATCTACAAGGTGACATGCTAAAGTAACATATCTGAAAACAGATACATTATTTTGAGGTTGATTGAATGACCTCAGCTTGTTACTGATGCTATATGTTGCCGCTTCCAATAAATGTTTTAATATTATTTACAGCTCTAGGATTTATTTATTACTATTTTTAAAAATCTCCTTTACTCTTTGCTCAGGTCTCAGTGACATTCACATTTAGAATGGGAATACTGAAGCTTATTTATTTCACATTAGATTTGAACTGCTGAACTGCTGAATTCAGAACAAGAGAGATAGAGTATTTACATCCTATCCATATTTATAATCTTTCTTTTCAGCTTCACCTCAGATATTTGTTGCCTGGGAAAACAGATGCTATGTGTTTAAAGTTGTTGCTTTCCCCCTTTCTTGTTCTTTTTTTTTTTTTTTAAATTAGATTTATAAGGACACTTCTCTTTTCAAAACTGAGCAGAATAGGTGGCCACTAGGTGAATTCATGCTGCTGAAGGCTTAGAAGACCAGAACAATCATCATCTCTTCTCTGTGTGACAGTAACTGTAATTAATGGTTTTTCCTGTTGTGGCTAAAGAGAATGGAGAAAGATGGAGTTGACAGGCATTTTATTAATGGTTGCTGCCATCTTAGTATACATAAAAGACCTCCTCACTAGTTCCAGAACTTAGTTGAATGATTTTCTTCTCTTTTTTTTTGAGAAAATCTTGAAGATGGATAAAAAATGAAGGCAATCTGTCCACAGCTACTGAAAGTTGGGTCTTCAATAATAAAATTAAAACTACTGTGACAGTTCCTATTGTGTCTTTTAACCATCTGCCTCCTGCTGGCACAATCAATAATGACATCTGCAGGGATGTTGTCATCCTTACCTAGTCCCTCTCTATTTAACAACAAAACCTGTCAATATTGTGTCTCATGGCTGTTTCACCAAGAAGATTTATCATCCAGCTAGGTGGTGGGACATATTTGAGTGACTGCTGCCCTGTTGTTGTACTGGGAACCTATAGGGGATAGATATTCAGTGTGAGGCACAAGGAATTAGACATGCATCAACCAGAACTGACAATGCTGCCAACTAATCCACAGGGCACAGGGCTGAAAATTTACTCCAAGGACTTGACTATGCTTGGAAAATTAAAGTGACAGTAAGGGAGTGCCAAATTCAATAGGAAATTGTTCCAAAAGCCAATTCACAAACGCCAGCAAATTATTCATTCTTAAAAATGGTATGCACATTACCATACATATGAAGACAGAAAGGACAGAAAATGGTTTCTAAGCAGACCGGATTTATAGCAGGGCAGGGAATGGTGACCAGAACATCAATATGGGCAAAGTCAATGGAGCCTCACTGGCTTAATACCAGCTCAACATGTCAGACATAAGCAAAAAAGAGGTGATCTTCTGAGAATTCTCAATGAGAACTAGGGAAGTAAATGCCATTAGAATGCAGGTCTGTGCTATGGAAGACAAAGTGGAGCACTCTTCCATCTCAGTTTGCAACAGAAAGGCATTCTGCTTCTGTGGACTAACTCCATTGGACTGTAGACAATAGTTCTATGAAAAATTCACTTTGAATTTTAATATGGCACAAAAACAGGTGGCAAAAAAAGTCAAGAAAGTAGCAGAGTTCACAACAGAATATTCAGTAGTGAATTCGGGCATCCACGGACTTGCTCCCTATGGACATATAAAGGTCACATACATCAGTGTGTAGAGCTTCCAGAGAACGTTCATCACTTTGTGGCTACTTGGGATGATGACTTGCACGTATGAATGAAATGACACAGGTCGACCACCAAAGATCAAGCTTAAAGTCAACTAAAAGTGAAAGTGTGCTTTTCCATGGAATGCGTTCATCCCGTCAAGTTGTGTGTTACAGAATATTGAATAAGCATGTGTTGAGAAATCTAGTGGTCTTTCCCCCCGTGAACTGGCCTCCAGTCTTAAATTGACTTAGCCCCAAATTTATATGATGTTCAAAGTGCCTCCTGATGCTTCCCATAATTCTGCCGTCTGAAGGGATTTATTCCTTCTGTGTCTTTTTGTGTAGAATGTTTTACTTTGTCGTTGGCCTAGTGTTGATTCAGTGGTTTTTGAGAATCGTTTAAGAGTGAAAGTGCTTTACCACATGGATTCACAATAATGTAATCAGGGGGAAAAAATGGGGTCCACTGCAGCTCACATAATCCTCTATTTAAAAGCAAACAAGATATTCAATACCAAAGGTCCTTGTGTTTTATTGGAAGCACTGCTAGGATTTCTTCTCCAACAAGGAACCTTTGCTGTTGTGCCACAACTGGAAACCGTGACAGATTTATCTGCTGTAGTTCATTAACATAACACCCACTTCCCCCCCCCCCCCCCGCTCAGGATTTTTGATTCAGATTTCCACATTTCCATTTTTCAATGTCCTGAAGCTGCTGGCTTGGGAAGCAGCTGGAAGTGTGCTTTTTGCACATTGATCTTCCAGCAACCATTCATTGGCCCTAGGAATTTTTTTTTTTATGTAAGTTTCCTTATTGGGAATATGCTAATGACATCCGCCATGATTAGTGATTTTCTTTGAATCGTTATTCCTCTGTGGGCAAAGCAATCAGAAAGGAAGAACAGGAGATTTACTTCTTCCTTGTGTGCCTTCCTTCAGCCATCTGGTCTATCCTAATTCATTTGAATAAGATCTGCAGTTTGAGGTTCTTTACTCTGGCATTCAGAGGCATTTTAAGGCTTAAAAAGGAGTTAATGGTTATCTGTCAGTGTCACTAGTGTGGCCCTGTGATACATTGGAATCGCACGCTCGCCTTCTGATGGCTTAGAGGGTGAGATTAATTTTATTAAAATGAACAAAAAGGGAGGGAAATAGATTTTGATAACTCCTTAACTGCTTCATTATTTTAGATGCCTTATTACGTGGAACATAAAAACTGTAAGAAAGAGAACTTCTTTTGAGGCAACAATAATTTTTCAAGATGGGGATTGTTAATCTAAAATACTTGGAAGGGAAGAGGAAAAAAATTGTACGAAGAAAGAATGATGCCCTAAATGGAGATGAAAATAACCATTCCTTTCTTGTTGAGTATGATGAGCAAAAACAAGAGAAAGAGTATGTGAGGGAACAAGAGGGAGGACGGGAGGGAGAGGGAGGGAAGGGTAAGTAACTTGCTTTGATTGTAATAGATGTTACCTTTCTCTATCCCAATTCCAATTAAATTGTTCGCTCAATTTAAAAACCTGCCTCTCACAGTGAGATGCAGTTTATTCAACCTATAGTGCTGAACGGTTATGGACAGAATGTACTCCTGAAAGGAGGTTTCAGTCTGCTGCTCTTTTACATGTACAAAGCAGGTTCCAAACAACATTGCTGATTGATTGAATCCAGTTTTACAAAACAGAAGCAGGGAAGCAGGGATTCTGACAACTTGGGAAGAGAGAGGCTAACGAAAATTAGCAGCTGTTATGGAAACCATTTGCTTGATGGGCAGTCCTCTAGGTATGTTTTCTTGGAAGTCAATTCCACTATCTAGGGTGGCACAACTTACTTTTGGATAAATTGTACATTGGCAGTTTTTTTTTCCCTTGCCATTGTATACTCTCAAAGTACTAGAAAATTGGCTTGGGATGGCATGTTTTCCATTTTTCCTGAACATCTCTGAAAAGCAATTCCTAAGCATGGGAATGAAGGCCAGAGTTTGGGAAACAAAATCCCAGATGTGCTGTTAAAATAAACCAGAATTATGTATTATAAAGGGAGTGAAGAATTATGAACAGGAAGTTCTAGACAGGCTTTTTAAAAAGTATTTTTTTCTTCTTCGATAAACAAGGTGAGCTATATCACTTATTAAACAAATTCAATAATATGAAAGAAAGACAGCTATTTATTTGCTGTCCTTCCTGAGCTGACTTAGAGGAAATGTTTTGCTTTCTCATCTGGCCTACCTACCAAATACAAAACCACTGCTTACTATTTGACCCTTCTCCCCACCCCCTCCACCTCAGTCTGTCGTTCTTGAGTAGCTTTTATTGATTGGGAGTTCATTTTCCTCTCATAATGCATGCCTATTATGAACTTAATAACAGCTGAATCCTAATCAGTAATGGTCTGAGACTTTGTACACCAGAACCAAAACGTCTCAGGCTGCAATGCTAATATGAGCCAGCGTCCCACTGAAGCTTTGTTTTGGAGTAGCCATGTTTTGGGTTTGGCTGCCAGAATAGCTTCTGGTACGTCCAGTGTTTTCCCTAGATTCATCTCCCCATAGAAGAAGACTCAGAGAACAATCCTTGCTTGGAGAATGGCAAAGAATTTGCAGCACATTTGTAATTTTGAAAGCACTTAACTACTGTTAGACCAGAAACATATATTAGCTGTAAATGAAGCTCATAAGTGAGTATTGTTAAGTGTACTCATGTGTCTGGACTATGGTAACTTATCTGGACTATGGTTCAAGATAGAAAATATTGAAATGGAGTTAATTCTAAAATTTTGGCAAAACTATGTTCCACTTAATAGACAGGTATATGTATAGGAAAAGCAGGCAGCTGCAAACATATAAGGGAAAAACAACGCTGATAGCCAACCGTAAATATGGGACCAGGATATGGTGTTGGATCAGTATCCTACACATATGACAGCTATGGTAGAAGAGTTCATCTTGCAACAGAAACACCTCCCATTGGCATTCCTGGAGTAAGTAGTAAGTTTCTTCAGATGCCAGGACACCCATGCTTGGGCTATCAGCATTGTTTTTCTCTTATATGTTTGCAGCTGCCTGCTTTTTCATTTAGTGCTTTATTTCTTGAACATATTTTTTTTTACACATCCAAAACTGTTCTAGGAAGGAAAGAAGGAAGGAATAAGTAGCTTCATGACTGTCACAAAATGCAGTCAATTTGCACTATGTACAACTGGCCTGGCTTTGAGGAGGGAGATGTGGCTTTGTGATTGATGCAATGGCTGGTCAATCAACATCATGCAAATCCAGCTTCTTTTGAAAACATGAAGGTCTGATTTCCCCTTAAGGACAACATGGAGGAGGAGAAGACGTAGCATCCAAAATGTAGTGAGTGGACTTCCACAGCAGACTTACCAGTAAGCACCCTTAGATGGAGTTACTAAAAACAACTGGTTATGCTATACAATAAGGGCGCAATCCTAACCCCTCATATCAGTACTTTCCAGCACTAAGGGCAATGCAGCTCCGAGGTAAGGGAAAATTCCATTACTTTAAGGAGGCCTCTGTGAGTGACACCCAACTGCAGGATGCAGCATGTGCCCCATTGTGCTGGAAAGTACTGACATAAGGGGTTAGGATTGCGTCCTAAATGGTATTAACCATTTGCCACAGGTTAAAAGATGACAGATCATTGTCTAGAAAATGGCCACCAACTAACAACTATGTGCTCAACTGTGTGCTCAGTCAGCAGCCATTTTACAACAGCGGAAGATTTTTCCATGGTTGTAAAGCCCTGCCCCCAACAAGAACAGGATTGGGCTGTTAATCTAGGAAACTCTGCTTTAGAAAAATTGCAGCATTCTATGATGAGATGATGCCTTTGCTAGCATTGATTTTCAGATCCAAATAAATTGGTCAGGGCATAAACAAATTAAGTAAATTATGGATGGGCATAAAGGGTTAATTTCAAATGCCTCACAGACCTGAAAATGACCCCGTGATATTAGTCTAATTTTCATACTTGTATCTCAAAGTGCACAATTGACCTAATACCTGAAGCTACATTACCACACTGTTTAGATTTGGTCACCATGAAATTATGAAATTTCCTGCATTTTATAACCCCAGCATCAATGAGCTCAAAATTTATTTGTTTAAATTATTTATACCCCACCTTTCTCTCAGTAAGGGCAATCAGTGTATCTTGTTACTGGTCAGTCATGAACTTTGGGTACATCTGGCGCTACCCAGGAAAGTGTAGAAGTTTTCCAAAATGCAAAACAGAAAATGCCTGTTGGAACAAGATTTGGGACTGCGGGACATTTGAATGGCTGTCAAAGAATGGTGCTTTGTGTTTTACATCGTTTGAATGTACTGTATGCGCTAATCCTTTTGAGAAATGGCTAAAAATAGAAAGGCAAAATGATGCCTTAATAATTCATGAGATGAAAGTCTTGAAAACTCCAAAGTAAAGATAGGCAGGTAGCCAATGCAATATGGAAGAGAAATACTCATAGATGTAGCCAAGTGTTTTGATGGACAGAGAGTGATCTCTGTCTGAACACATTCATGTTTAGGTGCTGGAATGTTCTATGCTAGTGATGCTGGGGTGTGTCAGCATTAGCCATTTTTAAAAAAAAATATGTCCTAGGTTGGATGAGCAGGCATAACATGCACCTCCTCCTGAAGCAAACCTCATCATGGCTCTCGTTTCTGTGTGAAAATGAGTACCCTTGACGATATCTCAATAGACGCTGAGACTAAGACTGTGCTTCTTTCCCTTCCCACACACTCTAGTCAAGGGAAGAGCAGGTCTGCAACCTGCAAACTGCATAGGTCTTTTTGGCAAGCAGAATCTCAAGCAAAATGGTATTTGACTAGGCCACAGTGCAATAGTAGAAGGAAATCGCTGATAACGAAGCTGACTCTGCTGCTGATGCTATTCATTAAGCATTCAGTGACTGGCCAAGATGAAAGATATAGCTTCTTCCGCCTGCAACCCCTACAGCTAGGTTCATGAAAGAAGCCTGGAAGATTTGCTGCCTAGTTCAGACAAGACCTGTTGACTCAGAGCCCAATCCTGAGCTTGGCGCACCGGCTCATTGCCAGCACGCACTGTCACAAATGTGCCATAGGACATGTCTGTGGGCCCTACCAGCGGGTGAGTGCCAGTGGTAACCCAGTCCTGGCCGGCACCGGGCTACTACTGGCGGGTGCCTGACCTCTGCCACTTGACAGTCATGTGGACTGCTGAACAGCAGAGAGGTAAGTGGGGGAGTGGGGGGAAGTGGGGAGGAGGGAGGGGGAGGCGAGCGGAGGGCGGAGACAAAGCATTACAGGGAAGTGGGAGGCGGGTGGGGAGGAGGCATGCCGGAGGGAGGGAGCGGGGAGGGGGGAGGCAGGACCGGTGGAGCAATGCTCCACCAGATCCAAAGCCTCCATGTTGTGCTCACCTCCCAACATGGAGGCACTTGATTCACTGCTGACCTTTTGGTTGGTGGTGAATCGAGCAGCCCCATTGTGGGGCTACTCTGTACACCCGGGGGAAGGGGACAAAAGTTTTCTTCTCCTGAGGAGCCTCTGGTGGCTGCCCAAAGCACGCATGATGCGGTGGAAGCCATTTTTGGTGCCACTGCAGCCCCACACCTTGGGTAGCTATCAATCTGCTGGAGAGGAGTAGTTCTAGGCAGTTGTTCATTGGCAGGCTGCAGACCCTGATTTAAATGGAAAAGGTCCAGGACTGGCCCATTCATGAGGCCAACTGAAGTGACCTTTGCTAGAGGTCTTTCCTCTCCCTAGATTGAATAAAAAGAAGGGGACAAAGAGGAAGACGAAATGTGGAGGGAAGAATAGTGCTGTGTTTGAACACTGGAAAATTAGGAGAAGCAGAAGCTGGCACATCATCAGGTGAGAAGGTAGCATTTGGCATGCTGCCTCAGGTCTCAGGAGGTCTATGCACTGAAGGCCTGAGAAGACTATGCACCGAAGTGGGAGGCAGTGAGTTGGAGCCCTTCACAGTCCCACTAACAAACCCTCTCTTTTGCTCTTTGCAATGTCGGCAGCACACTTTCAAAAAGAAGCACAAGAATGTAATGGGCAAGAATAATCTTAACAGAGATTGTCTTTTGCTAAAAGTCAGAAAGACAGACAGAAAGAAAAATTGTTGGTGACACACAACTGTAATGAACCTTTACATTTGAGGAGCATCTCTGTGTCTTGCCCTGCATCTGAACATCTTGTCCATTTGTTTTCCTGCCAGTATACAGGGATTCAATATTTTCTAGTAAGTTGACCAATAATATAGTTGACTGCTTTTTCCAGAGATCATCCACTAGATTATGTTCTAGCCTGTTAAACAAGCAACCCAAGGTGTTCTTTGAGTGGCACTTGGAATTCATGATTTATAAGTACCCAGTTTACTCCCACATTAATTCCTATATTAACTAAACCACTTAAATAATTTTTTTAAGGATAAAACGAAGCAAGGGTGGAGAACCAGTATGTGAAAAAAATAAATGTAGTAACACTGCATTGTTTCTCCCTTTGTAGTTTGGTGGTTTTATGCTGTTTTGTGGTTCTCGTTGTAAGAACTTCTTTAAAATTGGCAGTCAAAAGAATCCTAAATATATCCATAATATTAGAACATATGAATACCATGCAGTTATCACAATAGCAAATCAGGTATTATAAAGAAAATGTGTAGTATTTAACCAGGCTCAACAGAGTGTAATTTTTGTGCTTCAAGAGCATTGCAGTCCCCTAGCACAAGTGCCATTTTGGAATGAAAGGAATGAGGTTGGATCCAGACTTTTGTTTACATCTAAAGATGTGCTTGGGCACATCCTATGGACTCTCTCACTTCTTTCTTTTGTCAGACAGTTCCTTCTGTCATATCACATACTGCTTTTCAAACTTCAAGTATAATATTCCTTCTAATGGACCAATAGGGCAACCTACCATTTTGTTAAAGACTGTGTGGAATCCGAGCTAAATTTTGCAAACAAAGAAAAGGTTTGCATTAAATGTCCTCCCACATAGATTTCTCCTCTTTCCCCCTCTGTGATCCGTACTCAAATGGCAAAATGCAAATTTCTTCAGCCTTCCTGTTTCCTATTCATTTTCTAATTATTTGTTCAGAAATAACAGTAATTTCTCTGCCTCTCAGGGTTCCCCCCCTTCCTTTCAGCTTCCTACTTAGCTTCTCAGACTCTGATAGCCTAGTTCAAGCTGTTTTACAACTTTCTACTGGGGAGCAGCCTAGCAGCAAGCAATTTTTCAAAGGCCTGTCCTGCTGATAGACGGGCAGCTGAACCTTGATGCAAACATTCATACCGTTTTCTCTGTTCAAGTATGGAGGAGGGAAGCACTGCTCTCTGTATGCAGGTACACTAGTAACTATAGTATCTGCTTTGTCATCTGCAGGGACAGCCCACATGCTTTCACTGTTCGTGATAACACCTTAATTTTACAAAAGGAATTTTGTCCTCTTTCTCTGCAAATACTGTTAATTCAATCCGTCTAGTTATCTTCAGTCTGATTTCCCATTATGAAATTTCTCTATGGCTTTCCCTAAAATGTGTGTATCTCACACGTGATGTAAGGAATGCACAGCAATGCACATAGGGTTAATCCATTTTATTCTTCAAAACCATGTCAGGAGGTGTGTCAGGCTGAGGTGCGCAAGGGCAGACCAGTTAGGTCTCTGGTCCAGGCCCCAACATACATTACATCTCCCACCTTAGCCTTTTCTTATCTCTGGTGTCTTCTGAAAGACAAATGTTTTACAGGCAAATGTGAAATGGAGAGTGATCTTAAACTTTCCAGCAGCCAGCTCTAAAATGCCATTGCTACAATCACTTTGTTCCTGGAGTAAAATGAATAGCCAACACACCTTTTATGGCACCAAACTCAAAGGTGGCTCAGACTGCTACTGGTTTTACTCAGCAGTAAAGAGAAAAACTTGCAAGTGTCGTTTACACAGTACTAAATCCTTGTAAAGTCAGACTGAAACAAGCCTGCTATGTGACCCAGCCCTTAGGGCTACTTAAACACCTGTGGATTTATAGAGTTCAGATGTCTACAAGTCTCTGTTAACGTTCATTTTCAAACCTGCACCACAAGTGACATGCGCTGCTAGCGCAGTTATGTAATTTCTGTTTGCTTCTGGCTTGCAAGGTGATCATATTAAGATATATGAACAACACTTATCATTATGCCAAAAAAAGCTTGCACGACTAACAGGAAATAAATTCTAAATACCATGGAATTTATTTGCAGAAGCTTAGCTAAACACTGTGTTTCTTTGAGTTTAACTCCACAGTGACTTGTGCGTGTGGAGGTTTATGATTTTGATAAGCCAATGATTTTCAAGCAAAAGTTTCTTTACACTTAAATGAGAAGTATTTCTTTTAAAAAAAAATCAAATCATCACCATCATGGCACACCATAACCAGCAGAGAGAACAACAGGACAGAATGTTTTCTGAAAATAACACTGTTTATAATTGATAATTGATCTAGCACATTAAAGAGCAGAGTTGGAGTTTCACAACTTGAGTACAAAGTGTCTTGAGTGATGCAGCCCCAAAACTTTCAGGCTAGTGATCTAGTACAGCACTTCTCAACGTTTGTCCCCTACTGTACCACTTTGCATGGTCCACCTACTGGAGGTCCCACCTGAAGTAACTGGTGATGATGCCATCGCAAGTTACTTCCACATTGGGGGGCCAGATGCAACATGACAAACACTGGTAAGAGGCTTAGGGCAGGCAGGAGGGCTTTATTGGGCACACAAAAGTGCATGCTGGAGCTCTGCCTGCCGCGTCAAGTCTCCTACTGCCGCTTGTCACGTTTCACTGCTGGTCTTGCTGCTAGGTGGTGCGAGCTTGGGGTCCTGCAAGTACCACCGGAGACCACCTCACGTAGCACCAGTGATACAAGTACCACTGGCTGAGAAACACTGACATAGTACATTGCTGCTTGCTTTGAGGCTCTGCATGTTATGCTCAGTTCCTTGTTTCTTTTCTTACTTTAATCTGGTAACCTACACATGAAAAGAAAAAGGTGGAAGAAAGAAGTGGCGTAATGCTTTCACCTTTTGATGTATCTCAGCACAAAATCTGCTTTTTTACTATTCAGAGTGGAATTGGGACCCCACATCCTAATGTGTTGAGACACATTATGTCTCCACCCCACTGCCACATAAAAAAGATAATTTAGCACTGGAAAAGGTTGAGACTAGAAGGGGCTAAGCAGTCTCCTTCTACTGCCTCAGGTTGCTTTGGGATCCCATAGCATGGAAGGAGTTTAAACCCTTTACCCTAGTCTGGATCAGGTCTCTTCACAGCCGTGAAATCTGCCCCAGGAAGAAAATCAATGGTACCAGTGGAAGCTCTCTTCCCATGGCAAACAACAACTGTGGGAGATCCTAGTCCAGATTCGAAATGTGGCAGCACAGAGGTTTAACATCCCAAATGCCCTGAAAGTAATCTGGATCAGCCAACCCTCTACCATTGAGAAAAGCAAATCACTGTGTGTCTGGACCAAGCATGTTATTAATGTAACATTAATGTAGCATGTTCCCTTAAGTCAGCCCTTCCCAACCTGGGGATTGTGACCCCCCAGGACAACTGGAAACACTGCATTTTTTCCTTAACGGGAGCGGTGACCACAGCGACAATGGGACACTGGCGATGGCACTTTAGGTCCATGGCACGGCCACTGCTGCCAAAATTTAAGAAAGGGGGGGAGTTCAGACTTACCAGACTGCAGCTGCTGCAGCTGCTGCAGCTGGAAATGGCACAAAGCCTGTGATTGCTCCACAGTCGCCAGGTAAGACTGAAACACCCCCTTTTTTACTTTGTTGGCAGTGGCAGCGGTGCAAACCTAGAAGTACTATCACCACCATCACTACCAGGTTGCTGCCCCTATAGCAATGTGCAAAGACTTAGTGGTTCCCCAATCTTTGTGCAAAGGTTGGGAACCACTGCCTTAGGTGGAGGTCTTCCCCATCTGTGTTACTTGAGATTTTTCACGTCTCTTTCTTTAAAGTTCTACTCCAAGCCATGGACAGTCCTTGTGTTACACTGGGGTTTTTAGGCACATTTAATGTTGTGTTATTGTAATTTCTGCAACTAAAAAAGACCACAGTGCTGTAACTTGCCTTTTGTTTTCTGCTACTCTAAGTCCAGGCACTTCTGGAGGCAACTGGAGGAAGCTGGCAGATGACTACTGTCAAAAGAGTTTTGGTAGGGGAGCTCTCTGCTGGTGGCCATATTAGCAGGCAAAACATCTTGCTGCTGCATTCACCCAGAAGTTTCTTACAACATAGAGCTGTGATTTTAAACCTTTTTCAGCTCACAGCACACTGACAAGGTGCTAAAACTGTCAATTTTTTAAGGATATATTTTAACATTTAATAAAATGGGTATCAAGAAATAACACAAGCTTAACAGGAACTCTGGAAGACGGTTCTGTGTCCATGATTTTCAACCCTTGAACCACGGTACGTTGGTGTGCCGTGAATAGTCCACAGGAGCGCTGAAGGGGTTTGGGGGGAAGGTTAGAGAATAACACACCCAGTCTGAACAAAAGCTGATCTCGCCCTCCCTCAAAATCCCCAAATGGCTCTACTAATAAATGCCCCTCCCTCAAACTTCCATGGCACACCTGCAGACCATTCGCAGCGGCACAATGGTTGAAAACCGCTGAACCTTCTTCCAGAGCTCCTGTGTTTATTCACTGTTTATTCACCCCACCAATCACTGCTAAAAAGAGCCTGTCACACATGTACATGACAGGAACACGAATCTTTATTATTGCTTTGTTTGCTTCTGCAAAGTCATGCTAAGCCTTCTTAGGGAAGGCTATAAGCTATAATTCCCTCCTTCCAAGCCCCAATCCTCCCACCATGCATTCCATTTGAAGCATTTATATAATGAGTAAACATTGTGTGGGAATGTGGTGTATAACTGTATCTTCAAAATCGAAATAGTCTTTAAAAACAAAAACCCACTGCTCTTGCAGCTTTGTGATTCGCAATTAGATCCTGTAAAGGGTGTAGAGTGTTGATATAGTCTTTTTTGATTTAAAAGAAAGAAACCCTGCATGATTAACATTTCCTACTCTTTTATATTCCACTCCATATGTCATCCCAAGCAGGTAGGTGTGTGTAATAAAGCAACACCATGCGTCGCCTCTTGCTGATCTATCTAAATTTACATGCAACTAAATCTTTTTTATTACTCCTGACAATATGTTGCTCCTTACTTTTATATCTGAACTTATATTGCTTGTAGTGTGGCATTATCATTACAAGGCTGAATTCCTCTAAAAAAAAGATGGATCTGTTTATCTGAATCATATACATTTTCATGATCTTCCATTTTCTCTGCTTCCTGTTTTATTCACACATGTTTCCTTGAGTACAGCACATGAAACACAAGTCTGCCTATATTTCATGCCCATAAACAGGTAAGAAAGCAGAAGTTGCTTAATTTTGGCCAGGGCAATAGCTGGGACAATTATATAAATCTCCTTTGCTAAATGGAGTCATTCTCCATGAGGGAATAGACCAGCGTTCCTGATCTACCGAATGTGATCCACACAGATTGTGGACCCACATATAAGGTGGATTCTCACTGCTATAGATACAGAAACATTCTGCATAACTCCCACATTGGTGGCATGCCCTGCAATCTTGAATCACCTACCTCACCCCCAATAGATGGACTGTGACATTGTTAGTGGCAGATCACCTATTTAGGGATTGCTGGGCTGATTCTAGGTGAGATTTTGTGTGTGCTGGCGAGCCTGCTACTCTGTTAAAGGCTCTTGTCAAGGCCCATTGTTCATTATAAGAAAGAGCACACGAAATCTTACAAGAAAATATTTATTTATTTGATTTTTTTAAACCCACTTTTCTCCCAAAGACACCCAAAACGGCTTACAACATTAAAATACAAACAGTGCATATCAAATTGTATAATGTAAAATAAATATTAAAAAATGTAAATATTAAAAATATAAAAATTAAAAAATAGCAAACAGAAGAGTGCATAAAATCCCATAATCAATGACATAATAAAAGCACCAATAAACTCCACAGGCACTAGCTAAAATCTACAGGTTAAAACACAAACATAGGAGTGGGGGCATGCACATGGTCAAAGGAAGAGAGTTTGATTCACTTCTAAATAAAGCCCTTCATTTATACGTCTTCTAGGCCTGTGGAAATTAGGACAGCTTAGAGTGTTGTTTCCTGATCCCAGTTTTATCTGCTAGGACAGACCACTTTGGGTGGTAGTTGTTTCAGGTAAAATTACAATTGCTTCATGGGTGTACGGTAATGGGTTTGGTGAACTGTGACCACTAAAATGCATATAGTAAGGGGTTTGAGGAGTTTTATCGGGAAACTGCGGCTAAAAGGGCTGCAATTTATAACCCCAAAGTAGTCCTATTAAAACGCTTAGCGCGCTCAGAACTTTTCCTCTCAGGATAATAAACAGGCTCTTAAACAATCATCCCTGGTTTTCAGGAGGAGGGAGGGAGTCAGAGAAATGGGGGAAGAGGCCAGGCTACAAGAGGCTATAAAGATTAAAAGAATGAAAGTAAACAAAAGTGATGGTAGAGAGATATTATGCTGTCTTTCCCCTTAAAAGATGCCTTCATTCAACTAAAATAACTATCAAGCAGAGTTCAGGTGGTTGAGTAAGGCAAGTACACAACCTTTCTGTGAAGAATAAATCTCTGCAAAGCAGAATCTCCAGCTTCTTGGTACTGGTTTGCTCCCACAGACAATAACAGCCAAGCCTCTGGGGAAACTCTCAGCCCACTTTTTCCTCGGACCGAATCTGAGCTTTTTGAGCTTTTGGAACTATTAAGGATTCACTTTTCTCTGACAATTTCTTTTCCCTTTGTGAAGTGTTTCCCCCTCTATAACAAATGCTGAAGCATGCTGGAAAAAAGCCTTGCAAGTCCTTCGTCAAAGAGCGAAAGGGGCTCTATTTTTAGTTTTCCTTTTCAGATTTTCCTCACAAAAAAAGATACCATTTTGTATGCTGTCCTGAATTTTAATGAGCAGCGCCACTGATAATCACCAAGCATCTATATTTATAGAATCATCATAAATGTGGAATTGTGCCTTTATATACGCCAGAGTTCTGCATATGTATAAATTCATGTGTTAATTTTTCTTGCAATAGAAATATGAAAACTTCTACAAAGAAGACAGACAGAAAGAAAAAAAAACAAAACACAAATCCCTTTTAGAGTTTAAAATTAGACCAGTGTATTTGACACAATTTTAGAAGTTTGAGCCTTTTCATTTCTCTTTCTCTAGAGGTGCTAAAGGAAATTATTGTTATTTTGATGAAAAGGATGCTGCATCTTATGGAATAGGATGATCCCGGAGGGGATTAAAAATACATATAACAACTTTGACAAGACTTTCTAAGTGTCTGGTTCTTCTTTAGATTTAAAGCATAGAAGCCTATAGTCTCTCTGTATGTGACTTCATCTACAGATTTTTGAATACTCATAAACAGTATCAATTATTAATGGTGCACATGTGCATACATTGCAAGCGGTCTAGCCCTTATCTGAAATAATTCTACAACCTTGTCATGAAATCTATTACCAGGTTTTCCCCACTAAGCCTTTACCCCCAGTCATCATTCTTGAACCAAACAGGATGAAGTTTGCTGTAGGTGGGTGGGTGGGAGAATCCACGAGAAACAAAACTTTTTATATCAAATTCAAATAATATCTACTCATCTTTCCTTCTACAAATTTCTGCTTTCACCTAAAATGTACTGATTTGGTTGATCTTAATTCAGCTGAACATTGCCAAATCAATCCTGTGTATTTAAGATGTTAAACTTTACAAACTCTGAATGGGATTTCAGAATGGAAAACACAAGAATGTGGCAGGATCTTTTATCTTTCCAAAGACTACACTTGGTGGTGGTGGTGGTTGTTATTGTTGTTGTTATTATTATTATTTCACTTAAAAGTACTCTCAAAGTGCTTTTTAAATTAAAAGACAGTTTGGGGGTTCTGTGGAAGCAGATAATGAAATGAGTGCTTTCAAAAATTGCCACTGAATCATAGTCAAAATGAATGTAAAGTGTTTTACCTAATGAGAAAAAAGCTGTAACCCACAGGCCACACTGAATTATTATTTGTTTTTGTTAGACTTCTCATACAATAAGCTTTCATGTGTTTCAAAACTTTCTCAGAAGGCAATCCTATATACATTTCTCTGAGAGTAAGTCCCATTGAATTAAATAGAACTTACTTCTGAGTAGGCAGGCAAAGCTTGCTCTGTTACTCTTCAGCAGAATCCTAACCATGTCTACTCAGAGGTAGATCCCATTGTTTTTAATGGGGTTTATTCCCAGGAAAGTATGTATAGGATTGCAGCCATAATGTTGTAGACAGACAATTGAACATTTGACACCAAGAGCAATTTCTAATTTTCAGTGATGCTCACCTTTCCACTTCAGAATATGTGTTTGCTGAGCACAAGTCAAGTTTGATATCATGTTACAGTATTTTTGAATCCGATTGATAGACTACAAACACAAGAACACGCCAATGCAAATGCTCTTATTTCTATATGGGGAAGGTGTATCCTGAAGGGTTCATTTGGAAGAGAACCCTCATCCTGATAGATGAGGAAGATATCCTGATAGTCCTTTGAGAATACAAGAAACTGCTCTCAAAGACTGAGAGGTTTCCCAGAATGGGATTCTGTGAGGCATGGAGGGCTCTAGAGTTTAGGGGAGATTGGCTCACCCTGTGAAGAAGTGCCTTCTGTGGTTCAGGATATAATGGTATATGCCTGTTAAAAATTGAATATGTCACTTCATACTTTATGTGCAATCTTGTTTCCAGGTGCTACATTCTTATTCCATATAAAATTTCCTGCATGCAGATTACAGAATATTTAGGTTTCATCAAGGCTTTATATACAGCTCATTAGCAAACTGATAAAGGAGCCTGACTGTGTGGGTCTGTGCTCAGACAATTCCATCACCTTTCTGACCTTCCTGTTCACACTTTTAGAGATGGCTGCTGCTTATGGAAAAACAAACAAAAATTTTGCAACATGGTTGTTTAGTCTTCCTGTTTTTCAGTAGCAGAATATCCACCACACAGGCAGTGTAACTAGACCTTTTAGTAACCAATAAAGATTACAAAATTGAGCTTTGTTTCTTGCCACAACTTCAGACATTTCCCTTAGGACTACTTAATTTGGATAGTTCAGTCCCTTGGCTATTCTGATACTTATACCACACTGTTTCTCAACCAGTAGTACGCTTACCACTGGTGGTACTTGAGGTGGTGTCCAGTGGTACACACGGGATCCCCAGTCCCCCACTGCCTTTCAGAGAGACCAGCAATGCAACACAACAAGCAGCAGGAGTTGGCTAGGTTTGGTAGGCAGAGCTCTTTTTGTATGCTTAAAAAAGCCCGCCCATCTGCCCTGAGCTTCTAACAGTGTTTGTTGTGTTGCATCTAGCCTTTAAATCCAGAACTAACTGGTGATAACATCATTGCCAGTTCCTTCCAGCAGTACTTCTAATTAGGTGGACTACGCAAAGTGGTATGGTGGGGGACAAACATTGAGAAACACAATTGTACCACATTACGCGTCTGTCCTTGAAGGGGGTGGGAGGATTTCAAAGCTGAGCAAAGATCTGCCAAGTTCTGAAGCAGGTTAATGAAAACTCAGTCCATTTACCTGCACTTCCAAATGTGACTCCTTCAATAGTAGGATAGTTAATCTGACTTTAGAATCTGTAGAATATACTTTTCATTACTGGAAACTCTAATTTTCTATAATGCACAATTTAATTGTTATTAGCAACAAAATGCCAAGATCAATAAAAAAGAAAAGGGGAAAAAAAAACTTAGTTATATCTCATACAGTGATGAAAAAAATTCAGTGATCAAATAAATAAAAAAAATCTTTACGGATAAGATTAAAAAAATGCAACAATGATAAAAACTGTCACAACACTGTTGCTATTTTAAGAAATTAAAAAAAAATTCATCAGGCTAATACCATACATCTGATATATACATGTTTATTTTTTTTTTTTTAAAAACAAACCTGCGACTTCTAAGGACAGGCTGAAGGAACAAATTTACAGTCAAGTAGAGCAATTTTTGGGTACATTTCTTGCATCCAAGTTGTATTTAGAATAAGAATATGAATTTTAAAAAAAATTGTAGAAGATCAAGCCAGAAGGAGCCTTGAATCTATTTTGCCTGGGATTGCCTAAGGCTAAACACCAGGGACATGGGGGAAAAAAAAAAACCCATTCTTATCACCTTTTCCCAAACATAACGATTTACATTGACAATGAAAGTGCCCACCCAGCTGCACTTTAAGAAAGCACCACATGCCTTGATGAGCTCCAGGAAAATGGAAGAAAGCCCAGTTCAAGCTGGAGGTGTCAACCTCCTCTCGCCAGCTGGGTGACACAAAGCTAAAAGTGATGAAGTGCTAATTAGAGGCTGATGAGCAGAATCTTGGAGTGGAAACTTGTCCAAATAGCCTCTGTACTGAATCACAGGCTTAGAAGCTCACTCTTATCTCCTACTACAGAGCCCTGACAGAGACACAGAAAATTAGTGCAAATCCATGTATCTTTATAGGCGACTTTTTAATCTATTTTGGGGTGCCCACTCTGACTTCTGGAATTATTATAAGAACACGGAGTATGCTGAGATATATCCATTTCTGTAGAGCTTGTCTCTGGCATGCAATAGAAAGTGAATTTGTTTAATATTGCATAAAAGAAAGGTTTGCCGTGGGACAGTAAGGAAGTCAAAAGAGCAATGATTTGGCACCAGGCCCAGTGAAATTCCACGCCAAAGAATTTTATGAATGATCACTTTCAAATCCTTTCTTTCCTGACAGGAAATATATTTTCACATTTGCAAATTTAGGAACTGCAAGGTGTCAAGTTTCTTTGCCATTGTTAACACTATCTTAACATTCTAGATTGTCCAAATTGTGACGTTCAGAAGATGAAGTGTAATTGAGTTTGGCAAATATATGACATGCACTTGCCAAATAAACTTTTTATGTACACATATCTTTTATACTACTATTAATAACTCAATAAAATTGATTGTATTAATATCACTTTGAAAAATACATTGGTAGATTATTGATTTGATTCCTATTAAATGTTGAGGAGTGAAGGCAGCAGGCCAATAATTTAAAATGAATGGCTAGACTAATGACACTCTCATGATATTAAGTAACAGAGACAAACGGCTCAATCCTACCTAAGAACATAGGAGCCCTGCTGGATCATGCCAAAGGCCCATCTAGTCCAGCTTCCTGTAACTCACAGTGATCCTAAGTCCCCATGCAGCAATGCAGTGGCATTGGCACAGCTTTCACTATATCCTTCAGAGGATTTATGGCTGCTGGAGTTCTCCACGGGCTAAAGGGACATTTGTCCTCTTCTCCCAGGGTAAGCCCCAACAACTGCTATGGGCCAATTTGGACCTATGCCACCTCAATTGCTGGCACAAGTCCAGGTTGCTTTATGCAGGTGGAGCTGCCTGGGCAGGGGGTCTGGATTTGGCACCAATCCTGCCCCCCTCCTGGGTCTAATCCACCCTCTTCCTTGCCTCGTTAACACCCTGTTCCACTCACCCCCTGCCAGGTTCCACCCCTCCTTGCCTCCTTCCAACCACCTGCACAGGCTCACCTGTCTGAGGGCCCACCAGCGCATGGGAGGCCACCGCAGCCTCCCCGCCAGTCGGTCTGTGGTGCTTGTCGACAGAGGCCGCTTTATGACAGCCGTAAAGAAGCCTTCACTGGCACAACACTAGTTATGACGGCAGGGGGACAGGATTGGGTCAAAAGACTGCAAACATGTACTCACTTATCTGGGAGTAAGCCCCATTACACAGAGTGGAGTGTACTTCAAGTAAACATGAATGGGGTTGCATGTAAGTTATTGAAGGTCAGTCAGTGCTAAAAATAGATGTTGAATAAAACAACAGTGCTATCCTACACATGTCTTATCTGTCTTAGTGCCGTGTGCCCTCTGCAGCAGCTTGGTGGGGCCGCCGCTACTGTTTGTGGTAGTGTCCCTGAAATGGCAGCTAGCATAACACTGTTTGCGACATTGTAAAGGCAAGTATGCTGTCATACATGCCTTTGTACCACTGCAAAAGCTAGTTAAGATTGGGCAGTCAATGAGCTAATTCATGGGTCCTTTTAAATATTCTCTACACAAATACATCATCCAAGGACCATTTAACAGATTACAGTACTTTTTCTGACACAGGAATGAATCACTGTGACAGGAAAAGCAGTGTCTAAAATGGTGGCCCATCTGTAAGTTTGCCTTAGGTATACTCACCGAGAAACCCACATGTACTGGCTAACTGAAGTAGGCATAGTTGGGAGATGGGATGAGCTAACACATCCATTCATGACAATGGCACATGTTTGATCTTACATATAAAAAAGTGTGTGAGGAAGCAGTGAATGCTTTTATTTGTCGACTTCACTGTTTCCTCTGTGAAATTAAAAGCACTCTCATTTACTACTCTCATTTAGTAGTCTCATGTATTATCTCATTTTTTGTATGTTTGTAATAATATAGCGCTTCAGAATCATCTTTTTTGACAATGCTCTCATATCAAATGTCCCTGACTCATTAGTTTTTCATGTGCATTGAGATGTTGATATGAGAGCACTTTCAAACAAGCACATCCCCAGCTTTCATTCCAAAGTGGTATAGTTGTGTGGATAACTGAGCCGTGTGTGGGCCTGAACATCTGTATAGGCTGTTATTGTCTTAGCACACCAAAGAGAATTTAGAATGAGCTTATCAGTAGGCTCTGCATTGCATTCTCTAGGTAGGATTTTACTAGAGTCCTTTGACAGAGTCTGTTAGTTACTCTCATGCCACACTTTTCTTGCTTGTAATCTGAGTATATTAAAATCCTAAATGCATGAATTACAGACCTTTGTATGCCAATTGAAAAGGGAAAAATGCTAGCTTGATGAAAACTTGGCATAAATTAGTCACAACACATTCAGAAACTCAGCCTTATCTCTGAAGAGTGCACAAGATCTGCATAAAAATCAGATGTAGTGATTGTTTCATCTAAAGAGTATTGGATTTGTGCTCTCAAACTTTAAATAATACAACATAATAAAATAAGAAATACGCTTTCCAGCACATTTGTAATTTTATTCAAAAAAAGCATATTTTTCCATATTTTCCCCCCTCTGCTTTTGCAACATTGGTACAGATTGTTATCTCTTGAAAAGAGAAATCTAGTCTCTTTTGAAAACATTAAACCAATTCCAATATAATGATGTTCAGCTTATGTTTTTCCCTTTGATTATGCTTGTATAATTCTGTATTATCTTGGTATCTTTGATGGCAAACATGTTTAAATTGTCGAATATGGTACAATAGATGCGCAATCCCAATTTAAAGCAAAAATTACTTCTTATAAAGAAACAACTCTCACATCCCAATCCTACTCTCCCTATCCCCGGAATGCTAACTGGTGGTGGGCATGATGATTTCTGGCTGTTGCAAACCGTCTTCCAAAAGTGGAGTTTCATGCTTCTGGAATGCTGGTGGCAAAGTGGGAGTGGTCCATACATGGGGGTGGGACACAGAGCACTCACTTAAAAAGGTAGGTTGGCGAGGGAGGGTGGAACAGGGTGGAGGAGGGCAGAACAGGTGGTGATGGGACCAGAGAGGTGGGTGGATCAGATCTGTGAAGGGCAGCAGGGAGGTGGTAGCAGCAGCCACCAAATCCAAACTGCTTCATGGACTTCATCCCACAGCCCAGGTCCATGCAGAAAGTCCCTTTCCCCCCGGCGGCTTCCTGGTGCTCACAGGATACAGTAGTCGCCATTTTGGCACCGTGGTTCCTCCAGGCGCCGGGAACTAAACGTGTTCCCACTCTGTGATCCCCATACAATAATATGGAAGGAATGAGCTGGGCAATAATAAACCAAACTATCAATTTTGATTTTTTAATAACATTCTAGAATCCTTCCCTCATGTCCCAAATGTGGGTGGTTCAGCACATATCGGATTAAACATGAAACAGGTCTATCCAAAAGAAAGCAGTGGTTACAGCATACTTTTGGGTACACAGAAGTATACTAGCTTATAAAATAACAGAAAAATTTGTATTATTTTTTAAACAGCCTAGCATGAACCTGGGAACTTCTAGAACTTGCAGGCTATTGAGGGTGTAATCTGTGAAAAAAAAAATTAGGGAGGGGGGATTGACCTGCTTAAATCTCTTACACAGTGATTTTCAACATTTTTCATCTCACAGCACACTGGCAAGTCAATAAAATGCTCAAGACACACCATCGGTTTTTTGACAATTGACAAAGCACACTGTACTGTCAATGGAGGGCTCACATCCCTCAATGGTCCTACTAATAAATGACCCTCTCCCAAATTTCTGCAGCACACCTGGGGACCGTTCAACGGCACACCAGTGGGCCACAGCATAGTGGTTGAAAATGGTTTCTCTAACAGTTTGTATTGTATTAAGATTTAAGGGATGTACATTATGACATGAAGTTCAAAAAGCTTATCTTCTTACTATATTGCTAGGTTTCAGAGGAGGAAATTTAAAAAAGGACTCCTTTTCTCCTTTCTACTCTTCAGAAGCAATTTGGAATGGAGCAACAAAGTGCTCAGGGTTGGTAACCATTCATGAACCTGAACCCTTTATATTGGGCGGGGGGGAGCACTGGATGAGTACACCCAGAGCCTGTTCCAGGATGGCTGGAACCCCAAACCCAACAGGGCCTTTTGAAGCAGGGTATCTAGAGATACATACAATATTTCCTATGGAGGTCTCCACATGTAACACTTGTTTTATTTTAGGTGGATGGATATGTGCAAAAGAATATATCTCCTGAATTCTGAATTTAAAATAAATAAAGTGAACAACTGATTGCTCTTGACAAACGTGGCTTACGCTTTCAGTCAAACTAGTCCTAGAGTGGTGGAAACACAATCCTGCATTTGAATTCCTAATGCTCCTTCCCATTGCCCTTACAACCTGTCAATCACCGATGAAAAGTACTAATCACTCCCATAAAATCCCAGTCTCTCAGACAAACGTACCAGTCAGAGGAAAAAATAATACCAATTGGTCATGGGTGAAAAGGAAATCTCGCTAGGGATCTAGCTGCACAATGGAATTTATTAAGTTCAGTTTGCTTGACTCTAGCTCCACTTGCATCCAAAGGGCTGAGACTTTAATTTCAAAGTCAGCTAAAACCCACCAAGGCAACTTATATTCATTAGCTGGGCTCTGTCTGAACTGCTGTAAAATCTCTTGGCTGTGACAAGTGCTTTTGGCTTGTAGCAGTAGCAGCCGTGCTTATTTTCAATTCTTTCCATTTCTTTCTTTCTTTTTTGTTTTCTTTTCAAAGTAGACTCGGTCAGATGTTAGCACTTCGCAATCCTTAATTGGCTCGGATGCTCTTTTTGCAGACATTTCCAAAGTTGGTTCTCTCCAAAATCTGACTAATTGTATACATTAAAGGACATTTCACCCTTAATACTCCACATCACAGCAGTGACCTGTTTGCAACAGCCAGCATGTTTACTGTGGAGAAGCAGTACCAAGGAGTACATACATAGCATGCACCATAAAACACTGTCACCTCAGGTCGTAGGGAAAAAATGATTATTATTTTTTAGATATTCTAAAAAGGAAGTTAGCCTTCACATCCAAACCTTTGCATTCTAAAGGAAGTCTCTTAATAGCTTTATGGCTGGCTGCACAGTTGCACTGAACAGCATAACTTGGAGTTTCTACTTGATCTTCAAAAATCATAATTAAGGAATATACAGTAATTACCTTTTCATTATCCTGATAATGATTACCACCTCTGGAGTTGACTAGAGGGGATGGTGAATGTGTTCAAAATGTTTTCTCTTGGTTATTTCCAGGTTACAAGCAAAGGATTTTAATTGCCTGAAATGTCACAATTAAGTTTATCTGGTTAGATATTGGAGGAAGCAGCAAGATTTACTCATAGCTCAAAAGGGGATAGAGAGGGACACAAAGTTATCTAGAGAAATATTCCCTGGTATATTTCATGGGAATTTATTATAGCTTTGGCACTGTTTCCACTGCAAATACCATTAGGAACTACTTGTCCCAGGATAGTAAGAATTGCTTATGTGTGAACATCTTCCAAAACTACTTGCCAGAGTTGTTTTTTTCCAAGATCAGATGTCTGGAACTCATTCTCTTCTCAAGCAGGCTGCTGGTCTAAAGCTTTAGTAGATGTTGTAGTCTATGTCAGACTAGAACCGGTGAGATTAAAGCCCTGAAGCTACCTGGAGCTACCTTGGGGCAGTGATCCTCTCTCAGCCTAACTAACCTACCTGTTTTGAGGATGAAGCTGGGGGAAGACCCATATATGCTACCCAGAGCTCTTTGGAGCAAGGGATGCAATAAAAATGAAATAAAGAAAATAAAGGGATGACAAGCCAAGCTGAATGCAGAGCTCTTTGATGTTGCAACCGCAAAGGCTAACTGCTGCTGAGGTTCAATCTAAACATGACACTAAGGAAAATATTGAGTAAAATTGAGAAAAAGTCATGGGAATATATGTATTATGTGCAGTTTGAGCCTGAGTCTTCTTGCACCCAATAAAAACTGAGCAGAATCTCAAGGAACTTTGGAGTCTGTCAGGGAAGGTACTGAGAGAGAGCAGACTGAGGAGAGTAGCACATAGTGTTCAGCATTCAAGGACTCTTTCCTGCTTCCCCATTTCCCCTTTTTATTGGGTCAAAAGCTGAATGGAGGGGGGGGGGAGAACTGATTGTTCTATCTGCTGCCACCATTCCAGGCTAAGGAGACCAGGGCGGAGGGGGGGGGCATCTGGGGAAAAACCCCTCCCAGAAGAGCACTGACACCCCCCCCAGGGTTCTTATTTAAAATCAAAATCAGCCCCCATAGCCTTTCTTGGCACAGTCAGTTGGAGAGAAGCTGGCTGTTTCTTTGAAAGCAGCCAGCTTCACTCTGATCAGTTGCAGCTGAGTTGCAAGTGAGGGGAACAGGACCATGGCAGCGGGGATGGCATTGTCGCCCCCAGAAAAGTGCCTCTTGGGGCCCTGTGACCCCCCCAGCTACACAACTGCTGTCCCCTAATTTCGGATACACATGTTCCCAATTTCCGTGAGTGCAAAACAACATCAAAGTTTCAATACGTGTATGTGAACCTGCTAACTGTTGTTGGTTACTCAACATTTTTTTGTTTTGTTTGTAATGTTGACTTTTTGGTTTTCTTCAATAACACATCTTCAGAGCACCTTTCCTTTCAAAACAAAGTTTATTGCTTTGTGGAATCAATCCTGCATCTGCCTTTGAGGCACAAGGCTATGACAAGGCATGCTTTGTGGCAAACAGCTGTTGCACCATCATCAGAGTCAATTTAGTCACAATATACCACTGAAAACCTGTTACCAGTCAGGTAGGTGCTGCAAGTAGATGCAGCCCATAATGCAATCTGTATGGAATAGTGCAGAGATTCCAAAAAGGAAAGGAGAGGAGAGGGAAATAGCTTCCATGTGAATTTGCTTTGGGTTGTGATACACACCCTTCAGGCACCTTAATCCTCAAGTACATTAATCCACAATGCCAACTAGCCACCTGCGTACATTTATCTTAACCTAAACCAAAATAAAAGTTTTGGGGAAGAAACATTCTTCCTAAATTTCCAAAGCTACTTTCAAAAAATATTTTCAGAGTTGCTGGCCACAGGGGAGAATAAATGGTCTGCGTGGGTGATTCTGCCAACAACTGCTGATCCAGAAGGAAATCTACTAACCTTTACTATCATTTTAGATTCTGCTGCTATAACTCTGCACATTATCAACTGGATATTAACTCCAAGAAACTATTAATGAAGCTCACTGAATTTCAATGCACTGTTCTGTAAAGTCCTGTTTTTATGCAACACAACACTCTCCACTTTCTAGAAAAATAGAAAGAAAAATTTCTGTTCCCACTTTTCCCCCCTCTTTAGTTTCATCTTTTAATGCAATTGGGTTTTTCTTTTTTTAAAAAATGTTTAATGGTAGTTAAGCATAAAAGTTTCTTGCAGACTGTGTAGGGTTCTATTACTGTAAAAATTAAGCAAATATAGCAAAATGATAGCCAAAGCAGCCAGGTATGTCTCTGGGGGCTTCCCTGGGCCTCAGAATGCCTTAAAAGGCATTCACCTCTATGGGCCATTCTGAAGCTGATAAATTTTTTTCACCTCTATGGGCCATTCTGAAGCCCACAGAGGCAGTGGGCAGATGCTCACAGCTCCGGTCCCCTTCGGAGGGCATAAGTGGCCAAAAATAGCTGATTTGCTTATCCACGATTTTCAGTGTCCGTGGGGGTTCTGAGAATGGACCCCCCATGGATACCGAGGGCCCACCTGTAAAGTCTTCTGGAAACTATCAAACAGAAGTGATGGTCTGCTCCAGATAATAAAGACCTTAATGCCACTTTGGTTACCAAGACAGTGATTTTCAATGTGTGGTTGTGGATAATACAAAACCAAGGGATAGGAAATCTTTTAAGAGAGATGGGATTTGGGAAGAACACAATGCCAGGGGACTCCATTCTTTTCTGGAAATAAGGCTTTCAAGGAATAGTGAAAGTCTCTACTGAAAGCAGAAATATCTCTTTAAGGAAGAGTGTAGCCGTATGGAAACTGTAGGTGTAGCCTGCTTCTTACCGGCCAGTTAAGTGTGTTAATACAACCAGTGAAATACATTAATTTAATAAGAGTTGTAGCCCAATCCTCTGCTAGCTCAGACCAGGCAGCATCACTGATGACGCGTGTACTGCATGCTGGTGTGGAGTGGGGTGGGCTGACCAGACAGTTCAGGAGAGGTAAGTAAAAATTGCTTCTACTTATCTCCCCACTGGTCTCCAGTGCACCTTCTAAGTCCAAGGAAATTCAGGATGGTACAGGGTGGGGAAAGGGTGATAGAGTCTTGGTATGCATGACTATCACAGAGATCCTTGCCTCTCCTGCACTATCCCCACACTGATCCATCTCCACCACTGCCTTACCTGCTCTAGTGGACAATGTGCAGCATACTGGTGGTGGTGTGGGGCTTCACACAGGGCCTAGGAGAGGGGGGGTAAAGGAGGTAATTTGTACCTGGGTCCAGGGTCAAAAAGGGGGCTCAGGAGCCAAAGGAGCCCAGAAATTTCCTGAGATCTTACATTTTCCTATCTACTCAGACTTGTTGCCCACATGGGATGCTGGTGATACTACAATGAGTGTGCAGTTGCAGCTACTGGCAAGCCATATATGCTGGGCCAAGGAATGCATACATGACACTCCTTAACACAGTGTCAAAACTGGGAGGAAACTGGTCTGCTAAAATAACTCCTTGGCTTGTGGATCTGCTTACCATGAAGGAGTGTATAGGAGCTCAGGGACACAGCTGCAAGACTACAGCTGCTGCAGAAGCAAGTTTTAGTAAGCCCAGGACACTTTTCATTCTAGTGTGAACCTAAACATGATGGTGCTAATTTTCTGCATGATTTTCTATATTTGAAAGATTTTAGAGAGACTTCGGAGTTTGTTCCGTTTTTCCATATTACTGTATCTAGCTGCCGATGCCACACGGGTGGGTAGACCTGGGCCCCAAAGACTTTTCCAGCTGTCTCCACCCTGCCCCTGACCCTGTTTCGCCTCTCCCTACTCCCATTTGGCTCTCCCATTACCACCTTCCCCCACTCTGTTTCAGCCCTCCCCCTTTGCAAAAGGGCCCAAAATAAATTTTGCACCCCCTGATAAAATTCCTCTTGGAAGCCCTGGCTTCACGACTGCCATGCTGTTGCTAGTGGGCTGCAGTATTCAGTGTCAGGGTGATGGCATATTACACCCATACATAAGAACATAAGAAGAGACCTGCTGGATCACACTAAGTGCCCATTTAGTCAGCTTCTTGTATCTCACAATACAATTGGGTTAGACATAACTGCTACATCCACCTCTCTAAGGCAAGCTTATTTTCTAAACATTTACTCAGAAATATGTCCTACTGTATTCAATTGTGTTTACACTCAACGAGCTATCCATAGAATTGTAACTTTAGCCCAGCATCTGATTCCATGCTCTCTTTATAACAAGTAGCAGAGCATAAGAATTTAGAATTCCCCATGTCCAGAACACTTGGCCTAGTTCGTATGCACTAAAGATCCCCATGACCCATAGTCACAACTTCATGAAGATAGTAACACAAGCCAGCAACACTACACAGTTTCTCAGTGATGATGCATTCTAGTGTGGTTGTAAAAAATGATATGCTGGCACACTCATATGAATAGATGCTGGGAAGCTGTGTGGTACTAATACCGCATTTCTTACTCTCGCCAAGCAGCCAAAGCCACTGTGTGGGTTCATCTGGGGATCTTTAGCACATGAAAATCAAGGCCTAGGTCATTAACGATGCTCCTTATAGCAGCACAGAGACTCAATGCTGAGAAAATGGAGTGATATTTTCACCCATGGCCTTGGAACCTATTTTGCTCTAGAATGCATAACTTGCCAAGGACATTAAAAGTGGAGAGAAAATGGAAGGATCAATATTTTCAATGGAAAGTATATGTAAGTTTGAACTCACATTACAGAGACAGGAAATGCAAAGGCAAATTGAAGTGTCACTTATGCAAACAGCCTCTGACAAATACAAAAAAGGAGAGGAAAAAAGAGCAACAGGCCAACAAAACCAAAACTGCTCCAAGTAAAGACAATGACAACAACAACAAAAAAAGTCCCCTGACTTTTCCCAAACCAACAAGCTACCTTCAAAAAGTTTCTTGTTTGCAATGGCCAGAATCCCAGTCTGGGCCTGTGCCCAAATGTTTGTGAATGGTACTTTCTTTATAGTATGGAAGAAGAAGAAAAGGCATGTGGGTTTTTACTTTTAGTTCCTTCACGATAAATACCTTTTCTGACAATCACAGGAGGCAACCCTTTTCCTGCTTCTTTGAGGGCTTATACGCAGGGATCATGTGATATGCATTTACTGATCAGCAGGACTCCCATATCCATGAAAAGGTCATGAAAAAGTAGGTTTTGTTCACTCTTTTAAATCACAGGGCCAAACAAATATTGCAGGATTCATTTGTGTTTTCAGATATGGCACCAGATGATGTTTGTCCTTCTGGATTAATTCATTCAAAGGAACGGCTTGTGATTTGTGTATGAAACATTAATGTCAGATACACTTTTCTCATGGGAAATTCTTCTTCCATATCACTTTGGCCATAATCTTCATGATAGCTGGATTTTCCAAAATGATTAAAATACAATATACAGGCGTGCCCCCTTATCCGCAGAGGTTCCATTCTGGAACCCTGTGGATAGCTGAAACCGTGGATACAGGCGAACACTCGTTCCCGCAGTCCCTGGAGGCTGTCCCCCAGAGGCTTCCTAGGTCTCCTAATGCCTTATAAGGCATTGAAAACGTCACTTCCAGTTTCTCTCTGAAACCGGAAGTGGCTTTTTTTTTTTTTTACCTACAGAGTTCAGTCTGAGCACAGAGGCCCCTCCAGATGCGAGCTCCCCTCACCTCCAAAGGGGGTGTGCATGCTGGGGGCCCCATACCCAAAACGTGGATAAATGAATCCACATACAGGATCTGTGGATATGGGGGCCCTCTTGTACATCCATTTTTGGTAACCTTTTTATAAGATTGAAAGAGGACTAATATGTGGTCAGTTTAACATATTAATGTTTAACGTATTCACTAAAAAAATGTAGTGAAGATTTATTTTCCAGAATGGGAAGACTTGTGCAATTTTTTGCTCTGAGTAAGGAATTGCTTATATCAATGTTTCTCTACTGTACCACTTCATATGATCCACCTATCAAAGTACCACTGGAAGTAACCGGAAATGATACCATCGCCAGTAGCTTCTGGGTTGGGAGGCCAGATGCAATGTGAACAGCACCAGTAAGAGGCTCAGGGTGGACAAGAAGGCTTTTTCAAGTGCGGAAAAACATGCTCTGGAGCCTCCTAATGCTGTTTGTTTTGTCAGGTTCCTGGTCTCACTGCCAGGTTCCACCAGACACCATCTCAAATACCACTGGTGGTACTCATACCACTGGTTGAGAAACACTGGCTTATATTGTTTTGTGAATGCCGAATTTTTTTAAAAAACTGTTTAAGAAAACTCTACAGGCCATAAATATGAAAGAAATAGACATCCTGATCTTAACTGACATTGGAACAGGCAGGCCAGAGTGGCCTAGCATCCAGTTCATGCTAGGTGCAGGCTGGAGGTCACCGCTGACTAAGGGGATATTTTCCCCTTACCACATGTCAAATCATAAGAACATAAGAACAGCTCCACTGGATCAGGCCATAGGCCCATCTAGTCCAGCTTCCTGTATCTCACAGCGGCCCACCAAATGCCCCAGGGAGCACACCAGATAACAAGAGACCTGCATCCTGGTGCCCTCCCTTGCATCTGGCATTCTGACATAGCCTATTTCTAAAATCAGGAGGTCGCACGTACACATCATGGCTTGTAACCCGTAATGGATTTTTCCTCCAGAAACTTGTCCAATTCCCTTTTAAAGGCATCCAGGCCAGATGCCATCACCACATCCTGTGGCAAGGAGTTCCGCAGACCAACCATGTCAAGCCCTATGGGGCTACTATGATCTGCTCCAGCTATTTAGATGGAAATCTGAGCAGCCCGTGTAAACCAGCTCGGGTCAGAGACGAGGTTTAGGATGTGACCTGCGACACCATGGATGATCCCACCCCTTCCCATACCTAATCTACCTCCCGTTCCTCCCTCCTCCTACCCAAAAATGCCCCCTTCCTACCCCTGGAACATCCTCTCACTATCCTTTCCCATCCTCTGTGCTGCCCAGTACAAACTTACCATGTCAGGCCAGAGCAGGGTTCAGATCTGGCCCTCCCGGGCCGGCACAGACCTCCATGATGGCCCAGCTGACTCCCGAGTCAGTGCAAACATAGCACATTTGCATCACTCAGGAGCTGGCACAGGGTGCCTGTGTTGGCTGAGAGTGCTGTTTGGATTGTGCTCTCAATCACCTTAAAGCAGCGATTTTCAATCTTTTTCATCTCATGGCACACTGACAAGGCACTGAAATTGTCAAGGCACACCATCAATTTTTTGACATTTGGCAAGGCACACTGTGCTGCTGGTGGGGGCTCACATCCTCTAATGGCCCTACAAATAAATGGCCCTCCCCCAAACTCCCACGGCTCACCTGCAGACCATTTGTGGCACACCAATGCGGCAAACTGGTTGAGAATCGCTGAGCTAGAGGCAGTAGATGGGTCACTACAGCCTAGATCAGTTATGTCAGACCTTTCGGGTTTGGCATGTCAAAAAATTGGGAAACACCTTGCTTGATTCTGCTGCTATGTCACCCCCCCCCCAAAAAAAAAACACAAAAGAGAAACAATTCTTTACATATTCATTTATTTTAAAAAATACAGTCCAATCATGTGGACAGTGTAGTGCTATGTATTATATGAAGAAACGTCAAATGATTAGAAAAATGAAATACAAGTAAAACAAACTTGTTTCCAGGTGTTGCTGAACACTGGCATTTCATCCAAAGTGTCTTGGTGTGTCCCCTTTGACACACATGTCATAGGTTCATCATCACTGGCCTAGATGCTAAAAACAAGATGTGTGGTATGTGTGATTGGGCCTGTGTTGTGTCTTCTACAAAATCTGGGGCTTGTCATAGGCCTTTGAAATGTATAGAAAGAATACCTTACTCTCTATTGCAGAGCTCACCTATGGCTCAATCTTATCCTTTCCTCTCCCTTGCCATCAGAGCACTGTCAGACAGTGTGCTACATCCATACAATGAGATGTTTCAGACCTAATTGATAAATTAAAGATCAATAAGTCACCAGGCCCTGATGGCATCCACCCAAGAGTTATTAAGGAATTGAAGAATGAAGTTGCAGATCTCTTGACTAAGATACGCAACATGTCCCTCAAAATGGCCATGGTGCCAGAAGATTGGAGGATAGCAAATGTCATGCCTATCTTTAAAAAGGGAAAGAGGGGGGACCCGGGAAACTATAGGCCGGTCAGTCTAACATCTATACTGGGTAAGATGATGGAATGCCTCATAAAAGATAGAATCTCAAGACACATAGATGAACAGGCCTTGCTGTGGGAGAATCAGCATGGCTTCTGTAAGGGTAAGTCTTGCCTCATGAACCTTTTAGAATTCTTTGAAAAGGTCAACAGGCATGTGGATGTGGGAGAACCCATGGACATTATATATCTGGACTTTCAGAAGGCATTCGACACGGTCCCTCACCACAGGCTACTCAAAAAACTCCACAGTCAGGGAATTATTAGAGGGCAGGTCCTCTCCTGGATTGAGACTTTGTTGAAGACCAGGAAACAGAGTGGGTGTCAATGGGCAATTTTCACAATGGAGAGAAGTGAAAAGCGGTATGCACCAAGGATCTGTCCTGGGACAGGTGCTTTTCAACCTCTTCATAAATGACCTGGAGACAGGGTTGAGCAGTGAGGTGGCTAAGTTTGCAGACGACACCAAACTTTTCTGAGTGGTGAAGACCAGAAGTGATTGTGAGGAGCTCCAGAAGGATCTCTCCAGACTGGCAGAATGGGCAGCAAAATGGCAAATGTGTTTCAATGTAAGTAAGTGTAAAGTCATGCACATTGGGGCAAAAAAATCAAAACATCATATATAGGCTAATGGATTCTGAGCTGTCTGTGACAGATCAGGAGAGAGATCTTGGGTTGGTGGTGGACAGGTCGATGAAAGTGTTGACCCAATGTGCGGCGGCAGTAAAGAAGACCAATTCTATGCTTGGGAACATTAGAAAAGGTATTGAGAACAAAATGGCTAATATTATAATGCCATTGTACAAACTGATGGTAAGGCCACACCTGGAGTGTTGTCTCCAGTTCTGGTCGCCACATCTAAAAAAGGATATAGTGGAAATGGAAAAGGTGCAAAAGAGAGCAACTAAGATGATTACTGGGCTGGAGCACCTTCCTTATGAGGAAAGGCTACAGTGTTTGGGCCTCTTCAGTCTAGAAAAGAGACGCTTGAGGGGGGGACATGATTGAGACATACAAAATTATGCATGGGAAGGATAAAGTGGATAGAGAAATGCTCTTTACACTCTCACATAACACCAGAACCAGGGGAAATTCACTAAAATTGAGTGTTGGGCGGGTTAGGACAGACAAAAGAAAATATTTCTTTACTCAGACTCTGGTGGTCTGTGGAACTCCTTGCCACAGGATGTGGTGACAGCATCTGGCCTGGACGCCTTTAAAAGGGGATTGGACAAGTTCCTTGGAGGAAAAATCCATTATGTGTTACAAGTCATGATGTGTATGTGCGACCTCCTGATTTTAGAAGTGGGCTATGTCAGATGCAAGGGAGGGCACCAGCATGAGGTCTCTTGCTATCTGGTGTGCTCTCTGGGGCATTTGGTGGGGCTGCTGTGAAATACAGGAAGCTGGACTAGATGGGCCTATGGCCTGATCCAGTGGGGCTGTTCTTATGTTCTTATCCTGCAGGAGTGAGTGGATCTGGAGGTCACCTTTAGGTAAGGGAATATTTGTTCCCTTACCCAGAGGTAAGCTTCTGAGGTCCAGAAAGGTCTACTCGGACCTTTGCCAGCGTAATTGCTGATGCAAGTGCACGTGGACCTGGGTCAGAGGATCAGATCTGGGAAAGGGGTTTGGATTTGGCAGACACCACTGCTGCAAAACCCACCCCCTTTCCAGACCTGATCTGCTCTCCTCCTGTTGCAGTTCCATTCTGCCAACCCCATTCCGCCCTCCCCCACCCAATTCTGCCTCCCATGCCAGCTTACCTGGGTTGGCAGCTCTTCCCTAATCCATCGCCACATGTGGGGCTCTCTGGTATTTCCACTGACACTCTGGCAGTGCATGGCTTCCGCTTGTATGACTGCTGTCAGTACGCGCTAGCAGAACACTAGTTCCGACAGTGAATGAGCCTAATAGGATTGGGCTGTCCTAGTTCTGTTCACAAACTGATCTCTTACATGAATAGGGGAGGGAATGGGAATTCATTTCTTTTGAAGGGGGAGGGGTCAAAAGGAAAAAATGGGGAATCAATTTTGGTGGTGAAAGCAGAGGGGAATTTAGAGAGAAATTTAGTTTTCAGAGGGAAATCATTGGTAGATCTGGGAGAGAAATTTATGGTTTATAGGCAGTTAATGAAAGGAGAACTTTCCCTATTTCTGAAGTTTTCTCTATAAATTTAGAAGTTTGTGGATGAGCTGGATCTATATATGCCTGGCAACCAGGTTTTCCTGTTAATATATCCTGATGTTTAATCCAGAAATTTAGCAATTCACTGATGAGGACATTCTTTACATGACCAAAGGTACCATATTATCTTACCAGCTGAGAGGTATGAAGAAAAATTTAGCTCGTGTTCTGGGAGAGTCAAGTTCTGGAGCACTAATCGGGATTCTAGTTCCTATTTTTATTAAGCTTTGGATGTGACAAAAGTGTAGAATAATGTTTGAAATAAAATATGTAGCAACCATCTGTATTTCTCCTCTAGAGCACTCATCATGCAAGAAATTATTGATTGACAAATATATGCAAAGCTTGAATATCAAACACAGTGATGCTTCTCAAGAGTGCTTTTCAATTCAAATGGAAGTTCCCACCTGATGCAAATAGTTCATTAACAATCACAAGTGTCCTGGAAAATTGGGTGAAAGAAACACTGCTCCCTACCACAAATGTGTGCTGGCAGGCACAGGGGCATGCCTCTTCAACCTCTTCAACCCTTTCTTTTGTCATGCTGAATGCAGAAACAAATCTGAGAAATCTGGGCAGTCTATCAGTTTGCCATGGTTCATTTTAGCTAATCCAGACAACTAGCACAGCAGGGGGAAAACTGCTGTATCTAGTGAAACAAGAGCATGAATAATTAAAACTCTGTTATTAATGAACTTCCAGTCATTATGTAAATGAAACTGATTTCAAGTCTAATTTGTCAGCCTGAATTCTTTTTCTGTTCTGCCTTTGTCTGGGACAAGAACTCATCATAATGGACTTGATAATAAAACACTGGCAGACATGCTGTGTGCAGGGCCCGTCTACACTGGAGCTTTTAGCGTTGTTAATTGATACAGTTCCTGCAGGAGAAGTCTATAAGGCATTTTGTGTGGCTTTACATTTTACAAGCATCTCTTTCCTTTCAGCAGGTCCAGCCTTTTTCTTGCCTGTGCCTCATTACCATATACCTTTACATGAGAGGTGGCTTGTAATTGTTAGTTAGTAAATAGTTCTTTTTTTGCATTCTTTGCACTGCTTGGTGAAAACAGAGTTCAAGAAGGTTCACAGGAAGACAAGTGTGCAGTTGTTGAAGAAAGGATGGAGCCAAAAAGATGATTTTTTTTTTTTTTTAAATCAGTTCAGAGATCTGTTAAGTGGCAATTGCTTGGAGCCAATTTGCATGTTTCATGGGGTTCCTTGAAATTCACAACTGTGTCAAGCTTCTGCCCATGGTTTACTGGTAATGTGCACCTTCCACTTTCTGTCTGCCACACTGGCAAAAAAAAGACTGACGCACTGCTGTGCAAAATATAGTAGCTGCAACCAACTATGAGGCCCTAGGAAGTGATCTTCAACCATGGTGCCGCAGCACATTGGTGTGTCGCAAATGGTCTGCAGATGTGCTGTGGGAGTTTGGGGGATTGACATATATTGGTAGGACCATTGGGGAATGTGAGCCTCTGGCCAACAGTGCAGTATACTTTGTCAATTGTAAAAAAAAAACACGGATGCCTTGAGAATTGTAGCACCTTGTCAGTGTGCCATGAGATGAAAAAGATTGAAAACTGCTGCTCTAGCTTCAAGAGGAAGAGCTCAGACAAGGCACAGTATTAAAAGGTACAACTATCCACTTAGCAGTTACATATGGCCCTGAAAAGACTGCTGCTGTTTTCTTATCTCTTCTTCTCAAAGAACAGCACTGAGGCATCACCCATGGGTGCAGGCATGGTGAAAACTTTGGGAAACAATTCATTTTGTGCCTTCACAAAGCCTGAGGACGTTTTTATTACATCCCAACCATTATTGTAAGAACAACGTAGAATTCCTGATTTCTTCAGGTTTAGGGATCAAACTGGGTCATTTTCCAGGGTGGTGGGGGAGGTAGCTGTGCAAAATGGTACAAACAGCAGTCCTAACTTGCGCTGGAACAGGCCCTTACCCCGTGTTGCACTGCAGTGGCCCTAATGGATCTACCTGGATCTGAGTCACTTCAGGAGGTGGTGCAGATCTGAACATAATGGAGCACCTAGAAGCTGCTCTGCGCCGTCTGGGGACGGGGGACAGGATCCAGCATAACTTCCGGGTCCTGGCCCCCCTCTTGCTCCCTGCCTACCTGCCCCCAGGAACACCTGCCACCTGCCCTCCCCCCAGAACACCTGGAACACCTCCCTCCTACCTTGTCTCCACCCTCCCCATGCTTCCCCCAGACCCCAGCTCTGGCCAAGCTCCGTTGGCGCAACTCACCCTATCCCTATACAGGGAGACCAGCGTAAATCCATGTGCCGGCCCAACTCCATGCAAAGTGGTGCAAAAGTGCATTATAGCAACACTTTTGGGCCGGTGCAAGGGACTTGCCCAAGTCCCTGTTAGGATTGTCCCCTAAAAGCATTAGTACCAGGCATTAAAACAATGGAAAGCACAGAAGGAATAAATTAAAAAAAAACCTCTTGTTTAACATCTGCAATCTGTATAAAATACTCAATGATTAGTTCCATTTTAGATTGGCTTAGTTAAAACATAGTTTTGCTGTGTGTGATAAAGATAAAATATTCTGAAATGGGAATTCAACAAAATACTTTCCATTAGTACTAACACAGAACGGCCTCTTCAGAGTTTACCTCTTAGGGTGTAGCTTGCTTGTTTACAAATTCCTCTTCATTTCCATTGACTTTCCCCCTCCCAAACCACCACTCAGCTCCTTGTATATAATATTACCAAACCATACGAAAATGAAAATACTGTGTAGAGAAGGAGACAATGCAAGAGACATCTGGATAATGTTTGATCTGGCAGAGCCATTGAGAGCCCCCTCTTAGCTTGCTGCTGTGGGCAAACAGGAGGGGTTTTTCCTCTGCTTATATTTGATGTCCAGGTGCAGATGTGCAGTCACCGAAATCCTCTCCAGATGCTGCCACACATCTGTATAAATCTTCTGCTTTTGTTTTTATGAGCTGAACATATCACACTCACCTGACCTATGCATAACGTGGAATGCTTTAGCATTCCGTTCTCTTCTTCCCCACAAAAAATAGTTGGGTCCTAGAAGATAGCAAGAATGGCTAAAGCACTTTAAAAAAAAAAAAATCCCACTCAGACTTTTTCATTGTAGAACTTTTCTTATTGTGGAACTGGTTTAGAATTTATGTTTTCCAAAGAACCAGCAACACGGATAGAAACATTCCTCTTATTCAAATACACACTTCGTCCATATCCCTAGCAATAGAAAATTCAGTCCTGATTTCCTGTTAAAACATATGCAAGACAGCCGTTCTCCTTAGATAGTGCTTGTGTGTGTGTTTGTGTGCCTGTGTGGTTTTTAAATTTAACACAATCTGATTTGAAATAAAATTAGCTTATCTGGGAGAAAGAAAGAGAGTTGTTTCTCTCAGTGCTGCAAGGTCTACTTGGGTTCACAATGGCAAAATTGCTGATGAAGGTCCACGTGGACACGGGCCATGGAATTGGGTCCGGGAAGGGGATTTGGATTTGGTGCTTGCCGCTGCTGCTATACCCCACTGCCTTCTTAGACCTGATCCACTGACCCCCACCCCATAGCTATCGCATTCTGCTTTCTCCTGCCCCCATTACTGCCTTGTTCTTTCCTCCCAGCCCCTATTCTACCCTCCGCCATCCCATCCTGCCTCCCCACCAGCCTACCTTTGTCAATGGTCCTTTGGCAATCCATGCCTTTGCATGGGTCCACACACGCTCACACACAAAGTGATCTGAGGGCAAGCAACTGGGATTCAAACAGAAAACCAGTAACAAACATAGAGAGGCTTTGGGCATTAGATGTATTAAAAGACTGAATGAATACAGGTAGTGCTGATATACTCTTATAAAACATCATGATTGTTCCTCTTTTAATGGAACCATTGTTTGCTGCATTGCTTTCCAATAAAGAGAAATTTGGCTGTTGCATATTCATATATGACGTCTACAGAGCAAGATTGCAATCAGTTGCATATATTCATTTCTCTAATATGTTCACAGGAATTAAAAAATAGGCCATCGCCATGGGTTCAAAGAGACAAAACACACTCCCCATAGCACCAATAAGAAAAACAAATCAGGTTTTTGTTTTCCTACCTTAACAGACCAGTTTCAGGAACCTGTTTGTGCTTAGAAGAGGCAGCCACAGACTGAACCCTGAACACTGGGAAACCTGTTGCTGAGTTCTAACCATTGTTTCTAAGGATAATAAGACTATGGAGTCTCAAATGACATGTACATGAATATGGACTTGGAGCCCAGATCTACCAACTGGGTAGATCTGGGCTCCCACTCCAGCCAGTGGCTCAAAGTTCAAGTGGGAGCCCAGGTCTTCCCAGCTGGTAGTCCTGAGCTCCAAGTCTATGCAGAGGCCAGATCTACACACCCAGCAAATCTTGGCCATGGAGGCTGTTAAGTAAAATTGGGAACCCAAGTCTACCCGCCTGGTTGACCTGGCCTCTGGAGTTGGTAGTAATCATGCCCCCCCCAACATAAATACTGGATTCACCCATGACGGAGTGGGGACAAAGTTCTAAAGGCCCCCCCCCCCAACATACCTCTGGGTATGTTCCATTTTGTGACACTTCTGCCTGGTCACCATTTTTTAAAACAATTACAAATGCACTGAGGTTTGTTACATATTTAGCTCAATGTCGAGATGAGTAAGTTGAGTAAAACATTATCACTTCTTGACCTTTTTTCTAAGATCAGGTGTAGTATCAATATAACATGACATCAATAAACCCTGAAAATTGCGCCAAAGGCTTCAGTATAAACACTTATAACTAGAGGTATCTACATTTGGGTCATTGTTTTTGTCAGGGCAGCGGGGGGGGGGTAGCCCTTGCTTTCCCAATAGCAAAGTGGCATGGGAGCGTAGGAAGACAGCACAAGAAGCAGGCGATCCTAAACAGAGCCAAAGGAGCAGACACAGGCTTGTTCGTTGCAGAAGCAGGTATTGGTAAAGGAGCAGGCAGAAGAGTAGCCAGTCAGGCGGTCCAGAAGTCAGGGATACAGAGAGACACAGTCACGATAAGCACAGCCCAAGTCACAGAACAAACCAGCAGCACGACCCGCAGAAACTCCACCACAGCAACCCACATTTGGTGTCTGCTCTTGCCCCCATATATATCGGGGCAAGCCAATCAGAGTAGGGCGACCTCATCGTCACAAGACTGTCTTGTGACCCTTTCTGATTGGCTCTCCAGTGGTGCATCGCACCACTCCTCCATTGCCTACGTGACTCTGCACACATCTCCCGGGTCACATGGCTCCCATCTAACACAGGTGCGGTTGATTGCTAATCATACACATATACAGTGCAGCAGTTCCTTTACTTGCATTTCTTACCAGGCCTGGACATCAAGGCCCCTCCTGCCACATCCTGGCTTAGAACAATTCAGGGCCTGGGATGTCAAAGGCCTGACACCCCTCTAGGCTTAGAAGCCTGACATGGGCAACTCAGATTTGTGCCACCAATATTTCTCGCACACATTCAACTGGCCCCATTGTGGTTGCTGGGGCTTCACCCAGGGCAAGGGGATGAATGTGCCTTTACCCCAAGGAGACCTCTAGCAGCCTCAATTCTCACGCTGGACATGGTGGAGGCTGTACCAGCGCCACTGCATCAGAGCATGGGAGGACTGGGATGCCAGTCTGTCTTTTATCAGGCAGGAGATGTATGTTTTTATGGTTCTAAAAAATCAAATGGTTTAGGGCTGAGAAACACTGGTAATCCACAGTTTTAAGTGTAATGAAAAAGAGGCTTGCTGTTAATGAGACCAAATCTAGTTATCTGGATTTTCCATGTGCTTTGCAAGCATCACACCAGGTAATTTTCAGTTGCACACTCAAAATTTCCCTTTAGCCCCAATGAGTAAACCTTCAGGTAGGTTTAGCGCAGAAGATTAAGACTGCATTAAGATTAAGTCTGAAATGTTCTGCTACCAATTAGCCTGCTAGTATATCTGTAAGCCTTGAATTTTTGATGCGATCAATGACACCAAGTGGAGCCATCTTCTGTGGAGAGGTTATTAAAGATATAAAAATCAATGCAGAGATGATACTTGGAAATCTATATCACGAAATAATGAATCACCATGAGAGCCAACTAAGAAAGAACGTCAGCAAAGCAAACAGAAGGTTTGTGCATAAGAAAGTATTTGATGCCAGAAGGATTTAAGCAAAGTTTTGCATGAAATCTTCAGGCAACACTTATGATACATTTGCATGGCAGCATTTTAATGAGATGATGACACAAGCCTAACCAAGCACAAAGATGCCTGTGCATTAGAGAGGGGTGGGTGGGTGAGGATACTGAGGGCCAATCTGAGTATAATGTTCTCCCTTGCTTCTCTCCAAGCAGAAATGTTTTGATTTATTTACTAGAATATTTAGCTTACATTATGCACATTACACACAGTTAAATATGTATGCCGAGCTGACATTCACAAATGTACGAATCAGGAATGGAACTCAAGCAAACCAATATTTCTGTCCCACACCTGTGTCTATTAAGAAGGAATCACCTGAGTCTTGCCCTGTAATATCAAAATTGCTTGAAGGATGTCAAGAGGGCACCTTTCCTGGTTGCTGCTACTAAATGTTCCCGTCTTAAGGGCTGCTTGGATTAAATTGGTTCGGCTGCATTCATACACAGAAAACAGGATGTTGTCAACTCCTGAAATAACAAAATTTTGTTACCTGGGCTGGCATTTGGGAGAGAGCCAGAGGCAGAAGTTAGGCTTTGGGTCAGAGGGCTAAGTGCTACACAAAAGGTCTATTCATCTATGATGTACAAGTTTAAGGGGGCAAAAAACCAGCTGATGTGAGGAAAAAGAATGGCCATGAGCACACCCTTTGTATTACTGCCAACTGGCCTGAAAGCAAAAATCAAAACAAAATCAGTTCAAAACTAGCTGAGCCCCAACCCCAAAGCATGGGACCTGCCTTCCAGTAATATGATGTCATGCTACTGAGCTATGCCACGTGCTGTGTGAATACTGCAACCACATAACAGAATCCATCACATGGTTTTGTCCAGATAATCAATATCGTTGAGAGGAGGAGGAAGATTCATTGGACTACCTCAGATGAATGGCACCTTTCCTAACATCCAATAAGTAATGATGGAACAGACATTGTGGTTTTCACCGTCCAGTGATGCTGTAAGACTTTTGGGAGCAGTAGCTACATAGGTAAAGTTGTAAGTTGGAGTGCTGCAAAAAGCTGAGGAATAGGCGGTGACATCACAACACTATTCCTTTCCTAGTCAGAACCACCCATGAGCCAAACAAGATTAAGACAAGAGATCTGTAACTTGACTTTAATGACCAAAAAATAGCCCTGAAGATGTTCTGCGGTTTGTAATTCTCTTTCCATTTTTCCTAAATGAAACATTTTCCTGGACTTTAAGCGCAAGTTGCAAATTGAGCTACGTACTGGAGCTTCACAGGATATTCCAAATTTAATTTGAACTGGGGATTGATTCAGATGCCTCCAAAGTCAGGTTTCTTCCTTTCCCAAATTGAGCTAGTGCATGACTCGGCAAGTTCATTTGCGTTTACTGCTTGAAACAATTGCCTTTGACATTACTAGCATTTATGGCATGTTCTGCCTTGCATAGTAACACATCACTGAGTTTTTTAAAGAATGGCAAAAAGAAGAAAAAACAAATATGTTCTCAGACTACCCGTTCCTTTCTCCTTAGGAATACACAACTCAGGGTGCAATCTTAATGTGCACTTGTGCAAGAGACTTGTGCCAGCCTGGGACTGTCGCGAATGTGCCGTACAGCATGTTTGCGCCAGCTTGGAAGTTGGGGAGACTTACACCAGCCTCCCCGTGATGATGCAGATTCTGGGCCCAGTAAGTTTGCACCAGCCTTTCCAGGTCAGCACGGTGGTCTAGGGGATGTGGGGAGGGCAGGGAGAGGTGGGAAGGAGGCAGGGAGGAGGCATTCTGGTGCAGTGTTCTGGTGTGGGGGAGGGGCGGATAGTGGGCATTCCCAGGGGTGGGTGGGCAGGGAGCAGGCCAGGATCTGGCAGTTATGCCGGATCCTAGCCCTCCTCGCGGGAGGTGCAGAGCAGCTTCTGGTTGCTGCGTTCTGCTCAGATCTGTGCCACCTCGTCAGATTCGAGTAGATCAATCGGGATCGCTTTAGCACAACACGGGTGAAGGTGAAAAGTTTCTCCAAGCCACAGCCATCCCCAAGTGTGTGCTGGATCAGTGTAGGTCTGCTGGCCTGCCTACTCCAGCGCAAGTTAGGATTGGGCCCTCAGATTATCACTGTATCCAAAAGAGAGGTGTAAAAGGCTTTGGCAAATATGTTCTGTAACCCTTCAGTATCCATCTCCAATTGCAATGGGGTCTAAACAATATCATTCTATTTCCTCACATGTCGCAACTAGCTATCTCTGCTGCTGCTATCTGTCCTCCCCTTCCAATGGGTTTTGTCAACATAAAATGAGTCAAGACTCAGCCACATTGAACTCAATGAGACAAATGAACCGTGACTAATAAGTCCCATTAATTTCAGTGGGACTTAATCATGAACTTTTTTTTTGATACGGCCCATTGTCTTTCCTGTCAAACCTTATACTGTAAATGCAGTGGGGCAGGGGCCCCTTTCTTCCATGTTATTTATTCATTTTGTTCATGTTATTCTGAGAATTGCCATGTCTGTAGGTGGCATAACTACATAACATAATTACACAGCCATTTGATGCCTTGTACAATATCATTTTGAAAATAAAAAGCATTATTTTTATATGTGTTATGTTTTCACAGGTTATTTGGACTAGATCCAATTGCCCTATCCTTGACTAGCCCACATGGTGCAGTGCTGCTACAGTCCCAGGTTAGCTGGGAGAGTTAAAAATGTTTATTTACCTCCTCCATCATTCCCTGGTCCCCTGTGGGACTCCTCAAAGCTATGCCAGCTCATGTCTGGGCTGGGGGGGGGGGGTAATATGATTTGGCATGCACCAGTGTCACTGAGATTCTCCCCCATCCCACATGGATCCAACTCTGAAAAATCTCCAAACTTACTTGGCTGCCATCCAGGGTCCATCAATGGCCAATCTGCAGGCCAATGTCAGTGGTGTGCGGCCTTCTGGGCTTTGTACTAGTGAAAGTGCTCTGCATAATGGCAGAGAGGCTGCCACTCCAGCTCCTTGCACAGTTTGCCAGCATAACACACAAATAATTTTGGGTCAAAACTCACAGATTTGTATCCAACCATGGGTATAGCCCAACAGCTTTCGACATTTTGTAGCCATTTCCACCACAGTAATAGCCCATTTTCACAGTCCATTTTCACTGCGCTGGGCCCAATAAAACAGCACTTCACATCACCCCAAAACTGATAGCTTTGAATGAAATTACACCCAAGATCTCTCCAATATTGGCAGTTTGTTGGGGCAAGCTCTCAAGTTCTCCACCAAAATTCCCATAGGCATCGCAGGGGAATAACTGGCTCTAAAAACAATTGGAAGGGTCTTAAAATGATTCTAAAACAGTGATCATGTGTCACATAGTACTCATGTGATCATGACTGTGCCAAAAATCATGTGATCATAGACTCATGTGATCATAGTACTCATGTGATCATGACTGAGCCAAAAATCAAGCATTTTTAACAACTATTTCAACCGGAAAGTTTATACATTCATAATAAAAGTGTGACAAGTCCAACTTCCACTGTGCTGGAGTAGATGTACTGACTGGTATCTGTGCCAGAGATCCATAAACAGGATTTTCTACCAATGCTATACTTATTTTCCCACAGGTCTGACTTTCTTTAGAAACCACTGAACTCTAATTCAGAAATGATTTCTCTTGTTTATCTATGCACAAATACAATGTTTCTGTTTTCCTTTTTCTCCAGCGATATCCTTAGATTTCCCTTTTCAGAACCATTCATGTTTGACATCCATCAGCATTAGGACACTTGGGTTTCACAGTTCGTTGTGGCACAACAGTCCTAAATGCTGCTATTTCCTTGTTTCAGCTAGACAGCCCAAGCTTTCACATTTGTAGCTGCTAAGTAGCAACACTCACAGATAATCGCGCTCACAATCACAGCCTATTGTTCTTTTTTAACAGGACGCTAACTGCAAGTCTGGGTGTTTTTGGTTAATCAGTTGCTTGCTGTTGATTTTTCAAGATAGGAGGCAGCTTTGAGCTCTCCTCTTTAGCATTCTGGGAGCTTTTCAAGATGAAGCCGGCCACAATGAAGCACAGCATATGGATTAAGAAAAAAATAATAACTGTCTACGTCACATGGGGTTTGTTGATATATTACACTTTGGGATTCCATAGTGGTTTTTGTCAACAGAAGACGATGCACTTTCAGCAGACTGAGCAGCTGCTAGCCACTTGTTAGCAAAGACATGGTTAGGCCGAAGGCCAAACATCAGTAGCGGACCTGCCGTTAATGAAAAGGGGCAAATGCCCCAGTCGCAGAGCCCTGCGCACCTCTAGGATGCACCAGGCATGGAGTCTCGCACGACTCTAGGTGAAGGATGGGGAACAGGATGTCAGGACCAATCAAAGACCTCCTGGCATCTGAGATGGTGCCAAGTGCTGCTCCTCTTACCTGGTGATATGCCAGTCTCTGCTTTTCCAACTCCCTATACTGCAAAAGGGAATGGAACAGAAAAGGAAGTGTGGAGGAGATGCTTCAGACCAATATTCCTTTCCATTCCACATCCTCTTTCTTTTCCAGTCCAAGTAGTGGGAGGAGGAAGAGGAGCACCTCAGGCAAGAGGGCAGTTGGAGGTGACTGCCCTGGTGACCCCCTTCTGCAGCTTAGTAGCATTGTGATTCATCTCAACACCATTTCTGGATGTTCGGCGATGAGGTGATGACGTCATTATGACATTGCCAAATTGCTCCATGCCGTGCAGAGTACAGCTGTGGCCATTCAGCTGAACAACTGAGGGAACACTGGATAGGTGCTCCCATCAATCTGCTGCTTGAAGTGACCACTTCAGTTGGCCTCATGGATGGGCCGACCTTGCAGGAAGCGCACACCATTTTAACATTCTGTTCTTCAGCACTTTGTCATGTTCAGACAACTCCGACATTATACTGAGTAAGGATTTGGGTCCATCCAGCTCAGCATTGTTAACATGAACCGACAGCGGCTGTCCAAGGTTTAAGACAGGATAATTTCCATTCCAACCTAGGAATTGAACCTGCAACCTTCCACATGCAAAGCATGCGCTCAGTCACTGAGCTACAGTCTTTCCCCATTGTGCTATACCAAATGTATGTTCATTAGGGTTTTCCAGAGATCAGGAGCCTGATCTCTACAAGCTGTAGAAAGGAGCTGGAATCCTTTCCTTAAATCAAGTGGAAAAGGATGATTAGCAACAGTGAAACTGGGCCAAGAGACACCATATCTCTGGGTCATTTTTCTGATCTGGTTGGCAACCTTCAGTCTCAAAAGACTATGGTAGAAGCCTACAGCACCCGGTATTCCCAGGCAGTCTCCCATCCAAGTACTAACCAGGCCTGTCCCTGCTTAGCTTCCAAGATCACACAAGATCAGGCATCTGCAGGGCAACAGTTAGAATCAAAGAAATCTCTGAGTTGGGATGCAATACTTCTTTTAGAAGACCAGTAGTGTTCCCCGAGGGGGAACAAAGGGTTCAGTTTTGCTGAACAAAGGGAGGGGCAGCATACATAGCGCATTAAAGCGCCCTGCAAGCGCGTTGTCCCCCCCCCACCCGGGAATGCTACTGTTGCTGACTATTCATGGAAATTAAAGATCATGTACCTTGAGGCTGATTCCAATTCATTCTGTGATATTTATTCTTATTATTAACAACTCTGATGCAATGCAAAAGCATAAGAGCAGCTCTGACACACCTGTGGAGTTTTAACCAGTCATCACAATTCTGATCTCATCTTTTCCCTCCATCTTTTACCCCCGGAAGGCTTTGAAGGCAAATGAGCAATCAGTATAAAGCCACGAGAATTAGCATAGGCTGCGATAAAACATAGCTCTCTTGCCAACAACTTGTCCTGCTTGGCACAAAACGTCTTTCTGCAGTTTAAAAAAATAAATAAATGTGCAGCCTCTTGATTGTTCTGACACCTCTTTATTGTGCTTTTAAAGTGCAAATGCTTTAGAATCATCACTACATAAATGAAGCAAGAATGTTGTTCCCATGGCATTTAAAGGCTGTTAAAGTTGTCTCTTGTTCTTATTGGGGGGAAGAATGTACGTATGTAAAAGACTCAAGACACCAATACAGTTGTTGGGGTTTCCCAGTGGCCTCAATAGCCAAGAGATACTATTGGAGTTAACTTGACTCTCTTGGAAGACGGCAAAGAAGCAATTCAATGTGATGCAGTTTACACAAGATTAGACTTCAACTGATCTCTTAAGTGATTATCAGAGGTATCCCTTAGGTCTCCTGCATCTCTTGCATCGGTCCCCTTGCCCCAGGATAAGCCCCAGCAACCACATCGGGTCAGCTTGGCCCTGTGCCAGTGATACAACGGGTGCAAATCTGCATTGATTTGTGCAGGCAGATCAGGCCTGGGGAGGGCCTCTGGATTCGGCACATGCCAGCCTCAAAAACACTGTTCCCCACATTGACAGGAAAATCCCCCAGCGCTGTCAGGAATCCATTTGTAGATCTATAAGCCTTTGGCAGATCAATTGCTTTCCCACCCTTGCAAAACTTCGGAGGTCCAGAAAGCCTAAAACTGACCAGACAGTGATCTAACCATGATACAGGATTAATGTTACACTCCTGCACCACTGAATCACCATCAACTTGCCCATCAGCAATCCTAACAAAATATATCCTGCCACATGTGTGGTGCTGATACTAACTAAGGCAGGCCCATGGTTTTCATGGTTCCCCTGGGGGCTGGGGATAAGAATAGGCCCTCACTTTGGCTGTACTTGTCGTAAGATGCCACTAAACACCCACCGGGTAGATGGGACTGGGAAGGCAGCTAATCTGAGAGAAGGAAAACTCTGATCCCAAACCTCCACTGCCTTGTGGCTACATCCAGTTATGAAAAAGGCTTCAGGAGTCAACCTTGAGGCAAAATCTGGAGCCAAAGTCCCTGAGGCAGTTCATGGCTGAACACAGTCACGTTCTGGCAACTCCTGCGACGTCGTTGGAACCAACTGTATTGGCCTCTGCCTTACCATTGGACTATTTCAGCGACATGGAGAGGGGGGGGATTTGCTGCATGGGTAACAGTCTATCCTCCATACCTACCATATTTTTCGCTCCATAAGACGCACCTGACCATAAGACGCACCTAGTTTTTAGAAGAGGAAAACAGGAAAAAAATATATTCTGAACCAAATAGTGTAATAAAATATTTAATAAACTATAACAGAGCAACATTTGAACCATGTAAAGTGAACAGCAGTGGCATTAAGAACCATTATCACTGTCATTAACAAATGGAGAGACTTAAAGGTTTGAGTACTCTAGTTTTCTGGAAACCCCAAGAACTCATCATCGCTAGAGTCAGAATTTATGAAGCTCACAAAAGCAGGTGCACACAAATAGGGGATCACATTATCTTTCTGCTACAATGATGTTCTGCCAAATTCCAATCCACTGGGTCTCGTGCCCACTTAAGGCTGATCAGTCCCCCTTGTGCAACTCACCAGTGCAGCAAGCAAAAGTGAGTCCAGTTCCAGTCCACAGATGCCAAGTAAATCAGTCCCATCAATCAGAGTTGCCAAATCAGAGTCCAGAGCCAATAAGCCAAATTACAGTCCAAGGTCAGTCAAATCCGTCAGGGTATCCAAGTCCAGTCACAATCCACAGTCAGATTCCAAATTCAATAAACCCAGTCAGTCTCCTCTCCTACCTCCAACCTGCACTCCTTCAAGACCTACAAACCCTTTCTGCCTCAGGTACTCCTTATATCCCTGAGGGCCCTATTGCCTTCCAGTGGCTGCAGCTGTGCAGCACACGCTGCTGAATGCCCATGCCTTACCCTTAAAGGGGGCCACTGCTGACACCACATCTACCTCCTCGCCAGTTCTTCCATGATTCCAATACAAATGAACAAGTGGAAAGTCCAACCACAACTTGAATTCTCAAGACACAACAAACCTCTGGATTTATGGTGAGAACCCAGCCTTACCTGGGGCTTGTGCAATAAGCAAACACTGACATTCTGACCAAGGAGACAGTTTTTTCTTTGTGATGGGGGGGGGGGGGCTTACATTCAGATGCTGGATGAGGTGAGTGAAAGCGCCCCTCCCCTGCTGTGTTAGTGTGTGGGGGGGGCAGAACATCTGTGTGTGTAAGAGAAGGGGGCAGCCTGTGTGTGTGAGAGAGGGGGGGAAGTGTTTGTGTTGCAGAGAAGTTGTGATGCTCCAGGCTTGGGGGGAGAGAGAGAGAGGCTGTGATGCTCCAGGCTGGGGGGGAGAGAGAGAGGCTGTGATGCTCCAGGCTTGGGGGGGAGAGAGGCTTTCCTGGGAGTAAGCCCCCCTGACTCTAATGGGACTTACTTCAGAGTAGGCATGCACAGGATTGGGCAGTGAGACTGCCACCCCACCCATGCTTTCCAGGGAGTGAGCCCCAGTGACTCTGAGACTTACTTCTGAGTAGACACGCAGGCTTGCGCAGCGAGACTGCCACCCCACCCACGCAGAGCAGAGTGAGCGAGCGGGCAGGGGACGGGGCCAGGGCGGATAATTTTTTTTTTTTTTGCAGTATTCGCTCCATAAGACGCACACACTTTTCTCCCCACTTTTTGGGGGGGAAAAAGTGCGTCTTATGGAGCGAAAAATACGGTACTTTATCCAGGCTTCGCACACTGGAGAGGAAATTCTCTTCCAGAACCACCATTCAGAGCGCGATACCATAGTCTTCCGAGACTGAAGGATGCCAACAACAGGTTTTCATGGTAGACATGAATTTCTGAGCTGCCCCTGCACCGAACACCTTAGCATGTATATAGTTCTGTTTGGAACTAGAGCCAATATGAAGTAGGTGATGAACACTGATGCAGAAAGGGATGTCTCTAAATTGATATGATGACATCCACAAATTACTAGTGGGAAGCTTAGAATTATTATTCCAGAGTGCTTGAGTTGGTTTTAGTTTATCAGATTAGGCATTTATATCCTCTGAGTACGTCAAAAGGTGCACGTAAGCATGCTTAATGTCGACGGTGAATTTTCAGCAGAAAATTCTTAAAAGGCACATTTCAACACAGAAATTGTTTACTCCGAAATGCAGTTCTGCCTGAGGCCACTATACAGAAAGACCAGAGTTATGCAAACCCCCACCTCTCACACACACGCACTCTCTTTACTGCCAATGCTAATGACTGTTAGTCACCCCTAATACCACCATCTACTCTTCCTGCCCCTCACTTTCACCAACCCACACTGACACACACATGAAATATTCACACAATTCACTGTTAAGAAGCCACTGTTCATTGTCCCAAAACACTCTGCAAAGCTGATTCAAATCAGCCTTAGTACTAAGAGCAAAGTCAAAAGAATGAACTGGAGGCAAGAAGACTGCATAGATAGTGATCAAAGGGCAACCTCTGAAAGTCAATGTGGGACATATGTGATTCTAGGATCATGCTATGAATACTGCTTTGCGCAGTATCATGCTCTTGAAATGCCAAAAATGTACAGCTAACACTTATCTTGTTCAATCAAGTGACGGAGTGTTTTATCTCAAAGTTGTAAGGTGATCGAACAACTCCTGTCTACAAGAATAGGTAATTCCAGGATGTTTCAGTCACACAACTTTTCTGACTGGCTTGGGTCAATCACAGGTTATTGCATTTCTCTGTAGAGATGTTAACGCTTCCCACCATGTTTATATAATTATCCACACTTGGAAGAAAGAAAGGCAAGTGAAAAACATCAGACCTTGCAGGATCTAATTGATGCATTTGACCCACTTCCACCTTCAATTCATTCCTTCAACGTGTAAACAAACTAAGAGTTGAAGTAAGATTAGGGATGTTATCCCAAAACAACTTTTTATGAAAACAGGCCTTTTCTTTTCACTGCATCCAGAGCCTGCTCATCTCAACCAACTGACATGAACGGGGGAAGCCCTTTGTGGGACAAACCCCTTACCTGTTTCAGTGGGAAGCCTTGGGGGTCGCTATTCTGCTCCTCCCTCCGACCACAGCACAAGGATCCCACACAAATTTATTGAAATGTTTTCAAATTCTAAACTGCCTGTTGGTTAACAGTGAGATTTTTCCGAACAAGAAGCCCAGAGATAAGAGATAGCTGAGCAGCAACCCTAGATCAGGCCAGGGGTGTGACAAAATACAACACATTGATCATCCATTCACTGTTGTTGTATGTGGGAAAGCTCCCAAAGTGCTTCTTGCTGGGATATCTAGAATTACTTCTTGAAAACGACAATGACTGTTCAATGCCTGTATAGCGTTGAATTTGCCTCACTGAAGGGAGAAAGGAAGCAGTTTGGAGCCACCTGTTTGGCCATTGATAAGTTTACATTACCATTTTATTTAAGTCCAAGCAAAATCAAAGTACTCGGTTGTTTAACAGAAATCTTAATCACCATAAAAATCCATTTAAAAATGCAGCTGACTGAGACCTTGCTGGAAGATTCCAGCGTCTTTTCGCCTTTTTCTATAGAATGAGTGTGCCAGTACTTTTTCACTCAGTGTTCGGACAAAGAGTATACTCATATATGCAGAAAGACACACTAGGATCCAGAATCATAATAAACTGGCATATCAACATGAGTCTTACTGGAGATTCAGAGCCAAAAGTAAGTCCTATGGGGCTCACTCCCAAGTAAGTGTGAACAGGACTGTGGCCTTAGTCATTGAAGGCCTGAGGATTTGAACTGTATTGTCATATACATTTCACATGTGCATGCATACATGCATCAAGTTGGAGTTGAGCATGCGGACTTAAGTGTTTCCTGTGAATACCATTGTGTGGGAGATGATGGCTGGTGACATGAAAGCTCCTATTTGTAGCCTCTGATGACCACTTCACGTGAGTAATCTTTTGACGGTAGAAACTGTTGGTATGCATATGCCACATGCACTCCATTCTAACAGCTCTTTCAGATAGACTTTGGCCGCTCCTCAGAGGTATCTTGTCCTATGACTGTTGCAAGCTCAGCCTGCACACCTTCTGACCCACCAAGCTGAATGCAGCTCACCAGCCATGTACCATGATCTGCTATGCACTTCCTATGCCCCCCCCCCGCTAATTCCAGACATACAGCAAAAACAAAAGATTTATCAAGGCCATGGTGGGCTGCAGTTGGCTAAGTAGAGGGCCCAATTCCATTCCCCACCAGCCCAGGCAATGCATAGCTGCTGATGGAGCACAGGCAGGATACTATGCGGGGGACAACGACGACAAGACTGTCCAGGAGAAATAAGTGAAGATCTTCCTCCCAGTAGGCCGCCTGATCTCAAATGGATCTCCTCAGATCTATACCACCTACAGATCTGCCCTTGTTGTCTGCAGGTTTGTGATCCATGGATTTGGTTCAATGCAGATCATAAGTCCGCACTGAAGGGCCTCAGAGGATCTCCTGGACATGACCAGAAGTCACATCTGGGAGTCTTCAGAGGTGTGGGGAGGCCGCACGTGACCTCCCCATGCCTCAAAAGTTTTCAGAGGCCACACACAATCTCCCCAAGAAGGTATCAGAGAAGGCCTCCTGGAGGCCTCTGAAAGGCATTTCCAGTTTCAGCCAAAAGCCACAAGTGCCTTTCAGAGGCCTCTGGGAAGTTGCATCCAGGAGGTCTTCTGAGGTACAGGGAGGCCATGTCCAGGAGGTCCTTTGAAGCCTCTCTGCATCTCCAGAATCTGTATCTACAGAAGGTACAGGAATGAAACTCCTGTGGATACTATGGACGGACTGTATTTAGCTGGTGTAAGTCTGAGGAGGTGGTTTGAGGCAGGGGAAGAGAGATAGGATTTTGGCATGCACAGCTCCTGCCCCTGCCCATTCCCTGCCCTGAACCACCCCCTGCATGTTCCACTGTGGTGTACATGAGCCACTGTTGCACATGCAGGGCTTCTGGCCGATTGTACTGGTGACCCTGTCATGTACGCTAGCAGTATGGCTTTTGTTCCCTCAGTCCAGGACTTTCTGTGTTGGATTGCAAGATCTGCCGCTAAAAGCTCTGGCTAGGATCAGGCTGCCTGTCACATGTTGCTCAGACCTGCTCAGTGGTAGCCACATGCAACATGAAACAGGTTTGAAGTTGTATATGCAAGAGCAGTGTGACTGATTCAACTTGTCTTGCACAAACAGAGAAAGCTGCATCTGTGGAAATTCCCTCTACTACACAACTATTACAGGTAGTCCCATTATCTATTAAAAGCAACCTGATGGAGCTTCAGGGATTGTAGACATTGCCATGGCTTAAGTACATGAGATATTGGATTGCACATTGCGTTGTTTATAAATGGAATTAGCAACCTAACGTGTAGCTGAGCTGCCCCCACAGTTCTACTTCTGTAAGCATTGGCACATGTACTTCCGTGATGCTTGATCCTCTGAACATTCCCGCAGAAATCAATGGGACTATTCATGGTGTGAGACAACAAAGTCAAACTGTGTGAGCAAACCAGTGTAGGATCAGGGCTCAAATTAGAGAGCTAAGCAGCGTTCAAAAGGAGAGTCGGCTGTTTCTTTGGGACACACACAGCCATCCTTTCAAGTCTGGAATTAATAATGTAATACGGGTAAGCATCCCCAGAGCAATCTGTATGTTGTTTACAAGAAGTAAATCTCTATGTGGGACAAAGAGCTTGATATGGAATCCAGGTAAGGCCCCATCATGCTTGCTGCTGATATTGCTGCTTTCATACTCACTCCAGCTACATGATAAGCAGCCTGGGTTTCTAAGCCTTATTGTTTTCTCCTTCCTTTGTTGTGTCTTTCAACCTCCAGAAGATGAACAGAATCAAAGCTGTGGGAGAGGAGCTCATTGCAGTGGGCCACCCTGCTGATCTACTAAAATAATAAGTTATCATATGTTTTATCTCTGTGGCAGCACCATCGGGTTTTATTATTGTATCTTGTTTTACCAGCAAGCATAATTGCATGTGACAGTGGCTCTCCACAGACCACAAGAACAGACAAAAAATGTATTCTGAAGGTCTAGGAAGGTGGAAAAGCATATCGTTGGAGGAGCTCTTCGTCCCAAACTGGTTTGAAGAATTTATAAGTCAAGGGAAATCTCTGGTTGTTGGTGTTGTGTGTGCAAATTTTCATAGAACATTGTTCTATGTTGTTGTTATTTGTTGGGTTTTTATTTTTGCCTTTGCAGATCTGACCAAACAAAGTAAGAATAATTGTGTTACAATAAATTTGGGTGCCCTTTTTTTCCTCTTTCAGACCTAAAATTAACATTCTAGTTCTTTGGAGAAGGGTTTATATTTTTCAGATGGATGGAGAAAGAATCAGATATGACTAAGATTCACATGGATGAATAAAAAATAATAAAACATATCACACATGAAAGCCAGTGGAATGGGGGAGAAGAGGTACAGCATACTGGTTCAGGGCATTAATTTTGGAAGTTCTCATTCCAGCACAGGCAGGAACACTGTGGGAGGCCTTGCACAAGCTGTTCTCTTTCCTGGGGCTATTTGATGTTGGCATTCAAATGATCCACCTGTTTAGACTGGCATACATGCAATAAACTTTTAACCATCCCTCTCAACAGTATGCTTTTTGGCTGCAGTCATGGGCAAATGACATCTTAACCTGTCCTGTTTGGCTCAGACCTAGAAGAATCCTCTTTCGCAGAACTTATCAGACTCCTCTTCCCAATTGGCTCTGCCCTGCCCCCTTTCCCTTGCTCTACATCTTCTTCTTTCTGTCCCATGAGATTTCTCTAGTTCTGTGCTGTTACTCAGTTGTGATTCAAGACTGTTGAGTACTGTTTACCTCTTTACATTTCCATTCATTCTTTACTCTCTGCTTCCAGACTGATAAAGATCCTATCCACACTTTCCTGGGAGTAAGACCCATTTACCTTAAAGGGATTTACTTCTGAGTAGACATGCATAGGATTGGGCTGAAAGTCTTCTAGGCTGGTTTCTAAGTATAAAGCCCAATCCTATTAAGGAGGGTAGGGAGGAAGCTGCAGGAAGGGGTGGGCTCTGAAATAATGCAAGTCTCCCCAAACATATTCCTCCATATAGATTAGAATATACAGTAGTATTAGTATACAGCACATGTACATGATCACTATCTGAGCTAGCAAATGATTTAGCAGCAAAAGGTAGACAGACAGCAATGCAAAGATATGGGACACTGTAACACAAGAGCCAATGTACTCAAAAGGAAAATATCTTTCATAATAGCTAGTTACCCTGATGTTATAATCATCTGACACTACTGCAATTTGGACCAAAAATTATTGTAAAAAGGAAAAAAAAATATAATTGCACAGGATAAATACTTGTGGGATTCAAGCATATGTATTCTAGCATATACCCCTGTATAAATACATACACATACATCTATATAATTCTGTTTCCTTCTAAAGAACAAGAGCTTCCCTGAATACCATATTGTTTGTTGCTTTTATACTTCATTTATACATATATACATAGATATAGAAAGAGCTACAAACTGAAGTAGAAAAATATATGGTTCTAGCACTATGTTGTTAGCAGTTGGTGACCAAGAATGTGCCTCCATATTTGGAAAGAAATGGTGTGGTGTAGAACAAAACCGGTCCCCTAGACAAACTGAATTCATTCATTATCATTCACGTAAATGCAACATATATGGAGGAACCAGAAGAATGATTAAAAAGACTCATCTACCCCTTATGTCCCGAAAGTACAATTGGCTCAAGTTTCAATTGCAAACACCATGAAGTATGAAGGGGAATGGCATGTTTGTCAAAACACAGTGTCTACTATGTCCAACAGGCACAGAGGGCACAGGCACACCCATGTAGCGTCCACATAGAGCAACATAGCAAAGTCTACAAGGAAAACACAGGTCAGCTCACCTGCCTATGGTGCAGCTACCACTGTGGCAGCAGCTGCCATCACAATGCGGATGGCTGTGATGAAATTGGGCAAGCAGGGCAGGGCAGGAAATAAAGGAGTTGTAGTGGCTGGTGGAGAGAATCTCAGTGCATAGGTGGGCAGAAAGAAGTAATAGGAGATCCCTGTGGGGGGTGGGGTGGTGTGAAAGAAATCCCAGTGAGGGCAGGCAGGTGGACAAAGTAGGAAATTGGGGCAGGGGAGGGAAGGCATCACAGGTGGCAGGTGGAAGAAATCTCAGCAGGCTGGTGGGGAGAGGGAAGGAGTAGTAGAAGATCATGGTAGAAAGATCATGGTGTGATCACCATGACAATGAGTGGAGCTGGAGGTCCTGACCTGCACTTTTCCGCAGATGGCATGATAAACAAAAGCAACTTGTCTGAGTTCCGGCCACCCCATCTCACCTCTTCAGAATACTAATGTTATGGATCACTTACCCTAGTGTAGATTCCACGGTTCCTCACACCAGATGTTGTAAAAGTTGTACGCCTAGAAAAATGAAGGGGGTGGGAGAGAGGCATTCATTTTAAAACAACAGTAGTTACAACAACTGAACAAACATATAAATACTTTAAAATAAACAAGGCAATCAATTAAATCCTCTGTGGGAGTGTGTAGTTGAGTCTATATTTATCTGACTGAGGAAAGGGCAGGGGAGAATGCGTCTTGCTTGATTAGCCAAGACTGAAAAGAGCCAGAAGGATTTTGCAAACGAGACAAGAAAGGTGGCTGGCCGGCTGCCTCGGTGGAGTAATGCGGCTGGAAGCAGGTGGGAAGCTGCCGATGTGCTTCCCAGTAGAGGGAGGGGGCTAATCACATAATCAATTTTCAATCTTCTGCTTTTCTTTGGAAAGACGACATTGGAACCTGCTTACATTGACTGGGTGGAAACAACCAGCCACTGGAAAACTGCCTCCATCATCTTCAGATGGCCGTCTCTGGATGCTACAGAGCTGCTCTCCAGAGCCTTTCTTTTAACTGAGATGAGTCCTGAAGTTTTCCCTAGCATCTGCTACTTCCATATGACAATGTCCTTTTTAAGGTGGATAAATATCCAAATGTTATATCCTAAGTCCTAGGGTTCCCCCAAAGGTTCAACTCTAAAAACTTGCACTGCTCATATTTTGGAATAAACTAATACATTTCATACACATAAAAGCCAATGGACACTCCACAAGTCTTCTAGCAGACAGGTACTTTTGAATGGCATACAGGACCACTAGCACCCTGGAGGGGGGCAAAATACTAAGGGCACAGTCCTAACTAGGAGTTTGGCTGGCGCAAGTCCCTTGCACTGGCCAGGGGTGTTGCAAATGTGCCATAAAAGCACTTTTGTGCCACCCTGGAAGCAGTTAGGGTGGCACAAGGGACTTGCTAACTGTGCCGTCACGGGCCGCAGGGACAGTGAGTTTGCGCCAGATGAGCAGGGGTCTGGGGAGGGCTGGGAGGAGGCGTTTCAGGGTGGGAGGAGGGCAGGCGGCGGGCAGTCCTGGAGGTGGGTGGGCAGAGAGTGGCAGGTAGGGCTGGGACCTGGCAGTTATGCCGGACAGTTATGCTGTTCCCCAAACAGCGCAGAGCGGCTCCGAGCCACTCCATTCTCCTTGAACTTGCGTCACCTCCTGAGGTGGTGCAGGTCCAAGGAGACCCATTGGGGCTATGGTGACTTATCCAGGGGTAGAAGAGTTTCCCCTTGCCTTTGGCTGAACAGCTTCTGGTTCCAATCTTGCGCTGGATACAGCGCAAGTTAGAATTGTGCTGCGCGTTTCATCAGGAACCTGGTGCTGCTGGTGTAAAGCGGCCCCTCCTCCTCACTTTCAGAGCCAGTGGCAACACAAAAGCAAAAGCTTCCATAAAAGTTGAAGCTGCTGGTACCCTTCCTCTTTGCCTTCAAAGGAAAGAGAGAGAGAGTTGCTTTGTCTAAGCCAGGGGTGCCCAAACCCCGGCCCGGGGGCCACTTGCGGCCCTCAGGCACTCCCAATCCGGCCCTCGGGGAGCTCCCAGTCTCCAATGAGCCTCTGGCCCTCCAGAGACTTGCTGGAGCCCGTGCTGGCCCGATGCAACTGCTCTCAGTGTGAGGATGACTGTTAAACCTCTCAAGTGAGCTGTGGGATGAGGGCTACCTCCACTACTTGCTGTTTCACATCTGTGATGCAGCAGTGGCAGTGAAGGAAAGGCCAGCCTTGCTTTGTGCAAGGCCTTTTCTAGGCCTTGAGCTACTGCAAGACCTTCATTCATTCATATAAGTTCCATCTCTAATATATTCATTTATGTAAATTTATTCAAATTTTAAATGTAAATTAATTCTTTTTCTTTCCCGGCCCCCGACACAGTGTCGGAGAGATGATGTGGCCCTCCTGCCAAAATGTTTGGACACCCCTGGTCTAAGCAAGTGCTAAACTTTGCTGGATCATGCAAAGATTTATTCCATCCATGCAGATATATCAAGCAAACAAGGCACATGTCGATTCAGGGTGGAGAACTTTCTTGGTTGGATATCAAAACTAGAGTTACACCTTTCCATAAGGTCCTATTTTGAACAGAATCTCGGAAGGACTTAAATCACTGTTAACAGTTAGAGGAACAGGTAGCTAACAGTAATTTCTTTTTAATCTTTGAAGAATGCACCAACCTTCTGCATATAATTTTGCAGGGACAGTCAAGAGATAAGAGGAAAGAACAGTTACAACACGCACTTCATTTCCAAAGAGAGACAATTTAGTTTGCAGCACCATCACACAGAAAGCTACTTCTGCCAAAAGCTTGGACGTCTGTGGCTTACAAATAGCCGTCTTTCAAATTTGTAAAGATTAAACTGTCATTATTCTGCTCAAGAAATCGCTGTCGGCAGCCCTTTTTGGATTATTTAGGTAAGAGGCATGATGGCCCCTTTGGAAAGGGAAAGAAAAGGACAGCATCCTAAGTGTTATAGTCATGGAAACTGTGAATGGTTTTTTTTTTTTCCTACAGAACATTTAGAGGTATTGACACACACAAAACAATTGAACCCATGTTCAGCTGAGGCAGCACAGTAGCTGGCAGGTCAGCCTATCCACAAGGAGGTGGCAGATTGGTGGAGGGCTCCCATCTGCTTCCACTGATCTTTCTACTCCCAGCCCCAAATTAAAGGAAGGAAGTGAAAGAGTGGAGGAGAGGAGAAAGTTTCCACCATTCTCTTCTCTCTCCTGCTCTGTCACCCTCTTCTTTTTTCAAAGCCAAGGAACAGCCGAAATGGCACCTGCCATTTGGTTCACTGCATCAAGCACCAGGAGACAATACAACATTTGTCAACAACCGTGCAAGTCTGAGGCTGCAGTCCTAACCACACTTTCCTTAGGGTAAGCCCCATTGAACAAAATAGGGCTTATGTATGAGTAGACCTAGTTAGGATTGTGCCCTGATTCTGTTAATCTCAGGATTGTTTTAATAACACGAATGTACAGCAAGATGTGACTTCTACCAATAGTTACATGAAGTAGGCATCTCCCAAATATCTGCATGTTCTTAAGGCCAAATTAAAAATGATTTTAAATGTGTGACCCTCCTGTTTGTAATGGGTCAAGGTGATGCATGATGTGGTAGAAGGTGGGTTAACCTTTTGCTAGAATCCTGGCAAAAGTTCCCCACCTCAAAGCTGCAGTTTGCTCCAGTACAAAAGGTTCTTTTATAGCAAATATCAGCTTGGATATTTTTGCCAGGCCTGTATGGCTCCCTCTTCTATTTGCCATCAAAAATTGACAGGGTACTGGTTCCAGTTGAAACTTGCATTTATTCTGGATGCATACTTCTCCCTCCCTCCTCTAGCCCACTGAGATGCTTTGTGGATGTGTACATTTTAGACCTCTGCTGCATTAATCTTCATGGCAACAAAAAGGCTGTGTCTTTAAATAATTTGAGCCATTTTCTGAGTCTAGAAACAGGAAGGCAAAAGCTGATGTCTTTCATCCTAAAATGATGAAATATAATACACTAATCACAAGGGGAGTGCATCTCCTGGGAATGCTCTGCATTTATATAAAAGGGCAACATGCTTTTTTTCTTTCCCACAGGAACGGAACAGAAAATTCCAGTTGACTTTTGGAACAAAGAACAACATCAAATTAAGAACAACCATCTCTGTATTAAACAGTAAATAGGAAGAAGTAATTGATAGGGCACTTAGTTCACTGATCCTACATACTGATATAACAGTAATTAGGAAACCCGGCAACTTCAGCAGTAAAAAAGAGCACAGAAACCCAACCAAGAAGTTCAAAGACAGGATTTTAGAGGCTTTGAAGAAAATACATAGGTTTGATGGACTTGAGAGCATATATTCCAAAGAGCTGTGAAGTGAAACACTGTCTGAAACCCCAACAACATCAACATTATAAGAGAGGGCTTTGAACATATGCAGAGTTCCTTACTTTCCTTACAGTATAACTGCAACAAATCTCCCCACACATTTAGAACTAGTCTGTATACAGCCATGCCTTTCTGTCAAACTTCAGGCAGTGTTCAGGTAACTTTTGACTTATAAGATGTTCTAGCATGCAGCTAGATGCTCTGGATGGACTAGATGCAGTGGGCTGGACTAGATGACCTTGTAGGCCTCCTCCAATTCTTTGATTCTATGACAAGCTTTTCTCTTTGATATTTATATCTTAACTCAGTGGTTCCCAAACTGTGGGTCAGAGCCACTGGTGGGTTTGATTTTGGGTAGGTCTCCAAAGGGTGATGGAAAAGATCAGATAACTAATTGTCTCAAGTCTGAAGCTCTTCAAAAATCAGATACTGTAGCTGCTAACTACCCTGCAAAGAGCTTAGCTCCTTGCAGTTTGCAAGCATGTGTAAATATAGGGAGATGTTTAAGGGTCTTTTTTCAGGCAATTATTACTAATAAATAAGTAAATATTTCTTTCTAGATTTCCTTTTTAAAAAGTCTGGTAAACCTTAGTGGGTCCCGACAGAATGTCGTTTAAAAAGTGGGTCCTGATGCATTTGACAACCAGTGTCAATTCATATTTTCTCTTCGATTAGGAAGCACTAAAGTTAAGTTGCCAGTTTTTCAACCAGCCACTGTACCTGTGCTTTTAACAGCAGCTTAATTGAGACACCAGCAGGTGAATATAACGTTTTTCAGACACTAGGGCCATTAGCACTAGTGTGTGCATGTGTGGGTAGGGGGGCAAACAGGTATGAACCAGCTGTCCTGGTAAGACCTGCTTTATTCTAACAATGTATTGGCCCACCACATACTTTTGGAACATGTGTCCATGTGTGTATTTACTCAGAGCATTCACAGTGGTAAATGGCCAGTGCTTTCTTTGCTCTGTAACCCTGTAGTTGAAAAGGAGGCAGACAAATAATTTCTTCTAGCATGCATTACTGTAAAATTCCACACATGACTTTCTAATACATTACCATGAAAAAGAAGAAATGATTTCATGTAAAGTTATGATTTAGTGGTCTCATTTCATATGCCTGTTGCAACATGCGCTGCCTCCGACGCATCCTCGGCATCACCTGGCAGGACAAAGTTCCAAACAACACAGTCCTGGAACGTGCTGGAATCCCTAGCATGTATTCACTGCTGAAACAGAGACGCCTGCGTTGGCTTGGTCATGTCGTGAGAATGGATGATGGCCGGATCCCAAAGGATCTCCTCTATGGAGAACTCGTGCAAGGAAAGCGCCCTACAGGTAGACCACAGCTGCGATACAAGGACATCTGCAAGAGGGATCTGAAGGCCTTAGGGATGGACCTCAACAAGTGGGAAACCCTGGCCTCTGAGCGGCCTGCTTGGAGGCAGGCTGTGCAGCATGGCCTTTCCCAGTTTGAAGAGACACTTTGCCAACAGTCTGAGGCTAAGAGGCAAAGAAGGAAGGCCCATAGCCAGGGAGACAGACCAGGGACAGACTGCACTTGCTCCCGGTGTGGAAGGGATTGTCACTCCCGGATTGGCCTTTTCAGCCACACTAGACGCTGTGCCAGAACCACCTTTCAGAGCGCGATACCATAGTCTTTCGAGACTGAAGGTTGCCAATACTACTATACTGCAACATCTAAGAAGAAATAGCCAGAATTCCACACATCAGATGTAATCTGACTTCAGTTAAAAACTTCTGGGCAGGAATTATGTAGCTCATTTAGCTAATACATGAATTCTCTGTGAACCTATACAAAGTGACCCTTTATTACTTATGTGATTACTTGATTCCTTTCAGTTTTAAGGGAAGAAGTCACAGGGTGCATTGGGCTGTTTTGCTGTGATGTCTTTATTAGGGTGGAACAACTGTGGATACAGTACAAAAGTCCATTATATGTTTGTCTCGGCTACAGCACCTTTCTGGATATATGTCAAATTCTGAACGTTTTTTAAAAAGGGAGAGCCAGCCTTTCCTTTCAAGGGTCTTGAATGTGTTCTTTCTCCTCTTGACAGATGTGCTTGTGCCTTTAACAGCTACATGGCAGAAACTCAATAAGGGCATCATTTCTTATCATGACACCATGATACTGGGTGAAAGTTGCACCTGTTGAATTTTCATCTGTGAGTCAGCTGTTGAAGGCAGAAAACCTCCATCAAGCAGCCTTAAAACTCCCACTTGCTGTCCCCAGCCCCTGATCTACAGTGAAGGTAAAGCCAAGAAACAACAGTGATATTTTAATACTTGCATTCACCAGGCCAATGTGGGTGTTTGTTTTTAGGTCGAGCAGTAGATTTAAAGGCCATGTTACCAAACAACAGAGTAATATAGATTTTTTTTTCGGGCCAATTGTATCATTCAATAATGGCAGTGGAAGTCACCTTCCACTTTGTAAACAACGCAGTTCCTCCATAAATGGAGCACTGCTGTCGAGCACAAAGGATCTGGCAGCAGCGGCAGCCTGGCAGCTCCTCGCATGTGCTAACAACCCAGCTGAACCATGCTGGAGAAGGTTAGGTTGAGGAGGGTGCAGGTAGTGGGTAGCAAGGGGGAGGTTTGGGGTGGGGAGGGAGGAGGGTAGGGGGCAGAGAGGGGGCTGGAGGGGTGGATCTCAGCTATAAAAGCATGCTTTAGATTCTATCCACTACTTTTCAGCCCCCTTCTTCTGTCCGTTCCTCTATTTGGACTTATGCCAGCTACATAGCTGGAATGAGTCTAAGGAGACCAATACGCAGCCAGAAGGCCTATTGAGGGATACGTTTTATTTACCTCTGGTTGGCCTTCACAATCTGGTTCCCTCATAGCGGGGAATAGGTTTGGGTTTTCTGAGTGCAAAATTCGTATTAACTACAGGCCAGTGCCAAAAACTGGATTCTATCTGCCAGTATTCCGGGGGGGGGGGGGGCAGATTAGGGCTGTTGCATGGGAACTAGCCATATTTCTATTTGTTACTTTCCACAATCTTTCTCTTTCCCTTTACAAATGGAAAGTAAGATCCAGAATGTGTGACGAATGGTCCATGTGAAGGGAGCAGAGGGATGTGTAGTCCTGACACACCGTTCTGTGTCCCTACTGAGTCATATAAGGATTTTTTTCTTTATCACCCTCATATCCAAAGTCCAGCTCTTTACCACGGTTTTCAGATGATTTACAGTAACTTATATTAATGTTTGCAATACAGCATGATAAAAGGAGGTGACAGACCTGGAACACAGCAGTATATATGGCAGATTAGCTCCACAGTTACAATGACTTACACTTTTAAACAGTGGTAGCAACTGTTACCATGTACATGCCTGATCTCATCTGATCTTGTAAGCTAAGCAGCGTCAGGCCTGGTTTGTACTTGGATGGGAGACCGCCTGGGAATACCGGGTGCTGTAGGTTTATACCATAGTCTTTTGAGACTGAAGGTTGCCAACCATACCACTTATAAATAAATAAGAGAGCTCCTTATCTAGGTTTGCCACTTTTTAAATTTTAAAAAGTGATGTTCTTTTTACCTGCTGATGTTCTTTTTACCTGCTGACAATTTAGCATAGGAAGCAAAACTTTTTATTTCCCACCATACTAATGCCCAGAGTTTGGAAGAAAAAAAAAAATCACCCAGTCAAATTCTGTGCATTGGGCAGTTGCAAAAACGCATCAGACCGAGGCCAGAAAAAAGGATGGCAACCCAATTCCTTTTCCTACAAAACATTAAACTTCATCATCCTACAAACTAGGCCGAGAGTTTGAGTGCTCTGTGTTGAGGATCCAGGGTTCCAAACATCTTCAAGAATGGCGGCAGTGTAAAGAGGGAACAGGCATCAGACTCACCTCTGCCTGACAGTATGCACTGCTTTTGTTCACCATCTTTTGTAACATCCCTAAACATGCTAATCTGAGCACTGCCATTGGGTGAAAGACAGACAGAAAGAAAGAATCCGCCTATAATCCAGAGACTGATACACAATTAAAGGAGTACAACCAAACCTCCTATTCAAAGGAAGGGCATTCAGACACATTCCTATGATGCTGCTGTGTGTCTCTGGGAGAGGTGAGCATGGTTCAATGTAATCACAAGGGGTTTGTTCAGTGGTTGTCTTTCCACTGAGCTCAATGGGCACTAGATCAGGTCTGAAGAGAGCTAAAGACTTGACAGCTGTCAGGACTAGTTACATTCTGCTGTGAAACTCTTAACGACAGTCTTCCTTCCCAGAAACCAGGGGTTGTTTTTTTTTAATTATTGCAGGGAAGCAACCAACTGACCCTGTGAGCTGTTGAGTCACATTGCCTTCACATCTCATTGACATTAAGGAGCCTGCAATGCTGGAAAACCTGTGACCAGCCCCAAGACCTTTGCAGCCTAGGAGACACAGATTGCCTGGAACCGCTGCTCAGTGATTGGTTCCGAGCCGAGCGACAGCAGGGGGAAAAAAGAACAAGCGCATATTCAGAGTACTGAGACTGGTATGTTCATTGATCAAAGTTTAAAGGCTGCTCCATATTATCCCTAGCTTGTTGTGGCCCTAGGCAGCCATTGCAACTGCAGAGATAAGCCATATGTTGCAACGTTCCAGTTCTGCTGCCTCCTTTTATCTATCTGTATCTCTCAAGCTATACTGCAGCCATTATACAAGTTAAGACTCTCCATGTAGCCAGCTAAGGGCCCAATCCTACCCAATTTTCCAGTGCCGGTGCTACTGTGCCAATGGGGTGTGCACTGAACCCTGTGGAGATGAGGCAGTCGCAGAGGCCTCTTCAGGGTATGGGAACATTTGTTCTCTTACCTTGGGGCTGCACTGAGATTGCACCGGTGCTGGAAAGTTGGATAGGATTGGGCCCTAAATTGCCTTTCACCACTGCATCCAAAATTCATCTTAGTAGTCTATAATCCAAGTTAGATTGTTTCAATGTCATCCTTTTTTTTTTTTTTACTGTGCATGTGCAAAGCAAATAAATTCTATGCAGTTATGGGCCAGTCCTGGAGAAAAATACTCAGCAAGTTAAAACCGTTTTCTTAAATACCAAATATGTAAAACTGCCTGCCTTAGAAACTGATCATAATTTAGCTGTTTTATCCTTTGGAACTCTCTTGAAGATCTGTCTGGAGATTCTCTCTAATTCACTATTTTATTTAGAGAGAAACAGATAGAAAGAAAATGTAGCAAGACTATTACAGGAAGTGTGAGTTATATTTTTATTCATTAGCTACATAGTAGTAGTAGTAACTTTATTGTCATTGTGCTACAGCACAACAAAATTTATGCACCTTTGAGATACATGCAAAAATATATACTACAATTCCAACAATCACACTCTACACACTCACCCACACATTCTATACAACATGCATCATAATATAAAACAGTATAACAGACCATAATGCCCAGGAGCATGGTAACAACTATATATACATAACATGCATACATAACACACACACACAACAACAACAACAACAACAACAACAAAAACAAAAACAACTATATATACATACATAAGGCTCCCATATCATAAATCTAGGCTTTCTACCAATGTAGATGCATCTCCAGTTTTCTTACTACACTACAGCTCAGAAGAAACTGACTACAGGTACTTTTGTCCACCCCAGTGTGATTATGTTTAGTGTAAATCCACAGGTTGGATTAACTTCAACTGTACAGTGATGTTAATAGCCAAAGAGTTAGTTGCAGGCTTAAGTAGCCTGACTCTGTATGGATTTGCAGCTGCTACATGCTGTTTTTACATCAGCTGCATGTATATTGTTACAAGCTAGGTCAAGATGAGTACATCTTCTGGAGGGACGAACCAAAGTTCATATTTTGCATGCAGACGGCATCTAGAGAAAAACCCATCTGAAACCCTGGAAAACCACTGCTTGCCAGAGCTGACATTACATAGTTAGATGGATCAAGGATCTGGCTTGGCATAAGGCAGTTTCCTATGGCCAGAGGCATCACTTGGGTTTGCACCACCCTTGCGAGTGCTCATTGTGGCACCCCCATGACGAACCTCCTCCCATACCAGACCATACAGAATAAATTACTATATCCTATGTACAACCTAAATGCAGTGGCATCAGTAGGATTGGTGTCAAACCCCCTGCCCCGTTAAATGTATTTATTTATTTTAACGTAGAGATCACCCAACAAATCAGTCACCAACAAAAAAACCAGTGGCTAACTATTTGTTTCACTGTCATTTTGCACGACACTCATGCAGCTGAATAAGAGCCCAATCCTGAGCTTGGTGCTCTGGCTTTCTGCCGGAGTGCACTGTCACAAACGTGCCATAAGGCATGTCTGCGAGGCTTACCCCTGGGCCAGCGCATGTGCTGGCTGGTGCTGGGCTAGTACCAGGCGGACGCCCATCCTCCGCTGCTTGGTGGTCTCACGGACCGCCAAGCCGTGGCACGGTAAGCAGGGGTGGGAAGGGGGTGGAGGCGTTCCAGGGAGGGGGGACGCTTGAGGAGAGGGCGGGCTGGAGAGAGAAGTGACGGGGGGAGAGCAGGGAGGCAGGAGATGGGTCCGGTGGAGCACCGCTCCACCAGATTCTAACCATTCATGTAGGGCTCAGCTCCCTACATAAATGCCTTTACTTTACCACCAACCTTTTGGTCAGCAGCAAAGTGAGTAGCCGCATTGCGGGGTTGCTTCCCTTACCCAGGGGACGGGGAAAAAGTCCCCTTCTCCCAAGGTGCCGCCTGTGGCAGGCTGAGGCATGTAGGATGTGGCGGCAGCTGTTCTCAGCTTTTTGTAACTTTTTGTTACTTAAACAGTTTGTGATTTCCTTTTCTGGATATTTGGCCGTAACATTTGATAGAATATTTAAATATCTGTATATCTGTTTCACTACATTTTGCATGAAATTCCACATTGAATTATATATAACTTAATGGTATTATTCAAAATTACTTAATTTCATAATTTTGGCCAGTAGTGATGTCACCCCCTTCTGAGTGTGTAATCTGATGCAGTCCAGACCGCCCCCCCCTCCACCAGCGATGGCACTGCCTATGGCAGAACGTGAGCTTTACTGTAACCTGTACCTAACTCAGCTGAGTTCCATGTGTTATTAAGAAAGAGTTGTCCTAGAGGCAGAGTTAGAACAGGTTAAGAACCAGAGCTGGAAAACAAGGTATGGTGATTCTCCAGAAAGGAAAAGTAGTTGTTCTCAGAGCCAGACTTGACATTAAGTACATACTTTGCAGCTGAACACTTATGTTTTTTTCTGTGCACAATAGTGTATACGCAGGACCAAAATTGGGATTAGGACCATTGTGGAAACCAGGGGGGCTTGGCTTAAATACGTAGTTCCTGCCATGGTCTTAGTCGAGATTGGACACCTGTGTGTGGTATTTAACACAGAAGGAACAAGCATACAACTGTTTCATGATGCATGCTTAATATAACATGTAGTTTGATCCAAAGACTTGGATCTTAACCAGGACTTAACTAGGAATAGGAGACCTTGTGCAGGTAAGTGGAAGTCAAGGGAATGTAGGCCCAATAGGAGACATGGCAGGAGAAGTAATAAGCATTGTGGTCCAGAACAAGCACAATTTGCTACATTGTGTTCTACAAATGTGCTCACTGCAGAGACTAAGGCCAAAACAGTGGTGAGGCAGGATCTCCCCATGTGTTCTTGAAACTGGAAAACAGTTCTAAGGGACTCTGATTTTGATTACTAGAATCTCTGTACTCCTAACAAAGTATTTACGCCTTCCTATCCCTATTTTTCAAATCTAAATTGCCCACCTCTTAAAGTTGTTATTACTTCTGCTGAAAAAGAAAACAAAAGAAATGACAGGTAGCTGTACCTGCTAATAGAGTGGAGTGAATTGTTGAGGATGAGAGTATGGGGATTAGAGGAAGCACTGATCATTTTATTTCCCCAACGCTACCACTCTGGTCAAAATCCCCAGTGGCTGCTTGAAATTTTGCTTTTTGTTTCAAAAATCAGGATATCTAATCATGGGCTCCCATGTAATGACTTATTCCTGAGGCTTAAGGAGAAAGGACCTTTCATGGGGCCAGGGGTAAAAACTGGCCATCAGACTTAACAATGGATCATTCCCCCTTCTCCCTTTGTAGCTCATGCAATAGCAATTATTTTCTTAGTGTACAGTTTGCTGTAACATTCTGAACTCCTGATAATAACAGCATTTACCTGCCAACTGCTTGTCAGGACTAAGGCTTTATGCAGTAATTATTTTTTAAAGAAATGGCTATATGCCTTGTATAAGTGACAATATGCTTTTTTCATTGTTGGTGCATGTATATTTTGAAGTGAATACTTGAAGTTAGTATCTTTGGCTTTTGTAATATGTGAAAACAACCCCAAGAAAGCGGGTTACTCATTTGACTTGCTCACTGCCAAACTATGAATCTCTTGTTTGCCTAACATGAAACTAGCACAACTACTTCCTTTTGGCAGGCGTTGGAAAGTATGGTGAAGTCATTGAAGAAGAAAGTTTATTACACCTTTCCAGCTAAAGGAGAGATAACTCTGGCTTCAGAGACAGGAGAAGGTAGGCTGAAGTCGGTCTACTATGGATGACCTGATGACCGCACCTGAACTATGTGACACAGACCTTACACTGAGATGTGACTGAAAGTTTGATTACTGAGCTGACATCTATGCAGGATTGCTAAACAACATACCATTCTTACATTCAAGACATTGTGTGTATTGTGCAACCTGTCCTGTTAATTGCTGTGTTGTTATGATAGCAGCAAAGGAGACAGGGATAATCCCTAAGCATATAAAAATTAAGTAGAGATCTCCTTAAAATCCAGCCACTCTAGAGAGCGACCTCTAAAGAAAATGTCAAATCTATACTGCAAAGAGTGCATGGTTGATTCCTCTTTCTTCGTCTGTCCAGTATTTGCGTGACAGGTAATGCACAAAGCAAAACTGTGCTTTTGCACATGTCTAGTATGAGCACAAGCTAAATTGCTTAATTAAAAATGTGACCAAAAACCCTGATGAGTTCTGACGCTAGGATTGTTGCAACCTGTAATGGAACCTGTACTTTTAAATCCCCAGTACGTTAGGTGCCAAGTCACTCACAGCTTCCCCAATTTACTCCACTCCAGTCCTGTGGCCTACATTCTTTCCTGGGCAGCAGGTGGGTGCATCAGATAATAAAATAGGAAACCTTAAGAAAAGCCACTGCTGGATTGTCACACATCATGGGGGGATTTAGAATACAGGGACAATGTCTTAGTTATAACCTAGCAACTTGACACAGGATATCAAAGCACAGGAGAAGTCTATACATTCATTCTCATGAGACCAGGGTTCCAATTGCCAGGTATTTTCTCTTAAAGTTGGTATAAGTGTTATGAAAAGTGTGAAATACATGCAGATAACTTTCTCACTCCCCACTCCACCGCTTAAGTAACTTGGAAGGCTGTTTTTGTACAAAGCAGGTCAAAAGGCAATGTATTTTCAAGCCTCTTCAAAGTCTTTAATAGAAAAGAACAAAGTGTTAAGGGCATCACAGCAAACAAATCTTGTGTTATTCTCCTAGCACAAGAAAAATTGCATCATACTGTGCTCAGTTATGTCAAACGTGGCTTGGATTAAACACCCACCCACTGTAAGAAAAGAAAAAGAAAAGTTACAGCACCATGCCTTCCATAGTTCTCAAGCTGGTCATCCCTCTAAGAATGAAATTTCATTACACAATCACAATACCAATCTCAGAGGAGACACTGAAGCACTCCACCTTCGACAGGATGCACAGCAACATCACCTCCAATTAATAAAGTTACAGGCTTTGCATCACGAGATGGACTCGCAATAACTAATACTCACCTAGTTATTAGAAGCAAGTGATGGTTACCTTGATAATTACGAACACCACTGATTAACTCTTCTGAGAATGTTTCATCTACCACACCTACAGGAAGGAAGCCACAAATCTAGGGCACTATTCGGGTAGCTAGAAAAAAGAACTAAATTATGGGTGGAAAGTGGACGAATGAGTAAGAGGTTTGGCAACCAGAGCCAACCAACAAGAACAACCAAGAGTTTGAAGAGCAAAACAAACAGGGAGAGGTGAATGTTTGATTTTGCAAAATGTAATAGTCACTACACCTGAGAAACCCTGTTTTGCAAATGCATCTTCACCCAAAATTTGGTGTAATCAGTCAAGACCATACAAATAAAAGTACTGTGGCTCTAGTAAAGGCAGTTCGTAGGAAATCAGACCATTTCCCGTTATTTATTTGTGACAGGCACAGTGCTACTCAAGTCAGTCTGTCCTGAGTTACAGCAGGTGGACAGAGAACCCACCCTTAACTAAAATGAACCCTTTCTCCTGACTATCGCTTGGAGTTCCTGCATGCTGTTAGGGTCACTGAGCGTTTTAGGGTGTGCGTTTTAGGTAGCTTTTGCTCTGCAGAAGTGAAGGAAGAGTGGGCAATGTTCAGAACAGCTGTCTATTTGTGCCTTCAAATGCACACACACGACCCCTTTGATTCCTACAGAGTTTAGGATTTGGGTCAGTATGTGTTTGTGTTACTTTGTGTCACTTACACCCATAATATCAATAGCTGAGGATGAGAAAACATTTTCCTTGTTCACAAGGAAACAAGAAATGCCAAACCTTTTTTACGTAAGTTGTGAACAAGAATACTTGCAACTATTAATCAGAGATTTCTTCTGTGCTGAAGCCATCCTGAGATACAGACTGTTGATATGAAAGACAGACTCTTTCCTCAGCCTTGCCACCTGTTAATTTTGTGATTCATGACTCTAATGGAGGCATAAGCTGACCTCCCGCATACCTCACCCTCCCACAATCACTGTAACAAGTGACTACTTGCTCTGGATGCACAAGAAACTTCTCCCCAAGTTTCCTTCATGGGAGAGCTTTGAAAACAAGAAATACATTTCAAGTCCATGAAGTGCAGATATTTTTCCTGTCCCTCTCCACTGCCCCTCCTTGAATCAAGAATGAGTGGTGCTAGCTCAGCCGTCCATTTTAAGGTATCCTAACTACTATTTAGGGCACAATCCTAACCAGGTCTACTCAGAAGTAAGTCTTATTTTGTTCAATGGGGCTTACTCTCAGGAAAGTGTGGTTAGGATTGCAGCCTTAGTAGGTCAATTTTTCCTAGACTTGAGGCAAATGATATATGATAAGTCTCCAAATCTGAACTGATTATAGAGGAACTGGAAACCCCCACCCCACCATCTCCTTGTGACTGCTTTCAAGTAGAGACAACATGTTAGGTGAACATGGAACTCTTGCCTCAAATGTATTTGGGCCTTAGGAAAGGGAATGTAAGCAAAATCTGATAACCTATGGTTTTGGGGAAAAAAGGGGATCAACCAGAAAATACTGAATTCCCTGAAGAGATTCATGCAGTTTTGGACTGTGTCTACCCAGAGTGACAAACACTGTCAATAATGCATTTCTCCAAATCACATTATTCCTGATTTAAGGGGGACATTTGGTTCCATGAGCTTTCCTCCCAGAGTTCATGACATCACGCTACTCTCTGATTGGGCCTTTCCAGAGAAGCCAAGAGAAGAGCTTGAAAAGAGCCAATTAATGAGCCGCTTTGTGCTTACCAAAGACAAAATGCTCTGAGATGACACCCAAGGCGATGCCATCTGCATTTAGTGAGCTTACTGTGGGCTAATTCTGTGATGCCTGGAAATGGCATTCAGAAGCGGGTAGGGCCAGCTTCAGTGTCTTTCTCTGATGGGGAGTGATGAAAATAAACAAGTTGGCTCTGTCAGAGGGAGCGTGCTCTTTAACAGCATTTCCCACACTAGCAAGACACCTTGCTGTTCTTTTTTAGAGGCACGTCACTCACGTCAGAGAACTTGGAGAAGTTCAAGTGTTGTATAATTACCCAAAGCAGGCTCTAAACAAGAATATCCTGTTTTGCTTCCTGTACGCTCTCTAGGGTAGCTCATCTGAATCCTTGACAGCCTTCTAGCTCCGTGAAGAAAGCATTAAGCCTCCTTCCTGATAGCAGCTTTCTACCTAGAGTTCCTCAGCAGTAGGGCTCTTTAGTCCCAAAGCGTCAGCAGACAATCACCCCATTGTTTACTCTCTAGTCAGAAGGAGCGTTATGCTTTTCTTCACTCTGTAGGGCCTCCTTAATCCTAACAGTCATGTTCGCTCAGCAGTAAGCCTAAATATATGCTTCCCAGAGGACTGGCAAATCCACGCTTCGTAGATTAACATCACCAGGGCTGGATGCTATCTGTGACAGGTCTGGACCCATCGTTAACATGCAAGATATTAATTAAATAATAATAATGATAATAGTAATAATTACAGTCAATGTTTCAAGTGATTTGCTCCTGGTAAAGAAGTTCAGGCTGCAAATGGATTATTAATTATTATAATAAGAAAATAGGCTGCTGATGGACAATAGCACATTCAGAAGTGCTCTGTCAGCACTGCTTCATCTCATTACATATCACCATGCCTTTTTCTTTATTTAAAAAAAAAAGACAAGAAAAAAAGGAGACAGAGGGAAAGGGAGTAAGAGGCTCAATTGTATGCGGGTGAATCAGGAGACTTCACAAACATTCAAGGAACACACATGCCACTACAAATTAACCATTAGAGCTGCACGGTATTCATCTTTTCTGTCACACACTGTGGGAAGGATGCCTTATTAGCATGGAACCATGGAGTAATAGTATCTCAGTCGACTTAGCATGCCCTTATCTTAGAGGGAAAAAAAGGCAGACAATCACAGAGCCGAGCACCCAGCACTCCCCACCCACCCCCCACCAGGCCCCGGATTTACTCCCTGCAATTTAAAAGTGAAAGAATTAAAAAAAAAAAGAAAACCCCTAAACCTTGTGGCCTCTTCTACTGTTCTCAAGTTTGCCCTAGAGTTTACACCGCATAGTGGAGTTTGCATTTTTAATCAGCCCTAAGCAGAAAGCAGACAATGCCCCCAATTGCTGCATAGTTTCTCTCTCTCTCATTCCCCCCCTCCTTCCCCGCCATTTCTCATTGATTTTGAATTTGAATAGTACACAGCGCACTGGGGCCCTTCCTGGAACCCAGATGCCAAATTATAGGCTCTGTCCTATTGTGTTTCCCTGTATGGCACTGAAGTTCATGGTTAATTTTTTTCCATTTGATCCAAGTAGCTGCTAAGGAATCCCCCACATTTCAGTTGACTGTGAGACGGTCTTCTATTTTGGTCTGATAACCAATTAAACTTCTTTTTCACAAGTTACATATTTGTTCTTCAAATGAAGTGCTTTCAACATGTTCTTACAACAATCTCTGTTCCGAAAAGGCAGTTTCCCATTCGATACTTGTGCAGTCTATAAAAAGCACTGAGAGGGGCCCACTTTCCCTACCTGGCTCTCTTAACATGCTGTTCTATTTAAGAAATCAAGAGTCTATTTCACAACCACTTTGCCATATAAAAACCAAAACTTTTACAACATAAAAGTAACTTTCAAGGGGAGGGTAAGCTTATTGCTTGTTTCACTAGCTTCTTTTAGAATAAACTTGTAAAATAAAAGAGATCTAAATGCCATCCAATTTAGTAAAATCTAATGTAGCAGCAAACTATAGCCTCCCACTGAGCTAAAAGCAGAGCTGGTATTTTAAATGTTATAGTGCTGTAACCTAAGCATTGGGGGGTGGCGGGAATTTATGACACAGTGTAACCCAACACAGTGGATTCCCAGCATAAACAAAATCAAATGGGAACACGGGGAGGTTTGGGCTCCAGTTTCAAAACAGTTACAGATTTTAGATTATAATAAAGAAATAGAGTTAGTATGGAACAATGGATGGAACAGGAGCCAGACCTCACCACCACTGAGTCTAAGAACCCAGTTCACAAACCAGGGCTTAATACTGGAATACATGAAACAATTAAGGTGAGAGTGAATCTGAGCATAAGTAGAATGCACTTTCTTTGCTAACAGAACACCACAGCCTACCTTCACACATCTAGAATTAGTGGGCCAGCTGAGAAGCAGGCTTAAGGCCCAATCATATCTCCCACTAGGGTGTACAGTGTGGGTCTCCTGGGGCAGAGTAAACTGCGGGTCAATCAAGAACCAGTGCAGCCAGGAAAGTTAAGAAAACTTTACTTATTTTTCCAGCTACTGCATGGTCCCTGATGGGACTCCTCAGATCTATGCCAGCTCTGTAGCTGGTATATCTCTGAGGAACCTGCCGGGGTATGTCAGGCCTGGGACAGGGGGTTCCGGATATGGCACACCACAAGGATAGTATCAGACCATTAATCACTAGAACCTCCCTTGGTTGAAATGCATCCACTGGGAAGATGTGAAACAACCAAGAAGTATAATGTTAACACAGGATCTTGAGCATTATGGCAAACTGGTATTTCCAGGCTTAAAGAACTTTTAACTCTCCAGCTATGCCAAGGGCTCTCATATACTGTGAAGGATTGCCTACACTTAGCCACTCAGGGATGAACAAGGAAATCACCTCTTCCCGAGAGCCTTTTGTGGGCTAGGGACAATTATTGCTAACGGGGTATACTTACTTAATCTTCCTACTTCTCTTTTGTTGTCCAACCTGCAGCCACCATTTGTTTATGCATTTGTTTGATCATATTTAATACAAATAATACTCTTTCATGATGCTGTCATCACTTTTGTATTTCTCACTTTTCTACCTTTAGGGATGTAGGTGCGAGTGAGAGATTGCGTGTATTTAATTGTGTGTTTAACATTTTAGCTTGCTCTTAAAAAAAAAAAAAAGGAACATTTCTTCAATAAAGTTCATGGTCTGACGCAAATGAAGTGTGCAAACTAAAACTCCTTACAGAAGCATCTGATAAATGAGGACAGTCAACTAGAAATAAGACAGTCCCCAGCCCACTGAGATGTCTTTTGGAATATGAATGGGCAAGGTACACATCTCTGTTATTAGCCCTCTGTAAGACACAGGAAGATCATTTCTATGTCTGCTTTCTGTCGTTGCTACCAGAAGCAGATGACTTCCCATATGCCCATTGAGCTGTAATTCATGAAGTCATTTCCAGTTCCACAGCCTGCATCTAGAACAGCGTGAGCCACTCACAAAGCGGGCTCTGTCTATAAAACCTCAGCCCACGATAAATAAGTCCTGCCACACGGATGTTTCTCGCTGGTAATTCCGTATCAGTGTGTCACAACACCTGCTGGTTTATTGGGAACAATTGTTCCCAACAAGCCTTTCTGATTTGTCACCCCTTCATTTTGGCTCTCATGCTTGAGCTGTCCCAGCCTTCTACCTCACACACATTTGTATCCTAGCAAAAAAAGGCCGTCCAATTTAGCTTTCAAAATTTAAACATGGACTGGTAATATTTAAGCACATTTGGAAAGAAGTCCTTGATTGTGAGGTGGTGGGCCCCTGTTACAGGATCTCAGCCAGTCACTTCCACAAAAGGCATTGAAAGGGGCCAGCTTCCCCTACCTGCTTTTCAGGCATGCTGTTTTATTTGAACAAATTAAGATACTAACTTCACAAACAAATGGTGCATAAAAAACAATTTTGCACAACATGCAAAAAACTATAGAGGAAAAATAGAGAGAAGAACTTAATCATACACTGCTAGAATTTTTAAGTCTGCTCTGATTTGCCACACCAAAAAGTACACAAATCTAATACAGAAAATTAATGCTTGTCACATTTTGGTGATGAATGGTGCTGGCCTCCCTGACTCATAAGTCGTCACGAAAGTGCCTTATGGCACTTTCGCAACAGTACTGGGCCAGCACAAGGGACTTGCATCAGCCCAAGCAGTGCTCAGGATTGCACCCTTACTCTTTCTTAAGTGTGCTTAGGATTGCAGCTGTCATACTGAAGCCCAAATCCTAACCAACTCTCCAGCACTGGCATAGCTTTGCCAATGGGACATGTGCTGCATCTTGCAGTTGGGTGGCACTCACAGAGGCCTCCTCAAAGTAAGGGAATGTTTGTTCCGTTACCTCGGAGCGGCATTGCCTTTCTGTTGATGCTGGAAAGTGGGTTAGGATTGTGCCCTGACAACCAAAACTTTATGCCAGACTTGATGAAGTCACTCATGCCCTCCCTTGCTTAGTTAATACCATCCTGGTTTGGGTCAACGTTCACAGCAGGGCAACTACTACAACTTCTCCCCCCTCCCCCCAAGCTCATTTCTGGAATTGATGGACAAGAACACAGTGCCTGGAGATCCTGAGTACTGGACTACTCAGTGTACAACAACATGGTGAAAGGTTGGGAGGAAATATACATTTAAAACTAGAGGAGAGAAGGCCCATAGCAAGGAAATGGAAATGTGGTATAAGCAAAGTTTATACCAGCCTAAAATGAAGTTCGCTGCATTGCAAGTCATCTCCTATTCTTCAATAATCAGACTAAGCATTAGAATACATTTTAAAAAGTGTCCATGATGCTTTACTTTCACTACTGTAGCAGCCACAATACACTTCCACCCCCTTTACAATCTGAAATTAGGACTTCAGTATTTACTCTGATTTGCCTTTCTTTTTTTTATTTACTTTGTTGATTTATTTTTACATTTAGAATTTATAACTTGCCTTTCTATTCAGTGGGAAGTTCAAGGTGACTCACAAAGGATCTTTAAAAAAAATATTTAAATATTGTTCACAAGAGATATAGAATGTGACTGCCAACCAGCAGTCACTGCCATGGTGGATCTTGGCAGTGCCATCTTTCAACTGCCATGGTAGATCTTGTTTTAGATGTTCCACATTGTAAAGTATATGTTGCAGCAGGATATAGTTGTGTTTTTGAACAGTTTGGGCCTTACCATGAAGCAAAATGAAGCATAATTTCAGATGAAAACTCAAAGGGGCTCCATTTTGCTGCTCTACATCTCCACCTTTGTTTTTCTTTCCTTTTTTTAAAGCAGTTAAGAGGTAACATTTTTATTTATTTTTTTTCCTCTCATCTGTAAAAAACAGCTGACACAGAGAGACGTCCAGTTCTATTGGTGGCTATAATAACAAAACTAGATGAAAAATGGATTTAAAAAATAGAGTTGTCACCCCTTCCCTCCTGCCTTATGGTGGTAAAAACATAATGAAAAATTAAATAATTACATGTGATGCCCTTGAGTGGCATCTCAGAGATGCTGTTGGAGATAGGCCTTACAGTAGGGCTGGTTCTGATCTAAGGCCTGTACAGTGCTTGATATATATTGTATTTCTATTATGGAAGACTCAACATTGCTTAGCCACACATAGACGGATTCGGACCAAGAAAAGAAGATGTCAATTTGTCTCTGCCCTGCTCCTCAGTCCTTGTAGTTGCTTTGTCAGGGTGATGGTGACCTTTTTTTGAGATCACCTTGTTTTGTTTTGGTGTTTTTTGAGCACAATGTGTGGCAGGATATAGTTATGAAAAGGCAGAGCAGTGATTATGAGAGAGAGGGGGGGTGGTGGTTGGGTGGGTGGGCAGGAGGGTGGGAACTATTTCACAGGACTTCAAAGCAGATTTGACTTTGACCTCTCCCTCACTTCCACCACCTATGCCTCTCGTTTGATGACCTTACTACGCTGTCTGTCTTTTGGGAGACCTCCAGCTTATGAGAAGCTGCATCACAAGCAGCAGAGCCAGATGGCAGCTTTGTAGATTTAGGAAGGGGGCGGGGGCTGGCAGTGGCAGGGAGAATGACCAAAGGATATACAAGAAACAGAAAATATTGGGTTCATTTTTAAGCCTGTGCTGTTTGGATTTTGAGCAGAACTGGCATGAATATTAATCACAATGCTGGATAAGTGCAACAACAACAACAAGAAAATCAGAAGGAGAAACACTCCCAGCCACACACAGCCATTAAAACAAAAGACAACACCTTTTGTCAAGGCTTATTTTCCATGTGTTGCATGGGGTCGCATATCTGTGCATATGATATTATCAGGAAATAACTTTCATTGAGTCAGAATCTCTCTCTCTCTCTCAGGACAAGGCAAAAGCAGCCATAAGCACTCATCCCAGACTAGCCATCCTTTGCATTAGGAATTTCTAGCTGCTGCTTTTAAACTGCGCCGTAGTTTATTGTTTGCTCTAAATCAAAGCTGCGTACCACTGTGTCTGTTAGAAAATCATTACAGTGCCATTAAAGCTGGAGTCACAGCCTGGGTGAGCATAGAATTTTCCTCCACCGAGGGGGGGGGAGGGGTGTGTGTTACGCACTGCATCTCCTGATTATCCGCACCAGTTCTGGTCAAGAGATACAGCTGTCATAAAACACTCAACAGATGGCAGTTGCCGGGTGATGCCTCATCCATATTTGGATGACATCGGAGCCATCTAGTCATCTAGTGACATCGGAGCCTGTGCCGTCCATAAATGCTCTCATGCAGTTGCCTTCGTTTCCATAATGCATGGCTTTGCAATGCAGAGTGACAACCTTCATCTTTCCCCAGGAATAGAGATAAATTGAACTGCCCTTATGAGAAGCACTGTGTAAAATGCTCAAATTTATTGTCCTTTAAAACTTTTAACTGTTATGGAGAGAGGTGCCTGGCAAAACGGATAGGCTGACAAATTGGGAGATGGATCCCTTTTTCATAGAGATGAAAAACAGTGGTAAACTCCTATTTTAGTCTTAAAAGGCTCTTTAAAGATTGATTTAACTCACAAAGAACAGCAATTTCTCTCCAGATACAGGAAACTGCTAAGAACTAGAGAGCATGGGGAGGCAATTGCACTCATCAATTTCTTTAAAAAGAAAAGTTAAAACAGCCAAAACAATACATGCTTTCTGGGGGCCGTTCAAGCACTGAAAGCTGCTTAGTGGTTTTATTTTAAATTAAGTTTTAAAATGAATTCGTATTGGATTCTGGATGCTGTTTGAGCCAATGCTTTGTGCTGAAAAGGAAAATGGCACAATTGTAAAGCTTCTCTATTTTTGTCCATTCCATGGTTTCACAGCCATATATCACTGTGACTGGGCAAACATTCAGGAGTATGTATTTCCTGCAAACTTACATTACTAACTCACAGCCCAATCCTGAGCTACCTGGTAGGCTGGGCTGCTATGGCACCAAAAATGGCTGCTGTGGCATCCGATGCACTATCTGGGCAGTGCTGGCAGCTTTTTGGGGGAAGGGGACTTACCCAGGGTTAAAAGTCCCCTTCCCCTGGGTAAGGCATTTAGCCCCACAATGGGGCTACTCGATTCTACGGCAACCCTTGGGTCACTGTAGAATCAAGAGCCTCTGTGTCAGGCCAGCAGCCCAACAGAGGCTCAGGGTTCCACCTCCCTCCCACCCCCCTGTCTCCCACTCCCTCCACCCAGCATGCCTCCTCCCCACCCTTTCCCTGCCCTCCACCTGCTTCCCCCCACCTGGAACTCCTCCTTCCCGCTCTCCCCATGCCCCCACCTACCTCTCTGCTGCCCGGTGGTCTGCACAACCACTGAGTGGCAGAGTACCGGCAGGCCCTGAGCTAACACTCGCACTCCGCCTGCGCTAGGGTCTCACAGTGTTTTATGGTACATTTGTGATAGTGCGCGCCAGCAGTAAGCCGCGGTACACTGTTTAAGATGGGGCTCTCACTGTGTTCACTATGGTACAAGATATTAGTTTTCATTTATGTGAGTCAGCATTTATGAGTCAGTCTCATTTATGGGTGGGGTAATTCTCTGAAATAAACAAAAATCCTAGTTTACAATAGATGTGTCTTGCCTTGCTGGCTTTCTACTCAAACGCGTACTGTGGTAGCATCCAACAGAGAGTAAGGCCCACATCTTTCAAGAATACAATCAAGTACCCTCATAATCCCTCCTAAGGGGGGGAAGGACACACTTTAAAGTAGTGACTCACTTCCACTGAGCAGAAAAACAGCAAGTGGCCCTATTCATCCCTGCATAGAGTCCCTCCTGGTGGTTGCTACTGGTATCTGTGTTTCTTTTCTTTATGATAAGTAAAGCTTGAATGTGGGACTGGTCTTTTCAAGTAAGCAAACTTGGGAGTTCCAAAACATTGCTCAGACCAAAGTAGAACAGGTACTAGAATCTGGATTCTGACCAGTGGGGTGGTGTCTGTGTTCCCTTCCTGGCCTTTCCTGAAGAACTGGATCTCAAAGTAGTCCTTTCAGAGGCTTGTTGGTATATGTGGTGTGTCCTTTCCTGAAGAACTGGATCCAAAAGTATCACTTTCAGAAGCAAAACTGGTACCTGGGAAATGTGGTAAGTCTAAACGATATAATTTGTTTATTTGCACAATTTCTTTGTGTAACGCAGATGATTAAAGCCAACTAATTGTTTAATAAATCCTTTCCCATGGTTGGTTGGCAACCTTCAGTCTCAAAAGACTGTGGTAGAAGCCTACAGCACCTGGTATTCCCAGGTGGTCTCCCATCCAAGTACTAACCAGGCCTGACCCTGCTTAGCTTCCAAGATCAGATGAGATTGGGCATGCACATCCAAATAAACTGTTTCCTTCGCAGCCATTAACAAGTAGCCTTTGCTTAAGGTCATGGGAACCATAAACCAAAGAATCTACTCTCCACTGATCAGACAATTAATTTGTGTTGGAAACAGCTCTTCCGAAGAGAAGTGGTTCAAATGTGTAGCAATGTTGAGTCTGTGTAATATGACAACTTTAATATAGCAGTGTTGCTATGATGCCCATGTGCCATCTGTCGGCCCCGCCCCCAGCACCTGCACAATCACCACCTCTTCCATGCATGCACAACCTTGGCCACAGAAACAGCTCCATCTGGAGCCATGTGCAGCCAAGAGCAGGTGGGAGCAGGCTGATTTCATGGCAGGCTGATTTTGTGGTGTTTGCCATGTGACCATGGTAGAAACTATCACCCCTACCCCCAATGGAGATGGCAGAAAACCACCACTACACCATGGGGGGCAATGGACTCCTGGGTCCAACTTAGCTGTGACACTGACTGAATTGTGAACCAGATAGGACTGCCAGCCCTCCAGGTCAAGGCAGGAGCTTCCCAGAATCAGTATCAATCTCCAGGTGCCTATAGATATTTTAACAGGCTTCAGGAATTTGTAGTGATGAAAGAAAAGAAAATCCCCGGAAAGAACTTCAGACAGAGCTGGCAACTCTAGAACCAGGTCTTGCATTCAAATCTTGCATCTGCCAGGAATTCATTTAAGTACTCTTAAGCAAGCCACAAGTTATCAGCCTCAGTTTCCCTCTCTTCTGCAATCTGTGACCTACTTTACAGGTCTGCTGCAGAGATTAGTGACATCATGCACATGAAGAACTCTGAGCATTCCAAAAGCACTAAATAATTGGTAGGTATTGTTGTAATGCATTTGAATCAAACATCTGAGTTGGCCTATTTCACACAGATGGATATGATAGCTGTGTCTGTGTGCGTGTGTGACATGCAGTCTAAATTTTGAAATTTCATAAGCTGGGAAATACACTCAAATTTCTCTCCTTTCAAATTCATAACCTATTGTCTCATTCAGGTTGTTGTCATTCTTTCCCTAGTGTGACTTACACATAGATCTTTGCAAACACTTTATATTAGTACACACACTTATACACACTTTATACTACACATCTCCAGTACATAGTTTACATAGAGAGCCAGGGTGGTGTAGTGGTTTGGGAGGTGGACTTAGACCTGGATGATCCAGGTTCAAATCCCCCCTCAGCCACAAAGCTTCCTGGGTGACCTTGGGCCAGTCACTTTCTCTCAGCCTCACCTACCTCACAGGGTTGTTGTGAGGACAAGAAAGAGGGGAGGAGCAACTGTATAAACCGCCCTGAGCTCTTTGGAGGAAGGGTGGTATAAAAATGTGAAAAATAAATAAATAAATAAATAAATAAATAGTTTGTAGCACAATCCTAAGCAGGTTTACTCAGAAGTAAGTTCCATTTAGCAGATGCTTACTTCCCACTAAGAGTTTTTATGATTGTAATCTTACAATCTAACCTTTATCAAACTTAACTCTCTCAAGTTTTTAAGTGGAATAAAAAGGTGTCACATGTAACGCTTGCTTTGGTGAACTGTATACAATCATACATGCAAGAGACTGGATTCTGAAACAAAGTACACTTACTATTATTTTACACTTATGTTAAATTGAAAAATAGCTGCTTCCTTAGCATTGTTCTGCTTACAGAGACTAGAGCTGCAATCCTATACAGGGAAAAGTTTCCACTGGGAATAAGTCCCACTGAATACAATGGGACATATTTGAGTAGATATGCATAGGATTGTACTGTAGATCTGCCCCAGTGTGCACAACTCGTACTATATTTTGGTTCTTACATGATGCTATAAGAATTACAACTGAGCTGGGCACAAGAAGGATTATAAGGAGCTAAAATGACCTGATAGATCAAGTTGGATTGTTGTTGACTATTCACTTACTCACTGATTAAAATAAGGATTCTAAGAGTTCAGATGTCGGTAGGGCTATAGCCTTGGTGTTCCCACCTGTGTTTTACTGTATCACTATAAACTCTTTGCATGGCAGAAGACAGATGATGGATACACATAAGCAGGGCAACTCACCACAGAGCTTTTACTCAGCTGATATTTAATGATTTATCATTTAATGCAGTCCATCCTTCATAACCCAGAGTTCTGACAGAAGGCTGTTAGGGATGCCATAACACAGAACTTTGCAGCCAAAAGCAGAAGAGAGAGCTTCTTTTATTGCCTTTGCCACTGCATTGGTCTTCACATAAGCACTGAACGTGAAGGAGATGAAGAGAAACTTCCCGTCAATGAAGCCTTCCTAAATAGAATGCAATTGTTATAGTTTTGATGCAACTCATTTTGATTGGGAAATCAATGTCCTTCTCAAACTTTGGATTAAAACGGTCTCCTTTATGTCATTTTCCAGAGGATCTCAGAATTAGCCAGTGCACAGAGAGAAATCAATGCTGAGTTGGATCAACTGTGCTACTAAGGTGTAGACGCCATTCCCCTTTGTCTCATATTCTCATTTGAATTTTGAGTAAGGGTCTTTTTTGCCTTCAAATCAAAGAGATAGGTCCAGCCTAAAATATGCCTTTACATCATATATCAAGCTTCTCAAAGGGTTGGCAGATACACTTCATCAAGCCTGAGTAGATAGCCAGTGTGTTTCTAGAACAAGTAATGGAAATGCTAGCTTTGGTTGCTGTTTTCTCCACCTAAATGCAATAATCTTCTGTTTTCATTTTGCGCTAGTGGAGATCTGGCAGAAAGTAGATTAAAGCAAGAGTGCATCTACCACGGCTTCTACCAACATCTGTAAATTAGGATTTGCAAGAAAAGAAGCAGCTTATATGAACTTTCATTACAATTACAGGGCCACAGAACAACTGGTGCCTTGTTATGATTATGGCTAATCCCTGCAGAGATCCAAGGTTTTTTTGTGTTATAATGTCTTATTCATAAAAAGAGCAGAAGACGTTCAAGTGGGTTTCCAGCATGAAGTCTAAGCACAATGTGATTAAATGTGATATTAAAGAGCAGAAACATTAGCTTGAAACCAGTATTCTTGAACTGCCCAAATTCACTATCTAGTGCTAGTGAGAAACGATTAAGGGCCCAATCCTATCCAACTTTCCAGTGTGAATGCAGACGTGCCAAACAGTGTGTGGACATTCTGCAGTAAGGGGGCAGTTGTGGAGGGCTCTTCTAGGTAAGGCAACATTTGTTCTCTTACCTATGGGCTGTGTTGTAGATGCATTGGTGCTGGAAAGTTGGATAGGATTGGGCCCCAGCTCAGAACTTTCTCTTGGGTTTTACTTTACTTGACCAAGCCCATGATTACCTAATCTGGTGACATTATCAAGCCTTCAGAAGGTTTATATATTTGGCTAATGCAGTGGTTTTCAGACTGGGGAGTCGTGACGCCCCAGCCTGAGGGCCCTGGCCTTTTTCCCCTTAAGGGGCGGAGTCAGGGGGAGGCAGGGAGGAGGCAGAAACGTGATCCCCAGGTTCGCACCGCTCAGAAGGGCTGCAGGGACTGGGATGCACTCACCAGTCCCTGCAGCAGCCTGTCGTAGGTGTGGGGAGCCTTACGCGAGCGTCTGCCAGGCTCCCCAGCTAGTTAGAAGTGAAAGTTGAGTGATCCTGCTCCAGTTTTGCGGAAGTGGAGTGTGACTGCTCCACTTTCACTTCTGCTGACCTGGGGAGCCCCGCAGACACTTGGGCAAGGCTCCCCACACCTCCGACAGGCTGCTGCAGGGACTGGTGAGTGCATCCCAGTCCCTGCAGCCTTCCTGAGCGGCGCGATCCTGGGGATCGTGTCGCTGCCTTCCCCCTGCCCCTGCTGCCTCCCCCTGCCCCCGCAAGGATTTACAGTGGTGCAAACTCTCCTAGAGAGTTTGAAAACTACTGGGCTAATATAATACTTTTGCTCAGTCTTTAAGAATTTTAGTTGCAATGTTTCCATAAAAATATTGTGAGAAAGGCATCCTGTATGGATATGAAGGCTCAGGGCCTCCACCCATTAAAGAACTTACCTGACTAGTCTGCCTGTCTAACCCCTCCTGGAAGCCAGCCAGAGGGCCTTCTAGATTGCATCTATTGTATCATTTCCAATATTTCTACAATGAGTTCGCAACACGTATAGGTTGTGATCCTTATATGCTGATTTGGGACATGTGGATTTGATCCACCGTGGATGGGTCAAATCCGTGGGTCCCAAACAGGAAGCCAATCTGTATCCTGGATGCAACCGGAAGAGTCTTCCAGATTTCATTATCCATGGTTTTTGGCATCTGTGGGGGTTCTGGGAATGGAACCCCCGCAGATGCCACGATTGAACTGTACTTCAGATTGTGCTTCTGAAAGTTTTAAAAAAAGAAAGAGAACAATGTGGACAATATCACAACGAGAACAGTATCACAAAAACAGAAAAGTTATTATTTTCTTCATGGCTTGTTCCAGTTCAACAGCAAACAAGGTCTCATATTTAGAGAGAAGTAAAATGTGTTTGTGGCTCTTGTTACTTTGGCTTCACGTTTTAGATAATGTTTGGTGATGGCTTGTTAAGGCTCAGAAATTGTACCTCATAGCTTGGAGAAAAATAGATACGTTGGAAGACAGTGACTGTATGCAACCATAGTTCATTTACCATACAAAAAATTACAAAGACATTGTGACTCCTATTTTATCATCTTCAGTTGTATGTTGAGCCATCAGTGAAAATTAAAAAACACACATACCCAAAGATAGTAGGCCAGAGATAGGAAGCAGTTGTTGCAAAGATATGGACAAGAATTTCCCTCCTTCATCATGCAGTGCTCGTACCTATTGTTCTTCTCATTGTTTAGGTGAGTTTCTGTGTGTGGGTGGGAGAGCTCACCCAGGGAATTATGAAACATGCATGCCATGGAGAAGGAACAATCAAAAGGAGGGAGATGAAATCAAACAGAGAGTTATGGATGTGCAAGTTGCTCTTAGCCAACATAGCATGAATTTCGCCACCAAAGGATGCAATCCACATGACCGCTCATGTCTGCATATTTTAAAATCAATAAGCTAAGAGCCATTAAGTTCTACAAAAACTAGCTTGCGGTTGACTAGATGGTAGATGTCTGTTTCAGAAGCATCAGATTGACACAATTACAGCAAAAAAATAAGAAACACATTCAAGAGACACAGCCTGAGACATGAAATTAAGTGATTAGCGATTAAGTGAAAAGTGTATCCTATATAGACTTTTTTGGGAGTAAGCCCCATTGAACACAATGGGACTTCTTAGTAGACATTCATAGGATTATGCTGAAAGAATTCAGAACTAGTGATTGGTATGTATTCTGGATTAATTAACTGATAGCTAAAGGGTGTCATCTTGTGTATGGGCCAGCTTGGACAACTCTTTTTTCATCAGACTGGACCCATATGTTAAAAGATATGCATGTGAATGGCATGCACAAATGTCCTCACATCTTCTTTTACTTTCCTTGTAGGTATTCTCAATCACATGGGGGAGTTGCAGTTACACTGAACTGCCCCCTATATGCACTGCAAAATCTTAAATAGGTGTGTGTGTGTGTCGGGGGGGGGGTAAATTAGAAGGAAAAACGATTCCCTAAACTGGTTCTCTATGTTTGAAAACAGGGCTATCAAAATAAAATGGGTTGGAGTGCCAAATTTGTGACCCAGAACATGCCTAATTCTATATAAATTATCTTTCAAACTGAACGTAGCACTTATCTCAATTAGACTCTAGCATGGGAAAGAATAGAAATGGTTATTGCAGATTCTGACACGTGATCAGATACACAGGCTGAGATGGCCAATTAGCCATTCAAAGACTGCATTCATTTCCCAAAGCAATTGCATCTGGCTCCCGGTTGTCCTATTAGATTTCAGATAGGATGCATCAGTGGTCCTCAAACTGGTGGGTTGCAACCCACCAGCCTGAGAACCACCACCTCTTTCCCTTTAAGGTATGGAGCAAGGGGAAAGCAAGAATGTGATCCCCAGGATTGTGCTGCTGTCAGTAATGTTTTTTAAAACAAACAAACAAACAAACAAAAACTTGCCTTACCTGCTGCTGGTGTCTGGGGATACAAAGAACCCGGGGGGGAGCCCTCTGCAGGGTTCCCCGTGGCTTGTAGAAAGTGAAAGTATCGATTTTGATCCACTTCCTGTTTTGTAATCAAAACCCAGAAGTGGATCACAGTCGCTACTTTCATTTTCTACAAGCCGTAGGAAGCCCTGCAGAGGGCTCCCCAGGGCTCTCCACACCCCCAAGACCCCAGCAACAGGTAAGGCAAGTTTTTGAAAAGCCCCCTCTTCTCCGCAGCAGTGCATTCCTGGGGATCGTGTTACTGCTGTTTCCCTCGCCCTGCGAAAAATTATCTTGGGAGTTTTACTCCTGAGAAGTTTGAGTACCACTGGGATACATTAAAACAATTCAGCACTTTATATTTGAAAGGCCATCTTCACATGCATTTAGAATTATTCTGCGGTGGAAAGCCATCGCAGGAGCGCTTCTTCTGACCTATTCTCAAAACAAGATTGCAAACCCCAGTTTGGCTACTCATGCACCTGTTAGATGGGGACCAGAAATTACTGAGCAGGGTTTGCATCATGCTAGCTATCCGGTACACTTGATTTTGTTTACCATGCAAAGAGACCACATGTTTAAAATACTTTGCAAACTGTAAGGGCCTGATCCTAAGTACTTTGTATTTCAAAAAACATTTTCTGCTTATTGTGTATTTCATGAATAAGCGCATAACAATATTTTACCGAGAGCTTTAAACATACCAGTGCTCACATTGTAGGTTCCTTAGAGGGTCTGAAACAGCCTTCAGTCACATATGTGACACTTCTGGCCTTATGGACACTGTATTGTTCCTTACAGTGCAATCCTAAGCATGTGTACACAGAAATAAATCTCACTGTGCTTAATGGGCCTTACTTCCAGGTACATATGCATAGGATTGCACCCTTAATGGCATGCTTGAGCTGGAATGTAATGAAGAAGGAGAAAGCTCAACACATCTCTCATGTTGTTTTCAAATATTTTTTCAATTATGCCAGAGTCAACAAGACAGGACAAGAAACAAAGCAAGACAAAACTCTATTCCATTACAGCAGAGATCTTACAGCTAGATCGCTGCCTGGAGCAGTTGCAGAATGCCTTTCCTTTGAGATGTCCAAAAAGAGAGTGACAGTTCTCTCATGGGGATACTCTGGATATATGATGCTCTGCTTTAAGATTGGGGATTGGACTCTATGACACAAAATTTGTACTTTTATTTGAGTTCTTGATGCTAGCAGATGTGATTCTCCTTCATTTATTTACTTCCATACAGTTTTAAAAGTAACTTTCTCAAATCTCAACCTGCTAATACTGTTATATTCCTGTCCCTATCCTTTGTTAATCCTGCCATGTTCACCTTCTGACAAGTACTCTCATGTTTGGGTTTATCACCTAGACAGGCAGTCTCCAGGTCCCTAATAATTGATCTTGTTTTTCTTTGAACTCCCTGCAATGTGCCAATACATTTCTGGCAATCGGGTGTCTAGAACTGATAACAATATTCACACCGTGGTTGCATTAATGATATACACAGGAGAATACATTTTCTTCTCCTGTGATGCCAAAGAAAATCTGTTGGTTGTCATAACATGTTGCATGCTTATTTAGATATGCATAGTGGATCTCAAAGCGTCTTCTCTCCATGTATTTTGTAATCATGTAGCAAATATCATTGAAAACTGTAGAGACTGTTGTGTGTGTAAAACACTAATTAGTAACTAGCTTTAACTGGAAGGTTACTTCGACTGGGAGTTACAGTGTAACAGGTCAGGTCCCCTTACTCCTGCACTGCCGGAAAAACCCAGGATGCTGATGTTGCTGCACAGCCTTCTCTCGGAGGACCCAATGCAGCTTCAGAGTTTCACGTTTCAGATTTCTTTTAATGCACAACCCAGTGTGAAGTAATTAAGGTTGAATTTCATACCCAGATTTTCCTTAATTACTGTATCATCAAAGTGTTTGCACAGACTCTCTTAGGTAAATAACAATCATATTGTCTGTTTCTCATTGGTCCCTTAGTTGTGAACAAATATTTTGTGTTATCATACAACCCCATGGAGCCTAGCCGTGCATTTGCACATGTTGAAGGCATGACCTGTCTGTTAACTGGGCAGAACAAATGCATGGCTAAGCAATGCCAGTGAACAAACTCTGTGTGTTTGTGTGTGTAATTTATTCATGCATACCACAGTTGGTGTGATCTGTTATGTTCACTACCATTCAAATATAATCTAATTATGGATGGATTTTTCACCTGCAGTTTTATCTCAATGTGATAAGAAGGGCCCTTTAAATTAAAGGAAAAAAGTCATTTAATAATAGCCTCATTAATGCGAGAGAGGGCAGCTGGCAGACAATCCATTAATCATTCTCTCTCCAGGCACTTAGAACAGCTTCACTTCAAGGCAAGTGACCCCTCCCTTCCTCCTGAGCATGTGAAAGAGAGATAATCACTTTGCATTCTTTCCCATCACTGCACTGTGGGTGAAGGGAGAGGTTGCTGGCTCAGAGTGAAGCCCTTCTAAGCACCTGGAGAGAGACTGATTGATGGATTGTCTGCCTAATGACTCTATCTTACATCACAAAGGTCAGTAAGGCTGTTTTTTGCCATCCACATGAGTTCTGGGAATGGAACCATCACAAATAATGAGACTCAACCTGTAACATGAATGATCTGATCACCTTCATTCAAAAATGGTATTGTGGAGAAATGTTTACAGACAGTCTGCCCTTCTTCATGTATGAAACTCCTATGATCATAGGAGCCTGAACCGAAGCAGCGTGTATGCTGTCATCTGACACTGAGGGATGCTATGCGTGGAGGAGGTCAGCAACGTAATCTATGTTGCCTTGGAGATACTATAATGTACTATATGGAGATACTATAATGTACTAATGGAGATACTATAATGTACTATAATGTAACAACGTATGATGTTGCCTTGGAGATACTATAATGAAGTAAATAGATCACTGGACATTGGCAACAGAATAACAAGGAAGAGATTGCCAGTTTGATTTTCTGATCTACAGGATGTGTGCATATCTATAGCTCTACCTCATCAAGCAAGAACCTCAGACTGATGATAATAATAGAAACCCTTTTCGATGCCAAGTATGAACATCAATTATAATTCTTTGCTTAGTAGAACTCCTTTCATCTCGAAGGATCCAAATCACTTAGCAGAATCTATATAAAGATCTTTTCCACTAGTACCAGGGAGATAAATTCAGCAAGGAAAACACAGCAGCCATATATAAGTGCCAATTACATTACATGCATTTCATAGAGGGCAGTCGGTCACTTGGAAGCTATCTGGAAGGCTGAGGGTGGCGGCCAGCATGATTTAAGCTCCCAAACTTGTGGTTTGGACACCACAGGGTGACAGTCAAAATGTTTATCTTGGCCAGTGGCAGAGAAGAGAGGCAGGCTTGATTACATAGGACTGTATCCCCTGACCTCAGTGCTGTTCTCATTCAGAGAGGAAATCTGAATTGGATGGTCTGCAATGAACATGCTGTTTGTTCTATGTCCCAAAGTCTTTCCTGTGCAATTGCCTCAACCTTTGCAAAGAATGGCATTTATTTATTTGTGGCTTACACCTTCCCCAAACCATAAAAATTCCATTAAAGCAGAATAAAATTCAATCAGATTAAAGCACCATTAAAAGTTTCTTTTAACCCTCGCCCTCAATGTAAAGAGGCCTTATACAGCTTCAGAACAATGCTTGGAATGTTTCATCTTTGGTGGTTGTCCAGGAGAAAGGATTTCTGTACATGGGGGCTTGCAGCCGTTGAGAATACACCTCTGTGTGCTTTCACTGTCTGAACATAGTGCAAAGGTAACACCATTATGAGACCACCACTTTTGGCTGGTCTCTGAGATTGTGAAGGAAAATAAGGAAGGAAGCCATCTCTTATCTACATTTGGCACTTGCATATTTTGGACTCTGAACTGGGAGCTATGACAGTACACTGGGGTAATTGCTTTGAACACCCTTGTTAGGAGGCTGGCAAACTGGTGGTTTGCACCAGTTGAAACTTACAAGCAATCTTTACTCAGCACAAAGCCAACTAGTCAAGGAAGAACAACACATGACTTTAAACATGTAGTTGGTACTACATGTTCTGTGCTTTTTAAACATTAAATAGCAGCTTCAGTTGTGGGAGGAGGAGGAGATCAGGACAATGACACATGGGGAGAGTTTTCCCACCATGTCACAAACACAATATAAATCAGTTCTCCAAAGCTGCTCATATCACTGGGATGGGGATGAAAGTTCCATGAGACTATTATTTGTTGGGACTTTGGAGGTGCAGGAAAGGGTTGACTACCCTTCGCCAAGACTGGAAGTACAATTTTTGTTGGGAAGATGGTGGAGTGGGAAAAGATGGAGTAACCTTTCTCTGCATAATGTGGTCTTGAGTCTGACCCACAATCAGGACCAGCCTGTCCATGAGGCCAACTGAAGCCTCATGGCAGCAGACAAGCAGGGGGCACCCAATTCTGTCCATCTGCTCACCTCCACTGATCCAATATCTTTCTCCCAATATCTGAATTACAAAAGGAAGATGAGGACAAAACAGGAAGTGTGGAAGAGAGAGAAGAGTTGTGGGCTAGAGTTTTGGAGGAGCAGAACTTGGCAAATCATCAGGTAAGAGGGGCAGCACATGGCCTGCTGCTTTGGGTACCAAAAGGTCTTGGGCCACCCTATGCACCATCTGGGTGCTATTTAAGTTTAAAAAAAAAACAAATATGCAAGATAAACCTATGCGTGTATGTCATTTGGTCCTCAGTCAATTAAGGTGACTGGGGCAAGTTCCAGATCTTGTGAGTACCTGGCAGCTGACTGCCCTCCTCTGGCCACACAGAGCAAATAAACCAAAACACAATTTCTGACAGTTAGGAAGCAATCAGCTAAAGGAAGAATGGCCCCCTGCACACATACATATTATACATATGTACATGTGTATGTAACCTTCCACAAGTGAAATCAGTATTGTATGAACTTCAACCACATGAAGCTGTTCAGGATTTTATTAGTTTAGTAATAAATATGCTGGATCTGATGGAGTGACTCCAAAGTAACCTTATAATATCAGAATCTTGACACCCATCAGCTAATGCACATTTTGGATTAACTTATTGTAACTATATACAGGTGCAGCCTATTTATCCACAGATTTTTTATCTGCAAATTTGTCTCAATGTGAATGGGGTGGGGTTACTGAAAGTCACATACACCTTTGCCTCCTTTGCCCTTCGCTGGCATCTTGATCCGTTTCCAGGCAGCCCAAAACACTGCAAAAAGGCTCCGCCTTGCCCAGGCAGGGAAATAGCCCTGGAGCCCTGGAAGAGGTTCCCTTTGCAAGGAACAGTAACATTCTTGGAGCCCCTGAGCCAGCAAAGAGGCTGAAGAGGGAAAGGGGGGGGGCAGAAAACCTCTGTAGCCAGAACATGTGCAGCAAGGTGGAGCTTGCTCTCTCTCTCTCTCTCTCTCTCTCTCTCTCTCTCTCTCTCTCTCACACACACACACACACACACACACACACACACACACACACACACACACACAGGGGTAGGTGTGGTAGCAACAGAGGGGATTGCTTTAAAAAACCCAGGGAGTGTTTGCTGAATTCCCCCCCCCCCCATGGTGCAGGCTATCACAGACACAAGCAAGCCTTCCCAGTAAGCAAAGCATGCATTTAGCCTACAATCCTTTCCACACTTTCCTAGGAGTAAGCCCCATTGACTGGAATGGGGCTTACTTCTGAGTAGAAATGCATAGTCCAGCATAGGGGTGGACTCTTAAAAGCTCAGGCAGACAGCTGGCAATGGGGAGGACTGAGTATGGAGGGGAGGGGATTGATAACAGCTGCCTTAGTTTCCTTCCATCCGGAAGTGTCAGGTTGCAGTGTATTTGCATGACTCTATGGAATTTAGCACAACTCGTTTTAGTCACGGAACAGAACTAACGCAGATAAATAGACTGTATCTGTATAGTTCTTAAAAACTATATAAAAAATTTTTTTTTTTTTTAAAGAGGCTTAAAGGTGTTATTTACCCCACCTGCCTTAGAGGGCATCTCCGTATGTCTCATCCTGTAGCCTCTCAAATTGAGATTACTTTCTTCTCTCTCTCTCTCTGCCTCTTGATAAACTCTGCCATGTCATTGCAAAAACAATCACAAGTGACAGTGACTGAACTGTACAAACATGCAGACAACTGATTAAGCAAAAATAAAACAAGAATCAAATAGCTCTTCTGCATAATTCCTAATTTGCATGCATAAATGAAAAGGTGGCAGAGCTCCAGGCCTCCATGCATTTCCTGAAGCAGCCAGGATAATTTGGTTTGTGGTGCTCCCTCATTGACAGGAATTTCAGATGTTTTCTTGTTCCCTCCCCTGTATAAAGGAATGAAAAATATTGTATCCATCATCCCACAAATTTTGAAATCTTCCCTTATTGTAGCACACAAGGCCTTGCATAGCCAGCTGTTCTTTCACACGCTTAGTGCCAGAAGATGTGAACAGACAGCAAGAAAACCATGTCCTGAATACAAATAAAACTGTTACCAGTGCTGGGGCCGCAACTATACTATCAACTGCAACTAGCTTGAAACTGGTTTAAGCGTACTTCCATAAGGGAACTTGGAAATACAATTTTGTGACCATGAAGAGAACTCTGTTAGGTACATATGCAAGATCAGACCCTATTATTTCAGATTAACTAGCCCCTTGCCTCCCCTCATTATATAGTCTCATTAACTAGTACAGATTGGATTAATCACTCTGCGCATAAATAAGCACTGCAAGAACAGTAAGAAGAGATGATATCCTTTCTCATCTTTAATCACCTTGACTGGGAGTATAAAATGATATTTAGAGTGCATTAAGGAGTGACTGAGAGCTGAAGTTCAAATTCAGAAATATCATGTGGCAAAGCCCTCTTGAGAATATACCACTTCAAAACATAGGATGAGAAATCATGTTTGACTGTTCTGCCATATCCCCCCCCCCAAAAAAAAAAAAAAAAATGCTCCTTGAACCTAGGTATCAGTACATCTGGGAGAAAGCTATGTAAAAAACCCATTGTCCTGAGAGACTAACATTCCATGTGCAATAGCCTTTTGCCACTTGGTTTCTGAAGCAGTACAGTCCCAGGTTAAGTATCCTGGAACATACAAAATTAAGCAGGGGATGGATAGAGGGATGTTCTTTTCCCTCTCACACAACAACAGAACCAGGGGACATCCACTAAAACTGAGTATTAGTTTGGACAGACAAAAGAAAATTTTTCCTTACCCAGCATGTAATTAGTCTGTGGAATTCCTTGCATGGGATGTGATAGCATCTGGCCTAGATGCCTTTGAAAGGGGATTGCACAGGTTTCTGGAGGAAAAGCTCATCACAGGTTACAAGCCATGATGGGTATGTGCAACCAGTAGGCTACCTCAGAATGCCAGATGCAAGGGAGTGGTAACAGGATGCAGGTCTCTTGTTGTCCTGTGTGCCCTGTGAGGCATCTGGTGGGCCACTGTGAGTTGCTGGAAGCTGGACTAGATGGGCCTGATCCAGTGGGGCACTTCTTATGTTCTTAGCCCTTATCTGAAATGCTTGGGACCAGAAGTGTTTTGGATTTCAGTTCACCCTCGTGGTGCTTCTCTGGTTGTCTGCACTGGGGCTGATTGGAAGCAGTGTTTGGCTCTTCGGACATCACACTGATGCCACATGGCTGATGTGGCAACTTAACGGCAATGGCACCCAGATGTCAAATGGATGTTGTGCTGACTTCCCCAGATGACAGAAGGATGTCACTCAGGGCGCAATCTTAACCCACTTTCCAGGATTGACAAAAGGAAAATGCAGCTCCCAGGTAAGGGAACAAACATTCCCTTACTTTGAGGAGGCCTCCGTGAGAGCCACCCAACTGCAGGATCCACACATGTCCCATTGGCACAGCTATGCCAGTGCTGGAAAGTGGATTGGGATCTGAGCTGCAGATGAGTTACTAAAGCCATAGTGGTGATATGTTGGTATCATGGTGAGGATGCACTGTCAGCAGGATGGTGCTCTGTGGATAACAGGCTGTGTTGATGTTTCCATGGATTGTGGGGGTGTTATTGCGAAGGGCTGCACCAACATTGTTTTGCCAGGACAACCTTGGCATTTGTATCCTTTGCGTGGGCTCTGGCGCAGTTGGTGTAGAGTTGCCAAGATAGACTTAGAATATGAAAAATGTTGTGCCATTCATGTAATGTTGGAGAGGTAGCCTAATAGGACTGGGCCTTAAGTCAAGTATCAGGAGCAGATTGCCCAAAGCTCAGGAGAAATCCCACATATGCCCAGGTAATAGCAGACATACATGTTCAAGAGTGGGCAAAACGATCCACGAATTTTGAGTAGTTTGCTTTTTAGTGGATCACCTTTGATCCACTATAAATCACTCTGGATCACTTTTCAGGGGTTCACTTGATTACTCAGGATCGCTTCTGATCTACTATGAGGTCCTAGAATGTAGTATGTAACTATTCCTACCTGGGCTGGCAGCTGACGCATTTCCTGGCATTCTGAGAGTCCAGTCCTATGCATGTCTACTCAGAAGTAAGCCCCATTATAGTCAATAGGGGCTTACTCCCAGGTAAGTGTGGCTAGGATTGCAGCCTGAAGCAGGTTAGTTATATTTTCCCATACAGGTCTTCCAACAATTGATTCACCCTAGTATTCTGCTGGGAAAACTCCTAGGTACCTGTATAATTTTGCTGTTCACGTACCACATATTGAGAATACTTACCCTGTAGCATTTAGAATACATTAGGTTTTTTTTTCTCTCTCTCCAACCAAATCTTCCTTTGGCATGTCTCAAGTTCAAAAAGGAATTTCACTGAAGGCAGAAAAGCCAGATCTGGCTCTTGTAAATCAGTGGTAGTAGCAGAGGAGTGTAGGCACACTGCGACTTTATGTTATGCTCTCTGAGTGATACGATATGATATAGAAATTAATGTTCCTCTAAATTAACATATCACAGTGGAATGATTTAGTGATTTGTCATTATGAAACCAACCAACAACACGAAAGAAATTTGGGCAGCTTTAACTTCATTAAACAGGAAGCTTATTGCACAGTGGTTATGAAGCCATGCATATAATCTCATTGAGCAGAGCTCAGGCTGCAGCCATGGCTGCAGTGTACAGTGGAGTCAGGGGCAAGGAGAGGAACATAGCACCAGGATATCAGACAGCCAGGATGAGTTGGATTTAGACCTGCAAGGTCCAGGTTCAAATTCCTGCTCAGCCATGAAGCTTCCTGGGTGATCTCGGGCCTGTCACTTAACTCTCAGGCTGTCACTTATCTCACAGGGTTGTTGTGAGGACAAAGTAGGGAAAGAATAATATACACTACCCTGAGCACCATGGAGGAAGGGTGGTACAGAAATGTGAAAAACAAATAAATAACACCACCCACGAAATTTGCCCAAGTAATAGCAGGCAAAACCAATTCAGTGTTCAAGAGTGAGCGAAAGGAATACTGTCTGCCACATTCTTTTACTCTGTTGTGTATCCCACAACAGTTAAAAACCTGTGAGTGCCACAGCTCTCTTAAGCCAGGTCTGCAGTAGGATTTAGAATAAATTCCACATGCATTGAAAGTATAGTACCGATAAAAACCCTGGGTTTGGGAATCTTTTAATCGGACCATGATGGCCTGGCTAGCTCAGGTATCTGAAAATGGTTTTACAGTGGAGACATGAAAACAGAGTTCAAAGTCAGCCTTCCTTTGTGATTCCTTGGCCATGGCTGCGAAGCACTGAGTATTCATTAATTCCTTACTCTCTTTCACGGGCATGTGAAAGTCTCCTTCCTCCACATTAACATACTGCCTCTCCAGCAGTTCCAGCAGTGGCAGGGTTCCTAGTGCAGAATGTCTGCCAATGTTTTTATAGTAAACTGGGCAATGGTTAGCAGAATAATGTTCTTTAAAAAAAAAATCCAAGAATAAACAGTGCATAATAGGGCATGGTGTCCTTACCACCCAGAAAGTCGAGAGTCCTTTGTCAATGGAAACAGTTAATTTCTCTTCTGCAATAAAGGCGGATGCGCACACACCCTGTTGGCAACACGCAGGGCAAGAATGGAATAAACCAAAAGGAGAATAATCCCCTTCTCTAGAGAAGGCAGATTGGATTAGACCGCAGGAACAGGGTCTCCTAATGTCCTCTTTTTAAAAAAAAAAAATAAAAGGAAGAAGGAATGTCTGTATTGTTACTGTTGGATAGTACATGGAGGAAACAAGCCTAACCCTACTGGCAGTACTGACTCTGGGCATCTCTGGCTAATGCCTGGGATCAATTGCCAACTGACAACAGAGAAAATGAGCTGTTCTTTAACTACAAGAGACTCATATTTAACGGAGACATCCTGCTGTGTATGCTATGCAGGTGGTGAGTGACAAAATTGCCAAGCCCAGATTCTGAACACTTGAAATAATCATTGGCTCATGCATAAGAGGTAAGTTCAGGAAAAAGTCACACCTACAAACGTTCCTTGAGCATATTACTGAAAGTGAAATTTTATTTATGATAGGGTGACTGTAAAAAAAAAGTTGTGAGCAAAGTTAATAAATAAATCAATCCCTGTCCTGAAAAGGCTTGCAAACTAATAAAAGATGCAGAAGAAGCTCCACCAAAATCACTGGAAGAGACGCTGTGCTGGGCAGTGACGTAGCTAATGAACTTGTAGCCCGGTGCAAAGCTCAAAATGATGCCCCGGAAGTGATGTCGCAACTGGAAGTGACATCACGCTCAGGCTTTTTTAAAAGTGCGAATTGGAGGGGAGCCTGCCTCCTCCCCATAGCAGCTCCCCACCCACTTGATCTGCCACCTCCCTCAACCAGTGGCATAGCTAAGACATCTATCTGCTACCTGAGATCAAAGAAGATTTTGTAGCCCACCCCTTCATGACAAAATTATTTATTTTATTTTTCACTTTTTTATACTGCCCTTATTCCAAAGAGCTCAGGGCAGTGTACACAGCTGCTCCCCTCCTTTCGTCCTCACAACAACCCAGTGAAGCAGGTGAGGTTGAGAGAAACTGACTGATCCAAGGTCACCCAGGAAGCTTCATGGCTGAGGGGAGATGTGAACCTGGATCTTCCAGGTCTAAGCCCACCTCCCAAACCACCCTGGCTAAGTAAATAAGTAAAAAATGTGCCCCTCATTGGTTGGAGTAAAAATAAGTAAAAAATGTGCCCCTCAAATGTGCTGGAATGAAGAGGGATGGTTATTCTCCCCCTGCTAAATATAAGAGGAGCACCACTTGAAAAAGTGCCTCTTTACCCAGTTAACAGCGGTAACTGTATTATTGAGAAATGGAAATGAGAACTGATTCATATCAACACCTTATTGGTTCCATGCTATCTCATAACAACATCTCATTGGGTCTCAGAACAGTCAGTCTAATAGGTGAGTTCTGAGTTAAAGAAATCCACTTTTTGTTCCTTAAGGCAGTGTGTTTTCGTTGTCTGGTTAATTGGCCATAACTTTTGATAGAATGCAGATATTCCAATGAAATTTGTTTCAATGCATTCTGTATTAAATTACCTTTCCAATGATATATAACATGATGGTATTATTTGCACATACCAAGATTTTCACAATTTTGACCACTAGTGTCAAGCTCAGCTTGTTGCCCCCCTAAAGCTTGTTGCCCGGTGCACCTGCTACCCCCTGCACCCATTCAGTTACACCACTGGTGCTGGGGTGCACAGTTACTCTCCACCTGCTCAAGGTGCCACTTAAAGAGGTGCCTCTTTGCCCACTTAGCACATATTTCACTCAGGGCTGCCCTGAGGAACCCAGTGATGGCAATGAATGGGCTTACATAGAGAAACTAGTGTCAATCCACATGTACCTTACCACCGCTGGCAACTGTACATACTCATCTTGTGTTATTTGCACATCCAGAGCTGGGAAGCCAGAGTTAATTCTGGTTTACTATTTGTGGTACACACAGCACAATGTGCATACATAAATTCCTTAAACACGATGATTACTTCATCATGGATTACTTTCCATTTTCTGTGTGGAATGCCTTCTGCGTAGGAATCCTGTTGTGTCCTGGGAAGCCAGGTATTGAGTCAAAAGGGTCCACCCCACACTTCCCAGAGTAACCCTTGCACATCGAGCAGACAGGCATCTTCTCTTCCCTTCAGAAGCTCTCTGAGCATGCCTCAGAGCCTGCTGCAGAGGGGCAGAAGACTGTTGGCAATGGGGCTGCAGCGGTACAGAAACTAAACAGAAGTGGAGGCGTGGCTCCCTTTGTGCTTTCTGTAGTTTTCAAACATTTCCCCTTTTTTCTTCAAGGCAACACCCATGCTGTAGCCAAAAGTTATCAGCTGCTTGGGATAGGGGCTCAAGGCATTTCATTTATTTATTTTATACAGGTATTTATATACCGCCTTTCTTTGGTCCTCAGATTTCTCCTCACACTTAAATCCAAGGCGGTTTACATAGGCAGGCTGTTCTAAACCCCCGTTCTAGTCTTTCATAGAACTCCTCGTTCTCTCTCTGGCCCTTCGCCTCCCACGCTTCACTTGACGGCAACTCCTCTTTGCCATCGAGGGTCAGCTCATCAGTATATCAGCGTGTCGTCAGTTCTCGGGTACTTCCGGTTGTTTCGAACTGGCAGCCTCAGATCTTCAGGCATACAAGGTGGCAGCTCTACCAACTGAGCCAGACCTTCTGCCCGGAGAATGGGCAGGCATTCAGTATGGCGGGGATGGTGGGGAAGAAGCCTGGCAGAAGCACTGCTCTGGATGTCCCTATTATTTACAATTGTCTTTTTTTTCCTTTTTTTACAAAAAGAAATAAAATAGTCTTAAGTGTCACAAATGCTCTTATCAGCAACTTGACAACTTCTGAATGACGGCCACTTAGGGAAAAAAAAGAGATAACAATGAACAGAAGGCTTGAGATAAAAGATAAGGCAGGGAATGTTTCTATTAAAATGAGTGCGCGCACACCAATCTGCAAAAAAAGGACTGACTGTTCAACATGTACCAATAGACACCTAATGAGTCCTGATTCCTGGATTTCATGGCTACATGCGCATACTCAGGTCTGATTACCTGTGATGACACTTTAGTTTATATATTTAATTAGCATAAAATCATTCTAGCAGCAGTTCCTTTCTTCTTATCTCTATTATCCAAGTGCGCACAGGATGCTTGGAGCAGATTGCTAACTACCAAATGAGTGAGGAACCAACATGAATGTTTATAAAATGGTTTCCTTTTGTTTATTTCTTATGCCAAGGAGAAAAATGTCAGTGGATAACAGGAAAGAGAAGACAATTGTGCCCCTGAAAGGATATTTTATCCATGTACATAAATGTGTTCACTGAAAATAAAATCTGCGGTCTAAAAACTCGAGCCTAAGCATGTCTACTCAGAAGTAAGTACCACTGCATTCAATGGGCCCCACTCCCAGGTAAGAATGTATAGGATTGCAGCCAGTTTTGACTGGAAATGCAGAACCAAGGTTATCATATGCTGAAAATGTTTATCTGATGTATGGAATTAAACAACGGCAAATCTGAGGATATGTGAAATTGAACGGGGGGGCGGGGCGGAGGGAAAGACATGAGATATTTGTCTTTGATTAGTAGGTCCAAAACCACATTATCTGTCGCTCCATCTTATTTAGGCTGAAGGGGATGTATGATCTATAACATACCTTGTGGCTTGACATATCATATACTTGGATACTCTGATTTGCATTAGGTAACCCTGGAACACATTACTGAAAGTTACTGCTGACTTTGATATGTTTCCACCAAAGCTAGTTCTGGCTTCTAGCTATTACTGAATGTCCTTGGAAAATGTGAAAGATTGTATATGTATTCAAGCCTGTAATCTTTTAGCAGGCAGTAATGACAAATCTTGGACTAATGAGGGACATGTTTTTCTTCAGTTGTATGTGCACTTTTAACATCTTTGGTTCTAAATAATTTAAACGTTTTCTTTTTCTAAGGAGGGAGGAGCTTCATGGGAGCATTTCTCTACCACATCACAAAGTTCATGTTTCTGTATGAAAGATTGTGGTCTGCATGAAATGAAATGTAGATGGAATTCTGAATAAGCACATATGGGATGGACTGCATAGACCAGCCATTTTCAACCACTGTGCTATGGCACACTGGTGTGTCGTGAATGGCCTGCTGGTGTGCCATGGGGGTTTGGGGAGGGTTATTATTAGGAGGACCATTGGGGAATATAAGCCACCCACCAATAGCATGGTGTGCCTTGTCAATTGTCAAAAAAGTGATGGTGTGCCTTGACAATTTTAGTACCTTTTCAGTGTGCCCTGAAACGAAAAAGGTTGAAAATCACTGGCATAGACAGTGCATGGCTATACAGGTTTACTCAGAAGTAAATCCCACAATATTCAATGGGACTTACTCCCAAGTAAGTGAGTATAGTAACAATTTTCATCTTCTTTGCTGTGGCACATTGGTGTGCCGTGAATGGTCTGCAGGTGTGTCACAGGAGTTTGGAGGAGGGTCATTTATTAGCCATTGGAAGATTTGAATCCCCCACCAGCATTTTGGTGCACCTTGCCAATTGTCAAGAAACCAATGGCGTGCCTTGCAAATTTTGGTGCTCTGTCAGTGTGTTGTGAGATGAAAAGTTGAATATCAGTGGGGCAAAGGATTGCAGCCTAAGAGAATGGGGACCTGATTCTGTGCTCAGTTTTGTCACAGTCATGTTTTGTCACTACAAGAAAGTCAGCTTTGCCTGCTTTTGAAATGGATATAATCTTCATTTGATATGAAAGAATTAAAAAGTGTTATTAAACAAATGAGTATCATGGCATGAAAATAATACTTGACTGAGGCACCTTCTCCTGGAAAGTGATAACAGCAAGTTGAAAAGTTTGCTTAAAAAAAACTTGCTACATATATTGTTAATCAGTGCTTTCAATTTGGAATAAAAAGGTGACATGAAAGTTTGGTCTGTGTGTGGTAATTCAGGCCCTCGTTACTGATAGCACTTTCTAATGTTAAGCACCTGTTGGCTGTTATATTTCCTCAGAGTGTGTTCCCATAGTTGTCTACTTGCTGCTCAGATATGCTTTCCACATCTTGTAATCATTATTGTACTCAGGAGAAAAAAGGAGGGGGCAAAAGGACATGGTTTCAAAGTGTGTTTCTGCCCAATTCATTTTGGCTCTGTTTGGAGACCAAAGCAAAGCTTTATTGAGGCACGTCCTTCCTCAGCCATTCATCACAGCTAAGCTGAGATATGAGCAGCAATAATATGGCTTGGGATAGATTAGCAAAGCCATCTCACTTGTCATACTTGTTTTGGCTTTGAAGCGTTCCTAGTTGTTGTCATGTGTTATTCCATTGTATGGATACCCCTGGGCCCAATTTTACTGTCAGTGTAAACCTGGAAACACCCCACTACTCCAGTAAAATCTCCCCAGATACCATAGTGGGTGATAGAATAGTCTGAAAAGGCGATCTTGTGGAACAACTAAATAAGTGTCATTAAAATCCAATGACACTTCTCTCCCTTGGTCTTGGTAAACCTCTGGTGCTCACGCATACCCTGGCGTGAACATACTTGAATATTCAACATGGTTAGGAAGTATTTTTAGTATTAATTAATTATTAACAGTATTTAATAGAACAGTTTTTAAACTTCACAGTATTAAGTAGAACAGTGCAGGGCTAACTCTCACTAGAGCAGCCACCAAGAGTGATAGAAAAAATGACTGAATAATGGTGACGAAAGTTGCAAGGTAACCAGTTACCTCTCCATCTCTCAGCTATTTGGCTAAGCCTCTGTTTCTACAATAAATAAAAGACACACCATGTAGGCCCAGGCACCAATCTTCATTCACATTCCTGTAATATCACAATGTGCTCCCACCACGCATTACCTAAGGGCCCAATCTCATCCAAGTTTCCAGCACTGACGCAGCTGTGCCATTGGGGCAAGTGCTGCATCCTGTGGGGGCAGGCAGCCACGGAAGAGGAACATTTGTTCCCTTGCCTCGGGGCTGCATTAAGGTTGCATCTGCACTGGAAAGTTGGATAGGATCAGGTCCTAAATAACATTTAGTAGCAATAGCAGTAAGGAACTTGGTTAACACAAGTTCTGATGCCCACATTAGAAGCTTCTTAAATGTATTTATTTATGTCACCTTCCACCAAGTAGCTCATGGCTCCTTCCTCTCCTTCTATTTCAACAACAAAATGGTTGGCAACCTTTAGTCTCGAAAGACTATGGTATAAGCCTACAGCACCCGGTATTCCCAGGCGGTCTCCCATCCAAGTACTAACCAGGCCTGACCCTGCTTAGCTTCCGAGATCAGACGAGATTGGGCATGTGCAGGGTAACCCTGTGAGAAAGAATAGAGTGATAATTACTGGCCCAAGATCACTCAGTATGCTTCATGAGTAAGTGGTAATTTGAATGTGGGTCTTCCTGGTCCATAGCCAACACTATAACCACTGCAGCTGAATTAATTTTGCAGTTTGGAGACCTCTATCTGCTCCCTTTATACATGGAGATTTTCAGGGTGGGTTTTGATTTGATGAGTTGAAATTTTTCTTTGATACACTCTCATGCATTAACATTAATAGAAGTTTTATAAAAATTGTTTTCAGTTCTCTCTTTGTTGTGAAAACCCTCCACTTGACTGCACTGTCTAACATTTTTAGCCCAGTAACAAAAGACTTAATAAATAACATAAAGAGAAGTTCTTTGAATTAAAAGATGTGGATTTTTCTGATCATCATAATAATCATGAATCTCACAATACTTTTCCAGAGTCGTAATACTTCTTAAGAACAAGAAAAGGACAGATTGCTCAAAAAAACTTGATAATTATAAATATTTTCTTATCACTTAATATCACTTAACTCATTTTATTTGATTTAGCATTTTGATACCTGAACTGATAGATGAGCAACTGCCAATTGGCTTACAGGTTTTATCCAATGAGGACTTTAGGTTGCAATCCTACACATGCTTATGCGGGAGTAGATTCCACTGAACTCAATGAGACTTACTAACGAGTTGACAGGCCTAGGAGCGCACTTCTAGAAATTGTAGCCTGTATGGTTTCTGCAAAACTCTTACAAACATTTCTGGCAGAAACAAGGAAGATGTAATGCGCCAGATAAAGATCACAGCCAATTACAAACCTGCCAGGTTCATATTTCTTTTCAGCAAGATGTGAACTAATGATAATCCGAGTGGGAGGAGAATGAGTCATCAACATTGTCTGAGTCTTTGTTTATGTCTTGGGCCTACCATGCTGTCACAGAGAAACAAGTATGGAATGTGCTGACATCAGACTAAAACAGAGAATGAAAGGGAAAAAGACAAGGTCTAGATTTGTACGCCTCCCTCTTTCAGCCTCTCCTTGTCAAAGAATGCATTGGCAACTGTGTGATCTCCTAAGAGCATTTGAGAAATGAGATAGCTACCCAGTTCTTTTTGCCTCCCCTCCTCTCCAGTGTCCATGCAACACTGCTTTCTACAACTGGAGTACTGTGTCCAATTCTGGGCACCACACTTTAAGAAAGGTGCAGCCATATTGGAGTGGGTTCAGAGGACAGCAATGAGGAAGATCAGAGGCTGGAGTAGAAGCCCTACGAGGAAAGGTTGAGGAAACTTGGTACGTTCGGCCTGAAGAAAGAGAAGGCTGAGAGGGGCTATGATAGAGCTCTTCAAATACCTGAAGGGCTATCATATGGAAGAGGGAACAAATTTATTCTCAACTCACTCTGAAAATAGAACTAGATCCAATGGGTACAAACTACAAAAGAAGAGATTCCGATTGGACAACAGGAAAAAAATTCCTGAGAGCAAGTGTTCGGCAGTGGAACAGTTTGCCGAGGGAGGTGGTGGATTCTTCCTCAGTAGAGATCTTCAGGCAGAGGCTTGACAAGCACCTGCTGGAGATGCTCTAGGAGGATTTCTTGCTAGTCAGAGTACAGATTTCCTGACCTTGTAGGTGCCTTCCAACTCTATATTGTCGAGAGTTTTTGGACACACAGCAAGACTGGTACCAGACTATGTTTCTTTGGCTTCTACGGTGAGTGCCTTCTCAGGATATGCACATTGCTTTAAATATGCTTCTGTTACTGACATCATGAGAAACATCCCTTGTAGGTTTGAAAATGGGGTGGTTTGCCTTAACATGAAAGCAATGAGATCAGGTTTTCAATGAATCTCCAAGGAGCAGAATAAAAACAGCTGTTATCCACTTGTACTTATTTTCCTTTCCTTCCCTCCCTCTTAAGAACTGTAAGATAATGATGTGGAACAGTGGGCCGCCTCCAGCCATGAGAGCTTTTTCCACAAAACTGAGTTGCCATGTGTTTGAATCATGACTTCTTTCCACAGTCCCTAATGTGCTCATTTTGGCTTTCCTCATGGCTGCTGGTTGTTTAGTGAGGTGATAAATGTGAAGGAAAAAAACCACCTTTGATAGATACTCAATTGGACATGCCGGTAGGCGAGTCTCTCGTAAGTAACCCACTAATATTAGGAGCGATGGCTGGAGGCTCTTGTGATTTTATTCACTGTGAACAAGTAATAGCTATTCCCCCCCCCCCATATCTAACTAGAGAACACTAGACTGGTCAGAATTAATCAAGGCGCATTTAAAACTATTACAGCCACCTTGAAAGAGCTTCACTTGGGATCCCTCACTTGGGTAGAGAGTCAGCAAAACAGCTCTCAAGAAGTAATCCTTTAAAGAAGGAGCTTGGTCAAAAACTTGGGGTTTGAAGAGGAGAGATTAATGTAAGAGAGCGATAAAGGGGGACTTTATTGGTCTAGTCACATGTAGTCCTCCCTCATTCCCTAAGATTTCACTGAATTTGCCTAGACTGACAGGCTTAAATTGTATTTCACTCCCAGAGGCAGCCTTACATATTGCAGATGTTGCTGAGTGACTTTAGTACAATTCATCCATCTCCCCCCACCCCCAACTCCATTTGAAACCAAGGATTTATAGGCTCAGGATGGATTGACCAGTGGAGGCCATAACTCTTACCCTTTGCGGGAGAGAATGGTCATTTCCTCCTTTTTAATGAATTACAATTGTTAGTAGATATTGCTTTAAGATTTAAAAGAAGAAGAAGAGTCCTGTTCAAGGAGTATGCTAAGGGCACATGTAATGAAAAAAACACTCAAAACATCAAAAGGTTCCTTTTCAAGGAAATCAACATTTAGCCATTATCCTGGTTTTGTTTGAAATAAAATTCATAACCCCAAGGGTCTACACAATTAGAAAACCCATGAAAACACACTGTTTCATGGACTTCTCAGTACCCTCTGGTTTGAACGCATGAGACTTCAGAATAGGGAAAAGCTAGTTTTACATCTTTACACTTATGTTTCAGGGCCTCCATGGAACGTGCAGGTGCCAAAGTCTATAAAAAATATTCTCTAAACAATTCAGCCTGCCTTCTAAGAAAGGTCTTGGACTGATTCTGATTTATGAGAATTGCCTTGCTCATCACTAATATTTGCGAGTCTTATTTAATACTAGACTCCCAAATGCTGCCAAAGGTTTTATCCAACACATCTGTTTGTTTCTATGAGACAGGGAAACTGAAGAGCTCTAGGGCAATGCACAATGGAAAATATTAAAGCAGTGATGAAGCATGACTTGATGTCTGAGGATTGATTTCCCTGTACTATGTATAAATGAACAAGTTTTTTAGTGTGAGTGCACAAGATATATGTTAAAGTTCATAGAAAAAAGGGAGTTTGCTACCTTGTTATGCATACCTATGAAGAAGAAAGAAAGGGAAAGACATTATGCAAATCCTATATGTACCCATCCCCTATAGTCCATACCTAGATCCCCCATCTGTCCAAGTCATGGAGCATCTATAGATTATGTAGTCTTTGCAGCAGGAGTTGTACTATAACACACACACACAGAGTGCAGTTGGTAGCTTCCATTTTGTTGGCTTTCTGTTTCCCTTCTTTAGGTCACAAAGCAATAATGGAGGAGAGCAATCCATGAGATATTTTAGTTTTAACTTGTCATCAGAAATTAAGGGCCCAATCCTATGGGCCTTCAGCACCACGTGCATGGTTGTCCGGTGCTCTTTCAGCACTGACTGGCAATGAGTATTTTTGGAGCGGGGGAGGCAGGGAGTGGGCAGAATGCAGGGCAGGAGGGGAGGAATCATGGTGGGAGGGGGTGGGACCTGCGGAGCCCTGCTCTGCCGTATCCTGTCCTCTGTGTTGGGCTGAAAAAGCTGACATGGAGGTTCTCAAGTCTGCACCAGCAAACTTGAAAAGCCCCATTGTGGAGCCTGCCCTCTTCCCCTGAGGAGACTGTTCCCCCAAGGAGACCTTCAGCGGCCTCAGTGGTATTGCTGGATACAGTGGTAGCCATTTTGGTGCCACTGCACCCGGCAATGCCACCAGGGATAGGACTGGGCTGTAAGTATGTTGTGGCTTTTGATCTAATCTGAAGGATGACAGGTACCAATTTGGTTTGTATAGCACCACCAGTTTTACCTAAACGAGAGAGACTGGCTGTACTAACCTAGTAAGCTTTATTGCAATGAGTCTAGAGTGGGTCAACGTCATACAGGCATGTCTCAGTTTACATGGGGGCTGCATTCCCAGAAATCTGTGAGTATATTAAAACATATTAACAATATTTTCCCCAAAGGAACAAATGCAACTGACAGCACAATCATTTCCAACTTTCCAGTGCTGATGCAGCTGCAATACAGACCCCAAGGGAAGAGAACAAATGTTCCCTTGCCTTGAGGAGGCCTCCATGACTGTCCCATCACCACAGAATGCAGCATGTGCCTCATAGGCATGGTGCTGGAAAGCTGGTTAGTATTGGGCTGTGATATATGTTAGGGTGAACATTCACAGTGATGACTTATGCTTGTCCAAGATGGAGTAGGGCAGGGGTAGGCAACCTTAAACACTCAAAGAGCCATTTGGAACCATTTTCCAGAGAAAAGAAAACCTCGGGAGCCACAAAACGTTGTACACATGTAGAATCCCTTTTCACCTGCCCTTAGCATGTGAAAACGGGTGCAGATATATATCTCTGCCAGGATTAAGAGCCCAATCCTAGGTATGTCTACTCTGAAGTAAGTCTTGTTCTAGTCAATGGAGCTTATTCCCAGGAAAGTGCCTAGGATTGCAGCCTAAGAGCCCAGTCCTATGCATGTCTACTCAGAAGTCCACTTCAGTGAATGGGGCTTACTGTGGATAGGATGGCAGCCTCGGGGCCCAATCCTGTGCCTGTCTACTCAGAAGTCAGTCCCATTAGAGGCAGTGGGGCTTCCTCCCAGGAAAGTGTGGACAGGACCGCAGCCTCAGAGCCCCTCCTCTGCCTGTCTCCTCAGAAGTAAGTCCCATTAGAGTCAACGGGGCTCACTGCGCCCTCACACTTGTCAGCCAGAGTTGCCTGGTGCAGGAGGAAGCCTGCCTGGGAAAGGATGGGGTGGGGGGAGGAGCCCTATGGGGGGTTGTGCTGGGCTGGGGAGGCTGGGGGGACCCTTGCTCAGTGGCTGCGCTTTCGAGGGGAGGGAGGGAGGCAGGCGCCGGGCTGGGAGGCGGAACTGAGCACAGCGGCTGCTTGTTGCGGGGGAAGCCCATCAAAAAGGTGCATAAAAAAGGTGCCAAGCCCTGCTTAACTTCGCTCTGCTGTTGTCCCGGTCCCTGGATCTTCTCTTCTCTGCTCCTTCTCGGCGCGCTCTCTGTCAACTGAATGACAGAGAGACGCTCTGTCACCCCCTTTTCCACTTTCACCCGGACTCCGGAGCCGCAGCAGACGGCTGAAAGAGCCACATGTGGCTCCGGAGCTGCAGGTTGCCGATCCCTGGAGTAGGGGGAAGGATGAGTAGGCAGGCTATTGGGAGTGGCTACTTATGTCAATGCTGATAAAGCAATGATGAAAACCCAGATGCTGGTAAGGAAACTGAGAAAGAGGTGAGGGGAAGCTCTGTGTATGCATTTTCTTTCTGTTTTTATCTTCTAGATTTAAATTATGATTGTAGGTTTGTAAGCCCCTCAGGGCAGGGATCTATCTTTTCTTCTATTGTAAAGTGCCATGCATGTTGCTTGTACCAATCAATCAATCAATCAATCAATCAATCAATCAATCAATCAATCAATCAATCAAGAAAGAAAGAAAGAAAGAAAGAAAGAAAGAAAGAAAGAAAGAAAGAAAGAAAGAAAGAAAGAAAGAATTTAAGGAACATGAATGGTAGAAACATGATATGTATTTAAAAAATAAAAATTGCATTAATGGAGCTATCTGACAGCAAAGGCAGTAGTGATTGTTACAATATTAGACGAATGAACTGAGAAGCCGCTTTCGACCACTCAAACTATCCAACGTTAACTGAATAAAAATGATGCAAACAGCAAGAATATTTCAATTGTTGAAGCAAAAATGATGTACAACCAGCCCCATCTCAGTGGAGCACGCATCTTCTTGGAAACAAATAAGTGTTTCTTATCCATCATGGGGCTCAGGGATTAGCTTTTAGCAAAATATCATCTCTCAGTCTCGAAGAGTTGTTGTGAAGATGGAATGAAAACGGATATATTTCACAGTGTATGCATATGGTTGATTAATTGTAATCAGCCGTGAGCCCTTGACATGGGAGAAAAAGTCCAAAAGTCTCCTACAGATAACATATACATGGTATTAATGAGCATCTTCTCATCAGCACCTCCATCCCCATGTAGTATGAATAATAAGAATGTATGTATGAATGTATTACAAATAGGGATATCCCTTAGGAAATATACATTAAGCATCAGCATCAGTGATTTTCTAAAATCTTACCTTTCAGACAGTATTCTGTATGCGCAAGTTTTAATTTGTATGAGCTACTTAATCATACTGTCTTTCCAGCATCAACATGCACTTTCCCCCCACGTTTGTTTTGTGTAATAAATGGGTCTTTATGTAGTTGCATTCCTCAACCCACCCTGCAAGCACCTTTGGGACCTGTTACATGAATATTCATATTAGACCATCCTTAATTCTGGCTGTGATTGTGATTATTTTTCAAATAGCAGCTGAAACCCTCAGAACACTAACTTTCAGTGTAAGTGCACAATGGATTGCAGCCACTTCTATTAAACTTGAAGAAGCAATGTAAGAAAAATGCTATTAGATGGAATGGAGCTTTTCTCATTCTGTATATAATAATACTGTATATTGTGGTCCTACCAATATCTTCACTCAGTAAAGGAACTCATTTTACCAATGAAATTTTTTATACTTGTCCTTTCCAGCTGGAATGAAAATTAGCAACACTTAAAACTCACAAGTCCCTGTAGCCAACTTCCTGGGGCATTAAAAAAAAGAGAGAGAGAAAAAAACAGTACCAAAGTTTTCAATGTAAAAAATTACTTCCTAGCTCCTTTCATTTTCTTTTGTTCTCTTCTGTTCAAAGGGACAAATAAAACAATGCACTTGTTCCGTTGCACAGAATATTATAACATGAAAATGTGGGGTTTCATTTCAGAGTGACACCAGACCAAATGACAACTGACTTAAATTCGTTACAAAACTTATAATAATTTAAATGAGATTTCCACCATACATTCAACCCAGGGCTTTTCAAACTGGGGCTTCATGATGCCCCAGCCAGAGAGCCCTGGCCACTTTCCCCTTAAGGGGCTGGGGTGCGGGGAACCCTGCGTGAGTGTCTGCAGGGCTCCCCACATCCCTGACAGGCTGCTGCAGGGACAGGTGAGTGCTTGCCAATCCCTGCAGCCCCTTAGCAAAGTGATCCTGGGAATCACATCGCTGCCTGCCCCCCCCAAGAACTCACTGCGGTTCACTCTCTCTCTGTCCTAGAGTGTTTGAAAACCGTTTCATTCAACCCATTCCAAAATGGAACAAAATTATTTTACTTAACTAATACCGGCAAACAATATTTTGGCTATTTTGAACTAATTAAAACAATACCATCTTGTGTTTGCATTTTTACTATTCAGTGCACTGTACAACAAAACAAATAAGCTAAGAATAGACTTTTAAAAGTCCTTTCTGCCCAACGTTGCATATACGCAGCAGGGACCAAATGTGTACACCTGTGGGTCAGGCAAAAATGGGTTAATTCACACAGTGGAGACCTCCATGTGTGCCAGAGCAGGTAATGTGTGGGGGTGGAACAGGGTAAGGGGGAGAATGAGAAGAGGGCATGGGCAGATGGAGTCCTGAGAGGAGCTGGATCAGAGGCTCTGCACACACCATATTCTCTCCATCTTTCCAGGCCAGATCCATTGACATGGATCCACTTGGACTTACACCAGAGATGTAGCAATGGCATGCCTAACCAGACTCATTGAAGCAGGTGAGGCTTTCAGTGGGGTAAGAGGATGAAAGGTGACCTCCAAACTGCAAAATTTCCCCTTGGGATACAGCGTAAGCCACACTGGCTCTGCTGCATGAGTAGGGGCAGGGGGAATTTCACTAGGATTGGGCTGCCCGAAACCAAAGATGACATTTGGAAACTGGAATTTGCTCTAAAATAACCAATTTATCATAGAAGGGTGAGTGGAATGAGAAGAAAGCTGCAACACCTGGGCTCTGAATTGACTGTATTTGTTGTTTCGATTAACATAAGCTTGCCATTTCTGCTGGCGATTCTGACACAGCTGTAGTTGATTTTGGGGAAATGAACAGGACCATCAACATGATTACCCCTGAATGCCTTTCCACAGAATCTGAGTAGCTCTCTGGTTTTCCAAGAGCTAAGTCTGATGAGGTTGTTGGAGACAGCTAGAGTGACAAAGGTGGAAAAAAACCTCTCCATAAATCTGACTGAACATGGGCTAGATCAGGGATGTCAAACATCAGGCCTGTGGGCGCACCATGAATGCTGGCTTTGGCCGTCTGTATGAAACGAGTTTGACACCCCTAGGCTAGACTCCAGTTGAAGAGTTGTTTCATGATGGCGATGGCAGTAAAGAAGTCTTATTCCTCTGCCAATATTGCATCTGCACAGAAATCATCCAGCAGAGTTTTTCCAGGTGGTCAAGGGCTTATTACATCTGACCCTCCAGAGGGATGAGCTGGACTCTTTGTGGTCTGCTGTGACCAGTTTGTGAGACACTTTGCAGATAATATTGCTTACATCCATCAAGACATGGACACCAATTTGAGTAGTCCCATTGCTGATACCATGATGATTGCTTGTCCTGTAGGTGATAGATTCTTTTCTGCTTGTTCAGCCCAAGGGCATGGACCTTGCTGGCCTGTGACGTTTTGCTGCCTGAAGCAGAGCACAAAATCTGCTGCAGCCCCCTGGAAATAAACATTCTGCCCTTGGTTAAGCAGCAAACTTGTGTAACTGGAATCCTTCAGGTGGCCAGAGATGCCAGTTAAATGAGTGTGCTGCTTAACAACTTATTGGTAAAGCAAGCCCCCCCCCAACCCGTCCTCTAGACCAGGGGTGTCCAAAGCTTTTGGCAGGAGGACCACATCATCTCTCTGACACTGTCAGGCACTGGGGGGGGGGCACACAGATGGTGGTGGCGGCATCAGCAGCAGCTGGGGACTGTGTGGTCTGCTGCTGCTTGCCCTCCACGAATGCTGTGATGTCCATCAAGAAGATCCATCTCTGCTGGGGGGGGGGGGGCAACAATTTAGCTCCAGACAGGCACACAGGGGAGAGATGTAGAAGCCCAGCCCTTTGCATGTCTACTCAGAAGTAAGTCCCGTTATAGTCAATGGGGCTTACTCCCAGGAAAGTGTGGCTAGGAGAAGATCCTGAGAGCCCAGCTCAGGCATGTTTACTCAGAAGTAAGTCCCATTATAGTCAATGGGACTTACTTCCAGGAAAGTGGGGCTAGGAGAGGATCCTGAGAGCCCAGCCCAGGCATGTCTACTCAGAAGTCAGTCCCATTATAGTCAATGGGGCTTACTCCCAGGAAACTGCATAGGACTATAGCCTAGGTTCTGCTGCAGGTGCGGACTGGCAGCCAAGAGGGAACTGCTTGATGTTGCTCCTCTTCCATTCTCCCCTCACCTTCCTTCCTCCCTGCCTTCCTGGCTGCTGTCTCACCACAATCTTCCCCTCCAAACATTGTCAGGTGGAAGGTAAGAGCTGGCAGCCCAATCTAAGTTGCTCAGTGGGGTTGCAGTCCTATGCACACTTTCCTGGGAGTAAGCCCCATTGACTATAATAGGACTGACTTCCAAGTAGGCATGCATAGGATTGTGCTCCAAGACTGCAATCGTATGCACACTTTCCTGAGAGTAAGCCCCATTGACTATAATGGGACTGACTTCCAAGTAGGCATGCATAGGCTTGGGCTCTCAGTTGGCTGGCTGGCTGTGATGAGTTCCCTGCACAGGAACCTGAAGAGGAGAGCACACATGGCAAGGCAAGGCATGCAAGGCAAGCTGCAGGAGCACTGAGCAGCATCTGGCACTCAGAGCAGGCCTGGCCTGGCCTGGCCTGGCCTCTTAGTAATAATCATCATCTCATCATTTACTTGTGATTCATCTATCCCTATTCTATTCCAGTTCCTAAAGGTCAGCTGCTGGCTCTTATGATTTTCTCCAGCTCCCTGCACCTCTCCAACTGTATATGCACACTTTCCTGGGAGTAAGCTCCATTGACTATAATGGGACTTACTTCTGAGTAGACAGGCACAGGATTGGGCTCTAAATTAGATATGACTTTTAGATTTGTGGAAGTAAGAGGAGTGGTGGTTTGAAAGAGGGCCCCTTTGGTTTCCTCCCTTTTTAGAAACCTCCGGTGATCTCTAAGAACTTTTCTATTTCAGCAAGCCTTCTAATTTTAGTCTTCTCTAGCACCTGACACCTGCTACTTTTATTGATGGTTTTACGATATATTGTATTTTATGTGCTTATGTGTTCATCCTTTATGCCTGTGATTGTTTGCTGCTTTTTTACATTGCATTTTAAGAACATAAGAACAGGATCACTGTTCTTCCAGTGATCCAGGAGCCCACTGGATCAGGCCATAGGCCCATGTAGTCCAGCTTCCTGTATCTCACAGCAGCCCACCAAATGCCCCAGGGAGCACACCAGATAACAAGAGACCTCATTCTGGTGCCCTCCCTTGCATCTGGCATTCTGATATAGCTCATTTCTAAAATCAGGAGGTTGTACACATACCTTCTTTACTGCCACCGCACATTGAGTCGACACTTTCATCGACCTGTCCACCACCACCCCAAGATCTCTCTCCTGATCTGTCACAGACAGCTCAGAACCCATCAGCCTATATGTGAAGTTTTGATTTTTTTGCCCCAATGTGCATGACCTTACACTTACTGACATTGAAGCGTATCTGCCATTTTGCTGCCCATTCTGCCAGTCTGGAGAGATCCTTCTGGAGCTCCTCACAATCACTTCTGGTCTTCACCACTTGGAAAAGTTTGGTGTCGTCTGCAAACTTTACCACCTCACTACTCACCCCTGTCTCCAGGTCATTTATGAAGAGGTTGAAAAGCACCGGTCCCACGACAGATCCTTGGGGCACACCGCTTTTCACTTCTCTCCATTGTGAAAATTGCCCATTGACACCCACTCTCTGTTTCCTGGTCTTCAACCAGTTCTCAATCCATGAGAAGACCTGTCCTCTAATTCCCTGATTGTGGAGTTTTTTTAGTAGCCTTTGGTGGGGGACCGTGTCGAACACCTTCTGAAAGTCCAGATATGTAATGTTTACGGGTTTTACAGTTTTATTTTAGACATATATGTGTTCAAATTGTTGTAAGCCACTTTCGATGCCCCTCAGAAGAGAGTGGGATGAAAAATTAAATAGGTAAATAAATAAATAACTCAACTTAGTTTTAATTCATACTACTTATGGCCCAATCCTAACTTTCAACAAATGCTTGCTTTTTCAAAATATTAACTTACATTTCTCACTCACTTTAACTAACAAAAAGTCCCAATTTAATTAATTAAATTTGATTTCGTTGCGGGGAGGGGCTACAAAATGTTCTTTGCACTGGGCAGCAAATGGCTTAGCTATGCCACTGGCGCCAGCTCACCACCAGTGCACATGGTTGCAAATGTGCCAGAAGGCACATTTGCAGGTCCTAGCACCTGTGTTCCGCCGGTGGAACCTGACTAATGCTGGCGGAGCACCAGAGTTCCACTGCTCGGCAGTCGCGCGGACTGTTGAGTAGCAGAGAAGTAGATGGGGTTGCGGGGGAGGCAGGGAGGAGGCGTTCTGGGGTGGGGGGAGGTGGAGGAAGGATGGGGAGGGGGTGGGGAGGAGGCGTGCTGGGAGAGGTAGAGGGCCGTGAGGGAGGTGGGACCGGTGGAGCTTTGCTTCACTGGATCCAGAGACTCTGTGTCAAGCTGGTCGCCCCTACTCGTTTTAGCTGGGGAAAGGGGACGAAAATCCCCTTCTCCCGAGGAGGAGGCGGCGACTGCTTGGACTGTGCTGGATGTGTCGGCAGACATTTTCAACACCGCTGCAGCCCCGCGTGCCGGACAGCTCAGGACTGGGCTGTTATTCAGTTGTTAAACATACACATTGTTGTAAGTTGATAAACACAAAGCATTGCAAATTGTGAAATGGTCAACTGCATTCTCAGGACTGTATGGACGTATATTTGGAAGCAAAGCTAATGAAGCTTGTTTCCAAGCAAGCATGCATGGCATTGCAGACTTAAATAGAAAAGACCAAGGACTCAGATGATCATTGTACTGAGATCTGGCAGCTTTTAATCTGGTGGGATAACTTAAGTGTGAAGTCAAAGAGGACTCCAGTCCTTCTCCAGGCACTGGTTGAGGACAGAGAGTTTTCCTGAGATTATTCAGAGCTTCCAAGGCACTTTGAAAGTGGTGAGCAATCTTTCTGCTATCATAGCTTTGGAAGCTCAGCATGATCTCAGAAACAACATCCTCAAAGCTTGAAAAGTCTTGTTGCTTTTTGAGTGTCTTCAAGGGACAGTGCAAGGTCAGGAAGAGACGCTATCCTTATCTCAAGTCTGGAGGGGAGACTTGTCGCTGACTTTGCAATTGAGCTTTGAAGGCAGGGAGAAATGTTGCTGCCATTCAAGTACCTCTGACGCTGAATGTGAACTCAGGGAAAATCCATGTCTGTCCAAGTTGTGGGTGTTGGTGATGAGCATAAAGCCTGGCTGGTTATGAAAGCCAGACAAAACTTCTGTCCCTTTGGACATAACAGGGGAAAAAGGATAGGTCAGATACTGAGAAGGAATGATACACATGAGAATCAAGTGGCAGTGCAGTACATAAGATTAGGGTAAGTTGGTTTGGAAAGACCTTGCTAAGAAACTAGATTTCAAAAAGGTAAAAGTGTGTTATAAGTGTTGAGATCTATGAGAGGAGGAGATGAGAGGCTGAAGGGAAAGAAAGATGTCCAAACAATGATTGCATTATGAAGGATGGAGGGAGAAAAGATGTGTAAAGGGAGACAAGCAGTGGAGGTATAGCCTGAAATTGAGAGACACAGAAGAGTTCAATGCTAGGAGTCCACATTGTTTATTTAGTTTGGGGACTGTGCCTGTGCCTTCCAAATTCACCCCAAATGTTCCAAATAGGTCCAGGAAGCACTGAAAAAAAGCATCTGCAAAATGTGATCTCTTAAGGATGAGCAGGCACAAATTGTGCAAAGGTTACTGGAATGGCTGACCATTTTCCTGTACTGTACTGTTAAGTGAAGTCAGCTTGTCTTGCATCCCATCCCACTGCTGGAACTGGCCCAGTAGATAGAATACTAAGAGTGTTGTGGCAGTCAATTTGGTGGTAAGAGAAACCAATATCACATTAAAAAAAGAAAAAGAAAACACAATTTCAACGGTAGCGCTGAGAGAGAGGGAGAGAAATCCTTCATAGTTAATAAAACACAATCGTATTGCTAAACCTACAGAGAGTTCCATAAAATGGCTGGTGTAGTTTAAAATCTTCCAAAGGCTTTTGTCTAGAAGCGTTGCTGAGAAGATCAATTTTAAATAGCTCTGGCTGTAAACAAGGTATCTACCTTTTCTTTTTCAAGGGAACAAACCTGTATATTATCATTATTTCAGGGCTCCAACAAACAGGTTGCTTTAAAATATATCCATGTTCAGTCATAAAAGGCAAGTTGCAAACGCAGTAACGTTTTTATGTGAAAATGATTGCACTAACTTCAGCTATTTCACTGCACAATATGCTTTTATGAATGATTTTACTATTAGGATCACTGTCACCAATAAAATAGACTAACACATTAGCTTTATAAAAAAAAAAAAGGTTATTTTTCCTTTAATAGCAATCATCAGGGAGAAAGGCACCAAAAAGAACTCCAAAAAACAAACCTACTATGATTTAATAGTATCAGGTTCCATAAAGTTTTATCTCTCTTCCCCTCCCCCCACCTTTTCAAATCCTGGTGCTGTGCCAGAGGATATTTCCACTACACCAGTTGTGTTCCATAAAAAAATGGTAAAAATCAATTAGAGTCATATATTCTTGAAGAGCACCTAAATATATGGAAACATTATTAAGTTAAAGCCTATTTTGTTGTTTCTGGCAGTTCTCCTCCAAATTGTGTCCAAACCACTTTGTTTCACTGCAGAATAAAGGAAGCTATGTGTTTTCTTTTCTTGGCAGGTTAAGGTAGAACTAATACAGAGAGGAACTGCCACGGAGAGTGTGGGGTGCAGCGGAAGCTGGTTAACCAGTGACATCATCCCCATCACGAAGGCTGTTCTCCAGGCTCTGGAAATCAGAACAAGCTGCTGGCTATTCAGTCACTGTTGCCATTGAACTGAAAGGTATATAATGCTAATGGGGAAAGAAAAAAGTATGTAATTCCATAATAGAATTTCACCTATGAGATTATACAGTCTGCACATAACTTAACACACAGCTCAACATTACATTGTTTTATTGAACGTATTTCTAACCACATGGCTATTTTAGTGTTCAGACTAGATTCAAAATATCGGATCTATGAAAGGTCAGTTCTCAGAACTCTTTGGATGCGAATGTGGGTCCTGTTCGGCTTCTAGTGAGTCAGATATGTGATTGCTTCACCACACCATGCTACTCTGAAGCTTCTAAAAGTGAACTGAGTACTGATGCTGTCTACATATGTTTGGTTCCAGTTTGGGCTTGTGGTAAAGCATAAGCTTCAGAACAAGTGTGATTGGCCCCCCTGTAGCTCTTGTTGTCCTAATTTGAAAGGGGTCATGTAGTCACAATAGTTTATATTTATTTGCATGTTTTTTTCCAAGTGCTCAGTGTATTTCAGGTACATTTTTAATGTTACATTAAAAAACCCAGGAAGGTAGACCACCAGGTTGTGAATTTCCCTCCTTATAGGAGGTATCTTTGGCAGTGTCTTTCAATTCTGGTGCCACCTAAAGATTTTTCAGTACCATTTGCAGTGATGGGTGGAGCTGGGGGGCTGCATGGTGATTTTTCACTGTCTCTGCTGAGGGAGGCGACAGCACTCATCTCAGGCACACAGCAAACACCGTGAAATCGGCCCTCCTGCCTCCCCGTGGCTCCATACAGTTCCAAATGAAGCTATTTCAGAGGCAAGAGCTGCATGTGCAGAGGACAGGGTGACAGCGCAGGCATGAGGGTGCCCCTCCTCCATGATGTCACCCGGCCCCGGGTGTCACTGGCGCCTGGCAATGCAACAGGCCATTTTAGTTTTCTCTTTATGATTACTGCTGTGTCATCCCCAATATTGTACCCCCAGTATTGTTTCATGGGGGTGTAGTCTTTGCTGATTCTACTGCTGCTGTTATTCTTTGTCTTGTAATTTGTTGATTTTAGCTTCTTTTGAAGGCATTCTTTTTATTGTAATTCACCTTGAGTGCCTCCCTTATAGGAGAGTGTAGATAAGAATATTTTAATAGGGCTAAATAAATCTTCATATTGTTAGGGAGGGACTAAGGCTGAGACATAGTGGCTTCTACTGAGATTACAATCCTAACTTGCACTGGAACAGGTAGGCCAGTAGGCCTGCGCTGCATCCAGCGCAAGCTTTGGGTGCTTAGTGCCTCAGCCTGGGGCAAGAGGAATTGTTTCCCCTTACCCCAGGGTGAGCCACTGCAGCCCCAATGGAGCTACTTAAATCTGCACCACATCTGGAGTAGTGCAAATCCGAGCAGCCTGGGGGTTACCCAGGTTGCCTGGGAATGGTGTTAGGATCCGACATAACCGCTGGATCTTGCCTTCTGCTCCTGGTCTACCTGCCCCTGGGAATGCCTGTCGCCCACCTCGGAACACCTCCCTTCCACCTCCTCCTCTCCCTCCCCAGACCCCTGCACTGACTGAGCTCAACCAGTGCAAACTCATCTTTCCTCACCTTTTTAAAATAGTTTTTAATCATTGTTGTAAGCCGCCTTGGGTCCCTTTGGGAGGAAAGGCAGGGTATAAATAAAGTAACTAAATGAATTCCCCTGGGCCTGCGATGACACGGGAAGGCCCCCAGGAGTGGCGCCTCCAGAGCGTCTTGAAAGTGCTTTACGGTACTTTTGCGACACTCCTGGGCTGGCACAAGGTACTTGCGCTGGCCTAACATCATGTTAGGATTGTGCCCTTATTCTGTTAAGGCTGCAATCATATGCACCCTCAATTGAGAATATGCCCAACTGAATTCATTAGAACTTGTAAATATCTAAGGATTGTGCTGTGTATTAAGATAAGTGCTTCTTTTTCAACTGTTTTCTCATGCAGTCCTCTGCATAAGATGTAAGTCAACCTTTCCACACCTTCTCAATGAAAAGGCATTTAATTAAACCCAAATAATCAAATAAAAAGAATAATTTCCATGAACAATATATTACCATTTTAAAAGAGAAGAGGAAAAATACTTCTATTTCTAGTGTAGATGACCTGTGTATTTAAGGATAGCACCAATGCAACACCCACAGGCTTCCTTGGTTACATGGTGACTTCCTTTTAAAGGGTATTGTAACCTAGTATTTGCTGAATGAGTTGAAAGCAAAAATCCAATTACCATCAATCCATCAATAAGTAAGTTATGGTCTGAAATTGATACTGCAACAAATACTAATGTTGCTCAACATCTCTGGCATTTTCCCCAAAATTCTTTCCTTCTTTTTTTTTTTTGGAAAGGTTAATGTTGCAGAATAAATGGCAACAACTATGCACATTTGAAAATAAGTAATTCACATCCCTGGCTCCTGTGTGCACACTTTCCTGGGAGTCAGCCCCACTGTACACAATAGGACTTACTTCTGAGTAGGCCTAGGATTCTGAGACATGCCTAGGATTGTGCTCTTAATTTACTATCTTTATTAGTTACACACATGTATGTTTGCATGTGATCATGCATGTGACTGAATGTAATTGAGCAGCCTTGGATGACTGCTTATGTATTTTGAAAGCTGCACATTAATTCTGTTAAGAGAGACAGAGAACAATAAAAAGACAGTCTTTGACATTAGTTCTTCCTATCACGGGAGGGCTGACACTGTCAACTTAAATTCTAGTGACTTTTGCTCTTCGTTGCAATAAAGCTATTTCTTCAGATTATTCTATCCTGCCCTTAGGGGCATTTATCCTGAAGTATAACCCTTTTCTGTTACATGCTGGAAGCAAGAAAGTCTCCACAGCAATTACATACCTTCCCTACCAATGGCAATGTTGGGAGCTGAAATGACTCCTTCAGAGGGTCTGGTTGAACACAGCACTGTTTTGTTCTGTCAAATCTATAACCCTGTGAAGAGTTTTTAATGGGTCTGAAATTCACATTTGTGTGCAAATTAAAAGCATAAAAGGAGTAACCACCGTAATCTGAAAGCCAGCATTCCACAGCCTATTACCATAGACCAGTGGTTTTCAAACTCTCATGGAGAGTTTGAACCACTGTAAGTGCTTGCGGAGGGTGGGGGGTGGGGGAGGCAGCGGGGCCAGGGGGAAGGCAGTGGCGCAATCCCCAGGATCATGCCGCTCAGGGGGCTGCAGGGGCTTGGGTGCACTTACCCAAGCTTCCTGCAGCCCCCCGGGGTGCGGGGAGCCCAGCACGACCTTCTGCAGGGCTCCCCGCAGCTGTGAAGGTGGAGCGATCGCGCCCCGCCTCCGCTAAATCAGAAGTGGAGCGTGATCGCTCCGCTTTCACTTTCACAGCTGTGGAGAACACTGCAGAAGGTCGCACCCAAGGTAAGTGCACCCAAGCCCCTGCAGCCCCCTGAGCGGCACGGTCCTGGGGATTGCGCCGCTGCCTCCTCCCTGCTTCCAGGTTGCCCCCGCCCCTTAAGGGGGCAGAGGCCAGGGCCCACAGGCTGGGGGGTTGCGACACCCCAGTCTGAAAAGCCCTGCCATAGCCTGATATATGAAAATCTTACTAAGTGTCTCATCATAGCAGTGTTGTTTTTCAAAGGGCAATGTGTGAGCCAGCACGACAGCAATGCCAGGTGCTTACTTACCTCATGATCTCTCTTGATGTAAAGTTCCCAAGTCAGTTTTGGGATGATGTTTGAGATCACTAGTCACTGCCACCAATAGGATCTGAACATATAATGGACAACACAATCCTATTGAGCTGCCCCACAAATGGAATGTGTATTCTGCTAGTGCTGGCTGCTGAAAATAGCAGAAAAGTATGCTCCGGTACCAGTGACTGCTGGAGCACTGACGGGAAGGCCGGAGCCTTTCTACTCACACTGATGGATCTACGAAGACCGGCCAGAGGCGGTAAGCCCCACAGGGGGTGAAATGGGATCGGGGGAAAGGTGGGCAGAATAGGGAAGAGATGGGGTGAAGAAGAGGGAGATTGGGGTGGGTTCCATAGAAGTGGTACCCGCCGAATCCTAACCTCCTTCATGGGCCTGATCTGCCTTCATGGATCAGTGCAGATTTGTGCCAGTGATATGGTTGGTGCAGGTCCAAGTTGATCTGTAGTGGCTGCTGGGGCTTACCCTGGGGCAAGGAGAGAAATGTACCCTAAGGAGGCCTCCAGCAGCCAAAACTTCTCCGCAGGATATAGCAGACACCATGCCACTGCTTTGCTGCAAGAGGGGTTAGGATTGGGCCTTGAATTACAGAAGCGATGGCAGAGGAAAAATTACACCTACAAAGAATCTTGGTTATGCCAACTGTGGATGTGGTTGGTAGAGCCAGAAAAGCCTGCAGAATGAATCTGTAGCTTTCAGAAGAGGTGCTCAGAGACAGCGTGCATGCTTAGCATGAAGAACATTCCAGGTTCAATTCCTGCCGTTTCTGACGAGATTAGGAAGGCCCCTCACTGACACCCTAGAGGGCTTCTGCCAGTCACTGTAGACAACCCTGTCCTAAATGAACCAACAGTTTGTCTCAGCTTAGAGCACTTCACATTTTCACTTATACAGAGAAAAGGAAAGAGGTACGATGCCGGGGAAAAATAGCTTCCCTGGAGTTCGTTAATGGCAGAACCATGCATTTTACAAGGCAGCCTTTCTCCAGGATTTCACAAGGCAGACTTTCTCCAGTTTTAAATTAGGCCCCTTTCTAAACACACTCTCGGCCCAATCTCTGTCTGTCTGCTAGCCTACAGGGATCTAGCATCTAGCAAAGGAGACATATTTCTTTATTTACATTCTCATTCCACCCTTTCTTTGAGGCACTTCAGGGTACTGTACATGACCTGTACATGACCAGGGGAAGAGGATGAATGTCCCCTTCTCCTGAGGTGCTGCCAGCGCTGCCTGGTTAGCGCTCAGGATGCTGTGGCAGCCATTTTTGGCACCGCAGTAGCCCCGCTCTCCGAGCAGCATAGGATTGAACTGTGAGCATTCGGTAGCGGGGTGTCAAACATAAGGCCCATGGACTGGATATGCCCCCTGGAAGATCTTTATCTGGCTGGCCCACCTGATAATTTGATTGTCCTGGGCTGCCCTTTCAGTAGCACTATTTCTGCCAAGGCTCGGGGAGGGAGAGATGGAAGGAGGCCTCAGAAGGCAAGGAATGCTATGGGGGAAGAGGAATAAAGAGGGGAAAGGGAAAGAGGGGAGTTGCCGCTGAAGCATTGGAAGAGCCCTGCTGAGCTGCAAAGTCACTCCAGAAGACGTACTGCTGAATGAGTGGCCTGCATGATAATTGGGCCCTCCCCTATCTTAAAAATATGATCATGATTTCTATATTTGGAGCTAATGAGTTCCTATGTGAGAACCAAGTGCTTATTTCCCTCTATTACCTGCTTAATGTCACACTTTCCTAATGATTAATGATGTCACTTCCTGCCCTCAGCAGGTGACATGAATACTATTCAGCCTGCTGTATGATTTAAGTTTGACACCCCTGTTGTATAACATGAACCAAGAAAGGCCACTGATGCAGCTATAGCCTTAGAACCAATTCAGATACTGAACCGCAAATGAGATACAGGTCTCATGGGATAGTGGCACATCAAACATACACATACAGTGCAACTAATTTGTATTTACTCTCACATTAAGCTGTTTCCACCTTTGTAAAGCGTATATGTCAGGAAGACATCTTCTCACCAAGCTTTAATCTGATGTCCTGATTTTGTACATACAAGTAGATTTTGATATGGAAAGTGCTTTCAAAGCAACAGTTAGAACAGCTGTCTCGTGTTCTCTGCTCAATATCTGAACCAGCTTGGCTTTAGTGCCTTTTATGGCAAATGGACACAAGCTTCTCTCCACATATGGCTAGGTGTAGCTCACTGAGGTGAAAATACACAACCAGCCCCCTCACTGATTTAAGTGGGAGAGCTAAGTGTATGCTTAAACTTTTCTTCTTTCAATCAATGGGACTTAAAAGTGATTAGCTTAGGCTGAATCATGCCCCTTATAATTAGAAATATATGCCTATCAATTAGTAGAGAGGATTAATTACAGGACTATCAATTCTCCTCCTAATTAAAATGAATACCAATAAGAAGATACCGTTGACCTCAATAAAAACATATTGCAGAGTTTGTGGAGAGGTAGTATCCCTTCTGAGGCCTCCTCCAAGTGAACTACAGTTTGGCTCAACATTTCTGTTAATCATTTATAATCACTAAAATGGTAATCATGCCAGCATGCTGTATTTCAAAAAAATTCTGGGAAAAGGCAGAGTGTAGTTTTATGGAAAAGAAAATTCTACAGTGCTTACGTATGGCACAGCTTTGCATTAACATTTTTATGTTATTTATTCTTTTTTTCTTAATTATTCAAAGCCATAAATTATATCATTTAGTGTTTTATAGACAACAGACTTTACAAAATATTCTTAACCAGAATTGTTAGCCCATTCGAGTTAGAGGCTGAGATCATTTCATATGAAATTGTGGTCACTGACTGTATCATCTGTGAAAGCTAAAACTCCTTGTCAAAGACATATTTGTTATCATCAAGTGCCAAAAAATAATAGCATTAGATCACCAAGATCATTTTACTTCACAAAACAAATGTTTAGATACAACACCTGATCTTATAGTCTTGACTGAGTATGACTGATTCTATCTATCCTCTGGCTGAAGTATATCCACATTTCTCTTGTGGTCTTTTTACAATCTCCAGCTTTAGTCCTCCAATAGCCTTAGTCCTCCAAGTATGGAATTTAAAAAAAACAAACTGGGAGGGGGTGTTTGTGCACATCTGTAATATAGATTAGCTATAATTTAACATTCCTTGTCTCCTCCCCCTCACCTCACCATTATTATCTGAGTAATGACAAAAGCATGATTGTACTCATTTTAAGTTGCTTTAAATGCTCTAGGAATTCATTTGGGACAAAAATCATGATTTAGCACAGTTATGCAAGAGGGTTGTTTGTATTAATAAATATACAGTATGAATACCTGGACTTCACATAGAAAGTAACAGTGCAAACCTATGCTGGTCTACTCAGAAGTAAGTCCCAGAGTGTTCAATGGGGCTTAATTCCAGGAAAGTCTGAATACGATTGCAGCCTTACAGCTCAATTTCCACTCTCCACCATCCCAAGATTACTCCAGAGTACCTACAGCTCTGCGATTGTATACCTAGAACAAATATTACTATGGGAAACTATTTTGTGTATAGGAAGCTATGCATGGGAAACTATTTTGAAACTAATCAGAAGGTGTACTCAAACATTCAGCCTGTACCCAAAGAGAGGAATGGGAACACATTGGCTGGCCATGCTCCCAACACTAATGCACTCTTTGCCCATGCCCCTACTTTCTCCTTGTTCAAAGCTTGTCTGCAGAGGGAAGCACTGAACCAGTTTTCATCACATACTGGGTTGCAATTGCATTTCTGAGTCATTCTGAGGTGTGGGGAGGACTACAGGAGAGGCCTTGGGACCCCTGCACCCTCTGGAGGATCTGGGCTATGCCCAAGAATGTGTAAAAACCCCTTTTTTGCTGTGGTGGTGTGAGCCTGGAAGCACCATCGCCATGTCACCCCCTCAAAGACTTACAGCGGTCCCAGCTCTACAGGGGAGTTTGGGAACCACTGCATTGACTGGTAAATACGCACAGAGGGCTTTGCTTAACCCCAAGATGACTCCTCAACACACAGGTCATTTGCCAACACTAGAAACTTTTCCATCCTCTCTACATATTTTATGTTACAGGAGTAAAAAAATCTGGCTTTTTTGTTCTGCTTTTGGAAAAGTGAGGTTTGGCTCCAGTTGGTGGTGATTGTGTGATATTTTGGGAGCTGTCGACTGTGGACTGTTTTAATTTTTTACTGCATTTATTTAGAGACATTGTTTGTTGTTTGATTTGCATTTATTGTTGTTTTTTGGTTTATAAGCCATCTTGGGTTGCCTTATCGAGAAGAAAGTGGGCTACAAATGTTTTAAAACAAAAATACAATGAGAAGAATGTCATTGATTTTATATCAAAAGTGACTGATAAATGCAGTTTACAATAAAGCAACATGGACATAAACTGTGTAGAAAGAAGCGTATATTTAATGATACTCTGGATTTCCTTTTCTTAATTTCTTAAGGATCTGAGCTTCTTTAAGGACAATTGAGACTCATCATTTTGATCTTGAACAAATGTGCATCTGAATCACTGAGTAATTTTCTTTCTGTGCCACTTCATAAATCAAAACAAGTCTGTGGATTAAAACAATCTTTTTCTCTGTGAAAACATTTGAAACTGTACTGCCAAATTGCATGCAGGGTTTCAACAACATGATATGGTTTGAAATAGCCAGGGAAGATAAAAACCGTGAAAATTGGGATTTATTAATGAATAGAGAAATAAAAATACTGTCTCCTGTAATTCAGAGGGAAGATAAACATTAGAAAAAGAAGTATGTCATGTACTTAACAGACCCACAGCTCAAGTGAGAAAAGACATGTTGCTTTCTAAAAAGTGAAAGGACAACAGTGCAGTAATAAGTTTTAAGGCACTGATTTGTGAGTACACCTCACTAGCACAGACACGGGATGCACCCAGCGCCTCACAGGATTAAGTTTCACTGAGATCCCTTGATGTCATTCGTATAAAATCAGGCCCTGGTGCTCCAAGAAGGCACTTAAGCACGTACCTGCCTTGAGATGGGTCAGTAGTCTCCATGAAATCAATGGGAGTGGTCACATGTTTTAAATTAAGCATTCATTTTAAGTGCTTTGCTGGATTTGAGCCGACATGCTCTTACTGTTTCAACTGTGAGAAACTGGCAAATACAGGTTATACTGATCCGGCTATGGAATGCAGCTTCTTCCTTCCTTACTAGGCTGAATTAAGGGATATTTCTTACATTACACTGGTTGTTCAGCCTCGTGCTAACAATTACTGCCGCCTCTTGCAGAGTCCCGTAAAAGATTCTTTTCTACTTCACTTAATTATTTTTTTACACTTGTTAGCACTCTTTGGTTGCAAGCATATGGTTTTACATGAATGAAATGGTCCTAATTATGATAGTGTTAGGTAACTGCCCTTCAAATGTCAGTGGGGGAGAAGAGGGTATATCTTTTCCCTTCTGTACATTCCCCTCACTCCAGATAAACATACCTTCTGGGTGGCAGGTGCTACACAAAGGCTGTGTAACATGTATAGGGGTTCCCCTCATGAATCAGGGCTATCACATGGAAAATCTCCACCCCACTTCTCAGGTGGTGATTCCCTTCCATACTTAGAGAAATCACATAGGAATTCTTTGTGTCAAAACAAATAAAAGCTTGTTTTGGTGGCAGAAAGTCATCTAACTGAGCTTTTTTTATGTTAAATAACAACATTTATGGACTGGGACTTTCACAGCTACAATTGTCCAAAGGAAAAAATTTCCACTAGCCCCAACAGAAACTTTTTGTGGGAAAATAGCAGCTGCAAAGGGTCCCAGTCTGAATCAAGACCCAGAGAAGCTAATGTTAAAGCCCTTTCCCCCACATCTGCAGCCTCAAACTACAGAGAGCCTGATCTGGCTGGTGCTTAACATTTAAAAAAAATATCCCAAAAACATACTTGCAAAGCATGCACTTTATGGTAACATCTCATTTGGTCCTTAGATGCACAAATCTTTGTTATAATACCAGATTAGTGTGAGGAACAGTATGTGCTTCAGAATTAAAAGGCCTATGTCCTTCACACTAACATCAACAAATATACTTGCCATGTATGTAATCATGTCTTCCAGCGAAGACAGGGCTGCTATCTCACGGAAAAAGCCATAAGAACTAAAGACCAAGCTAAATGTTACACTCCAGCTGATGGTAACTTTAGCCTGATGGATGCTCGTCTCTTACAGTTGCCTTCAGGAGTGGACAATTTGTAGTTGAAACATTGCAATTTGACTGGGATGTGTTTACCCTTTCCTCTGTACACCATTTTCCAATGGAAATGTATCGCTCCCTGACATCCATCTCCACACCTGTCTTAGTAAGCAAAACGGTTTAGAGGAATATATTTTAAGGCAGTGCAGTTGGTAGGGCTTCTCTGCTGCAAATTGTGTCCCCCCCCCCCCCATATTGTAACCTTTACTTGGCACTGAGGATACAAGCTGATATCAGCGGTACACCAGTGCCAGCCTTGTGGGGGCTCATGAAAAACAACTGTTGAGCGGACTCCACTTGGCAGCACAATGTCCATATTGGTGGACAGTGTCCAAACATATTTGTTTTAGGTTTATCTGGATTGCCATGCTTCAGCACTGCATCACTGGACACGAGGATGGGACCACAGTATAAGTCAGTGGTTTTCAAACTCGGGTGTTGAGATTGCATCACTGTAAGTCTTTGTGGGGGGCAGAGAAATAGTGGTGACACAATCCCCAGGATCATGCCACCACTGGGGACAGAGGGGCTTTTTCTTCACTCACTCTCTGTCCATGCAAGCTTCCGGGGGGGGGGGGCAGGGAGCCCTGTGGAGCTGTTTGCAGGGCGCCCCGCACCTCAGAACTTTGCAAAAATGCGATCGCAAACCACTTCCGGGTCACGATTGCAAAACTGGAAGTGGGTGGCAATCACATTTTTTAATTATTTCAAGGTGCGGGGAGCCTTGCAGAAGGCTCCACAGGGCTCCCTGCACTTCTAGGAGGCTGCTGCAGGCAAGTGTAAGTTATTAAAAAGCCCTTGCGAGCCCAGCATCAACGTGATCCTGTGAATCGTGTCGCTGTCTTCCCCCTTCCCTGCCCCTTAAAATGCCAGAGTTAACCACTGGTATAAGTTACTGAACAGCAGAAAGATGTTTCCGAGCATTCTCAGTGTGTCTTGCCTTCATTACAGAGTAACATTAGCCAGCCTATCTAATTCAACATTTTGGGCTGTGGGTGTAGCTTCCAGAAAGCTCAAGCCCAGTTTTCTTTTTTAAAATCAACTGCTGCAGTCATTAAGCAGAAAGACAGATGGAGCATGTTGCAGGAGGTTATGATACTTTCCATCACCACATGGAATGCTGAAGTGTATTTTGTAAGAAAATACAAGAAAACAAACAACAAAGGAGGTGCAAAGCCTGCATCTGCAGCAGCTGTGATTCCATGTTGCGTTCTATTGTGGAATAAATCCTCCACCCTAGTCCTGCATCTATACCGTTCCCCCCCCCCCAAACTACCAAACAGAACTGAAAACAAACAAAGGATATTTGCTTGATAGAACAAAAAAAAGCCAGGTTTTAAATTGACAAGGCAATGACGGAGAACAACAAAAACAGGCTGGTTCGTGGCAATTGGAGAAAAGCACCTTCTGGCCCACGCCATTTGCTCTGCAACAGCTAATTATCTGAGCACACCTCCTTTAACTGTTGTCAGGACTGTGTTTTGCATTGGTCTATTCTATGCCATTAAATTGTTGACACCTTCCTTTTAACATCAGCCATGGGTTTAGGCATTAAAGCAAAATTTGCAGAGGAGGCTATTTCATTCCAGAAAGTGTTGAAGGCTGTATGTATTCCAGGAGGTGACACAGACAGGGCAGAGAGGAGGGGAAAGAATCCCCCCTTCCCAATAAGGGTACTTTGAAGTATTGGGAGACTACACACTCTCTCACAATTATGATATTGAATAGGGTTTCAAAATGCTTTAGATTTACTGGATGTTCCACAAACACAATACCCATGCTTACAAGTGATGACACTAGATACACTTGTTGTTTTCTAATGTGAAGTGGAAAATAACTTTCCAGGGCAACCTAGGACAAAATAAATCTTTAATTTCCATTTTAGCCCTAAATATTGTAGTTATTGATACCTATTCTCTGGTAAATGAACATTTTCCTGTTGCAGAATGACATAAATACAATGAAAAGTCTCCATTTGTAGAGAGGGGCCATAGCTCAATGGGAGAGTATCTCCTTTGTATGCAGGTGGTCCTAGGTTCAATACTGGCGTCTCCAGGTAGGGCAGAGAGAAGTTCCTGGAGAGCTACTGCTGGTCAGCGGCAACAATACTAAGTGAGATGGATCAATAGCCTGATTCAATATAAGGCAGCTTTTTAAATCTGTAGTTCTACTTATGAATCTTCACAAGCTCTACAGCAATATATGTTCATGACAGTTCTGGAGTCTCTGGTTGCAGGGGCAGTCTGCTAGTCAAGGGTGGTGGTAGAGGTTCCCAGTGGACATAAATCCATAAACATCAGAGGGTCTACCTGGCTAGACAAGATCTTGAGCTCGAAATATCAGAGGTAGTGCCTTTAGGGGTAGGCAGGAGTGCCATGGTAGGGTGGCTCCATATGAACCCTGCAATCTACATCCATCTACCACCACTATAGGGCTTGCCCAACCCATTACTGCCACCTTTTCTTCCTGCTACAGCTTTTTTTTTTTTTTTTTTTTTTTAAAGTAGGGATAGGGAGAAGAGAGAGGAAGACTAAGTGTGGGGAGAATGAGTGGTGGACTACAGCAGAGGAGTCAAACATAAGGCCTGCAGGCCAAATGCAGCCCCCACAAACAATTAATCTGGCCCCTATTATAATTGGGCTCTCCCAGCTTCAAAATTGGTGTATCTCATATCATGAAAATACAAACAAGATTTGCACATTTTCTTGTCTGTCATTTGTAGCTAACGAGGTTCTACGTGAGCACAAAATTATTTCTGACCATCATCTGCTTAATGATGTCACTTCCTGCTTCATGATGGCACTTCCAGCCCTTAGCAGGCACCATGAATGCTAACTTTGGCCCTCTGTATGAAACAAGCTTGACATCTTTGGCCTAGAGCATTTCTTGGAAACAGAATACTTCCATTTATCGGCAAAGTTTTGCTTTGCCTGACCTCAAGCGTAGGAGGGAGGGTTGGGCCTACACTGTCTAGATATTATCTTTTTCATAACATGCAACCTCCAAGGAAAGCAGGGCAGCTGCTCCACTCAAGATGGACACAGCTATGTCCATAATGCGGCACTACTTTAGCAGAGCTTCTGGAACCATGGTCATTCTTCAGTGTTAGTGGTATTATGCTAGTAGTATTCTGAAGAAGTCTCTGGAGTCCAAATGTGATGCTGAGAGGCTTCCACAGAAACTAAGGAATGGAGACAGGAAGCAAGGGAAAAGAAGAAGAGCAGCAGATGTGTACAAGAACAAAAGACACTCTCAACAGCCAGAGACAGCTAGAACATGCTACTCCCACTAAGGGTTCCATATGCATAGTCTTCGCTCAGATGGCATTCTATCATAGCCAAAGCTGCAATCTTTTTATCTGGCAATTTAGAGAGACTCCTGCAGAAAGGAGGAAAGTTCCAGAATAGGAAAGACAGCTAAGCAAATAGCTTATTACTGTTAGTTTGGCAGGCACCAATATGGCCTCATTAGAACCAGTTGCAGGGAATGCAGGAAGAAAAGTGTCCATGATAAGAATCAAGCATTTTGAAAGAGTAATGAGAGGCAGCCTGGCAGCTTAAAATGGGGACAAATCAAGGGCACTGCTGGCAGCGAGAGAAAATTGAGAGGGAAGGGCCAAGCTCTGTGCAACTTTCTGCTGAGTCTTTTTTTTAATGAAAAGCAGCTGCTGGAGGCCGCAATGTGGACTGGACAAACGGGAGGTGAGGAAATGCCGGTTAACTCTTTCCAAGTTGGCTATTTTTCTTCTCAAGGCTGTTTTTCTCGCTATGGGTAAAAACATACATGGGTGTGTTGTGTTGCTTTTGTTCTTTTTTCTTGCAAGAACCGCTATAGCTGGGGTTAGGGGTTGAACAGAAAAATAGCCAAGGGTTAAGCAGCCTCTCATGACCTATGTTTTTTCCAGTCCTAACTGAAGCCTCAAGCATTTGGTTTTCATAAAAAGAAGGAAAAAAAAAAAGAGGAAAGTTATGGGTCTCCACATAGTATGCAGTTCAGCCCTAAGTCTATGGGGCCTCTATCTTCTACCAGATTGCCTAGAAGGTGTTCTTCTAAAAGTTACCTTGCCAGGATCTCTTCTTCAACACCACAATGGCCTAAGGAGCAAGCTGGCAATTGCCTTTCAGAAGATTAACATTCAGCTTCTGCGATTCATTCATAAAATGTGTACTGTATAGTAATATTCCCTTGCTGTGGACCATTCTGTCTGCCAAGAGTTTCAGCTCTTTGGAGGGAAAGAGAGACCATCTCCTTCAATAGATATTATAATTTGTGTTTTTATAATTATAGATATTGTGTTTTGCACAATAGAGGGGTTGAGATCAGCAGGAGCCTGTAGATGCTACCAGAATACAAACAATCATGAAGTGGTGGGTGTGAGATTCTCATTTTGCTGAGGCCTTTGGGCTCAGTTAGATGTGGGCCTCATTTAGCCTTAATCCCTGTGGTTTTACATTGATTTTGCTTGCTCTCCATTGTTTCAGACTGAACTCCTACATGCTTTCAGTGCGGTTCTCATTGTGCAAACCCCAATGTTCTGTTTGAGCTGACTCTCCCTTTTCCCCTCTCCCTGAATAGTAGCAGCAATCAGCAGAGAAGTATCCAGTATGAGGTTGTGATGGGGGAGGGGATATGCCTTGAACTGGCTTAATAACAGTGGTAGCCCTTTACATTTTTCTTTAGAAAGCTCAGAAATATCATTCTTCTTGTACTGGGAAAGGTCATCTGTTTGCATGTAACATCTTTAAAAAGAGATCAGGGAATGTATTGTTGCTTCTGCTATTTTGAACAAGAATCATTACTCAAATGCATAAATCAATGAAACAGGCTGAGGCATTACTATAATTATCATTTCTGCTCAATGGTTGGTTGATATAATGTAATTGTTTACTACGTCCAGATCTTATGCAAGAACTGCGTAGTTGGACCTCTGATGAGAAAGACATAACATTCAAAAAAATTAATAGTCACAAGAAGCTACACAATAAAGATGTTCCTTTTAAAGAATCAACACGTGCTTTATTTTAGTTTTTACAACAGCATAATCATGGACTGTTAACCTACTAAATTGCGCTACCTAGTTTCTAAAGGAAAGTGACAGTCAACTGGAAGCATGGACTCTATCTCTAGAAAAGCCACAACAGAATTTGAAAGTACAATAAATAAAAGCACTTTTTCACATTTTTCATTTTAGATGTTGATGTTAAAATCCATATCTCAAGATTTGGTACCTGAATCTGAATTTAGAGGTGGGTGAACTTAGAATTTCAAAATTATGGAGTTGGGGAAGAGGTAGCATTTAATATTCTTTGCCTATTAGAGGGGATATTTCCAGACTGAATTAAGAGCCCAGTTCTGTGGTCCATGCCGCGCCTCCGCGGCGCGGACCACAGTTGCAAATGTGCCATAAGGCACATTTGCGGGACTTACCGCTGGGCTCCCACCGGAGCTGGCTCAGCGCCAGCCAGTGCTAAACCAGTGCACGGCGGGCGCCCATGTTCCATGGCTCGGCGGTGTTTGTGATCGCCGGGCTGCGGAACGGGAAATGGGGGCGTGTCTGGTGGCGTGGGGGAGGCGCTCCGGGGAGGGGGGAGGCATAGCTGGAGGCATGGGGGAGGTGTGTTGGGGGGCAGGGAGAGGCAGATCCGTGGAGCCAAGCTCCGCAGAATCCAGGGCGCCCTACACGAGCGCCTTCACTTTAGCGACGACCAAACAACCTCCGCTAAAGTGTGTAGTCCCATTGCGGGACTGCTTCCCTTACTCGAGGGAAGGGGATGAACGTCCCCTGCTCCCGAGAAGCCTCCTGCGGTAGTGTGGGAGGCTCTGGATCCGGCGGGAGCCCTTTGTGAATCCACCGGGTCCTGCAGCTCTGGGCAGCTCAGGATAGGGCTGCCCGTTAGCAGAGAATTTGCTAAACATTATTGCAGGTCAACTGTCAGATATTGTCAAACGCTGGCTGCTAATGTTTGTCAGCTGTCAGATACTGTCAAATGTTGGCACTAATGCATTCAGCAGCCCTGGTTTGTCCTGCATGCTCAGGGTCCCCAACTAGACCATTTTGAAGCCCATTCAAAGATTCACTTGTATGGTCCATTTAGCCTCCTCTCATGGGGTTCTTTCCCACTAAAGCTGATAACACAATTCCCACACAATTCTGATAACGAGGTCTAGGATGGAGGTATTAAACCTGTTTCATACCATGGACTGAACAGCATTCCAGGTGCCTGTTGAGGGCCGGAAGTGATGTCATTAAGCAGGAACAGGCATAATTAAGCAGGTGATACACCAAAAGGCACTGGAAGAAGCCACAGCGAAGCTGCTTATATACGACAAACATAATGCAAAGAGGTCTTCACATGACCCCATATGCTGGAATCTTCTTCCTTGTGATGTAAGCTTTTCACATGGAAAGAAGTTTGACAATGGGGTGCTCTGAAACAAGCAAACCCAGATGTACACTCTGAAGTGCTTCCACATCAGAATGTACCTTTGGAATCAGCTCTCATTTCATGCTGATTCCAATCAAAGAATGGATCTGATCACGTTAGCCTGACTCTAAGAAAGGACCTGTCTTTTTTCCGTCACCTCCTCTACACTCCTTTACAGAAACAATCTGACTGGCAGAGATCATGCTTTTCAAAATAGAAGAGAGATGTCATCTCATGTGTCTCTGTGAAACATAAAGACACATCCTTTATACCCTCTGAAAAGATGGTATAAAATCAACGCTACATCAGTGTTCCTTTATAGATCTGAGATTTTGCAAGTCTGCCATTTTCAAGAAATGTTTTGTTAAAATAAGTCATTTTTAAGTCATAAAGCCAACGGAATTCAATATGTGGATTCACCCTCATAAGCAACAGAATACCCAGGAGTTCAACAGCTTCCTATTGGAAAGTTCATGCTGTGTAAAATTAACATTGACAGAGACATTTTTAATATATGTTTTAGGCTGCTTTCACATTAAACACTTGAGGGATTTTTCTTTTTCTGACTGCTGTCTTCAACAGTGTAAAAAGGCAAAGTTCTTGTATTATTAATTACCTACTCCATTCAATTTCTCAGCATTTGTCGTAGCCATTACTGTACTTATCTGTTTATATGGCAATATCACATATTGTAATTGTTTACTGAATGCCATAAATTTACTTGGTGCACAGTAATACAGGAGTAAGGTCAGTGTCAGGTTCATTCCTTTACAGCAGCTATTTTCCACCAAGAAATTCCTATCAAGGAACACTTGTGGGGGGGGGGGGGAGTTAACTTTGGTGATTAACTTGCCCAAAAACTTCTAGTTTTACTTTTATTAAGATGATACACAGTGATGATACACAGTGTCACTCCCAGATTGGCCTTTTCATCCACACTAGACGCTGTGCCAGAACCACCTTTCAGAGCGCGATACCATAGTCTTTAGAGACTGAAGGTTGCCAATACAAAAACACAGTGATTAGCATTAAGTTCATGTGTGGGAGACTCAGATTCAAATAGCAAGTCAGAGAATGATGGAAATCATCATCTTGCAACCTCACCTATTCTGTAGAGATGTTTGAGAATGAAATGAGACACAGGAGTGACAGTGGTCAATCAGAGCTGTGATGAAGTACCAAGCAGGAACCCTTGAAACAGGTTGCCACATGCAGCCTTCGCTATCTGTAAGTCTTTAGTATCAGTTTTACTTCCAGATTGGTGGTGTCTTGTTGCCACAAAAATGGAACAAGAAGCCATGCGCTTAAATCACAATCCCCCTGGACTTATGGCAGGGATTGCATCTATTTAAATTCAGGGGTATTGTGCATCAGAAAGATATCAAGAAAAATATTTAAATTAACTGAATTTGCATAATACTGAAGAGTTTATGTACTACTTCCTATGGTACTGAAACTTTTTGTATATGAAACAAAAAGAATCACATCTCCTGTTTACCCCAGGGGTGTCAAATTCATTTCATACAGCAGGCCAAATTGCATTCATTATACCTGCTGAGGGCCAGAAATTAAGCAGGAAGTGATGTCATTAAGCAGGTCATGACCAGAAATAACCACTTCTTCTCACTTAGGAACTCATTAGCTGCAAATGACAGAATGCACAAATCTTGATAATATTTTCAAGATATGGGAGAGTCCAATTATCATGCAGGCAGTCCTTTCAGCAGAGAGCTGAATGAAAAGCTTCTGGGGGCTGCATCCTGCCTACCTGTTTGATACCCCTGGTTTGCCCCATCCTCTTCCTCCCTCAGTTGTCTCCCTTGTGTCCCTTAAGTAATTGTAAGCCCCTTGGGGCAAGGACCAATTTTTGCAGTCTATGTGAAGCACCATCTACAGTGGTGGTGATAAATACATCACATGGGTAGCATGCAAAGAGTTTACCGGCAGATTGTGTCCAATGTATCAAGTTGGTATTTCTGGATTTGTTAGAAAATAACTTTAACAAGCATTGCTTCAGATAAAGGAGGAAAGTGAACAGAAGATACAACAGCATACGAAGCTGGCATTTCAGGGACAAAAACCTACTCATTTTGATATAATTGAGTCTGTGCATTAACACATAAACATTTGACATTTGTTTTTCCCAGCTTCTCACGCGAGGCTAGATCCAGGTTTTGAAAAAAGAAAAAGAAAAAAAAGGTGGCATATTGCAGGAGAAAACAAAGTGTAAAAAAAAACCCCATCCTATTTATTACGTTCTCCATGCCCGCAGGCTATTCACAGAGGGAAGTATGGTACTGCCATCAGGTAGAACTCCGTGTTGTGTTGTTTTACAGATAAACCCTGATGTCATTTCAGAAAATGTCACCTGTTGCTCTCCCTTAGCCAGGGGTATCACAAATGGCAGCTTTAAATGTGTGTGAGAGGAAGAATACACAATAAAACAGAGAAAGAGAACGCGCATAAAGAAAATTAATGGGATTTGTATATTTTTTTTGTTTAACTTGCTGTTTAGTTTTCCAAAGCCCAGGCAAAAAACACTTCAAAGCATCAGCTTCTTCTGGAGAACAGAATGACTTTGCAAAAGACCAGTATGCAGATGGGAAGACAAGCATTGGCCACCTATAAGCCAGACATCAAGTGTATTGATTCCGAGCTGTTCATAGCCAGTCCAGAGATCCCCTGCCACTGTGGAGCAGGTGGCAGCAATGCTAGCTTCAGCTTCCATGATGGAAGATGCTTCTGCTATGAAAGCTGATAGCAATGCACTGACGATGGTTGTGAGTGGTGAACCAGGAAGTCCCTAATTCACATCAGCCTCTGTTACCCATTGGTTGGCAACCTTCAGCCTCGAAAGACTATGGTATAAGCCTACAGCACCCGGTATTCCTAGGTGGTCTCCCATCCAAGTACTAACCAGGCCTGACCCTGCTTAGCTTCCGAGATCAGACGAGATCGGGCATGTGCAGGGTAAATCTGCTATATGGGGATGAGAATGATAGCCCAATCCTCCACCACCCTGGTGGTGCCCAAAAAAAGCCTTCACCCTGAAAAAAGCTTTCTCTATCCAGTGATGGTGGTGGAGATTAGGAGACTTTGGAGGGGAAAGGGAATTTAAATCACCTTATACCTCCTTAAGCTCCCTGCTCTGCCATGCATCTCCTTGCATCTACACGAGCGATTTCACTAGCACAAAACCAAGGAGAGAAAGGGGGCAGGGAAGCTACTGATGAAGGGGGTAGGATCCAGTGCACGGCATCACTGTCAGATCCACCCCCTCACGCAGCCACTTCCTCCCTACCCAGTTTCATCCCTGTTCTGCCCTCTCCAAGCCCATTTTGCTTTCTTTCCAAACCCATTCTGCTTTCTTGCCATTTTACCTGCCTTGCTGGATCTTTTAGGATCCACTGACGTCGGCCTTCCCACTGATGTTCTTGTAGAGCGCACCCTACATGCTGCTGGAGCTGATTTACAGCCCTTTACAACTGATTTACAGCAGTCTGCCAATGGAAGGTGCGTTCAGCTGGCGGCTGGACCTAATAGGATTAGGCTGTGATGTACTTTACAAGGTTGTTGTGAGAATTACTGAGACAATGTATGTGAAATACTTTGAGTGCTTATATAAAACTCCAGTATAAGCTGCCTTATATCTGGTGGTAGGGTCCAGACTTTGGCTCCCTTGCTTTTAGCTTTGTGAAGACGGATGAAGACTATTCCTTTCAGATGGGGATTTGGTTTATCTTGACATATACTTCTCCAATTTATATTGTTTCAATAAGTTGCCTACATTATGCTGCTGCTCTTTTATATCATTATATTGTTTAACTGAAAAGTGTGTGTGTTTGTTGACCTGCAGTTTGAAGGCTAGCACAGGAAAGCAGCGTACAAAATTTTAAAACAATGTAAAAATGATAAAGTATTACAATGCTAAGAATGACTAGAAACCTCATGTTTCATGGGTTAGATGCTATTATTACAGTACAAATGGTGTCTGGAAATATCCTAATAAGCAAGTAAAGAACTGAAGGAGTTATTGCATTGATTTTGATATCAAATACCATCACCAGTTCATAGAATTCTGCTTCATTCTTGAGCAACATGAATGCTTCCCCCAGTTTCATATCATTTTGGTTCAATTCCTGTAAATATTACTCACTTAAACCACAATTAATTAAGCCACAGTATTCTATGCAGCAGAGTTCTGTGAGAAATGCAGGAAAAGTCTCAGAGTGACTTTTTGGTACTTAGAATTATTCAGTGTCCTTCCATTTCCCCACAATTTTCATTCTGAAAATGATTCATAAAAATGCTGAACTTCCAAACATAACGAAGATAAATTATCACACACAGATAGTTCACAAACCTCTGCTCTTACAGTTGTCACATGATAGTAGCAGTAGCAGATCTCAAAAGCAGGAACACTGGTATAATTAAAATGTGCATAGACGTTGTTGAGATCGGAAAAATGTAGTCTAGAAACCATATTATTGGAAGTGGGTAGAAAAATAGGAAGCTGCCTTATACCAAGTCAGACCATTGGTCCCTCTAGCTCAGGGGTGCCCAAACCCTGGCCCTGGGGCCACTTGTGGCCCTTGAGGTCTCTCAATGCGGCCCTCAGGGAGCCCCCAGTCTCCAATGAGCCTCTGGCCCTCCAGAGATTTGTTGGAGCCCACACTGGCCCGACATAACTGCTCTCAGCGTGAGGGCGACTGTTTGACCTCTCCTGTGAGCTGTGGGATGAGGGCTTCCTCCTCTGCTTGCTGTTTCACATCTGTGATGCAGTAGCGGCAGCAAAGGAACAGCTGGTCTTGCTTTGTGCAAGGCCTTTTATAGGCCTTGAGCTATTGCAGGACCTTCATTCATTCATATAAGTTTGTCTTTAATATATTCATTTATGTAAACTTATGTAAATTTATTCAAATTTTAAATGTAAATTCTTTTTTTCCCCGGCCCCCGACACAGTGTCAGAGAGATGATGTGGCCCTCCTGCCAAAAACTTTGGACACCCCGGCTCTAGCTCAATATTGTTAACACTGACTGGCAAGGTCTCATCAGGGCTTCTAATAGAGGTCATTCCCAGGACTGTTTGGAAATGGAACCAGGGAGCTTCTGCATGCACAGTAGGCATTTTACTATAGAGCAGCACTGCCCAAACATATCTCCGTTGTGACACTCGCTGGGCTGCAGACACAGCGCTCGGGACCCAGAAGTAAGTGGCAATGATGCGTGGTGCAATGATGTCATTCCCAGTTACTTCCAAGTTGGAGACCACAGAGTGACCCTGAAAACAGTGGTAAGAGACTCAGGGCCCTTCCAGCAACAGAAAACCTTGCACGTGGAGCTATGCCCACAAAGTCAAGCCTCTCAACACCATTTTCAGGGTTGTGTCGGGTGCTTGCTACCAGGTGGTGAGTGTCCCATGACACCCCTGCATGTTTGCCACGCTGTCCCAGGAGCCACATCTCACCATAGAGCTATGGACCCCCCCCCCCACACACACATGCTAGTAGAACAGGCATATAAAGGACAAATCTAGATACTAAGTTGTTTCAGGATGATGCTGAAGCTCTAAATAAATATTACAATCAACAAAATATAAGGTGAAGTATAAATATTTATACACCACTTGCCAACAAAAAAAAGTTCACAAATATCATTTGAAACTACTGGAGAATAGAAAATCAGGGGATTTTGGTTCACTATGCACCAAGTCTAAGCCATTTCTAAAATTTCTGATTCATATTGAACTTCTCAGCAGTCAGCCCCTCCTTCAAATTCCTCACTTGATCTGTCTAGGATTACCACTCTGCCTGAAGTTATTCCTGATATCCCCCATCCCCCATAATGTCATTAAGTCAAGGAGTCCTGTTAAAATCTCCAGGATTGCTTTCATTTATTCCCTGGAGATTGATGCAGATTCCAAGAAACACCAGGGATTCCTGAAGGGTTGGCACCTAGGTCTCTGACCAGTGGCTTAGCTAAGCTGGGGCCAAGGGGAGTCCATTGCCCACCCACAGCAGAGTAGCAGTTTTTTGCCATCTCCGCTGGGGGGTGGGGTGACAGCGCTTGCCGTGGTTTAAGGTGGCCCTCCCACACACCCTTTTTTCAGTGAGGCTCCAATTGGAGCTCTATTTCCATGGCCAGGGCCACACATGTGCAGCAGAGGGGTGTGACTGCCCAGTTGCAGGGGAATGCAATGACACTGGGAGTGACATTGCATCACCCAGCCCCAGATGCCCACCCTCCTAGCTATGCTACTGTCTCCAACCCAGTTCACTGATCAGGAAACATTGGCTGTAGGCATTCTCATATACAGGTGGCTTTTCCATGGATTTTATACCTGCAGATCTGGCTCAATGAGGATCCCCCAGACCCGCGTTGAACCAGACTTGGCCCCACCTGAACATTCCAAAGGCAACCAGAGTTGAGGGCTTCCCCACACCTCCTAATGCCTTATAAGGCATTAAAAAGTCACATCTGGTTTCCCTTTGGAAGTCAGTTTTTTGGCCGTTTAGTCAGATGTGCAGCTCTTGTCGCCTTTGGAAGCTTTAAAGGAGCCAAAATCACTGATTTTAGTATCCGCGGGGTTACCAAAAACAGGAATACCAAAGCCCCACCTGTATTCCAGAAGCAATAGACACTCATGTATATGTTCAGGAGCATCTCGAGTCAGAGATTAGGCCTATGAGACTTTTCCTGTCACTTACCAGCCTCTCCTGTAACTGGTCCTCCTACCTCATAATGGTAAATTTGCTTGGGAAGGAAAGAGACAGATTAGGCAGTCTTGGGATGAGCTCCCCCAACTTTGCCTTTTTAGGCCTCTTCAGATAACTTTTCAAAAGGTGGAGAATTACTTCTGAGAAGACTGGAAAAATCTGGGAAAAACTGTGTTAATCATATGTAAGTTTGTGGTGGAGCCTGCCACCACTATTCAAAAATTTCATGGTGCAATGCTAATTCTTACATACAAGTGGCTACCTGGTTATATGTTGAACAAACATATATATTGAAATAACCTGGTTATATGTTGAATTAACAGGCTAATGGCTGGATTTGGCAGTACCGCAGAATGACAGTAACATAGATGGCACCCATGTCTGAAAATAGATTACAAACTTTGGCTGTGATCCACACACTGAATTTCTCATCCGGAAATTAAAAAGTGGGGAATTAATTCAGGAATGTAAAACTCTTTCTAAGCAGATTATGATTCTATATTTATTAGCTGGGAACTGGTCAATCATTTAGCACACTTTAGGGTCATGGCAAAGCTAATGGACAACCCACTTTCCCTATGTGTCCAGGAGTACTATGCTCCTGATTGCCCTCTACCACAGAACAATACAGAACAGTTTCTTCCCCGGCAGAATTCTAGTTGTTCTTCTAGGTCTAAGAAAACAAACCCAACTCTTAAATGATGCATCCTACATAGCAATAATTTCCTCATGAAAGCTTGTGCCACAATTCATTAGCTGCCAAGGTTCTATGGGACTCCTTGTTGTTTTAACTACATCATACTAACATGGCTGTTTCTCCCTTAAAGGAGTGTGTTAAGAGCCCAGAATAATCTCATAGAAATCACACTGATGTCGATGAGAACATTTCAAGGCTGTTCCTAAGAATGTGGTTTGTGGATTTCAGCCTTTGATCATATTTGGCCACAATTCTCCTCACCAATGAATACAGACCTTTTTATTAATCACAAGCCTCCTTGTATTTCTCCTCATGATACGCGTGTAACTTTCCATTATGGGCTATTGCCATCCAAAGAAGAAAGAAAATTGTTTATGAAGATACGCAATCCATAAGTTGCTATTGTCCTTGGTAACACAGCTCAATTTTCTATGGAGTACACAAAAAGCAAATAATGGACTTTAAAGATCTGTACTTGAAGAGGAAAGAAGCTGAAACAGAAAATTTTCATAGCAAGGGTGCTCAGAACAGAAAAGAGAAAAGGAAATACACTAAGGAGAAGGTTGGACACTGAAGAGCCAACAGCGAAAGGATTCAGAGGGAACGGGGCATGAGAGAGTGTTTACTGCTTGGAGGGGGCACCACTCTGCAAATTATTTAGTTTTGCTCCAACATTTTCATGGCTGGAGCCTCCTGGCACTTTGCTTTATGGCTCTGCACTGCCCCCTACTGCTGATTCTGGCTACCCAGTGCTGTTTAAAAATCTCACATAGAAGCAAAAACACTGGACCACCTGAACTTCCAACTGTTCCCTCTTGAAATAAGTGGAAATAGAAACATCGGAGATGACAAATGAAGGAAAATCCGTTTCACAGCTGTCATCCTTTCTACAAGTTCATGCCTCAAATTTTCCGAAAGGCATTGAAGGGGCATTAGGAGGTCAATTTAAGTTTTCTAAGCGCCTGGATCATGGCATTCTGAGAAATGGGAAATGACTCAATTTTCATTGACCAAGAAAATTACATTTCAGTTTTAAGCTAATGTAGCTGTGAGGGTAAGGTTGTAATGTATAGTGTGTAAGTGAGCTTGCCGCTAATGGTATCCCCTTTAAATAATAGTTAATTCTTTGCATGATATATCATTTAAATCCTTGCTCTCCAGCACACTAGATTATTGTGGCTGTCATGAAACTGAAAAATTAACAGCACTTGCGGATGGGATGCAGCCAAGGAGAGCTCTTCGAACACTGCTCTGTTACATTCCTGGATAAAAGCTGATTTGCACAGCATTATTATTCATACCTACAAGTGTTACAGTTCCCTTTTATTGAAGCATAGCATGACATATACTGGCATTTCTTGAAGCTTTTTAGCATAGCTCCAGCTCCCAGTCTTTTGGTATAGTTCCAACAGCCTTGTCCTATGTAATAATACAACTTGGCCTGTATTCCAGGCAAGGGTGGTTAATCAAGCTGGGCAAAATGGTAGATTTGTGATGTGTACAGTTTTCTAATTGCAGCTAGAATTAGGGTTGGATTACAGTTCCAAAGTGGAAACTGGCAAAGATCACATTTTATGGTTTTGCCTTAAGAGTTCAGACATACCAAAAATGAATCCATTCTGGTACTCTGGAGACCTTCTCCTGTCCCTTTTCCTCTTTGGTTGGAAGAGCTTGGGCAATGATGAGATGGACTCCAGAGGAACTAGGGCCTCTATTAGACCCCAGGAAATACTTGCATAGCACAGCAACAGCTTGAGAAATGGCAAGCATGAGAAATGTAGGTAGATGCTACTGTAAGTGTGACAGTAGTGTCCAGAGACATCAGAGATTTCAGTATACAGGGGGGACCCCCATCATCTGCAGATCCCACATCCACGGTTTCATATATCCACGGATATGGGCTGCCCCCCTCCATGCCCCCACCTTCCAGAGGTGAGGAGAGATGTGCTCCTCTCGCCTTCAGAGGAGCTTCTGAGCCAAACAGACTGCAAACATCCACCTGCGACCTTGGCAGGCCTCAGAATGGCTGTTTTCAGCCAAAAACTGGAAGTAACTTTTTTTGGGATAAATCTGTCGTTCTGAAGCCCGCCGAGGCCACAGGTGGATGTCTGCTGCCTCTGTGGGGCTCAGAATCCCCTCCAGAGAAGAGGGAGCTGGGTTCCCCTTGCTTCCAGAGGGTCCAGGCTACGGGGATGGGTGTTCACACATATCTGCGGTTTCAGCTATCTGCAGGGAGTTCCGGAATGAAATCCCTGTGGACAAGCCTGCACTACTGTATCTAGATTCATCTATACATGCTTGCAGCAATATTTTAGGTCTAATATGACATCTTTCAAGTATCAGGTGACCAATGGGAAGTTAATGTTTTGTAAATAATGTATTCTTAATGAATTACAGTCCATGCTGAATAGCTGGTCATTCAGTTCATTACATCATGGACTGTGTTTACTCCTGAAAAAGCAACATAACACATTGCAACTGAAACATCTACATCCCTGATATAAACTGGGTTAATATTCATGCTTCCCAGGGAAGTTCAGGAACTATAACTCTTCAAAGGTGGGCAGGGTTCTAACAGAGTGGTGAAGATACGGAGGACAATCTAAAATCCCCAAGATTTGGCAGTGAAGAAGCCATGACAATTAACCTACATAAAACCAATGTTTATTTGAGCTCAGTTCTAGAGCACATGCTTTGTCTCTCTGCAGAAGATCCCAATTGCTTTCTATTGTAGGGTTGGATATGGTCTCCTTGCCTGGCAGAATCTGTCTAGGATTTCAGTCAGTGAAAACCATACTCATATAGATGGACCAATGATCTGATTCAGTATAAGGCAACTTGTTATGTTCACTGTAGATATGACCTCAGAGATTAAAAGCCTACAGTATTAACACTCAAATTTTTTTCTGCCCCAGTGTAGTCTGGTGAAGCCTTTAGCATGCTAAGCATCTATATAGATTGATGAATGCAATTGCATACCCGGTGGTTTTCTTGTAAATTTCATCTTTTTGTTAACTAAGAAAGAATTAGCAACACATACCTAAAATGACTATATGCCTGTTTGTGCAATTGTTCATAGAAATGTCCCGTGGAAATGTAACTGTGTATAACTCTGCACAGACTTATACGCTGCACTGTACTTGAATGACTGAAGTTATGAATATTTCGCTGCATCTCAAAAAAGACATAGTGGAAATGGAAAAGGTGCAAAAGAGAGCGACTAAGATGATTTTGGGGCTGGGGCACCTTCCTTATGAGGAAAGGCTACGGCGTTTGGGCCTCTTCAGCCTAGAAAAAAGACGCCTGAGGGGGGACATGATTGAGACATACAAAATTATGCAGGGGATGGACAGAGTGGATAGGGAGATGCTCTTTACACTCTCACATAATACCAGAACTAGGCGACATCCACTAAAATTGAGTGTTGGGCGGGTTAGGACAGACAAAAGAAAATATTTCTTTACTCAGCGTGTGGTCGGTCTGTGGAACTCCTTGCCACAGGATGTGGTGCTGGCATCTGGCCTGGATGCCTTTAAAAGGGGTTTGGACAAGTTTCTGGAGGAAAAACCCATTATGGGGTACAAGCCATGATGTGTATGCGCAACCTCCTGATTTTAGAAATGAGTTATGTCAGAATGCCAGATGCAAGGGAGGGCAGCAGGATAAGGTCTCTTGTTATCTGGTGTGCTTCCTGGGGCATTTGGTGGGCCGCTGTGAGATACAGGAAGCTGGACTAGATGGGCCTATGGCCTGATCCAGTGGGGCTGTTCTTATGTTCTTCGGCATACACCTGTTTCTACTAAGCCCTGCAAATGGAAGGAGGAGAACATGGATTGTTGCATAGCATGGAGGATAATTTTTTTCTATGATGAGCTGAAAATGCAGCAGTTGAATAACACATATCAGTTACATTCAGCTATGCTATCCATTAGCAGATGCATGTCTCATTTTTGAAATAATGGTTTGATGATCCATGAGGGTATGGGAAGCATTTTGTTGTTAGTGATGTTTCTAGATAGGAAGTAAATATTCTGCGAGGAAATATTGCTATTCTCCCCCCCCCCCACCGAGCATTCTGGTTAAAAAAATATAGACAGAAATTTAGAGGAATGGGTCTTGTATATCACATTTGTGCATGTCCTGCCCTGAGGGGGAATGGAAGAGAACAGCATTTAGGTAATAATTTTATAACATCTACACCATTCGTAAAAAAGAAAAAAAAAATCCTGCTTTTCCATGCAGACCAGATGGAAAAATTAATTCAAACAAGGCTGATCTTCCATTGAATAGATGGGATATCAGTCTGGAAAACGGATATTTAGATGTGCTTCCTAGTCAATTGCACTGCATTTTCTTTTGCCCTTGCTCTCCCTGTCATCATTCACCTGCATAAAGCTTGGGGTCCTACGGAAGCAGAGAGAGAGAGAGAGAGGGGCGTGCAGGTGCCTGCTCTAGGAGGAATTTGCCATCTTCTACCTTTTAAAAGTGTTTCTCACAGATAACAGAATCGAAATTGCTCCTATTCTCTTCCTAAGTGTTCACAGAATTACAATGCACCACTTACTGAATTACTGCCCAGGACAGAGATACAGTATAATGCTTAAAAGCCTTTATTGGATCCTGACTGCTTACCAAAGGCCCACCCTATTTGGATGCTGCAGTACAACTAAGATCAGTACCACAAGGGTCCAGTTCCAAGCTTGTTCTGGTAAAAAAAGGTTAGTTTCCCAGTAATACCCCCAGCATCCATGGGAACACCAACACAACCTGTTATCCACAGAGCAGCATCCTGATGGAAGTGCGTCATCACCATGACATTAGCTTTTCTTCACTGTGACCTCAGCATGTGGCATCTGGTGAAGTCAGCATGACATTCCATCTGACATCTGTGTGTCACCACTGTGAAGCTGGCAGTTCATTCATGCGACATCTGTGCATCATCAGTGTGATGTCCAAGGAGCCAATCACTGCATCCAATCAGCCCCAACACTGGCAGCCAGGAAAGCACCATCAGGGTGAACTGAGCATCGGATGGGGGCAAGTGCAGGGCCCATAATTGGCCAGTAATGAAGGAAGGGGGATACCTTTGGGAATGAGCAACAGGCACAACTTTCAACCATAAGGAAATGCCCCAAGGTCATTGCACGCAAACACAAAAGATGACACAAGGATGCCACCCACTTCCTACAGGAGTTGCAATGGCATCAGCAGCAAAGGGACAAAAGCAAAGGACTGCTAAGAGCTCCAGCATGGAGGGTTCAAGTCCTCACAAAAGTCACTCACACAAACATGCATATCTACAGAGTACATTTTTTGAGCATATCAAAGCAAGAGAAAGATAGCTCCCTTGAAGGAAGGCACTATGGACGCAATCCAAACCCCTTATGTCAGTACTTTCCAGCACTGGCATAGCGGTGTCAATGGGACATGTGCTGCATCCTGCAGTTAGGGGTCACACAAAGAGGCCTCCTCAAAGTAAGGGAATGTTTGTTCCCTGACCTCAGAGCTGCATTGCCCTTATGTCAGTGCTGGAAAGCACTGACATAAGGGGTTAGGATTGCACCCTATGTGAAACAAACACTTGCATGTTTGTGGTGGTGACAGCCACCAGGTGGAAGCCACCCTGGAAGGCAGGGGAGGGTAGCTCACTGAACAAAGACACGGGCTGAGAGCCAGACAAGATCAGTTTGAGCCCAGCTAAGGGACTTGCCCTAGCTGAGTCTTCCTGGCATAGAAAACCTGCAATAAGAATTCTGAGGAGACAAGAGTTAACAAAGTATCTTGTCATTCATGTTGTGAAGGACTAGGGGTTGCTTCTGAAAAGTGCTTCATTGTGCACTAAACGTACTTTCACTATGGTTCCTATCCTGAAGTTCCCATCCAGGAGTTCCCTTTTGAGAGACCATATAGCCCCTTGCCACATTTCTGACCATTTGAGTTGTGGTCTCCCCGACAGGGGCTTTAGCACTGGGGTTGGCTGCCAGTCTGTATCCTATGCTCCATCATCAAAAGGTTGGTAGGATGGGGGAGGCAAAAGGTGCCATGATCTGCTGGTTTTTCCTTCACCATTGCTCCTCATATAAGGCAGCTCTTTCATTAGCATACCATTCTTCTGGTATCCATTGTCAGCATTATAAGAATATGCCGCATACTGACTCCTCCTTGTCCCTCCTACATCTCTCCCCCATCACACCCAATCTCCTCCTCTTTTGGTATCTTTGCCAGCACAGTTGCACTAGCATCCAAGTGGCACCCTTTGACTGACTTTTGCCAAGTGGCAAAGTGACTGACTTTGTGGCTAACAAACCTATTGGACTGTTGACTTATGGCTCTGCCTTGTGGACTGACTTTCTGGCTAATTGATTATTTGGCTCACTGACTAACGGACTACTCGAACAGGCTGCGGAGAGCTGGGGAGCTAAGGTGTGCTGCTATACCTGGAAGGACTGCTGCCTTAGGAACTGGGTCCCTGCAGTTTAAACAGGCAAGCTACCCTGGTGGTGGAGTCTAGCAGTACTGCAGTAGAGAACTGGGGCCATTGTTGGGGGAAACGAAAAGGGAGCTAATTAATTTAAGAGTGGGCATAAGTTCCCTAAGTGAGGCTTGGATTGGGAATCTGGCAGAACAAATTGGTACCAGGAGTGGGGTTCAAGCCCAAGGCAATTAGCATCCCCTTGCTTAACAAGAGAGCAAAGCAAATGGATCTCTGGCAGAACTGGGAGGCCCTGGACCTTGCTATATGGAAAGCAAATGCTCCTGCCCTATTATGGAGCATCTGGGCTACTCTGAGCATTCTTTGGACAATATTCCAGATGGTGTAGTATATGGGAGGATTCATTAAATATGGCATCCTTTCCCTGAAAAGGCTCAGAGGGTCAGGTGGGGAGGATGTAGAGAAGAGAACTTTGAGAGAGAAAGTTGCCAGGTTAAAAGGGCTAATTCACATAGAAAGAGAGAAAAATCTCACATATGTGGAGGCCTTGGCAAATGCCCACAAAGATATAAAGGCAGCAGAAAGCCTTAATAAGGCACAGGCAGGACGCCTGGTTGAACTAAAGTGCTGGTCTCAACTAGAGATAAAGGGGTGGGGCTGCTGTAGCAGCAAAGAGGGCCTCTTTGACTCTTTTCAGGCTGGCAGATTGGGAAGCACTGTGTTTGTTGCCAATTTGAATTATAAACTTGGCTGGAAGAAACTGAAGGATGTGTTCAGCATAGCCGGTGTGGTTGTCTGTGCAGACAAAGACAAAGATGGCAGAAGTCGAGGGATTGGCACTGTGACTTTTGAGCCAGTGATTGAAGCTGTTCAGGCCATCTCCATGTTCAATGGGAAGTTGCTGTTTGATTGATAGATGCATGTGAAGATGGATGAACGAGCCTTACTAAAAGGAGACTGCTTTACTCCAGAGTGGCCCCAGCAGCTTCCTCATGGACTTGGGGGCATTGGTATGGGGCTGGGACCAGGAGGGATACCTATTGATGCAAACCACTTGAACAAGGGCCTGGGAATAGGCAACTTGGAACCTGGAGGAATGGGTATAAAAGGCTTGGGCTTTAGGATGAACAAAATGGGAGGAATGGAAGGCCCTTTCTGTGGTGTGGAGAGTTTGGGCCATTACCCGCCTAGAATGGGGCTTGGCAGGATGAATAAAATGGGCTGTGCAGTTGGAGGTGGGTTTGAAAGAGACTCCCCAAGAAATAGAATGGGAATGCCTCATAGTTTTGGGGATGCCCTAGAGAGGGGAACAGATGGAGGTGGAGGAGCCAGCATGCCTGCTATTAATAGGATGGCCTCTGGACTTAACTGCAGGACCACTAGGATTGATAGGCTGCCCTCTGGGATGGGGCATGACATAGACCAAATGGGCACCAGAATTGATAGGAAGGGATTGGACTGTATGGGAGCTTCAGCAACTAGTATGGAAAAGATGAGGCAGACCAAGGGGTGGATGGCCCAAGAAAGAAAACAGGCTAAGGGGTTGATGGCACAAGAAAGAAAACAACGGACAATTGATCAAGGGGACCACTGTGACACCAAGGGGTGGAATGTATTGGAATCAAAGAAGATCTGGTGAGGAGATAGATGTGGTATCAGCAGTGCCCCCTTTAAGGGTAAGGCCTGGGCATCCAGCAGAGTGTGCTGCACAGCTGCAGCCACTTGAAGGCAATAGGGCCCTCAGGCATAAAAGCACCTGCTGAAGGGAGAGTTTGGTGCAGGTAGCAGAAGGAGGAAAACTTGAGGAAGGACAGACTGGATTAATGGACTGAGGAATTGATGGCTAATGGACTGATGTGTGAATGAACTTTGGAAGCTGCTGGAGCAGAAACTACTGGAGACACTAAGACTGATGTTTGGCTGCTGCGCCCAAGACCTGCTGAGGACCAAGGGGCTGCTGTAGTGGTGGGAGGCTGCTGGCAAGAAGGAGGACGTCTGTAGGTTAAACAGGTAAGCTACCCTGGTGGTGGGGTCCAGCAGTACTGCAAGGCAGAACAGGGTCACTTTTGAGGAAAGAAGGGGAGCTAATTAGGTAAAAGTGAGCATAGTTCTCCAGGAGGAACTTGGACTGGGAATCTGGCAGAACACCCTGATAACAGATACAATTGGTAAACAAAGTTCTGTTCTGTATTTAACAGCATTCAGCCCCATCAGATTCCCCCACCTAGGATATTGCAGACAGTCCTATACCAGACATGGGTACAGCTCAAGACAAGAAAGTGTGTTTATCTCAGAAAGCCTGAGGAATGAGGAATTTCTCATATATGATACTTGTTTTGATTTTTTTAAAATCCTGGAAAATTTCAAGTCAGTTCTGTAGTTAAATCTTTTCGTATGTACAAGTAGTACTGTATTCAGTTATTAACCCTGAAATACATGAGCACTCCAGAGTAGAAACTTTTGCAAGCTTTTTTTTCTGCTCATTTCTCCTTTTCTTAATCCCTTCAGGTGCTTTTCTTTTTAGGGCTGCTGAATATGATAGCCTGGACCAAAACTAGGTTGGAGCCATTCAATTATTCCTGCTGATAATTATCTGTTGCTATCTAATCTTTTATTGATGTCTAATCCCAAATCATATTAATTCAAACCATCGTTAACAGTCTCGGAGCCCAATCCTATGCATGTCTACCCAGAAGTAAATCCTATTATAGACAATGGGGCTCATCCCAGGTAAGTGTGGATAGGATTGCAGTCTTAGAGCCCAATGCAATGCATGTCTACTCAGAAGTCCCATTAGAGTCAGTGGGGCTTACTCCCAGGTAAGTGTGGGAAGTATATATGCTTTCTGGGAAGGCCCCATTGAATACAGTGGGACATATTTCTGAGGAAATTTGCATAGGACTGTGCTGCTAGACCTGGTCTTGTCCATAGAAGTATTTCATGCATTCTGAAAAAGAAAATGCAGTTTTTCTTAAGGATTTGTCAGTTGAAAGGTTCATAGTACCCTGTCAAAAATGTAAGTTCATAACTCTTTCCCCTTAAGACAAGATCTGTGTAATAGCAACAGGTTAAACTTTTGCAGTAAGCAATGTTAACTTTAATTCTGAGAGGCAGGGTTGGCAAGAAGCTTCCCCAACATACAGAATACCCATCAGTTCATTAACAACCACATTGCTTCAGCTGGGCCATAAGCTCACTGCAGCTTAAGTTCTTCTCTTATGTTCTTCTTGGTCTCCTTTTTCTCAGTCACAAAACCTCACAATCTCCATGTTTTAACAAGATTCTTCATGGTCCTCATGAAACAGGAACTATATGGAAGCATGTCGAGCACACAAAAACATCATGGGATACAGTTCCATGATTCAACAGCACAGATAAACACAGAATCGGTGGAGAAACTAGAGAAAGACAGAAAAAAAAATTTCAAGTATAATTTCTAAACTAGAAATATGGTATTCAACCATTGTGTTAGGCAAGCACATACAGAAGTACTGAGTGCAAAATTCACTATGCCAGTTATGACTGAAATAATAGTTTAAAAATTACAATTCTGATCTATTTTAAGGCTATAAATGGTTGGCAACCTTCAGTCTCAAAAGACTATGGTATAGGCCTATAGCACCCGGTATTCCCAGGCGGTCTCCCATCCAAGTACTAACCAGGCCTGACTCTGCTTAGCTTCCAAGATCAGACAAGATAGGTGTGAAAATATATGGACAATGTTGTGTCCGTTTTCAAAGGCCAAGGGCTTGCTGAGCAGAACTTCCACTGCCAGCCACTAGCAAAAGCAGCAGATTCTATAAATATATGCAGATATGTTTACTTTTCATAATCAGTTACAACATCCAGCCTTTCTTGGCACAGAGGTTGTGTTACTTGGGTGAGACTTTTGAGTCCTACCCACCCTGTGTTCTAGCACTTTTATATAGTTTATAGCCAGATCTGGGAAGTAATCTGATTTCAATAAAAACAGAGTCTTAGAATTCCTCCTAAGCTCCAGTTGTGCCTTAGTTGCTGCCTGTTCTGTAATCCTACTCCTTGACTTATCGGAAGATAGCAATGAGACCTATGAAGAATGATGTTTTGCCTATCTGTTTGACTCATTTGAAAAGGATGGGTATTAACAAAGAATGTCACACCATTTTAAACATCTTCCTGTTTATGTCATAGGGGCTAAAGCAGATCAGCCTGATGGAGTCCCTTCGACATCAGTAGGAAGAATTGGTCTATGGAACAAACTTCCTGGTATTTCATATGTTTTAAAATGTGCTTAAGTAATGTGACAAATTAATATCAATAAAGCCATATGAGAATAGTTAATAATGCATTGTTTCTGGCTGCACTTTATCTTTTCTGAATACCAGAAGGAATCCCTGAGACACAAGATACTAGGTGTGGCCTTAGCAAGGATTCATATGGCTAAGAATCACAGCCCTTTGTATCTACTGCAGGAAAGAGGACAGGGCTGCAAATTGCTTTCATTCACTGTTACAATACTGATTTTTTTAAAAGCAGAATGCACCCACAAAAGACAGCTAGTGTGTAAATGGCGTTAAAAACTGTAGTTACTGTAATTATATGGAGCATTTTACAAGCAACCGGGGACTGCTTTGGATAGATGAATGAAAAGGCACTGCATAGCTGGCACTGCTTTTCATTCACACCTCTTGTTTCCAGGGTAGTATTCTAGGACAAAATCTGATAAGATTGGGGACTTTTATTATCACATTTGATCTCACTTGGAGCACTTTCTAGCAGAAAGACTTTCAAAGATCTCATAAAAGATAGATAAGCCCGTGTTTTCCTCCTCCTCAATTCAGCTGCACATTCATTTTTAGAGAAGCTTAACTGAGCTGTCCACACAGCCTTTCCTAATCACATGGTGCATCATGACTGCTTCGTGAATGCATGCCAACCAAGTCAATGCATATCTTTTTAGACTCAGATGACATGCTTTTTCTTATTGGACCTGGAATGAAATGCAACTTGCTTCCATTTGTATATATTTTATGGATCCTTTATTTGTACTCTCAGGCAATCTTGGACACAACAGGAAATAATTAGAAGCAAGAAATGTCAAAATTAACCGATAGTGAGGGTTTGTAGGAAAACAATCCATTTATTCCAGGCTTACTTTAAATTTGTTGTTGTTGGTTCTTTGGTGCCCTGAGAAACATTTGCTCAGATGCCTTGAAAGGCAAAAGTCTGAAGTTATATACATTGATTTTTCACTTACTGGTGAAAGTATCGGGACATGGTCCTCATGAATTGGGCATCACATGGAAGGCACATGAAACTCTCTGCTGTGGGAGTTCCATGCTCTGACTCATTGCTCACTGCCCAAATTTTGATGATGAGGTTATTTTAGATTCATTAACATTATTAAATGCTTAATTGCAATTTCCCTAAACTTCTGATGGTTTTTGTATTTTTTAAAATGGAAAAGGACGGTTTCCTCTGTACGCCATTCCCATGACAAAGTGTCATGGGAATGCTATCTGAAGCAAGATTAAGGGTGCAATCCTAACTGCGCCCTAGGTACAGTTCCTGGCACAAGTCCCTTGCACTGGCCCAGGAGGCCGTGCCTCCTCAGGAGTAGGCTGGGCTGGCTCAGGGATGTGTGCTGGCCCATGGGGGCTGCATCCAGCCTCCATGCCAGCTTGGGCAGGGAGGGTTGCATTGGCCAAACTCTGCCAGTGCAGGGGTCTGGGGAGGGTGGGGAGGAGGCAGGAGAGAGACATTCCAGAGTGGGGGAGGGAGGGGGGCATTCCAGAAGGTGGGCAGGGAGCAGGAGGCAGGGCTGGGACCCAGGCAGTTATGCTGAATCCCTACCCAGTTCTGAGCAATGTGGAGTAGCTCAAAGCCATTGGGGCTGCAGTGTTTTACTTGGGGCTAAGGCAGTGTTATTCAAACTGAGGCACAGTTTGAATAACTGTGGGAGGAGCCAGGAACTCAAAGGGGAGGAGTGGGATGACCTTTCTGTCACACCCCTGGGCAGAATACGAGCCCATCTTCTGCCCTTCTGTGTGCTTTTTTAAAGCAGAAGAAACAGGAGTTGCTCAGCTGCGAGAGTGGCTGCTACTGCCCCGCCCTCTTCTCCCTCCACTCTGAGGCTGCCGCCTTCTATGTTAGCTGCATGTTTGCAAAGCTGTTCCACTGCAGCCCCCCTCTGGCGAGTGCCAAGCATGCTCATTTTGCAGTCCTTGTCTGACCGTCAGAAAAAACCCTCCTTGATCCTTGTCTGGTTGGTTCCTAGTTCCCAGCTTGGGATCCCTTCTCATCAAAGTGAAATTTCTCTTTTCAACCCCCTCCTTCTTCCACTCCTCCCTTTCAATCTCCATACTGTTTGACCTCTCATGTGAACTGTGGGACAAGGGCTCCCTCCACTGCTTGCTGTTTCATGTCTATGATGCAGCAGCAGTGAAGGAAAAGCTGGCCTTGCTTTGTGCAAGGTCTTCTATAGGCCTTGAGCTATTGCAAGACCTTCATTCATTCTTACAAGTTCCATCTCTAATATATTCATTTATGTAAGTTCATTCAGATTTGAAATGTAGATTCTTTTATTTCCTGGCCCCCAACACAGTGTCAGAGAGATGATGTGGCCCTCCTGCCAAAAGGTTTGGACACCCCTGCTTTAAAACTATGGGGCTGAGTTATGAGTAAAGTATACATCTTTGCCATATAAATGGGAAAGGTCATTCATTCACAACAGGGGTAAGAGTCTTGCCTTTGTTTAGTTTGTAGCTGCTGGAAAAAAAAAGCCTGTTAGTATTTCAGAAAATGTTGTATTTAGTGAGGAAATCTATCAAACAGACAGAGCACTCATCCTTGATGCCTGAATAAATGTCTGCTTGAACAAATTTCTTAATTAGTTAGTGCTTTAGTTGTTGGAGGATAACTTAGTGGGAATGAAAAAAATACCTTCAAGAGATACTACAATTACTGATAGTATATGGAAATGTTTTTAGCCTTAAAAACCATGGCTGAAAGATCAGCAGCATCTTAAGAGTGAAATGAAATCTAAAGATTTTTTTAAAGGAGCTAATAAACTGGAATCTGTCAGATCATCTTTATTTAAGCAGAGTGATCAGATGCAATGGAGGACAGTGTTTCTACCTTGAACCATTGTATAACAGAGGGAATTTTGGCAGGTGCAGCTTTTTAAACACTTTCATGTTGAGCTGCTTCTGCCCAAATTCCTTCTTCTATACAATGGTTAAAGTTAGAGGCACTCTGTCCTCCATTGCATCAGGCCACCTTGTATATAAGGCTCTATGCAAGAAAGGTGGGTGCTTCTGATATCCTTTGATCAGTGCAGTTTAGAGATAAAAGGAGCTCGGCATGGGCCAGCAGTAAATAAAGGGCAACCCAAAAATATTAAGGGAGGTCCAGTATTCAGATTCATGAACTGTAGCCACAGGGCGCAAATTGGACAATTTGCCAGGTTGCTGGCATGGAAATAGCTTGGGGGTTCAGTGCTTCTTAAACTAACATAGGAGAGATGCCTGTCTCTTCTGTGGGGACAGCTCCATCCCAGCTTCAGTGACCTATGGCTCATGCCCTGTTTTGGGGTATCAACAAGTTTGCCAGTTCAGAGTCACCATGAATTGGTACCTGAGAGTGGATAAATCTTTACATTTCAAAATTCATTTCTGAGAGAGAGTGTAATTCAATAGGTAATGCAATGAATATTTGTATTTCTCGATTCATTGTGTTTACATCCTGTCTTTCATCTCTTTCCACTCAAAGATGATGTACAGTGGGCCCTCAGTATCTGCGGCCCTGGATGGGGCCCAGCACTGGATGGATGCTGCCTAGAGCAAGGTAACCGCTCTGGGAGGCGGTGCAGGTGTTTGGGGTGGGGGGAGGCATTCTGGAGCAGAGGGCTCTTCCAACAGATACTATTGTCTGTGTCTGGCTGCAAAGTCCGACACAGAGGCTCTCACATCTACACCGGCAAAACAGTCAGTGCAGATGTGAAAGCCCCACTGCAGGGCCTGGGGCTTTCTCCGAGGAGTCCTCCAATGGCTTCCCAGTGCCCACGGGATACAATGGTCACCATTTGGGCACTACTGTTCTCCAAGTGCAGGGATTCCCAGGATTGGGCTGCCCACCAGTTTGCACAACATTTCAGTAGTGAATCAGTAGACGGGAGAGTCAGCAGACTCAGCTAGTTTATGTATCCCAAATTATTCAGACATGTCAGCACACTACAAAGTTGCAAGTATTTTTGTTTTGTTTTACACTTAGGGAGCATTAAAATCAATGGAGAATCCTTATCAATTAAAACTTTGAAAATGGTGTGAATGTCAGCGGAGGGACTCCATGAGGTCCATCACCTTGAACAGATGTTGTCATATGCTTTCAAATCTTGTTTTGTAAACATAGTCTAAAAGCTTTGACAAAAGTTCAAAGTGGTGACATGCAAAAGTTGTTTTTTTTATAAGAGTCTTTAAAAGTGTATATGATTAAAGCCCAAGAGTTAGCAACACTTGGAAGGAATTTGACATAAAGTCAGTAAAAATAATTTTTTCCCCATTTTCAAGTAATGAGAAAAAAAAAAATTTATGGTTCTGCTTCAAAAGCACTAATTTGGGTTAAGTTCAAAATTAACATCTTGGTTAGATTTTTGATCTTGAACTGCTGAAGAATATAAATAAATGCCTTTGCCATCCAATTTTAAGTCCACTGGTGCTCTCATTTTTAAACACAAATTTTGACAGCATTCCGTTCAGTTTCCTATTTACTCTGAAATCTAGGAAGACAGACAGGATAGTGAAATATAATTAGTTCTATACACACAAATCCCTGTAGATTAATTGAATCCATATATTATGTTCCCTGATGCTTAAATCTTGTATACTCAAGACCCCTGACTAATGAACTGAAGTGGCATACAACATTAAAAAATAGAAATCACAAAGAATGTATTCCTTTCACCATACATAAGAACTGAACCATAGCCATGAACTATTGTGCTATGACTGTAGACCAGTGATTTTCAAGCAGTGTGCCATGGCACACTGATGTGCCACGAATGGGCAGCAGGTTTACTGCAGGAATTTGCCAAAGGGTCATTTATTATTAGGGCCATTGGGGGATGTTAGCCCCCCACCAGCAGCATGGTGTGCCTTGTCAATTATCGAAAGGTGTGTCTTGACAATTTTAGCACCTTGTCAGTGTGCTAAGGTTAAAAATTGCTGCTGTAGACTAACTACTAATAGGAAGAAGCGTTCTTCAACATTCTTGTTTTTTTCCCAGGAGGAAAAGTGTAGAAAGCAGTGCTATGTGTTTTTATTCCAAGGGCACATCTTTTTATAAATTATAGTTATAAATTATTATAACTTCACCTTAAAAGTATAGTCTTAGATGATACAGGTAGCCATTACCCATGCACCCTCAGTATTTATTTTTTCAGATTTCCCAGTTTTTTTGTTTTTTTTTGCAGATTTTCAGGTTGTGTGCAGAAAGCAGTATTATGTGTTTTATTTTGTCACCTAAAAATCACACCTCTGCCAATAGGCATGGCTATAGGTTTTCTGTTCTTTGGATCTACGCTACATATTGAACCTTGACTGGGCAAAAGAAGACAAATTGTGTATGTTAGAAAGAGCAAGGATGTGAAGAAACTCATTTTTAGTCTTCAAGGACCACTTCATAGCTGTACAATGTCTAAATATTTGACATTCTTTGAAACTGTTTTGATGATCAAGCAGGTTTTAAAAACTTATTTCTCTTTAAAGTGGTGAGAAAATGGCAAACTCATTAAAATATTCCTTCTTCATAAAGGAAAAACTATGAGCAGCTGCCTCACTTTAAATAAATTAGAAACAGTTATTAAAGAACAGCTCTTAAAAATTGTTCCAAATACTATACAGGAGGCTCTGTCTTCCAATATATAGGGTGCAATCCAGAAAGTGAACAATCTTCAGTCCCAGTGATTTTGATGACTCATGCGTTTCAACAAGTATCTCTGCTGTGCTGTGCAGTAAAGAACACTGTTTCCTCACGTATACCTGTCTTAAGCTATATTTATGTAGCTGGACTGCAAGCAACTAGATTCTGAGCATCTCACAAATTCCCTTCTTGATTAAAACAGAAAACTGAGGCAAGAACAGTTTAAATGCTTTGACTAAAGGTGTGCAACATATGAGGAAAATCTGTGATTTAAACCAGCAGCTAAGCTGTAAATCTATCATTCATTGATCACATATTTCATTGTTTCCACTGAATTTCTGATCTAATGCATTCAGAGGGCATTACTCTAAACTTTCTGTGATGTTCGTTTCAGCTCAAAAGTTTTTGTGCAACTAAAAATGTGCTTAAAGTCAACCCATTGCTCTTGAGCAAACATGGATAGGATTGTACTGTGCAACTGTGCAATCCTAAGCACATGTATAAGAAGTGAGTTCCTCAAAGAATAGATGTATCTGCTTAGTGGACGTGTATGTACTTTAGTGTATTTACACAGACCTGTACTCAGTAGATACATCTGATTGGGCTATGACAGTTGTATTTACACATTCTCAAAATACTTGGAAATGTGAAAGCTGGTAAGTATCTTCTTTTGCCAAAATAAACACTTTTTAAAAGATAAATATCTGAATCTCAACCTAATGAAGCAACTGACCCATGAAGTGCATTTAATTTAACTCATGATTTGTTCTCATCCTAAGATATACCCAAACCTGTACCGCTAATCACTTGTTTTTTTTAATTGAATCCTGACCTTTTAATCTAGCTTTTTTCCTTGATTGTGAATGACAGTGACCTTTATCTAAAAGAAAACAGATATTCTCATGCAAAAATATGCAAACTAAACATGTAAATTCTACAGTAAGAGAGATGTGCAAAGTCTTCTGGGGAGAAATTAGTCTGGAGGGGAAGCATATATTACATTTGAAGCAACTGAGGGGACAGGAGACAGAATTTGTCACAAGAACTGGCTTGAAGAAACAGCTATTGGAAACCTTGAGTCTGTATCGGGCTACTTTCTAGTTCTTGGAAATATCAGCATAAATATCCATTTTTACTGAGTGGTTTAGTATGTTATGGTGTTCACAAAACAATAAAAATGCTATAACACAATCAGGTAAACATCACCATGGCACTGACTTGGGAAAAAAAAGGCCTCAATAGTTTGCGTTCAAGGAACTGGGTCTCCCCCCCCACCCCCGCTGAAAGAACAGCAGCAAAAAGTTGTGACAAATTTAGACCTGAAATACTCTGAACTTCTGCATTCAATTTACTGCCACACAATCTGCCAGGCTATGGATCCTAGTCATTTCAACTGGGCTTCTAAATGCAATGGTTGGTGGATCATACCCTGTTGTATTAAAACATGCCATGTGTATCCTTCAGTGATTTCTTTCCAAGTCTTTTTAAAACTGTTGGTGAAAGTGGGTGTGCTAGAAAAGGGAAAGGACATAACTGGGGAAAGCGCAGAATCACCTTCCTCCCATCACACCTTTAAGAACACATTTTCCTGCGTTTAAAACAAAAACACATTGACAATACTTGCGCAAACAGCGGCATGTGCAAACGGAACTGTAACATAATCCTATAATCTGCATTTTCCGCTCTCCCCATGATTCTTTCCTTTGAATAGCTGCAAATTTAAGGAAAAAAAATCTGCCCAATAACTGTTCAATTTTTTTTTTTTAAGCAACTGTGGTTGTACTTGTGGTGGCAGAACTCAGTGATGAGGATTTCACCAAACAAATCTACGGCAAGTATTCCTCTGCTAGAAAATCCAACACAACACAACAGTACCTGACATAGCATATACTTTCACGATTAACAGCAGGGGGTTGTCAGACTGCTATTTCTGAAATAAACAGATTTATCCTGACAGATAATCAGCAGTTTGCACTGGCTAATACATACTTATCATCCAGCACTGACATCATTACGTTAAAAGCACGCTTACTGTAATCTTTCATAGGAAATTAAACAGGGCTATGTACTTAAAGTGGATTTTTTTTTATGTACTGCTATGCAGGGTAAAGTTAGAGGAAGTTGTATATATATTGGAAAACACACAACATATTCCATGAATATGTGGTAGTCAAAATAATTTGCTTGCATATTTGACTCTTTTAGTATATTTTCTGAAGAAAACATTTGCAAATATTTAGAAAATAAAGTATATCCAGTGAATGAGCAGCACATACATATACGTTTCTAGTAATATGTAGATTCGTATGTAGACCTGTGATATTCCAAGTCTGTCATTTGTAGCATCAAAAACAAAAGTGCTGAAAACAATGTTTGGTGTAACCTGAAATCCAATGAATTGCAGAGATTTGCAAAATGCAAATTCTGCCACAAAGTTTCTTTCAAACTTGCAGCATCACCATTTATATTGAAGAGAAAACTAATTTAATCATAATATATACTGCATTATTTTAATCTTTTTACACTCTCACTCTCAAGGCAGCTGATCAGCATTTAGGATATATCATTACTGTGAAATCATCATGATGCTAGTCCATACTTTGCTACAGAGAGTTTGCCATGAGACAAACTCATTAATGAGTGTAAGTTTTTACACTCATTAATGAGTGTAAGTTTTTCAGCTCATATTTCATTACTTCATGTATCTGATATAATGGGACCGCAGTCCATTACGGCTTTTGCTACAATGAATATTTATTATTCTGTAAGGTGTCACTATTCTGCAATTTAAACAATAAGATAGTAACTGACATATGCCTTGTATTTTTTATACTAAATCTAGTGGCTACAATTCAGTTCAGAATTAATGGTGCAATCCTACACACACTTTCCTGGGAGCAACCCCATTTAATACAATGGGGCTTACTTTTGAATGCATAGAAGGGCAGCAAGTGTAATTAAGCCCACTGAAATGTTCAGTGGTGGCAAGAACTCTCTCTCTTTCTCTGTGTGTGTATTGGCAGACAGACTGGCCAATATAGTTAATACTTAATTAGAAACTAAATTAAATGAAAGGTTGCATAAATATTTACAACTGAAATGCAACACAAGTTTATCAATTAGTTCCATAATTAATAAACTAATTAATAATCTTAATTTGTGAACTTTTAAATGCAATCCTTGACATAACCATAATACATTATCAGATTTACAAATTTGGAAAATATATCAGATTTAGATCTGCAGTAAAGACACATTTATTAGGATGTGGATACATTCTGCCACATTTGTCTGAAGTGACCAGTAATTCATAGATACCAGCTTGCATACATAGCTACTCTTACACAGATTCATCTTAGTATGGAAAGGAGGTACAGAGTATTATCTTGAGCCAGAGGTTGAAATGTGCTGGTCTTTTGAAAATATAGTTCATGTTGTCTACAATTATCCAGATTGGTTCCTGCTATGAAATCTACTGAGTCACATTTTTCAAAGACAGTCCATGACATTAAATTATGAATGAAATTTAAATTATGAAGATTTTTGCCCCTAAACATGCAATGCCCAAGTTGAGGGCTGCTTATAAACATGAATGGGGCTTATATGGAAAGTCCTTCCCCAGCACCTAGTTCTCACCCTCCTTTTTATGATCTTTGATAGGTCATAACATCATGCATATATCTCTACCTGCAAAAGAAAATAAAAAGCCTTCACAGAGAGTATGGATCTGGCTCTTGGCATTTCAGTCACAGGTCTGTAAAATAAACCAGTGATCTAAACTGGTAATGAAGAAACTTGATTCCCTGATGAACCAATTTTGGAACCTGTGTAATATCTCTCATGACTGGGAAATGCTCTGGTCCCCAAGTATCTGGAATTGCTCTGAGGGAGGAAGAAAAATGGGATTTATATCTCTGCCAGGTTCCCAACATGCAGAAATGTGGAGTCGGGCAAATAAATAACACCAGAACACTCTGTTCAGGATGTACGTCAGAAACATCACACTGTAGTATTGTAGTGCTGAACTTGTTTTAGTCCGAACAGGGTCTGAAATGCTGGCTTCAGAACCATGTCACGATCTCAAGAGAAAGTGGAAGAATCCCTCCTACTTTTACCACCTATCATTGGTAGCCTCTTTACTCAGCTGCCTGTTTGCATGGGATAGTGGTTCTCAAACGTTTTAGCACTGGGTCCCACTTTTTAGAATGATAGCCTGTCAGGACCCACTGGAAGTTATGTCATTAACCTGAAAATGGTGTCATGGCCAGAAGTGACATCATCAAGCAGGAAAATGTGTAAAACCCCTTGCATGACAAAATCAAATCAATTAAGGGCGCAATCCTAACCCCTTATGTCAGTACTTTCCAGCACTGGCATAGCGACGTCAATGGGACATGTGCTGCATCCTGCAGTTGGGTGTCACTCACGGAGGCCTCAAAGTAAGGGAATGTTTGTTCCCTTACCTCGGAGCTGCATTGCCCTTATGTTAGTGCTGGCACTGACATAAGGGGTTAGGATTGCGCCCTATGTAAATTAAAACTTTACAATATGTCTAAAAATCTATTTAAAATAAAGAACCCTCCTAACCCTCCCAAGCAGTTGCTGATTTGTTTTAAAAAAAAAAATCCCCAAACATCCAAAAGGCTGCAATCTTATTCACAGTTATCCAGGAGTAAACCTCAGTGACTATTATTGTTAAAAGCATATACATTTTAGCCTGTTAAAAGTACAGATCTGTAACATTTCCCTAAATGCAGTCACATACCATGGTGCCCTGACGTCAAGTCTAATGTATTAAAAATAAAATACACTTTGAAAGAAATGGGGTCCCACCTGAAATTGGCCTGTGACACACCTAGTGGGTCCTGACCCATAGTTTGATGAAACACTGGTATAAGGAATAAGCAAACATAGCACAGGTGACAGAAAAAGTAGAATATGCCAGATATTTGTTTAAATGAGGAGTCAAAATCCTTTGCCAAGTTTCTAAGCACAAACTAATTCACTTTGTGGATCATGAAGTCACTTTGTATATGGAATGTGGAAAATGTATCTCAGTATAGGCCCCATTTTGGCTACCAATCCAAGTTGTAGCTTTTCAAGTGTTGTACTTGAGTACCAAAAGCTGATCTCTGCCAAGTTCAACATCTGACAAGACGTTCAAGACAGTCTCGTATTATCTCAGTGCAGCTGGACTAAAACCCATATCTGTCTTGGAATGATGTAGTAATGTGAATAGGCCCTTCATTTTAAGAGTTCGTTTTCACATTGCTACCCAATTAGAAAGTTTAAAGACACTTTCCCTAAAGATGCTTGTGATTTCTGTGTCTTGAAGGTAAAGTGGCTTTTTGCATATGAGTGCTGGGTACGCGATTCCAGAACTTAATTTTTTTTTCCTGTAGAAGCCAATCTTCTAAGGAAGACCTTCTGAAATGATATCTCTAAGAGAGTTCTAACAATAGTGATTCCCAATAGAGGTTAATTGCAAAAGAAAAAAAAATTGCAGGTAGCCATTTTTGAGCCCAATTCTGGCACACTGTTGCAAACGTGCCATAAGGCACGTTTGCAGGTCATACCGCCAGGCAAGCACCAGTGGTAGTCCAGCACTGGCTGGCACCAGGCTACTACCGGGTGGGCACTCAACCTCCGCCACTTGGCAGTCGCGTGAACCACTGAGCAGCAGAGAGGGAGTCAGGGAGGAGCATTCCAGGGAGGAGGGAGGCGAGCGGAGGGTGGGCGGGAGGAGGCATGTCAGGGAGACGGGAGGTGGTAGGGGAAGGCATGCCGGGGGGAGGAAGCAGAGAGGGAGGGAGGCGGGACCAGTGGAGCAAAGTGATCCAAAGCCTCCGTGTAGGACTTGCCACCTTACACAGAACCTCTTGATTCACTGCCCACCTTTGGGTTGGTGGTAAATCAAGTAGCCCCATTGCAGGGCTACCTCGCTTACCCGGGGGAAGGGGATGAAAGTCCCCTTCTCTCGAGGTGCCGCCGCCAGCTGCCTTTGGTGTGCAGCAGTAGCCATTTTTGGTTTGTCATGGTCTGTCTTCAGGGTATATGATAAGTATAATAAAAGGAACTGACAAGGGGAAGAGAATTTGAAGGAACCATAGCAAAGTCCAACCTGCATATTGTAACAAGAATGTTCTTCCTAGGTAAGTATGCATAGGCTGGAAACCTTAATGAAGGTGGTGCTTTGTAGACTTACAGTGCAAGCCTATCTATATTTAGACACAAGTCCCATTTTATTCAGTCACTTGCTACCAAGCAAGTGTGCACAAAATTGCACCATTAGGCTTCAGTACTATGCCCAGTTCCTGGGGTGTATGTCCCACTAAAAGCAGGTTACTTCTACGTGCATAAGTATAGGACTGTGCTTTTAATTAGGTTAGACTATGCCTAGTGCCAAAAGGCTGCAGCAAGGCATGCTGGGTGAAGAAGCAATGGATACTATACCTTTGAAAATATAAAATCTTATTTCAATTGACCTCTAGCACTAATCTTATACGGCAGAGAGAAGAAGAAGAAAAATGTGAAAGTCCTTAGATCAGCAAAACTAGAAATTAATTTGACTTGATACACTAGATAAATTGTCAATAGAAATCAAATTGGGGTAGGGAGATTATAATTTTTAGTTAATTTTTGCAAGCGAAAAGGCTTCCATTGACATTTCCCTTTGAATATTCCTCTTTACCTCAGGAGGTCTCATGTCCCACATCATGAGTGGGGATATGTTCTGTTCCACTTGTAATACTGATATGTACATTAATCTTGAAACTTACCAAAAAAAATTAACGGTTTATTAATTAGACCATCAAGTCAGAAGTCGGATTCACAGCCACTCTTCCAGGGGCAGCTGAATGGCGCACTTAATAATACTCGTCCATCTTTTAACCATTTTGGGATAGCTCTCAAAGCACCCACCTTTAATTAACGTCGCATAGGTAAGTCTCAAATCAGAAATTGCCTGAATATTTCCCTCACAAATGTTTGAACATTCAGTTTCTCCATGACTGCAGCCTGCTTTTTTCGATTCCTCTCTAGTTATATTATTATCTTGGCAGCACTGAGAAGTTGAAACAGTGGTTACAGGATACAGTTTTAGAAATTTCATTCTCACCAGCATATGTTTATGTAAGTCTGAGATTTCTTTTAAAGTGTCGCAACAATAATAGAGTGATGGGAATGAAGTGCCTTTGCCTTTCTGACAAATGCAATCTTCTTGCAACCTTCCCACTCCCAAATCTCTGGCAGAGCAATAAAGAGTTTAAATCGATACATAATTCTTAGCTCTCTTCTGTTATTTTTCTTTGTTTCATTGCTACCAATAGCACATTCTTTGGAAAATGATCAACTTTGCATACCTTAGTCCTCAATCCTATTGCAATAAATCAAGTATTGGTCCAGGATCTTTAATTTTAAGTGTTAGACCCAATTTGGATGTTGTGGATATTCGCACAGCCTTATGCATAAGAGAAGCAGTGTTTGTGGAAGGGCTTTGGTTTGGTGATTGGTACACTCCATGTGTATATGGTCCAAATTTCATATCATCATATTTCCAGAAAAAAATGGTCAGGCTCCCAGGGAAACTCTTCTGCCAAAGACTGAACAGATGCTACTGGTCAGTTTATAAAACAGAGGGGTAGGTATACTATTGCAGCAGTGGTTACAAAACTGGTGGGTCATGACCCACCAGCCAGGGAAGCACTTAACCCTGCCCCTTTTAAGGGGTGAAGAGGGGGGCAAGACAGCAACACGATCCCTAGGATTACGCTGCAGTCAGGGACAGGAGGGTTTTTTTTTTACTCCAGCCAAAATTGGAGTCCTAGGGCATCTGGGCTGTCTGGGAAACCCTCCGCAGGGCTCCCCAAGCTTCTGTAATTGTGAAAAAAAAACAGGCACTTTTGGTTTTGCGACAAAAACGCTGACTAGAGGTAAGTAAAAAAAACCCTCCCATCCCTGGCAGCAGCGCAATCCTGGAGATCAGGTTGCTGCAATCCCCCCACCTTAGCAAATACTTACGTGGTTTTCTCCTCCTAAAGAGAACTTTGGAAACCACTGTATTACAGTATGATCCTGAACAGATGCTCTCAGAAGTAAGCCCTACTGACCTACCTACTAACTGGACAAAGAGGCACCTTTCAAAGTGTTGTCCTCTTATATTTAGCGGGGGAGACCAACTGTCCCTTTTCACCCCACCATGGCGTCTTTTCCAATGGCTGTTGCTGGTGTTTCCCTTGCATTTCTTTTTAATCTGGGGGTCTCTATGGGACGGGATTATTTCCTCATTCGCATTTGATATACCACTTTGACAATTTTTTTTTGTTTGAAAAGTGATATACGTATAAATACTCTAAAGTCATAAAAGATTGTGTTAAACCAATTTATTCCTAAGTAAGTGGTCAAAGTATTACGGGCTTACTCCAACCCATGGCAGGTAACGCTTGTCTTGTACACACTAACCTGTGGGTAAGCCTCCTTGAAAAGAACAGGACTTACTTCTGAGTAAACATACAGAGGATTGTGTAGCTAGTTCTTTATATATTAACATAGTATCCTCCAAATATATGGTATCTCTTTTTTTTCATTTTAAGGTATGAGATTACAGAAGAACTCTCTGCACATGTGTGTTTGCATAGAAATACGGAATCCTAGTGAATTTGCTATCAGGCTGGCATATTTGCCAGATCTCTTATTTCTTACATTTATTACAAATGTGGACTCGTGGGATTTTTGTCCATCTATGCTTATATGAGATCTTTTATTCCCAAAGTGTTAAAGAACCCAGCTTTTGAATTAAATTCCCTCCCAAACAGTTAATCTCTCCAGCAAGAAGACAATTGGGGAAAGAGTCCAAGTGAGCACAAACATACAGACAGAAGCAAAGCAACAATTGCTTTTTTCCATGGCCCTGCTCTGTTCATTTCTCTTTTCAAGATAACACTTGCTGACACACTGTCAGATAACTGTGTTCAACGTTCCACAGTCTAACCATTCAGAGACGCATTTGCACTCTGTATATTTTCCTTTATCTGGTCCTCTGCTGGCGCATTTTGACTTGGCAAAATTGTCATTGGTTCTCTAAAACAAAACAACATTTTTTGGAGGAAGAAAGCTGGTGGGGAGGGAAGTGTCATTTTTGAACACTTCTAGAAATCACAAAGCATGGGATGACATGACAGAAGCATGCAAGAGTCTGATGAGAACAGTTTGCATAAAAATTTTAACTGTTACCATCACTACAATAAAATTGCAAGGAGAAATAGATAGATAAAGCCCCATGTTAATTTCCATCATTACCTAGCACTTTACACCCGGAAGAATTCCAAACGTATAAAGGAGTGTCAATCTTTTTTTTTCATGAAACAGGAGTTTAAGAAAGAAAGAAAGAAAGAAAGAAGAGCTTCAAAGGTTGTCAGTAGGGAAGTCAATTACAGATCTGATTCACTTCTTAACCCCTTGAGGTATAAGGGAGCATTTCCTGCAATAGCAATCATTTTCAGCACTCATTTGGATGAAAGGCCTCAAGTTTGCAACCTGATATTACAGCCATATATATTGGAGCACAAGGTAATGAAAGGAGTTGGAAAATGAGAGCAGGATATAATCAAGTATGTAAATTGACAAGGAACCTAAGGGAACATATTTTCATTTCTCGCTGCTATAGGCCATCTCAGGTGGCAGCTCCTACTTGATAAACTTGTGGCCAATTAAGTTCCCTTTTCTAGCAATCTGTATAAGGCTCAATTTTTTTAAAAAAAAAAATAATCTACCATACGGCCATATATTTTCCTCCTTCAGATGTCTAAATATGTTAAAAATCTAGGGAGTTTTTAAGTCACAGAAAAGCTAGGCCTTGTTGCTAGGATGAAATTTTAAGAACTCAGGGCCCAATCCTATCCAACTTTCCAGCACCGGTGCAGTTACAAAGCAGCCCCAAGGTAAGGGAACAAATGTTTCCATACCTTGAGGAGGCCTCTGTGACTGCTCCCCTACTGAAGGATGCAGTGCATGCCTCGATGGCATGGCTGAACCAGCGCTAGAAAATTAGATAGGATTGGGCCCTTAGACAGAATGTACTAACAGACTCTTACAGAAACTTTAAAGAGAATCATTTGTGTTTTTTAACCATCTTCCATAAAACTAGGAGAAGAGAATCTGTTGTGAGAATGCCAACTGAATTATGCAAATACAGGAATTTACTGCATTTACAGATTTAGAAAACGGCAGCACAAATATAGGTGGAACAAAATGTGCTTCAATATGAATTTCAAATTCAAATTTAAGTCAATAGATGCTGGGTGCACAAACAAATGGATTGGAATGGGTTCCACCACTTCTGCTCTTGCATAGTTCTCTAGATAATGCCCATTGATAATAATTATAATTTACGAAAGTGTCAATGAACCTGAAGGCAGGAATATACATTATTTCAAAAGATAAAATGTAGACCAACTGTTTTGAAATTATTCAGATCATTTCTGATGATTGCTCACTTACAGTGCAATCCTATGCATGTCTACTCAAAAGTATGCCCCACTGAGTTTATTGAGACTTACTCTCAGGTAAGTATGCATAGGATTGCAAAGTTATTTGATCACCTGTAAAACTTTGGATGTTTGGCAGAATTCAGAAAAATGGTAGAAGGAAATAAAAGCATGCTTCTATATATTTTTCCCCCAGATCTTCTAGTATAAGAACCTACATCTCTTTTTCATATCTCCACCAGTGCATCATTTAATCTCACCCCACTTTGTTGCCAAGCTCCAAAGGTATCAGCCTTAATCCTCAATGTCATTTGGGCCACAATCCTGTTCAAGCTACGGAAACCATACCATGTCGCCTTGTGAACTTTAATACTCGAGATAAAGATTTGTTTTTATGATTTTGAAACATACTTTATGATGTGTGTTTATAATTGTTTTCTACTGTTGCATGAAAACCTCCTCTGCAGTCCTTAACCAAATCACACCCTATGCACATGTATAATACAGAAAGAGCTTACTGCCTCATTGTGCAATCAAGCAAGTAAGAAGTTTCACTGATTTTAGTGGATTTAAATTCAAAGTAAATTTACTTAAGACTGAAATTTGAAAATTGAGACCACTGTCCTTTATATTCATTCATTTAACCTTTATTGGCATAAACTATATCCACTAAATGGCAGCAATATCAACACACAAATTTACAGTAAACTGTCCTTTATACAGTTTACTGTAGGGCGGTTTAAGAAATACCAGATATATAACTCATGGATGGTTTTGCTGCTTCTTAGGAAAATATGTTTATTTTTTTAAAAAAAAACCTCTCAAAGCTTGAATAGTTAACATTTCTAATTAGTGAACAGAAGGTTTGATCTTCTTACATCATTCTGATTTTTTTTTTTTTAAATTTCACATTACTATAAGGCTTATTTCTTACTACTTTTTTTCCTCAGTTCTTAGAGATTGGCCTGCATAGCAAATACTGGGAAGCTAATTATAACATTCAGTAAAGTATTGGAAATTCCACACTAAAGATTGCTGGCAAGTGTGCCTAGGATTGCAGTTTTAAAGTTCTTTCCTTACCTACGCACACTCATCAGGTTCATGCCAAGCTCAAAAATTGATACCATCGAAAAGCCAGGTATGGTCCTGATGTAAATCGTACACCGTCTTGGGTGTTAAACCTCCATCTGCAGGTTTAAACTATACAGGATACTAGAAACAAGTGATCAAGTTCAGGAGGAACTGAAATTATTGTCATGCTGCATTTTAAACATCTTTTTTAAATGTCCAAGTCATATTTTCTGTATTGAATGTAAATACAACAGGACAATTTCACTTCTGTCAACTTCCACAAGTCTAAAAGTCTGGACACTTATTGATTGTGGAGAAGCCATTGTGCTTTATGCCTTTCTCTTCTAAGGCTGCAATTCTGTACACACTTTCCTGGGAGTAAGCCCCACTGAAGACAATAGGACTTACTTCTGAGTCCTAGGCTTGTGCTCTGTATTTGATTGGTTTGGTTTTTTTTGCCTTCCCAGATCAGTTCCTTATTGTTGGATGTGAACAAGAATCATTGTATCATACTGGTTTATTATATAGGCAAGGAATTATTGTAATGGATTAACTTTTATGTCATGCATTCATTTCAGAACTAGTCTGAATTTTGGATCTGTGCAACAGTGTTTGAAAATGATACTGAACCTCAAAGACATTGAGTTTTACTCACTCTCTTTTTCCTCACTCTGCCACCAAATGCAAGGAAACTGACAGTTCGATATTAGACTTCCTCTAAGATCTACGTATGCCACTGAAAAGTGCTTGTGTCATATTTCTGACTCTACATGCTTGACTGAGACCATTATGCAGTAAATAGCATTGGAATTTCCTTTCCAACTTCACTAATATGAACCCTGGCTCTGCAGTGGTTAGAAGGTTCATTTTATCTGATCTTTGGAAATCCCACTTTTGGTTTTTCCCTAAAACCACATCAAACTGCAGTGAGTCAAGGTTTCATTACTGAAAACACTGTTTGCATCCCTATTAGTTACAGTATCTGCTTATCTAAAGAAACTCCATTGCTTTGACAGGCCTGTTTGTAATGAGGCCTGCAGCTTCCTTGTTTACCACACTGCAAAGAAAAACAAAAGTGACCTTATAATATAATGTTTCCTCTTTTTAAAAAAAAAAATAATCAGTAGTTAGCTCTGCTCTGGGAAAATCACATTAATAAGGTCCAAGGACAGAACCTCTTGACACTTTTGGAGTTTTCATTTTGTGGAATCCTGATAAACACGGAGAGAGATTGGGGGGGGGGGGCGGAGTGCTTTTTTTTTTTTTTTTTTTAAAGGAAAATGTGATTGGAACTAGGAATTGCAGTTGCAGTCTAGAGAGCCCTGATAAGATCTTCCTTTTGCCGTTGTGCATCTGGATAATAGCTGGCTGCATCCCCATTAGAATAGCAGTCACTTCAACCATTGCAAGTGTGCATTCTAAGTCACAAAAGCATTAAGGCACTTGGCATCCCACTCATCAGAGGCGAGGCTGATAACAGGAGGCATCGTTACTTCACAATCTGATAAGGAGCAAGGAGGAGAGGCGTTCATGCCAGGGCTGGAGAAGAAGCAGGCTTCCTACCTTTCAAGAGAGAGCTGGAAGGCATGTCCCCTCTTTCAAAGAAAGTTGTAAGGAGAAGCAGGCAAGCGGCTGCAGTGCATTGAGTCCTTTCAGGCAGTGTATACAAGCAGCGGTTCTGGCTGCAAGGGGGAGTAGAAATATAATGGGAGGAGCAGCTGTGAACGAGTGACCTCCTGAAGCGGAGTCCTCTTTGTGAGTAGAGCACTTGGGAGGGGGGGCTCTGATTTGCATGGATTAGCTCCACTTGAACAGATACATTTGAATTTATCTGGCACAGTGGCAAGATCGGGAAGAGTGAGTGAGTGAGGGCGAGAGGATGAGAGGGAAGCAGACAAGTGATCGGAAAGCCTGAGGAGGCATGCCTGAGAAGAGCCACAGCTCCCTCTTCATGTCATCCTTGTAAGGCAAGGCAGGAAGGGAGAAGGAGACGCCTCCATTCCCACACATGGAAAAAAGCAAAGCCTGGGCTGGGAAATCAGAGGAGCAGCCGGGACAGGGAAGCGATCTGGGGGCAGAACAGCCCAGGCTCCTCTTGGATTCAAGGGGAAGGCTCCCCTGGCAGGCAGCAGAGGCAGCCACTCAAGGCACCCTGCCAGTGCTTGCTCCTTTGCAGTGCCTTCTTGGGTAGTGTCAGTGTCAGCATCACTCCCCTCACAGGTGATCACCAAAAGTAGATTAGCTGGGGAGGGCTCACTGTCAACACACACACACACACACACACACACACACACGCATTGCTGGGAACATGCTTTTTCTCAGTGAGCAATGACAACTGCAGCTACCCCCTTCTAATGGGGCGGCCAACTTCTTCAACTTGAAGGCTCCTGGACCTTTAACAATTGGATAGAGGTGGGCATTTCAGCAGGTGCAGCTTGTCCTCTGTGAGGAGACAAGCCGCACCTGCTGAAATTTCCTCTTCTACACAGTTGTTAAAAACCTGAGGGCTCCTGGACCTTTGACAATTCTGTAGAGGAGGGAATTTCAGCAGGTGCAGCTTGTCTCCTCACAGAGGACAAGCTGCACCTGCTGAAATGCCCACCTCTATCCAATTGTTAAGGGTCCAGGAGTTGAAAAAGTTGGCCTCCCCAGTATAAAGGGTAGCTGCTGTTGTTATCACAACTGGGTGCTCACTGAAAAAAAACAACAACTTTAGGGCTCCTGGATCTTTCTCAGTGAGCATCCAGTCACAATAACAGCTGTAGCTACCCCTTTTACTGGGGTGGCCAACTTGTTCAGCTTGAGGGCTCCTGGACCTTTCACAATTGTGCAGAGGAGGGGATTTTGGCAGGTGCAGCTTGTCAGAGGAAATTCCCTGCACTTGCTGAAATTCCCTCCTCTACAGAATTGTCAGAGGTCCAGGAGCTCTCAAGTTGAACAAGTTGACCACCGCACCTTACTACAGTGGCATAGCTAAGGGGATGCAAAGGGTAGCAACCACATTGGGCAACAAACTTTAGGGGGGCAACAACCTGAACTTGACGCTAGTGGCCAAAACTGTGAAAACTTTGGTATTTTCAAATAATACCATCATGTTATATATCATTTGATGTGAAGTTTAATGCAGAATGCAATGAAACAAATTATCTGCATTCTATCAAAAGTTATAGCCAAATAAATAGAAAATAAAAATGCAACTGCCTTATGTAACAAAAACTGGATTTTCTTAACTCCAACTGACCAATGAGACTGATTGTTTCAAGAGCAAAGTAGGTGTTGTTATGAGACAGCAGGGAACCAATAAGCTGTTAATACAGGGGGGGAGCCTGGGAGGAGGTGGCAGAGCAAGTGGGAGTTGAGCTACTGGGGGTAAAAGGGGGATTTTCCCCTTTTTCACTTTTTTAAAAGCCAGGGCATGATGTCACTTCCAAGGCATCATTTTAAGCTCAGCACCAGGCTACACGATCATCAGCTACCCCACTGCCTTACTATCCACTTGTTCATTTCCCTTTACAAGCAACCTGGCATCATCCAACACACTGAGCCAAGACTGTGCCAATGGTAGGCAAAGCACAAGAGTGGCCTACAGAAGTCATTTTCCCATATCTTGGGAAATTAGTCAACAGCCAGAAATCTCACCCATGCAAATGTTTGAAGGAAGAGCCATTGCTCAGTGGTGGTGTACATGTTTTGTACAGAAGGTCCCTGGCTTAATCCCCAGCATCTCCAGGTAGGGTGAAGAAAGATTCCTGGCCAGCCACTATCAGTCAAATGTTGACCATACTGAGTTAGATGAACTAGTAGTCTGATTCATTATAAGGCAGCTCCCTGCACTTCTAAATACACCACAGATACCCTTCTATAAGTCAATCTCACAGGGCAGTCGAGGGCAGGTCTTGAGCCAAAAATTATGGAATTTTCTATTACCCTCAGATAAGTGTGTGGGGGGTTAAACTTATGGGAGATTTCTGACTATAGTTTTGTCTGATTTCACCCAAGGCCAGATCCTGAAAAATAACCTACCAGTAATTGTTACCTAAGAACTGCATAGTCTCTAATTTATTAAAAATGTAGTCAAAGATCCTAAGATACATTTTATTCATTAACTTTTTAAATTCTGTTCTTCACAACATTTTCATAAACACTCTCAGAGTAAGTGCCTGCAAACCACATACCAGTAGCACCAGTAATCAAATACTTCTTTAAGGTGTCTGCAGTGTTAAGCCAGAACCTCAACATACATACATACATATACAACGTATGTATAACATACAACTTATAGCACATCACCGGAAGTGTGCACTTCAATTCACAGCAGGGACACAAGCAATAAGGAATGAGTGTGAGCAAGTGCAACTTGCACATAGTTGCAACCCTATTTACTCAGAAGTAGACCCACTGCTTTCCATGGGTGCTTAAGTGATGATGAACTGAATTTCAGCCTGGGACTTTGTTTCAGATGGAAATGAGGATGACATCCTGGTGTTTTAGAAACCAGACCCCTAAACTTAAATGGGTGTGAAATTCTTTGAAAATGACTTACCAGGAATTGTTCTAAGGCAGCAGCAAAAAGAAGAAAAGGAGACACTGTAGCTTTTTTTTCCAAACTGGAAGGGACTTGAAGGTGCTTGTGGGAGGTGTGAGGAGGCTTTGTGAGGAGCAAGTGCTGTACTTCTAGAGCAGCAACCCTCATACAAACTACAATTCCCATAAGTGCCTTGACTTTTCCTCCTGTTTGGAGAAGCTAAAATAGCTGCCGCTGAATACTGTAATTACTCGTAAAAATTCTCCTTTTTCCTCCACCCCTGAGTCCTGCTTCTCAGCCCAATCCCACCCCCTCCCCCACTTCACCAGACAGCTGCTAAGCTTCCCAGAACCTCCCAGAGGTCTCTGTTTTATTCAGTGTATTGATCCGGGTATAAGTTGACCCAGTTATTCAGGGTCAATTTTTAGGCATGAATTTTTTTTTACTTATAGGCAAATATCTACAGCATGACAGATCCAAGACTTACCTAAGCCGCAATTTATATAATTTAGATTTTATGTATGTTTGGGCTGCTCTGTTGGGAGGGGCAAGAGGAGCTGTCCGCAGTTACTGCTCACCACTCTGTAGACCAGTGGTTCTCACACATTTAGTACTGGGACCCACTTTTTAGAGTGAGACTCTGTCAGGACCCACCGGAAGTGATGTCATGACCAGAGGTGACATCATCAAGCAGGATAATTTTTATTAATCCTGGGCTGCAATCCTACCCACACTGACCCAGGAGTAAGTCCCATTAACTATCATTGTTAAAAGCATCTTCACACTAGTCTGTTAAACATACAGATGTGTGACATTTCCCCAAATGCAGCCACATACCATGGTAGCATGAAGTCTAATATATTCAGAATGAAACAGTGAAATAAATGGAGACCTACCTGAAATTGGCTCACGACTCACCTAATGGGTCCCAACCCACAGTTTGAGAAACACTGCTGTAGACACGAACACTAACTAATCTCTAAATCAGAACTGGTATCTTTGTTGTGATAATTATCAGAGAGATTGTTTTGTTACTGTACTGTACTGTCACATTAAAACTTTAAACAGCTTGGGGTCAGAATACGTGAATACCTTCTATCAAGGGTGAACAAATACAGTGGTGGACAGAATGCCTATACCTTTAACCATTGTATATCAGAGGTAATTTTGGCAGGTGCAGCTCAACATGGAAGGGTATAAAAAGCTGCACCCACCAAAATTCCCTCTTCTAGTACCTCCTTACTTCACTCTGAAAAGTTCACTATAAAGTTCACTTACTTCACCATAAAGTTCTTACATCTTTATAGAATAACTTTGTCCTCCATTGTATCTGGACACCTGTATCCGGTCGTTGTATCTGGTCACCTTGAAACTCCCTTTGCTTCAGGAGGATGGGGGCATTCCCTTGTACATTCCCTTGTATCCGTGGATTCAGCTATCACTGGGGGGGGGGGCATTCCAGAATGGAACCTCCTGGCAGATATGGGAGCACGCCTGTATTGTGAACTACATTTTGGGAATTGTTTTCCCCATTGGAGATGCTGGATCTAAGCATCTAAAATAAATACAGAGTGAAAGAGGAGAAGTGGGTTCTGAACACCTATACCACAAAGGGTGTAGCTCAGGATTTTGCCTATACATTTACCACTGCAGCAGTAGCATGATGGGCCTCATCAGTTCAATGTACAACTGACTGTCCCACTTGTTACTGCTGAAGTGATCAACCAAGCAGCTCCTCCCATATTCCCCATCAGCAAAAGGGGGATCTTTGTGAACAGCAGCACTTCTAACTCCCACCTTCTTGGAGATAGGGATCTGGTGCCGCCAAAGTAGTGGTACTGCTGACCTTCCCTGCTGCTGCCACCAATACAGGAGGTGTTCAGAATCTGACCCAGCCAGGAGGGCCTTCTGATGAGTGGGGACTTCTGGCCAGTGCCAAACTTGGTTGACCCCTGCTTGTAGGTTCTACATGCAGACCTCCTGCATACTGGACTGTGAGACCAGTACATAGGAGAAGTATTGTGGGTCCTTCTGAACAGCTCTCTTGTGCAGTGTGTGTGAGTAGAGGTGTGGAATGTGGAACCTCTGACTAATAAAGGTGCATGGAATGGGATCTATCATAGCATCCTAGTCACTCTTCCTTTTTCAACACCTTATTTCAAACACATGAATTTTCTTAAAAACAAAATGGAATTTCTAGTGACTGTGTTGTGATCTGAACTGCAATTATAGAAAGTACCCACAATTCATGTATAACTATCATAGACATTTTAAAACTCTTGTTGTATTTCTTTATTTGCTTCTCTTCTACAAAAGTTCAGCATTTCCCTGTAGAACCCTGTTGACTAATGGTGGGGAACCAATAGGGTCATGCAGTATTTGCAGTCCTGGGCATTTTTGGGAGTATGACCTAATGTCTTAGATGATGCATCTCTGCACTGTAGAAAAAGCTACAAGTACTTATACGTAACCCGGCCATGAATAAATGCTTCTTAGAAAGAATCACATTTACTGTAAAAACTTGCATCAGATAAATGACCAATTAGACATTGGAGAAAGTGGGAAATATATTTAAATTTCCTAATAATTACTCTGACACTCAATAATTAGTAGCTGCCTATGTGCTATAAACAACCTCTGCCTAATAAAGATGCATTTCGTTTTCTCAAGAAGATAGAGAGACTGTAAGAGCGAAAACAGATGACTACGAACCTCACAGAGCCCATTAAAAATCTAGTGTGCAGTGAATCTAATTGCACAAAGCTGCAATTGTGTCTACCCTGAAGTCAAGCACTGCCTGAATTTGGTAAACCAAGCATTGGAGTCTACAGAAGTTTTTCTCCTGAGCCAGCAACAGCTCAGGAGAAAGGGGCATTTTTGCCAGGATCATGGTGTGAATGGAAAGTGTTAAATACTTTCCTCTTTCTTTGTCCCATGGTACAGTCCAGATTGGCTCTCCTACAAATGCTGTCCAATCCAATCCCCTACCATGTTATAGCATGCAGCTGAACCAATGGATTGAGGGAGGCGGGGAAGAAGCAATTTAAAGTCTGCAGGAGGTAAGTAAACTTATTTTTTTTATTTACTTACCCAGTAAGTAAGCTCCCAGTAAGCTGTCTGATCAACTATGAGTGATCTCTCTTCATACACATACCAGACATTTTGCTGGTATAAGTCTGAAGAGAGAAAAGGGACAAGTAGGTTTCAAAAAAAGCAGATAAAATCTGCAATACAGTGGTTCCACCAAGATCCACGCCTCTCTTCCCCTCCTTGTCTCCTTGAGAGTGAAATTGTCAAACCTTAGGAGAGCAAGTCAGATGAATGTGACAATGAACTCTTTTTACTCACAAGGCTGGAACTACAAGACTATAAGGTTGGAACACCTCCCTGCCAAGTCATTCCCCTGCAGCCAGCTTACTAGCACCAACATTTGCAGCAGTTTGCACAAATGACGGCAGCCTGGCTTTCATGCTGCCCTAAGAGAACCTGCACTGCCAGAACACTGATTTGAACTGGGCCCTTAATACACACTTGTACCTTGGATGTTCAGATCTCATTAAATATTGACAAAATTTTGGACAGTCATTGTAATGTCAATAGTAACTAGGTTGATTTTTCCATTAATGCGAAGAATCATATTTGTGTACATAAATGTTGAAAAATATAAGATGCACTCTCTCTGTAACATCATGAAATTAATAATGGGCTCTTTCTGAAGTGTTAGTTAATGCTAGAATTCAGGTTGTTTACATGTTTTTATATGTTATTTTATATGTGAATGATCAGATCATGTGACATTAAGTGGGGGAATGTGAACCGATGGAACATGCATCAGCGAATCAGCCACATATCTTATTGTAGTTGTAGTGGCTTGCCACTATTTCACAACCACACCGATGTCCATCATTTGCTAATAATGTAATGCCCCTGCTATTCTATCCAGTGACACAGTAGTGGGATGCATGTTTGTATGTTGTTTTAATATCATAAGAACATAAGAAGAATCCTGCTGGATCAGGCCAAAAGGCCCATCTAGTCCAGCTTCCTGTATATCACAGTGGCCCACCAAATGCTTCAGGGAGCTCCTTTCTCCAAGGAGCCCAGGATGGTACACATGGTTTCTTACCTCCTTTTATCCTCATAACAACCCTGTGAGATAGGTGAGGCTGAGAGATGACTGACCCAAGGTCGTCCAGGGAACTTCATGGCTTAACAGGGAGACCTGTATCTTCCAGGTCTAAGAACCACTTCCAGCTCCAGAACCACTACACCATTCTGGCTCTCAGGATTTTTACTTTATTGGTAAAGATAAGATTCCATCCACCAGCTTAGCATTCCTCCCCTTATTCAGAGGGAAAGACATGGTGTAAATCATTTAAATAAACAAGGTTACCTGCAGAGATACTTGGCCAAGGGCTTCTACAAGTCTGGCACCAGCACTCTGAGTGTGAGATTTATTATCCAAAGGGGTACTGTCTTCCATATGGGGCACATCCCCCCATATCTCAGGTCTTCAGATCTTCGACTCTCCTCAGGTACCACTGTCTATGCAAGTAAGATCTACAGGTGTAGGAAGAAAAGACTTCCCTGTAGGGGGACTTTCTCTGTGACATTTACTACCCAGTGATGCAGTGATACTTACCCAGTAAGTATACAGATTACTGAGGCTGAAATCCTGTGCACCGTCCTAAGAGTAAGCTCCATTTACGACAATGGGGCTTACTACTGAGTAGACAAGCATAGGATTGTGCTTTCAGTTTGTTTCAGAAGTTGTTTAAAGCCACCTTCTTTAGGAAGGTTTGTGGCTGCTGAGCTAATTTTTTTTATTACAGTTTCCCATTCTTATTATTTTCTGTACTTTTAATGCTTTATTTGCTACATTGTAATTTTATATGTGCCACCTTGAGAGCGTCTTTGATAGACAGGAGAAAAATCTCAGAAAAATCAGGAAGTAAACAAATATCTAAGCAGGATCACACCTATGTGGACTTTTCATCTACAACCCTCTGTGTTGAATGACCAGAAAGGATCAGACAGGGAGTCTCTGTGTGGGTGGAATAGAAATGAATTGAATATTCAAGATGTACTGAATTCATAATGAAAAAAATAAAAGAAGCTAGCAGCTTTACAATAAAGGGAATAAATGAAAGGGGGTGGAGGGAAAAAAGAAAGTTTAAGGAAACCAGTAATGGACCAAAAAGTTGTGAGGATTATTTGCACTTAGAGGAGGATACATCTTGAAGAACAGCTGTGATGGAAGTCAGATCAAATACATATGAAATGAATGAAAAAAGCTGACAAAATTGTAGCAGAAATTGAATGCTAATTTATGGCACCTATTGAAAGAAACAGGACAGCAGATTATATCTGCATATAAATGGCCTCAAACTAGTGCTCAGTGCCAGCCCATTATTCAGCCGAAAGGAAACAAAACACATTTTTACTGGACTGAGAGGTAATCATCAGACGCTTCCTTCAGTCTCATTAGTTACAGTGTAGGCTTAAGAAAACCTTGGAATAGCATTTAAAATAAAAGCAAACTTCATAGTTGAATACAAGAAAAGGGTGTTAGAAGTAATACATAATAAACATTACACTTCACTCCCCAAAGGCAGGTGCACAAAATCCATGAGCAAATGCAAAGCAAAATCTCAGTGGTTGCTGTGAAGATATTGTTTCATGCAGAGGTCAGCAGGCCTAGATAAATTCAAAGCACTAGTAATGCCCAATTCACATGTCACTTTTTCAACCTGGGTACCTAAAAGGTATTTAGGAAGTTTTAATAGCACAATACTCTCATGTGCATTTAATAAATATGGGCAGGGGCCAGATTAATCAGTAAACCAATCCACTTACTTGTGTGCCGCTTTTCCACAGAATTGTGCCCAAAATAGCTCAAAACCAATAAAAATAGGACAATAAAGAATTCAATAATACTCATCAAGTGTAACATGACAAAGATCCTTTCTCACAAGTCTTCTAGTTGATCATTTAAACTGGTATGCAGCAGAGGTAATTGACAGCAGTGCACATGTACTTTGCCATTTAATTTCAAGGATGTTTTGCACTCTTTAAGCAGCGTGAACCAGCCTTGATTGCTGTTTTGTCTCTAAGGGCTCAATCCTATCCAACTTTCCAGTGCTGGTGCAACTGCAATGCAGCCCCATGGTAAGGAAACAAATGTTCCCATACCTTGAGGAGGCCTCCAAGATTGTGTCCCCACCACAGGATGCAGTGCATGCCCCACTGGCACAGCTGCACCGGCAATGGAAAATTGGATAGGACTGGCCCCTAACTCTCTCTATGAGGAATGAAGTAGGTTAGGTTAGGAAGTAACAACCCAACCCAATGAAATTCCTGTGTGGTGATGCTCCATTGCTCTTGGTACGTTGGTGGTTGGGGTGAAAAGGAGAGGACTGGGGGACTTTGGGAGTAGGAGGCAGAAGGCAGGGGTATGTTGGAGAAAGAGAGAGTAGATCCCAGCGGCACTAATGTGCACCAGGATCCTATCCCCTCTTTTATAACCTCCACTTTTCACTCCTCAGACTTAGGCCAACAATATAGCTGGCATAGGTCCAAGGAGACCCATAAACTACCAGGAGGCCTATGGAAAACTAAGATCACCCCTTCCCCACCACTGGATGCTATGCATGCCCCATTAGTGCAGCTGCATCATCACCAATCATAGGGAATAGAATTGGGCTGTTAGTTTACCATCTGGATACTGTCTGTTACTAAGCCTGATTGGTATAGTCTCACAACAATTATTTAGGAGCAGAAGCCAGTAGCATAAGAAAAACAGTAAGTGTTAACAAGAGCAAGTTGATCTGTGGAACAGCACACGGTATCAGCGCAAGAATCAAAACAATCCTAGTAATCCTGGTTGTAAGAATTCTGTCAAAAAAAGTGGATAGAACAAAGCTGAATTTAAGCAGTAAATTGAACCTTTCCCACAGTGTTATGTAATGCAATGATATTACCTCACAATGGGCATAAAGTGTACTAGTTTGTCTAGTCATGCTGTGGTTAAAATGTCCTCATGCTATGCTCTGGGATGCTACTAATGTTTATGCTTTCACTGCACCAGTTGCAGAATAAGAGCCACATTACCAGGAGTTGCACACACTGCTGGGAGTGGTAGAGCAAAGGATCTAGGAGATATGCATATTGGCTGTTTTAGCTAGGACAAAGGGCTTGATTCCCAAATTCACATGTTAAACAAAAGGCTCTTTATTTTGTACCAGTGAACTGTGCATCCACTTTACAAACATGTGAAGTTGGCTTCCACTGTTCTTTGGTCCATCTAGCTCAGTACTGCCAATGCTAACTGGGGGTAGCTCTCTAGACCAAGGATGTCAAATTTGTTTCATACAGAGCGCTGAAGTTAGCATTCATGGCACCTGCTGAGGACTAAAAGTGACACCGTTAAGCAGGAAGTGATATCATTAAACTGATGATGGCCAGAAATAAACACTTTATTCTCATATAGGAACTTGTTATCTCCAAATGACAGATGAGAAAATAGGCAAATCTTGTTCAAGACATGAACAATATTCATTGTTCAAATATTTTCAAGTTATGAGCGAGCCCAATTAAAAGAGAGAGTGATTATAATGGGGGCCAGAAAACTTGCTTCAGCCTGTGGGCCTTATGTTTGAACCCCTGCTCTAAACAGGCAGGTCTCTACCCACCATTGGAACCGAAATGGGTCACTTTCTCCTTAAAGGGAGTGAACCATAAATGAGTGTTCCAATGGTGCCACAGTGATCGCAACACCGTGGGTACCCAGGAACATTTACACATACCTGGGGGAATTGTGCAGTCCCCTGGAGGCTCACAGCCCACTCCACGAGTCTCCCCTCCACAGCAGTGGACTCAGATTTGCAATCAGAGCCCACTTCTGGTTTTGGAAACTCTGTGCTACGGAGCTCTGAATGCAAACCGGAAGTGGGCTCTGATTGCAAACCAGCAGAGAGAAGGCTTGTGGAGGGGGCTGTGAACACAACCTCCCCTAGGTATGTGTAAATGAACCTTGGGGCCTATGGCACTGCAATTGCTGCGGTACTGTTGGGACATCCCCCCCCCCCATCCAAGCCCTGCCCCCACAGCACTTACCCCCGGTTCTCAGACTCATAAAGTTTGAAAACCACTGCTCTAGAGGGTCTTTGCCAGCCTCTTATTTGAGATTCTGGAAAAAGATTCCAGATATTGAATCTCGGTTTGTCTGCAATCAAGAGCACATGTTCTGCCACTGAGCTATGGTTCTTCCCCATCATATTTGCAGTAGTATACATATACAATTACTAAAACAGACACGAAACTTGAACTTGAAACTAACTGGATCAATAGGTTATAGAATGTCCAATCAAACCTGTTTTGGATATCAAAGAATAGATGCTCTGCACCTCCATTAGATAATTATGGAGCTGTACACCCATCAAGCTGTAACCCAGCTATCCTAAGGCAAGCAAATGACAGAAGCTTCCTGTGTAGCAAGTCTTCTAACTTTTATGGATTTAAACCAAAGTTGTTGAAAAAACTTGGCAGCCCAAGCACTTATAGCAATGGTCTTCTTGATCATTTGATGCTGGCTTCTTTCATTGTGAGGTTGTAGAGCTAGATGGCATCTGAAGAATACTCTGTCATGGCCTCCATCCATATGTGATGCTAATGGTCTAGGTGACTGGCAGCACAATCTGATGCATGTCTACTCAGAACTAGGGGTCCAATCCTATCCAATTTTCCAGTGCTGGTGCAATTATGCCAGTGAGGTGTGTGCTGCATCCTGTGGTGGAGGGGCAGTCCCTGGGGCCTCCTCAAGGTATGGGAACAGGTGTTCTCTTACTAAAGGGCTGCATTGTGGCTACACCAGAGCTGGAAAGTTGGATAAGATTGTGACCTTAGTCCTCACAGAGTTCTGTGGATAAGTATGTATAAGAGTGCTGCTTGAAGGTGAAGAAGCTGTGCTTTAATCATAGTGGGAGAGATGGAAAAGGTATCTCCAGGGTCTGGAGAGGCCTGTGATTCATGTTAGTATACTGGACTCTGGTAGATTAGGTCTGGAATCCAATAATTTTTCTAGGTGAGATGCAGTTTTTAGACACTCTAGTGGCAGCCATGCTTGATGGCTGATCTAGGAATGCTGGGATCTAGCAAACATCAACATACAGTGATTACTGAAACATGTGGTACACCAGGCTACCTTTGAATACGGTTTGGGAAATTCAGCTTGTACATAATGTGACAGTTGGTCTCTTAATGGGACTGAAAGATGGGGCCACAGACAGCTACACTGGCTGCCAGTTGATTATTATTATTTTTTTACTCAGTTCAAAATGCTAATTCTGATAAGTAAAACTCTATACGCTCCTCACCACGCATCTTTCCTGACTGCAATTTGATTGAAAAAGGTTTATTCTTATGTTTTTCCCCTCTGAATATGTACAATTTATGACAAGCACAAACTGATGAACCCTGTGTATGCACAGGATTAGCTAAACAGCAGCTTATATGCACAAATACATACAAAATGCATATATACACATTGACAGGATGTCTGGCTGTATCTGCAAGCTCTTTTAATTAAACCTGCAAAGGGAAGTTAACCCACCTTATTGAGCAATGGGCTAACCATGTTGGGTCGGAGAGTTTTGCGCCTAACTGGGAGGCCAACTATATTTCTGTGAGTCCATGAGAAATGTTAAGTCTTTCCTTGGCAGTGTGCTAACTTCAATATTTGTAGTATTCAAGGTATTTCCTCCAGCTTACATGGGATGTACAAAAGAACACCACAGAGTGTTCCAAGTCTTATGAAGTGATGAATACTCAAGTCTCTCCTGCAGGTCAAAGGGAGTTTAGTGAGCTATGTTCCTCAGTGCAGACACTCAGCAAAACTCTGGAGAAGTTTCTTATGCTAAGGATCTATTTATCACAGGTTTAGCTAACACCCCATGCAATAACTATTTAAGAGAAGATGTGAGATGGGAACACTGCAGAAAACACATTAGCTCTGCTGTCTTAAGCAAACAACTCCATCAACATCAATAGGATTCCATGGAATTACCATAAAGTTATATTTGTCCTAGTAGTAAGAAAAGAACTTTGAGTAAACATATGCCTGGTGTGAAACAGTCTGAAAATAAGCTTTGTTTTATTGTTGAAATGCAAACATATTAATGTTATAGTTTGGTGATTTCTTTTAAAAAAAATATAATTCTCAGGAGAATGTGTTTGCGAGACCAATGTAAAGAATCAGACGCCATGCTACTAGTTTGCTCCTTCTGCTGAAGGAATGTTCCCACTGCAGTTTGGTTGTCATGCATCACAGAAAACAGAAACATATATAGAAAGATGAAATTATTGATATCATGTCTGGATTCCAAGGAGGTAGGCCACTGTACCATTTAGTCCTTGTAGTAACTTTGAAAAATTACCATGACTGGAAGCCCCATCTTAATACTCTGTGTTTCAGTGCAGCCATGCCAGTGGGTGCATGCTGCATCCTGCGGGGTAATTTTGAGCCTCCTTGAAGTAACATTTGTCCCTTTGCTCCGGGGTAAGCCCTGCCTGTCCTGCTGGCTCTATGCAGACATGCCCCTACTATATTGCTGATGTAAGTCTGAGTAGACTGAGAAAGTGGATTGAGGCATGGAAATGGGATGGGATATTGATACACCACCACTGCCATACCGCCCCCTTCCTGGCCTCTGTTCACTCGCTCCCTCCCTGTTCCAGTCTCCTCTCTGTTCTTCTGCCTCCCTGTTCTGTACACCCCTGCCTCCTGTCCATCTCCCATGCTGACTTAAGTGTCCCAGGGCTTGTTAGGAGGCTGCTGGCATGCGGACCTGGCCACTCACCACTTTTAGCGACAGCCAGGCCATGTTGTCTGGAATATCACTGTTTGTGCCAGCCATAAAACATGCTTACCATCATCATCATCATCATCATCATCATCATCATCATCATCATCATTATTATTATTATTAGTATTAGTATTAGTATTAGTATTAGTATTAGTAGTAGTAGTAGTAGTAGTAGTAGTAGTATTTATATACCACTTTTCAACAGAAAATTCACAAAGTGGTTTACAGAGAAAATCAAACAAACAGCTAATGGCTTCCGGTCCCAAAAGGGCTCACAATCTAAAAATTTTGGTGGCTTAGCCACTGAATCATGGGTTCCAGCAGCACAACAGAATTCAGCCATAAGATACAGTCAAGACCACTAGCAAAAAGGTCACAATGTAAACAGCTGCTTTACATTACTTGTGTGGTACATCAGTGTTTGGCATCATAGGTATATCAAGTGTAAGGAGCAGATTTGTCTCTAAAGACAGACAGGTGCTGATGTGCAGTAATAAGCTATGATCTCCTTGCATGTAGTCACTGTATGTTTAGAGATACGCATCTGCCTTTGTGTATGGCTTGACATGTTGACCACAGAAAACACTGGTGAAGCACAGTACACCATGATGCACTATAAACTTAAAAGTGGGTTTGAGTTTCACGGTTGTACTGAATTGAACCTAATCTACATGAAATACTCCTTGTACACCACCTTTTGAGACTTTACCATAATGTCTACTTAGCTGAAACCGTAATTTGATGAGAAGTGATAAGACTTTGCAAGAGAAAATCATGGAGATCAATCAGACCTGTAGCTGGTATGGAGTGTCACCATAACAACTCCCAGCAGTGTATCCTCAGTGGTCTGTTAAGGCCAAACAGAGAGATTGCTAAGTACTCCGCAGGACTCCATCACCAGAAGACACAAATGAATCTCAAATGAATCTGGTGACATGTATAATGCTGGACACGGTGAAGAAAATCCTACTGGACCCCTGCTGGTGATCACTTTATACGCTGAAGCATGAGATGTGATTATGTGGTGTTCTGCAGATCAGAGAATGCCTGGCGAAAGAAAAAATTCATTTTGCAGAACCCCTTTATGACAAAGCAAGCCGTATTCTATCACTAGAAGTGCGCCACAGAAGATAAACCACATGAGCTCACACAGTTTCAGTTCTTCACCTTTTCTTGGCGCCCGGCACCAGCCAAGCCATACCCCCTTTGACCAACCTTCTCAACAGTTTTTTTAACTGAAAAAGCCCATTCATAACGGTTCATAGAAGAATTAACTACAGTTGAGCCATCAGCAGTTTATATTGTTCTGTAATTTTAGTATGCCATACAGTAACTGCTCGGTTGTTGTTATATACCACTTTTCAACAGGAGTAGTTCACAATGTGGTTTATATAGTAAAATAAATCCATAAATGGTTCCCTGTCCCCAGAGGGCTCACAATCTAAAACATACAGAAGAGACACCAGCAACAGCCACTGGAAAAGATGCCATGCTGGGGTGAAAAGGGACAGTTGCTCTCCCCATGCGAAATATAAGAATGCACCGCTTTGAAAGGTAATACAATTTACCTATATCTGTTGCTATGACTTATTTCGCAATAGGATTACTGCCATTAACCAGTCAATAGCGGACCTTTTCCAGCAGTACAGGTTGAATCTAGGTATCCATGAGGTTCTGTTCCCAGCACCACAGACATGGATACCAAAAATTGCTTTAAAGGAAATCCATTTAAAAAACAATGTCTTTTAAACAGTGATTCAAAAAAAGGCTTGCTGACCTTTGTAATGCATGACAGAGGCATCAGGCAGACAATCATCAATTATTCTCTCTCTGGATGCTTAGAAAGGCTTCAAAGTACCACCCCTGCCTTCTCTGGTGGCTCAGCCCAGGGAAAGAATGCAGAGGAGGTGTTAATCACTTGCATTCTTTCATACCCTGGGGGGAAGGGAAGGGTCACTTGCCTCCAAATGAAGCTGTTCTAAGTGCTTGGAGGAGAGAATGATTGATGGATTGTTCATCAGTTGCCCTCTCCCGCACTAACGAGGCTATTGTTAAATGTTTTTCCTTTAAATTAAAGGCCCTTCTCATCACTTTGAGATAAAACCATGGATAATTAGGTTATACATGTAGTTTACAGAGCTAGATGATTTTGCATTGATCTTTATTCTTGTGGAAAATTGGGTGTCGATGCCACTCCTGCCCACACACACACACACACACACACAGTTTATAATGTGATGTTTCTAACTAACTCTAAAATTCCTATTTCCAATAGCTCCCAGATCTATCAACACATCTTTAAGTAGCAGTACAAATATGTGTGCTGTTACTTGTATGAAGGCACTGCTTGGTTACAGGGAGGGAGAATGTCCTTACTTCTTTAACAGGCATCCAGTAGCACTGGAAAGGATTTTTTTAATATGCATTGAGGGTGCATGTATGAATGACACAACCCCATGGGCAGGACCTCACCTCATTTGAGATGGCAGAAGTATCTCCGAGGCTAACTGTAGTGTGTAGGAATGCCAATGTGAGGAGCCTAGGTGGTCCTTCAGCAAGTTGAACAACCTTCCCTGTTTAGTAGCTCCCAGTGTTTCCTACACAGAGAACACAGCGTTGCTGCTGCAGAATGGTTGTGACTCATATCATATCACCATCACCTTGGACACCAGCATAGTAGAACCATAGGACTGGTAAAGTATAATGTATACATAGGACTATGTATGAATGGGTGGAGAACAGGCTTGTCATGGAGCTCTGGCTGCCTGTGAATCTGTGAAGCTATCAGCCTATGTTTTGTGGTAGAGTGAAGCAAGGCAGTTCTACAGATTGATCTTCAGCACATCATAAGATTTGTGGCAAGGGGTGCTGGAAGATCAATTTTTGTGGAAATAACTCAATTTACTCTCCCTTATCTTGGAGCTCATGGAAGAGAGTCATGACCAAGTTGTCATCACAATTTGAAGTACTCACCATGGTGCTTTTCAGTGCCTGTAGTAAAGTATAAAACCACTCTGGAAAAGAAGACATTAAGCAGCCCATTAATGCAGTGGGTTTTATTTTCAACCACCTCGCCCTCAGCTGAACTTACAGTCCGTATCCAAACCTCCATCAGCAGCATGTTTGGCTATTTTTAGCTTACTGACTTCCAGAGTGGATTTCTTATCAGTTTTCTGACTTATTGCTAAAGTTGAAAAGAACTGAATTTTTAATGTTGTTCTTAACACCCTTATACAATCTTAATAAATTCTGTTTAAAGGAACCAACTGCAACACTGAACATGTTCTGGATTACAACTTGTAATAGACTGAAAGGCACCATTCTTTGTTACTGACTTCAAACTGTTATAGACGTACAAGCGGACCACCATTTCTCTATCATCTAAACGCAATATGGAATCATGTTTTCCCCCTCTGTTGCACACAGAATATGATACATTTTATCTGCAATAAAAAGGATGGCACTGGTGACGCATAATACATTTGTAAAGGTGAGCAATATTTTAACCTTAATCTGTGACCGGAATTGTAATGCCAAACATCACTTCTCAAGGAGGCTCAAAGAAAAGACGCTTCCTTTAGATCTTAAAGGACGCACCGTTTACTAAGAGCACTTAGGCACTGTTGCAAAGGAAATTACAGACTAATGTCCTTGAAATTACAGACTAATGACCTACCTAACATTGCATTATTATAAAGTTTGTCAATCTTGTGACAACCATTCTTGTCACCAAGTTGTATAGCTGGAGTCCAGAGAGATTGAAGCTGTTTTTATTGCTTAAACTGTCACAGAGCCTTGCAAAATGAATAAAGTAACTTCTGCTGCTCTTTAATGAATTTATTTTTAACAGACTGCAATAGCAAACAATGTAGACTGATCAGAAAATCCCAGAAAATCCCAGTTTCTGCTGGGACAGAAACATTGGTCTTTATCTGTTTGTGAAATAAATCTGTTTGTGAAATAAATAAAATCATTTTAGTGTAAAAAAGAATAAATCATTTTGGTATTGAATCTCATGCTTCTTTAAGGGGAGGGGAGGTTAGACAATGTGAGTGAACCTATTACTAGTAATCAAAATTCAGTAACGGTTTTGTTAATTCCCCAGAATAGCAACATATCAAACAGTGATTTCTTTTGAGTGTTACAGAACTCTTCATCAGACAGGATGGTAAGATAAAGAATGGGCTGGAAAGAAGAGAGAAGGTGCCCCAACAAAATGCAGTTTGTAAAATTTAAAGAAGGAGTTTAGGAAGTTTTAGGTGAACTGTGATCAGCTTCTGATCCAAAAGGTGTGAAATGGTTTCAGTGCACACAAAGGACCGCTTGGAAAAAGGTTGCAAAAAAGAGCAGGGTTTATTTTGGAAAAATAAAACCTGGAAGTTTACTCAGTTCAGCTTTCAGTGCTAACTTGAAGTTTGCAGATTCATCCCAAGGCAGAGAGTAAGATCATTCCTGAAACAACCCGGGAAAGAAAACAGTGGTTGACAGCTGCTGGAAAAAGAAGCAGAGAGAGCAGTGTTTTTTACTGTTAATGCAAAAAAAAAATGCTGTTCTGCAGATGGTTAATTGCTTTCTATCCTACCCCTGATTTTCCCCCTGCACATTTGTGGTATCTCCTGCAGCCCAATCCTATGGTTGGTGCCATCATGTGGTACAGCGGCACCGAAAAGACCACTGCTGTATCCTGTGGGGCCAGGGAAGCTGCCAGGGAAGCCGGGGTTCCCTTACCACACATTGAGCCCTGGCTGCCTCAATGGGCCTATTTGGATCTGTGCCAGTTCATGTAAGGCTGCTTGGCTCTTGAGGGGGATAGGATTGTGTGGCACCCTCCAACACCATTTCCGCCCTCTTTCCAGACTCAATCCACCCTCCAGCCCGCCTTCCCACTACCCTGTTTCCCCCTTCCCCTGCCTTCTCCCATCCTTAGAAGCCACCCACAGGGATACATACCACTTTATGGCACTTACATGACAGCAGTTGCTGGGACAGCCCGTGAGCTCTTTGCACAGACACTGCTTAGGAGCAGGCTGTTAATCTGAACTTCCCTAACCAAAACCAAAAACTTATCAACTCCAGGAACGTGGGGGCTGGATTCAGTCTTCCTCATTATCCAAACAGATGATCCACTAGCAGGGCTGGCATATGTATTTTTACTGTCCTTTGCAAATTAGTTTTTCCCCACAGCATTGCATCTGAGCATAGGTTGAACAGCAGAACTCTAGAACATTAAGAAAAATTGATTGGAATGCTATTTTCATAAAGTGTGTTTCTTTGGTATTTGCTTTCCTTTAGAATGGCTTCTGAGACCCAGCAAAGACTAAAAAAAGATCTCAGAATTGTTCAATGCAAAACAATGAAAACCCAGGGAAGCAGCTGCTAAGATAAGCTTACTGTTAGTGGACCACCTTTGTCTGTTTGCTGCTGCATATACGATTGCAATCCAGCAACATGTATAATTCTAGAACAACACATGTGGCTCCAGACATCTAGCACTCTTTGTATGAGTGATCCCTAATCTAGAAGAGGATCTTCACGTGACAAAAATCTTTCAGAATTAACTGATCAACTTGGTGCGCAATCCTAACCCACGGGTTAGGCCGACACAAGTCACTTCCGCCGATCTGGGGGTGTAGCAAATGTGCATTGACTTAAGAGTCGGGGAAGCCAGCACAAGGAGTTGTGCTGGCCTCCCCATGTCGGATCCAGGCCTGGCATGGTAAGATTGCGTCAGCCGAGCTTGGCCGACGCAGGGATCAAGGGGGGGGGGTGTGGGGAGGGAGGGGAGAAGGCAGAAGGGGGGACAGGGAAGGGCAGGCAGTGTGTGTTCCCGGGGCAGGTGGGGAGGGGAAGGCGGGGTCTGGACTGGGCAGTTATGCCGGATTCTAGCTCCATTCCTTGAGCAGAGTAGAATGGCTCCTGGTTGCTCCACTCCCGAGGTGGCACAGATCCAAGTAGACCCATTGGGGCCACTTTGGCTCTCCCTGGGGTAAGGGAAAAAGTTTCTCCTTGCTTCAGGCTGTGCCACAGTCAGCCCCAAACTTGCCCACTGGCCTGCCTGCTCCAGAGCAAGTTAGGATTGGGCTGCCCATTTGATATCATTATAGTTTTAGAACTGTATGTCGCTGTTGCCTGACTCATGCAAGGTCTATTCATTTTCTTTTCTTTTTTTGCCATATGCAGAAAATTTCATTCCTCTGCTAAATTCAAAGAGATGTTCAATTCCCTGCATATTGCACCGCAACAAGTTCTCTATAATTAAGACAGTAACAATCTTCTGGTCTGAAGGCACAACGGCTGTTCCTATTCAGAAACAGTAACTGGAAATTGATAGTGTGATGGAGTTTTCTCAGCATAGTGAAGCATCTGATTTAAATAATCCTTTTTTAAAGAAATAAAATCTTCGCTTTTCTAGTTCTATAACCATAACTAAATATACTACTGCTGGCCTACATTGGAATTTTAATCGGAATTGCAAAACTGGTTGCCGATTTAATTAGCACACAGTTTCAACTTTTACCTTTTCCCCTTCAAACAGGGCTCCAGAAAGCATCTGTAGAAGTCTTGTTTTGATTACCTCTTTATCTTTCAGGCCAAGATTAGGATCAGGGCCTATTCTTTCTCCCCTCCCCTTCCCTCCCCTCCTAACCATAATCCAGTTTAGAAAATAGTGGGGATGACTGTAGAAACTCCACATTACGTTTGCAATTATCCATAGGATTTGCAGAGCGCAAAGCAAAAATGTTTGCTTTTAAGGGACATCTGCTATAAATAAAATGATACCATAAATTTTAAAGACAACCATCGCCAGCTCTGTTGCTGCAAAGGAAAAACATTTTAGCTTGTCAGAGCAGGTTCTCATGTTCATCTTCTTGCCAGTGAGGTCAACCATGTTTACTTTTGAACTTTTTATACACACTCTTCCCCCCCTCTTTAATGAAATTAGCATGTAATGCTTTCAACGCCTGCATATATCAACTTTCATTCTTGGAAATGAAACATGTGAACATCATTAAAACACACTTCTCCCTCTCTTTTCCAAAATATTCCCCTAACAAACTTTACGAAACTCAAACCAACAAGGGCTCATTCCGATACTATCTTTATTAAAGATGCATCTCTTGAATGCTGCTTCAATACTAGCATCCGTCGCAGTTCCTGGTTCAAATTCCTCTGTTTCCAAGAACCAAAAGACATTAATGTGGACTAATATTTAGCACAAAGAGGTTCTGACATCCCCCATGATAAAATGTAATCTGGGTTTTGTTCTTCAAAAGCACTCAAGACTTTTCTGCTGTTATTTTAAAGACAGAAGGCAAAAAAAGAAAAGTAGTTTCCAAAGCGTGGTAGTTTTGACAGCCACGTGAGAAAAACAAAATCCTAAGAAAGCACTTCAATATTGTGAAATTATGGAAACCCAATTATGGCTGTGGATATTATGACAACTTATTTTTCAAGGATTAAATGCATTTATGGCGGGCAGGTTTTTCAAAAGCTGTGTTTGCTAATGGGACTCTCCAGCTCCAAAGGCAGAACACCTTGAAATGCCAGTGACAAATGGGGCTTCATGCCTTATTTGTACACCACCAGAGGCCACTGTGTGCGAGATGGTTCCTTGCTCTGTTCCAACAGGACTCTCCATAGCTTCTGAAAGTTGCATAACTAGTGTGCGCATGTCTGTGCTTGTAGGTGAAAGTATATATGAAATTTTAGTGTATACATGAGGTTACAAACAAACTTGCCTTATAGCAAAAAGGTATCTCATGCCTTTGTCCTAACAGCCTTCGCAAAAGATGCTAGCCTATCTTTTGAGTCAACAGACAAATTCCTTTCCAATGAGATCATTTATGATGGCTTACACAGTAAAACAGTATCATATGACCTGGAATCCAGCCAGTGCTGAGTTTAGTGGTTTAGGATTGGCAGGCCAGATACATATGTTTGGGGAGGAGTTCCAATGCTCAGCCACATTGGCGTACAACAGCTGCGAAACAGAACTTACAGCATAAAGTGTATAGTGAGGCTTCCAGTTGTACTTGCAGTTATGGATAAAACACACTAGGCTGGAGGCACAATATTCTGGTGACTCAGTGCATTCATCTAGAATTTCTATTATTTCATCCAGTTTCTGTTACACTACAATTCAGTCACAGTGGAAATGAATAACCAGGGTTTCCCCAAACCCCAAAGTGTTGAAGCTTGCTAATTCTTCTGAAAGGCTCTCAAATGGAAATACAAATTCATATAAATAGGCAAGATCCCCAAACTAGAAAAACAGGTTCGTGTAAATTGTATACGGAACTCCTCTGGACATGGCTAGATGCTTCATTTGAACAGGGGTAGCTACTCTGTGTACTTACGGGAAGTGTCTGAGTATTTCACTTCTGCTTTTCTCACACTTTGCCTGATTCTTATTTATTTATTCAGATCTTTTGAAATTGTGCTTTATTATAAATGCTAACTGCAGCTTCCAAGATGTGTTACATACAAATAAAACAAGACTGAAAGTTTCATGTCAGAAGCAAAACATTAATTCCAAGTAAGGATAGTATCTGGGATTAGCCAAGTTGGGCACTGGCTGAGGAACCAGGCCTATCAGAAGGCCCACCAGGCCTGAATGTATACTGTGGTGGTACCCAGCATATTCTCAGGAGGTGCCACGGGGGCCAAGTGCAGAGGATTTCCCCAGGGCTCCCAGCGGCCCAGTGCTGGTATTCAACCAAGTGCCTTACCTCATCCCAAAACATGCTCTCTAGCATCTTTAATCACTTCCTTCTTTCTCTAGGCCAGTTCCCTTGCCTTGTTCCCAGGAAAGCACTTTTCTTTTCATAAGAGGTGGTAGAACACAACGATGACTAAGAATCCAAACTGTGAATTAGAATGTCTCTGGTTCAAATATCACCCCTTTCATGAACTCGTGAGGTAGCCTCAGGCAAGCCACTCATTTTCACCCTTAGCTCCATGTCTGCAATACAACGATAAAATATTAGCAACAAGATAGCACATGTGAAATATTTTATGTGCCACCAAAGCCCTATACAAATGCTAAGTATTATTATTCTTACTGAATCCCTGAATCCACATATGTCTCTTCCAAAAAGTGTCCTCCATCATTGGTGAATGTCCCTGACAGTAGTGCAGCTCCATTCCATCCACCTACTGACCAGGATGTGAATTCCTGGAACAGAACCAGTTTTTGTGCCTGTCTTTTGTGCAGTTCTCACACATTTAGCAACGGGAGCCATTTTTTAGAATGAGAATCTGTCAGGACCCACCAGAAATGATGTCATGACCGGAAGTGACATCATCAAGCAGGAAATTTTTAACAATTTTAGGTTGCAATCCTACCCAGAATTAAGTCCCATTTACTGTCAAAAGAATATACTGTACGTAGTAGCTTGTTAAAAGCACGGGTCTGTAACATTTCCCCAAATGCAGTCACATACCATGCTAGCATCAAGTCTAATATATTAAAAATAAAATATTGAAATGAATGGGGACCCACATGAAATTGACTCATGACCCACCTAGTGGGTCCCGACCCACAGTTTGAGAAACACTGGTCTAGCCCATTGGTGGCACTGAATAAATGTTAAGTAGTGCTAGCCGTGAAATACATTTGCCCATTAGATTTTTATGAGATACAAAACCTTAGACACGGCATTATTTTAGTACTGAACATTAAATCCTCTTAGCTGTTAATTTCTGGTTTTGGAAAAAATCCAATCTAATTTATGTGCTCTCTGCAGCTGATATGGAACAAAAACAAAATGCATTAATTTTAACACCTGAGAGATAAAAATATCCCCAGAACTATGGGCAACAAACATTAGCTAAAAGGTGTGAGTGTCAATATGATAAGAGCACTACTCTATAAATGATTTGGGCAATGTGCACTAGAATTACTAGGTTAGAAGGTGGAGGTGATTTATGAGAGGGTAGTCTATGCTTATGTATTTTGAAGGTAGTGCTAACAGTGAGCCAATGTTAATGATGTAGACATATACCTTTGTGGTGGGAAATAATAATAGCTAAGTATGCACTTAGGGCATTTCTGCAGAGCACCTGCCGATGCTCCTTGTTGACAGCTGTGGCGCATCACTAGAAAAGCTCAGACCATCCTTGGAACACAGCACGGACACACATAAACCTGGAAATAAGCATCTCTAGGTGGGAGAACACTGATATAGTTTTCTGTGCACTTATAAGTACAATAAATAATTATGTTCCAAAGATTTTATCTCCATCAGCAATGCGGTAGTGCTTATTTTTCTTCAAATTCTTGCTCTACCTCCATGGAACTCAAGATAGGGTACCTATTAGTCTGTGGAACTCCTTGCCACTGGAAGTAGTGATTGCATCTTGCTTAGGTGCCTTTAAGAGGAGATTGGACAAATTTCTGGAGGAAAAGTTCATCACAGGTTACAAGTCATGGTAGGTATGTGCAAGGTAGAGGTAGGCTACCTCTGATTGTCAGATGCAGGGGAGGGCACCAGGATACAGGTTGTGTCTGTTGTCTTGTGTGCTCCCTGAAGCATTTGGTGGGCCACTGTGAGATATAGGAAGCTGGACTAGATGGGCCTTTGGCTTGATCCAGTGGGGCTCTTCTTATGTTCTTATGGACCTCACAGCCTGACCCTTTTATCCTCATACTAACCCTCACACTACATCTAGTGTGTAGTACATCTAGTAGTGTGAGACTGAGAAAAAATCTCAGGTCCCCAGTAGTATGCCCTATGGCTGAGCAAGGACTTACCGGTAACTTTGGGTTCCACAGATCCAAGCCCACCACTCTACCCAATGCCACGCTAGCACTTGGCAAAAGTAATGCCCTAGAAGAGATGAGCATCACCATCTGGTTCACCTTTGTCATAGTTTGATGATTGGCAATGAGTGTTTTCCCTCAGTAGAAACTGTATCCAGGCTTGACCATTCCAGACCTTCCGTAAGTTTTGCTATAAAGACATACTTTCTTTTACCAGCGCATTTCACATTTCTAATCATTTTCAGCCTTTGTTTAAATATTACAACCATATTTGCTGGCTGCTCGCCTGGTCTCTTGGATTCTTCTGATGGTATGTACATTTATTTGTTATTCCGCACTTGTACCATCATGTTCTGTCCTGTACTCTTTTTAAACGTCCTCCTTCGCTGTGTTTTTTCTTATCCTTGGGCTGGATTGGGAGAGAAAAATAACCCAATCCTTTTGGATTAATGTGGTTTGCACTGTCAGCTCTCATGTGTCTCATTTAAAAGCTGTTTTTTTTTTTCTTTGCCATTTCAATATCTTTATCTCCCCTAAAAAATAATACAGTTTCAATTTATAGACTGCCTTTCACCTCAAGCGGTTCCAAGTCGTATATAAAATGGAAGCGGCAGGCACAAAAAGTTTACTAGTCTTTGCAAATAGAAAAAGGGTTGATCTAACCTTAGATAGCAGAGGGGCAGTCTAGATGTTAACATGGTCCTCTCTTTACTCCAATTTTGTGCACTTTGTTTTATTTCATGGTAGCGGGAAGTATACCAGGTTTGCTCTTGGTTCTTTGGTTTTTAGACAGTTGTTGCTTTATGCCTCTAAGCATGATAGAAATATGTTCAGCTGCTTGCATTATGCCATGAATATTATAACCATGCAATCCAGAAGCAAGAAATGTATGACTCAGGCCTAACAAAAGTTTTTTTCCATGGATGATGCAGTAGAAATGTCTAGTCCCTATTGTCTTCTAATGATCCCTGGAAGATAGAGCTGAACCAAATATTTACAAACCTTTGCACGTCTTTAAAGCCTCCCACCTTGCATTTCAGATTTTCAATGTGAACTTTTTAATCTGAGCATGTGTTCTGAATTGTTTCTTCCATTTGCAGAAGAAATTCCATCTGTGCAGGGGGGAAATGGAATCATTTGTACTGATCACCCTGTTCCTTTGCAATACCCCACAGGAACACATTTTCAGGGTGTGTGCATAGGGGCAGCAGAGTGAAGGGCAACTACGTAAAACTGCCACAAACTTCCAAATACTTCTAGAAACAAAGTACTATTGCCGATCAAATATTAAATAGTATTGCATGACTTTAGCAAATATAGTGAAATCTTAAATAGCATTATGTATATTGTCCTGAAATTAATATCGAAGTCATTAAATACTTATTCAGAAGTCATCAGATGCCAAACACAGATATTGTTTAATTAGGCCTCAGTCCAAACTAGTGTTCTGGCAGGGGAAGTCCTTCATGGCAGCACAAAAGATGGGCCGCTGTCATACACTGCCGGGCTGCTGCAAAAATGGCAAGCGATGTGGCCTGCATGGCGGCAGCTCAGGGAGACTCTGCAGGCATTGGTAAGTTGGAAGCGGGGTTGGGGAGGGGGAAGAGGGGAGGGCAGGGGTGGTTAATGGGCCAGAGGGGAGTGGTCTAGGTGGCAAATGTGCATGCCATGTATTGTCTCCCATTTTTCAGCTTACCCTACTCTCTTATTCTCTTCAGGCTTACACCAGCTATATGGCTTGCATGGGTCTGAGGAGACCCATAGGTGGAAATGAGTTTTTTGGTGATAATGAAATAAAAAAAAACACATAACAATGCTTTTGCACGTCTCATTTTTGTGAAAACAAACAAAATCTGAAAAAAGCCATTCTCTAACACCTCTACAGGCATGTGACTGCATCTGCTGACACTACCATGTTGGCATCCTTCAGTCTCGGAAGACTATGGTATCGCGCTCTGAATGGTGGTTCTGGAACAGAGTGTCCTCTCCAGTGTGCGAAGCCTGGGTAAAGTAGATATGGAGGATAGACTGTTTCCCATGCAGTAAATCCCCCCTCTCCACGTCGCTGAAATGGTCCAATGGAAAGGCAGAGGCCAATACGGTTGGTTCCAGCGGTGTTGCAGGAGTTGCCAGAACGTGACTGTGTTCAGCCATGAACTGCCTCAGGGACTCCGGCTCCGGATTTTGCCTCGAGGTTGACTCCTGAAGCCTTTTCCATAACTGGATGTAGCCACAAGGCAGTGGAGGTTTGGGATCAGAGTTTTCCTTCTCTCAGATGAGCTGCCTTCCCAAGCTAACGAGTCCCATCTACCCGGTGGCTGTTTAGTCGCCTCTTACGACAAGTACAGCCAAACTGAGGGCCTATTCTTATCCCCATCCCCCAGGGGAACTGCTGACACTGTATCACCTACCCAGTCCACTGTTCAAGCGATTGTGATTTATAATTATAATTTATAAAAACGCACCCTTTGGAATAAAAACACCATACACTGCTTTATTCATTCTCATTTTTGCAAAAAACAAACAAACCGTAAAATTGTTAAAAATAAAACCAAAAAAGCACACCTCCACCCGGAGGCTATCTGCTCCTGGTCGCACCCCCACCATTGGATGCAGCATGTGTTTTATCAGGATGGCTGTTTTGGTACCAATGATGGGGGACAGGATCGGGCAGTTAGGTACTGGAGAAATTGCAGTGACATTGTCAAGGAAAAGTGAGAAATTGTTGGGAGGAATATTTCTATTGTGCCACAGTGTATCATTCTATCTTTTTATTAATCACACCCTACATAGTGCACACAATAGACTGAGTGATTCAGCAAGTAGACTCCTTGACATTCTTTCCATTTCATGTTTAAACATAACTGTCGATGGTCATCCACTTACAATCTGTTTCCCATCGGAAGGTGTTTATTTCTTCCAGACTTAAATACATTTTTTTTTTCAGATTACGAAAAAAAGATATGTAATTCCCTTTGGTCTGCACTAGGAAATAAGATTAAATTCATGCTGTTTGTTGGCTACTTAATGTTTATGCCAATTACATTTTCAGCCTGGCAGTTTGCATTGTTAGTTTATGAAGAACAGAAGTCAGACGAGGCCCTGTATAGTACTGTCCGTCCCCCCCTTAATTTGCTTATGAAAAGATTATCTCTTTGCAGTGTATAGAACTGGAAAGGGTCAGATGCGATGACGAAAAGTATATAGGCTGAAGAGGCACCTTTGGAATGGAAGGGGCTCATTGCTAGGAGTGTTAATAAATGCCAAAGTACCGCTGATCTTTGCCAAGACGACTCCCATTCTTTTTTGTGACACACACCGTGCAAAACTATTTAATGCAGAGCACTGTACTGTATTGTATTCTCCTCTTATTTCTAACATCAGCTCTTTTATTGGCAAGGTATTTTCATTTCCTTCCCCAGCTTGGTCTCCTATTTCCTCATCTCAAAGCTATATTGATTTCAGGCTTTGTAAGCACTGCAGCAGTGAGCCTGGTTTGCACCACCCTATATCCCTCTGATGCGCCTGGCCTGGCTCTTTCCTGACAGGCTTGGCTCACTCCTTTCTTCTTCAATGGAACCATCCGTCTCCATTGCAAGTTTCTTTCTGACAAGGCTGGCTCGCTGTGCTCGTCCAGCTGCCAAGCAGGACTGACCTACTTCTTTTCTCCTAGATGGAGCCATCCTATTCTGCTCTGCCAGAATTGGCTTCCTGCACACTCTTCTCGGATTACCTTCCCACACCCATGTCTTTCAAGGCAGTCCAAGTATGGGCCAATTCCAACCATGTGTAGATGGTCTTCTGCGGTCATTATGTTCTCTGCAGGTCATATTTGTTGAAGGCATCATAACCCATCAGTCCTGAGCTTGTAAATGTGAACCTAACAAGAAGTATCTGAAAAGATCTCTCATTGTAAAAATCGCATTGTAAAAATAATATTATTACAATGCGATAATGCAATGCAGATGGTATCTGTACCTTTTTGAAGGCAGGATGAGATTCAGCATGGATGTTGTGATGCTCACGAGGGTAAACCTCTGTAGTGGCGAGGGCTCGAAACGTTTTTGATTTGTCTAGCACAGTGGTTCTTTGACTAGAAAGTTGGGACTATTGTAAGCATTTTGGGGGGGGACAACAGTGGTGATGGCATCTCCAGGATCGCACCATCATTATGAAAAAGGTTTTTTTTATGTACCTGGATATAGTGCCAGTTGTCCAGTGTGTGTGTCCACACCTCCTCTGCAGGCCTCCCTGCACCTTAGAACAGCTTGTGGGCATGATCATAACCCACTTCTGGTTTTCATCAGGTGTGCTGTATTACATGCTGCTTTCCCCCTATAAATGCTGCTCTTTTTATTTTTATAGTTGTTGCTCTGTACTACTGACCCCCAGCTGTTTTCATGCATTGTTTATTTATTGTAAGCTTTATTGTATGTAATTTCTTATGGAAACTTGTAAGCCACCTTGGGCATTTGCTTTGGCAAAGGAAATGCAAGATATAAATTTTTAAAATAAATTAACATCCATCCAACTCTATGATTTTCTAATTTTAAAAGAAGATGAACATTTATTGTTACGATCCAGAACACTTAATAAATCTGTAGAGGGTGCATTCTGAGTAAAAATAAGAAGCCTATCACTTTGTCTTATGCTTCTCTATGTATTCATCCCATTTTTAAATGTTAAAATTAACCATGAAAATGTTTCAAAGTATGAAGCCTAATGGTAGCCTTTTTGTTCCTTTTGGTGAATGGCTACTTCAGTGGGGGCATCACCTATCTTAAAACAAAAGGATTCCTAAGAGCCACGGCAAGGTTAAAAAAAAAATCAGCATCATAAATCTTTCATTTCTGAGTGACTGATGAAAAAGAAAAGGTCTGCAAAATGATGAATACCACTTCAGATAAAAGATGAAAGAAAGTCCCATCAAAAAATAATTGATACTCTTGTGATCAGTGACAGCAAATTAAAAACCTGTCTCTTTTATGGAATCATTCCCTTGTGTGATCTGCGCAGTGGTTTAAAGTTGTAAAATATTTGTTTTCCAGCAGATGATTCTCAATCAAATCCTTTAAACATGATGTTCTAGCATGAAGGAGAAACCTAATGCTATTGGTCGGCATGTGATGTTCTGCCATTTTATTTATTTATATTTTTCATTCCCTTCTGGCCATCCATTAAAAAAAAACACATTACAACATTTAATCCTGGTCCCACCGTTAATTATTTCTGTTCGGTACTAAAGCATTTAATTCCAGCACCTTCTCTCCATGGATTTCCAAGACACAATTTAATATCTGTATGTGTGGCTCTTGTTGTTCTTCTGAAAACCATAAAGACCATGTAGAGGACCCCCAGGAATAATAAAATATTAATTTGATGGCAAAAAAATTAAGTGGCTTAAAGAAAGAAGCTGTTGTCTATCCCATGAGTGGCTTTTAAGACATTGATGTCAAGCTTTGAATGTGCCTATTTTTAGCCATGCAAACCACATGTAATGAGACCTAAGTAACTTCTAACTTCAATCAAAGAACTCGAAGATGAAAACCACTAATTTCTGCTTTCTGTCGGAGCACCAGTAAAAGCTTGATTTAGGGCCCAATCCTATCCAAATCCCTAGCTCTAGTGTAGCCACAAAGCAGCCCCATGGTAAGGGAACACATACCTTAAAAAGGGTCCAGTAACTGCCCCTTGCCCCCTTCACCACAGTATGCAGCCCATACCCCACTGGCACAACTGCACCAGCACTGGAAAATTGGATAGGATTGGGCCCTTGGAAATTGGATAGGATTGGGTTATATACTTTCCTAGATTCTTCCAGTTTTCACAACAATATTCTGAGAGAAAGAGATTTATTGCATTTGCCTGGTACCCCCCCCCCCCCTAATAAACACACAGGACAGGGTGGGGATTAAAACTTGGCTACATTTATTAATCAGCCTCAATCAACACTGCACTGTCAATATCCTGTAGCAGGTCCTAACTCAAGCACTCTTCCCACCCCCCTTTAGACTGGGCATCTAATCTAGAGAAGAAAGCAAGTGACTGTCTTCAGCAAGCAGCAATACCTTGCTTTGATTTTCCATGCTACAACATGCCATGATTCAGTAGTAGAGCACATCTTTGTATGCAGAAGGGCAGCAGATTTAATTCATGACTTGGTGCATGGAACCAGTAGCTATCCTAGCCACTGTGGCACCCGTGGGCACACTTCCCAGGGTTCTGCCTTCCCCACCTTAAGCTGCTGCTCCCCTTACCCACTGCCTCCCTCGGAGGCATTCCGAGGGCTGGAGGGCAGGGTGACACCTTCCCAGACCTCAGAAGGCCTTCTACAACCTCCGGAGAGCCTTTAAATGTCACTTTTGTTTTTACTCTGAAAACTGGAAGTGATGTTTAAAGGCCCTCAGGAGAACTTAGAAGGCCTTCTGAGAGCCAGGAAGGCGCATGCGCAGCCTCTCCGGCCCTCAGCTCACCTCCCAGGGAGAAAGCAGGAGGTGGCACCTCCAGGTGCCACCCAAATTGGAAATAAAGGCACCAAGCACTGGGGGAGCACCAAATGCTGCCCAATCCCTCTGCCACCGGAGAGTATGTGTTCCTTGACCCTTGCCTGGTACACCACCTGGTACACCTGGTGCACCAACACATGTAACATTTTAAACCTCATTTTTTTAAAAAAAAGATTACAGTTATTAAGGCTCAGGAAAAGCTCTGCCTAGGACTATGGAGAGCAGCTACCTCCAGTAGGAGGCCAGATGGAACCAGCTATCTCTATCAGTGGCAAGTCCATTGCTTTGTTATGGCACAAAAGTCACCAAGGTCATACATGAGGGTTGTGCCCCAAACATATATATTGGGGCTGCTGGTAACCATGCAGGGATAGCATCAGAAAAAAACAGGAAAAGGCACAGAAGGGGCAAAGTGAATTTCATCAGAGGACTCTATCCCACATGGTAGATTATTGAAAAACAAATAACTAAATATTTCACATTAATACTTACAAACTAAAAAATTTTTCTCTGAAAAAGATTTATTTTCATGTTGTTAACTTTAAGGAAGCATGATTAGAACTCAGGTCTTCCAGCTTATGAGCCAGCAACAGGGTATGGAGGAGCAGGTGGTGAGATGAGCTCCTTCTTTGGGAAGGTACTAATTTCCCTTTGCTTTCATTCTTGCGTTGCTTATGTAACTGAGGGCACAATCCTAAGCCCTTATGTCAGTGCTTTCCAGCAGTGGCATAGCGGTGCCAATGGGACGTGTGCTGCATCCTGCAGTTGGGTGGCACTCACGGAGGCCTCCTCAAAGTAAGGGAATGTTTGTTCCCTTACTTCAGAGCTGCATTGCCTTTATGTCAGTGCTGGAAACAATGACATAAGGGGTTAGGATTGAGCCCTAAGGCTGCAATGCTATGTGCATTTTCCTGGGAGTAAGCCCTATTGAACACAATGCAACATTCATAGGATTGTGCCCTGTCTCACAGTGCAATCCAGTGCACAGTGCAATCCTGAGTGCAATTAAGAGCCAAATCCTATCCAACTTTCCAGCACCCATGCAGCCACAATGCAGCCTCGAGGTAAGGGAACACATACTCCCATACTATGAGGCGGCCTCAGTGACTGCCCTTCCACCGCAAGATGCAGCACACATTCCATTGGCACACCTGCACCAGCACTGGAAAATTGGATAGGATTGGGCCCTAACTTCCCATGCTGCAGTGCAGCAGCACTGGAATGAGGCTGCTGGAGATCTCCCTGAGGTAAGGGTACGTTTGTCCCCTTGTCCCAGGGTAAGCTCCAGCAGCTACAATGGGGCTACTCAGGCTTGCACCAACAAAAGTATCAGTAAATCAGGCCCTGAGGAGGGCTAAGATATGGGAGGAAGGGTAAATCTCTGTACTGCTTCCTGAACACGGTCAGCCAATTGTGATGAGCACAGAAACTGGTCACAAGAGATACTAGAGAGCCTTCCAGTCTTCTGCTTCCCTGCACGATCTCACAGAAAAGTCTTTGCCATGAGTTTCCAATCAGTAATGAAAACATGTACTCTCAAGAAACATCCAAAAGGCACTCGCAGTAATAACAACAAGACTGGCATCCTGGTCAGTTTTAATTCAGAATCAATGCGCCTTGATCCGTTTTTCTAATCTGCACCAATATTGCAGGATGGGAACATAAAGGGAACATTACCTTGTGGCCCAGTCTTTTGTTATGTTTTGTTCTTTTATAAAGGGTGCCTGTCTGGTTTTCATATCGTGCACTCCCCTGGAGTCAGGTGATTCAAGGACTGCATAGCCTGGGCAGCTGGAAGCATGTTCTGCTGATTCATACCGCTGGAATGCACAGCTCATCAGTACCTGTGATCTCCACAATCAGAATGAGCATTCCTATTATTATTAAAAAGCTAGCCGGCCTCTGAGTGCCGACCTGTCATGTACATTCAGTAAAGCAAGCCGGGAAAACTATTTTAGCATCAGCAAGGAAGAGGAGGAGGAGGAGAAGGTAGTCAGCACAGGTTGTTGTCACTTGGCTAGTATTTTTAGTAGCGATGCTTTGCATCTGCTGTTCAGTTTGTTACACATTGTGGGTTTGTTTTTTGCAATTTTTTAATTTTTTTTTTTTTGCTTTAAACCTACATTTCGTTTCCTTTTTAGTTCCTTGGAGTAGAGATGGCAAGTTTTATTTTAATCTTTAAAAAGTGTTTTAACTTCCCATTAGCTTTCCCATGAGATGTCAGTTGGGCGGGGTGTGTGTGTGGTTAGGCTCATGTATTCAGTTACTGCATCTGGAATTTCATCCACCCACAGGTAGCAGCGACTGACAGCAGCAGAAGTGAGAGAACCGCCTGGAATCAGATCTCAATTAAAGCAACGCAGCATCAACAGTCTTTGACTCCAGGGAAGCTTTCTCTCTTCTATATCTCCTCTGCAAAACCACCAAACACCTCCATCTGACAGCTTCAAAATAGTTACTTTTGGCACCACTTCTATGGGCACAATATGTCCTGGATAATTTATTTAGTTTGATAGATTCAGCAATTTTCTCATTAACTCTTTTGTGTCTTGGAAGGATGCAATGTCTGTGCTAACAGAGAGGTGAATTTCAGTATAGAACAAGTGTTGCCCTTGTATGCTCAATGGGGCAGACTTTTCGGAATGCAAATCTAGCATAACTAAGGACAGATACTACCCCTGGGGGCTGGGGATAAGAATAGGCCCTCAGTTTGGCTGTACTTGTCGTAAGAGGCGACTAAACAGCCACCGGGTAGATGGGACTCGTCAGCCTGGGAAGGCAGCTCATCTGAGAGAAGGAAAACTCTGATCCCAAACCTCCACTGCCTTGTGGCTACATCCAGTTATGGAAAAGGCTTCAGGAGTCAACCTCGAGGCAAAATCCAGAGCCGGAGTCCCTGAGGCAGTTCATGGCTGAACACAGTCACGTTCTGGCAACTCCTGCGACGCCGCTGGAACCAACCGTATTGGCCTCTGCCTTTCCATTGGACCATTTCAGCGACGTGGAGAGGGGGGATTTGCTGCATGGGTAACAGCCTATCCTCCATACTTACTTTACCCAGGCTTCACGCACTGGAGAGGACACTCTGTTCCAGAACCACCATTCAGAGCGTGACACCATAGTCTTCCGAGACTGAAGGATGCCAACAAGGACAGATACATGGGCTTGGAGCCAGCTGAGCTAAGTCAGGCTGCCATTCTATATGTCATGAAACCTGACCGAGAGCCCAATCCTATCTATTCCCCACCACCAATAACACCATGCTAAAAAAGTGTGCTGTATCCAGCAAAAGGGGTGTGTGTGTGGAATCAAAAGGCTTTGGAGGAGAAAGAGGAATTTTTTCCCCTTATCCCCCTTTAAGCCTGCAGCTCCACAATGTGTCTCCTCAAACATGTGCCAGCTCTGTAGCTGGTGTACATCAAAGGGACAGGGAGGCTGGGAAAAGAGAGCATATAATCTGGCACACGCCTTTGCTGCTGGATCCACTCCCACTGCCTCCCTGCCCCAATTCCTCCCCCCCCCAGTTTCACCCCTCCCAACTCCCACCGCTGCCTTACCTGCTCTGGCAGGCACCACAGGAACTGGAGTGCTCTGAGAAATGTTAGTGGCCGTTTGTGACAATGGAAGCGTCTTCTGCTGTTACAATGTGTTCCAGACGGCAGCCAAATCCTGGATAAGATTGGACTGTGCGTCTTGATTTTTCGTATGCTATGGCACATCACCTACCCTTTCAAGGCCTTTGTGGTGGTTTAGTAAAACATGAGCATCTGCCTCAAAATCAGGGAGTGAATGCACCAAAAAAGATCACAGCACTGCTATATTACAGTGCTTGTCAGGAATGGTCTGACGGTATGGGCTGGTTTGGTACATGTACATGTGAGTGAGCCAACACAGAACAAGCATCACAATTGGCTAGTTCAGACAATGCTGCTGCTTGACCCTTCACATTAATAGAGTGTGCATACACATATCTCTTTCCTATCTGGTGCACTTTCACACTGCATGGTTGGGTAAAATTAAATACTGTACAGAAAGGGACTCTGGGCACAAGCCTAACCAGGTCTACTCAGAAGTAAGTCCTATTTTGCTCAATGGGGCTTACTCTCAGGAAAGTGTGGTTAGGATTTCAGCCTTTGTTATTTAATTTTTAAAATTAACAAAAAAAGTTACTGTATTAGGGCCCAATCCTGGCTTACCAGTGCTGGGCTACCACTGGGTGGCTGCCAAAGCTCTGCTGCTTGGCCATTGTGAGGACCACCGAGCAGCAAAGAGGTAAGTGGGGGGAGGGAATGCGAGGAGGAGGCATTCTGGGGAGGGGGAGGCAGGCAGCGGGTGGGGAGGAGGCGTTCTGGGGAGGAGGGAGAGGGTGGGAAGGAGGCATGCTGGGGGAGGAAACAGGAAGGAGGGAAGGAGGGAGGCGGAACCCATGGAGCAAAACTCCACTGGATCCAGAGCCTCCGTGTTGGGCTCACCACCTGACACAGAGGTTCTTGATTCACAACCTTTTGGTTGGCAGTGAATCGAGTAGCCTCATTGTGGGGCTACTCTCTTTACCTGGGGAAAGGGGATGAAAGTTCCTTTCTCCTGAGGAGCTGCCGGTGGCTGCCCAGAGCGCGCAGGATGTGGTGGCAGCCATTTCCGGCGCCGCTGCAGTCCTGCACCCCAGGTAGCTCAGAACGGGGCTGTTAGTTACTGTGATGGATTAACAGTAAGTATGCATGTTAACTGAAAAGAATGGCTGTTGAATTCAGTGAAGCTTATACGTGTTATGCGCCCACAGGATTGCACGCTTTATGAATGGTTTTTGATTCAGAAGGTTTTGGCTGTAAACCTATGCACACTTATCTGAGAGTAAATTTAATTGAGCAGAATGGAATTTATTTTTGGAGAGACGTACACAGGGTTGTGCTGTTTATGTCATAAATGTTGACAATCATACACAGATATTTTGCAGTGTGTATTCATTTAGAAGGAATGCGTAGAAATACACTGTTTCTTTACCTCTCAATTTTTGAGGCTGATCATTGTAGATAACTCTGAAATGCACACATTTGTGGATATTACACATTCAAGGTCCAATCCTATCCAACTTTTCAGTGCTGATGCATACCTGAAACAGTGGACATTCCCCTACCTTGAAGAGGCCTCCATGACTGCCCCCTCACCCCAGGATGCAGTGCATGCCCAGTTGGCACAGCTGAATCAGCACTGGAAAGTTGGGTAGGATTGGGCCCTGTCAACCTCACTGATGACAACACTAATAACTTCTCCATTCACCTGAAGGCAATGCAACTTTGACCAGTCAAGAAAGGCAGTTGTGAAGCAACTGCCTGCTTTTGAACTGGCAGTCCTTGCCTGCTGTGGCTCGGTTTGGTGTTGATTATCTGGAGGGAAAGCAACTGCCTTTCAACTTTTTCACAGGTGTTTCTAAATGCAACTCACAGAAAGTTTTCCACACCTTTGCAATGCCCCCCTCTCAGGATTGCGGATGCTAGCAAATGTTGGCCATTAAAGCAGGAAGCAGAGCCTAGCAAAACAATGTCAGCCTTATCTTCAATTTCCTCTCCTTCAGAGCTAACTGTGGTCAGTAAATCCTTGTACTTTGGGTTAAGATCCCTGAAATGCTCAATGAAGTTTTTAGGGCCTTGTACAAAGCCCTGTGTAATGAACAAGAGTCTCTCCGAGTTCAGCAGGCTTTGTATTAAGACTTTAGAGGACTCATACGTGCCATATGATAAATATTCAGGGAGAACAAAGACTTGCATGGTGTGTCAGGATATGAACTAAAGAGTTTAGGACTTGTCCCATATTTTTTGTTTTTTAAACCAGGAGTGTCTATAAGTCAAAAATTCTCTCTTCATTTTTGATCAAGTGAGCCTAGTAAGTTGAGGTAATTGTGATAAGAGTCAAGTAGCTTCATTTTAAACAAGAAATGGGCTTTTATTATTCCATTTCAATTAAAATGTGCTTTTGAAAGCTTTCTGACAGGACCTAATTCTTCTCTGTAAACTAGAGATATATTACGAACTCTACAAATGCCAGATAATTCATTCAGTAGTTAGTTCATTTTGAGAGCTTTGGTTCAGTCAAATGTGCATTTATGTGACATGAGTTCTCATTACTTGAACATTCTAAATGTGATGATTTGTAGCCAGATGTATGAACTGACCCCATTGACAAAATGCCTTTGTGAGAAATGAAAATGATGTCTAGACCAGCTCTGATGATACAACTATGGGCCTTCAGAATCACATCTCATGCACCTATCCAATTGTGTCAACACACTGCTGGACGTTTTTGACTTCTCCGAACCACTTCTTCAGGCTGGATGTTGAGCAAAACAAGAAGTGGGGTGGGGTGGGAGCAGCCCAGCGAGCGGAGCAGGCGGCCATTTTGCAGTACCCAGCTGTGGGTGAGCCTGATTTTGAACAGCAGGATGTGGATTGGGGGGTTGATTCTCTGGGCCTTGTAGAGGAGAAGGAAAAGCCTAAGATTTCATATGGCACTATAGCCATCCCTTTGGGTTCGCACCTTGCCTTGGCAGTTAAGGAGAAGATATGGCGAGGTGACTTTATAGACATGTTTAGCCTTACACATTGAGCCAGAGCCTACCCCCAAAGTGGGTGATCCCGTGTGAGATGTTGAATCCATTAGGCAAAGAAAAATTGACAAAAATTGGACTAATTGGCTCAACAGTTTCATCATATAGGGTCACTGTCCAGATGTACCCTAAGAAGGCAGGGAAACTCTTTAAATACCTGGACATTGTTCATCATGCTTTTCATGACCATGCTGGGGTGGCTTGGATGGCCTATGACCATCATTTCCGTATCAAGGCTTCACATGACCCAGCTCTCGATTGGACTATACCCCAGTGGGAACTCTGGGTGCAGTTGGTTCTTCCTGCCTGGGCCACGCTTGGTGATAGGGCAGACAGTGGGCATTTAATTGTGCATAACAGAATGGAGCAGCATAAAGCACCAGGTGGTGCACGGTGGGTTCAAAACCAGCACATATGCTTCGAGTTCAACGCCACTGGGAAATGTAATAGGCAGGGCTGCCCCTATTCCCATGGCTGCGGCATGTGCGGAGCTAAGCACCCAATTGCGAAATGCCCCAGGCTCAGTGGTCCCCTGTCGGGTTTGTGACCCTTCACCCAGGGTGGGAGAAAGACCGGCGGCGGACCCCCGTCAGGTGTTAATAAGGGGCCCAACACTGATTAAGATCTTGTCTTTAGGCTGCTGGCTGCAATTTTATAATGATCAACCTGCAGCTCAATTGTTGTTGGATGGTTTTAAGGTTGGATTTGGGATTCCTGCGCCACTGCCGGCCAGTCACACGTTTGCTTATAACCTCCGGTCAGTTAGAGGCCTGGAGGATGTGGTGAGGCGTAAAATAGCCAAGGAGGTTGAGGCAGGCAGAGTAGTTGGACCGTTTGCTGTGCCTCCTTTAAGTAACTTGCAGGTGTCACCTTTGGGACTGGTACCCAAAAAAGCCCCGGGTCAATTCAGGCTGATTCACCACCTGTCTCTTCCAGAAGGTGCTTCTATAAATGACAGGATACCCACCCACCTGTGTTCAGTCAGATACACCTCCTTAGATGAGGCTGTTGTCCGCCACAGGAAGTGTGGCACTGGGGCTTTGATGGCCAAGGCAGATATTGAATCTGCATTCAGACTTCTGCCCATGCACCCTCAGGATTTTTGCCAGTTGGGTTTTCATTTTGAAGGGGGTTATTATGTGGACCGGGTGCTACCAATGGGATGTTCATTTTCCTGTTCGGTTTTTGAGATGTTTAGTTCATTTTTGGAATGGACTGTATGCTTTAGGATGGGGCTACAATCCACTGCCCACTATCTCAATGATTTTTGTATTCCTCACAAGGTTGAGGGAATTTGTTATACCTTTTTAACCGTGAGCTGTTCTAAGTGGGTGTTAAGTGAGTTCACCTCACGATGTGCTTTTCTTTCAACAGGTTCACAAGGGAGGTGCCCAACCAGGGTCCTGATCTGTGGACATTCCATAGATTTTTTGGCCTGGAAGCACGCCATGTCATCCAGTTTCAGCTCTCAGTTGGAGCTGGATGATGTTGCACACATTGATTGGCTGGCCAAGAGGGGTATGTGTTGGAGTCAGTTTTTCCCAGCCTTCCTTGAGGCTCCAGGCCCTCAGGGATTATACAACACTCGTTAGTCAGTTCCCTAGGATTACTATCCTGTGGTCTGATATGCTGCCTAGGAGGGTTTGGAGGTGGGTGCGCAGCATTAGAAGAATAGACATTGCATGCAAAAGAGTCAATGCTTACCTGGGCAGGGTCGTCACGGAGCTTAGGGGAGTGGCTATTATCCTGGAATTTGTTTTGGGCAGCCTGCTCTTTACCATGACAATGGAGTGCATATTTCCCCTATGGGATATGGTCTCTTTTTAACAGACTTGCAATAGGGCTTGAGAACCTTTTTTGGGTGCAGGGAAGGCCAAGCGCTAGGCTGACCTCCCCTTGTGGCGGTAGAAGTGCAGGGTGGGTAGGCAGAAGACCTTCTCAGTGTCCAATCTAAGTCAGCAAGGACAGGGGGTGAACCAGAACTGCTCCCATGATGCCTGACCAGCTCGAGGAGGCAGGCTGGCTAGCCCCTTGTCCAAACTTGGAGGCCTTGCAGGGGTGACCTGAAGGCACAGCAGTTCGGCTGACTTACCCGCTTCGGGCGACATTGAAAGGCGGGCTTAATAACAATTGAGTTACACCTGGAGTCGGGTGGATGCCCAATGAGATTGGGGGACGAAGCCGGCTAGGACCATTTCCCCCACGTACAACCCCGGACTTGGGATGGGTTTTGTTTACTCCTTTTGCTGCCCTGTTGCAATGTTTTGTATTCAATAAAGTAGCCCATTTTAATTCCATACCTGTTGTCGGCTGTATTTATTTGGGGAGTGCATAATAACCTCCTTTCCATATTTCACACAGTCGTGGGCTCTTTTAGTTTTGCTTAACAGATTACGACTCAGGCTATTCTAATTGGTTTGTTTTGTAGGGCCCAAGTGATGGGGAAGCCACATATGTTCTATTCACATGTAATCCCAGTTCATAAAGACATTAGTAAACTGTTCTTTCTTTTACCTTACTGCGTTCTGCTGCTTCAGGTCATTTTCTCCCAGCCTGGTAGCTTTGATACTAAAAGTGAATCAGGCTGGTGGGAAACATGCTTGAAGCAATCAAACAGGGCAGCAAAGTAAAGGGGGAAAGGCATGACATTTAACTCTTATTACATTCGTGCTCAGTTTCATGTAAAAATAGCTGTCCCCCCCCCCATTATGTCAGTCATGTGTGAAAAGGGCGGATGCCCATTTAAAATTGTGGTTTTCTTATGTTTAGTGGGGGGACAGCAGTGGCAGTTTGCTGGTGTCTCCCTTGGCTCTTTTAAAAACTCCAAGCCCCTTTGGGATGTAATCTATCTTTTTGTTTATTTTTCTCTGTGAACTGCTGAGCCAACTTTTTAAAAATGAAATGTGGTATATAATAGTCTAATAATAATAATAATAATAATAATAATAATAATAATAATAATAATATAGTGTAATATAGTGAAACAAACAACAAATAATCAGAACATGGGATAAAAGGGGATCAATGCACTGCAAGGCAAGGGGATAAGTTAGAATCTAAATCTGAAGTTGCTAAACACTAGCCAGTTCTTTGTGCCTGCAAACAAGAAATAGCTGGTTCAGTAGCTAAGCAGACCTCACCATGAGCATTTTTGGCTATTGCTGCCTCACAGAAGCATTAGGTTAAAATGCATGGTTGCATAGAAATGAAAGCCAAGATAGAACATGCCGTATGATTGAACTGGGTAGCTAAATATTTCCAGCGAGTGCCAAGTTTGCAAATATTGGAGGTAGAAGGCCACAGTACAACACTCTGAAGTTGTTGCTGGGGTTTGGTCTGAATATTCCAAATCAGTACTTTTAGTCATAGGGCTACAAATTCAGAAGTGAAATTTCCTGAAGGATAACATGTGTATGAGAGAGAGAACTACAATTTTTTTTTTAAAGCCCTGTTTTACTCAGGGTGCAATCCCAACCCCTTGTGTCCGTGCTTTCCAGCATGGACATAAGGGCACTGCAGCTCTGAGGTGAGGGAACAAACCTTCCCTTACTTTGAGGAGGCCTCCGTGAGTGACACCCAACTGCAGGATGCAGCACATGTCCCATTGGCACTGCTATGCCAGTGCTGGAAAGCACTGACATAAGGGCTTAGGATTGCGTCCTAAGAGATTTTGGCACATGTCTGGGGTGCCTGTCCACAACATATGAGGCTCTATACACATCTGTTTGTGTACATCTTTCCAGCTGTCTCAGCAACCTTAACATCTCACATGTTACTACCCTTGCCAGTCTACCTGAGATCACCTCCCTCTCATCTCCGTTCTGTTCTGAAGGGCTTGATACCTCATGCCCCGTTACTGCCTGAGCTGCTCTTCTGTGCAGTGCACAGAGGTTTCTGACCTTTCTGAAAGCCATTCTGATTTACAGCTATGCAGATCCACATAAGATGATAAGAATAAAGCGGCAACAAGATGAAAACGGACAGGATGTTAAGCTCCCTGCCCAAGTGTGGACAGCTGCAATGGCAAGAAATAATACAGTTGTCAGACAATGGTTTTGCCTCTATGCCAGGAAACAAAAGCAGTGTTAATTGGGATGGTTACCAGAGATAAAATCATGCCACCCAATCCTAGATATGTTTCCCCACTGATTTCAATGGAATTCAATTCCAGGTAAATATGCTTAGGTTTGTAGCTTTACTGGAAGTTAAATATCTCTACTACTACTACTACTACTACTACTACTACTACTACTACTTCTGCTGCTGCTGCTGCTGCTGCTGCTGCTAACATTTATATATTGCTCTGCAACATAAAATCTTCATAAGGGGATAATCTTTAAAATATTTATGCAGTACACCACTCTTCATCAAAACATTCACAAAAGGTTAATGCACCAAAATAAATGACAAGATAGTTTTAAAGATATAAAAATAGAAATGAACAAACAAAAGTCAGAAAAGAGACACCAGCAAACTGTCAGAAAACGAGACCACAGAAGATAATTCTATCCACAGAAGATATTGTGACCAAAGGGTTTTAAAAAAAGACATAAGAGAGACACAAAACGGCTGTGTGCTGGTGCATAGCTAACTTTCCAGTGCTGATGGAGCCGTGCCAATGGGGCATGCACTGCATCCTGGGGGAGGGGATCACAGAGGCTGCCCCAAGGTAAGGGAACATTTGTTCCCTTACTGCAGGGTTGCATTGCGGCTGCATCAGTGCTGGAAACTTGGACAGAACTGGGTCCCAAGTAAATCTGTTTAGGATTGCAAGCGATGTAGCAAAATTCTGTATATTTACTCAGAAGTAAGTCCCTCAGAGTTGAAAGGCATTTGGTCTCTAGGCAGTGCAGTAAGAACTGCTGCCTGAATGTAGTTAGCAATGCTCATGACCAACAATCTCCCCCCATAAATCTCTGTACCGCTGTCAATAACCTCCCCCTTTCTGACCTTGACACATTCCTCTCCGCCCTGGTCCCTGAACTGTTCCACTCTCTCTCCCCTCCCCTTGTTCTTCTTAGTTCCTGCCCACAACCCATGCAAACTTGCATGCTAAAGAACCTGATTCAGACCTTGGTGTTTGCATGTGTGTAAATGTGTGTGTGTGGGGGCATGGGACGGAGGTTAGCTAAACTGTTTGCAAATCACTGCTTTAGCTTTTGTACGTTCAGCCCAGTCTACAGCCCTGCATGTGCCCTGATCTGCTCACAGAGACCTATTCCTTACATACTTTTTACATTACTTCTGAAATGCCACAACTGCAATATACAACATTGCATTGCAGCTGTATGTAGAAGATGCTACCTGCCCGAGAATGAAGTGAAAAACAGCTTTGCAGTAAACGCCACATTCAATTGTGGACACGATATCCTTTCTCTAACAGCTCCATAAGGAAACAAAATGCCTCTGAATATGTACATTGCTAAAAAAGTAACTTATCTTAGAAGAAAGTAATTTTCAATCTCTCTATTTCTACGAATAATTTATTTTCCGGTAATACCCCACCATATGCTTCTCTGATTCAGGGTATACAGAGAGCCTAGTCACAGCTACTTATCCGAACTCTAAGAAATATATTGCTCTCGAAATAATTTGATTTTAGACACATCTTTTTACCTTGATCTCAGTAAAACATATAGAATGAAAATGCAGATATAATGAGTTATAGTAATTAAGCTGCCTGGACTGTGCTTTTGTACAGAAGGCATTTAACTTTGAAGGCTTGAGTGGGTATTGAAAATATACTCATCGGGGTGAGCGCATTCTCTGCAAGTCAGTCCATTTGAAAGGCCTTAATCTAATCAGTCTTGTCCCTTGCATCTCATGATTTTACATAATTCAAATGACAAGTTGAGCAACCTTAGCTGGTGCTTCCTTGTAGATTATTCAAAGTCAACCTACACTCTTCAGTAGACGGGAAACTTGGAAAACTAAATGAGAAAAGGAGATGGGGAATCCTACCCAAAAGGAAAAGGACAAAAGAGATGGAAACTCAATTACTTGAAATGTTTTACATATTCCAGATGCTGAAGGAGCTTTTGTTTCTTCTTCTTTTTTTTTTAACATGGGGACAGAAGAATGAATACAATATTTATTTATATTTCAGAAAGAATAAAATAAAAATGTCAACAACTGACAGAAATAGATTTCTATTCAGAGTAACAAAATTACAACTGCTGCCTGATGGCTTTTATTTTGAGATGTGCAGGGAATACACATTTTCACATATCTTATGTGGTACTGGGAGCCTTCTAGGAAAGTAGGCCAGTAATGTGATGCAACCTCCAATACTGAGGACTAGAGATCCACAGGTCTTTTGAATTATCTCCCCATCTGCCTGGTCCAGACAGACCTTTGATCATACCCTTGATCTTTTGCACAGTTTCACCATGTATCCACAAACTCCCCACTATCTTTCATGGTCTGTCTTGCATGTAGTCAAATTGGCAACATGTTTCTTGCTTGTAATTTTCTTCATTTCTGTGTGAGCGCTGTTTGTGAGAGAGAGGAATCATCAGCCTCAAGTCTCCTTTTCAAACAAGCTTCACTAACTGCCAAGTTATTAAAAATACATGGGGCAGGATGGGCTCCATTCAACGTTAAGAGTGCTGGTTAGGAGTGTTTAGGTGGTGAGACAGATTAGCTTCCCCAGACGATTGGGTGAAATGATTTCATGGTTGGCCAAGGGGCTTACCCTTGCCTGTAGGCCTTGTTCAGGCTGCGGAGACCCACTCCCCAGGCATGGTCTTTTTCTGTGACCCAAAACACAGGAATAATTTCCTCGTCTTTTTTTACTAATTCCCTAGCTTTTCCCCCATTTCTAACTTCCCAACTTTTCTCCGAGAAACCCACATAATTTCCCTATGCCCTATCTCCTCCTTCTCCCCCTCCCACAGGCCCATGCCATTTTATAATGCCATTTTATAATCTTTTTTTTCTACCAACAACTTCATTCTCCTCCTCTTTTTTTGCCACTTATAGCAGCAGCATACACTTAGGATCTAGCAGTGAATTAACAGCTAAGATATATTGCATCAGCTGACATTGCACTGTTTTATTTTGATTTCTCCTTCCCCGTAATTGTTAATGTTTGTTATGATGTACCTTTCACCCTCATCTTGCTCTTCCTTTCCAACCAAACCCCTGAGATGTGTCACTGGTTCCTACAGAGGATCCCAACACACAAATTAATTTTTCCCTGTATGAGCATGTTACACATGTTATATGTGATACAGTGCAATTTCCAAAGTTTATAATGGAAATGAGTTTTTCTGCCAGGAGGATAGCCATTTCTTCCACAGGCATTATCTGTTAATTTGTCCATTGTAGGAATCTGCAACAAATGGTTGACATTTAATCAACCAATCCTGACTTTTAGGCACTGGAGCTCTGTTCCAGATTAATTTTAGCAGCAATCAGTTAGTTCAATACTAAAGCTTTTTTACTGAACCCTGTCAACCATTGTATAAGTGATTCAACAATATTACTGACAGCTCCATATTAATAAGAACACCTGTAATCTGCTCAATTAACCCCATCGCCTATGTGAATATTGTCTTACTGTTGCACAAGACAGGTCCATGTTGCCCACAATAATCTAATGAGCTTGCACTGAGATGCAGCTTGCCTAGGGGCTGCTTTGACCTACGGTCCCAAAACTCCACAATACTTCTCACATCTGCAGAATATCTGATAGAGGAAAAATTGCATACCATACCAAGCACTGACTTTAAAAAAAAATTATTTTTTATAAAATTCACCCACACCACTGTATTCCTTCCTGCGAATGACCAAAACTTGATCAAGCCTCTTGAAACACTGTGGTGGGGGTGGATTGCATCCATCAATGTAATGGATAAAGTGTCGGACTTGTCCCAAGACTTCAGTTCACTCCTGAAAGTCACTGATGACCGTAGGCCAGTGAATGTGCCTCAACCTAATCTAACCTACCTCACAAGGTTGTTGTCGCAGTACTAACATGGAATAACTTGATACGCATCATCCTATCTGCTTGTGTCACGTTTGTGTCGTTTTAGCTCTGCCAATTACCTTTCCATTATTACTGGGTACGTTAGGTTAGATCCATAACTGCCTTTTAATTTTGTTGTTTCTTGTGTTTTGTCTTAATACAAGAGCATCACAGGTCATTAGAGTGTTATTTGAGAACTAAATACTTAGAACAGGCAGAAATCATATTTACCCCCTGAACAGTTTTAGATGGGTACTATTAGCTATGCGTTCTCATGATAGTCCTTCAGTTTCTCCCCTTCTGCACTGGACACCTTCCAAAGCATTCAGCTTCCCTGTCTTTACAGGTAACTGCTAGTAAGACAGGAAGTCTTGTGGTTGGGATTTAAAAGCCCACCCAGAAGTTCTACATGGAACACAGCCTGCCGTGACTATTACCTGCAGTAATGCCAGGCTTCTTTGCCAACCAGCCATCCCGTGTAATGGAAGCAGAGACCATTCATGCTACAAGCAAAACTGGAACTTAAATGGCAAAACCAGGCAGAGCTTTTTTCATTTATTCAACATAAAACATCCAAGATCCATAGGTCAGGGTAATGGAGGCAGACAAGTGCTTAGCTTTTAATGGATGGATAAAATGTAATGAAAGGAGAATCGGCTTAGCCCTGGCTGCCCCGTGGGCTACATTGTTTTCAAATAGCTTTTCATCAGGAATTTTTCCCCTTTCAAGAATGTTTGCAGCAATTACCTCTGGAAATATGATGGTTACAAATGCACCCTCCGATAAACAGCCCATAACTGGAGCTGTAAATTGTGCTAAGGAATTGTTTATACTGTATTCAATAAGGCCAAGAACATACACTGAGATCAGTTTCTAGCAAAAAGCATTACAGTTTGTGATTTCCCCCCCCCCCTTTCTGTAAGGAAAGTGGTTCGGAACTGATCCACTAATGCAGTCTATCCACCTGGCTTCCGGATAAAGAGGCTAATATTACAGCAGATGTAATCTTCTGTGCTTTGAGACTTATAGTCGACTTTTAAAAGGTTATCAGCAATTCCTGCTTTAAGGATTTCAACTTTGGGAGAAACATCAGATTGCATGCAAGTGCATACAAACTGTTCATCTTTCTTTTTTTCCACTTTCCCCCTATAAATATCACTGAACAACAGGGTTAAAATAGCTGGATGAATTTATTAGTGGAAAATACAGTTTACCTGTCACTTCTTTTTTTTGTTTCTTCTTCTTTTACAATAAAGTTTGCTTTTGGAAAAAAACGTTTTATCCTAATAACTACTTCCAGAACACAGTTTTAATCCTTAACAAGAACAAAATAGTTCCCCTCCTGAAGGTACCAAACTCAATCGGCTTTGAGTGAATGCAGCAACTTGTAAACGTAAACTATCCAAAGAATCATGAATCTAACAAGAAGACCACTTGGAACAAATGGAACAAAATTCCCAAGAAGAATAAAATAATACCTTTATCAAGAGAAATTCAAATCAGATGTGTTCTACATACATATTTTGGAAAAACAATTGTGTTTCCCTTCCAAGGCATGATCTGAAGATGCTGAACAGAATTGTAAACCGAACCCTTTATTCCAGGGTATGCTAGATTAGATGGCAGATAATATTCTGTAGATAGCTGTTGTTTCAGGAAGAAGATGAAGATATACACACCCGAAGCTGCTTTGAAATCAATGTGAGGTCACAGTTTGGAAAGATATGTAGGTACCAGGAAATTGTCTCTTCTTTCATTGACCAGCAGCTAGCCAATTGGTACCACCTGCTCTCCCTGGAAAAGCAAGGCTACGAATGGGACACAATCACCTTGCTAGCTCTGGTTCCAATTTCCCATTCTCTTTCAATCCCAGATGGGATGAAAAAGAATGTACCAAAGGCTACAATCTGCCAAATCCATGAGCTTGGAAAGTAATGAGCTCAAGTATTTTGATTATCACCATTTCCTTTGCCTTTGATAGAACTAAACAGGCTGAAATTCAAACACCTACCTTCAGGAGGGAGTGTGTATGTGTTTGTGTGCGTGTGAAGATGGAAAGAGTGTGAAGACGGAAAGCCCATAGTTTAGGAAAGATAAATTTCTCTCACATTTCTTTGTAGAGAATTCTCAGTCTGTTCAAGAGCTCCTTCTCTAATACAATCTCTGAATTAAAAATTGAATCAAAAAAAGACATTGAGTTGTATCCTAATCAAAGTTACAAAGGGAACATTAGTTTCCTTATCCCTGGGCTGCATTGCGGCTGCACCGTTGCTGGAAAGTTGGATAGGATTGGGACCTTCAGCAGAACCAAAATCCACTCTGCAGACTGAGGCTAAGGGCAATTTTGTTAAACTGCATTTCCTTTCCTGTCCCAAAGATTCACCAGCCTAAGTGAATGTATGGAGACAGAAGTACTCTTTAAAGTGGCAGATAAAAGTTTATGAGTCTGCATGCCTGGTATAATTAGATGGCCCAAGAATTACGCAAGAAAGAAGTAAAGTTTAATTTTCACATGACAGCAAACCCTAAACAAAATGCATAAAACAATGTTTTGTGAAGTACAGGCCATGCAATACAACATATACATGTTAAATAATGTCAGTACTTTTTACTAGCCCAGTCCTGGGCAAATCTATTCAGAAGCAAGTCCCTCTGAGCTCAGCAGGACCTATTCAAAGATTAGTGTATAAAGGGTTGCAGCTTTAATTTTTAAAATTTCATCTAGAACACAGCATATTAATAACTTGACAGTAAACAACTGCAGCTGTAAGCTGGGGCTGTGCATGTAGTCCTTTTCTATGAACCAATGTGCCACTGCATGCGCAGGGCTTCTTTTTGTAAAGCTAAAATCCTGGCAATCAGTTGGCCAGGGAGAGGGAGAGGCAATCAGTTGGCCAGTTGAATGGAAGAGGAAATGGGCAGCTGGATTCTGTTCCTCCATGCTGCTTCTACCCTACCAAATCAGCAGGCTTTTACTTTATTTTAAACATGTGTACCCGCTGCTTCTCTGAGCATCTGGTGTTGGGTATGGGTGCCATGGTTCTGAAGTCAAGTGACCAAACCACACTCGAAGGGTCTATTTTGGTTTTTTTTTTGTTTTCATAGAGACCTCAGAGCCACCAGTCAGATCTAGGTGCCAACTGGCAGGGCAGCAGAATATGTTTAGAAGTAAAGAGAGGCTGCCTCACAGCACACATTCAGCACAGAAATTGGTTCCCAGTGCCCAAGAGCAGCTCATAGTCCTTTTGCAATGAGCTGAAAAGGACTAATTAAGACTTACTGGAAACTATAGCTTCATGGTTTTCAAAAGGCATGTATTGGGCTAAACATAGCACTCAGAATAGTTGCACAAAAAGTCTTTCTGACCAGGAATCTATCCAGTTACCTTGTTCTGAAGGTACACAGGTAGGTGAATTCTTCTGAGATTTTTTCACATCTACTTTATGTTTTGTTAATATGAATAACTTTCATGCTAATAACTTGAAATTCACTCACTAATTGAAAGAGAGGCTTGAAAGAAGCAAGTTAACCATCTTCTGGGAATGGAACTCCAATGGTAGTTTTCAAGGTTACGTTCTCCTGATTAAAAAAGAAAAAAGAAAGAAAGTCTGCAAAATCATAAATGAAGAGAAAACCGCCTCTCATTAAGGAAAGAATACGATCACTCACCAGTGTTTCTGCCTTTCTCATCTGATGTTCGGTTGGTAGCAGGGTTGCGCTGCCCTGTCTTCCTTGGGTTTCCTAGCCCCTGAACATTCACTGTAAACACAGAGGAGCCATAATTATACCATATTTGATCCTTATCAAAGCAACTGATCCATGTATCGATTTACATAAGGGAAAGCACATAAAACATGATTGCTTTTCACCTTCCCTCTTCCCTGCTTGAAGGGAAGTTTCCCTTTGCAGACTTCATTTGAATATAAAAATCTCCAGTTGAAATTTGTGATGTTAAACAAACCATACCACTCATTCAACTTTTTAATTAAGGATTCAGTGTTCCATCCCTTTTCAGACATTAAAATTCAGGTGCAGTCATTAATCTTTCTAAACGAATTCACCTGTGGCTAATACTGATGTATTTTCTATGAGGCTTGTCATGGACTGCATGCTGCATGCATAACCAGTCTACAGTTAATTACACAAGAGATTATCATTAATGTCACAAAGATAAAACCTTCCTGGAAGCATTACAGGAGTTTTATTTTTTTTTTTAAAGTAATGCCTTATTTCGTTTTTGTTAACGGCTACTCAAGTTATTTGGAAACAACCTAAATGTTTCCAGGGAAAGAAAGTGGCTGGCGATCATTGACCCTAGTTCAGGGCAACTAGTTAGCTTCTTAAAAGTAGTCTGGATCCAGATAAAGTTGAACATGTTTAAATAACATGGATTTCATCGGCTTAAGTGTCTGCCACAATTCTCCCAATGAAATCAATAGAACTTTAATGTGCTTAATTGTGGTGGGATTGTGTCCTTAAGAACATAAGAAGAGCCCTACTGGATCAGGCCAAAGCTTCCTATATTTCATCTAGTCCATCTTCCTATATTTCACAGTGGCCCACCAGACACCTCAAGCAGCACACAAGTCAACAAGAGACATGCATCCTGGTGCCCTCCCTTGCAACTGACATTCTGAGGTATCCTACTTCTGAAAACCAGGAGGTTGCACATATCCATCACAGCTTGTATCCAGTGTTGGACTTTTCCTCCAGAAATTTGTCCAATCCTCTTTTAAAGGCATCAGGGCCAGATGCCATCACCACATCCTGTGGCAAGGATTCCACAAACTAAGTACATGCTGGGTAATATTTTCTTTTGTTGGTCCTAACTCTTCCAACACTCAATTTTAGTGAAAGTCCCCTGGTTCTGGCATTGTGTGAGAGGGAAAAGATCACTCACCAGTGTTTCTGCCTTTCTCATCTGATGTTCGGTTGGTAGCAGGGTTGCGCTGCCCTGTCTTCCTTGGGTTTCCTAGCCCCTGAACATTCACTGTAAACACAGAGGAGCCATAATTATACCATATTTGATCCTTATCAAAGCAACTGATCCATGTATCGATTTACATAAGGGAAAGCACATAAAACATGATTGCTTTTCACCTTCCCTCTTCCCTGCTTGAAGGGAAGTTTCCCTTTGCAGACTTCATTTGCACTTATCCTATCCACTTCATCCATCGCCTACATTATTTATACATACCTGGCCTTTTACATAGATGGCCAATTTCGGCTTTGTGTCCTCATTTCAACCCCCTCTACCAATCCTCTGGAGGCAGAAGACTATTTGTCCAACTCCCGGGTCATTCACCGGACTGTGTAACAAAATTCTCCTAGCAATGGGGACTTCACAGATCAAAAGTTCAAGCATTCAGATAGCACAGAGCCACTGATATGTTCTAGAAGACAGCTAAGGAATGAATCTGCCTCCTGAAACGTCCTCTTGTTGTGCAGGGTGGAAATGGCATGTTGCTCCTCTAGAATGCACTTTTTGTTTCTTTTTATTTTAGCTGTCCGGACCAGAAACAATCTAGTGCTCTGACTGCTGAGTGACAGTGCAATAGTACTTAAGCATGGATACAGCCTGTGATGTCACTAGTCCATCTTTTAGGACAAATCGATCAGTGGATGCTACTTAGGATGGCTGTATGCTACCTCTACGTTCAGACCAAAGAGTACCTCTGAGTGCCAGAGTTGGTCACTGTGGGAACAAGATACTGAACTAGACGGACCTTTGGACCAGTAGGTCTCTTCTGTTCTTATGGCTTTGCTGACTCATGACCCTTCGGTATTGGCTCCCACTCCTCGTTGGTTGCCACTCAGTGACCGTGGCCTTTTAATTTCAAGTGTGCCATGGTACTGGCACATAAGAACAGCTCTACTGGATCAGGCCATAGGCCCATCTAGTCCTGCTTTCTGTATCTCACAGTGGCCCACCAAATGCCCCAGGGTGCTGATTGCTGATTATGCATACATATTTTTACTCCTGCTGTAATTAAAATCTGTTAGGGCCACAGCAGTGGGGAAGCAGATAAAAAAGCGTTCAAAGGCTCGATCTTTCCAGGGGGACTGCAGCCAATGTTGTCCTAAGTAGTTTAAAACCAGTTCGTTCTATTGATTAAGAACAAGAACAAAACCAAGAACAAATGGGAAAATAATGCAAATCACCCTTTTAGGAACAGAGGCACAAGACTTTTTTTTTCAATGTGAAAAGGATGAATAGCATAGCTTATGGGAACTGAAATTTATAGAGCAAAGGAGCAGTCTATTGGGAAGGAGCAAGTTCAGAGGTTGTAAAGTAATAAAGCAATTTGAGAATAGCAAGTGGTGCAATTTATTGGAAACTTCATGAAAACTCAGTCCTGATGTAGTTGGTCTTCCAAAGTAAACAAAATACAAGAGATGAGAAAAGGAGGGGGGGCCTCATACTAATTCTAGAGGTGGCTATTATTATTTAAAAGCAAAGCAAAATGAAAATGTGTTCATTCTGCTTTACCCATTTATTACTGCAATTATTTAAAAAATAATAATTAATTCAAACATCCAAAGCACTGGATAAACGAAATGGCTGATGGTGTTGCACCATATTGCCATCATGGAGCTCAGATGCGTTGCTTCTTGGATTCTGCATCCATTACATGGCATTCGGTATACCATAATGCAGTAATTCTCAAACTTTTTAGCACTGGGACTCACTTTCTAGAATTGCAATCTATCAGGACCCACCAGAAATGCTGTCATTGACCTGGAAGTGATGTCATAGCAGGTAGTGATATCATCAAGCAGGAAAATTTTTAACACCACCATATGACAAAATCAAATCAATTAAATAAGTAAATTAAAATGTACAATAATATACATTTTAAAATGTATTTGAAATAAAGAAGAAGCTTCCTAACCTCCCAAGCAGTTGCTGATCTGTGCTTAAAAAACTTCCGCAAACATCTCAAAGGCTGCAGTCCTTAGCACACACTTAGCAAGGAGTAAGCCCAATTGACTATTATTTTTAAAAGCATATAGATGGTAGGTTGTTAAAAGTGCAGTTCTGTAACATTTCGTCAAATGCAGTCACATACCATGGAAGCATCAAGTCTATTAAAAATAAAATACACCTTGAAATGAATGGGAACCCACCTAAAATTGGCTCACGACCCACCTAGTGGGTCCCGACCCACAGTTCGAGAAACACTGCCATAATGTTAAAAAAAAAAGCACAAAAGAGAGAAAAGTGATATTCGCTGTGAAAAAAACAGCACTGAAAAAGATATTTTCTGAAGGCATGTTTTTTAAACATTATGAGCAAACCATCAGACACAATGGCTGGGATCCAGAGATTTTTTTTTCCCCCTGCTTGCAAAAAATAGACTTATGTAGAAAGAAAAATCCAGCTGCATTCTGAGGATTTCTCATGTATGTGAAAGTCTGTTTCACACAGCTGATTTTGCACAGAGTGTGTGCAAGAAATTGTGCATCTGTAAAATCTAACAAACACAATGGTGAGTGGAAGAAAAAAAAAAAGAGAGAGCATGAACCGGCCAATGCTAACTGCTTGCAAGTTTCATTAATCTCAGTGGGGATACTATTGCCCTGATTGACAATTATGTATTGTCAATACATGATTGACCATTGCCCCCTTGAAACGGGGCTTAAAATTGCTTCACGTCGGCCGGATCACGCTCTCTATTTTTAATTTTTTTCACAAACACATAGATTCTGCTCACTTTTATATCCATCAGCCCCCCCCCCCCAGTCTTTATTTGCTGTAGAAACGAAAAAGAAGAGAAATTCAGGCCAATCCACTCAATTTATACCAGAACTTTAAATGATACTAATCAAATTAATAACTCTCACTTAGAATGAGATTGCAGATTTAACCCTCAAAAGTATAGGCATTTTAAACTATGAATAGCTAATTTTATTGATACCGGTTAACATATCATCTGCAAACAAAAATATTCCAGTAGAATCATTGTCTTTTCTCAGGTAGTTTATTTCTAGTGGAATGTTTTCTAACCTACCAAAAAAAAAAAATCATTTATTTTCCATCTATTTTCAATTTTATTTTATTTTCTATTTTCTATTTATCTTTTATTTCTTCTTCCTCTCCCTAAAATGGATTCTTGTGCTGGTACTTGTAAGTCAGGGACAGTTTAGTATGCATGCAAAGGGAACCAATCAAGTTATTTAAACTTCAATTTTATTTCAATAAATTATTGTAATGTGAGAAAAAAGACTTGGCCTAGTTTCTTGACATTCATATTTCTGGCACTTTTGAACACCTCAGACCCAAGGATTGCTGAAACAAAACCACCCACTTCAAAGCCCTGCTTCACACTTTTGCTTTTCTGTTGGTTAAATCCCCAAAGTCATGCTTCTATAAACAATAGCAGATAATTAGATTTATGCATGTAATTTGATTTAAATGGATTCTAACAGCTATACCGTGATTCTGTGGCCATCATGAAGCAAGCCTCTGAATAACTTTGTATGAGACTTATTAGTTATTTCACAAATAACTTGATTTGGAAATGTTCTGGGTTAGTCCGACATATGTAATTTGACACCTCTCCCCACAAGAGAGCTACAAAAAAAAAGAAGAAAAAGGATTATGTATGTAAATGGTTTTCAAAATGGTTTTTTCTCCTTTTATTTTTGCTTTGAAAAAAAATTGGACTGAAATTTTATTTCAGAAAAATATATACTGGATATACAAACACTAGGATTTCAAAGGTTGTAATTTGGGACTCTGGAGTTTACTATGCATGACAGAAAATGGATGGTTTACTATATCTTTTCTGTTGTTTTACATGATGCTCAGGAGAAAATGTGGGATGTTTGCATTCTGTTATTCTAAATGTGATGATAAATGTCTTGTAAATATACTTAAATAGGCAGTTCCCCTTTCCCTACATCTGGTAAGAACATGCTTGAAAATACTCTGCCAATTAAATATTTTTTTAATTATAGATGTATTTATCTACTTGAAACCTTTATAACCCTTCTCACACTCTATGCACTCTGTGCGCCACCGGATCCTGAGCCTTCGCGTCACAAAGGCTCTTACCTCACTGCTGATCTTCTTGGTCTGTGGTGAATCGAGTAGCCCCTTTGCAGGGCTACTCCCTTTACCTCAGGAAAGGGGACGAAAGTCCCCTTCCCCCGAGGTGCTGCCTGCAGCTGCTGAGGGTATGCAGGATGCAGTGACAGCTATTTTTGGCGCCACCACAGCCACGTGCCCCGGGAGCTCAGAATTGGGCTCTTAGGCAAAACTCTCCCTTACAATAACCCAGGAAGGTAAGTGAATATTATTATGCCCATATTCCAGTAGCGAAACTGAAGGCACAATCCTAACCAAGTCTACTCAGAAGTAAGTCCTATTTCGTTCAATGGGGCTTACGCTCAGGAAAGTGTGGTTAGGATTGCAGCCTAAGAGCCCAATCCTGAGGTCCGCGGCACAGCTGTGCGCTGCGGACCACAGTCGCAAACGTGTCGGAAGGCTGAGCTGGCGCGTGGCGGTCACCCAGGTTCCCCAGCTCTGCAATCTCCTGGGCCGCCAGGCTGTGGAACGGGAGGCGGGGTTGTGGCCGGGGGTGTGGGGGAGGCATTCTGGGGAGGGGGGAGGCATGCCAGGGGGCGGGCAGGAGGCGTGCTGGAGGATGGAGAAAGATGGATCTGCAGAGCTGAGCTTCGCAGGATCCAAGGCACTCACGCAGGGTTGCGCGCCCTACATGAGCGCCTTTACTTTAGCGGCGACATTTGGTCGCCGCTAAAGAGAGTAGCCCCATTGCGGGGCTGCTTCCCTTACTTGGGGGAAGGGGACGAATGTCTCCTTCTCCAGAGGAGCCTCCCACAGTAGCGCAGGAGGCGCAGGGTTCAGCAAGAGCCCTCCATGGAGCTGCCGATCCTGGGCGCTGCAGGCAGCTCAGGCTTGGGCTGAAAGACTGAGAGGGATGGGCTTACATTAAGATGCATCGAGGTTTACATCAACATACTATATACAGAGTATTTTGCTCACTAAGCACTATACAAATGATAATGATGACTACAAATATGCAAACATTAGGACTGTATCCTTGTGCTTAGGTACTCGGTATAAAGCAGCGGTAAAACAGGAAGACATTCCAGATTAAAATTGATTTTGGCCATTTCTGATGTCTAAAGTTTTGAAAGAAGTCAGGCAGTTCATTAGTAAAGACTAAACACAATTGTATATCCCAGCATCACAAGCTCTTATTCAGTGAGGAGGAGGGATGTAAAAATTCTAGCAATGTTGGAGTCTTGGGAAAAAATAGCCTCTTTTCAATGTTCCTTCCCCCACTTCCATTCTTTTTTTGGAAACATTGGGGAAACCCAAGTATATGCAATAATTACTTTCTTATCCAATCTAAGATTTCTTCTTTAAAAACATGAAATATATCTTAACACATACAATTGTACATTTGGTATAGTTGCAAAATGCTAAAGTACACATGCCATAATTAGGTCTTATTCACATATAATTAGAACTTTGTGTAAAAAAAAAGGAGCTGCAAGTCATGGCACTCTAAGATGCCTAAATATCTTTTAGGTTTTGCCAGGAAATCAGGAACAAAAAACACTAAGAAAAAAATGAAAATAGAAACAAATGACAGTAAACAAAGGAATGTTTAATTATCTGGGCTTAGAAACAGGATGTGGACTTCAGAATTATGTTGACACCAATGAAATGTATACTTTTCAAGAAAAAAGCTCGGAAAATAAACATTCCTATAATTTAATTAGGGAGTAGCAATACATGAACATGTACTGCTAATTTATCAACTTGTCAATTCTATATTGTTACAGAAATCCATCCATAAAGTCAATCCCTATTTATAAGGACCAGTCTTTAATTAATGTCAGTGCTCTCCAAACCCTGGCCTATGGGCCAGTTCCAGGGTTTTGGGGAAAAAAACCCTCCCTTCGTGAGCGGTTCTTAGCATTCTGCCATGGTGCCACTTCTTTTCCAACTCAATCATTACACAGGGATGCTCTGGGCAGTCATGTCTGCCAAGATATCCTGCTGCACAGTCTGGTTAAACAATCTGCTACTTGGGGGGAAGCACTAAGGTCAAATAACCTTTATAGTCACAGAGGCTTGAGTGGTTGGTAAAGCTATTTTTTCTTTTTTTTTAGTTGGGTTCTGATGCTAAAAAGTTTGGGAACCACTGGCCTATGGGTAGTCACAGGGCCTAGAAGAAGGGGGTAAAGGTGTTAATTTGTACCCGGGCCCAGGATCTGAAAGAAGGCCCAGGAGCCAAAGGAGGGGGCCCAGAAATGTCCTGGAATCTTACATTTTTCAATGTCACCCAGACTCACTGCCAATGCAGGATGCTGTGGGCATTACTGTGGGCACATGGCAGCACCACTGCCACAATCCATATCAGCAATGCATACATTCCTTAACAGTGTCACATCTGGGAGGAAACCGACCTGCTATAGTAGCTCTTTGGCTTATGGATCCACTTACCATGAAGGAGTGTATAGGAGCTCAGGGACACAGCTTTGGGACTGCAGAGCTGTAGAAGTCGGTTTTGGTGCACACAGGACACTTTCCATTCTAGTGTGAGCCTAAATTCAATGATATTAATCTCCTGCAACGATTTTCTATATTTGAAAGATTTTAGAGAGACTTAGGAGTGTGTTTGTACTACTGTATCTAGCTGCTAACACTGGGCAGGCAGGTAGGCCTGAGTCTACCAGGACTGATGGACCTGGGCTCCAAAGATTATTCCGACTGTTACCACTTTCCCCCACCTGTTTTTACCACTTTTTGCCCCCATTCTGCCCAACCCCACCGCCGCCACCCCCCACTCTGTTTCACCCCCTTCCCTCTTTGGAAGGAGCCCAAAAGAAATTTTGTACCCCCTAATGAAATTCCTCTCAGGTTGCACGCCAAATGCAGCTGCCCCCTTCTTCAGCACTTTGTCACACCAAGTCCCACTTCCTTTGCCATGCTTCCTCCCACTCCCTGGGTTTGAATACAAAAAGGGGAACAAGAGGAGTGCAGAGGAAAGGAGCGTGGTGGGCGGTCATACCTGATACTCTAGCTCACAGCTCTCTACTCCTCCACAGTTCACTCCTGTTCTGTATTGTGTAGATCTGCCTTGGTGGAATGCTTAGACTCCACAGTGATCCACACAGATGCATTTGACATCTCTTCTTCTTGCGCCCACTTTTTGTTCTCTGACCCCCTTCCACCACAAAATTTCATGCCTTGTCGAGACAATTTCTCTGCTGCAGATTCTGCACATCCATATAGAAAATGTGTTACTTATTCAAAGTACTTTTGGTTCTTGAAATCTGAATGTATTGGACAAAGAGGGGAAACAAATCAGGTATTCAAAGACAACTATCTAGGAGTAGCGAGTGATTCTAATGTCCCTTTGCCCTTTCAGATTTAATACCGATAGTGGTCACAATCTAAACTCATAATAATGAAAATCTGACTTTTGGCTGCTGTCCTGCTGTTCTAATCTAAAAATATGCAAATGTTATACTGGAGAGAAACAAAGTTGTGAATTTTAATGTGCTTTCCCCCCCCCCCTTCCTTTTTGTTTCTTTGATCAAAAGTGGCCTGAAAACATCCTTCTCCTTTGCAGGCATCTGGGAGACTCACATATGCAAACAAAAATGGTTCCAGAAATAAGACTAATCAGGCATCACACTACTGCTTGGCTATGAAAATATCTTAAGCACCTTGTCACAAGCCATGGTTAATAAGCAATACTCTCCTGTCCTTCTCCTGTTTTGTCCTAATGAGGTTTGCCAGGCTGAGAACAATTAATATTGTGAAGTAGGAGTATAGCACCTGCTATGAAGTAGGGTCTCTGAGAGGAATTTTATCAGGGGGTACAAAGTTTCTTTTGGGCCTTTTTGTGGTACAAAGTGTTTTTTGGTCCCTTCCCTTCTCCACGGGATTATAATTTCTACAAATTACGATGTATAAAACTATGTTGGATTACACAAAATTTGAATGCTGCTCTTTACACATGTAAACATTTTATAAGATCCCAGGAAATTTTGGGCACTACTCCTTTGGCTTCCAGGCCTGCTTTTGACCCCAGGCTTAGGTATGCTGTACTCCTTGCTCCCCCATTCATGGGCCCTGGTTGGATTGGAAAAATGTAAGATCCCATACATTTTTGGGCTCCCTCCTTTGGTTTCTGGACCCTCTTTTCTGACCCTGGGTCCAGGTACAATGAACTTCCTGCACCTCTCTCTCATGGGCCCTTCTATTCTTCGGCCTCAATCACTTCAAAAGGGTCAGCCTAGCCTCTGGCAAAGGGAAGGAGTCAGCTTAGTGCCCAATCCTATCCAGCTTTCCAGCACTGGTGCAGCTACAATGCAGCCGTGAGGTAAGGGAACAAATGTTTCCTTACCTTGGGGAGGTCTCTGTGACTGCCTCCCCACCACAGGATGCAGTGCATACCCCATTGGTACAGCTGCACAGGTGCTGGAAAATTGGATAGGATTGGCCCCTCAGCTGTCCATTTGGAGCTCCACTAAATTTGGAACATAGACAGAAATTTATTATAATACTTTTGATGCAGGAACAGTATGTTATTTGGACTGTCCCTTTCAGGGGCCAAAATATTCAGGGACCTGCCCTGCACCTTAATTTTGTTTCTTAGGAGAGAAACAGGAACATTCAGGAGAGAAACAGGAAAACGCAGCATGTAAGAAATATGTGTGCCTGGCATCCTGTCCTCAATATTAAGAATGTATGAGCATGCCATAGGGCAATGGTTCCCATAATCTTACCAAGGGATCCACCAGTGACATCGTGGTACAATTTTCACAATAGAATCACTGAGCCAAAATGCCAGCTTTGGGTTTGGCACGGTTCCCTGCCTTCAAGATCTCCCTTGCTGGTACCAGAATCTGTTCATATATTTCATGAGAACCAGGATTTCTCCCTGAAATCACAGCTTCTGTTGTCAAAAAGGGTTCTGGATATGGTAGAGACAAAGGCAGCATGGAGGAGACAGCCAAGGAAGGCCTTGTGCCAAATGGTTTCATCAAAATGCCTGTCCTCCCTGGTCATGACCACCCAGCTGTCCCTGCAGTAATTCCTCCACAGGCTCTTTGTAGCAGTTTACAATGAAGGGTAGTCAGAGGAGTTGCTAACCCCCTGATAATATGCAACCGCCATACCTTTGAAGTTGCTGAATCTGTTGGTTTCTTAAACAAGGTCTCAGGAATGTACCTGATGCTGGTCTGTAAACATTCTTTCTACCTACACTAAACTGCGCGAGACAGGCTGTACCTACACGGAAGTGTGAAGCTTTGCTTGCCACTTCTGTTAAGTCCTCATTAGCAGCAGTGTATGCATAATTTACCTAGTGAGCACATCAACCTATTTGGGAGCATTGGAAACATGCATTTTCATTTACACGCGTTGTATGGCGTGCTTCGAAGAAGTAAACAGCACCAGGCTTCAATGAGACTGACAGCATGTCTACTTTGCATTTGTGGACATATGTTCAATTTCAGCTCCTGAGCCAGAATGTTACTGGCCTGATAAACTTGCTGCAAAAGGCTTCATTTTTTTTTCTTATTTATTGGTTCAGCAACATGCCTCGTGGAGTATATTTGCAAGATGTCATTCTAACAAGCATGTAAATAGGCTGTGGAGTCACAGGCAGATTTCACACAAGACAAGATTCTTTTTTCCCTTTTTTTTTTAAACTGTGGGCTTTAGTGCTAAAAGCCCAGCAGGATGCATCCAGTTTACAAAAGCACTTCCTTCTTGTACACAGCGTGTGTTCAGATGTACCATCCCATGAAGAAGGGTTCCCCCCCCCCTTCTTTTGCTGAATGTCTGTCTGGCTGTTCAGCTCATATTTGTCACAAGTTCACAAAACCCAGGGCCTAAAGAAAGCACAAGCAGTGTGTGCATCACTAATCTCATTACAGTAACAGCACGAGAACTAGCCAACAAAAATGGAGCCGGTAAGCTGACCACTGCGCGCACACGCTTCCATGCCATGCACAGCATGGACCCCATCAAAACATGCATAGCCCTTCCTTCAGTTCAACAATGGGTAATACCAATTCTCCGCTATGGACTCCTCATTTACTAAGAGCCTGTGGCCCACCTGAAAGAGAAGACAGCCACACAGCAACAAAGACGCCGCCTCATTTTTCAAATCCAGTGGGCTTTTGAAGGATAATTTTGACTGTCTTTGTTCCCACTACTGTCTTTGTAGTGGGTCAATCCAAATCTTTTAAGATCAGGCTGAAAACATTATAGTTGCCTATTATAAATCTGCCTATTTATCAATTAATCAGGTCCACAGTACTTTTGTTGCTGTGTTGCGTTCCAGTTTCAGGGAACATCTTCAGACAGTTCTGCTTTATGAAATGGATGTATTATCTCTAATTTATGAAACCAGGTACATTGTAATCTGATCCCCACTGCAGGCTGTGCAAGGGGGCTTTGTCTATTTGCTGTTCTTCTACTGATAAACACAATAGATAGGGCTGCTGAAGGATATGCACTTTGAAGACCTACCTTCTCAATCTGAGTGCAAGGAGGTTATCCATATAAGAACTCTACCATCTTCTTAGATCAGGGGTGTCAAACATAAAGCCCATGAGCTGAATTCAGCTCCCAGAAGCAATTTATCCGGCCCCCGTTATAACTGGTCTCTCCCAGAGAGATAATTGGGTTCTCTCATATCTTGAAATTATGAACAAGATTTGCACATTTTCTCTTCTGTCATTTATCTTCTGTCAAATAAGTTTCTCTGTGAGAACAAAGTGCTTATTTCTGGCCATCATCTGCTTAATGCTGTCACTTCCGGCCCTCAGCCCTGGCCCGGGTTCCTACCACCAGCACAGGCTGACAGAAATGTAATCTGCAAGATGTCTCCTATGTATCACATATCCATGTGATACACTATATGGCCACAGACTTTCATGCCCATCCAATGATGAACTTCAACTGTAACAAACGGCAGTCACAATGAACATGGCATCTCTGGAGATAATATCAGGTCTACAGAGATCCCTCCTTATAGAGACCACAAAGTAAATTAATGTTGGTCACAAGTACAGGCTCTTTAATTTCACCAGACATTTTATATGAATAGATTTGTAGGGGAACTCAGAGTTTGACCAAGGGATGTTGGGCGCAGTGGTTAACATTCAGCATACTCCTTTCTGCTGTCCATGTCACTTAGTTCTTAGTCAGTGGTGGTGGGGGCATTGATAGAGCTATGCTGCCACCTTCTTAGCATGGGGGAGACCAGGCAGAGGGGAAGTCATTTGAGAGAGGCCTTCCCTCCCAGGTGTGTGCAGAAACAAGCAGGTCTTTATTAAAATTGTCGCCGTCAGTGGTGTAGCTAATGATCATGTAGCCTGGTGCCAGGCTCAAAATGTTGCCCTGGAAGTGATGTCACAACTGGAAGTGACATCACACACAGGATTTTTAAAAAGTGAAAATTGGGAGGAACCACCTCCTCCACCCAGCAGGTCACCACCCACTTGCTCTGCTGCTTCTCCCTAGTTAGTGGCATAGCTAAGGCATCTATCTGCAACCTGGGGTCAAAGAAGATTTTGTAGCCCCCCCCCCCCCGTATGGCAAAATCAAATTTAATTAAGTAAATAAATAAAAAGGTATTGGTTCCATGCTGTATCATAATAACATCTCATTGGCACTCAGAGCAAAGTCTCATAGGTCAGTTTGGAGTCAAGCAAATCCACTTTTTGTTCCACAAGTCAGTTGTGTTTTCATTTTCAGGTTAATTGGCCAGAACTTTTGATAGAAAACAGATATTCCAGTGCCATTTGTTTCACTGCATTCTGCATTAAATTACCTTTCCAATGATATATACATGATGGTATTATTCATACATACCAAGATTTTCACAATTTTGTGTCAAGCTCAGCTTGTTGCCCCCCTCAAGCTTGATGCCTGGGGAAACTGCTACCCCCTGCACCCCCTTAGCTATGCCACTGGTAGTCATGATCATGAGAAAATCTAGTCAAGAGACATCCCACTCAATAATCAGTGAACATGAATTAGCCTGGGAATGGGTCAAAACACAATCGGTTTATTTAAAACGCCAAAGACAGGAGCAATCAAGATGGAGGAAGGTGGGCTAATTGCAAGAAAGAAAGAATAATGCAAACAGTCTTGGAAAAGAATTTGGGTATTTGGCAGGAGTGTAGTGAGTTTTTCTGCCCCCTAGAACTGGAGTAGACCCACCACACCTGCTAGTTTCCTCACCTTTACTGAACAAACCAAAGCCTTGTGCATGCCTTTGTGTTGTGGACCCTGCTGCCACTGTTGCTGCCACTGCCTCCTCCTCACCCACTGGGCTGCCTAGGGAAGCACCTTTAACTTTGAAGACAGCAGGGTAAAAATATAGTAAATAAATAATTTTCATAATGGAAATGAATTGGCATGAACAGGTAATCAATTTTTCAAGCTGCAGAACTTGACTAAGAACTTGAACTAGCATGAGAGCCAAATTAGATGAGACGTTGAACATGTCATTGTGCCCTGTAGCCAGGAGGATAAATTGACACCGTGGGGTAGGGGTGTCCAAACTTTTTGGCAGGAGGGCCACATCATCTCTCTGACACTGTGTTGGGGGCGGGGGAAAAATAACCACTCTTAAAATTTGAATAAATTTACATAAATTTATATAAATGAATATATTCGAGATGGAACTTATATGAATGAGTGAAGGTCTCGTGATAGCTCAAGGCCTATAAAAGACCTTGTGCAAAGCTGGCCTTCCTTTGCTGCCACTGCTGCGTCACAGATGAGAAACAGCAAGCAGCGGAAGGAGCCCCAGGCCCACAGTTCGTGTGAGAGGTCAAACAGTCAGCCTTCAAGCTGAGAGTAGTCATGTCGGGCTCCAGCGAGTCTCCAGAGGGTCTCCAGAGGGCCAGAAGCTCATTGAAGCCTGGGGGCTCCCTGCGGACTGGATTGGGTGTCCCCAAGGGCTGCAAATGGCCCCCGGGCCAGGGTTTGGGCACCCTGTGTAGGGTGAACAATTCTGTTTTCTCCCGATTCCATTGTGGTAATCATAACTAGAAGAGAAAACACACTTTTAGACTTCAATTTCTTCAATGGGAGAAAATGCACCACGTCTGTTTTTCAAGTTTTATATGTAACTATGGTCAATAACTATAACGACTTAAAGTCTCTCACATAAATAGAACTGGACTGTGTCACAGCTATGCACATTCCTATCTCTTTTGCACAAGATGGGTGGATGTGTGTCTGGTCTATATCTTCTGCAATTGCTTGGCTACCTATTCTGCAGCAGGGACACTGCTCACCATCCACATCATGGATTACACCATAGCTATCTGACAATTACCAGGTTAAAAAGGAGGGGAGGGTTTGAGGCCATCCTGAGATGTATAACCTGAAGCAATCACAGTGATTAGAAAGCTGTGTGCCTTGCAGGCAGAAAGCAATGATCCTACTCCAAGATGAACTGAACAGAGTAGTAACAGCAGGCTGGAAGTTCTAGGTGAACTGTTTACAATGCTCCAAGAGCCGTCCCTAATCAATACACTGCAGGAATCCAATCCGCAATCTAGAGTAATGATCAGAGGTCTTACTCAAGAAAATTCTGTGCTGTTAAATAAAAATCAGTAGCTTATGGTCTGTATCTTCTCATTTCAGGACAAGGAACATAAAGTATTTGTGTTTCTCTTGTTAAACTACATGCTGTTACTCAGTATTTCATAGTGCCTGCCCTTCCTCTTTGGATGTAGCTATCCAGCACTCAAAAAGACTTCCACATGTTTTTTTGTTCTTTTTTCCTGTTTTGTTATGACATAAAAGAAAGTACAGTACTTTCTAAAAAATGGTTGGTTACTTTTTTTGTTAAAACAGATAGGATACACTATACTAAGTTTAGAGTTTTAATTTAAACAGTGAAGACAGAAGTGTGACATACAGCCTGCCACCAATTCTGCAATGTGCATTCTATTTATAATAATTGGGAATTATTTGACACTTTTCTGAATTGAAACCTGACTTTGACAGGAATCAAAGTCAGATTTCTAGCGAACGTAGAACATGCTGTACAACTTTTTTTTTTCCTCCAGAATAAACATAAGAAATCCATTTTCCATTGGAACGAGATTATTTGTCTTGATCGGTTGTCATGCTTTGTTCACATCATAGGCAAAGTACATCAAAATAAACTTCTTCATATATTTTTTCATTCCAAAGTGGTGCAAGTTTTCTTTGAAAATATTTGCCAGCAGCTAACATGGTTGCATTTAGATTTTTAAAGCTACAATCCTACACATGCTTACCTGAGAGTAAATCTCATGGAATTCATTGGCAGAGTACATTCCTTCAGAATAAACACGCTCAGGCTTGTGCTGCATTTGAGTGTAGATGCCAAATGTTTCCACTGCTACCCCTACCAAATTCTTCTTTGGATCCAGGGACTCAGACACAGAAAGCTGCCTCCTGCTGAGCTAGAGCAATGGTTCATTTAGCTCAATATTGTCTACTGACCGACGGCCCATTCTATTGGTGCCATATGCCTCCTGAACAAGTGTTCCAATGGCATAAGGCACATTCTGTCACTGGCAAAATGCCAGAATGTGCAGCCTAGCCACTGCCACAAGCAATGAGTGGCTGGCTCTGTGTGTCAGGAGACTCTAGATGCCCACTGGCACAGGTAAGTGTGCATAGAGGTTGGGAGGGATGGGGGTGGGTGGAATAGGATGTTGACAGGGGCAGGCAAGAGAGTGAATTGAGACTGGGAAGGGGGCAGTTTCAGCAGCAGCAGTGTCTGCTAAATCCTAACTCTCATCCTGGCCTTGATTATCCAACCTGGGTCCATGCAGACTTGTGTCAGCAATAGAGCTGGCACAGGTCTTAGTAGACTCAGTGGGCCAGCATGGGTTTATCTCAGGACAAATATTACCTTGCTCCAAGATGGGCTATAGAGGTCAAAAGTCCCCCACAGGATACAGCAGGTGCCATGTTGACTTTGCTGCCCCTCCACATGGAGAGTTAGTTAGAATCAGGGTGTGGGAGTGGTTCTCCAGATTTCAGATCTTTCCCACTTTCCAGCCTTCCCTGACCTCAGGGCTGCATTGCGGCTACGTCAGTGCTGGAAAGTTGGTTAGGATTGTAATTTGAATTCCCTTTAACACCAGAAGTGCCAATTAGGCCTGTACTGAATGTGGGATCCCTTGAATAGTTAGGTGCAGTAGTAAAAACTCACTGACTTCTCCTGTGGCCTCCTGCCACAATTACAAACAGCTCTTCTGTTCACTGATGGAAGGTTTTTTGAGGTGACAAGTGCAAGACAATATTTCCTTTTCACTACATTCTTTGCCTCATATATGTGTGTACTGGCATGATGGTTTGTTAAAGGTTGTTCATGATAAGTGCTGAAGACACATGGTGTTTTAGGACTACTGGCAAGCAACTGCATAATTTGGGGGTGGGAGGGAATAACCAGGATATAGAAATGCCATATTCTATGGCAGGTAGAGGTGGACTGCCTCTGATTGCCAGATGCAGGGGAGGGCACCAGGACGCAGGTTGTGTCTGTTGTCTTATGTGCTCCCTCGGGCATTTGGTGGGCCACTGTGAGATACAGGAAGCTGGACTAGATGGGCCCTTGGCCTGATCCAGTGTGGCTCTTCTTATGTTCTTATAAAGCTTCCAGCAACCACGGAATTCACTAGGCCCTGAATATATAGTTGAAGGGGAAGGAGGGGATAAATAAATCTGCACAATTAAAATACTGTTCACTATTATCCATCTTTTTTCTGTTAAAAGATAACAGCCCTTCCCAGAAGAATCCCTTCTTTCTTCTGTACAATAAAAACCTGTCGATGTGCTTGGCATAAAAGCACATAAATGTGTGTTCACTTCAAATGCATGCAGGCCAACATTCCACATTTGTCTTGGGTGCAAAATTCCCGTTTCCAAACAATCCTTTCATTGAATAAAAGAGCTTTCTGTGGTTTCAATCAGGGCCAAGACCTGCATGGTATCCATTCTGCTTTGCAGTTTTAATTTGTTTGCAAACCATCATGCACACCAAAAAAAAGGGGGGGACACACGACAGTGCTGAGATGTGGTGGTGTGTAGTTTTTTTGTTTTTGTTTTGTCAATGCAAAGTGAAACTGATGTTTCAATTGAGCAAGTGCAACCATGCAGCTGTTAATCATTATCTCAAGAAAGAAGTCCTCTCTTCATTTGAGGATGTCCTGCTAGTATATCGACACACGACAAGAGAGGGCCTGGACTAATATTTTTCCAAGGAAGGGCAGGCACCATGAGACTCGCCCCCGCTTTCCCCCTCTCCCGTGGCCAGATGCCCTTGGGAATTCTGACTTCACTACCACATGAAGTGCAACATGGCTAGGCCATCATCCCTGGCAGCTTCCTCCCTTGCTCTGTGGTGGTTTTATTCTCCTCCGGATTCCATGATTCAAACACATGGGAAATCTCATATAAGTAATTCACATGCACTCTGTTTTTAGATGTGGATAGTAAGCCGGATACCAACCAGGATATTTATAACCAACTTAAAACCAGTGTGAAACTAAAATGAAAAAGGCTCTTCATTTCTTGCACATCTATTTGTACAGAGAGAGAGAGAGAGAGAGAGAGAGAGAGAGAGAGAGAGAGAGATCACTTCTCTCTCTTCAAAAAATTGAGGATGTAGACCAAAGATTTACCTATACAATAACTATGAAATTACAGTATCATGTTTATTTCATGCACTCAAATGGGATCTGCCTCTCCTCGTCATCAGATGAGACTACCCTGCTGGGAAGCATCCGTTTTTGGTTGCTGATCTCACTGAGAAATGTTCACACCATTTACGGCCACTGGAGCCTGTAAAACTATTATGAAGATTGTAAACGAGGACTGTAGAAAAATTTTCCCCCAAAGCTTTTGAAAGTTCATTTTACCCAACCACATATTCTTATTTAATAAGAATTTTGCTCTGAGGGACCATAGCTACTTACCAATGTTTATCGTTTTAGAAAGAAAGCTGCTCTCCACAGAAATGAGGCTTTTCCCCCAGAGTATGTCGTTCAGTTTCCTCCCACAAAAAAATGACTGAACTAAGCTGTAGCTAGTTTTAAGACTGCAGCATTAAAATTGAGTTGGTTTTACATCTCCCACTACAGTTAAGTTTTTGGGAACATTTTGCTCCCTCTCTATTTTTCAGTCAAGCAATAAGGGCTCTGCTGTTTTTTAATCTCTCCACACTGTATACATAATTAGGTCAGCTATTTTACTGACGAAAAGTTATTCCAAGCCCTAAACTTGACGAAATGGTGAAAAATGCATAGTTGCCACATTGGTTTGTCTGGAAAGACAAGTGCTCTCAGAAAAGGAAAAGAAATACCCCCCCACCCCCAAACCTGTGGTCACTAATGAGTTATCAGACAGCTGCAAAAACAACATTTTTATAATCTGCCATTCCTTCACATGCACAAATCTTTCCATTTCAACAGGAAAAGTTTCTCAGTTCATAAAAAAGATAATCAGAATAGGGGCAGGAATGACTTCAGAGGAATGAAAAATCATATTTCACTCTTAAAGTTGCTACCAACCAATGGACAGTTAGCGAATGACTTTTACTTTCAGTCCACAAATCAAGCTTGTTTGATTAGCTTAATTGCCCCATCATAAACAGGTAGCAAAATATCCTGGAGAGCTTTCCAGGGGGATGTGGAAAGAAAACCTCAAAGTAAAAGAGGTCTAAAAGAGACATGATAAGCCTACGCTCTCATTTTTTCAATCTTAAAAAAATATAAAGGGCCATGAGAGGCATCAACATGTTTGATGATGACTGGACAGTTGCTTTTCCATCCCGGCATATCTGGAAGTTATAGTCTAAGGCAGTGATTCTCAAATTGTAGGTCAGCACCCACTTGGTGGGTCAGTTTCTGGTGAGTCCTGCTGAGCCTCCAATGAACACAAGGGTGATGGAAAGATCAGATAACTAATTGCTACAAGCCCTGAGGCTATTCAAAAATAGACAGATAGCTGCTGACTGCCCTACAAAGAGCCAAGCTCCTGCAGTTTGCAAGCTTGTGTAAATATAGGGAGACAAATGTCTGAGTGTCTTTTATCTGGTGTGTCTTTTTCCAAGTCCGTCAATGACAGGTAACAGGGACAGGTGAAGTCTGGGTCACATAACTAAGCCCTTCAAGCCTCAAAGCTATTCATTAGGGTTTCCTTATTATGAGAAATGAATAGTTTTTAAAAAAAAAAAAATTAATAAAAATATTATTTTTTCTAGATCACCTTTTAAATTCTCAGAAAGCTAGGTAGGTCCCAATAGAGTGTCATTTTAAAAAGGGGGATCCCAGTGCTAAATAGTTTGAGAACCACTGTTCTAAAGGGTAACAATCAATTAAGAAATTAATTGGAAAATCACTGTAGGGTAAAAAGGCATAGGGAGGGATTTTGAAACGCATTGCTGATATATCCATTTGAAGCCCCAAGGCCATGGAAAACCATAACAATTTGACTGTGTTCTCTCTCTCTCTCTCTCTCTCTCTCTCTCTCTCTCTCTCTCTCACACACACACACACACACACACACACACACACACACAATTGGATTCAGAGGGAGAGTTAATGCTGGGATCTATTTTATTTAAGCTCTTCCACCATTGTCTGTTTCCAACACATTCTGGCAATGCACTGTTCACGGAGATGATTTTCTGACTCTTCATTTTGAAGTTCATGATTACTGGATGTGCTGCCCTCTGTATATAAGGTTATTTGCTTTTGGAAAGTGTTGCCTTTGTGGGAACAGCAAGAACTGATTTAGCTTGTTTTCTCTGTGGATTAGGAAGAGTATCAGATGATTCTCTCTGGAGATTTTATAACAAAAATCTACATGACGGAATACTTTACACCTTCGTGAGAGGATGCAACACTTTAGCTTGTGTGATAAAATACTGCCATCCTGATATGTGTGTGCATTACATACACACAGTAATACCCATGCACGCATGCGTCCGCCCGCCTGCCCATCCTCCTGCCCACCTGTGCGTGTGCGGGCATGCATTATTCTCTTCAGAGATCCCCAGATTAAAAATATATTTTGACATGGTTTAATTTCAGGTTGCTCTTCAAACATTTCATGTTTTCAAAAGAAGTAATTTAATTTACAAGATGATAAGAGTTATGCATGAGCTTAACTGAAGGATCTGACATTCTGATGGGCGAAGTCTTTTAATTAGTAATTATTCAAACAAAGGAACCTTTCAATCTCTACCTCGTTTCCCTCCCCCCATAAATCAGATTAAGTTCAGCATACTGTAGGCCTTACAAAATTCAAAGTACAATGCAGACATGGGGAAAAAGCACCTGAGTTAGGGGGTGAAAGAGATGTGACTTTAACCATTGGCCCTGTATGTGTATTTATTTAGGTGACAAAGGGTGCAACCCTAAGTATGCCTTGGGCTGGCGCAAATCCGTTGCGCTGGCCCAGGAGGGTTGCAAACATCCCATAAAGCACATTTGGACCTCCTCTGTTTTCCTTGGACTTGCAACACCTCCTGAGGTGGTGCAGATCTGAAGAGAACCATTAGGGCTGTGGTGGCTTACCTGGGGGTAAGGGAAGAATTTCCCCTTGCCTCCGGCTAAGCCACAGTTGGCCCCAATCTTGCACTGGATACAGTGCAGGCCTCCTGGCCTGCCTGTTCCAGCACAAGATAGGATTGCGCTGTAAGAGGCCAATCCTAAGGGCTCCAGTGCTGGTGGTACGCTCATGCAGTAAAGCATTTATGGCACCCAGAGAGGAGGGACGCCAGTGCTGGGGCAGTGCCAGTCAGTACTTGGCCTCAGTTCCAGGAGGAGGATGAGAAAGAGCTGCTGCTAGTAAGTAGCACTGCCAGGCCCTGGTGCTGCTTTTCAGGGTAGGGGAGGGCAGGATGGGAAGGGAGCGGCCTGGAAGGGGGCGAGACCAGTGGAAGCCTCCTGCACTGGATCCTATCTCCCGTGTTAGGCTGCAAAGCTCGACATGGGGCTTCTCAAGTCTGTGCCAGCAAAATAGCAATGCAGCCCTCAGGGAAAGGAATAAACATTCCCTTACCTTGACGCCCCCCTCCGTTGCTCTGTGACTGCCCTCCCACTGCAGGATGCAGCACTCACCCTGTTGCCACACATCAGTGCTGGAAAGCTGATTAGAATTGGGTCCTGAACTGGACCTCCTCCTATGACTGTTTCAACATGGCTGCGGTTTTCGAACTCTCTGGGAGTGCTTGCAGGGGAGGGGAGGGAGGCTAGAAAAGAGACGCTTGAGGGGGGACATGATTGAGACATACAAAATTATGCAGGGGATGGACAGAGTGGATAGAGAGATGCTCTTTACACTCTCACATAATACCAGAACCAGGGGACATCCACTAAAATTGAGTGTTGGGCGGGTTAGGACAGACAAAAGAAAATATTTCTTTACTCAGCGTGTGGTCAGTCTGTGGAACTCCTTGCCACAGGATGTGGTGCTGGCGTCTAGCCTAGGCGCCTTTAAAAGGGGATTGGACAAGTTTCTGGAGGAAAAATCCATTATGGGGTACAAGCCATGATGTGTATGCGCAACCTCCTGATTTTAGAAATGGGTTAAGTCAGAATACCAGATGTAGGGGAGGGCACCAGGATGAGGTCTCTTGTTATCTGGTGTGCTCCCTGGGGCATTTGGTGGGCCGCTGTGAGATACAGGAAGCTGGACTAGATGGGCCTATGGCCTGATCCAGTGGGGCTGTTCTTATGTTCTTAATGGGGATGAGGGGAAGGCTGCGATAAGATCCCCAGGATTGCATCGCTCAGGGGGCTGCAGGAACAGGGATGTACTCACCAGTCCCTGCAGCAGCGTCCTGGGGGTGCAGGGAGCCCTGCGCGAGTGTCTGCAAGGCTCCCCAGCCTGCAGAAAGTGAAACTGGAGCAAGCATGCTCCACTTCTGCAAAACCGGAAGTGGAGCGCGATGGCTCCACTTTCACTTTCTGTAGGCTGGGGAGTCCTGCAGATGCTCGTGCAGGGCTCCCCGCACCTCCAGGATGCTGCTGCAGGGACTGGTGAGTACATCCCAGTCCCTGCAGCCCCCCCCCCCGAGTGACGCGATCCTGGGGGTCGTGTCACTGTCTTTCCCCCTGCCCCCGCACCTTAAGGGGGCAAAGGCCAGGGCACTCAGGCTGGCGTGTTGTGACGCCCCAGTCTGAATTCCACTGCCATAGTGGATGGAACCCTGTTGCACATCCCCTGACTGTTGGAGGTGAGGTTAGAAGGGATGTGCCAGTGGGCCTTCTTGTTTGGAGTCCTTTTCCTAAGGAATTTCCACCTTGTGGGAAGTCTGCAGTGCTTCCTTCCTCTTTTTTTCCGGATGGCAGCATAAAAATTTTTTTGTTCTATAAAGCTTTTCCTATTAATGCTTGACTGTGTAAATTGCTGTGGTTACTTTATTCTTTTGGGATTGCTGCCATTTTCTTTTTTTGTATTTTTTGCATGTATTTTTTAAAAAATTCTTGTAGTGTGTTTTTAATTATGCTAGAAATCCTAAGTCTTTCGAGAAAGAGGTGAGATATAAATTTTAAAAATAATTTTAAAAAATCCACCAACATCAGTTTTCTATGGATTCATAAAATAAAAGTCATTCAACAGAGCTCTCTGAGATCTGCAAAACAGTCTGGCAATCTAAATCAGAGTTTATAGACCTACTGAGAATAGAGCGGAAGCTTTCCTCTTTTAACTCTTTGTCTAATCAACCCTGGATTGCCAATAGGTGGTTGACTACTGAACTCTTCTAAGTCAAATCCATTTAGATCGGCTGAAACCTCACAGCTGGTAAATGCTGGCTGGCTGTTGCAAATGGTAGCTACATTTCTAATTCTCTGTTCTAGAATATCCAGGAGAACTTATCTTGTGTCATAATTATTGATCATTAGTTGGCAACCTTCAGTCTCGAAAGACTATGGTATCGCGCTCTGAAAGGTGGTTCTGGAACAGCGTCTAGTGTGGCTGAAAAGGCCGATTCGGGAGTGACAATCCCTTCCACACTGGGAGCAAGTGCAGTCTGTCCCTGGCCTGTCTCCCTGGCTATGGGCCTTCCTTCTTTGCCTCTTAGCCTCAGACTGTTGGCCAAGTGTCTCTTCAAACTGGGAAAGGCCATGTTGCACAGCCTGCCTCCAAGCGGGCCGATCAGAGGCCAGGGTTTCCCACTTGTTGAGGTTCACTCCTAAGGCCTTCAGATCCCTCTTGCAGATGTCCTTGTATCGCAGCTGTGGTCTACCTGTAGGGCGCTTTCCTTGCACGAGTTCTCCATAGAGGAGATCCTTTGGGATCCGGCCATCATCCATTCTCACAACATGACCGAGCCAACGCAGGCGTCTCTGTCACATATCTGTCTGTCACAAAATGGCAGTCACATATCTAGTTGTCTCCTCTTCCATAATTTTTAGTAAAACCTATCTCATATATTGACACCATAATGATCAATACGCAATACGATGGATGCGTATTGATCATTATGGTGTCAATATATGAGATAGGTTTTACTAAAAATTATGGAAGAGGAGACAACTAGATATGTGACTGCCATTTTCAGCAGCAGTGATGCATTCACTGTAACATGTAGTTAGGGCCCTAGATGAAGGCATTTCTAAAGGCCAATTTGTCATGCTTGGGCAAGTGGTGGTACAGGAAGTCCTCACTTAACGTTGTTGATAGGTTCTTGGGATCCACAACTTAAAGCAAAACAACTTATAACTAAACCAATTTTACAGTAGGTTTATTGAAATACGTAAACAAGATGTACGTTCTACAGCATACTTCTGATCACAAGAACATCATCAAACTTCTAAATAGACCCCAAACACTTATAATATTAAACACTGAAATAAATTTGAGCATTCTGGGCTGGAGAAAATGCACACACACATGAGGAGAATATGCAAACTCCACACAGATGCCGGAATCAATTTTGTTATTAACTTTATAATGGAATGACTTTGAGGACTTGCTGTACTGTAGCCCAGAGCATATCATATGTCTTGATACATCACAAAGGACAAGAGAAGGACTTTAATTCTGGATATCTTCTTGCCTCTATAAGGCTGCAATCCTATACACACTTTCCCAGGAGCATTGAACACAGTGGTACTTATTTCTGAGTACAGTGTAAAGGGCTAGCTGTATAGCTCTGAGTAAAGGAAGAGATTTAAAATCCGTTTCAATCCATGTATAACATAAATGGCTTTTGTCAATGTAGCAAATGTAGCTTATGTGTAAATCTCCAGGTTTTTTCTTCCTTTCTTCCCTTGTTATTCTACATTGTAGGTGTTAAGAAGCTAAACAGAGCCATTGAACAATTTGAACAATACACCTGAAGTCTCAGCAAGTCAGTCAGGTCTCAGAGGTTGTACCATGTAAAAGTCAAGTAATTAAACACTGATGACTTACTGTAAAAAAAAAAAAAAAAAAGACTGCTGTGAAAGTTTGGATTCCAAAGGTCTAATTTCACACAGAAGATTTCAGTGGAAATAAAGCCTTTATATTCCAGTTGACTTGATCTGAAAGAAAGGGATAAGAAAAAAGATTAGGAGACCTATTCAGTGCTTTCTTTCTGTGGTTGAGCTTTGGGAGGTGACAAACAGTTACGGGTAATTCACTCAGTAATCTTTCCCCTAAAATGGCATTTAGAAACCTCCTCCAAATTTGGCTGAACATCTATGGTGTCATTATTCTCACCGAACACAAAGGGACACATCCTTTCTGTGCTCTTGGCGATGGATTAAATGTTTGGAGTTCTGAGACATATCTAATTGAAAAGAGAGTTTGCAAACACTGTTTCACCTCATCCTGGCTCATTCTTCTTCTCGGGGTTAAAAAGGGCTTTCTTAAGACATGTGCTTCAAACTTGTTTCTTTTCTTCCTCAAATGTTCCCCCCCCCACCCCCGTAAGTCTATCATCACCAGAATGTTAATGGAAATAAGAACTGTATAACTCAAGACTATTTCTTGAGACATAGACCAGCCATTTTCTCACCCTGCTCTTGCACTTTTCCTACATGCTGATGGTGTCGCATCGTGGCAAAGCAATTGAGGGCTCAATCCTATCCACCTTTCCAGCTCTGATGCAGCCATGCCAACATAGTGTGATCCTTATCCTGTGCTGGTGATGGGACAGTCATGGGGTCTTCATCAAGGTAAGGGGATGTTTGTTCCCCTACCTTGGGGCTGTATCGGCGCTGGAAAGTTAGATAGAATTGGGCTCTGAGCTGTGAATCAGGACATTCATCTCTTTCCCAACTCACTAGGTGACCTTAGGCAAACCATTCAGTTTCAGCTCCCCATTGCAATATGGGGATGGTAACAATAGGGTTGCTGTAAGGACTGTGTCAAGATCATGTACTGCTGTACAAGTGCTTTAGGGCCCAATTCTGAGCTCCCTCAGTGCTGGTGCTGAACCTTAGTCCCAGCACTGGGTGCCATAAATATGCCTTAAAGCACCAGTTTGGCGCTGGGCCCAGCGCTGGGATGGAGGAGGAGGTGCTGCTGCCATGGGTAAGTGAAACCTCTGGGTGGCAGTGTGGCTTCTGGGGGATGGTGGGAGGATAGGGCGGGGAGAGGAACCAGACTGGGAGGAAGTTAGAGGGGGGTGGGACTGACCTTCGCCATATCCTGAACTCCATATTGGGCTAAGAGCCTGACACAGAGACTTTCAAGTATGTGCTGGCCAAATAGCTGGAAAGTTGGATAAGACTGGGCTTTGAGCTGTGAATCAGGAGCTTAATCCCTGCCCTGAACTCACTAAGTGACCTTAGGCAAACAAGGTCACTGCCGGTAGGTAGCGGTAACTGTTTTGGTGGTAGCCGCTTTGGTGCTGTTGCTACAGTGGGCGTCAGGAAGAGTAGGACTGGTCTGTGAAGAGACAACACAGAAAGCTAGTTAGCTTCCAAACTTAATTCAAGGTGTTAGTTATTACGTTTAAAATTCTTTGTTCCATCAGCCAAATGACTTCACAGATCCTGGCCTGTCATAGCAAAACATGGGACTGGTTTATCATTATGTTTGTTCATTACATGTGATTCAGTTCCTTCTGGGACAATTAGGTACTACACTTTCCCAAACAATTACAAGGGCTATTTAAAGAAAAGCTAAGTCTCACTGGAGGAGGGGAATCTTTTTGAATCTATCATCTGTTTACTGACTAATATTTTGCATGGTCCTAATCCTATTGAATTCAACCAGAGAGCATTTAGCATATACTTATCCTTGCTGTTCAATTCAATTAGATTTAAAAGTACTGTAACAATCTCTGTATATTGCCCAGAGAAACAAGTATGGGGACCTTGGCGAGAGTCCAGAGAATCCTAGAACTGGTCAAGTGAACCCAGTGGTGCTTTAGATTTGCTTTAACTCAAACAGCATCTCCACCCTCTGCCCCTTAAAAATGCAAAAGAGTTTTTGGAAGTGAAGAGGATCTCAAAATCACTTTGTGAAATGGTATATGCTGCCTGTGGCTGCAATCCGTTCCACACTTTCCTGGGAGTAAGCCCCATTGGCTACAATGTGATTTACATCTAAGTAGACATGCATAGGATTGGACTGTGTGTCAGCTGTTAAAAGAAAAAAAATTTAAAATACTCCACAGTGCTTGCATAATCCCCTAGCCCCCCATATGAGCCCATAATCCCCCATAATCCCCCATATGGGGGATCCCCCATAATCCCCCCCCCAATGAGCCCATGCGGCATTTGGGATCTTGTGTCTGGCTTCCAAAGCACAGATAATTTTTGAAACAAACAAAAAAACAAAAACCATTGCATTGAAAAAAATATTCCAGAATTTTTGGGCAATGAGAATTTGTTTGCTTGAAATCAACACATTGCTTATAGTAAGCACTTCAGAGAAAACATTCATATTACTGGAGGAATTTTAAATTTCAGTTAGTTTCATGACTTTAACAAATACAACTTTAGAACCATTTCTCAGTCTCTTTTCACATGTATTTGCTAATATTGGAAGGTTAAAATCTTGAGTGGATTTTAAATGCAACATTTAACTATTTGCTGTGGTTTTCAATCCCTTGCCCCAGTGATCAGAGCACTATGTTTTCCAGAGTTCACTATTGATGTAATTATAAGGTATTCAGAAGGCGAACGGTGTCTTGGGAATGATGTATGTTGTGTTTTGAGAGTTAACCTAAGTTGTTTCAAATTTAAAAAAAAAAAAAGCTAATTCATTATATAAAAATGATCTACAAAGAGGTTATCTTGGCCAAAAGGAAATTAAAAAGAAAGAGGGCTGCAGAAGGTATTATGAAAATTGAAAGTGAGACTACAGGTTGAGTCTCGCTATTCACGAGGGTTCTGTTCCCAAATCTCACATGGATGGCAAAAATCACATTAAAGCAAATCCATTTAAAAAACAATGTCCCTTTGCTAGGAGATTTAAAAACAGCCTTACTGACCTTTGTGATGTAAGGCAGAATCATTAGGCAGACAATCCATCAATCAGTCTCTCTCCAGGTACTTAGAAGGGCTTCACTCTGAGCCAGCAACCCCTCCCTTCACCCACAGTGCAGTGCTGGGAAAGAATGCAAAGTGATTATCTCTCTTTCACATGCTCAGGAGGAAGGGAGGGGTCACTTGCCTTGAAGTGAAGCTGTTCTAAGTGCCTGGAGAGAGAATGATTAATGGATTGTCTGCCAGCTGCCCTCTCTCGCATTAATGAGGCTATTATTAAAAATCAGTCTCAGGAGATTTCAGTTCAATTTGGTGGTGAGGAGGCCACGTAATCTGACCTTGGTCAGTTAGTTTACTGATTCAAGCTTTGCCATTGCCATTCATAAATGCCTGGATAAACAAATAATACAAAGTCATGTCTTTGGAATTCCAGACTTTACCTCATTAACAGATGGTATGTGGGACACCAGGCATGGCCTGCAGAACATAGCAGATATTCTTCTGAGGTAAATGTGGGTGGACCACAGGAAGTGTCTTTGTCATATTAGGGCTTCTGAGGAGCAGCATTGCTACTGTGTGGGTGGAACTTCCCATATAAGAGCCAGATTGAGGTACTCCATTTGAGATATAAATCAGATCCCTAATTGCACACTAAGCCAAGGTCAGTTCCCAGAAATCAACTTGAGGGATGTTCTGGCAGGAAGGGACCCCCCCCCCCCCAAAAAAAAAATAAAAAATCTTACCTACATTTTCAGTGGGCAGGTGACAATGTCCACAAAAACAGAGAAGAGATGTCCATCCTCCTTCCCCAGTCCTCCTAACCACCATGATTATCATAGGCTGGGCCAAATCTTGTGTCAGAATGAAGCTGTTATGGGGTGGGTTTAGCATGAAGGGGGAGAAGAGGAAAAGGAGGGAAAGGGTTGGAGACCCTTCATGCTTCACCTTAAAGAATTGCCTCTAACCTGCCATGAGAATTAATGGATATTTACCTAGTCAATAAATAGTTGTGTTGTTGTTTATTGCTATAAAACACTTTGGGAAATTTTTGTTTTTTACCAACTGGTATATAAATATTTTCATGATCGTGATCCATGAGGTCTCAGGTTCCTTTCATATCCCAAGACAGATATAAGCAGAAAACGGAGTGGTGGGCTGACCTCTCAATGTGCTCCAGAAAGACACAGTTAGAGGGTCCACCACAAGCAGGTATAGCCTTCATTGTAAGTCCAGTGCACATTCTAGTGCAGCAGCTCTCATCGGGAGCCATACGGCCACCTGCAGTGTCCTGGCACTTTTGAAGGCAGCCAGAGATAGAAAACTGAAAATAATAAATAATATGCTTATCTGTTTGTGTTGTAACCTTGTTTGACGGGGGGAGGGGGGATTAGAGTCTGAGAAGAGCTCCTAAGGAGAGCCAAAAAAAGTTGAGAATGGATGCTCTAGTCTAGTACACACTTTTACTTTCTCCCATCAAGAAATGGATAAAAATAAATTTATGGATAAAAATTAAAGGACTGCTTTTGAAGATGAGGTTGCAGAGAGGCAGAATCAGCCCAGAACCTTGCTTAGTCCTGCTCCATCTACAAGGACTCTGTGAGAGGCCCCCAATGTTCCTTTGAGACGAGAGCATACAGAGAACAGTGGACTCTTCATATGATCCCTTCCCAAGACCCCAGGTTCTAAATACAGGTTGGTTCTCCTCCTTATCCACAGGTTTGGGACCTGTGTATTTGACTAACCATGGGTCCCGACCCATAGCTGGAGGGCCTTACTGAACCTCCTGGATGTGACTGAAAGTGCCTTTGGGTTATGCCTGGATTGGGGTACAGGAAGCTATGCTTCTGACAGGCACTTCTGATTTGATGAAAAACTGGAAGTGCCTCTTAGAGGCACTGGGAGGCCTTTTGAAGTGTGTGGAGGCTGTGCGCAGCCTCCCTGAGCTTCAGAACACTTCTGGACGCGACTGGAAGGCACTACCATTTGTGTCTGGAGGTCTTCTGAGGGCCCCCCAGGAATGGATCCCCTGTGGATACTGAGGGCCAACCTGTTCACTTGATGGAGTATTGAAAAAGCTAAAAATTACACACATTAATTGTTGATTTATATTTAGTTTCTTGCCTTGGCACTATCTCCCAACATTTGAGAAATCTATTTAACTGATTAAGACCATTTGGTCGTGGGGGAAAAAACATACAGTGGTGCCGTGAAGACTTCAGAGGTATATTAGAGAAAAGTGGATTGGCATGAGATAACTGGTTTTGACTCCATCTGTGTTCCAAGGACATCGTAAACCAACCATGTCTATTTCTGATAACCATTCAACGCATTTCTCACAACTTTACTTGTTCAAATAAATACACCTAGGCTTGCCTGCTTTTACAGGATGAAACTCAGACTAATTGTAAAAATGTTTATAATGCTTTCATTTTTAAGAAAAGCATAAGAAAAAAGTAAAAATCTCCAAGCCACTGCCATGAGCTCAAGTGCTTTAAGTTCACAAAGGAACAAAGAGCTTCCTTCATGTAAGCATAATGAAGTGAGGGCAAATGGCATGAAAATAAACCTTAGCTTCACTATTGTTGTAAACTCAGGGCAAGATTAAGGGTGAAGAGCAAATGTTTAAATACACACTGACACAATTAACAAAGGCAACAGGAGGAATTATTAAAGATAACTCAGAAAAGTGAGTGCATGTTTTTTAAGAATGCCTCAGTTTTATAAAGAGAAAGATCACCCGTGCAGTGATTTTATAATTGACATTTTATACACAGTCACTTCTATGTTTTATTCTTTTTGAATTTGAGGTGTATGCTGTATTTTATTTACCCTTTTGGGTTTGTAAGCTGCCTTGGGCTTCTGGAAAGGAAGGCTAGAAATGTCTTAAATAAATAAATAAATGTTACAGTTCAGGCTATGGTGTTATTCCATGGCATCCTGGCTCCCATGATAGGTAGATTTTTGCATGAGAAAAAGCTTCCATCTGTGGCAGCCATGCATTGAGCCTCATTCATTGACCCTCCCGCTTGCCCCTGGCTATGCCTTCCCGCTCCCCAGAACACCTCCCCCATGCCCCTGGCCACGCCCCCGCCTCCTGTTCCGAAGCCCGGCAGTCTGGGAGACCGCTGAGCCGCAGAACCCAGGCGACCTCTGTGCGCTAGCCCAGCGCCGGCTGGAGCTGGGCTAGCTCCGGTGGGAGCCTGATGGTGAGCCCTGCAAACGTGCCTTATGGCACGTTTGCAACTGAGGTCTGTGCCGCGGAGCCATGCCGCAGACCTCAGGATTTGGCTCTGAATTGCTAGGATATTCTTAGCATAGCCAGTCCTCTTAGAAATACTACAAACTAAGCATTCTACTAGAAACTCGCCACACAATTGTCAATTTCATGCAATTGGGAGAGTTTGCCACAACTTTGCTATCCCTGCAGACATGTCCATGTTCTTCTGACTAAAAAATTTTGTATTTCTTAGAGCAGTGAGGAAAAGTGAATTATCAGAAACCACATATCCCGTATAATGCAATGAAAACATGGTCTTTCTTCTAGTCCTGGGGGTCTCTAAACTTTTAGGCCAGAGGGCCACATCAAATATCTGGCATGGTGTTGAGGGCTGGAAAAATAAATAAATTTTAAATATAAAACTTAAATAAACACATTAGAAAGCCTAAGGCCTTTAGATGGTCCAAAAAGTCACTTCTGTTTTTTTGTTTTTTTTTCCCCCCAGGAAAACCAGGAAGTGATGTTTTTAGGCCTTCAGAATGCACTCTGAAGGGAGGAACATGGCCTTCCCAGCCTTCAGAACACTCTCCACACCCAAGTGGAGCACAGCTCTTGTCACATTCGGTTGAGCGGACCAGAGACTTGCTGCGGGCTAGACAGAGGCTTGTCATCGGCTGCATCTGGATCCCAGGCTGGGGTTTGGAGATCCCTCTTCTAGTCCTTTCCTTGGATTCTGATGGATTGGCAGCACCTTTGTATCCCTAGTAAATAACTGGGCCTTGTTGTTACAGCACAATCCTATGTGTGTTTACTCAGAAGTGTCACTGTGCTCAATGCTCAGGATTGTAGCCTAGCAGCCCAATCCTATGCATGTCTACTCAGAACTAGGCCCCATTAGAGTCAATGGGGCTTACTGCCAGGAAAGTGTGGATAGGATTGGGCTGTTAATCAATAAAGTATATTTCTTATTTAACTATGAGCCAGTCCCATCCCTTGCCGGCCCAAACCATGCAGGTCTGCTGTCATAGCGCATGCTGCATACCATGGGCTGGGAGGGGGGACCAGACAGGCTGCCTGGTTTCCAATGGGTCTCCTTGTACTTACGTTAGCTCTTTAGCTGGCAAAAATCCAAGGGGAGTCAGGAGCAGGTCCAGCCCAGGAAGGGAGGATAGAATCCTGGCATGTGCTACTACAGCAGTTCTTAAACTGTGGTTGTCACGAATGGATTGCTGCCCAACTAGTGGGTCTCATGCTGGTACTACCTGAAAGCTGCAAGGCATTCTGGGGCACTACCTGGAAGTCACAAGGCATTCTGGGGCGGGACACGGCTGCAGTGGCCAACAAAGGGCTCGTGGCAGAAAAAAGATTGAGAGGCACTGTGCTAGTGCCTCCATGATCTTCCCCTTCCCACCCCAGGCCCAGCCCACTCCCTGCCCTGATCCACCCCAATCCTCCCCCAAACAACTCCAATGGAAGTGCTGCAGCACACCACTGGGAGGGAGGGCAGAATAGGGTGGAACGGTGGTGGGAAGTAGGAGGAGGTGGCACCCAGCATAGGCAACGTGCACTGGATGCTATCTTCTCCAGTTGCAGCTCCTCCTACCTCCCACCACCGTTCCACCCTATTCTGCCCTCCCTCCCATCCATCCTCCCCACTGATTCATCTTCATCATCAGTTGCTCCTTTTCAGCTGTTCCAGCCTCTCTGGTGGCTGTCTAGAAGCCTGTAGCTTCATGTGCCCCCGGAGTGCAGTTTACAATGTCTGTAAAACATCTACCTTTGCCAGAATGCTAGTTCCCACAGTGGGAGAGCCCAATAGGTGGAAAGTGTGCTTTTACTCCCAGGAAAGTGTGCATAGATTGCAGCCTTAGAGAGATTTTAGCTTCAATCCTATAATACCTTCCTGAGAGTGAGCCCTACTGACCAAATAACTTACTTCTGAATAGACTTGCATTCGATCGTGCCAGTAGTAGAGGTGTTTGAAAATGGTGTTATTTATTAAAATCAGAAGTAAGCCCATCTTGTTCAGTAAGACTGTAATTGTATCTTGCAGGAAACAAACACCTTTCACCATTAGTCATATTTCCTTATGACTTACACATATACTGAAAGATTGCATGTTCACAAGTCACCATGTGGCAGATCTACCCATTTCTTGGTTTACGCCACGATCAAGAAGGTCTGGTGTACACATGTGTTTTTTGAGGCACGTCTGTGATCTACAAGCTCACTAGCAAAGGTCTCAGGTTCAGTCCTTGTCATTGTCATTAAGGCTCATGTAGCTAGGAAAGAGTTCTTTTTTGGCACAGCTGTTACTGTTGGAGCAAATGGAATTGGAGAGATAGACCAGTGGTTTGACTAGGTATAAGGTTGCTGTAATGCACATATAGTGAGAAAGGATATGTTGTCTGATTTTTAATTATTTTTCTAGTGTTTGGAAAATCTCTGTATACCATCCAGATACAGTATATATTTAGGGCTTCTCTGACCACAAGATTTATTTAATTCCCTGGGGCTTTGCACACAGAGCACAGAAGATTCCCATGGCATTCTGGACTTTGGCCCCAGTACTTTAAGTATGTATCTGTCTATGTAGTAACCGCAGCATAGCAAGAGTGTAGATTTTCTCCTGCTTTCAGTTGGCTTTCAAGAAAAGCACAGGTGCTTCTTCGTTCGCTTGTCAGTTCTCTGTCTAAGAGACAAATTTGCTCAATCGGTGCCAGTGAGCTTCACAAATCAGACTTGCTCAGAGGCATCAAATCCCCAATTGCCACCCTGTTAACATTTCACATTTTCATCTAGTTGCCCATTTTCTTAGGCGCATCACAGGGAAGAAGAGAGTACGTCTGCCTGATCCAAGTTTTCCCTCCCACCCTTGCGGTTGGCCCGTGGAGATCAGCAAGCATAAAGATGTTTTACGGAGGTGCCATGTGCCAATGCAGCCTTCAGAAAGAAGTCTTTGAAGAAGCCATGGAACTTTCTGTCTTCAGTGTACTGCCACTGCCGAGCGTTCATGCCAGAATAAATTGGCTTCGTTAATTTGTGGTATAGGCAACAATCCATTTCAGCAGATGGGGAGGAGAATAGGAAGCCAAAAGAACAGAGCATGCAATTCCAATGGGTCTCCGGAAAGAAACTTGGCATCTGAGAGCTCTGCAATATCTTCTCATCCTTCTTGTTGTTAAGCTCCGTAGTTTATCACATTGCTATGCCACCTTTCATCAGAGGAGCTCTGAACAACATCAACAGGGCTATCTACTATCCTTTCCGCAGCTTTGTGAAGTGGAGAGACGGGGACTTGATCAAGGCCATGCAGCGTGGTTTGTGACGGGTAGACATTTGAACCCAAGGTGACCTTGAATCTGGATGAAAATATCAGCATCAAATTCAAAAGAAAATTTTGTCAAGCAAAGTTTTCCATACATAGGAGTGACTGTGCTCTTAGGGAGAAATTCCAGTAGGTAGGGGTCTGCCTGCTCAAGTTCTTTCCAAAGACCGGTAATCACCCCCATATTCTTGCCTTTTACCATGTCCTTAATCCATTTCTTCTCAGCCCACAGGTGTACACATTTGATGCTTGTTGCGTATATGCAATGTTGGGCAGAAATGGCTTAATAAGAAATTCAGAGAAGAATGTTTTTTTTAAAGACACTACTATAACCAAATCCAGACAAAACAATGACATTAGCAAGTTTGTATTCAGATGATCTATAAATTGGTGTTAATCACATTTGCATCCCTCCATTTTTCCAAGAGGGCATCAGTGTTTAAATCATTGCATGTTCACAGCAGTGATGTGTGGTGAGGTCCAGGCCTGGGGAGGTACAGCCATATGAATCACATGAATATTCTCTCCCCCCCCCCAAGTAAATTTTTTAAAAACTCATCTCTTCTTTCCTCATTCAGAGCTAGGGAGAGCTCAGCGACATGCCCCCTGAGGCAACTGGATAGCTGCCTCCTCTGGTGCTTTAGAGAGCCAATTCCTTCAGTCAGGCTCCCAGCTATTTTCATGTATTCTTAAAACAGAACAGAGGCAATTCTGCCTGCTGCCTCCCCAGTGATTGCTGATGCAGTTGTCCTGCCTTTTTTCAGCCACCCTACCCATTTTTGATTGGAAGCCAGTCATGATTGCAGCCTAACTGACTGAGCAGCAGTTAGCAGCAGTTAGCAGCCTAACTTTGCCTGCTTCCTCCCCAGCAATTTCTGACATAGCACCCTGCCTGTTTCTGATTGGAAGCCAGCCATGGATTGCAATAAATTGGCTGCTAGCTGCCTCCCTGTGTATTGCAATGTGTGTGCGTGAGCTACTTAACTCACTGGCTATGCTGAAGAAGGAGTGCCACGGAAAGGCAAGGTATTATTATTTTTTTAACTTGTTGGGTCCTTGGTGTTTTTGTTTTGCATTGTTTGGGTCTGGTGAGGTTTTGCCTCCCCTGCCTCCCTCAACTGCACACCCCTGGTACACAGCAATTCTGTGAAGCAAGTTGGATCAAGATAATATGCCTTGTTCAGCGCCACCCAGTGGACCTTGTGGCTAAGCAGGGATTTGAAACCAAATCTCCCCATTACAAGTCCTGTACACTGAATCACATTTGCTCTTGTCTCATGAAGGAACCAGGCTTATTCTGCTGAAGCAAGACAAAACATACTTTTGTGCGTGTTTTTCAAATGAATGCTAAGCAGTAAAAATTAAATAAAAAACACTTCACAATGCCAGATATCTTTGTTGCAGCTGAAAAGCCTTAGTCTGAGCATACAGAACTAGAATCCAGGCAGTACTTTCGGAAACGGGCGACTTGCCCAACTTGGGAGAGTGGGACAGAGCCAGACCGAGGGAGGAAGTGTCTGGGCTAAAAGTGGCCCCCATGTTAAATGTAATTAATGTGCAAAGTCAAATGCCCACTCCATCATTAACTCCCCCATGGAGATGGTGATGTTGTAGGGCTGCTCTGGTAACCGAGGAACGAAAAAGGTACGTAAAGACTGGCTACTTTAAAGCAATGAGATTTCCACTGTTTCTGTTTTCATGTTTTTCTAAGTGAAGGCACTTTAAGCATTATTTTTGGAAAAAGTATATCATATCAAATATTTTTATATAATCATAAAAACCACATAACCGGAACAAGCAAACCTTTGGTTTTTGTTATGTATTTTTCCTTATTCACCACATCTTGTCCAGCATAGGAATGACTTATATCAGTGCTCCCTTGATTTATCATCACATAGGAGCAGTTTGCCTGATACTGTGTAAGGTGGACCCCTCCCATGAGGTTAGAAACATGTGCATCCCACTCTCCTCCCTGCTGTGCCTTCCTACATCTTCTAATCACATGTGTAAGTTGGAGGGGAAACTGTCAAAATTTCACCCTCACTTATGATCTAAATACAAGGAGGCGAGCCATGTGAGACAGCACAATAGGGCACTGGCTTAGATCCATTCTTTCTCAGTCAAAATTTGATGTTCTTTCAGACAAGAAAAGCTGAATGAACAAATGTGCCTAAAAGGTGAGTGGGATTGTGGCTACCGATCCTATTCTGACATACGCCTATTTCTTTTCTCCTTGGAACACAGCACACAACTACATCAGTGATTGGAAACACTGAAAAAGTAGGATCATCCCTTACGCAAAGGGAATATTGGTGATCGAAGGTTGAATGGATGAACCCTTTCCACTGAAAATTATTGTGCTCCCCTGAATGTCACAAATGCTGTATCAGTGGTGTTTGTTACGTGATGGCCCATTAACCTGTGCAGTCATCACCTGATGTTGCAGTATTCTAGTGATCATGACATATATGAATCAGCCTGTAAACATGATGACTTCCAGAAAACTAGCTGTCCTAGTCTAGCCTAGCATTATCACAGACAGTCCTGGGGCATCATATAGGGCTAGGTTGATACATTAATTGTACCATAAGCTATCATGGTCTGCAATCTACCATCAGATACATGGTGAGAATTACTTCTTAACAATAGCGGGTTCTAGACAGTGCGGTCATCCAGAATTTGGGGTGAGCTTTGACTCTGCCTTGTACATCAAGATCCTTTGTGAATAGGCTTCCCATTCTCATCAACAGAACTGGAAGTCTCATCAAAGCATCCTGAGTTCACACTGAGACATCTCCCCCCCCCCCCCGAAATGAATGGAGATGCTTTTTTGGGCAGTGGAGCTCTGTTTACGAATTGGAACCCCCACATTCTCAAGGGAACTGTGAATTGGGAGCAACTCAATCCTTTGCCTTCAAACTCAGCCACTCAAAATACATATTTATCAGACTTATCAAAGAGCACAGAGTTAAAATATCAGGTGTGCAGGGTAATTGTGATGGTCAGGTTCCAGAATTAGAATCAGGTGTTTGCAATGTAAAAGAGTTCCAGCAAAGATAAACGTCTGGGTTTGGGGAAAAATCTTCTGAAGTATTATCTCCTAGAGTTTAGAGGGGGGTAATGACCTTGCAGGGGTGAAATAAGAAGGAAAAAAAAAAAAGTAGTTTGCTTTTTAAATGAGTTCAGGTGCAGACAATGACATAGCCTATAGCTCCCAGTTAGGAAAATAACCTAACTGTGATGCATATCTACATTATCAGTAAATAGAATACCTTCCTTATCAGAGTTTTCAGCACAATGCTTTGATCTGTGGCTACTTTTGTTAGCCACACCACTGTGGTCTTGGGTAGAATTTTTCCATGGCTTTGAAAGTCTTTACTGCTTTAGAAGATATTGTGTAACCATGCAGAAATATCCATACCAACACAGGCTTCAGTTAATGTACTATGGAGCCTTACTACGATTAGTATTTAGCTCAGGAAAAACGAAAAAGATGAAAGCTGTGGAAAAAACAATATTGGAGAATGAGAACTGTGAGCAAAATTCATCTGAACAGACTGGCAGGGCAGAGTTTGTAAATTAAAATGTGGTTCCCAAAATGCCTAAGGGCATCAGTCCAATGAATAAGGATTGAATGCTGATCTATTGAAATGACTGGGAACTTTGCCACTGGCTTTAAGGGGCAGGATTCCTGGAATCAGAGCTTTAACAGCACTTCCATATGTCACGACTGTGGCCCTGGGTTTACCCAGTGGGGCCGCTTGGGCTAATTTTATGAATAAGGTTTATGAATAAGGTGTATAAAGGTTTATGAATAAATCCTGTATCAAAACAGTGACTCAGTTGTGAAGTTAGGTTGAAGTTAGTTGAGATAGTCCTTCGAGTATAGCCAGTTGCATAAACAAGCTTGCAGAGATCTTTCCTTCCATGTTTAACTTCAACATTTGTCCAAAAAAACTGTGATAAACATTTTTTCCTCAATCCTCATCATGGGTCGTCTCTCACAAATGGGTCTTTCAACCATCCCTTCACAGAAATAATGCATACCATGTTCTGAGGACATTTTTGAAAGGGGATTCAGAGTAGTCCAGGTGAGAAGAAATCAACTGAGTGCAAAAGGAAGAGGCAGCCAGCCCCAGGAGGCTCATTTCATCAGCTCCTACAGAGACCAGCATTGGCCTCCGTTATTTCATGTAATTGTTGTTGATGTAGTATTTTAAATAACCAGCCACCTTGCATGCCCAGGAAGAGAGGTGTTATCGAAATGTTGTAAATAACTAGGCAAATACATAGTTCCAACAAGGGGAGGATCAAATTGGTCTTAGGCCTACCTTAAAGTACTTCCCAGCACTGATGCAGCCATGCCGATGGGATGTGTGCTACATCCTGTGGTGGGGGAGTACTTACAGAGGTCTCCATGAGGTAAGGGAACATTTGTTCCCTTACTTTGGGGCTGCATTGCAGCTGCATTTCCACTGGAAAGTTGGATAGCATTGTGCCCTTAGTGTAACATTCTTAGTGTAACACCTGCTTAGTGTAACATCTGATATGGGCCCATCATGTACTCCAAAGCATTCACAATACTAAAGTTCAGTACTGTTCATTCATTCCATGATATCTGGAAACTGTGCCCTTAATTCCCCCCCCCCCCAAAAAAAAAAAAAAAATTAAAGTTAAGGCTCTCTGCAGGTGTGCTGATGTAGAGGAATTTGTCAAATGGAGGACTGGTTCAGATACTGCATTATGTCCCAGATGAATGCATGGTATTAGAGAATCTTATAACTAAGAAAGTAATTTCTTTCCACTTTTCCTACCTTCCTTAGGGACAAAAACTCCTATGTGAGTTTTTTTTTCTTTCAGGGAGGGGATAAGGAAAGTGAACAGAACTCATTTGCCCAATTTTTAATTATCTTGTTATCTGCAACAGGTTCCAAGGTTCTCCAGCTTGCCAGTAGAGCTTTCCTCCTGTTTAATATGATGGTGCTTTCATTTCTGTCTTCTAGGTTGGGAGGCACTTCAGTTTAAATGAGCTCCCACTAAGAGACAGACTCAAAGGATTATATTTATGCACACAAGTGTTGAAATAAGACATATCCTAACCTTTAGTTATGGCTCAGTGACTAAGTTTGCGATTCTGACTGTGGGGAGACGAGGAAAAGGCAGCTTAGATTCTGGGTCTGTATTTTGAGATGGTAAAATCTGGAGACATAAGTAGAGAGTGTTTGGTTACTTTAAAATGTCATATGCCAAAAGCTCTGGTTAATGAAGATTGGCAGAGGTCACATTGTCAAGGGCAAACCATCAGGCCTAAATCTTTTGTTCCAGGCTACAGTGAAATCTTATCCTAGTTGTGTTCTTGCCTGGGCGTGCATTCACATCGACATTTACTACCGTTATGGCAGTAGTCTTTCAAACTCATGGCTTCTGATTGCTGCAAGGCATTTGATTTCACGTCAATAATTAGCTCATCATACATGCTGGGCTTCTCTCTTGGCTCCAGCTTAGTGGTCCAGATTTGGCCCCAAAGGAATAAAAAACAACAAAATAAACCATTTATGTTCTTAGTGCACAGACTAAAATTCCGATACACATAGTTCAGCCAAATGCTAATTTTTTTTTTTTATCTTTGCAAACTATTCAGTCTATTTTTGCTCTCTAATATTATTTCCTTGGCTGTATTCTCTTCTTCCCTCAGCCTCTTCTGCTATCCCCACCTCAGAGTATTTTTTCCACTTCTCCCGCTCCAGTCTCTGTCTGCACTGCCTGGCATATTAGTGTTCATTAACATAAAATAAGAACCTCTTTGCTTGAATGTTTACCATTCCTCCTTGATCATGCCTTTCTTCATGTTTTCCTTGACTATGGAATAACCTGGTTACGGCTCCTTTTATCAGTTGCAACAAGAGAACCCGAGCTTGTGTTTTGCTATTCTTCACACCAGAGAGGTGCCAATTTGGGCCTCTTTCCAATTACTTACCAGTCAGTCTTAAGCGCCGTTTGTGAAGTCATTTTTTATTAAAGAGCTGTGAGAGCACTGGAAATCTTACCTAAAAGGCAAGCACGAGCTCTCACTTTCATATTATTATTTTACAAAAGAAGAAGAAGTGGGAAAGAAAAGCAAAAAAAAAAAAAAAAAAAATCTGTGTTGTATGTTTCAAAGGTATCAAGTCTGGCTTGTGAGGGTAACCTGTTCCCTGATCTCTATCAGTTCTTGTATTTATGGCAGCCCTCATTGTTCTCCTAATGCATTAGCATTTGGAGTAGTAGTTTCTTGCAGCGACAAGACTCCCATCTTGCCAACATTATTTCTTGGCTATGTTTTTTGGCACCAAATGAGCTTTTAGGCCAATCTCTCTCTCTCTCCCCCCCCCCCCCCCCACGGCAAAGGCAACAAATACTGAAAGGGATTATTCTACCTAATAGTTCCCCGCCTCACAGGGCTGTTGTGAGAATTAATGTTTGCAAAGTGCTTTTGAGAACTTGGGTTAAAAAAAACAACCCCAAAATAGAACAGAAGTGCAAAAGCACTGTTATTATCGGTTTGCAGTTTTATTACAAGGCTATCAACGGAATGAAAAGGTTCCCTCTGGTATTTTGTACAAAACCGGCAAGGGCTTCCTTGCTGTTACAAATAAGCACTCCATCAATATTTCTTTTGTAATAGTTGTTTTTGTTTTGCTTTACTTAGTGTCGACCTTGCAAGACGGCTGTGCACTCTGAAAGGAATGACAGTTAGGGAAAAGTCTAAGAAAATACACATACACGCACAAGCACTCATGCACAAAATCATATATTTTGTCATCTGAGCAACAGACCCAAAATGGATATTATTTCTGAAGATATGAAACAGAATCCTATTCTGCTACATGGGTCCTAGCCTTGCAAAAGATTTCAGTGCCTGTTCTGTACAGGCCAGGGACAAAGTGACACTGTCTGTCTGTTTGTCTGTCTGACACCATTTTTATAATGCCTTTCCTTCTTTCTAAACAATAGAATGTATGTTAAGGCATAGGCGCTGATGTGCCTATCATCATCATCATCATCATCATCATCATTATTATTATTATTATTATTATTATTATTATTAATATTATTACACCTATTAATAATAATATTAATTATAATGCACTATTTTGTTCAGCTCAGATGCAATGAAAAGAAATCACAAGCAACTTCTAATGCAGCTATTTTCAACCTTTTTCATCTTATGGTACACTAACTAGCCACACTATCAGTTTTTTGACAATTGGCAAGGCACACCATGCTGCTGGTGGGCTCAAATCCCCACTGGCTCTACTAATATATGAACATCCCCCAAACATCTGTGGCACACCTGCAGACCAGTTGCGGTATACCAGTGGGCCATGGCACAGTGGTTGAAAATGGCTGTTCTAATGACACATTCCCTATACTAGTTTATGCACTTTATGTAGGTACTCCTCCATTCTGGATGGAGGGACATGTTGACTTGAACAGCTGACCCTGCTTTTCCAGATGAGCACACAAACCCCAACTTATCCTCTCGCTTTTGTTGAGGAACTGAGTTTCAGTTTCTCATTGGTTAGTTCTGAGGTGGTAATACCTCCTTGCCTTTCCTCTAGCCCTGGTGAAATGAGTGGATATATCAACTGGGCAAGGTGCTAGTCAGTATGTGGTTTCTCCATTTAGTTTTCTGATGGTTCATTTGAGGATAGAACGATGAGGCCCTCTGGCCTAAGTAGAGAATTGTGAAGGATAAAGCATTCATAATGGAGGAATGGAACAACCTTGGCCTTGACCTGGCCTGTTCCATTCCAGACATAAATGTTTTTACCAGCTGGGAAGGATGAAGGATTCCCGTTCCCCAGAAGTCCAAAAGTTTGACAATTCAGGTTCCCCAACAGTTAAAAGAACATGTGCTGAATTTCAAGAAGTAGCAAGGACCTCATAAAAGACAGGCGCAAATGCAAATCTCTGCATGCAGAGAATCTTTGACCTCTTGAAGGGAAACTCTCCGCACATGCACAGAGATGTTTCATTGCTTGAACAGAGCATCACAGAAGAGCATGGGCATGCCTAATGGGCACAGTACTCCATTGCACATTGGATTCCTTAGATCCCAGCTATCTACTGCAGCTTTGGGAACTGCACGTGCAAGGGATTTCTAAAGTTGCCTGCAGGCAAGAAAAACAACATATACTGCTATGTGCACACTGTGCTTCAGGAACGACAGGGAACTTATTGTATGCATATGACACTGGGTTTGTCTTAGCTTCATTCATACATTTTGCACTACAGTGTAGATGAAACGGACAAGCTTTTCATGTGTGGTTGGGGTCATATTGCCTCAATAATATTTGTTGTTTACTCTTACTGGATATCTTATGAACTGTGGTGTTTTAATTGATCTTGTTGTCAGCCAAATTAGGGGTCAATTTGGCATAGTGGTTGGCCTTAGATCAGAAAGGCTTAGGCCCAAATCCTAACCAACTTTCCAGCACTGGCATAGTGGTGCCAATGGGACGTATGCTGCTTCCTGCAGTTGGGTGGCTCTCATGGAGGCCTCCTCAAAGTAAGGGAATGTTTGTTCCTTTACCTCAGAGCTGCATTGCCCTTATGTTGGTGCTGGAAAGTGGGTTAGGATTGCGCCCTAAGGTTCAGAACCCTCAGCCATGACACTCACTATCTCTCAGTCTAACCTACCCCACAGAGTGTGTGTGGGGAGAAAATGGAGAGCAGGAGGCATGTATACCACACCTTGAGATTCTTGGAGGAAAATGTGAAAAAGGCTGAATCCAAATAGTTCAATGAATGAATGAAATGAATGGATGGATGACATATTTGTATGCTGGTTGCAAGGTTTGCCCAATTTGTATTACGTCCCTCACCCAAACTGTCCCTCTAGTTGTCCTGTTGGTGTTGATATGGGACTCTGTTATTGCCAAACTACAATGTTGGTCCCAATTGAAATGGGAATCGGTATTGAGGCTGGATATGAGGCCTGACAGAAGAGAGATGGAGCTGATAGGTCAGGTAGAGCTTTGAGCCTGATGGTAAGTGAGGGGGCAGATTCAACAGCAAAAAAAATTGTAGTTCATTGATTTAACCCAGTGGTCTCCAAACTAGAGATCACTGCAATGAAAACTCCCTCCCTGTCCTGAGCAACACTTACTGTTCCGTTGCTCTGCCGCTTTGTTCTTCACCCATGTGGGCATAGGGTGCTCTGAGCATTCGTGTCTGTGGCCCAGACACCCTGGTGCAAAACCTGCGGGGATGTTAGCCGTATATGCAACTGCCCACATGGGTGCCCACATGGGTGAAGAACAAAGTGGCAGAGCAACGGAACAGTAAGTGCTGCTCACGGAGGGGAGAGATGTAGGCCAATGCTGGATCTGGCCCACGCGCCAGGGTCTGGTGAGCCCTGATTTAACAATTCAGAAGATATTCCCCCCCCCCAAAAGGAGCAGATAAAGTATTAGAATGAGAGCGAAATGGGCCCTGAAGAAAATAGTCTATCCCCCTTAGATCCAAAACCTAACCCCTCTGAGAACCTGAGAAGGTAAACACTGTGACCCTTGGTATCACACTCTGAGTCTTGGCAATCCTAACATCAGAGTGACTTGTGAATCAAGAAACTTGAAGGAAACTGCTGGTCAGCTGAAAGAAAGCATGGACAAAATGGGGGAATGAATACGGTATTATTTGAACATATCGCATTTCAGTACTCCTGAACTGTTTTTAATTTCTCCGACTCTTTCAGTACAAGGCATACGATCAAGATAAGTTAAACAAACAACCCTGGGCTACAGATTAAGTCAAATATCAAAATCATTGAAAGCTGACCATGAAAGCTTACTCATACTGAACATTTGGGGGTTATCAGGATCATAAAACCACGGCAATATTTATCGAAAAACACAGCCCACTGCGGTTTAGCCTTCATTAACTTGGTATGTATTTGAAGAACTCCACAGAGTTAACGCAATCTGATTCCCTGCATTTTATTTTCCTTTTGACTTAGGAAAAAACCATTTATCCTCTTGGAGAGATATGTATCAGTTTGTAAATGTTGTGAAAGGGAAAAAATAATAGAAGGCTCACACATGCGATTGGGTTCTCTGAATGCAGTAAGCTCGCCAGGGACACATTATGCTTTGTACGTGAAGAGTCAAGAATGAACTTGTCATTTCAGTAATACTGGTAAAGCTTATTTCACATATAATAGTGCATCCTGCTGTGTGCTGGATGATACAATTTTTTATAGCTTGGATTTTTAAAAAAAGGTTAAAAGAAGAAAGAAAAAAAGATAGGACATGTGGAAGATTAGGCAATGAAAACAGAGCATCCCGCTAAGAGGCAGCTCCCAATTTTGAGCTTCCTGGCATGGCTGAACAAGAGTTGCTTACATATGAAGCTGCTGTCTGAGTCTGAGTCAGGTCCATCTGGATTAGTCATGTCTGCACTTACCGGTAGCAGCCTTGTAGGATCTTTTTCAGGCCTCTCTAGAGATGCCAGGGTTTGAACTCTGGGTCTTCTGCATACCAAGTATGTCTGCTACCTCTAACCTATGATCTCTGTCCTCCTATCCCAGCATAAACAGTATTAGGAATATTAACTGCAGTGGAAAATCTAATAACAGCCCAGAGGCTCCAATCCTATCACCCACCACCAGCGATGATGCAGTTGCACCAAAAAGGCTCCCCCCCCCCCGCATCCGGTGGTGGTGGAGGTGATTGGACGCCTGCAGAAAGTAAGTAAAAACATTTTGCACTTACCAGTTATGCTGGAGATCAGAGCAGCTTCAAGTTACTCCACTCTCCTTGAATGTGCGCTCCCTCAGGAGGGGGCACATGTCTGAGGAGACCCATAGGGACCAGCGTGCTTTACCAGGAGGTAAGGGTAAAAGTTTCCCTTTGCCTCTGGCTGAGCCACTTTGGGCCCTTATCCTGCGCTGCATACAGCACAAGCCTTTTGGCTTGCCTGTTCCAGCGCAGGGTAGGATTGTGCCCTTCATGTCACAACTATTACTGAAAACAATTTTGTTATGCCAAAAGTTTTGGGGCCCTGCCACTGCCACACTCGTCCCACTATGAAACTACATCCTCTCAGAAACTACATCCTTTGTGATTGCCACACTTTTCCAACTTTTTGTTCTGACAAAATGACCTGTTAGACCACAATTGATAAACTATTGTGATGTTGGTAATAATATAAACAGGAAGCCTTAACAACTGCCTTCAACAACCAGGACAAAGATAGGATTAAACTTATGTCTGAGTGTCTGAAGTATTGCATTTCATTTGTTTAGGGGTGGCATCCGGAGTTGGCCAGGTTGGGCAGTGGTTGCAAGCTCACATCTGACAAAAGGCTCAGCAGGTGAACCAACCCTGAACCTTCAGTCCTGATGCCTGTGGTAGCTCCCAATGCAACAGCACTGACCCAGTTGCAGGACTTTGTTCCAAGTGCCCCAGCAATCTGGCACAAATACTGCATTTGATTCCACCCATACCATCAAACTATCCCCATCGTCCAGGACTAATTATTTAATTTTTTGCATTTGAGTGTCAAGTGATTTACCTCCTTGTTAAACACAGAGCTGCTCTGCTTTTTGTTCCCTGTGTTTTGGATGTAGTTGATAAACACAGAATGACTATTTGATTGCTTTCAGAAGTCACTGTATTTTCCCAGGAACAACTGAGGGCAGAACTGTATTTATCCAGCAAAACACCATGTCAAAACATCATAAAATTGGTCCACAGCAGTTCTGAATTTGGAAAGCAAGTACTTAATTAGGCGGCTTTTATGACATCTCAAACTTAAGCCTTCTGCTGGAAAGAAGAATGCTTGTTCACAATTGGTGGCGTTCTGTAATTATAGAATTATAGAAACATGTAACTACAGAAATGTAGGCTTTGACAGCCGGCAAAGAAGCTGGAAACTGCATCAGACTCCTGAAAACTTTCTTTTAAAAGCAAGATAATTGTTTCTAGTCCTCATGATGGCAAAGATTTTGAAAACTTATAAGTGATGTCCTGCTTTCCATATTCATGGTTGGCAACCTTCAGTCTTGAAAGGCTATGGTATAAGCCTACAGCATCTGGTATTCCCAGGCGGTCTCCCATCCAAGTACTAACCAGGCCTAACCCTGCTTAGCTTTCAAGATCAGATGAATCAGGCAGGCCTAACTGATTACACTCAGGGCCAGTCAAGCACCTCAACTGTAGCCCATATTTTACTCTCCTACAAACACCCATAACATTCCCTACTGTCTTTTTAAAATCTAGGGAGCAAAAGTAGAAGGAACAGGCAATAGTGGCTAGTCTACTACATCACTAGCGTGCTGCTGAATAAAATGATCTGGGTGCAGGTTAGCTAGAGGTAGCAATAGACATGAATGTGTCCATAGGGCCAGTTTGAGCACAATTCAAAGGTGTGTTATACCAGCACAGGAGTGTCACGAATGTGCCGTAAAGCATGTTCACAAATACTCTAGAGTTGAGTGGACCAGCACAGAGGCCCGCGCCAGCTCCCGTATGATGGATCCATGCCTGGACAGGGTGGCCAGTGCAGGGGGTGGGAGAGAGTGGTGGAAGGCCATTTCAGAGATGGGGAAGGAGCATTTTTCGGTGGGGGGGGAGGGTGGTCATGGAGGCAAATTGGGCTCAGGAGAAGAGTGGGACCAGCTGTGGCAGCACAGGCCGTATCTTAACTCTCAGGCCTTGTGCAGGCCATATCCCCACTCCCGGGCCCTGCAGCCATACATGGGCTACTCAGATTTGCACCAACGATTTCACTGACTCAGATCCCGAATAGCCCATAGGGGTGGCTGTAGTGTTACTTGGGGTAAGGGAAAAAAATCCCTTTATGCCCAGTTGCCTACCAGTCACTTCCTAACCTGTGCTGGAGACAGCACAGGCCATTCGACCTGCCTATTCCAGCACAGAGTAAGATTGGGCTGCCCATCTCTTTGGTAGACTGGCCAAGATAACATTAATGGGGTGGGGGTCAGTAAGGAACGTTAGCCAAGTTGGTTACCTTGTGTTTCTTTTGATCTTTTTCTACAGCACACAGGGCATAGGTGGCTGAACCCACGCGTGGTTATTTCTCTCCCGCAGTTTATCGGCTTCCAGCTTTTGGCATAACGTGATTTGTTTTGCGCAGGTTAATTTTAGATGAGCAGCTGGAAAGGCAGACAGGGCTCATGAACCTTGAATACCTGTGCAGAATGTCTGCAAAGCAGTTTGCCATGTAGAGGTAAGACAAGCTAACCCACCTTATTCTTTTGGAACAGCTATCTTCCCTTGCATGTGGGCACCTTATTTGGTTTGAAAAGGTTGTTCTGCACCACAGAACAACCTCAGACTAGCTGGTCTTTTTGTACCTTCCAGCGATTTGATTCTATGAGAATATTTCTGAAAATTAACTGACAGATCTGTAAAACCAGGCTGGAAGACTTCCCTGCCAGGTAGAGGAAAATAAAGGAAGGCATCAATATGGAAAGTCAGATAACTAGAGAGGGGGTATCTGAACTATTCTGGACATCTAAATTGTTGAAGCTTTGAAATAAGTTTCAGGTTTCTCATCCCTGGAAGAAGCCTCCGGGACCATAATTCCTGAGAATGTTAAAAAAAAAACACACATATATATACACCCACCCAAACTCGTAGTGGTAATAAGAAGGAGGTCCAAGTGCAGGTGGCACATTATCGGAGCTTTCCTGCTATCTGTCTTCCACCACATCCTGCCCTTGCTTAATAGGTTTCCAGAAAGCTTAAGGCTCTTCTGTAGGAAGAGGAAGGGGTGCCGCATGAAATGGAGAACATGAAAAGCAAGCGACACAGCAAAACTGCCATCTGCTCGGCTTTGGAATGGGAGCATTGCAGAGCTCATCTGTGCATTAGTATTGCCGTTTAATGCAGTCGCTAACAAAAATAAAATAAAATAAAATAAGTTAATAAAATTCATAGCTGTAGCTTGACTTGCATAATACCCTGTTAGTCAAACCACGCTCTTCCCATTCTGCAGGTCCGTGCATGGAATAGTAACACACTTTGCAAAAGGGAGTGGGAAAGTTTCCAGTGCAGATCTGGGCAAACTGGAACACCTATTATTATAGGCTTGTTGGAATGCAATGCAATATTGCCAACGGCCACCAGTTCTTGTGAAACATGCACTAACGGACCTTTAATCTGACATGTATTGTACATAACAGGTACACCAATAAAATATGCCCCATGAAGGGAAATAGGGTCCCATTGTTTTACAGCATCCCGTTGATCCTCACTGCTCTACGCTTATATTAATAGGGATACAATTTACTGAAAATTAAACAATCAGGATATAGCAGGAGGGATGAGCAGAGGCGTACATTGATGTAATATATTTTGCCACTGTTGTTCTTGTTAATGTCATGCTTGCCAGTAAAAATCTCTTGCTTGCATATCCTGTTGCATTATCATTAATATGACTGTTGCATTTGTGTTGAAGTTAGCATGGGGGGGGCACTGTGAACACTGCTGTAAGGTTCATTACATGTGTGTCGAAAGCTGGGGTGTTAATGGCTGCCACTGTGGTATGAATGGACCGAATTGCAATCCACCTTACAAATGACAGGATGGCAGCACTCATTTTAAGCCTGTCAGTCAGTATAGATATATTCTCTCTCTAGGCTGGTAATAACTGCGGGGCCTTTCAAACAAAATATTTACTAGCAGATGGGTCATTTCAGCTTCATTTACATGATTTAATTAGAACAACAGCAAACATTGTCACTATAAGAGCTGATTCCTCTCTTCCTCCCTTTCAAATGAAAGACTGTGTCACCATGAATTTTCTAAAGGGAAAATTGGACAGTGGTGTTTCTTGCTGATACAAGCATCCAGGGACTTCAAACCAGCAGATTGTCCACAGAGTTGGACTTCCATCCAACATAGGAAGCATTCTTAATACACCCAGGGCTTAAGGCCTCTGAATGATGCATTGAATAGTGGCCTTGGCAGTGTAGGATACATTACTGTTGCTTTAAGGCCAGCTCTCAATGTAGTGAAAAAAGAAAGAGACGCCTGAAAATGGAAAAGAAACTCAGTGCAGCCTGAGCTTGGTTGAGGTCTTTTTGTTGCCTGACATCACATGCAGGGTACTCATGAAAACAGCATGACCCAGGCCAATCATGTGGCATTTTGAATTTGGCTGGAAAGAAGGAATTCAGGAAGAGGAATTAAGGAAAGCACTCTTGGCTCCCTTGCCATGATCTAGCTAAGCCTACTGCCTTTGGATCTAGCTAAGGCTACTGCCCACCCCTCTTGGTTTTGCTTTTCAAATACTTTACTGCCTTTCTTACCATCTTTGCAATAGGAGATTGCTATGTTTTGGCATCTGTGTCCCATGATCCCTCCAATGCTTCACACTGCCTCAGCAGATACCAGTAAGTAAACTTGATCTTTGGGAACACTGAACATTAGCCCACAACTCCCCGCCCCTGCACTTCTGTGTCTTGTGTGCAGTCAAACGGGCAACACACTTGTGCTTTTATCTTTTCCTTGTGTGTGTGTTGTAGGAGAAGGCGTGCACCTCAAGCACCTCAAGCAGCCTGAACCTTCCTAGAACTCTCCATCAGTCAGGTTCCTGGAACTCCAAGGGACAACTCTGGGAAATTCTCAAGCCACAGCAATATTCATACCTATTCTCTGTCACTTTGTGGAACTTGCACTGGGAAGATACTGCAGTGATAGTGCTCAGCTTTTACTTCAGTTCTTGACAAGATTAAGGATGGGGGTCCTGTTGAACAAAAAGGAAACTATCTGAAAGCAATCTCCTCTCCAACAATTTATCCCCCCCCCCCTTTACAGGTCCTTGCAGATTTCCCCTTGCAAACCAGATAGCTGATAAATAAAACCTTAACATTTTGGAAAAAAACAAAGTGATGAGACTTGTTTGACATGATTTGGTTGCATTTTTGCTATTTTATTTATAAAGAACTTCAGCTATGCCAAATGCCATTTAAAACAAAAAGGAGTCCAGAATCCACATTGTGATTTAGTCATAGCTTTTAAATACATCAAAACATGTATATACATACTGTCAGCTACACAGATGAGTCTCTAAAATATATTAATATTCTTGGCATGTCCCAGAATCTGATGTGGCTAATATCTCTATTTTCATCTTTGTTGAGATAGCAGCTTTTCCCTTTGGATGCAGACATTGCCACAGTAAGTCATACATTGTTGCCAGGCAAGTTTGATTTAAAATCTACTCCAGCAAGAGTGATGAGGATTTCTGCTAGCATTTTCTATACAGATGGCATTTCACTTTAAACATAACAGTTGTATTCCTAATCAGGGCTTGTTTCAGACAGTGTAGGTTCTACCAATTTTGAAATAAGATGTTATGAAATAATGGAGAAACAAGGAGAATGGATCATACTATATCCCATTATTTCTGTTCAGGAGCATAGATGTTAATAGTACTTTCATATTGATAAGTGAGATCTCTTACTATGCCACTAACTAGTGCCCCAATCATATTGATGTGGGCCACCTGTGGGTATCGTTCCAATGGCAAAATGTTCTTGCCAGCCTTCGTAAACAGCAGTCTTCAGACCACCACCAGAGAAGCTGCAGCAACCTAACCTGTGACAGCGGAAAGCAAAGCACCCTACCAATGAAGGTGAGTTGGCAATGGGGGATGTAATGAGCAATCTTCAGACAAGCAGTAAAAGCAGGAAGAGCAGGACGCCTAGCCAGTGGTCACAGAAGACGTCTGCATGGCAGGGAGAGCGCAGCTGGTCAGTGTGGTCTCATACTTCCTCTTCCTAGGCCCATTTATCACATGGGCTGCAATTTCAGCAGCATGACTTCTGCTGAGGGGTCACTGTGCAAACTGCCTATCTGCTGCTGAGCTGCCAAGTGAAACCTTGGCAGTGCCAAGTGGCGCTGCTGAAAGGGCAGCTCATGTGATAATTGGGTTCTCTGGTACTGGAAAATATAATCAAGGTTTGCACATTTTCTCTTCTGTCATTTGCAGCTAATGAGTTTCTATGTGAGAACAAAGTGCTTACTTCTGACCATCAACTGTTTAATGACATCACTACTTCCTTAATGATGTCACTTCTGCCCCCCAGCAGGTGTCATGAATACTATTCAGGGTGCAATCCTAACCCCTTTCCAGCACTGACATAAGGGCAGTGCAGCTCTGGGGTAAGGGAACAAACATTCCCTTACTTTGAGGAGGCCTCCGTGAGTGACACCCAACTGCAGGATGCAGCACATGTCCCATTGGCACCGCTATGCCAGTGCTGGAAAGCACTGACATAAGGGGTTCGAATTGCACCTTCAGTTTGCTATATTAAAAGAGTTGGACACCCCTGTAGAAGGTGAAAAGCTTCAGGGTTCATTTCCGTCTCCATTTCATCTCTTGCTTCAATTTTAAGAGGCAATTGTCCTTCCCGCCTTTTTACTTCTCTCCCTGTTCTACTAAGTTCTCACTCTAGCCTTTACCATGATTTTCTGGACTGAGTAACACCGCTTCTTCCCATGGCGTTTGAACTACAAGCATTTTTTTTCTAATAATTTCTTTCATGCTTTGTAACTATACTCTCTGAGATTTCACATGCTTATTTAAATTTTTTTTAAAAAATAGGACGAAGTAAAGCGACCCAGGAACTTATTATTCATATTCCTCTAAATGGGGGATTGGGGAATGAAGCTGTATTTGAGGCCTGTCCTACAGGCAATGCTGAGAAAAAGAGTGATCTCGCATTCATCTTTCCTAGAGACTAATTACACCATGTCTTTTCTCCACCTCTCTGTCTATATCACAGGACATCAGGCTCCCCAGGTCTCTCCTGAAGTTAAAACCCATGCGATCTTTCATTTCAGAATAACATCTAAATAATGTTTAAATTAAAATAACAATTTAAAAAACCCTTCAGATTTATGACTGGGGAGGATTAATAATGAATTAATAATGTCTTGGTATCACGTGACAGATTTCATCTCACTGGATCCCAAAGCACCTTGCAAACTTTTAGTAATTAATTGCATGACAGCATTTGCATTATGGTGTTATACAAATCATGGTTCCCTAGAACTCCCTGCACTATGTGTGAATAAATTTACTGTTTTTATGGCCCTGTAGTGTGTTTTTAAATGTTTTTATCTGCTTGTATTAATGTTTTTAAAATCTATTGTTTTTTTTAATATGTTGTTAGCCGCCCTGGGTCCCGTTAGGGAGAAGGGCGGGATAAAAATAAAGTTTTATTATTATTATTATTTATTTAGTCCTAAGGTGAAGCACAATTATTGTTTTAGCACAACCCCATAATCATGTATTATTCCCAGTAGGATCAGGATAATAATACATACCTTACAAGGTTGTTGTAAGGATTACATTGAGCTCAATTCAGCGAGGAGTAAGTCCCATTTAATATCATTGTTAAAAGCATATTAGTAGCCTGTTAAAAGTACAGATGTGTAACATTTCCCCAAATGCACACATACCATGGTAGCATCAAGTGTGATATATTAAAAATAAAATATTGTAATGAATGGAGACCCACCTGAAATTGGCTCGTGACCCACCTAGTGGGTTCCAACCCACAGTTTGAGAAACACCACATTATGTTACTTAGTAGCCAGATGCTTTACACTGTGCGCAGACTTTTTTCCCCCTAACTAAATCAGATGTTTATTAATAGATGGCCTTGCTACATGAAAATGGCACTTGAAGTAGCTCACAATACTCACCAATAGAACTGTCTGTTCAAGAAGAACATAGTAAGGGCACAAGAATAAAGAGTTCCATTCTAGAAGTGTAACAATATATAAAATGAATGTCGTACATGGACCAAGGGAACACAGTCATGGTTAGGATTGAGAGCACAGCAGATACCAGCAGCAGTAGAAGAAACTGCAACAGCCTAACAATGGATGTTGGAGGAAAGGCAAATGAAGAGCTTGGCAAGAGGCTGAGAGGCTCCCTGGAACTGGCATTCCTTGTCAAATACCTGCCCAGGCTGCTATCTCACCTCGTCTGATCTCGGAAGCTAAGCAGGGTCAGGCCTGGTTAGTACTTGGATGGGAGACCGCCTGGGAATACCGGGTGCTGTAGGCTTATACCATAGTCTTTCGAGACTGAAGGTTGCCAACCATGTCAAATACCTACTGAATACTAGGCAGGAACACCCATTATTCTCTCTTCAGATGAGGCAGGAAAGTGAAACAGGGTGGCGATGGGATCAGGGAGGGCAGACTAGGCCCAGAAAGGGGATGGTTTCAGTGGCAGCAGTGCCTGCTGAATCCTAACCCCATTCTCAGGCCTGGTCCAACTTCCCGGTTCAACGCGGACTTGTGCCAACTATAGAACTAGCGCAGGTCTGAGTTGACCCACGGCGGCTCTTGGGGCTCACCCTGGGGCAAGGGAACAATGTTCCCTTATTCCAAGGAGGCCTCCACTGTGGAACTCCACTGTGGAATACAGCAGAGGCTGCATTGGCACTGCTTCCTTGCTGCGCTGGGAGTTCGGAAGTAGCTATTTTCGGCCTTCCAGAGACTTCAGAAAACCTTCAGAGGGTTCTTTAAATCTCAGTTTTGATTTTCGGCTGAAAATTGGAAGTGATGTTTAAAGGCCCTTGGAGGACTCAGAAGGCCTTCAGAGGGCCAGAGAAGCAGCACTCAATCTCCCTGGCTCTCTGAAGGTCCCTGAGCAGGGGTGGGAGGTGGTGGCAGGGGGACAAGGAAGGGTTGCGCTGCCCCTGCGTAGCGCCCTGGGGCATTTGCCTACCTTGCCCCCTCCAGGAGTGCCTCTGGGGCAGCTGTTATATAGCTATATGGGATTGGGAGCCCTTTTGCAAAGCAAGGTAGTCAATTGCACATGGTATGTTAAAAAAAAATCAGCATTCAGTGTTCTTCCTCAAGTAAGGCCCTGTCGTTTGAGACAGAAGGCAGTAAAACATTTCTGAGCACTAGAACGAGATGACTCTTCCCTGTAATAGATCCCTATTTATTTTTAACAGAATCAATAGTTATTTGCAAGGAACTGAAGCTGCAGTGTGAGAGTAAGGTGAGACTGAAAACATCAAGTGCTTATGACTTGGACAGCTTCATCTACCAGAGTCTGGTGCTATTCCCCCCCCCCCCCCATATCTACAACGCCAGCAACTTTCATCAGGTCAATCAAAGTGACTCTGGTCCCCCCCCCCCCCAAAAAAAAAGTTGGCACGATTAAAATGGTGTACATTCAAAAACAATACACTTATGTTGCCTATCCAAACACACCCCCATTCATGGAAGCTAATGAAGCTAATCACACAAGTACAATTCAATCTTTCCCAGTCAGCCATCTCAAAAATATTTGAATTTCATAATTGGTCTGCAGGTCAAGTACATGCTGCTCTCCAGATCAAAAAAGAAAGCATTATCTGTCTCTCATCACGATTCGTGACTGAATAATGAAAAATCTCTAGCAGACGGTTGCTAGTTTTGTTGTGAAGGGACTGTATATAAAATGGTTGCTGGAGCCTCAGATTGTCTCTCTCCTGCACAGTTCTTTCATAATGAACCTCAGCGAATCCCATGCAAAATGCTAATTAGCTGGCCACTGAAGTTGGAGCTCCTTATCTCTGGGATGCGATTTACTATCAACATCAGTGCTGGAACACCCACAAGGTGTAATCTTGCCGGCGACACCTTACAGGCTTTTTTTTTTTCCCCTTCAGAAGAGCTGTCACATTATGCATCCCTGCCTTTGCAAGACACTCCCCTCCAGAGGGTTTCATGTGTGTGACCCTAATTAAAATACTGCTTCTGAACGGAACTGCCAGAAGATGTGCAGGTCTCAATTATGGCACACATTGAGATTAGACCCTGCAATTTCTAACTAAGAGGCAACAAGAAGAAAATCAACTGATTCCAGAGTTAATAGCTGTGCCATGGTGCCCTTTTCTTGCTGCATCTGGCCCCAGTATTAAGCATTCTTTGGACTTAATCATCACATTTGCTAGAATCAGTTACTGAAATAAACCACCATCTGAAGTAAATGGGAAAAGCTACTGGGAAAGTCGAAGACAGCAGTTTTCAACACTCATCCTCTCACAGCACACTGAGAAGGCACTAAAATTGTCAAAGCACACCATCAGTTTTTTTAACAATTGACAAGGCACGCCGCACTGACAGCAGGGGCTTGCATTCCCCAGTGGCCCTACTAACAAATGATCCTCTCCCAAACTCCTGTGGCCCACCCGCAGACCACCCATGGCACACCAGCAAACCATGGCACAGTGGTTGAAAATGGCTGGTCATAAGGCATGTTGCAGCTGCTGGGAGGTGTCGGCAGAGAGGCCACTGCCAGTTGGCGCTGGGCCTTTGTGCTGGCGGAATGAGCAGCAGGAGCAAATGCCAGTAAGTTGACCACCAGGTGGTGGGGAGGCATTCCAGGGTGTGGGGGAGAGCAGGGGAAGGCGAGGAAGGGGCAAAACCGAACAGTTGGCAGTTTAGTCCCAGGAGGAGAGGTGGGGAGAGCAGCCTCGCCTGCTATCAAATTCTATCCCTTCCCCTGGGCCCCGGACCACGACACAGGTCTCCTAGGTTCTGCTCCAAATAAATATCTTGCACAGCTCCAGTAAAACCATCACGCCCGGGCTCTACACAGGCTAAGGGCACTGAAGCTCCCTTTCCCCAAGGAGACTTCTGGCTGCTTCCCAGGCCCCACAGGATATAGCAATAGCTGTTTCGGCATCACTGTACTGCAGGGTAGTGCCCGGGGATCGTACTGGGCCCTCAGTGATTCTCAGTGCTTAGACAACTGTGCATTTTCAAACAGAGAATGCAGTGCAGGGCTGGGATTAGGGATAGCTAATACATAGTATTTGTCCAAATATCTAGCCAATACACAGCAAGACATACCAGGTCAAGCCTGCCTATCTAATGTATTGTGCTATTACAATGTGATTGAAAGCTTACAGTCACAATGGCAGACAGGCTTGGCCCAATTTCCTACAAAGGATGCTTTCATAGCTAGGTCAGCCAAAATCTGTTGCATTTGTGTTAGAATCTGAAATCCCTCAGACCGAAAGGATACCTTAAATGTTCTCGTGTTTGTTCTTCAGACAGTGGCATTCCCAGTGGCTCTTAGGTGTAGCCCAGATGTTTTGCTGTCAACAGCAGCTGCTACATGCTGCTGTACAGAAAGCGTTTCCTTAAATGAGATGCAACATGGCATGTGCTTCAGGTTACACTTCATCACATGAGACCACGGTCTGATGAAACACAAAGCATCAAAATGAATGCTTCTCAGGGTTCTGCAAATTGAAAGATGTGTTGTTTTGTTGTGTCTTAGAAAAAAAGAGAAGGTGATTAGAAAACATGCAAACCATGGCATTCAAAGCAAAATCAACAGCTATGTATACAGGTAGTTATTACTATTATTATCATTAATAATAATAATCATAATTTATGATTAAAAATAATATAGACTGCATCTAACTTGGGCAACAGGAATATATTCTCAATTTTAATTTTGATTCTTGCTGCTTGGTCATTGCTTAACTCGTTTTAGCTTTGTGGCTTTATCATAATTCAATTTTGTTTTGTGTGTGTGTGTTTTGTTATATATATTTGAAATAATAACTCACTTCTAGATTTTTGTCTTTTCAACATCTCTCTTTCAGATGGACAGTAGAGTACCACTGTGTGAAGTAGGATAAAATTAAAGAAGTTTGCATTTAAAAGCAGATTTCCCCCCCCCATTTTCCTTAACACAGCCAATGTTAGTTGATCTGTATCCAATTAACATACATCCACTGAAGAATTTAAACATGGCTTTAAAAAAAAACAAATGTGCCTGACAGTTCCCCTGCTTCACATTGAAAGCCTGTGTCTTGTTCATGTCTTCTTGTCTATTTGCTGATGTTAGACCCTTAATTTTCCAAAGTGAGGGCAAAATACACAGCGCTTCCCCTTCAGTGACATTCCCCCTCTCATATTTAGCTACTTGCAAGCAATTTAGTTCAGTTACCCTGCACCTGCCATCGCCTCACCTTATTTCTTGGCTATAATGTCCGCACAGCATGTGGGCTGCTATATAGGGCAAGCAGTGGTAAATAGTTGTCAACAACACTTTGTGCACCTCCAGCGTCCAGAAATCATATTTCTTTTGGTATGCTGGGCAATGCTTTGAAACAGATTGCTGTCACAGCACAATCATGTCTGGATGCTACATCCTTCTGTCCCTAGCAGTGGGGCAAAAGTACCCTGCACCTGTTTAGAGAGACTTGCTTTTTCATCACATATTATAGTACCAAGGGGCCGAACTCAGTAGGGGCAACTGTGTGCTCAGCCCATTTACTTGTGATGTGCACTGATGGCAAGAACACTCCAAGCTAGGAACCTAAATTAAAAAAAAACAAAAAAAACCATGTCAACCAAACTTTGTGAAATTTCAAACTTTGTCAGAATGTCAAATGTGTACTAATAGTGTGCAGTAATTTAGATGAGGCAGCTTAATCAATATAGTTACTCCTCCAGCTTGATGCTGTCTTTATTCAGCAGTCCCACTGAATTCAGTGGGATGTAATTGTGAGTTAACATGGATAGGACCTGGCAGTTAGATAAGTTTGTATCTGTAAAAAGCAATAATCACTTTCCTGTAACTCTTTTCAGAAATGTACAATATACAGACTGCACTAAGTCCTCTTGTTTATAGAGTTTGTGGAATGGGGAGGTGTCAGGGTGGTGGTGGGGGGTAGATCAGACCCTGGAGGGAGTGGGATCAGAGGCGCCAGTGCACACCAAATCCTAACCTCCTTCCTGGACATGATTCACCTGCATTGGTCAAAGTGGATTTAAGTAGGATTGGGCTGTTAGATACTGGGCAGCCTAATTCTGTCTAAATCCCTGCACTGCAATGCAGTAGTGCCAGTATGGGCGACACTGCATCCCATGGTGAATTTTGGCTACTGGAGTTCTTCTCAGGGTAAGTAGACATTTGTCCCCTTGCCTTGGAGTAAGTTCCAGCAGCCACAACGTGTCAACTCAGACCTGTGCCAGTGATTTCTGGTGCAACTCTGCATTGATCCATGCAGGCAGATCAGGGCTGAGAAGGGGATTTGGGTTTGGTGCTTGCTACTGCTCAACCCACCCTTCTTCTGGGCTTGATCTGCCTAACCTCATTCCTTCCTGTTCTTTCCTACCCCATTTCCTGCCTGTTCTGTTTTTCCCCTTTCAACCCAATCCCCGTCTTCTCCCTACCCCATTCTGTCCCCTGAGTGTGCAGGTTGTTGTTGCCCCACTTTTTCATTTCATTTGTGTACATGTGATTTTTGATTATTCATGCCCAATCCACTTGAAAGACAGCACCAGCAGGCCTCTATCATTCCACTGGTGTCCATGGGAAGTGTCCAGGCTTCCCCCTGGTGCTGCCTTTAGCGTGGATTGGGCCATGAATCATCAAAAACCACATGCACACAAAAGGAATGGAAAAGTGGGGCAAGAAGAAACTGTGTATGCAGCATCTCCAAAAGTAATGATAGAAATGCTCCATTTAAAATCTGAAGATTGAAGAGAATATGGGGCAGAGTCAACCCATTGAAGAATTACATAATGAAACTCCACTCTCCCAACACACACCGCATGCCCTGCAAGAATGAATCATCCATGGCATTATATAACAATAATGCTGACAATGAACTCATGTGCATTCCTCTCTTCCTAATCCTATCATTCTCTTTTCCTGAGTCTACCACATATGATCAAGCTTCTTTCTGCAAGTATGTGAACTGCAAATGCCTTAACAATGAGCTCCTGTGCCAGATATCAGGGTTTCTGAAGCTCTGCTGACTGTGCCAAGATCTGGTGGCTCCTAGTGAAGAATACTCTTCAGTCTACAATGCAGCCTACATTTTTAGAAGTGGGATCGCTGGGAGAAAATGAAGTGGATGTTAAAAATCCACTGCAAATTACTCATCATTACATTCTTTCAGATCTACACTGTCTTGATCAATTGTAATAGCATTATTTAACTTTGAAATGCATTGATGTGAAGTTAATTGTTTTAGAGTTACATCTTTATAATTTACAATCAAAAGTACTTGTCAAGATATAATCCATTAACTGATGATAGGCTCTTCCCCGACACTCAATCTGGTGCATTGAGTTTACACCAGATTTAATTTCACTCCTCAATTAAAAAAACTACATCTCGACTAGTACAGTGTGCACAAAATCCAGTTTTTCATACTTCTGTGGCAGAGCTTTTATGGACTTAAGTGTTGCAAGGAGGTTTAATTCCAAACTGGAAATACTTAATACTTTCACCACCACCCTTAATTCTGTGCCATGTGTAATGAAAAAGAGAACTACTGCTGAAGTGTGTTGCAGCCTGAAAATTGACTGCATTTAAATCTAAAGGAAAGGAGCTGATAATTATCCATTAAAAAAACTACCTGAGGCTTGTTTCTTTCACTCATGTGGCACCTTTAAAGCCTCTCGAAACCTCGTTAGAAATTAAAAGAGCAGCAACTTGAAGATGATAATGAAACTGATCTAGAATTATAGCATTGTGATGTTATTTTACTACGGAGATCATATTAACAAAGATAATCTTATCACTAACAATGCAAGCCTGGAAACATGATAGATCATAATTTGGAAGTTCAAAAAATACTGCTGTGTTGCATTTAGCGCTACTACTTGGACTAGAAATAAAAAGGTGCCAGAAAAATACAAAAGGAATCAGTTGCGGACCTACCATTAGGTCCAATTGGGCAAATGCCCCAGGCACGAGCCTCTAGTACCCAGCAGAAGCCTCTCTATGCTTCTGGTTTTCCGGAAGCATGGTTTAAAACACTGGGGAACTTCAGAGAGACTTCCCTGACGTGGGCTAAGGTCGCGCAAGGCTCTGTGAGCCTCAGGTGAGTAGGGGTGGCAGATTTTTGTGTGGGGACACAGTGACAGCCCAGAGGGGGCACCATCACAGACATTTGCCTTGGGCATGGGGCTGGAGAAGTCTGCCCTCAAAGGAATACAATAGTTGAATTTAATTGGCACATCAGTTCAATCCCCTATTATCCTCCTATAATACTTCCTTATTGACTCCCGTGGATTTGCAGTGGTCGTGTCATTTGTGTATCCATTCTTATTATAGATAATAATTTTTAAAAGTATAGAGTGGTTTCAGACATTGTGCTGGAGTGGAAAATGGGAATGATTGGTACATTTACTTTCTAAGCTTCAAGAACGAAGCAGGTTGGAAGGAAAGGAGTGAGGCTGTGTTTGTTCTTTCCCATCCTGCCCTAGGCAACCAACGAGGCAAGAAACCTCAGAAGGACACCTGCTTTAACAGCAATATCCTAAGACGGAACCTACACCCTTTGATTCTCCAGCACTAGCTACATACCCCATCTCTGATCAGAGAAGAACCAAGCAATAAAGGAGAAAAAGCTGCATGAGATTCTAATAGTTGTCCTTTCTTCAAGTTGACCAGAAAGGAATTCAGGGTACCCTCTGGTGGCCAATGTGGAAAATACAACTGTGGACCCCAAAGTGAGTTATAGCCCAATCCAACCTAAATCCCTGTGTGGTGTGGCGATGCAGCAGTCCCATCATAGCCTACACTGTATCTCATGGGAGACTTTTTCTGCTGGAGGTCTCCTTGGGGTAAGGGGACACTTGCAAGTCCTAGGGCGCAATCCTAACCCATTTTCCATATCTGAAATAAGGACAATGCAGCTCCGAGGTAAGGGAACAAACATTGCCTTACCTTGAGGAGTCCTCCATGATTGCCCCCCAATTGCAAGATGCAGCACATGCCCCATAGGCATAGCAATGCCAGTGCTGGAAAGTTGGTTAGGATTGAGCCCCTAGTATATGTACAAATGGATTAGGCCTGGGAAGGGGCTTGGAATTCATCGCTACATTGCACTGTCGTAACAAGCCTGAGAATCTCTATCTCTGGAAATCAGCTTCCAACACCACATACAATATCCTGTACATCTGATATAAGAATATAAGAAAAACTCTTCTGGATCCATCTAATGGATGGTCCATCTAATGAAAAGGTCCATCTAATTCAAGATCCCTTTTTGCCCACAAGCAGGAGAAAAAGGCATGCTTCTTTCCCACCATTGCTCCTCAATAGCTGGTGTTCAGAGACGAGAAACCTTGGTACGTGAAGAACATTTAACTCTCTGTAGTGCTTCACTCTTTTCTTCCTTGCACTTTCCCCAAACTATTAGCACCCTGGAGAAGATGCTACCAGCTCACGGAGAGTGAAAGAGACTATAATGGATGTTATGATGTCTGGAGAAATAAAGCTATTGGCATTGGCAATGAGCTTTATTATTTTGTATGCAAATGAAGATTTCCATTGACAAATTACATTGCTGTGTTAGAGTTTTGGGCGTGCAAGGAAAATTTAATTGACTGTGATGTCTCTGTGCTTATATCTATGATCGTTCTGGTCAAACATGTACCCATAAGCCTTCAAATAGCCATAGACTTCCAAGGGTCACAAATATGGATGTGAGAGTATATACAAATCAAATCATATATTTGTGTATGCCTTTTCCACATGTTGTAATATAGTGCTGGTATTTCTAAGGCATTGCAGCAAGACATTTAGCTGGGCACATTCCAGCAGTTTGAAGTGTTTGATTAATACAGCCCACTTGTATGTTAACATCTAGCTCTGAAGTACAACCACTTCAGCCTCTAGTTTTTGGGTGTCAGAGTGCACGAAACATCTCTGGCTGGATTCGAATGAGTGCCAGCTGGGAGTGAATGAATTATTAGCATTGGGCATAGATCCAGTGCTTGACATTTCACTCATTAGAAAGTCTATTGTAATTAATGTAATTGAGATCTATTGGGTGTGCCATTGATGGATATGCTTGTCTCTAGAGTGCTTTGTGGTGTTCCAGGAACTCATTGGTGAGAAAATGATGTATGCTCTGTATTAGCTGCATAGAAACGGATCCTCAAGAGGCCAAGATCTTTTGTTGTATGGAGCCTTTTTTCAATGAAGTCGGTGAGTGGTGGATGATTAGATTGCTATTTACACAACATTGTAAATTCAGAGCTGATTCTCTGTACAACACTCTGTACAACAATTCTCTGATTCTCTCTTACAACACTTTGTAATTTGTACTTAGTTATGGGCATCTTCTAGAAAATATATGTAAATCCAATCAAAAAACACAGGTGAGTAAAATTCTGTACATGTCTCTTTAAGATGTTCCAAAGTTTTAAAGAGACAGACCCCAAATGATACATTCATGTACCATTTAAGTTTGGTAATGCAAGTGTATTTTGTATTTAGTTATTTGTAACAGAGTATAAAAATCAAGTGACCTTTTTACAACATAATGGACTTAGAGTCATACAGATGGAAAGATCTTTTGATCTAACACAGCTTATGTTCCACCTAATCTCCTCACCACAAAACAAACTGACCAGCCAGCACACATCATCATATAAGCAAAGGCCATGAGTGAGTGAATAAGAAGTACCATACTAGTATCCTACAGAATAGACAGCCTCTAATCTGGGCTGGTTCAAATCTTACTCAAAATTGAGTGTGCAGCATGTGAAACATGTAGCTGAGGAAGGTTCCAACCATCAGTCTAGACAACAGACCAGCAATCAGCACTGTTTTCCTTCAGCTGGCCCTTTCGAAAACGGTGCTAGGAATTTGGTCACATGCACCCTTTGCTTTGTCCCTGAACCATTCCATATCCAGCTTCCTGTTTGGTCAAGGAGCTCAACTACTACTCCCTGTGTCAATAACTATTTACTGAAAAATTCAGAATATCAATTTGAGCTGTTGAGAATATTGAGCATAGAGGAGGGCATTATTATACTGAACTTTTGGATTTGCTTGAGAGTCGAATCCAGCTAAATGGTTAAGGGCCCAATTCTTAGTCACCCTTGGGGTGTAGCAAAAGTGCTGTAAGACACTTTCATGCCACCTCAAGAGTCAGGAGGCTGCCTATGGCGCTGTTGCACTGAAGGAGAGATAAGTTTGCGCCGGCCATGCCAGGCTGGTGCAGAGATCTGGGGAGGGCGGGGAGAGGGCAGAATAGAGCATTCCGGGGCGGGGGGAGGGAGGGCAGGTGTGAGCTGGCCCATGGGCAGGCCGGGGCCAAGTGGGGTGGGTGGGGTCATGTTCCAGCAGTTAGGCCGGATCCTTAGCCCACTCCTGGGTGACCTAGTGCAGTGCTGGGCTGCTTGGATCTGCACCACCTCTTTAGTTGGCGGAGATCTGAGTTGCTCCTTTGGGGCTACTGCTGTGTTACCCAGGGAAAGGGGAGTGAATTCCCCTTGCCCCAGGCTATGCTGCAACCAGCTCCAACCCCGCACTGGATAAGGGGCAGGCCGCGTATTAGGCTATAAAATACTCTTGATACATGTTAAGTGGCTTGAGGCCAAATGATTATGAATTCTAATTGGAGCTGATATGCAAAATGTTCTAATAATGGAAGCCAACAACTAGGCCCGGAGTTCCCGCTGTTAGGAGAGTGCTAGAATTCTTTCCACCTCCATGATGCTATAATCTAACCCTTCTATACATTTTATAACTTTTTTTTTGCTTCATCAACAGCTGCATATGTTCTAAGTTTTATCTGTCTATAGATTCAACTATGAAAGTGAACCAAACTTTGCTCCTTGGTGAATACTCTACTGGAGGCCTTCGAAACAGAGCTGATATTAAAACCCAGCGAGAGGTTCTATTACATGAGTACTACTCTGAGGTTTAGCGCACCACACTTGAACACATTTGATTTAAATTTTTTCAAGAAGAATATGTTTTAAGTGGCACACAGCTATTAAGCAGCTACGGTGCTATGGGAAGACAAGAACACTTATATGGGAAATGGATAAATACAGACATATGTATTAATTTGTTTTTATTAATAAATTACCTACAGCCATATCAAAAAATGAAACACTTACCCCCAGAGGCATATAAAGAATGCCTGCAAGAAGAAAAACATTATGGGTAACACATGAAAAACGACTGTAATAGAACCTCAGCAGATTAATATTTACTCATGGGATAGTTTGGTTATAAAACATATGTAATACAGTTACAATGTGGTTCGGAAGAGCTGCTGAAGGCTTCAGGACACATTCACACACCCACCCCATTGCATACAAAGATATACAGACATATTATGGCTTTTTGAAAGAATTGGTATCAAAACGTTAAGAATGGGATTAAAGATTAAGGGCCCAATCCTATCCAATTTTCCAGTGCTGGTGCAACTGTGCTAATGGGGCATGCACTGCATCTTGTAGTGGGGCAGCAGTCACAGAGGCCTCCTTAAGGTATGGGAACATTTGTTCCCTTACCATGGGGTGCATTGTAGTTGCACCGGGGCTGGAAAATTGGATAGGATTGGGCTAAACCTAAGAGAGGAGCAAGGAAATGAAGAACACATGGGTAAAAGCATTCAGGATCACACATGCAGAGACCTTACAGTTCATACAGAGCTCATACGTGTTGCTCAATTCTTCTCGCAGCTGCATAGCACAGGTCAAGTCCAATGTGCTGTGCCCCACAGGATTCCTCAAGACATCAGTTAGCAGTATTCTGGCTGTTCAAGGGATTCTAGATATCAGCATGAGCTGGTGATGCCGTTACACATGAAATGGCTCTAATTAAGTCCATGTATATCTGGGCCTAGGTGCGGTGTGCCACTTGCTCGAAGTTTTGTATGCGTAGTAGAAAAATACCCAGCACCTCCAACATAGAACAAAGATCTTCAGTCAGGTGAATGTGTGAACATGTCCATAAGGTTGGTCTTGGTTTCTCCCTTTCTTTAATGAGCTCAAGAGCCCAGTCCCATGTAAGTTCCATTGTAGTCAATGGGGCTTACTCCCAGTTAATCATGGATCGGATTGCAACCCAAGTTACCAACATACAGGGCTGGAGTGCAATGACCCAACTTGATTTCCCTGCAGTTCTCTCTTCTGACCAGCGATCTAGTGATATGGAGACCACCGCATGATCTTCAGGGCTTCTAGTTCTAGCCCTCAGCGGTTTGATAATTAAACCAACAGAACCATAATACGAAGGCAGCCTTGTTTCACTCAGAAAGGCAGCCCTGAAATGTCTTTTCATTTGCAACTGTGCTCTTTAAAAGTTACGTTGAGTTTTCAAAATTATATCCACACTGATATACTGCCAATGAAAACTTGGCACTAGAGCATGTAACTGAGTATTAATTTGTTATTTTAGTTTTTTCCCCTCTCTTAATAATGAGAAAAATAATATTGATTTTGGATGTAATCATGAAAGAATGATGATTAAAAATTACAGAAATGTTTGGTCCCGGCGAGGTCCTCATAATACGCATGAAATTTGGAACCTGTGCGCTTTTATTACCTCACAAATCATTACTGTAAGGCAGCCATAAATTGTGAAGCTGGCACCGTGCCCAGAGGAGCACCAAGATCAAGCCTCCGTTTGCTTGTAAATTGGAACTCAAGTCTTTACATCACAGGTACACAATTTATGGAGGCAGGGGATGTGTAATAATCTTTCATTTGCCCTTTCCTTTTCAACCTGGCTGCTTTTAAAACTAGGTCATGTCCAGAAGTTATTTGTGGTATCAGAAATGAATGCACTAAACTGACCAGTGAAGTACAATCAAGAGCAGGCTGAGAAAAAAGCGAAGAATGTTTCTATAGCTCTCCTAGGATAGTGATCTCTGCTGCAGTCTGATGGGGAAGGGGGATTGTGTCCCAGGGAACTGCCATAAAGCTCACAGAGTGTATAGTCATCCTCAGTACAATCTCTTAGCCTTATGACGTTGAAAACAAAATAATATGGATAGTTTCTTGATTTTTTTTATCATTATCTTAATTTGTGTTAAAAGAAAATACACAGCCCTATTAATTTGCTTGCCATCATCCAGGCCATTTTGTTGCTGTGTATATGTACATGAGAGGCCAAGTGGAATGGAATGCAAGAGGACTGGACAAGTTTCTGGAGGAAAAATCCATTACGGGGTACAAGCCATGATGTGTATGCGCAACCTCCTGATTTTAGAAATGGGTTATGTCAGAATGCCAGATGCAAGGGAGGGCACCAGGATGAGGTCTCTTGTTATCTGGTGTGCTCCCTGGGGCATTTGGTGGGCCGCTGTGAGATACAGGAAGCTGGACTAGATGGGCCTATGGCCTGATCCAGTGGGGCTGTTCTTATGTTCTTATGTTAAGAGGCTGGTAGATTTTATTTTTGATTTAATGTAGCCATGGGGAACGCTGCATTTTAACAGAGGGATAGTGAGAGGTAGTGCTTTACCCTTTTCCTGAGCGTCATTTTTTCAGGTGTTCCATGGGTTGCTCTTCCTTGAATAATAGCTCCTATTATATTCATGGTTCTTTATAATAAAGAAAAAGATCTCCTGCAACACCCTTATTCTACAGCAAGTTGAATAGGGTAGGGCGTTCAGGTTTGTAAATCATGCAGAGGAAAGAATCAATGAGTGACCCACCCCCCACACTCCTGAAGCACTGCCATCCATGCGTATAGTATTGGTCCTCACTGACAAATTCTGTACCTGGGGTCCCTTCCTCTCCAGACTCTGGCACTGGGCAGCAGATGGAGGATAGTTATGGAATGGGTAATGCAGGTTTCAATAGCCAATCTTGACACTTGATCAATGCCTGACCAGGCTGCTGGTTTCTGCCCTGGCTTGGACACTGTATTATGTGGAGTTGTGCAAAGATGAAGTTGCATTGGACCTCTTCAAGCATGTTAAACCTGAGTGGGGTATACCTGGGCAGAGAGGTAGTACAATGGTCAGCTGTGCTCCTTACACTGCCATCCTCTTTATTCAATGCCCCCCCACCCCTGGTGGAGTGCTAATCTGAGGAGGAAATAATTTTGAACCCTGGGCAGTCTTATGTTATATAGCACATGGAGGTTGTTTCCTCCAGTACTGCCTTCTTCAGAGGGTGAGGTATTAAGGAATCCATCAGCATAAGGACTGGGGCTAGCAAGTGCACTCCCATTCCCTTACAGGTGTACTGTGCTCAGTTTCAGAGCACTTGAAGAGATTCATATCATGGATTGATTGTAGATATAGCTCAGGTATGAGTTAGGAAAGACATCACAGCTCCTATGGAAACTGACCACCACAACATAACCCTTTTGGTTTAGAAATATATCCTGCTGCCTCTTGCAGCAGCAGTCCCAATATGGCTGCCAACTCAGCACACCACATGCTATTGACAGCCATTTTTGTGACATTGGAACTCCATTCCATTGTTGCAACATGCTCCAGCTGGCATGTTGTAAGTTTTATGCACCAAGCTTTCTTAGTGAGTTTTAAGCAATAAGTAGCTGGGGACCCAATCCTATCCAATTTTCCACTACCCGTACAGCCATGCCAGTGGGGCGTGTGCTGCATCCTGTGGTGGGGAGTCAGTCACAGAGGACTCCTCAAGATAAGGGAATGTTTGTTCCCTTACCTCAGGGCTGCATTGTGGCTGCACTGGTGCTGGAAAGTTGGATAGGATTGGCCCCCGAGTTACTAGAAAATGCCTCCTAGGTGCTGATGTTCTCATATATGCAATACACACGTCATTTAATTCATTTCATTATTATTCTTATTGAAACATGACAGCATATCCAGGCTGTTAGCAGGTCTAAAGAACTTCCCACAACAATTTTAACTTTCAGAGTTAACATTGGCAGCCATTTTGGCAGCCAGTTTTTCTTCAGGCAACTTTTGGTCCCATAGCATTAGTATATATCAGTTTTTAATTTAATTTAACAAACTGAATTCACACCTGATTAATTCTTTTCAAGTTAATAGAACTGCACCTGCTTTCATGAGGTTCTGAACTTAACTAGGTATAATTACTTCAAATAGAACAAACCTGGTAAATAGGAACCTTGAAAGATGGTGATATCAGCTGACTGACCTCTTTCAAGTTAACATATTCCTTGGAAGTTGTGGCCATTAAAATATACGTATTTTCTATATTTTTCTTCTCACATGAAATAATTAAGTCTGCTACCCAACTTCATTGGCTCATTAAGAAGTTAATGGCATTTTGGGATGTTTTTTTTTCATGTCCATGTGTCAAGACTATTTTAAGAATCAATAATTGCTTACAAAAAACTTTCCCATAGAAAATGTTTTAATGTGTTATAATTGCAGAAAGATTTTTGTACCACTTCATAACTGTAAAGAATTGTTAACAACAAAGGAATCCCTCAGCTGTAAAAGATCTGACCAAGTTTAGATTTCGATTAACTTCTCCTGTATGCCATTGTGTGTGTTTTTTATAATCTATTTCAAAATTGAATCTTATTATTATGATTTAGCTCACGTTATCTCATTTTGCTAATATTACTAAGTTTTGTCCCCTCTTCATTGTATGGAATGAAAAAGAAGAAGGGATAAAGACTTTGTTTATTACAATCCTTAAGTTCCTGTCACTAACCCTAATTTAAACAAAAATCTATACAGCCAAGTTCCAAAAAATTTCAGTATACTGATGTCTACACAGACTCTTATATTTAGAAAATAAGAAAATATTTCTTTACTAAGCATGTAGTTGGTCTGTGGAACTCCTTGCCACAACATGTGGTGATGGCATCTGGCCTAGATGCCTTTAAAAGGGAATTTGACAAGTTTCTGGAGGAAAAATCCATTACAGGTTACAAGCCATAATGCGTATGTGCAACCTCCAGATTTTAGAAATGGGCTAAGTCAGAATGGCAGGTGCAAGGGAGGGAACCAGGATGCCGGTCTCTTGTTGTCTTGTGTGCTCCTTGAGGCATTTGGTGGGCCACTGTGAGATACAGGAAGCTGGACTAGATGGGCTATGGCCTGATCCAGCAGGGCTATTCTTATGTTCTTATGTTCTTACTCTTGAACTTGCAACCTTCCTCATTCATTTAATTTGACACATTTAATTGGAAAGATACATTTTATAGCTGTTTCTGCATTAAAGTGGAATGGGACCCCTTGTAGATGGTGGAGCCTCCATGCTGGCCCACCTGTGAAGCAGTCGTTTCAAGTAAAAGGCTAAGGGAGGCAGAAAATGGACAGGGGATCCCCACACCTTGTTTTTGACTGCTAACTCCCCGCAGCTTGTTGCCCAGGCTAGTTTGTCTTGTAACAGCCCCAATTCCCCTCTTGCTAGCTGTCTTTCCAGAACAGCAATCAGGAAGACGATCACATGCATGCACACCCCCATCTCTCCCTCCCTGAGTGCTACCAGTTCTGTTTCCTCCTCTATTTGTCTTCTTCTAAGTATGCTGGATTGGAGGAACCTTGGGTTGCCCAGCCTATTCTGAAGAATGGGGGTGGATGAGGGGGATGTGGAGGTGGTGCTAACAGTGGTGGTGGTAGGAGGATGGGGTATAAATGTGCAGATGCACACACTCTCATAAACGTATGAGGCTTAGACTTGGAAAGGGCAGATCAGTGGTGCTGGTGTGTGCCACATCCTACCCCCTTTCCCAGGCCTGATCTACTGACATGGGGCAACATGAACTAGTACCAGCGATTGAGCTCATACAAGTCCAAGTTGCCCCATTGCAGCTGCTGGGGTTTACTAGCAGAGGCAAGGGGACAAATGTCTCCTTACCCAAAAGAGAACTCCAGCAGTCAAAATTCCCATGCAAGTTGCAGCACGGACCATTCTGGTGCTGCTGCACCACTGTGCAAGAATTTGCACTGGATTGGACTTTCCGTCCCAATCCAAAAGCAGTTTTCTTGTCTGCAGCATCTCCACCAAATGGCAAACTCCACTACTCACAGTTAGCATCAATAAGCTGTTAATCTCTAAGGGTGTTTAGAGGTACAGCAGGCATAGTATATGACAGTTATTTTTAGAATTTCTCTAGCAGGAGGTCCACAAACCAAATTCCAAATTTACAACTCATGGGAATCTACGCTCTTCCCATTTTAGGTTCAGACAAAATATACAAGTCTTCATGTCACATAAGAATTCTGAACTTAGAATTGAATTTGCAATGACTAATCTGATAAATGCTGTTGACTCAAATGTCTTTGATGACCATTCAGTTTCAGCCTCACTAGATCCAAGACAGTACATCAGTAAAGTAACTCACTAAAAGGTAATACTTAGTACTGAGTGACAGAGAAACGAGTTTAATGTTTTTGTCAGTTACTCACCAAGGTAATGAGAAATAGGGCATAAACAAATGAATTTCTCCGAAGAAACAAGAGTATGAAAAGAAAGAAGATAAAAGCCCACAGTGCAGTAGAAGAAAGGAAAAGATGAAGGTGTATATTTCAGAGATGATTTTCAAATCTTCTTGCAAGAAAACGTATGGTTTAAAGTACACAGTGTCCAGGATGCTGTGAACATTAAGAAGATTTAATACAGTTCTTCAGGGAAAATGACATAAGATTATTTGGATGAAGCCTGGGTAGCAGTGACCATCTAATTCAGTTTTCCTTGAAAGTGTGATTAAATGTATACTGCAGATTATATTATCAGATAACCCTATGGCCACTGAAAGTACATGAAGAATACCAAATTGATGGCAAAACTGGGCAGTCATTCTAAAGAGTCGACTTATCATCGTAGATGGATTTCTTACGTTTTAAGGCCCATTTAGTCACTGAATTTTATGATAAGGTTTTAAAATCACTCAAATATAAGGAATTAGAAAAAAAGAACATATCTGCAGGGAGAGATACTCTGTATAATTAGGGAAAAAAATCTAAGTTTATTTAAAAAAAATAGTATAGGATTGTACATATTTATGTTACCGTTAAAGCCTCAAAGCTTCGATGACACACCATGTAAAAGAATAAATAATAAATTAGACAAGATTACTGCATGTGTATACAAGACATGATTTGATTGTGTATGATTCGATTTTAAATACAAGCTGCATTTTAAAAATAATAATGGGAGCAGATTCTCCAAGTAATTGTGGCGGCCAGCAATGAGATTTCCGTCCTTCTCAATATTAGATTCTATAGGAGCATCTCTTAAATTTAATTTAGCCCTCAAGAGCTTGAGTGTCTGCAGTTACACACCAGATTAGTAGCTGGAATTTGCAGGAAGTGGGACATTTTGAAACCAATGTAATTACATCAGGGAACTAAACAGGATTGCCACCTTTCTTTTGGCCTTATTGCCATGGCTACTGAAAATTACAGAGAAGATTGAAGTGGAATATACTATTTATAGGGAGGAGGAGAAATAACTTCAGTTATTGCAAGCGTTGGTATCATTGTATGCTGATAATATCTCACACAGTATTTTCCAAGCAGAACAAACTAGGGAGAATATTCTAGATACCAGGTCGGTCAGCACTAGGCTGCCAAGGGCCTTGGGCAAAGACCTGCAATGGATCCTTCACTGCACCCACACCTAACCTCTCCTAATTTATTGTGTGCTACCATTGCCAATTGTATTGAGTATCAATGTCAGTATTTAGGTCAGCCTAAAGCAATATTTCCCAAACTGTGGGCTTGGACCCACCAGTGGGATACAAGACTATGTTTGGTGGGTTGCTAAAAGTTTATGAAATAAAAAAAGCAAAAAAACTGCAAGCTCCTTTGCTTGGCTTGCGGAAGAAAACCATTAGCTGGAATGCTAACCTGTGGTATGAGATAATCTTCATACCTTATAAAATTTGGGTTTTTCTGAATAATACCATAATGTTATATATAATTTGATGTGGAATTGCATGCAGAATGCAATGAAACAAACCATATTGAAATATATCAAAAGTTATAGCCAAAAATACCAATGAAGGCAGAGCAATGATATGTCACGGCACCCATTGCCCAGGGCATTGCCCCACCCACTGCATGGGAGGATGTCCATCATGGGGGTGAAACACTGGCCTCTCGCACTGAGTGATGCAGACCCTAGCATCACTGGCTGTAGATCACTTGTGAACCCAGTTTCAGCTTTTCGCCTGGCCTGGAAATCCCTAACTGTATATCTTACTCTCCAGTTCAGCCTTCTCACAGCCCAATCCTGAACCCAGTGGCACGGCCCCGCGCTGCTGAGAACAGTCACAAATGTGCCGTAAGGCACTTTTGCGGGGCTCACCGCCAAGCTAGCACCGGTGCTAGCTCAGCACCAACCGGTGCTGGGCTAGCATGGGGCAGAGGCGGAGCTTCCGCAGCCCAGTGGTGGATGACACTGCCGGACTGCGGAACGGCAAACGGGGGCGGGGACGGGGGTGTTCCGGGGAGGGGGGAGGCCAGCATGATCCAGGGAGGGGGGTGGGGAGGGGGTGTGCCAGAGGCATGCCGGGAGGCGAGCAGGAAGAGGACCCACGGAGCTCTGCTCTGCAGGATCCTAGGTGCTCTTGAAGGCTGCGTGCCTTACACGAGTGCCTTTACTTTAGTGGCAACCTTTTGGTCACCGCTAAAGAGAGTAGCCCCATTGCGGGGCTGCCTCCCTTACCTGGGGGAAGGGGACGAAAGTCCCCTACTCCTGAGGTGCCTCCCGCGGTAGTACGGGAGGTGCTGGATTCGGCAGCAGCCTTCGCAGTGCTGCCCAGCTGGGGTGCCCCAGGAAGCTCAGGTTTGGGCTCTCAGTACCCTGGAATGAAGATCTGGGGGAACAGTCCTTCGGGAGTTCTAGAGACTCTATTTCTAAGAGAGTCGAGCAAATGTCTACACTCATACAATATAGATAAGTTCGCTAGCAGCCTCAGAAGCATAGGATCCTTATTATTATTAATTAATAATTCTATTATTATTATTGTTATCGAAATAACTAAATAAAATATTTCTTTCTAGATTTTTTTTTTGTCTCGTGGGTTATGGCAGATTGTTGTTTTAAAAAGTGGGTCCCAATACTGAAAAGGTTGGGAAGCACTGACCTAAACAGTAAGTCCTCTATTGCAGTGTTTCAAACTGTGGGTCGGGACCCACTAGGTGGGTCGCAAGTTAATTTCAGGTGGGTCCCCATCCATTTCAATATTTTATTTTTAATATATTAGATTGATGATAACATGATATGTGACTGCATTTGGGGAAATGTTACAGAACTATACTTTTAACAAGCTACTATGTATATTCTTTGAACAACGATAGTAAATGATACTGACTCCTGAGTAAGTGTGGGTAGAATTGCAGCCTAGGATTGCTAAAATTTTCCTGCTTGATGATGTCACTTCTGGTCATGACATCACTTCCAATGGGTCCTGACAGATTCTCATTCTTAAAAAGTGGGTCCCGGTGCTAAATGTGTGAGAACCACTGTTCTGTTGAACATGGCCTATCAGCCCGTGCCCAACTGTAATAAACATAGTTAATGCCCACTTCTGGAACATAGTTAAAATGTTGCTTATTTAGAGCCCAATCCTGAGCCTGAATTGCTGGCTTACTGCTGTCATGTACTGTTGCAAACGTGCCATAAGAGCATGGACTGCCGAGCCGTGGTAAGGTAAGCGGGAGCGGGGGGAGGCAGGGAGGAGGCGTTCTGAGGCAGGGAGAGGGTGTGGAGGAGGCATGCTGGGGAGAGGGAGTGGGGAGGGAGGGGAATCCGGTGGAGCTCCACTCCAGAGCATTTTGTGCGGGACTTGGCGCCCTACACGAACACTCGTCCATCACGGCCGATCTTTTGGTTGGTAGTGAATCAAGTAGCTCCATTGCAGGGCTACTCCCTTTATCCAGGGGAAGGGGACGAAAGTCCCCTTCTCCCAAGGTGCCGCCTGTGACTGCCGCGGGCACACTGGATGTGGCGGCAGCCATTTTTGGTGCCACCACAGCTGCGTGCCACAGCAGCACAGGACTGGGCTGTTACTATGTTTTACCAGTCTCACTGAATATTGTTCTTTTCAAAGGGAAGAAAACTAACATAACCAACTAGATCCAAAAGTCTCATTCAGGCTTTTGAAAAATCTCTGCAAGTAACTTCAAGAATTGTTTGAGGTGATATGGGTTATGCATAGACGCATCACTTCATAGCAGCCGTTCTTCTGAACGTGGTCGACCACTTTATAGCAGCCTCACTTGTGCAGGAAGCTGCTAAGAAGTAGGCATGCGAGGTTGGATATTGCTTATTCATGAAGTAATGTTGTGTTTGAAACAAATAAACTAGAATTATAGGATTATAGAATGTTAGCGCTGGAAGGGCCTTAAGAGTTGATCTAGTCCAAGCAGGCAACTAAATATAGCAGGTGACTGTTTAGTGTCTGCTTGCTAACCTACAATGAGTAGAGGTGTTCTTAAATGTTTTTATTTTTTCACAGATTTCTTTTTTCCCCCAAGGAGTAAAAGTGCAGAAAATGGTGTTATGTGCTTTAATTCCAAGGGCACATTTTTATCAATTATAATTATAAATTATAATGGCTTTAAAATTATAATGGCTTTTAAAGTGTGGTAGGTAGGTGATATAGGTGGTATAGTGTCAGCTGATACAGCCACAGTCATCACACACACACACCTCCTAGTCCAGTCCAACTAGCCTAGAGTGACCAGTATGTAGAGGGGTGTGTGTGTTTTAACAAAAATGAGACTGCAGAAAGCAGAGTTATGTGTTTTTATTTTGTTATAACACAAAAAATCACACCTCTACCTATCAAGGTGTCTAATCTGTTGAGAATCCTGCTACTGATTCGTCAATAGGCTGAGCAGAATATTCTCCAGTTTGTGGTATGAGGGCAACAGTAGCACAATGGGGGAAGAGCAAGATTTTATTCAATATTCTTAATTGTTGCAAAGTCTACCTTTTCGGGATCCTGTTTGCTGCCATTGGTTGTTTTTTTTTTTTAATGACTTCTGCTTCTAAACCATTTTAAAAAATCTTTAAGTATTTCATCTTCCTCCTGGATTGATCGCATGGATGAAACCAGACACTTGGGTCATGTATTTAGAAAGATGTGATAACCTAATGAAAAGTGTCTGCAGTGCTTCTTGACTGAGTTGTAGTTCGTTCTCAGTCCATTGAAGAATCAAGAGCCGCTGCAGAATGAAGTCGCCCTATTTTGGGACTACGTCCCTTACCCGGGGGGAAACAATAAAATTTTCCTTCCCCTGAGGAGCCTCCATGGGCTGTCATTTTGGTGCTGTGGCAGCGACACACACCAGGAAGCTCGGGATTGGGCTGTTGTAGCCCAATCCTGTATGGTCCTTGCACTTCCAGAACTTGTGCTCCAGCAGCCCAAGGCCCTTTGCAATGGTACAAAAGCTGCAACACTGTTGCATGCTTCAGGATTGTTTATGCCAATGACCAGAGATATCGCATGCATGCTAGATATTGCGAAAGTCTCTGTTTTGGTAAGTCAGCAATGAGGAGGGGGAGATTCAGGGTTGTTCCAGGGTGGGGAGGGCAGGGACAGGGAGAGGGCTGGAGGGGGTTGATCGTGTCAGTGTCAGCTGTAAATAACATGTTAAAATGTACATTTGTACCTCCAGGTGAGGTACCGTATTTTCTTGGATCCATACTGGCATCATTTTGCAAGATGGTCGTAATGTAACTATAGCTAGATTCTTCGGCAAATGAACTTTTTTAAACGCACACACACACACACACACACACACACACACACACACATTGTGTGTGTGTGTGTATATATATATATATAAAACACGATACAAATTAATTTTCTGTGTAGAGCTGAAGTCTGAAGGTCTACTTAGTGGGGAATGAGGATCAATATTTCTGAGAAAAGGCAAATTGAATCACAGCACTTCTTCAATTTTTAATGCTTCTAATGGTGCAGATAAATAACAAAGTTGTTTCAGATTGTTTATTGCTGGATGTTCTAATTTCTATCCCCTGAACATTTTTTTGCACCACTTATTGCTGACATCAGTGCCACACAGCAATTCACATCGAATGGGAATATGTTGCACATACAAAGCAAAATGTAGTATGTGTGACAAATCTTTTAACCATCCATTTAACTAAAAATTCAGAATGGCAGATGCTCCATTATGCTGATTATGAGTTGAATTTATATTGAATGCTGCTAACATCCTCAATTGCCATGTCGAGATCTGATATGACTTACACTACTAATACTCCCGTGTCACAACACGAAGGAAAAGGAATGATTGGAGCAGCTACTGCATGTAGCACCCGGCATCTGTTCATCAGAACTCTTTTGCACTGAATCATAGTCTCAAAAAGATGCAAGGAAGGGGTCAGGAATTCAAGTGGTGGACCAAATACTGGACATGATTGTTTAAATGGAATGAAAACAAATTCAATACTTGTTCTATTAAAAAGCTGTCAATTAGGTCCAAATGTAGAGAAATGGCTTACTATCCAAAGTGTCTTACCTTTCGCCCTATTCATGCTACTACTGCGACAAGAGTATTAATATCAATATCATTGCTAGTCTTGAAGACTGTCTGTTGGTAGCAGTATCTAACCCTACTAATTGTCAAGCAATCTCTACAGGACTTAGGATAGGAGGGTAAAGGGGGTAATTTGTACCCAAGCCCACGGTCAGAAAGGGGGCCCAGGAGCCAAAGGAGGGGGCCCACAAAGTTCCTGGGACCTGACATTTTCCTTTCTCACCTGAACTCACTGCCAGCGCATAATGCTGGGACACAACCACTTGCATGCAGTGCTAACTGCTGCTGCAAGCCATACACACCAGGCCCAGGAAGCATCCATGACCCTCCTTAACACAGTGTCAAATCTGGGAGGAAACTGGCCTGCTACAGTAGCTCTTTGGTGTCGTGGATCCCATAACCATGAAGGAGTGCATAGAAACTCAGGGACCCAGCTGCTGCAGAAGTTCATTTTGATCTTTTCTAGTGTGAGCCTAAATATGATGATACTAATTTTCTGCAATCAATTTTCTATATTAAAAATTTTTTAGAGGGACTTAGGAGTGTGTTTGGTTTTCCATATTACTTTATCTAGCTGCTAATGCCACATAGTCGGGTAGACCTGGGCTCTGCATCAAGAAGCCTAGTAGACTTGAGCTCCATTGTGGCTGTCAGCACCCTCCCCCACCCTATTTTGCCCCCCGTTCTGCCTGCCCCCATTGTCCTCCTTCCCCTTTGGGAAGGGGCCCAGAAGAAACCTTGTACCCCGTGACAAAATTCTTCTCATAGGCCCTGGATCTCTACATTAGCTGAAAACCTTCAAGAGCCTGGCTAGAGTACAGATGGCAACCGTAGGCCCATGTCTAACCTGGCCATAATGTGAGGGAAAACCCCCAGAATTTAAAGCGTTTGAACCCATTCAGGCCATGTTTGGGCCTGAATAGAGCTTGAATGCCCTTGAATGTCGAAAGCAGACCAAGGTGTTGCCGACTTCGCTTAACCACAAGGCAGGGTGTTGCTGACTTAGCTTAACCACAAAAGGTTCATCTAAACTGTATCTAGCTTATCTAGTTTGTTTTGACGAGCAGGTGGTCAGAAAGGGAAAAGAGATATTATGCAGGCCAGCTTAGCTGAAAATTATCTATAGGGGACTTTCCATAGAAATAAAGATATGCTAAAGTGACCCTTTGTAACCTGCTTGTAGGCATGGAAAGCCCCTTGCTTGATGTGCTGTCTGCCAATCAAGAAGTGTATCCAAGGTTTGAATTTTGCCTTCTGCCAATCAGAAGTTCAGTTAATGCTTTGCAATGAGAGTGTTTGTGTATATCAATCCAAGAGCTGTAAGGCTCGTGGTCGCAGACTTTGGAAGCTATTCCTCTGTGACCAGCAGCCGGCTGAAAAGAAATAAAACTTGTTTTCCTTGAAACCTCCTGGTGTCCATTTTCATCCTTGCCTGTAACCTGCAACAATAAGGGGATGTTGATTGGATAAGTGATGGAAGACCAGGACATGGACTTTCCTGGATGAAACATTCAATCTTAACTCATGTTATCTTGCTTTCAGTTTGTACATTACACTGTGATAATTTTTAATGGTTATGACAGATCATCTTCATATGAAGGTTAATAAAGGTAAGATATGAATGTTGGTAAAGGTTGGTATAGACTCCTGTTGATTCTCCTAGTTCTCTTTGCTTCTGGATTTGATGACCATCATAAATCATTCAATCACTTTGAGGATCAAATTGATATACCAATGGACATGTTATGCAGTTTCCGTTACCGTTGAATTTTATTGAAATTCCCCAGGACTGATGCAGCTGGGTTGGTGCAGCTTGCGATATATCCTATGGAGGAATTTTGCAGGCTGGAGATCTCCTCAGCATAAGGGAACATTCATCTTCTTGCCACAAGGAAAGCCCCAGCTGCAGCAACGCGATTACTTGGAACTGTGCCTAATAAATAGTGGATGGAAGTCTGAGTCGATCCATGCTGGCAGATCGGGCCTGGGAAGGGAGATAGGATATGGCATGCACTGCTGCTGATTCCGCCCCCTCCTGGGATCCAATTTGCCCATACCCTGCAAACTTCCAACATTTCCACAACCTGTTACACCTCTTCCCCTCCCTCTGCTCTTCCCCCACCCCTCCGCTGCACCAGCATGGAGCTTACCTGCTCTGGCACAAGCTGGATGCTGTGCTTCCAATCAGTGCTGCTAACTCCTATGCTTTCACAATGTTCATTTCAGCATGTTTGTGACAGTCTGTGCTGGGAGACCAATCACTCCACCTGCGCAGAGGTACCATAGGATTGTGCCATTAATTTATGTAGGTTTTACCAAAATAAGGGTGCAATCCTGACTCAGGTTTGGGCTGGTACAAGTCCGGCCAAGGAGGGTCGCAAATGTGCTGTAGGGCACGCTTGCGCCTCCTCAGGAGGAAGCTGCATCAGCGCAAGAAGATGTGCCGATGCACGGAGGCTGAATCCAGCTTCTGTGGCGGCTTCCCTGCTGAGTCTTGCGTTGGCCCGGCTGGGCCGATGCCAGGAAGAAAGGTAGGCTTGGGGGAGGAGGGGAGGAGGCGAGAGGGAGACGTTCCTGGGTGGGGGAGGGCAGGTGGTGGGCGGCCCCATAGTTGGGGAGTGGGAGGCAGAGCTGGGATCTGGCAGTTATGCTGGATCCCAACCCCCATTCCCAGAGAGAACAGAGTGGCTTCAAGCCCCTCTGCTCTCCTCAAACTTGCACTCAAGAGGTGGCGCAAGTCCAAGGAGACCCATAGGTGCAAGCGGCCCTTAGCCGGAGGTAAGGGGAAATGTTTCCTCTTACCTCTGACTGAGCTGTTTGTGGCCACAATTCTGTGCTGGATACACCGCAAGCCTCCTGGGTTGCCTGTTCCAGAGTAGGATAAGATTATGCCCTAAGTTATCTTGGGACATATGTTCCACCATATAGGTACATATGGTACTTATATGTTCTCATTCTTGAGGCAAAGACCAACTTGTGAGGGGTAACTGTTAAACTGAAAAAAATGAAATGGAGGAGAGAAAAAAAAAACCCACTTATGGATGGGGTGACTTATGGATGTTTGTGACACTGCATGCCAGCACTGAGCTGGCGCGACCAGTTCTGGATTGGGTCCTGAAGCCTTAATGTCCTTGTGCTGGGACCCCGTGGTTGGTTCTGAGAGGCACTGTCACAACACAGCAGCTTATGGGATTGCCTTATTATTAGCAGAATGCCTAGAAATTCTTCTTTGTGCTTGATTGTGAGATAACCAGAGGAATCATTGTAAAAACAGCACATTTTCCATTCATTATTAACCAATTATCTTCTAAAAGTTTTTTACACCCTTGCCTAATAGCTTGCATGTTTGGGGAAATTAATTCAATCAAATGCTTATTGATTAATTACCACATGGTTCAGCCGGCAATGTGTAGGTGATGCCAAGCAGTGACTCTGATGTTCTTTTGAAACAGTTGCTCGTTTGGGCACCAATTACTGTGTCTTATTGATGCAGAGATTTCTCCAGCACATTGAGTATTATCCACACACTGACATTTGCCAGTTTGTAAACCCACAAGAGAACGCTAGAAAACTGTTCAAACATCACTGTCCAATCTGGAGTGTATGGCTAATGTAGAAGTTCAACTCTTTCCAAGTTATGCATAATCTACAGATGGATTGTTTTCATTTTTCCCCTATCCACAAATAGCACATAACTGTTTCTGTTTAATCATGCAAAAATCAAGTCTTACAGGGGAGAGCAGCAGTTGATAAATAAGGATGCTTTCTTCTTCACTAATCTTTCATATGTTTGTCTGCCATCCAAATCAAATTTTTCAGGCAAAGTTCAAACAGAAGCATGAGTTTTCATGCTGTTGTGACTTATGCATAATCCATGTTTCACAGCATTGGTGGTAATTATTGTGGAAGTGTTCCCCCGCCTCGTTTTGTGTTTGCAGATAATGGCATGATCCTGATGCTTGTGGTTCAAAAGATACCACAAACATTGCACTGTCACCCTTCCCCCCCCCCCATCAAGAAGCGCACAAGACTGAGACTTGGGATGACTGAGGTTTATTGACTTTGTTACAATAACCTACAGCAGGGGAAAATATCAGGAACAGAAAAACCCCATCGTGTACTGGCCCTAAGAGCTTGGAAAAAAACAGCTGTAGCTGTTTACCTCCTCCAGACCTCCACAGGCATGACTAGCTCCAGGCATCACCCAATCCTTCCTTTATGTTAAGGAAGGGATAGAATCCAGCAAAGTAGAGATTGAAGGTGGGTCCGACTCCACCGTAGAATCTCTGTGGGTTAAATTACCAGGCTTGAGCAGCGATGTAATACTGGGGGTGTGCTATCGTCCTCCAGACCAGAAATCTGATGGGGACCTTGAAATGAGGAAACAGATCAGGGAGGTGACAAGGAAGGACAGGGTTGTAATCATGGGGGACTTCAATTATCCTCATATTGACTGGGTCAATTTGTGTTCTGGTCACGATAAGGAAACCGGATTTCTTGACGTGCTAAATGACTGTGGCTTAGATCAGCTAGTCACGGAGCCCACCAGAGGACAGGTGACTCTGGATTTAATTTTGTGCGGTACGCAGGACCTGGTTAGAGATGTAAACGTTACTGAGCCATTGGGGAACAGTGATCATGCTGTGATCCGTTTTGACGTGCACGTTGGGGGAAGAATACCAGGCAAATCTCTAACAAAAACCCTTGACTTCCGACGGGCGGACTTCCCTCAAATGAGGAGGCTGGTTAGAAGGAGGTTGAAAGGGAGGGTAAAAAGAGTCCAGTCTCTCCAGAGTGCATGGAGGCTGCTTAAAACAACAGTAATAGAGGCCCAGCAGAGGTGTATACCGCAAAGAAAGAAGGGTTCCACTAAATCCAGGAGAGTGCCCGCATGGCTAACCAGCCAAGTTAGAGAGGCTGTGAAGGGCAAGGAAGCTTCCTTCCATAAATGGAAGTCTTGCCCTAATGAAGAGAATAAAAAGGAACATAAACTGTGGCAAAAGAAATGTAAGAAGGTGATAGGGGAGGCCAAGCGAGACTATGAGGAACGCATGGCCAGCAACATTAAGGGGAATAATAAAAGCTTCTTCAAATATGTTAGAAGCAGGAAACCCGCTAGAGAAGCAGTTGGCCCTCTGGATGGTGAGGGAGGGAAAGGGGAGATAAAAGGAGACTTAGAGATGGCAGAGAAATTAAATGAGTTCTTTGCATCTGTCTTCACGGCAGAAGACCTCGGGCAGATACCGCTGCCCGAACGGCCCCTCCTAACCAAGGAGTTAAGTCAGATAGAGGTTAAAAGAGAAGATGTTTCAGACCTCATTGATAAATTAAAGATCAATAAGTCACCGGGCCCTGATGGCATACACCCAAGGGTTATTAAGGAATTGAAGAATGAAGTTGCAGATCTCTTGACTAAGGTATGCAACTTGTCCCTCAAAACGACCACGGTACCAGAAGACTGGAGGATAGCAAATGTCACGCCTATTTTTAAAAAGGGAAAGAGGGGGGACCCGGGAAACTATAGGCCGGTCAGCCTAACATCTATACCGGGTAAGATGGTGGAATGCCTCATCAAAGATAGGATCTCAAAACACATAGACGAACAGGCCTTGCTGAGGGAGAGTCAGCATGGCTTCTGTAAGGGTAAGTCTTGCCTCACAAACCTTATAGAATTCTTTGAAAAGGTCAACAGGCATGTGGATGCGGGAGAACCCGTGGACATTATATATCTGGACTTTCAGAAGGCGTTTGACACGGTCCCTCACCAAAGGCTACTGAAAAAACTCCACAGTCAGGGAATTAGAGGACAGGTCCTCTCCTGGATTGAGAACTGGTTGGAGGCCAGGAAGCAGAGAGTGGGTGTCAATGGGCAATTTTCACAATGGAGAGAGGTGAAAAGCGGTGTGCCCCAAGGATCTGTCCTGGGACCGGTGCTTTTCAACCTCTTCATAAATGACCTGGAGACAGGGTTGAGCAGTGAAGTGGCTAAGTTTGCAGATGACACCAAACTTTTCCGAGTGGTAAAGACCAGAAGTGATTGTGAGGAGCTCCAGAAGGATCTCTCCAGACTGGCAGAATGGGCAGCAAAATGGCAGATGCGCTTCAATGTCGGTAAGTGTAAAGTCATGCACATTGGGGCAAAAAATCAAAACTTTAGATATAGGCTGATGGGTTCTGAGCTGTCTGTGACAGATCAGGAGAGAGATCTTGGGGTGGTGGTGGACAGGTTGATGAAAGTGTCGACCCAATGTGCGGCGGCAGTGAAGAAGGCCAATTCTATGCTTGGGATCATTAGGAAGGGTATTGAGAACAAAACGGTTAGTATTATAATGCCGTTGTACAAATCTATGGTAAGGCCACACCTGGAGTATTGTGTCCAGTTCTGGTCGCCGCATCTCAAAAAAGACATAGTGGAAATGGAAAAGGTGCAAAAGAGAGCGACTAAGATGATTACGGGGCTGGAGCACCTTCCTTATGAGGAAAGGCTACGGCGTTTGGGCCTCTTCAGCCTAGAAAAGAGACGCTTGAGGGGGGACATGATTGAGACATACAAAATTATGCAGGGGATGGACAGAGTGGATAGGGAGATGCTCTTTACACTCTCACATAATACCAGAACCAGGGGACATCCACTAAAATTGAGTGTTGGGCGGGTTAGGACAGACAAAAGAAAATATTTCTTTACTCAGCGTGTGGTCGGTCTGTGGAACTCCTTGCCACAGGATGTGGTGCTGGCGTCTAGCCTAGACGCCTTTAAAAGGGGATTGGACGAGTTTCTGGAGGAAAAATCCATTATGGGGTACAAGCCATGATGTGTATGCGCAACCTCCTGATTTTAGGAATGGATTAAGTCAGAATGCCAGATGTAGGGGAGAGCACCAGGATGAGGTCTCTTGTTATCTGGTGTGCTCCCTGGGGCATTTGGTGGGCCGCTGTGAGATACAGGAAGCTGGACTAGATGGGCCTATGGCCTGATCCAGTGGGGCTGTTCTTATGTTCTTATGTTCTTATGTTCAATCAGAGACTGAAGCTGGGAGACCACATCGGAGCCAACAAGAGCCAATGGGCTGCCAGGATTCTTCTGTCTCTGCCCTGTGCCCATTTGGGGGGGGGGGAATGTAAACCTTGTCAGGGCTCTCATCAGCCCAATGCCATTTCTACCACAATCTGCCTACTCTATACATCTGGGAGCATTTGAGAAAATAGTTAAGTTTTTCCATCTAATAAAAGGCTGACAAAAATATATATACTTGTCCCAAACTTGAGGTGATGAATTTGACTAGATAGAATGGCTGCAACAAAATGTGTCTAAACATGAAACTGCACCATACCATAGTAGAAAGCACCAGGGGACGGGAGAAGGGTCTGAATTGAACCTTGTGGAAATCAGTTCTGGAATGTTATCTCAGGGCCAGTCCAACTGGTACATCTGTGGTGGTGCACCAAATGTGCTCCCCCTATATCCCCTTTCATGGACCCTGCTTTATGGAGGACTATTCCATGCTCAAGCAGACAGTTGCTATCCTGTCCAGCTTGGCCTTGATGGCGACACATTGAAACCAGTATATTTTGTATAGCAAAACGTATAATGCTACATCAAAAGCCTTTCAGTGTTTTCAATGTGCTCTTGTTTTCTGGGAATTCTAACGAAGCTGATTCAAAGAATCAACCTGAAACCTAGCCCACTTGGCTTGTGCTAAATTGCCTCCTTATGCCAAAACATTTGTAGACATTTCACAGCACATGTCTTGCACGGCAAGAGAACTTTGCAGTGCTGACAACTAGCAAGGAGAGATAAAGCAACAGACACATTTTTGCTTTACATTTCTGTGATAATGTAGGTATAGATCAGCTTAAATGCTTAATTAATTACAATTGTTGCTTTTGTGTGTGGTTTTTTTTCCTTGTATGGGTATGAGAGATATTCTACAGTTCCGCAGGGTAATTCTTCATCGTTGTCTCTGTACTGTCCAAGAATAACAATTGACTATTGAACTTGTCCAGCTCTTAGCTGAATTGGAATGTAATATCTATTTTGCAAAGAACTTGCGACAACATCTTTATTAAAAGTGAAGACTCCTTTTGGCACAAAGGGTTACATACAACAGCTATAAATCAACTCACTAACCCATTTGTTTTATTATCAACTATCAACACTGAGCAAGGAAAGGCCACTCATGGGAAATATGCGCCTCTCAACTCACGATAGCTCTGGCATGTATAGCAAATTATGCTTTGTATAATCCACAGGGCAGAGAAAATGTATGCCCATGGTTTGGTTTGTTTGTTTTTAATTAAAATGATTTTAAAATGTGCCCAAGAAAGCTGGCATATGGGTAATCTTGGCAGAAAGGCCAATGTCAAGGATTTGTCTCATCCGTGTATTGGAAATTACCTGCTTGTCCATTGCTGCGGGAGTAGGTGACACTGATCATTTGTATGAATATTTGAAGCAGATGACCCGTCCAGCATAAGTGAAGCAACACATACATAGCATAGCAGTGCAAAAGTGCAGGAGGATAATTTAAAATATAATCTCAACAACACATTTTCCATTAAAAATATCAATGCTGTTGCAGTCACTTCAATTCCCAGGAAAATTCTGTAACGGCACATAGCTGGGGGGAGGAAACTGAGGCTGGGTGACATGCTGACGGCCCCCACCTGCGCAGATACTCCATCCTCTGTGCATGTGCGGCCCTAGAAAAGGCTACATTTGGAGCTGTACAGGAGCCAGCGCAGGCAGGCAGGTGCACCCATTTCAGGCACTTCTGTATGCTGACAGATAGGCATGTCACTCCCTAGCAGAGACGGTGGGACAGTGCCATGGAAGGGGGGCAATGGACCTCCCTGGCCACAGCCTAGCTATGCTACTGATTCTGTACAGAGAATTTACTAGATGTCAAGGTTTGGGTAGTGGGGAGGTCACACTCTGAGGGCTTGGAGGTTTCCCTGACAGCAGGTGGGTCTTTCCCTGGGGCACTCTTGAGGCCTCAGACTGGCTCAGGGAAGGAGGTTGCATCACCTCCTCCTCCCTGGCTTCAGCATCTCGTTGGGTCATGGGTGGGCGGCTGTTGGAGACACAGCCCCACACCTTCCCAACCTCCTTCTGTCATCACGGTCTCCTCTTCATAGAGCTGCCTCACCTCCGCCCTGCCCTTCCCTCTGGGTGTGTTGAAAGGCTCCAGCTGTGGCACCTCCAGCCCTCCCTCCCAGGATCCAGTAGATGGCACTGCAGGGGCCATCATGCCCAATGGCCCTTTGCATAGGCTTCTCTTCGCCCCCCCTCCACGGGTGGTTGGGCACCCTACTGGCCTTTGGAACCACCCCCTTTCTCCTGAACCGGCCTCCTCTCTGCGGAGACTAAATCAGGAGAGACGCGGCCTATGGCCGCCCAGGCTCCTCAGCCTTCTGGGGCATTTGTGTACCGTGGCCAGCTGTGCCTCCCACAGCTCCATGCAGTTGCCGACAAGCAGTGAGCTGCAGAGCAATGTCCCCTCGGCGGCGGCTGCAGGGCCGCAGACCCCGACAGCGGGAGTGAGCCTTTGGGGGTTCCGCGTCTCGCCCCCATCTGGAGGTGTTTGTGCCCCCAGAGGCTTCGGGCAGTGTGTGTCTCAGAGGCAGGGGCATGCCCTCCCTCCACTGGGTAAGCTGGGGCAGAATGAGGGCAGCCAGTCCTGACACAAGCATACACATACAGAATTGACTGGAATTACCCTGCACATGCCTGATCTTGTCTGATCTTGGAAGCTAAGCAGGGTCAGGCCTAGTTAGTACTTGGATGGGAGACCGCCTGGGAATACCGGGTGCTGTAGGCTTCTACCATAGTCTTTTGAGACTGAAGGTTGCCAACCAAGACTAGATATCAGTGTGCCTTTAGACTGAAATCAAGGTATCAGAAATAAAAAAATCTGATAGGAAACCATGAGATGTTTCAGAACCATCTATTCTGCCAGCAGCTCTCTGTAGTTCCAGGCAGAAACCTGTCTTCCTTTTGCCAGGGATTCTTTTTAGCTTTAGATGCCAAGGAATAAACTGGAGCTATGAATTGTAGGTTCTGTATATTGGGCTGTACCACTTTGAACTGTCTTCTCAAGACAGCTTTTTACAGAAGCCAGAAATATAGATAAATCAGTTTGAATTAAGTCCATTTTAAGTACATCATATACTTAATATAACAATATAAAAATATAATAATAAAGCACAAGGATCTTACAGCCCAATCCTACAGTGGCCTGGCAGAGTACCGGCAGAGGCTGTTTCTCATCTGCTGTAAAGCAGTTGCCACTGGTCCAGAGGATGTTATCCAGTCCAGCCTGGCCAGGAGAGGGCCTCAAGACTGGTTCTGGGCCATAAAGTGCAATTGTTCTGCTCTAATTTTATTTCATGTTGTATAGTTCACAGACCTCACAGAACTGACTGGAGATCTCTGTGATTTAATGTGGAATCATCACAGAACGAATTAATTTTAATAGTCTTCTAAAGAACAAGCCTTGTCCACTTTCTGTTTACAAACCTCTTTAAAGTATACAGAAAGCTATAAACAGTTGTCTGTTGGAGCCCCCAAATGGGCAACATTATTCCGGAGGCACAAACAGCAGACTCAAAATTGTCTTATTTTATTGGACTAGTAAAACAGCCTATGTATTTACTGAAAATAGAATATTTGAATGAGATCCTGCCATATGAGCAGTGCATATGAGCACTTTAGGTTGCTAAGCTTTTAACATTTTATGCCACAAAAGATGTTTTGTTGGTTTGTCTTTTGTTTCCCCATTCGTTTGCCATTGATTTCATTTTGAAACTCAGCCAGGCTTTGTGCTTTCCAGGCATGTTTAGGCCTTCTACTATTCCTTCAAGGAATGAAAGAATCACCGGTCACTGTTTTAGAGGCAATGAAAACCATTTCCCATTCCTTCCAAGGGAAACGCACAAGCTCTTCTCCTGGATGTCACTTATGTGCTTTCTATCCCATTGTCATGAATCGTTCTGGTGTTAAAAGGACACTTCCAAAGGAGTTGACCTTTCAAATTTCAAACAGATAGGACCGATTGTCTGCATTTTATTGACAATTTCAAAAAGTGCCCAGAAACAGAATAACTGCGACAGAACCACAGTATTTTGCTATTTCTAAGAGAGAGCTGTCAGTAAAGGCATGGCATCTCCTCTGTTTTTGTTGCTGCTGGGAAGTGGCTGCTGTTCCTGCTTTTCATTCTGCCTTCCTGAACAAATGAAACTGCCTTCTAGAGAGTAAGACTATAGTTGTATCAAGCTCAGTATTGTCTACAGCAGGGGTTCCCAAACTGTGGGCCCACCATTGGATTGTGACTCAGTTCTTAGTAGTTCATGAAACTGACATGGCAAATTCGGCTATAGACATCAAGGGTTAAACAAGCTGCTACTTGGAGGAAGAACTTCTGCCCAATCACCATTATAGCCACAACCCTTGGCATTTATAAATAAGGTAACAGCTTCTAGGGCACAGGTGTCAAACTTATTTCATACAGAGGGCCAAAGTCAGCATTCATGGTGACGCCTGAGGGCCGGAAGTGACATCATTAAGCAGAAAGTGACATCATTAAGCAGAAGATAGCCAGAAATAAGCACTTTGTGCTCACATGGAAACTCACTAGCTGCAAATGACAGAAAAGAAAATGTGCAAATCTTGTTCATATTTTCAAGATATCAGAGAGCCCAATTATCACATTGGGAGAACCCAATTATAAGGGAGGGCGTATAAATTACTTCTGGGGGTCACATTTGGCCCACAGAACTTATGCTCTGGGGCTTCTAAAAGCCCCTGCTCTGGGGCTTCTAAAAAGTTTGAGAACCGCTGATCTACACAACAGACAAAGGATCTCCAAATTTCAAGCAGGATTTTTCCCCACACTACCTGGAGATGGCGGGGGGTTGAGTCTGAGCTATTCTGTATTCAAAGCAAGTGCTCTACCACTGACCTACAGCCCCTCAATGACTACCAAGCATACACAAAAACAGTATGATATTTTACCATGATTGGATCTACACCTACTTATAGAAATTACAACTTGGATCCTGCAAACAAGTCATGAGTGTAGGTGCGTGGATGTGTGGGTGGGTGGAGAGAGAGGGGGCGGGGGTCAGATTGGGGTGACAGTGAGTAAAGTTCCTCCAACTAAGCATATTTTTAGGCAGCCGCCATAGTGCAGAGTTTTGCTTTTCCACCAGCAGTTGAATAACTATTGAATTTAGCATCAGATGTACAACATGTAAATACCTTTTATATTTCTGAATGTTTTCAAAGGAGGTTTGCGTCACTGGAGCAATAAAATGAAGATAGCAATTTCATGCTGGGCTAGAAAAATTTTAAATACATTTATCTTAAGTGTGTGTGTGTGTGTGTGTGTGTGTGTGTGTGTGTGTGTGTGTGTGTGTGTAAAACACAGTCATGTTCAAAACTAATAATTAAACTGCCTTCATCCTCTGCAGCAGCTCATTATAAATAAAGACAAACAAGTGCAACATAAACCCGTCGTTTATTCTTTTTAATGGACTTTTAGTCCTTTTCTGTTTTTGAATTGTAGATACATGCCATCAAATAACATCACATTGCACAAATTTCAAGCAGAAAACAAATTTAAAAATGAACAAAGCCTACAATAAATATACAATTTATTTGTCCATTTGTTTTTTAAAAGTGAGTTAATTATACCATGGAAAGAATGATTGGCATTAGATCCTGGGCAGAAACAGCTATTATCATTGCAAATGACTTAAACGATTAAACTGAAAATAATTCAGAAATATCATTAGCAGTCAAAAAGTCACTTATTTTGTTTTGTTCGGTTTAAAAGAAACACAGTTGTTTCTTACCCCTTTGTTTAATTTAAACTTAATGTCTGCTTATTTCCCACATGAGCAGAAAATGCTGATAAATAATTCCAGAACATGCCTAAGCATCTCCCTTCACAGCTAGCTCCTAATTTGATCTCTGGAGACCCTTCTTGGTAGCTGAATATTTTCATTCATTTCAAGAGAGCCTACATCACCATATATTTCTAATCTCATGTTGCTTGGTAATACTGCTAGATGAGGTCCTCAGCAAATCATTAAACTTGTTCAATAACAACTTTACAAATCACAAGAGATTCAGTGAAACAAATATAAAAGGGGAGGGTTTTAGAAAAAAATAATAGGTTAATTTCATTTTCTAGGGCAGTTTTTTGGGTTATTTAACATACTACATTTTTCTGGTGTGTATGGTACATGAGCAGAGATAATGGTGTGCCCACACATCAGATAGAAGACCATGTGTTTTGTATGTGTCATACGTAACTTACTGAACTCTTGTATGTAGAATCTTCTCTGTTAAAACACGTGCATAGAGATGACTTTGCCATTGAAATGAATAGGGAAGCCCCTAAAGGAAGAAGTGATTGTACCTTAATGGTTTTAGTCAGCATGCTTCCTTATGGTGAAACAAACAGTACAAGAGAGATAAAATATCACCATTTGGTCAGCTTTCATGTTCTGCCTTTGAATAACATGAGGCCTTTTGGAATATATTTCAAGGTTTGTTTTGAGAGTACAACCCTCTCTTTTTTTTTCTAATATACTCTATGTATATTTTTGTAAAGAATAGCTCTGCTGGATCCAGTCATTGCTCAGTTAGACCAGCATCCTGTTCCTCACATCGGCCAACCAGATTCCTCTAAACAAGAGATGAAGGCATTCTCCATACGACCTCTGAACCTCGAATGGGATGACTAAACCCCAGCTCTTGGGCCATTTGCGGCCCTCGGGGACCCCCAATCCGGCCCACAGGGAGCCCCTAGTCTCACCTCTGGCCTGTCGGAAACTATTGGAGCCTGCACTGGACCATGACTACCATTTGCGACCGCCAGACACGAGCTGCAGGCCAAGTTAGAGCAGGGCCTTTTATAGTCTCCACATGTTTTCTGCCTTTCCCTGGGTATTATTTTACCCTCGCCCCGCCTCCGAACAACTTACGTCTCCATGTGTTTCTGGCTTGGTCTGTATGTTGTCACTGCACAAGAGGTATGTGGCAAAGTTCACAGTTCTCATACAGTTCTACATGCCTGTATTATAGTTCTCATAGGTATTATAAAATAAGCCCAGTAAAATTCATTCATTCATAAGTTCCGTCTCTAATATATTCATTTATGCAAATTTATTCAAATTTGAAATGTAAATTCTTTTTTTTCCCGGCCCCCAACAGAGTGTCAGAGAGATGATGTGCCCTCCTGCCAAACTATTTGCCCACCCCTGACTTAGAACACAAGTTGTGTCCATTGATAGACCTGTCATCCACAAATTTGTCTAATCCCATTTAAAATTTGTTCAAAATAGCAGCTACCATCACAAATCATGGTTTCAAATTCCATAGATGAACTAAAAGAATACAGAACAAGCCAGAACAATGTGTGGAGAATTGTCACCCATATTAACATGTCACCCATGTTACAGCCCAATCCTGAGCTGCCCAGAGCGCAGAGCTGTTGTGGCGGCACTAACAGCTGCAGCAGCATCCAGCATGCCCCGGGCAGCTGCGGCCACCACCTCAGGAGGTGTTTGTCCCCTTTCCCCAGGTAAAGGAAGTAGCCCTGCAATGGGGCTACTTGATTCTACAGCAGCTCTGGAGCTGCTGCAGAATTGGATAGTTCCATGTCGGGCCGCGGGGCCTGCCATGGAGCTCAGGATCTGGTGGAGCTCAACTCCACTGGTCCTGCCCTCTTCCCACCCCTGCCCCTCCCCCAGAATGGCTCCTCCTCACCCTCTCCCCGCCCTCCCCCACCTCCCCCCACCCCAGAACACATCCTCCCTGCTTCCCTCCATGCCCCTACCTCTGCTCCCCATTGGTTCAGGCAACCACCAAGCAGTGGACCACTGGTTTTCCACTGGTACTAGTCCAGCACCTGCTGGCGCTGGGCTAACTCTGGTGCTAGGCCAGCGCTGAAGGCTCACAAACATGCTTTACAGCACCTTTCAACAGTAATTGAAATGCCGGCAGTAAGCCGGCGGTAAGCCAGTGTGCACTGTTTAGGATTGGGTTCTTAATCGCCACCAATCTCCACTAAGAGTGCTGTCCAGAGAGACGTGTGTATTCCGACTCCCACGAAGTGATCTTTGACCACCGACTTGTGGCACATTCACAATGTGTGTTGGCAGTTAAGAGGTTAACAGAAGAGCTAGAAGTCAGAAGTAACTGAAAAGAGCAAGTCTTTAAGGAAGGCTTGGCTCACAATCAACTTGTTCACAGTTCACAGAAGAGATGAGGCTGTAACTAGCTTCTCTGATAATCATCATAATGGAAGGAGGGGAGAAACTAATTGGCTCTCAAGCCCTGAGGGCACGATGGCTACCACTCACAGCTTATGAAAGCCACCCCTCTCATCTCACTGGAGAGCATAGTTTTCTTGGTTTGGTAGCTTTGATCAATAATCACAATCCCTTAAAAATATTTCTGTCTTCTTTGAGCACCACATTATTTGACAGCCTGGAAAAGGAAAATACCTTTCCTCGGGCCTGCAGATTGGCATATCGCTCAGAAATGGTCTGAGTAAATGGTCACTGAATGAGCTGAAATACTCAAAGCTGTAAGGGCCAAGAACTTGGGGCTTTTTAGGGCCCAATCCTCTCCAACTTTCTAGCACCAATGCAGTTGTAGTGCAGCCACACGGAAAGAGAACAAATGTTCCCTTATCTTGAGGAGGCCTCCGTGACTGCTTCTCCACTGCAGCACGCAGCACCTGCCCCACTGGAATGACTGAATTGATGTAGGATTGGGCTGTCAATCCAGTGAGGCCAACTAAGAAATAGTTAATTGGTAGAATAAAGATGCACAAGGGCAACAAATATGTCTGCTTTCCTTGAAGGGGCAGCAGCATTGTTTCAAGCATTAAGACATAATCTGGTTGGGGTTACAGAGGTTTGCTGAAGGTTCTTTAATGTGGCCTACAAGGAAGCTCGCTCACAGAGGACAGGGAACATCACTGAAGCTCAGAATCAAGCAAGGATTCCAAGTGGGGCTTTCATGGTTCAGGATGGTCGTGCCCATTCCTTCAAAGCTGAGTTTCTGGCTTACCATTTATCTGTTTTGAGAACTTTCTAAGCTCCAGAGCCCTTAATTGACCTGTTTACCAAATTCTTGGGTGAGAGGGGAAAATGGGGTAGATTGGGGGAAAGGAAGGTATCTCAATTGCTGCAGCCATTGAAACAACAAGTACGTGGCAATTTCTGCTTTTAAATTGGCAGAGGCCCTTTCGGTCATTTTTTTTTTTTTTTAGTTTGGCCAAGTAGACTCACTTGGAAGGCTATTTGAAAGCAGGATCCTCCCATGTTCATGTAATGCCTATTGGATCCAGACAAGGCATCAGCATAAACGTCCGTCACCTTTGGAAAATTCCACCTTCCATATTCCATCTTTTCTTCAGGAGGAAGAAAAGGAAAGAAGGAAAAATAAAAACTTTTAAAGCATGCATGGCTTTCATGCTCTTCTGGCACTAATCCTGGGACAAAGATACATATCTACTGCCCCAATAAAAATAGGAGAGGTCTGCCAAAATTCAGTTGATTTATGTCTTATGATGAAAGCAGTGGTTCCCAAACTCCTACGGAAGAGTTGGGAAGCACTTAAGTGTTTGCAGTGGCTGAGCAATGGCAGTGACACGATCCCCAGGATAGTGCCACTGCCAGGGTCAGAAGGGACATGTTTTTACTTACAGGTGTCCGTGCTGGCCTCTGGGGGGTGCGGAGAACCCTGTTGGTGCCTCTGCAAGGTTCCAAAAGCATCCATTTCAGTAAAAATAACATTGGAAAATCAATTCCTGTTTTTGATCATGAAACTGAAAGTGGATTCTGAGCATTATTTTTACTAAATTGGAGGCTTGGGGAGCCCTTCAGAGGCACCTGTGGGGCTCCCTATACCACCCCCCCAGACACCTGTAAGTAAAAACAAACCCCTTCTGAATCCTGTAGCGGTGTGATCTTGGGGATCACTTCGATGTCATTGCTTCGTCCTGCTCCTTAAGGAGCAGTGCTTCCCTCTCTGGTGGGTCACAACCCACCAATTTGAGAATCACTAGACTAGAGATGTTTGTTTCCAGTGAGTAAGATAGGTTTACAGCCTATGTCTTACTGAACACAATGGGCTTACTTCTGAGTAAAATAAATAACACTGTTTTCAAACACCTCTACTTATGACTTAATGGGTTACTTTTTGTCTTTGCTTTACCTTTTATTATGAATGACTCTACCACATATCCATTACAGGACTGCTTAGCAACCATAAACCATCCTAAATTGTCACATGATGGACCCACGGCCAGGACCTCACAAAATTCTTTACCAAAGGCCCCCTGCACTTGAAGGCAATCCTAATGAAACACAAATAAATGAAAAGGAGTCCTAGGGCGCAATCCTAACCCCTTATGTCAGTGCTTTCCAGCACTGGCATAGTGGTGCCAATGGGACAAGTGCTGCATCCTGCAGTTGGGTGTCACTCACAGAGGCCTCCTCAAAGTAAGGGAATGTTTGTTCTCTTACCTCAGAGCTGCATTGCCCTTATGTCAGTGCTGGAAAGCACTGACATAAGGGGTTAGGATTGCATCCTTAGTTGCTTATGTGAACCTTCTCCAAGTGCTAATTATTTCAACTAAAAGTAGAAAGAGGTGAAGCAGTACTAAGAATGGCTGACTCTGGACGTGGTTATTAGAACGGACGGATTCAAGGGTGATGTCATTGTGACCATCTCCAAAGTTAAGCTATAAAGCTGACAGAAGGCGTTCGGCAAGTTTCCAGATTTCCTACTGAACAGGCAATGCAGCATTTGGGGCTATTTTTAGACCAAACTTAGAAAGTGTTTTTATATATACAGTTATATATAGCAAACAGTAAAATCAATTGAATAATTCATGTGCCGTTTATAAAGTGCTCAACCATTTTATATAAACATATGTATGAATAAAACCAAGCTGAATACTTTATAAAAATATGAATTATTCAAATTAATTTTGCCATTGTTTGCTAAACAGTGCATTCAATGAATAATATTGAAATGGTTCCTACGTACATACGTGTGTGTGTGTGCAATTAAATTGAAATAAGCAGGTATCCACACACTAGCTACTTCTAAAGGCAAATACAAGCAGGGAATTTTAGCTTTTGAGTGCTTACATTTAATTGAAATCTTGGTTCTAGGTAGAATTTTAGTCTATGTCTAACGTGCATTTATTGAGGACATTATTTCATTTTGAGGTCTGGCTGACATTGATCATAAAAGAAAAGTAGTCCAAACTTGAGCCAGAAAAGCAGCTTGTTTGCTTGTATACTCTGTCCTTAAGTATTTTTTAAATGATCTAAAGAAACTTCCTGTTAAACTACTTAGGAAGGGTTCAAGTAGGCAATGTAGTCGTTTGGTGGCCAAACTACTTATATTTAAGGCATCATTAGCCTTAAAAAAAAATCATTAGCCAAGAGTAGTTTTTTTAGATCAATACCAATCACATCTGGGTCTCATGGGTGCTAGAGAGGCTTATCTCCTGTAGGCTGTCTGATCCCCCCCCCCCCCACTATTGGATGCAACACATGCTCTGTTATTGGTATTGGTGCCATTCGTGGGGGATAGGATTGGGCAGTAGGGTACTGAATTAACATATGGTTGAAATGTACAACTGAGTGAGAAAATGTTGAATATTGGGGCCAAGAGTCTAAATGGCTAGTTCTTCCTGAGAGCAGCCAGCTCCAGGGCTGGGCTTGGGCCAGCATGCTGTCAGGCTGATGAAACAGTTTTGGGCAAGGTGCAGCCGCCTGGGGAAGTTTCCTTAGGGCTTTTGCAGGTAAACAATGAAGGAGGCTGGAAAGGAAATAAATACTGTCATTTTGAGAAAACATGTTAGAATCCTGTTTGAGGCCTGCTAACTTGAACTTTGGTCAAGAGAACCTACGTTTGGCCAGGGCTGTATGCCATCCTAGGCCAGATACATATGTTAAGGGCACCTGTCACACTGGGGGTATCAACTCTTATCAACTCTTACATGATATCCTGCAGGCTACTAGAACAAATAATCTTGAGTTGGAAGGTTTGTAGACCACTTCTGTATATCTAACTGTAGCCCTTATGCCTGAAGTACAGAATTACTGTCACACAATCATGTTTGGTTGCAGTCATGTCCAGTGGCCCCTTATGGCTTTCCATTTTCTCAGCCATACACATTAAACTTCTGACCACACTTAAGAGACTGATGACATGCTAATCACTCCTTAGTAGTAGAGCCTTCAAGAAAGGATACAGCACACTGATCTTTAGTTTCAAACATCACCCAAAGGTTAGGCTCAGGCATTGGAATCTACAAAATTTAAATTAGCAATGAGTAAAATCCACCCATCTCGTTTTGAAATAGGTTAGGACTTCCAAAACCTTTTTGGACAATTCTTTGGAAAAGGTTGGGGTTTTCTCTATGACTTTTCCAAACCTTGGGAAGACCAAGTTCAGACAAACTCCTCCACTAGAACCCTCTATTATGCCAGTTTTACTCTTCCCAACTTTTCCACATTTCCCAAAAATGCAGGCTGCAGAAATATCACAAGTTCTTCCAAAAGCTAGAGCTCTCCTTCATTTTTTAGTGTTCTGCCATGGAGGCTTCTGGGCTTATTCATACCCTTCATTTACTACATGAATTATTGGAATTCTAGGGTTTCCCCCCCTCCCCAATTCCTTGTGATCAATGACCTAGGAGGAAGAAGAAAAGAAAACTACATTTTTAGCATTATTAAGTTTAGGCCTTGAACATGCTCAGAAGCATTCAATGAGGAATGAAGATATAGGTCTCAGATTAATTCTGGAAAGTATAGTTTCCCAGATGAATCAGGAGCAATAAAAAAAACTACACTTCTCATAATGCAAAACTTCCCAGTGTATGTATTGGTAGAAACAACTTAGAATGAAGGGACATCTTTGAAGTAGCCTTCAGCATTAGTTTCAGTTTCCCTTCTCTCCCCTCCTCCCTTAGCAATGGGAAGAGGAGAAAAACTTGCAGCTGAAAGGGTTGGTGATGAACTGAGTTGAAGGAAACAATTTAGGGCAGCGGTTCCAAAACCGCTCCCAAAACCACTGGTCATGGCTCCCTTTTTTGTGGCAGGCTCTTCTTCCCCACACTCCCAGGTGCTGCCATCTTGGATCACTCAAGATCTCATACAATTCTCACAAGACCTCATGTGATCCAAGATGGTAGTGGATTAGGGGAGTGATGGAATAAGAGGCCACTGGGGACATTCCATAGTGATCCTGTGAGTTTTATACATGGCACACATTTTGGGAACCACTGATTTAGGGTGATCCCAGCTCATAAGAACATAAGAAAAACCCCACTGGATCAAGCCATAGGCCCATCTAGTCCAGCTTCCTGTATCTCACAGCGGCCCACCAAATGCCCCAGGGAGCACCCAAAACAACAAGAGACCTGCATCCTGGTGCCCTCCCTTGCATCTGGCATTCTGACATAGCCCATTTCTAAAATCTCAAAGTGGCTTAGATTTCCCAAGTGAGAAATTTCATTTCAAAGTCTGCCTCCCTGTCCAAGATTCTTCTCCATTACTATACAATGGTAATTCTGCCTGAAGTGAATGTGCATTTATACGGCAGATGTTGCATGACAAAGAGTTAACTTTTTGATCTTTCTTCACATTTAGTGGGATCACTATTTCTCTTTAAACCAAACACTCAAAACTGAAGGATAATGGATGAAAGCTGGAACTTGTGGCACATTGAACCTGTTAACAATATATGTGAATGTTATTTCTAAGGAGCACTTACTGAGCTGCCAACCTCACCTTTTTCTTTGTGAACTAATTAACTGTGTTCTTTCTGATTTGTTGTTAATGTAAAGAGTAATTATCTGAAATTGCTTTGCAGCAATTCTGTCCTTTACACAGTCGTTATCATGTGCTATTTAAACTGAAACAGGTTAGTTAAGTTTTAGTTCAAACTCGCCATTCTTTCTTTTAATTTAAAGTGAACTCGGAAAGCTCAAGTGATGAAGGCTTATGGATTGAGATTCCCCGTAGTCAGAACTGGCAGTTTTGCTGAGCTTTGGATACCAGGTATGTTACAGATCCTTGGAAGTTTATTGTCTCTTTTAAAATTTATTATTACATTGCCTGTAACAGCGCCTGCCAAATGAGAATCTCAGACACAAGGCTGGGGCACTAATAACGTTTGTCTTGGAGGTGGAAATGTAGAAGCTGCTAATTAGGCTGTTTGCATCCACTGTGCATAGGTTCCAAATCTTGCAGTTGGAAAACTGTACATTTTGCCTTTATGCCAAATTGGACTCCATATGAGCATCTAATTAATGTCAAACAGCCTAGTAAAGCAAGATGTGATTTAATCTGGCCTTCTTTTCAAGCAAAAGTTTAAGTAGGGCTACAGCAATCAATGCAACACACTTCAAGCGAAGTGAAAAGTGACCTCTGGTGTGGACCACAGTTGTAGGAGTGAAGAGGAGGAGGAGAAGAAAAAGATTATATGAGGCTATGGTTAGAAAATGTTAGAATTGCTCAGAAGCAAGGACTAAAAGTCATCACAGATCTGGACTGAGCAGCTCTGGCAGGGGTCTGGGAAAAGTCTTTGTGTAGCTTATCAATGGTTAACAGCCCAATCCTATCCATCTACCCCAGCCATTTTCAACCACTGTGCCATGGCACACTGGTGTGCCCCAGATGGTCTGCAGGTGTGCCGTGGGAGTTTGGGGGAAAATCATTTGTTAGTAGAGCCACTGGGTGATGTAAGCCTCTGCTGTCAGTGCCATGTGTCTTGTTAGTTGTCAAAAAACCGATTTGTGCCTTGACAATTTTAGTGCCTTGGCAGTGTGCCATGACATGAGAAAGATTGAAAATTGCTGATCTACCCCCTTGTCGATGGAGCAGTGCCAAAATGGCAACCGCTGCATCCTTTGGTTGGTGGGAAGTTGCAGAGGTTTCCTCTGGGTAAAGGAACATTTGTTCCCTTTTCCGGGCTAAGTCTCCATGGTGCAGGGAGTCTACATGAACCTGCTCTAGTTAAATAACTGGCACAGGTCAATGTGGACCCACACTGGGGGATTTGGTGGGGCCAGTGCTCAGGGCCTCCAAAGGAATTTTATCAAAGAGTACAGAGTTTCTTTTGGGGCCCCCCCCCAAGGGGGAGGAGGGGTGAAACAGAGGGGGGAGGGTGGTGACGGGGATTGGCAGAACAGGGGCAGGGATGGGGCAAAACAGCCAAAAGTCTTTGGAGCTAGGTCTACTGAAGAGACCTGATGCAGAGCACAGTTCTACCCGCCCATCGGACTGCATTGGACAGTATGTTGGCCATCGTGCATGATAAGAAGGCCTCTTCTGGTGCGTCAGCTCATGAGTACAGCTAGCTTGTCTATATTGGCTCTCAGAGATGCTTTTAGAGATGGGTCTTTTTCCAGCCCTTGCTGTAAATGACCGAAATTGAACCTAGGACCCTGCATACAAAGCAGATGCTCTTCACTGAGTGATGGCCCTATCCACTTTAATCCCACTCCTTTCCACAAATATGAAGTTGACTGAAAGAGGAGGCTTGGCTTTTAAATTAAGAGCAACTAGAATTAGCATATTAGTTGTCTGATTAATATTGGTCAGCTTTGCAGAGTAGCTGTTGGCCTTTTGAGCTTCTTGGCAAGGCTGCAATTAGTCGCTCCATAAGTTGAAGTCATCCGTGGCAATGCTAAGTGTTTTGTTAGCGCTACATCTGAAGATAACACTGATAAATCACCAAGGACTCTAGAGGAGTTAATATGCTTCCTCCCAGGCCTTAAATCTATGGTAAAATATGTACATTTTTTTGTGCTCAATACACAATGTAAGACAATCAAAAATAAGGGCTATTAAGTCCTTAGTTTTGTAGCTACACATTTCATGTTCATTTGTGATAACCTGTCGATGCCATACTTCTGCGATCAGTGCAGAAAAGCTATAGATTGTAGTATTTCTAAGAATAGTCTTAGAATGTTCTTAATCACTTTCAGTTCTTTTCTTAAAATTCTTCTCTGATATCTGGGCATTGCCAGCTGAGTTCTGAGAAGCAAGGTAAACTGGTGAATCAAATTATCAGGGGCTTGGGGGTGGGATTTCAGTGACTTTCATAGCTCTTTCAGGGCTGGCACTACCATGAAGCAGGGTAGAGTGATTTACCTCAGGGAGCAGATTTGGTGGAATGGCTGTTTTGGAGCCATCCTTGCTGGTCACTCACTTCTGCTGAGAGTAGATCACCAACACCACAGAGCAGGTTGGCCAGCCCAACTATGGGCAGTACTACTCAAGCCCAACTCTATGAATAGAAATTCTTTCTTTGACTCCTCTTTCTCTTCCATGACTGCTGTCACTGCTCATCACTCTCACTCACCACTGCTGAACCCAGCAGTGGAGACCAGAGCCAAAGCAGCGAAAAAACAGCCTAGTAATCTGTGGCAAAGCGCACAGATTTTGTTAGGGCTCTAAATGCTCTTTGGCATCAGAACTTTGTAGATCCATTCTGCAGGGTGAAGACTTGCGTCTGTTCTTTGAACTTTTGGTAGTTTTCCCTTTCTACATATTTATGAAATGCTTACATTATTCTGCTAAGTCCCAAAGATGCAGGTGGGGAGATGAAGGGTTTGAATTCAGCCCAATCAGTGTGCCAAGTTCTCAAGGGGGGGAAGGTGCTCACAGAACGCTAATATTGTTATTTGGAGCATATACTGCTCATGCCAGTTTAAAGAGACTCAGGCTAATATGTCTACTGACTTATTCTCAGGATAAAGATATTAGATTCTTGTTAGAAACCAATGGGCCTGATATCAAGAACCTGGTAGATATATTGATGATTCTGCCATTTCATTATCAAGGTATGCCTCCCAAAATGTTTGTGTTTCATCTTATATTTCTATCTTGTTTAACCAAAACGACTACTTAGTTTGAGACCACACAGTCTAGTTCTGGTCTTCCCAAAGGACACAGAAATGTAGGTAGCTCCACATCTTTCATTCTTTAGCATGGCTGCCTCTTGAAATTTAAAAATAAAGTCCATCTGCAAAGGAGTGCAGGAATTCATATAAGGATGGAAACATTATCAGTGGCAAGATAATACTACTAACATGTTACTAATAGATTAAAGGAATCTCTGAACAGCTGTCTTCAGGATATGAATCACATCACCGAAACACCACACGGTGGCTTGCATTTATTTTACTTAGGGCTAAATGTTAAGTCAGAAAACACTCTTAAACAAATTTTTCATTTGACCTTTGGAAATAGCAAAGCAGGAGACACCATTAACTGATCAAATATGAGCAATGTCAAAAGTGGAATCGGCACTCAGAGAAATATTTCATCTGTTTAAATTCCTGAACGGTGTCTGACAGAGCCTTGGATTCCATTAAGGTGAGACGTTTTTCACAAATATTCAGAGATAAGTCTGATGAGTTGTCTCTCTCTGCAGTTTCCTCCCTAACCAAATGTTCAGTTGAGAGGTGATCAACCTGACAGAGAAGTGTGGTACAGTTTCAGTTAATTCATCATTGTGTGCACAATCCTGCTCCCTTTATTATCATGAAAGCTCCAGCATCACTGAGAAATAAACTTGAATATATTTGCCATCCACTCATGTTGAATTCTATGTTGTTATTAATTTTATTCTTATATAATATGGATTCATCTATCGATGTACATATGAGAGTTAGGACTCTGGTCCCAAGGGGCCTTGCAATCTAAAGAATGACACAAGCAAGATAGAGCAGGGGATTGAGGTGGAGCAAGGTAAAAATATGAGGATCTAGAGCTGGGGGCACTGGACTGCAAAATGCCACTCCCCTGGGAGTAGACTTACCTCCGTCATGGAGCCTTGCATGATATCCACTGGTCCTCCAAAAGCCTTCTGAGGCCTCCATAACTAGGGTGGAGCCTGGGAGGCTGTCGTGCACCTCCAGTTGGCATAGCACCTGAACCAGGTGCTAGTTACAGCTCTGTCTCTGTACATGCGAATATCACAAACTTCTGGCTGCCTCCATAGCATCTCTTCTACAACCAAGGTTTTTCAGAAAACTGGGAGTATTGTTTAACAGCCCTCTGGAAGCCTCAGAAGGTAGACCATTTAGATTGCAGCCCAAATTTTACAAATACTCAGTGGTTCACTCTGACAACATGAAAAAGTACGGAAATAATTATCCTCCATCCTCGCTGTGTTCGGCTGAATGTAAACTTGGCCTGATTGTGGATGTGGTCCGTTACATATTGAAAATATGGAAACTAAATTGATTTCAACACTAAAGAGTCGAGCCTTGCCAGAAATAGTATAAGCAAGAGGTCTGCTGGGTGCATGTCTAGGTTCAGTTTTGGCAGTGGGAAGGCCAGAGGGTAGCCATTAAAAATGAATGGTAACTTGAGGGTATTTTAATAACAGCTGCTTCTGTTTTCTTCCTTACAGCAGTTTTAGTTTCCACTTCTGTACTTTCTTCTTGATGACATGGCTATTATTTTATAGCGGTTTCAAGCAGTTAATTAATGAACTGCACACAAGCGACATGACACCACCTTGCCCAATTATCTCTGGCATCTATTTTTATGGTACGGAGCTCTGCCGCTTTGTGAATTGCCTCGATTCACAAATTGGCTCTGGAAAGAGTTATTTTAACAGCCAAAACAGTGCTATGGCAGGGCTTTAGGGGTGATGCGCTACAGATGCAAATTACTTCCCTTGACTCCAGGAAATTCACCAAAGCGCTTTGAACTGTTTCATGACAACCTCCCTTTGCTCTAGCCAAGCGAATGCTACTCTTCATCTTCTGTGGAACCTTGTCAGCTTCCATAATAAGTGATCGCTGTGATAACTACAGTCACCAGCTAGGTCCTAGATCTGATGGAACATCAAGTATGGTGGGGGGGAGGGGGCTGAGTCTGGTTTCACAGAACAACTAGCAAGATAACTGCCTTTAATAAGTATGGAACTCAACCGATGCAAATATTCAATCTCAGCATATCAATGGCTTTTCAATGGTTGTGAGAACAAAGAATTTAGGATTGGTAATAGGAGGGCTCTAGGTCATCTTCTTCTTCAGAAAGACTTAGCAATCAAAATGAATGTGTTAAGTTTGTTATACTGTAACCATGGTTCCAAGCAAGTTCTTCTCTTTAACTGATGAATAATAATACCTTGCTATATCAGTGTTGATAAGTAACCAAAAATCCTCCCCAAAACATTTTCAAGACCAAAACATAAAGTATTGCACCAGAAATTGCATATACGTAATCTCAGTAGTAGTTGCCCTACTCACATATTCCATATGAATACAGTGAACATGCAGAGATGACATGGGATCACGCCTACCAACCTTGATCTCAGCATGCACCCACGGACACTCCCTAACCTCCATGCATTGGGATGAATGTGTGAAAGGGAAACCCACGTGTGTATGAATATGGATGTAAAAGAATATGGAGGTGTGTATGAATATGGAGGTAAAATATAGAGGAATAATGCACAACCAAAGCATGCTGTTGCCATTGCCACAAACTTTTCTAGCTCTGTCCTATGCACAGAAGTAAGTCCTACTATGTTCACTGGGGCTTTCTTCCAGGTAAATGTTTATAGGATTTTGGTGTTGGTCACGTACTTTCATTTTGCAGCAAATACATTTATGACATGGTAGAATTTACCCCTGGCTTTTTTTCTCTATAAAATTTACGCTGTTGTTTTTTGTTTGTTTTTTTGGTGGGGGGGGGGGGGAGACTTGAGTGGGAGTTCCAGCAACTAAACTTGATCAAAACACTTCCTAAATGCTATTTACTTACTGATTTGCAGGTGCAAATGTTAAGTCCCTTCCTCACTATCACTTCCTAACCTATAGTTTCACTGAAACGTATGGTGAATGTTTCTGTGTATCAACACACGTTTCAAGGAAGGGGACATATTGTTAATTATAAGTGAGTACAAATAGTTTGAAAATCAGTAACTAATTTCCCATTTGCCCTGTCCTGTAGCATTAAAGTGACAAAAAGTTTTGTTCTCTATAAAACTTATGCTGTTGTTTTTGGGGTTTTTTTGGTGTGTGTGTGTGGGGGGGAGACTTGAGTGGGAGTTCCAGCAACTAAACTTGATCAAAACACTTCCTAGATGCTATTTACATACTAGTGCTACCACTGACAGAAAGTCTCTCATAGGATCATTCTACTCCTGCAAGGCCCTCTTCTGCTTGTGTAAGGCCCTGTTGAATGAGTAGATTGTTCCTTCTATTTATTTATGGAAGGAACTTCTGAGAGTGGATGCAGTACTCAGGATGCTACCCAGTGAGTAAATAACCATATGTATTGATCTTAATGCAACCTAGTTCTGTGTTTGGAGGCAAAAGAGTAGAATAATCCAACTACAAAAATAATCATGATTGATCTGAGAAAGCCCAGAGCCACTAAAACCGATACACATTTGTCATTAAATACAATAAGTTGGGAATAATAGTCCCTCACTTCAGTTTGTGGCTCAGAGTAATTTACCAAGAAACAACTATAACAACAACAACCAAAAAGTGCATAGAGGCAATTAACTTTTAAAAATCTTGTTATTCTGAATCTCACCAATTCAAAGGCTCAGTCCCCACAATACTATTGTGTTTTATAGTCCAAACTGTGTGGGCTTCTAGCTGTCAAAAAATTAGATGTCTATATCAGTGATTATTTTGTGTAACTTCTATTTATGCAAGGAATATAGTATAGCGCCAGGAAAACAATATCTAACCCAAACTAAAGTAGTATCCTAAAGCTGGAATCCTATACACACTTACCCAAGACTAAGGCCCCAAACCTATCCATGGGATACACTGCCAGGCTGTGAGGTCTGCCAGTGTATCCTACGGTGCACCACCAGAGTCACCTCTCTGAGAGACTGTGGTGTGCAGCTTTTGGTGCAAAAGCAAGAATGCTGTGCACTGACGGTGCCACTGTGCAGGTTGACCATTGACAGAGGTATGTAGGTGGCCAACGCGGATCAGGGCAGGGACTGGGTTCAGTGGCAGTCGGGGGGGGGGGGGCAAAAGCTTTAGGTGCTACTCATGTGGGCCTTGTGGAAGTGACACTGTTATGCCTGCTGTGCTGCTGCCTGCCCCCTGGAGCCATTCTAATAATGGTTGGCAACCTTCAGCCTCGAAAGACTATGGTAGAAGCCTACAGCACCTGGTATTCCCAGGCGGTCTCCCATCCAAGTACTAACCAGGCCTGACCCTGCTTAGCTTCCAAGAGCAGACAAGATCAGGCATGTGCAGGGTAACAGTTGCTGTGGGTTAACAAAAAAACCCCACTGCATTCCTAAGCTTTCCAAAGCCTTCTGAGGTCTCCAGAGTACCCTTAACAGTACCTTTGGTTTGTGTTGGAAGTACTGTTAACAGCACCCCAGAAGCCTCAGAAGCTTTCAGAGCATTCAGGAACATTGAATCAGACTCCATACGAAACTGGGTAAGTTGCCTCTCAGATGTAGCGTGTTGCGGGGGGGGGGGGGCAGCATGTTGCAGTCCTGTGCCCCAGGGTGTCATGGGGGCCAGGTCTGCAACTGATTGGGTTGGACCAGGGGCTGACTGGGGGCAGGATGGGCCAGATCTCTGTGGTGGTGACATCTATGGAATGCGGAGCCCCCATCCCAGACCTAACACACTTCCTGCAGCAGTTCAGATCTGTGCCAGCAAAAGAGTTGGCATATGTACAGCAGGAAGGGAGGGTTGGCAAAAATTAATGAAAAGAACAGCTTAACAGTCCAATCCTGTCCACACTTTCCTGGGAGTTAGCCCCATTGACTCTAATGAGACTTACTTCTGAATAGACAGAAGTAGGATTGTGCTCTAAGTTACTAATGTAAGCTGGGCCTTGCTTACAAGGGAAACACTGAGCATAAATCAGCCCAGTCATCTAGCAGGGGCATTCTGTACTGATGAATAAACCCCACCTCCAATAGCTTACCCCTATGTCCAGCAGTGCAGGGGATTAAAAGACCCTTAAGTTACCACAGATGCAACCTTACATTTTTAAATACACTGTCATAAGGTATCTAGAATGAGCTGTTTAGTAAGCAAAGTTCAAAGGTTAAATACAAGCAAGTGCCCACATGCCATGCACTCTGGCTAGCTTTGTCTGATGACATTAATATGGAGGAAAGTCATTTTACGAGCCATTTCTAATGGATGACAAGAATTGTACATCCACATGAACAAAGTAATTTAATTTCCAAAGTAACTTCATTTAGAATAAATTAAGATTAAAATGCAATCTGTGTTTCCTTAAACATGTTCTAAATCCGATTCCACAGAGCGAACTCTTGACTTTGTAGCTGTTAAATAGAAATCTCACATCAGATTTCCAATAGTTTTGAAGGTTAATCCAGTAACAGAATATAACCTTATATGTATTTATCCATTCTTACGACTTATTTATTTCGCCCGATATACAACTGTACGGATATTAGTTTTCTTTTAAAAAGAATGTAACTTCAATGGAAATGTGAGCCTGCGCTGAAGATCATGTACACATTTACATTTGATATTGCTTATTTTTTGGACATATTTTTTAGCAATGTAAAAGTAACTGAAATATGAGCCAGGTGGAGGGAAGGCTGAAGGAGAGAAGGAATATCTCTGTCATACTTCAAGCTTGCATTTCTATCTCTTTATAGATTTATATTGGGGGAAAATAAAGAACTGCTTTCTGAAAAGCATCAGGAAGTACATATAGATTTTTTTTTTTAACCCACTCTTCAAAACCTTGGAAGATGGGAAAAGTCACCATTTCAAAATCAAGTTCATTCACTGAACTACTTAGAGAAGATCAACCAGATACAAACTGTGATATTTGTCATTTCTAATGCCAGTAATTAAGTGTTGTTCTAATTCTACTTGAAAATGCCTCAGTGGGATTATATAAATAGCATCATGATGGAAACAAAGACAAAGAAAGGATCAGAACAGCCTGAAAGAGGCAGGGCGCTGAAAAATTCATGAGAGGAAAGGCAACCGATGATTGCCTTTAAGAGGTTAACTATTGCCGAAAATAATAATACGAAAGCATTGCCTGAAATATCAGAATCTCTGCTTCCAAAAGCCTTTCGTATAATATTTGAATATGATTTTTGCAACCATATGTTGGCACTGATGAGCACAAAAGGATGATTGCTTTGAGAAAGTTATTCAGGAATAAGGATATGATCCACAGTCTTACTGCACTGTGCTATTGTAACCCTTCTCCAGTTCAGTTTGGTGCATTTGTTCAACTTCACAAATAATGGAGACATGAAGAAATATAACCATAACATCTGAAAAGAAGGAAAATAAAAAGGAAGAGGAGTGAAATTCTTCTACTATATTTTTTCACAGGATATTGCCAGAGTCCTCTAGACTAGGAAAGTGAAGTCAGCACTGCTTCAGATTCTTCCAGGCTACTCATAGGTTGAACAGGTTCAGGAACCACATGTGGAAATTTCACAATAGACAAACACAATCCTATGTCCGCCGGCGGAATAGGCACTTGTGCTGTAAGGCACATTTGACAGTACAAAGGCCATGGCACTGGTGCAAAGGTCTGAACCTACCAAAAACGTAAAGTGTCTGTTGACGGAGAGGGAAGGGAGAGCAGTATGGAGATGTGGAGGGGGTAAGTGGGTCAGGGGAAGGGTGGGGAGAGGGGGGTGGTTAAGTTCTGGTAGGAGGCAGGAATGGTGGCAGAGACCTTCGCTGTATCCTATTCCCCTTCCCCTGGTTTGATTTCCCAACACAAGGCTGCTCAGATCTGCACCAGTTATTTAGCTGGTGCAAGCTCAAGTAGCCCCATCCTATTGGGGACTTACAGCAGTGGATCTTGCAATCCACAGCTGTAAAACCTGGTGTGACATTGCAAAAGGTGTGCCACGGTCGTGCACTGCAGGACAGCCAATGAAAATGCCCAAAGGCCCTGTGCATGCACTGATGGCTCACCCATGCTGCCCTGGAGCAGCTAAGGTGCATGAGTAGTGGACAGTTCATGGAAGAAGTGAGGCAGGGAGTGGGGCCGGGGGGAGTTTGAGGGCAGGATGGGGTGGATCTCATTGTTAGGCATGCACACCAGGTTTCTATTCTTCTTTACCCAACCCAACACAGCCCTTGAGGTTCCTCAGACTTGCATCAGCTAAATAGCTGGTGTAGGTTTGAGGAGACCCATGGGGAATGAGGCAGCCTACAGAGCCTCCTGTAAGTGGTCTGTTTCCCCTCCCCCCACCGTAGGATGCAACGTGCTCTTTAGGCACTGCTGCATTGCATATAGTATATATGCAATGATATCTATCTATCTATCTATCTATCTATCTATCTATCTATCTATCTATCTATCTATCTATCTATCTATCTATCTATCTATCTATCTATCTATCTATGGGGAGATATAATAGAGCTGTTTACCATTTGACATACTTGTTGGGGCACGAGTGAATACATCAGTCTTAACTCCTTCCCTTGAATTGAAGAAGCTTTTAAAATTCAACTATCGTCATTATGATGCTAACATTCCTGGAAACAGGCAGATCTGTTTTAAAAGAATAAACTTCTAGAAGCGTACATTGTAAGATGCTGTGAACATTCAGAAATGATGGAGCAAACACAGGCTTTGTAATTGCATTTTAATTGAGCCATACCCAGCCTAACAGATAGCTGCATATGGACTGTCAACCTGAATAATATTTCAAGGTTCATCTTTTAATTTCACTTCTTTTATTGTTACCGTTACAGTTTCAGAAAAAATTTCCCCACAGCTGTTTTTATTTTGTGAAAATCATTTATCCCACGAGCTTGACTGTAGCTGTAAGCAGTCTACAATAAATCCTGATGATCATTAAACACATGTAGTTAAGGACCATTTTGTATCCATACATGTTTCATTTCCTTGGGTTGTTTTTTTCCCCTTTAATTTTTCAGTGTCTTGGCTTATTAGCGCCATATATCAACCGTTAACACAAAAGGGAGATAAAGAACTCAGCACATGGCTTATGCCACCCACTTTGCTGCTGATGTGTACACGCACTTAGCAACGGTTTCCTGGATCTATGAAACTAAGCCTCACTGATCAGCAGCAGCACTGCAACCCATAACACTGCCCGATGCCACCTCAGGTCCACTGCCTCTGCACAACTGCCCTTCCCAAAAACATCCAGTTTCTTCGATTGCAGGAATGCTGGGGCATTTGGGGCCCTGGGAATGAAGCAGCCCTTTCATTTGTGTGGTCTCTGCAAATCAGATTGGAAGTCCTGCACTTCCATGTTTGAAGAAACCATGCCTGGAGCAAGGTAAGGAAGAGTGTGATCTCAGTGCAGGTTGCATCCATGGAGGGAGACAGTGCCGGCGGCAGACCCACCCTCACCTAAGAACATAAGAACATAAGAACAGCCCCACTGGATCAGGCCATAGGCCCATCTAGTCCAGCTTCCTGTATCTCACAGCGGCCCACCAAATGCCCCAGGGAGCACACCAGATAACAAGACACCTCATCCTGGTGCCCTCCCTTGCATCTGGCATTCTGACATAACCTCCTGCAATATGCTGCTGATGCAGCCCGCCTTAACTCTTTTTTTTGAGAAGCAAAATGTAAATATTTTTCATGCTGATGAATATTGAAACTATCTTCAAGCTAATCAAGCAACAATACTGTCTTCCTGGCCACCTGAGAAAGTGTCAACACTTTCACACAGAGTCGTTCAGCCTTAGGCTACGATGTCCTCTTCTGGCTTTCCTTACTGAAGTTGTTTGGGGCCACCAGACTCATAGATGGCTATTTTTCCAAGAAAATGGAGATCACCTTTAGAAAGATTGTTTAGCCTTGCATGGCCACATTCTGTGTGTGCCTGTGTGTATATGTGGGTGAGTGCAGAAGGGCACATCTCCAGTCTTACCCAGTTTCCACCCCTATTCCTACCAGTATCAATCCTGCTGGCTCTTTCACCAGCTCCGATGCTCCTTCTCCTAAAATAAAATTCCCTGGAGCAATGAAGGGTTGCATTAGTGGCTCAGGCAGCCCTAACGTGGCTGTTTGTTTTCCAGCAGGAGGGGCCAGTAGCAACAGTAGCGACTGGGAAGGTGAGCATCCAGGGAAGCACAGAATGACATCCTGGCATCTGCTAGAGAGAGATGTCAATATAAAAAGAGAGCTGGCAGCATATTCACGGCACTGCAAGCTCCCTGTCTATATTATGTTCGTCTTCAAACTTTGTCATCTGGCAGGCTTCCCTCATTTTGCTATTTTCAGCTGCTCTTTTCTTCCTTTCTACTGTATCTCACATTGATAATTATAGCTTTAATTCCTCTTGTGCGGGCTGCTGACTGTTGTGGCATATCTGCTCTAGCAACGCACATCAGTTTAACAGTCAGGCCTCCCCCAATGAATCATGGGGTGAAGTACAGATCATCCTCTCTAGAAGTCCTTACTGCCTCTTTATAGAACTACAGTTCCCACGCTTCCCTGGGAAGAGGGAAAAACAGTTACACCAAAGTTACGCCTGTAGTGTAGATGTGCCTGAAGGGACTCTATACACGGCCAGCATATTGCACAGTAAGTGTGCATTTGTTTCTTATTGCGGCGTGCAGTCCTCCCCGTCTTCCCTCAAGGCTGCAACTTCTGCCGCAGAGATATCAGATTTTGAAAGCATTCCGAGTGTTATATTTTTAGCTGGTAAAATGAGATGGTTCAACCAGATGGCAAATTAATTGCAGTTATGACTATTGGGAGGAATTGGTTTGCCTGTCAGCCACGTATTAATTTTTTTGGAATGATTGACACAACTTGGGGGGGGGGGAGATACTGTTTACTTCCCGCTATGGGAAGCATTGTCAAGCCCTTGAAGCATTATCAGACAATCAGATACTTGCTTAGGCCACTAGATTGGAGAGCAAAGTACCAGTATCTTTAAATGAGTGTGAGCTAGCCCATGTCACACACTTAGAAGTCCCCTAGACTTCAGGGTAAACATTAAACATATTCTTAACTCTCTCAGGTATATCAGTGCATCTTAAAGTTGCTAACTCTACCGGGATCATGCTTTACATTTCCAATCTATGCACTGATAGTGCATAAAATGGCCACAGTAAAGATGTGATATGCACGTGTGTGTAGGAGGAAGGGAACACAACACAGATGGGGCTTTCTTCATTGTTTTCTTGGCAGCTGTTTCCACTGATGAGGAGACAAGCTGTGCTCTAACCTGCATATTGGTGTAGTTATTTGAAAGTAGGAGCTGCTTGAGCAAAAACAAATGAAACACTAGGAATGCACTGGAGTCACAGGCTTGCAGCTGTACCACCTGATTAGCTCACAGTCTTTGCATTTGACCTTGAATCCCACTAAAGTTATGGGGATCCACCCGTGGCTGTTTCTGTGTTCTTCCTCATTATCCTGCTTAGTGCTCACTGCTGTTTAATCAGATTGCCCATGGTGAGCTATATGATTTGCTGTTGATGATCTCACAGATGGCCATAAATAAAATCACATAGGTTGCCTCAGCTAATGAGATTACATGGCAATAAGGGCAAATGCAGCCAAAGACATTTGGCCCGGGTGCAGAGGTGCTGCATCAAAACAAAAGAAACTTCCAGCAAAATGAATGGGTTCTTTAAGGCAACTAGTTCAACATCATCAAGTATATAATGAACATATAGCTTGTAATGACCTAGGAATTTCCAAGTGGGAGTTAGTTTCCAAATGTCCCCATTTCTGAAATTCTGGTGTATCCATATGTATCTCTATCGATTGCTTCATCTACGAGGCTCAGCACCAGCCCTGTCGTCTGCCAGCTTGTCTCCACTCCCACTTTTCACATCTTACGGAGTCGTGAAGGGCCAGGCAAAGACAGATGGAAAGGCTAAGACTGAGGGCTGTTAGGTGCCCCTGCATTTTTGGTGTGAACTCTGGGAGGTATCTGTTTCCATTCCTCCAGACTCATTGACCAACAACATTTAAAAACAATGACAGTTCCCAGACATCCTGGTGATATGAGGGATCTCTTAAGCATGCCCTGGAGTCTTCATGGCAAAGAGATGAAAACTTCAATTGTCTGAGCTTCTGTCCCCCTCCCCCCCTTCAATTTAGTAAGTATGGAAAGTAGGGAGTTGGAAGACTGGCAGATTAGAGAACTGGCAATAATTTATTTATTTCTCACATTTTCATGCTACCCTTCCTCCAAGCAAGGAGCGCTGGGTGTTGTACATGGTACCTTCCCTCCTTTTGGACTCACAGCAACCCTGTGAAGTTGAGGTGAGGCTGAGAGGCAGGAAGCTTCATGGCTGAGAAGAACTTTGAACATGAATCTTCCAGATCTAAGTTGAACTCGCAAACCACTGCATGTATTGGCAACCTTCAGTCTCGAAAGACTATGGTATCGCGCTCTGAAAGGTGGTTCTGGCACAGCGTCTAGTGTGGCTGAAAAGGCCAATCCGGGAGTGACAATCCCTTCCACACCGGGAGCAAGTGCAGTCTGTCCCTGGTCTGTCTCCCTGGCTATGGGCCTTCCTTCTTTGCCTCTTAGCCTCAGACTGTTGGCAAAGTGTCTCTTCAAACTGGGAAAGGCCATGCTGCACAGCCTGCCTCCAAGCGGGCCGCTCAGAGGCCAGGGTCTCCCACTTGTTGAGGTCCATCCCTAAGGCCTTCAGATCCCTCTTGCAGATGTCCTTGTATCGCAGCTGTGGTCTACCTGTAGGGCGCTTTCCTTGCACGAGTTCTCCATAGAGGAGATCCTTTGGGATCCGGCCATCATCCATTCTCACGACATGACCAAGCCAACGCAGGCGTCTCTGTTTCAGCAGTGAATACATGCTAGGGATTCCAACACGTTCCAGGACTGTGTTGTTTGGAACTTTGTCCTGCCAGGTGATGCCGAGGATGCGTCGGAGGCAGCGCATGTGGAAAGCGCTCAGTTTCCTCTCCTGTTGTGAGCGAAGAGTCCATGACTCGCTGCAGTACAGAAGTGTACTCAGGACGCAAGCTCTGTAGACCTGGATCTTGGTATGTTCCGTCAGCTTCTTGTTGGACCAGACTCTCTTTGTGAGTCTGGAAAACATGGTAGCTGCTTTACCGATGCGCTTGTTTAGCTCGGTATCGAGAGAATGAGTGTTGGAGATCGTTGAGCCAAGGTACACAAAGTTATGGACAACCTCCAGTTCATGCTCAGAGATTGTAATGCAGGGAGGTGAGTCCACATCCTGAACCATGACCTGTGTTTTCTTCAGGCTGATTGTCAGTCCAAAATCTTGGCAGGCCTTGCTAAAACGATCCATGAGCTGCTGGAGATCTTTGGCAGAGTGGGTAGTGTCAGCTGCATCGTCGGCAAAGAGGAAGTCACGCAGACATTTCAGCTGGACTTTGGATTTTGCTCTCAGTCTGGAGAGGTTGAAGAGCTTTCCGTCTGATCTGGTCCGGAGATAGATGCCTTCTGTTGCAGTTCCAAAGGCCTGCTTCAGCAGGACAGCGAAGAAAATCCCAAACAAGGTTGGTGCAAGAACACAGCCCTGCTTCACTCCGCTTCGGATGTCAAAAGGGTCTGATGTGGAGCCATCGAAGACAACAGTGCCCTTCATGTCCTTGTGGAAAGATCTGATGATGCTGAGGAGCCTGGGTGGACATCCAATCTTGGGGAGAATCTTGAAGAGGCCGTCTCTGCTGACCAGGTCGAAAGCCTTTGTGAGATCTATGAAGGCTATAAAGAGTGGCTGTCGTTGTTCCCTGCATTTCTCCTGCAGTTGTCTAAGGGAGAATACCATATCAGTGGTGGACCTGTTGGCTCGGAATCCACACTGCGATTCTGGATAGACGCTCTCTGCAAGTACCTGGAGCCTCTTTAGTACAACTCGGGCAAACAGCTTTCCTACAACGCTAAGGAGAGAGATGCCGCAGTAGTTGTTGCAGTCACCCCTGTCACCTTTGTTCTTGTACAACGTGATGATGTTTGCATCCCTCATGTCTTGAGGTACTCCACCTTCTCTCCAGCAGAGACAGAGGATTTCATGCAGCTCAGTGACGATGATCTCTTTGCAGCATTTTAGGACTTCAGAAGGGATGCTGTCTTTTCCAGGTGCCTTGCCAAAGGCAAGGGAGTCCAGGGCCACGTGAAGTTCTTCTAGGGTTGGTTCACTGTCAAGCTCTTCCAGCACAGGCAGGCACTCAATGTTGTTCAGTGCTTCTTCGGTGACTACATTTTCTCTGGAATATAGCTCAGAGTAGTGCTGCACCCAGCGTTCCATCTGCTGCGCCCGATCCTGGATGACCTCGCCTGTGGCAGACTTCAGAGGGGCAATTTTCTTCTGTGTTGGACCTAGGGCCTGCTTGATACCGTCATACATCCCCTTGATGTTGCCAGTGTCAGCTGCTATCTGCTATCTGCTATCTTGGAGACATCCAAGATCAAAGCACTGGCACCAGCTCGACCTGATCCTCACCAGACGCTCCAGCCTTCCCAGCATCAAGATCACACGCAGTTATCATGGTGCTGCCTGCGATACTGACCACTCCCTGGTGTGCAGCAGAGTGAAACTGCAAACAAAGCGACTGTATCACACGAAAAAGGAAGGAAGACCTCGCATTGATACCAGCATGACCCGGGATCAGAGAAAAGTGGAGGAATTTGCACAAGCGCTTGAGGAATCTCTTCCAGGCCCGGCCGACGCAAACGCATCCAACAGATGGGAAGATTTCAAGAATACCGTTTACAACACCGCCTTGTCCATATTCGGCAAAAAGACCAACAAGGCGGCAGACTGGTTTGAAGCCCACTCTGAGGAGTTGACACCAGTCATTGAGGAAAAGAGGAGAGCTCAAGCAGCATACAAGGCCTGTCCCAGTGAGCGCAACCTGCAGGTCCTCCGAACTGCTCGCAGCAAAGTCCAACAGACTGCCAGGAGATGTGCTAACGACTACTGGCTCCAGCTCTGTTCCAAACCACTGCACCAATCTGGTTTTCACTATACGATCCTGGTTCCATTTAAGGGTTCTCTCAGGCTAGTTCCTTTTTTCTTTCAAGAATTCCATGAAAATGACTTTGAAAATCCCACCCCATTCCAAGTCTAAATGGGTAGGTTCAGCCCACTTCTAGCAAGCATCAAAAATAAGTGAATAGTCAGCATGGCTGTAAAACCGAGTGCGAAAACACAATTTTTATACATAAACTTTATTACATTCCCCAAGCTCTTCCAACTTTTTAAACATCATTTTTCCTTTCCACTGAGGCAAGTCACTCATAACAATATTGTGAGTGACAAAAAAGCAAAAAAAAGCAAAGCAAAGCTTTTCTACTTTGACAACATTTATTGTTCAGTAATTTGTTCTAAGACAATAAGGGAGATGCAAATTCTTGAGAGGCATATTAATCTGTAGGTCAAACAATAACAAAATATTGAAAAACTGTCTTAATGATTTTTTTACCTTGCCGTCGAAAGGCTCTGCAATTCCGTGGAGGGATGTTGGTGATCCCATAAAACAGGAGAATAAAGTGGTTTATTAAATGCCACCGAGGCTCTGAAATTGAATTTGTTTTATATCATGCAGAAGTGTGGATGCAGTTGATTATTTACAACATGTTCATTTTTAAAAGGTCCCTGTTCTGATGTTCTGCATCTTGTCATTTGTCCCAAGTCCCTCCCCCCCCCCACTCAATTGGACATATATTACAGCTGCACCTTCATTGGCAGCTGTGTTAGATATTACAATTCATTCACAAATCTTACTGTGTTGTAAGTGCTTTTTAATTAAAATTAAAAGTGAAATGCCACCGAGTGTAATGGAAAGCAAGGACACGCTGTATGCCTGTCAGGTAATGTTCCAGAGGGGTTAAAGCATTAGAGGTCTGTAAAAAATACAAATGACTGACACATCTCGCCTCTGATTGTCAGACAATGTAGGTGAGGATGAAGGGCCCAGTCCTATCCAACTTTTCAGTGCCAATGCAGCCACAAAACAGCCCCAATGTAAGGGAACAAATGTTCCCTTTCCTTGAGGAAACTTCCATGACTGCCTGCCCACTGCAGGATGCAGACCACACCCTGTTGGCATGGCTGCACTGACCCTGGAAAGTTGGATAGGATTGGGCCCTATGTCTCCACAGCTTTCCTGCTCTCCTTAATTGATTTGTGAAAGTCCTGCCTGCTTCTGCTCTTTGGAAGCCAAAGAAGGACTATTGGCATTAGATGTGCCTCACAATGAAGAATGCTTGAGAAAGATGCTGGTGTCATTGTGAGCATGCTGGTACTCAGGTTATGGAAGTTTGCATGGCAAAGGTCTCCACTGATCTAAAACCCTGATCTCTCATCACACTTTGCAAAGTTGCCTGTAGATGTTGTCTCGATTGGCTGAAAATGGTAAGAACAGGAGAGTGGATTTGGTCCCCACCTTGAAACAAATTGAAAATCAATGTGTGCTCTTTCTAATATAAACTAAAAGGGGTCTTGATGCAGTTTGAAATATGGCAGACATGATCATTTGGAGTGCTTGTCAAAAGCCTGCAAATTCCTGTGGATCTGGTGGGAAATTGCAATGTTAGAGGCAGGACAATGAACTTGTTTTCTGTGTTGAAACAAAGGATAAATGGAGAAATGGCGGCCAAAAAAACAACAACAGATGAATCTGAGGATACTATAAATGTGACTCCAACACATTAATTTGTGCTGGAGTGGCCAAACTAGTTCCCTCTCAGTTTAGTCTTGTATTGGACTGTAACTTTATTGGACTGTAACTGTATTGGACTGCATTGGACATTGTAACTTTCACAGCAGTCCAGCTCCTGTTTTTAGGTACCCAGCCCAGGCCAAGCCAATGTGCAAAAATGGGCACAAATTCTACTGCCCCCCAACAAAAACTCACTTTGCAGCACTGCCATACTCTTCACACAGTAAGCAACTGGGTTGAGCCAGGGGAGATGTGTTGTGGCAGAGAATGCCCCGACCCCCTTATCTTGAGCTCCAGTACCACCTTTGCACACTGCTCTGCATAAATAAACAGGACAAGTGGAGCATGCAAGGAAGGGGTTTACCATGCTCTGATCATCTTGTTGTTGTTTTTTAAAAAGGACAGTACAGAAAAAGAAGGTAGCGCCAGAGCTCAAGATAGCAGGCTCTGTTGTGCTGTATTCCACTTCTTGCCTACTCTGGTTGCTTAGTGGGTAAAGATGAGGGTGAATAGGAGGAAGCAGCAGTGGCAGCAGCTTTCCTTCCCCCCCATCAGTGCTAGAGGAAGAGGTGGGGAGTGATAGGCAGAGACATAGCGAAGAGAAAATCCTCATCAGTTCATCACTCCCCTACAATTTGCCACTCAAAGTGGGCATTTCAGTCAGTCCATTAGGTACATCTATATACATCCAAAATAACACAAAGTAGGAACAATATTGTACTATGAGAGAAGCCATAGAAGCACCAACTGCTCAATGAGGGAGAGGAAGAGAAGAAAGAAAAGCCAACAGCATGAAGAACCACCATCACCTCCACATACCACTGCCTCATTTAAGCTGCAATCCTATACACCAGGGGTGGCCAAATCATGGCTTGGGTGCCATACGTGGTTCTTTGACATATAATGTGTGGCTCATGGAAATACGTTGAATAAGCTCCTTTCTGCATCGCAATTAAAATAAAAGGCAAATGAAATATTTTCAAGCTTTGTAATTATATAATTATGTTAAGCAAGTTAAATTATGTTAAGTATCACCCCTGCAATACACACTTACTTTCAGGAGGGACAGCCTAATCCTGAGCTGCCCAGCACATGGAGAACGAAAATGGCTGCCACAGCATCCTGAGTGGGCATCCGCCAGCAGCACCTCAGGGGAAGGAGGCGTTAATCCTCTTTCCCAGGTAAGGAAAGTAGACCCACAATGGGGCTACTCAATTCTGCAGCAGCTCTAGAGCTGCCTCAAAATGAAAGACTTCCATATCAGACCACACAACCCGACATGAAGCTCAGGATCTGGTGGAACTGAGCACCACCAGTCCCGCCCTCCGCCCACCCCACACCCCCTGGAACACTTCCTCCCCACCTTCTCCCCACCTCCCCTGCCCCGGTACGCCTTCCCCCATGCCCCCATCTATCTCTCGGCCACCCGGCGATTCAGGTGACCATGGAGCACCAGCACTGGCACAAGGCCAGCACCGGCTGGTGCTGGGCTAGCTCCCATGTTCGGCTGGTAACCGGGGCTCGCAAACGTGCTTTATGGCGCTTTTGCAACAGTGTGCACTGGCAGTGAGCTGGCACACACTATTTAGGATTTGGCCCTAAGTTTAATTGAATTTGGTGGGACTTACTTCTCAGTAGACATGCATAGGATTGTGCTATGAATACCAACTGCCCTTTGAGGAGGAGGAGAAAATAAGCAAGTATGTTGTATCACCCCACTGTTTCTGTTGCAATTATTTCCCCTTATTCAATTTTATATAAGCTTCTTCTGAGAGCCTGGTAACCTGAAGAGTGGGTGCAAATGCTTTATATAAGTAAAAGTAATTTGAGTCAAAGTTTCAGTCCTGACAAACTGTGGCTCCTGTCTTCCTTGTCTCAGCAACCAAATATAGTGACCGAGAAGTGAAAGCATCTCTGTGTGCCTCATTAATAATCCCCAAAGTGGTCCAGTACTCCTGGGGAAAGATACTTAATGTTAACCTTTTTAAAATGTACTCTTAACAGGCTTATTAGAGATGTGTTGACATTTCCAGAATTATTTACAATGGTGATGTTTCCTTCTAATTGTCGTGTATCTACTTTTTTAAAAAGATAAGCAGCAATTGTTTAATGAAATACAACTTCTGGCGGCTAACATATTCCTATGATTACTTCACTACCATTAGAAAGTAGGAAGAATTTTATATCCTCCATCTCCACTCACAGTAGTACCCTCTTGCCAGCAGCTAGGAGTCACATCCCCACTGATGATCAGGGATAGTGGGTTGGTATTATCTTCCTTGCTCCTTTTCTTTCCACTGCTAGGGAAGATTCATAGTTTAAAAATTAAAGCTTTTGAAGCATCTATCTCCATAACAGTAGAACTTGGGGGAGGGATATGTTGTCCCGTGAAATGACTGGCAGAAGAGCTGAGACATGATGCATATTGAATTAATGGAATTCCCAGTCACAAGATGTGATGATGTCTAGTGGTTTGCATGCTTTAAAATTGGATTAGACAGGTTTGATAGGTCTACCAACAGCAGTTACATATGTAGTTAAGTAAGGTTTCCCAGTTCAGCAGCATCATACACTGTATGTACCTGTTGCTGCGGGAGCCAGCATTGGGTTCTTATGTTTATGTTTGTGGAATTTCAGGGGACATCTAGTTAGGCTCTGTGGGATGTCATGCTGGACTAGAGGGCAGGGCTACTTTTAGATTCATAATTCTTCACACCAAATGATAGCCCAGCTCGTACCCTTAGTCAACAGTGAGGTGCTAACTTCTTCTCTAGGCCAAGGGCCTAATGCTGAGTTTGATACACAGGGATGGGGTAATGCTAGGACTCATTTCTTTCTGAGCAGAAAAAGGCAAAAAGACGCACCTGTGTGTCAATCCACTCTACTATCCTCTGACTGTAGCTAGGCTTGTAGGTGGGAATCCATCAGGGTTCTAAACAGGTACGTCCCATGTGAGCAGCCATAATGTGTGGCCAGTCTATAAGATCTTTAGCAGCAAAAGATTTAGACCGCAATCCTGCACGGAGTTAAGCTGTGTAAATCCCACTGAGTAGATTTTACTGGATTTAAGTAGACCCTAGGCAGCATTTCAGCCTTAGTTTACAGTGGGAAAAGCTCACACACATAGTTCTCTAGTATCAGACTGGGATGGGAGGTTACAGGGAGTTGCATATCCAGTCTTTAAGGAGCTGTAGGTTGCATCCCGTCGTGCTGTGTGTATAAATGTGTAAGGGATGGGGGAGTATGTTTAAAGCCAGAGAAATGTGTGTGTGTGTGTGTGTGTGTGTGTGTGTGTGTGTGTGTAAAACCTATACTTCTTGTAGTAATTATTCTTTACCTCCTTAACAGAGCATCCATTCTGCTTCCAGCAGGCCATCTAAACTCATATGAATGGAACCAGAATACATCTGTATAAGTCAATGTGTTAATGTTTAATGGAATAACTTTGCCTGGTAAAGTATTGCTCCTTTATGTATATGTGTTTCTGAGAAACAATAGTCCAAAAGTGCCTTATTAAAATGAAAGATTGCCCATTCGTATAATTACAAGAACAGGAAGTCTGGTAGAGAACCCCCCACCCATTCTTTGGCTAAATTTCATTGACCTCCTGGAAAAAAAAAATCTAAATTATTATTGCATCTCAAGAGGAGGGCTTTGCTTTTGCACATATGTTAGTCATTTATTTTATTTTATTTTCCACTTGGTTGAGCTGTGGTGGACTAATAACTAGATGCCTGCACTTCGACGGTCAATCCACTTTAGGTTTTCTTGAAAGAACTTGATAATAACTGTTGCCATTTTCCCGTTGGAACATTGTTCTGCATAGCTGGGCAAAATATTATAAGAGTCTAGCTTTTGTTTGAATTTCCAAATGACCCTCTATAACGCCTGCACATCAGATCAATGGCATTTTACAGATAAAAATATATACAGTACTACAAAACAGAGAAAAGTTTGGATTATCAAGGCTTCTTGTGGCAATGTTTATATCAACTTACTCATATGTATATCTGTACATATTTAATGCAGTTCCCCAAGAAGGAGCAGCTGACTTCAAGGAGAGGATATTATGGAGCCAAAGTTAGACACACTGAAGAACTGGTTGAAGGGTGATTGTTAGAGGTGTTCTTAAACAGGTTTTATTTGTTCACACATTTTGCTTTTTCCCCAAGGAGGAAAAGTGCAGAAAGTGGTGTTATGTGTTTTTATTCCAAGGGCACATTTTTATAAATTATAATCTTTGGAAAGTGTACTAGGTAGGTGATATAGATGGTATAGTGTCAGCAGATGCAGCGATAGTCATTACCCATTCACACACCCCCAATGTCCAACCTCTTATTTATTTATTTCTATTTCTCCACAGATTTCCCAGTTTATTTTTTTACAGATTTCAGGATGGGTTTATTTTTGTTTGTTTGTTTTACATAAACAGGAAGTGCAGAAACTGGTGTTATGCGTTTTTATTTTTTTATAAAAAAAAAAAAAAAATCACACCTCTAATCATATACAAGTTAAGTCTCCTTATTTGCAAGGGTTCCATTCCTAGAACTCACATGGATAGCAAAAATTGCATTAAAGCAAATCTATTTAAAAAACAATGTCCCTTTTCTAGGCAATTTAAAAACAACCTTTGAGATGTAAGACAGGCAGACAATCATTAGGCATCAATCTCCCTCCAGGCGCCTAGAAAGGCTTCACTCTGAGCCAGTGAACTCCTCCCTTCATCAATGCAAAGAGATTATCTTTCTTTCACATGCTCAGGGAGAAGGGAGGGGTTGCTTTCCTTATGAAGCTGTTCTAAGTGCCTAGAGAGAGAATGATTGAAGGTCAGCCAGCTGCCCTCTCTTACATTGTTGGCTATTGTTACATTGGCTATTGTTAAATGACTTTTCCCCTTTAATTTAAAGGGTCCTTCTCATCATGTTGAGATAAAACCGCAGGTAAAAAAATCTGCAGATAATTAGGTTATACCTGTATATCACGTTGGTTCTCAACCCTTGAAAACTCATAGCTGAACATCTCAACAAGCATTTTGGTGTCACTGCACTGTTCCTTTCTGGAGGCCTATGACATTAGCAAGCTCATCTGAAAAAGAAACATTAAAATTAGACACCGTCAATACAACATTTATGTAAACAATTAAAAATAATTAGTATTAGAGATGAATTCATATTCAGAAATTCCTTGACCCCAAAATGGCAGAAATGACACTAAACACATTCTCATATTTGATATGGAAATCACCATAACCATCTGTATGTGTTATCCATATTGGCATGTATATACGTTTCATGATAGCTTCCTATCTGAAACTGATGTACAAGTGATACCTGATGTGATAACTGATGTACGATACCTATAGTCCTGTAAAGAAATTCTTATCTTGCAGTCTTTTGTTCCATCTAGCACCTAATGGTTTGAGTTCTTTCTAGGCAAATTCACATGAATGACTTTCTTTGACTCAAAAATTTACAGATTCCTACCCAGTCTACCCATGGAAATGAGTGGGGGTGTCCTTTGCCTGATTCCAGCCTGCACAAAGCATGGGGTGATGCAACCTGATTAATACTTGATGAAGGGCAGTTCGCATGAGGCATCTGTCCCTCGACATTCCAAGACTAGAACAACTTGAGACTCAGTCCAATCATGATAGTCTGGGATTAGCTGGTTGCCATTAGGACCAGCTAGGAATGTTTTGCTTATACCTGATTGGCTGGTTTTTTGTGTTCTTTCCCCAGACTACCTTTAAGATGTGGTCTTTAGCCAGGGTGACTATGACGTAAGTGCAGTACTGGGCAGGGAGTACGAGTAGGGAATTGGTGTCTACCCTGAAGTAAGTGGGAGATTTGGTGTCTACCCTTAAGTCAGAGGGAGAACCAGAATCAGCCTCAAGAGGATGTCTAGCATGCGGGCTTGGGGCTGGTGGCCCTCTCAGGCTTGAATTAAGATGTCTATCTAAAGTGCTTTCTGACTTGGGGTAGGTGGAGCAATTTGGCTTCCTTGACTCCCTTTCCTGGGGTTGGCATTGAAAAGCTGGGTTGCAAAGAGGCGACCTCAGGTTGGAGCCAAGGTGGTGTCATCTAAGGGAGTCGGGATAGGTTAGCGTCTCTTGCATGCAATGGGAGAGACAATTGTGTCAATAGGACCCACTGCAGTTGTAAAATTATCAGTTCTTACACATTGAGGGTGCAATCTTAACCCTTTATGTCAGTGCTTTCCAGCACTGACATAAGGGCAATGCAGCTCTGAGGTCAGGGAACAAACATTCCCTTACTTTGAAGAGGCCTCCATGAGTGACACCCAACTGCAGGATGCAGCACATGTCCTATTGACACCGCTATGCAGTGCTGGAAAGCACTGACATAAGGGGTTAGGATTGCACCCTAAATCACATGAACTTCTGTCTTTTGTGGTGGATACCTGGAAGCTTCTCTCTCTCTCTCTCTCTCTCTCTCTCTCTCACATGCACGCAGGTACATACCTACCTTCCATATAGACTGTGGGGCAAAATTCTTATATTCTTATGACAAAATGTCATGCTCACATTTTTATTTTGACATAAATTTTCACTTCTAGGCATAGAGTGCAAAAATTGATGTAGAAAATACCTATTTAAACACCATTGGTTTCAAACACCTTTGATGTTTTGGGACAGTTGGCTGTGTGTGTGTGAGTGGCTTCACTGGAATCCTTCTACTTCCATTTTAAATCCTCTCTTAGAAATTGCCATTTATACCACAAACAATCTTTTCCTTTAAGTCAACCAGTGCATCCTCATGGGTGCTTGTTGCTAATGGAGACAGCAATACCACTCTAGCTAGGATTTAATACATTTCACACACAGATCCATCAAGTGCACTATTTCCTCAGCAAAAACAGAACTTTGACTTTTTTCGCAACTCTTGACACATCATCACTCATAATGGGGACTGGCTTCTGGGGATCGTGGGCATACTCATGTGCAGAGATTGGTAGTGCCTTGTTTGCAAATTGATAAACAGACACTATTTATAGCTTTCAAGTAGCAAAACTCCATACGGAATCATGTGAGAACCATCACAGCAAAAGTGCCATTGTTGATTATCTGGCAATGATTGTGCTTCCTATGTCTTTAAAGTATGCAGCAAATGGCTATGTTTCTTTTTCTTTTGTAGTCAATAAATACACACACATATTTTAACAGTAAATGTAACTACCAAGGCCATTTGTTTCGGACCAGTAAATTATGGATCCAAAGAACAAATTAGCTTGTCCAGGAGCTCTGTTCTGCCTCAGAAGCCCACCTTTGATTCTGCCCACTGGGTACTTGAGAGAGGGTCTTTTTCAGTTGTGGTGCTCAAGATTTGGGACAGCACCCCCAAGGAGGGATGCCAGATCCCTTCACTGCCTTCTTTTAGAAGAGCAGTGAACACTGTTTTATTCCAATGGGCCTTCCCAGATTTGTGTTTCAATCAGGTTAAAAACTATTGTTGCTATTGTCTAGTATTATACTCCTGCATTAACTGATGTTGGCTGCAATCCTAACCACACTTTCCTGAGAGTAAGCTCCATTGAACAAAACAGGACTTACTTCTGAGTAGACCTGGTTAGGCTTGTGCCTGTTGTTTGGATTTGACAGTTTTATTAGTTGTATATTGGAATTTGTGTTTTAACAGCTCTAGTTATGATGTTTAGCCACCCCGAAATAACAACCATAGGAAATAATGTGCACATCCAGTAAGATATATTAATATGTAACATGATATGCTAGGCAGAGAGGTAGTGACTTGCTCAAAGTGATTAAATGAATAATCTTTGCTAAGAAGCAAGTTCCATTATGTGCAGTGGAGCCTACACCTGGGAAAGTGTGTACAGGATTGCAACCTAAGTGAGCAGGTGGGTCCCTGCAGTTTTAAATCTAGGTCTTCCCAACACTACAACTGATCCTTAAGGGGGTAGCGCCCCAAAAGAAGGTTGGGAACCACTACTTTAGGTGTTTTGGAATATGGTCTTGATTTTTCATGCTCTTGCAAATGTTTTAACTGGCTGTTTTAACCCATTTCTTTAATGGGTGAATGTACTTTAGCTGCTTATTTCATTATGTTTTTCATTGTCTTAGTATTTTTGTGAGATAAATTTATTGATAAGGCAGGATATCAGTTCTTAAAATAACTACAATAAATCAGTGACAGACTGATTGAGAGGAGACCTGGCTTATATGATTTACAGTCTAATCTTATCCTGCACTGGAACAGGCAGGCAGACTGGCCTGCACTGTGTGCAGCGCAGGGTAGAAGGTGGCTGCCATGTAAATCAGAGTAGGGCATACATTTTCCCTTATTCCACGTTGTGAAGCAGCCACCCCAATGGGGCTACTTGGATTTGATCTAGTGATTTCACTGGCTTAGAACCAAGCGCGGTGTAATGCCAGGCAGGCCAGGAAAGAGGTTAGGATACAGCTTAGGTTGCTCAGAGCAGTCCCACCCCCCTCCTGGACTTATTCCGCCCACCTGCCAGTCCTCTATCGGCCCTCCCCTGTCTTGAAACACCTCCATTCCATCTTCTCCTGCCTTGCCTTGCCCTCCCCCACCCCATTGATGGGTCTGGATTGCACCTTTATCTCTTAAAAACAAACAAAAAATACAGGAGATGAAAAGAATCATAGAAACATACTAAAGAATCACAGAAACAGACCAAGAACCTGCATGATTGGACATTGACATGCAGTAGCAGAGCCAGAGGGGGCGGAGCTTAAGTGCTACATGACTCAGAAACTCACTGTGTAAGCCACCGCTCCCCCTCAATCCCACGGCCATTCCAAGGAGCAAAAGCATCTTCTCTGTGTTGCTTTCACACACACCCCCGGACAGGCTCCAAAAGCGAGTGGGAGGGGCAACTTACCAGTGAGTTTTGGAACCATGTGGCACTTATAGCTCCGCCCCCCCCTCTGGCTCTGCTACTGTTCACATGGAAGGTTTGGTACACACCGGAAGTGCAGTGGAAGCTACTGTTCTCCATAAACCTTTTTCAACACCTTCCTGACTGTCTGTAATGTATGTACTGGAACGCTCTTTACAAAACAGAGAGCATTTTCAGATTTTCAAAGCACCAAATATTGAATGCTATCCATGTGGAAGTACAATGACCTCGAAAAGACACAAGGGTGATGTATGTTTTTAGCAAAAATCAGGACAGCAAATTGGCCACATGTCTCCTCTTCTATTCCTCTTTTTCTCCGTAATGTACATGAAAAATATCATTAGTAAATGGAAGCAAACCCAGATTTCTTATCACACTTAATTACTGCTGATTCACAAATGGAGTTTTAAGGATCTTTTCTCCAAAAATAATAACAAGAGCAATTGGTTTTTGAATGATAGGTTTCTGAACATCTGTGTCTTCACAACAAAATCTGACCGTTAGGGAGCTACGGTTTCTCTGTAGTTGCTGAGAAAACAATGCTAGCTCACGCCAAGAATCAATTAAGCCGAGGAGACAGTTCCATCTCCTTGTTTCCTGGGAAGAGAACAGGTGTTTAATAATTTACATAAATTATGCAAAATCTAAAGCATTTACAGTAACTAAACACTTAGCAACAGACATGAACTGGGAGGTACATTTGTTGATGATGTTCTGCATTATTACAGCGGCGCCTGCTACATTTCCACAGATATGGGTCTGTTGGGCTTTCCATTATGCCCCCTATTTTTTGAGAGAGAGAAGTATAATTCAGTCTTGATTGAATTTTCGGTTTAGCATCCGAAGGCTCAAGATCATTGGCCAAGACTTCGTTTTTTGAACAAGAAACGCCAGATTTTCCTTGGGGTGGGGAGATGGGGGGTGGGGGGCAATCAACTTTACTTTGATTTACCCCAATGTTTCTCAAGGTTTGTCCTCCGCTGTACCACTTCACATGGTCCATCTGTTCAAAGTATGAAGTAACTGGCAATTGCCAGTTACATCATTGCCAATTAATTCTGGGTTGGGAGGCCAGATGTGACGCAACAGCAATAAGAGGCTCAGGGTGAACAGGAAGGCTTTTTTTGAGTGTGTAAAAGCATGCTTTGGAGCTCTGCCTGTCGAGCCAAGCCTTCTACTGCTGTTTGTTGTGTTGCGTTCCTGGTTTCACTGCCATGTGGCAGGTGTCCAGAGGTCCTATGAGTACCACCAGACACCACCTTAAGTACCACTGGTGGTACACGTACTACTGGTTGAGACACAGTGATTTACCCCATTACTTTAATATTCTGTTCAACACAATCCACTTAAGTTGCTACTTAAACAGTTTATATATGTATCACATAGGGCATTGGGATATCTGGGGGGGGCGTCAGAGGGAAAATGCCCCGGGGCACCTCCCCAGAGGGGGAAGTCACAACTCCCCTGCCATTTTTTTGGTTTGTTTTTCTTCAGGTCTGTTTACAGGGCCATAGAAGGATGTTTTAGGCCTTCTGAGGGCTGGAGAGGCTGCACATTGGCTCCTGAGCCCCCAGAAAGCATTCTGAAGCTTCCAGAAGGCCTAAAAACATCACTTCCAGTTTTCACCCAAAGTGATGTTTTAGGTCTCCCAGACCCCATGGCAGGCGACATTTTTCAGTCCTGGCCCTAGGTGGCACACGGACCAGGATTGCAATTAACGCAGGGCCCAATCCTGTCCAACTTTCCAGTACTTATGCAGCCATGTCAGTGGGGTGTGTACTGCATCCTGCAGTGGGGGGCAGTCACAGGGACCTCCTCCAGGTAAGGAAATGTTTTATCTCTTTCATTGGGGCTGCACTGTGGTTGTATTGGCACTGCAAGGTTGGACAGAATTGAACCCTTAATAAGGTCAACTTGCTTCTGTTAGCAGGGACAGCGTTCATGTGAAACACTCTTTTTGGGTGTATTTGCATTGGCCAAAAGTTTGGCAATTTGGTACTGCTTCAATCCCGAATTATCTCAAATCTTATGTAATCAAAGGGCAAAACATCACTGGAGTTGTAGAGTTTTGGCAAACCCACAAACCAGTAAGAAGACAAAATGTGAACATATATTTGTCTTATTCTGGATCACATAGCTCACATGCATTTTAGTCCACCTAAAATGACCTCCAGCAGCTTTTCAATATTTCTTGGTAGCTGAGAGCCTGTGGGGAATCAGGGGCAGGCTAACTGAAGAAGCAACCCAAGTGGTGGGCAATGTTGTGCTGTCAGCAATGTTCCGTGAAGTGGACTGCAATGGAATAAGTTCCTAGCAGTTCCTTTGCAAATGTTCCATAATGTGGTCTGTAATTTTTGCTACTTTGCATGATTTATTCTGCACGTACAAATCTGTGGCAATAGAAAAGGACCCTTGCAGAGATGATGCCCATCGCTTGTTCTTCCTCAGCCACTCCTCTGGTTGTGACATTTCTGCAAGTTTTCCCCACCGACTTTTGAGCCTGACTGTACAACTAAAAGGGCTGAAATCTATTATAGTGCTATAGAATCATTTATGGTCTAGATTTGGCCTCTTGCACTTGGAGGAGCTCAGACAATTATCTTCTCAACTTAGGAAGATTCACGATGACAATCGTTGAGAATTCGGTACCGAGGGTCAGAATGAGGTTCACTTGAATGTTGGTTGCTTCAGCAATTCTGCATGAACGGTTTATTAGACACACTGGCAGAGGCCCAACAGGCCCAGGAAAGGCTGGCAGGAATAGACCTGCATAGCTAAAGCCTCATCAGTGGGATATATGAAGGACGTTGACTCAGATCTATGGAAACCAGCTAAGGCCAATGATATTTTTCAGGGAAGACAAATGATGCTGCAAAATAAATAAATAAATAAATGAATAAATAAATAAATAAAATTTCCCATCCTAATAGAAGGTGGTGCAATGAGGAAAGCAGATAATCTCAGCTGGTCCTAATGGCATTCTAATGGAGATTTCCTTGATTCCCCTACAGCATGTTGCTGACTTGGCAAATCCCTAATTGCAGGCCCTCCGGGCAAATGGTACATTTTAGCTTTCTCAACTACAGATATATGTGCATGTATAATTCAGTTTTTTCCACCCAGGATTTTAAAAAGGGGCCATGGTAAATGTCACATGAATACCAACAGCAGCAAGGAAATATCTAGCCGGTACTGCTGACATTCAACAGACGTGCCCTAAGCTACTATAATGATCATATAGAGTTAAAATATATATTTAAAATACATGTAGGCAATGGAATTATATTTTCTAGGATTTATAGAAAATAAATTTATTTATTTATTTTCTATAAATCATTCACAATGTCCTCGTTTCGGGATAAATAGGAATTTGTTTGCAGTTTTGGTAGGTGCAAGAAGGTCCCAGTCCTTATTTCCTTAGAGCACACAGAGAGAGAGAGAGAGAGAGAGAGAGAGAGAGAGAGTACTACCTAGGAAAACTGGTTACTACAACTGGATGTTTTGGTCTGTGCCTTTGATGATATAATATCACAACTGAGCAGCATTTTAGTTTTCCCTTGTAAACCATAAATCACATAGTCACAGAGAACATTAGGGAACCTACAGAGCTGGTGTTTCCCAGGAGTGATCCCCTAGATGTCTTGTTTTTGATATTCATTTAGATTTTTACACACACACACACACACACACACACCTGGATAATGGCTGTTTGATAATGCATTGCTTTTGTGGCAGCTGGCCCCAAAGCAAAATTTAAGAATGTAATGAAGATTCACGCAAATGTAATGAAGATAAACAAAGGTAATGAGTGCAGGAACTGCTGATACTACTAGATTCCTGTATACCGGTGGAACACCTGTACATCAGTTTACTGATAATCTCACTGGGGTGGGTTGAGCAAGACGCTGACCTCCAGCCTCATCCTACAGGGGCCCATAATACAGCATTGTTGTTGTAATGATTGCCAACTGACCAGGAACAAAACATGCAACAGCTCTTCTTTTCATTTGTGTGAAGCAATAATATGTCTTGCTTTAACCAAACGCTATAAGCAGAAAGCCTATAATAGTAAGACAAGCAGGCAGGCAGCCTGCAGGCTGGAAGAAGGACTAAGAGTGAACATTAACCTCCTGCTTCCTGTTAATGATTGCTCTTAGTCTCCACTCTAAGAGCAATCTTAGAGTGCTAAGAGCAATCTAAGAGCAATCTTAGAGTGCAAGCTGCCTGCCTGCTTGTCTTGCTATAAGCTTTCTTTTTAAAGCAAGGCACATTATTGTTTTATGCAAATGTAATGAAGATTTAAAACAGTGATAGGTGCAGGGGGGCATAGGGAACCACAGAGATAGGGTTCTTTCTTATCTGCTGTTTCTGGTATCCATGAGGGAGGGGGAACACATCCCTTGTGGATACCGGGGGATGCTTGCATTTGATTTAAGACTTCCAGTTCATAGCTTAGCTTCTTACAGCCCAATCCTAACCAACTTTCCAGGGCTGATGCAGCCATGCCAGCGGGGTGCATACTACATTCTGTGGTGGTGGTGGCAGTCACGGAGTCCTCCTCAAGGTGAATGCTTGTTCCCTTACCTCAGAGCGTTGAGGCTGCATCAGCTCTAGAAAGTTGGTTAAGATTGGGCTGTCACGACACCTCGGTTTCATCATGGGGAGAGGAATCTCATTTTTAATTGTTCTTTCAGGTAGTGTAGATTCTGTGGGGGCTATTTCAAAGAAATGCTTCTTCACTGAGGCGTTGCAGCCCTAGCGCGGTTGTGTCTAAGTTCAAGCACATGTAACTGAAACAATTGCACGTTCCTTCTCATATTACCACTGCACCCATTCCTTTAGTTCCCTTTGTTGTTTCTTTGGTGCTTATCTAGATTGTAAGCATCTTGGAGTAGGATCTGGGCCTCTCATTCTGTGTAAAGCAGCATGCATGATATCCTTATAATTTTAATAGATCCCTAATATCACAGCATCTCAGTCCACCAAGGGAAAGGGCAAATACTAGTACACTGAAGATGGTCTGCATCACATATACAGCTGCCTTAGTACAGTCAGTTTAGTGCAGTATTGTTTACACACTGCATGACAGGAGCACTAGAGCTCCAGGCCACAGGTGCCATTCCACATTAAGATAGCAGGGATTTCACCAGAGAGAGCCAATACGTAAAGCAGCAGCTCTAGCACTGAACTACAGCCAGTGGCATTGCTCAGGAGGTGCTGGGGGGATGCGTGCCACACCAGGTGATGCGCATGGGGGTGGGTGACACCACTACTGGCCCAAATTTTTAAAATCTTGATATTTTGGAATAATACCATCATGTTATATATCATCTGATGTCTAATTTCATGCAGAATACAGTGAAACAAACCACACTGAAATACCTCTATTCTATCAAAAGTTATAGCAAAAAAAAACAACAACAATGGGGTGATGGTGCATTACCATCCCCACCACCTGAGGCAGTACCCCACCCATTGCATGGGAGGAGGTCCATCATGGGGGTGACATGCTGGCCTCCTGCTCCGGGAGATGCAAACCCTAGGTGACGCCACTGACTACAGCTCTTCTCTATGGACTATACCTTCTTTGGGGATTTTTTTTCTTTGCAAGCCCTAAAGCTAACTATTTTGTATTCCCATGCAGATGTGCCCTTACTCAGCAAGCACATTGACTCACCCACTCCTCCCCTACTTCCTCCTGGATGCTGGTTTTTGCACAGTATGTATAATACGAAAAAGAGTGAGACCTGCCCAAATATTGTTTCAATCATGGCAATGTGTTGCTTTGACCACATTCTCATCTTGTGTGGAGAGAAGGCGCATAAAATGGATCTGCCAGATGGGGTGGTCCTGTGCTAAACGAAACCAAACAAAAAACCCTTTATCTGTGTGCTACCACATAATTGCCTTCCCACCTGTGAGCCATTGGGTAGGACCAATACATCATCGTGGGTGTCTCTGTAACTACAGGAGACTGATCCACGACATGCCCAGTCATCGCACTGGAGGATTTATAAGAATTGCCTATTCTGTTTGGTTTCAGTGACACAACCAACAAAGTCCACATGAACTTTATGGAACAGCACACACTCTGCTCACTCTTTAATGCCTTCCCCGCAGAACTGCTTTCTATCAAATTTCATTTCAGCTGGAGCCACAATGTGGAGAGATTACGGTGTCAAACCCTTTGCAGCAGTTGGGAAACTGCGCACAGATTTGGGAGCATGCACCATAAAGTTCCTGAAAATAACTTCAGATACCATCAGGGATTTACAATAAGGTAGAATTTAGTTTTGTATGTCTCTTAGATTCCAGATAATGGCTCAAATCAACAGGCTTATTATTGAGCAAGCTGCAGAGGGTTGCATCATTTAATTCTGGGGATATTATGTTTGCATGCTGCTGGTACCTGGAGGCCAGGAAAGGCAGGAACCAGTAATAACTTGTGTCCCCCACTCTCCCCAGCCTAAGAGATCATAATCTAAAACTATTCAGGCAATTTAGAATAGTCTCAAGCAAAATGGACTCTTGCAGGATGTTCATTATCTAAACTTGCTTTTTCTGAATCGTCTGTCTTCTCCTGTTAGTTTCATGTCATTATTAAAACTTTTAAAACTGGACACAATACAAGGTATTTTTTTTCCCCTGCAGTACTCAAAGAGAATGTGGCAATAGTGCCTCATGGCCCAATTCTATGTAGCGGAAAATGTGTTCTGTCAGCGCATGCTGTCGAAAAAAGCATCACAAAGGGCTTTGCGACACTGCAGAGAGGGGTGTGCAGGCGGCAAGACCGGAGCCTTCCTGTGCATGCCAGCGGCCATCTGGACACCTGAAAGTCCAGGTAGGTTTGGTGCAGGTGGAGGGTGGGGAGTGGTGGTATGGGGAGAAGATAGAGCAAAGCACAGGCAGACTGGGCCCAGGAGGGAAGTAGGATCAGCAGTACTGGCCCATGCTGTACCCAAACTTCCTGAAGCTGATCCGCCTTCACAGTTCAATGTGGACTTGTGTGCCAGCACTATATCTAGTGCAGGTCTAAGCTGACCCATTGTGGCTACTGGGGCTTACCCTGGGGCAAGGGGACAAATGGAGGAAAGCTCCAGCAGCCAAAAAGATACAACGGTAGCCATGCTGGAGCCACTGCATCACGGCATGGGGATTTAGATGGGATTGGGATGTAAGAGACAAACCTGCAGATCAGGTTGTCTCTGATTCAAATCTCACATCTGCTATAAACTCACTAGATTAATAAGCTACTTTTCATTCAGCCAACCCACACCCCAATCTGCGCACCACTTGAATTCAAGTAACTCTCATTAGAAGGCCTTTAATCAAACTCTTGGCTTTGGGCCTTACAGAGCTACAATCTGAATAGACAGCACTGGGCTACATGGACCAATGGTCTGACTCACTATGAGCCAACTTCCTGTGTTCGCTTGCATGGTTTAGTGTCCACTTTCTGTATTAGGGATAAAGCTGTCCATTGCACTTAAAGGCGTTTTGTACCAGAACTTGTCAAGAAAGGAAACAAAATCATTCTCTAGTTCAGGAGCTCTAGGGTGCCTTCAGAAGCTCTATGCAAGTAGAGGCCAAACCATTGTCATTGTCAACAAATGTCCCATGCTTGGCTAGTCCTGCCTTCCTTGTATGGGCATCACTTTAACTGGTAGGTGTTCCATTGCTATTTGCCCCATTTGTTACAGAAGCCATAGGATTAGGCATCAGGGCTTACCCACCATTGCTCGCTATTTGGAGCAGTCTCATTTTGCAATGATGTTTTTCCCCTTCTGGATTGTTGAGAAAGTTTATATAAAAGTACAGTTGGCTGTTGTTGAAAAATGTCTGAACTTGGGAGGGGGGTGAGAATGAGAGAGAGAGAGAGAGAGAGAGAGAGAGAGATGGACCTCTCCGGCTACTGCCTTCATTATTTATGTCACAAGCTCTTCTGGAGGAGGATTTGGTTTTATGCCTAGTATATCTCATGGCTCTGGAGTGCAATGCACAGTCACAACACTATATAAATAATAATAGTTCAATTTTCCAAAAGCTTTCCCCCTCCTTAAGTTTGGATGACTCAGCAGCAGATAGGTATTAAATGTCATCCTTGTTGTGGGCTGATGCCTTCTGGGGAGTGTTAAGAGTTCATTTGCAAAAGCCTAGTTAATATGCATTTGGAAAGTGTAGTTCCCATGAGCCAAGCATCAGTTATCCAAAAACTCCGAGATGTCTGCATTCGCCAGGAGGCCTCTGGTGTTAACCATGACATTGCCATCTATCTATGCTTCTGTATACATATTTAAATCTTTGCTCCAGCAGCCATTTCAGCAAATGTGGCTGTAGTCTCTACATCCGGCTGCATCTATCAAGCAAATTAATTTCAAAATGGTTTTCATTGGCATCAGTGACCAACAATACCTTCCAAGCATCTTCCAACCAAACTAAACTCCCCATTCACATCACAGTTAACTGGATCCTACACTAAAAATCTTATGGGGGGCTTATATATCTTGCATCCATAGGCAAAGTCTCCTCTTGTCCTAACTGTGTTCGTACAGCAACCCAGATCGATTTCCTTTGCTCTATTAATCTGACTCCTGACATCAGTCAACACAGAATAATTCTACTGATCATTGCAGAAACTGATATACAGTTCTATCCATAAATAGGGGCCATGGTTACTGAAACAGCCAGGCAGGTAGTTTATGGAAATGGTGAAAGGATCCTATAATAAGGATCCTATAATAAGGAAGCAGAATCGGTGGCGCTCCATGGAGCAGGGGCGGGAGAATGTTAAGTTTTGCAGGTGCCTAATGCGCCATGTCAGTGCCCCTCCCTCTCATCTTCAGAGCCATTCCAGGTGGTGAGAGGCATCTGCCAATCTCGTCTGATCTCAGAAGCTAAGCAAGGTCAGGCCTGGTTAGTACTTGGATGGGAGACCGCCTTGGAGTGCCAGGTGCTGTAGGCTTATACCATAGTCTTTCGAGACTGAAGGTTGCCAACCATTGTCAGGAATGGTTCTAAACACGAGGGGGAGTGGCACTGACACGGCGTGTTGAGACGCCTGCAAAACTTACCATTTTGCCCCCCTCTGGGAATGCCATTGGTGCAGACCAAACACGCAGTACACCTGTGGGAAATAATATATGTGAGTGTCAACCCGTGTGGGATTAGCAACCACACATACACCACAAGCTGTGGAAACGTCTCTCCTTTGGCACTGTCCATCGTGCTTCTGCTGTTTTCCTGTGTCTGTATGTATCCCAGCAGCACTTGCTTGCGGACAGGGATAGGAAGTTTCACCTGAGGGTTTGCTCTTTGTAGGCAGTAAACTACCTGGTCCTCCAAACTCTCCTAGGGATATAGACTAGCATGCCATCTCACCTCCTGTAAGGACTCAAAGCCCACGGATATTGGATAGCCACATATGTTCAAGACTCACACTGAGGATTCTGAATGGATTAAGAAATGGGAAAAAAGTACTTTGTCTAGTCCGTAAGAGGGGTGTTACATATTTGGCCTAATGGTTAATACAGTACAGCCCTTGCAACATTAGAATTATGTTTCATGTGAGTATTCTCTCTCGTTTAATGCAGGCAGTACATTTGACTCTTGAAACTACTGCACCAAAGTTCAATGCATGTAGGCCCATAGAGTCACATAACTTTGTTTCATTTTACCATGGTAGAGTTCACTTCTGCCTTCCTACTTAGGGATTGAATTAAATTCATTTTTCTCCTTTCAAAATAACGAACTTTCTCTGTCTCCAAACAGCTCGGAAGCACACTCCCCCCTCCTTTGCTTCAGCTGCACCTGGCAAGTCTCTGTCTCCTCTGCCACCTGACCACGATGTCTTTTTCAGTGATGGAAACACCTGTCTCCCCTTGAAACTATTTCTGCAATGCCTAGAAGTAATTAGCTACAAATAATTGCTAAGCAAGAAAGGTGGTATTAACAACAGCCATATCACTCATTACTTTGAATCCCATATGGATATGTGGGGGCGGGGCGGGCTTTTTTTGCCTAGTTATAGTTTGCCAACTATATTTTGCATCTGAGAAAGACTTCTGGAAAGTGTGTCCATTTGTTAACTCAAGAATGTTAAAATTAACTTCCGTGGCAGACCCAAAATAAAAGTTGCTCCTTTCTGAGGAGTAGGAAGAAAATTGCCTTTAAGCACACTTTGTATGTGTAAGCACAGGTCAGGTTCATACTGGAAGATGTGGGGGGGGGGGAGATGTGAAGCTATGAACAAGTATGGTAAAGCTTTGGAAATTAACTCGTGACAAAACCAGGAAACGGGCATAAACAATGTGTGCTGCCCTCCCCAATGCATTCTGTTGAATGAAAGCAGGAAAGAAATTCCATTGTTATTGCAGAAGAAACTGATGTTTCACATTAGTTCTGTAATGGAATGAATATGGTGATCAGGAAAAATCAGAGAACTCTAAATGTCAAGGGCCTATATATATGACATGATAAAGGCCTAGTTAAAAACTTAGACCTTGCCTATATACTCTATATAGGCAAGTATAGAGTTATACTGCTGAAAGGGAAGAAATTCTCTCTTTTTCATGCTGTTATTGTGATTTTATGATGGCTTATGAGGAGCAATCTCAATGAAGAAATTCCACTAATTGGTTCAACAGATTCAAGGACTTTGCAGACAGCATTGTATATTTTAGTGAAGCAAAATTACACACAATGCAACTTCTGTTGGATGAAACATTCAGAAAATTCAATAATGATTATATAAGATGTATTTAAATAGATGTCTTTTCTCAGGGTCTGGAGGTTGAACTTGGCTAGGCAGTCAATAGGGCAGCCCAAACCTGAGCTGCTGGCGTGCAGGGCTGCAGCGGCGTGGCCCAGGCAGCTGCCACCGCCTCCTCAAGAGAAGGGAATTTTTTGTCCCCTTCCCCCAGGTGAAGTGAGTACCCCCACAATGGGCTCCTTGATTCTACGATGACCTGAGTCGGCGTAGAATTTAGAGTCTCTGTGTCAGGCAGACGTGTCAGGCTTTGTTCCACCAGTCCTGCTTCTCTCTGGCACTGCTCCCTCCCCTGGCACGCCTCCTCCCCGCATTCTGGCATGTTTCACACCATATCTTGACCCAGCACAGGATAGATGACAGGACGGTGCTTAATACATGTGTTCAAATATCTGATGTACTATTGAAGCCATTTTAATATTTTGCTTTGAAAGGCAAATTTCAGGCGTAATCCCAGGTTCTCAGCTAGTTGAGAAACATCTCGTTCTCTGTCCAGAGAGAGCAAGGAAGAGAATCCATTGCACTCCATTTCCCACTCTTAATGATCCTGTTAAGTTGCCAGGCACATTCTCCCATTGACTGCCTTGAATAAAATTGGGCTGTTCAAGCATACAACCGATCACAGCATGGGACCCAAAATGCAATGTTTGACTTGGCATGTTTGGTCAGGGATGGGGGAGGGGGAGGTGGCAATGGCAGACAGGGAAGGGGGGGATGCATTATGAATATCAGTATTGAGATCTTAGCCTCTTCATAAGCCTCTCTGTGAAAGCCTACTCCACAATAAGAGATTGCTTGGGATTCAATTACTTGTAATACATATTAGTTCACTCCAGTTGCAACACCTGCTAATAAAAAAGAAAAGGTTTTTCTCTCCCAAATGGTGATACATTCAAGGTGGCAGGTATGTTTGTTTATGAGGTGTAGCCTCTGGTTTGCGTGACATTGTTCCATAAGTGTTATGTCTGTCTTTATTAGCTGTGAAGGCTAAGTCAGTAGTAATATTTTCACAGCATTATGATTAATCCACCGGAAACAGCCACTGAGATTTTCCAGCGTCAAACACTTAATGCTATAAGGGGCTCAACTTCAAGTCTCTGCATTCAGGAAGGGCTGTTAGTGAATTCTACATTTGTAAACGTACCCTCTTCTGAAAGCAAGACCTAAATGCTTCACCAGGAAATGATCTAAGCTAAATGAGTGGCAAGTTCTTATCAGGATTGTACGTCTTTTTAAAAAAAATGCATGCTCTGAAAGCAGACAGTAGAACCATAGCTAAGCTAACTGTTTGTCCAAATTAAATATTCTTGTTAAAACCGATTGTAATGATATAACACAATGTTGTTACTTAAGTAGGCTAAACATTAACCTACCAAGTCCCGTGCAGGCCACGTTGAAATTAGTAGAAGGGGGAATTGTGCAAGACCAGAACAGCATTCTGTTCACTCAAACAGAAGTTGCCAGTATTTAGTTTGCAGAATAGCAAATGCTACAAAGCTTGAGCCTTTGTGCCTGATCCCAGGTACGCTAGGCATTATTGCAGATGAAGGCCTCACTGCACAGACTCTTCTTTCTTCCTTTGCTAGTTCCAGAGTGAAGTCCTGGTATTAAAAAATCAACCAGATCCTTTGACTGAGCTATGGTGCAAATTAAGCCAGGAGAACATTGTGTGGAAGTATAGGGATGAGTTTCAAATGGAGAATATAGACTGGATAAGAAGGACCATTAGCAGTGAGCTCTAGAAGCGTTCTGTTAGTGGCAAATGATGGAAGATTTTTTTGTTATCCGTTACCCTGCACATGCCTGATCTCGTCTGATCTCAGAAGCTAAGCAGGGTCAGGCCTGGTTAGTACTTGGATGGGAGACCACCTGGGAATACTGGGTGCTGTAGGCTTATACCATAGTCTTTCGAGACTGAAGGTTGCCAACCATTCAGGAGTCAGTGGGGTGCCCCATGCCCCTTTTGATCCTTCTGGACCCTTTCGGAATTAACAGTCAGCTGTAACAACTTGCTGCAAGATATTCTCATGAATTGGTAGAAGTTTCTGATGAGCACTGTTGATGTTATCCTTTATCACTTAACCAGCTATGGGCCCAATCCTATCCAATTTTCCAGTGCCAGTGCAGCTGTGCCAATGGGGCATGTGCTGCATTCTGTGGTAGAAAGGAAATCACAGAGGCCGCCTCAAGGTAAGGGAACATTTGTTCCCTTACCTTGGGGCTGTAATGTGGCTGCTTCGGTGCTGGAAAGTTGGATAGGATTGGGCCCTATGTCTCCTAAGCTCTGCCAGTGTTCTCTTGGAAGGGTCCTGGCTGTTGGAGGAAATTAAAAATAGTTTCCTCTTTGGGGGGAAGCAGAGTAGCTTAAGCAGCAGACCCCCCCTTTGGGTATTACCCCAGGGAACCTTCCTCACCCGGCTGACTGCTAATCAATAAAAAGACGACGAGGCAATGGCTTGTTAAAGTTGCAAAAAAGAAGTTATTTACTTACAGTTCCACTGAGTGTATATTACTTAGAGATTGCAAGGCCCTAGAGCTGCCTCGCCCTGCATGCCTTGTGCTCAAGATGGCCTGGGCATCAGAGCCCTGGTGTGCACCATCTTAACAGGTTGGTGGTCAGAGGACAAGAGGAAGGAAGTGCTCAGAGGAGAAGGGAAGGATAAAGGGTTAGGGCCACACCCCACAAAGATCACAGAGGGAACAGGTAGAAAGGTCAGAGTCACTGGGCCATAGCTTGACCCCTTCTGGGCAGCATCCTGCCCCCTCTGGACAGCAGGCGGAGTTGCACCAACTCCAGCATAGGCAAGTTTCCAGGATGTGGCACCTGAAAGCGAAAAAACCATTATCCTCTGACCATACATTTTCTACAAGCTTCTGTAGTCAAGCCTCTTTTCCAGGCTATGTGTTCTCCTTTATAACACACGCATTCAAAATTCAGAACTTTATTATGGGGGTTATCTCGGGCATCTTGTTCTCTTGAGTGCTCTCTGAGACATCTGGTGGACCACTGTGAAATACAGGAAGTTGGATTAGATGGGCCATTGGCCTGATCCACAGGGGCTCTTTTTATGTTCTTATAATATGGGAGATTTTTTCCAATTTGTTGTATCAACTTTGTAAAAACGTTTCAGATATATTCAGAATCAGCTCAAATTTATCTTTATATTTACGTCTGTTTAATTTTTACAGATGCCAGAAGGTTCATTTTAATTCTTTTGCACTGACATTATACTTAAATAGAGCCACCTACTTTTCAGTCTGTTTTTCAGGCTCCTGTACTGAAACATGAGCCTACTCTTTCCACTTCTTATGTCCTTATTCTGCCCTGAAGTTTAAGCAGGGCCTAAAAATCCGAAGACCACATCATGTGTTATGGAAATTAGAGGATACATACAGCAGCTAGCTTCCCAAAGCATGAACATAATACGTTTGCAGTATGAGACTGGTTCTTGCACACGATATGTATTCAGGTGTGTTGGGACAAGCTTACCACGAGGGAGAGTAGACCGGCCTGACCATATCCACATGAGTGTAGAAGCAGGAGCAAGTGAGACAGGGCTGTTAAAAAGGGAAAAGAAGCAGGAAGGGGCTGGGCTAGCCACTAACCCCAAGGAACATAAACGTCTGAGCAAGACTGTTGAGAACAGTCTCCAACTGGAGGGCATCCAAACTGCTTTGAGAGGTACATGAGTCTAGCCAAGTGACAGGAGGAGTAGCCCCATGGTAAAGTATAGCCCCCTCCCCGTGACTATTTTTGAGAAAGGACAGGGTGGTTTGTGGGAGCCCAGGAGGACTTGTGTAGAGCTTCCTCCACAGCCCTTGGTGGCAAGGTGGACAAGGGTTTTGTCTTCTATTTGTAAAATACTATTTGTAAAAATCTCGTATATGAGATGACCTTCAATTCTTCTGTATACCCTACTTGCCTGGCCCCAAGTTCTCATTTGGGATCAAGGTTTCTGTGCATTTGGAAGCATAATTTTGTGTGCCTCGAGGATTCTCTCCCACTCTTGTTATAAAAGTTTGAAATACTAGTGACTAGTATATATGGTCTATGGGTGTTCTACTTCCAAACCTGAATGTTGATGAATTTTGCACTATAACACTCTCACCCCCAATTTCTATAGTTAGTTTTGCCCTTTATCTCTAAGAGTTCCTTCCTGAGACTTCAGCATCACATGAAAATTGAGTGTTGTAGACATAGGGCACAATCCTAAGCCCTTATGTCAGTGCTTTCCAGCACTGGCATAGTGGTGCCAGTGGGACGTGTGCTGCATCCTGCAGTTGGGTGTCACTCACAGAGGTCTCTTTAAAGTAAGGGAATGATTGTTCCCTGACCTCAGAGCTGCATTGCCCTTATGTCAATGCTGGAAAGCACTGACCTAAGGGGTTAGGATTGCGCCCATAGCTAATTTCCTCTCTGTAATCTGTTTTAGAATTAAAAACTTTGAGTGTGCAGAAAAGCCCATTTTCATTTTTACTAAGGTCAATACAGTTGGGTTTACTGGTGCATGGCACATTATCAAGGAATTTGAATGCAAGGTTCAAAATCATTGTGTCATTGAGCTGCCTTTTGGTTTGGTGTAAGTACCTTTTTTAAATCGATCTATGCAATGCCTGAGAAACGTCATCCCCGAGAAGTGATCTGAAATGTTTTTGAAATAAACAAATGACCCATCCTTTACTTCAGAAAAAATGCCAATAGATTAAAAAATTATTGATATGGACGGGATCCAAGGCTGTTTTTAGTGCTTTTTGATTTGGAGAATGTTGGTGACTAATCTTGGTACCAATAATTCTTGGGGAGGGAGGAATCCATCTGGGTTGCGGAATGTGAGTCCTTGCATTTGCTTTCCTCTTTCCCTCTTTGTTTCTGCACTTGAACTGCTGACCTTCCTTCCACCACTAGCTTGCTATGTCCAGTTTTTATTGCAAGAGAACTATAACCTCACTGTTTTCTGATTACCTGAAACTGAGATCATGGCTGGTACCTAATAAATCCTCCTTTTTCAGTGCCAGTATTGTGTGGCCATGTGGTGACTATGAAAATGAGAGTCAAAACATATCAAGAATAAAAATGTACAGACCTGTCAACAAGAAAAGAGAGAAAGAAGGCGGCGGGGGGGGGGGGGAGGAAACATGTTACTGCTTTCTGATGCCATGTAATCAAGCATGGGCTTTAAGGACCAGCAGCTATGAGAATGGGTGGCCATTTTAAAATGCAACCAGATGGGGATCGCTCCCCAGACAACCCATAGAGCTACATAGTGATGTGCATCTTGGATCAGCACATAGGTACAGTTCTCGACATGCTCCAGTGACTTTCTGCCTCCCACAAGGCTCTGTAATGGCACCCACACTATTTTAACTGTACATCTCAGACTTGCCAGTAACAAGGGGACGTAAATTTGGATATGCCAATGACTTGGCTCTAGCAGTGCAGGGAAAAAACATAGAGGTGCTGGAAGACCTCCTCTCAGAAGACCTCAAGATCCTGGGAAAATATTTTGCTGACTGGAGGTTAATACCCAGTATCAGCAAAACTGTGACTACCTACTTCCACCTTAACAATAAATTAGCTAATGCAGCCCCAAAGGCCTATCTAATAACAACATACTCCTTTACAATGCTCATCCAAAATACCTTGGAGTAACTTTGGATCGAACTCTCTCTTCTAAGTCACACCTCGAGAACACGTCCACAAAAATCAATACCAGGAACAACATACTCCAGAAATTAACAAGATGGGGAGCTTCAGCCACTACTGTCAGAACATCAGCATTAGGATTGATCTACTCTGCAGCAGAATACTGTGCTCCATTGTGGCTTAATAGCTGTCATACTAACAAGATTGATGCCAGATTAAATGAAACCATGAGGATCATAAGCGGCTGTATAAGACCCACTCCTGTCTGTTGGCTCCCCATCTTGAGCCACATAGCACCACCAGCCCTACAGAGACAAGAGGCTTTAGTGAAAGAATATAGAAAAATCCCCAACAGCCCACTTTTACCAGTGCATGCCGATCTTCCTCATCTATCAGTCGGTAGGCTTAAATCCAGGAAGCCTTCTCTGGCACTCGCACAACATCTGCATAACAATTTTAACATCAATGCCCAATGGAAAGCTCAATGGGCAGTCGAACGCCCAGAAACGGGTAGATCTATAGACGATCCTATGCTTAAGGTGCCAGGTTTCGACTTACTTCGCCAGCACTGGAAAACAGGATCGATACCCTACATGGTGTTAGTCAGGACTCAATGTTTAAATGGGGGCTAGTATTTACCCCACAGTGTGATTGTGGGTTCTCCCGCCAAACCATATACCATATTGTGTCTGGCTGCAAACTGAGGGTGTATAGTGGTCCATGGTCTGACTTCTTCAATGAAGGTAAGTCTGTCCTTGAATGGCTGGATGAACTGGACATTCACATTTGATCTCGTCTAATTGATATATAAGTCCATGTATTATATGCCATATGCTAAATAAATAAATCTTATAGGAAGTTATACATTTTTTATATTTTAATCCAAATTATTAAACAATGCTAATGCTCATGACAATCTTTTTCCTTCAACAGAATTTGAGTTAAGTAAGGGTGCTACATCTTCCTGGTTAGAAAATGTGTCATAGTCTATAATCTGATAATACGTTTTTGAGCTTCAAATACACCACTGAGATTATCTTTCTGGTCCCTTTCCAGAGCCAAACAAGCTCAAACTGATCTCCTGATACACACAACAAAGGGGACTATCATGTCTCCGTGAACCTGTCTAAAAATCCTGAATTTGCAACCAACGCTTGGCAATAAATGTCCAGGACCACATACAATGGGAAACCACCCACGTGTGTTGTGACATTTATTGTACATGGGAGAATATGCAACCCCTACTTGAACCCAGCTGAATGGTAACAAAGACTCTGTGCAATAACATGATTTGAGTTTCTCCGGTATCCGTCCATAGAGAGATAAAACTGAAGCCAGAAAAACATCTCTGGCATAGAATCCCTGCAATATTGCCATTCCCATTCTCTTTCATCCTCTTCTGTCCAGGTAGTACCGCAAGAAAATTAGCGTGTGTAAATCACAGATCAGTGTTCTGAATGGATTAGATTGTGTGTGTTAATGTGTATGTGTTTAAGAATATATGCTAGCATACTTGTTAAATGTTACATAACAGAAAGGTTTTAAAGATTAGCACAAGCCTATATGATTTGTGACCTATTGAATGAATGGAGCCCTGCTCGGTGCTTGGCTATGGCCTGTGTTGAAATCCCAGGCGGACAATGAAAGCAGGTCAGCATTACCAGATGAGTTGCTGCACATGGCTAGTGGGCTATGTTTTGTTGGCAAGTCACTGATTTTGCTGACCTGCGTATCTGAAAGGTTCGTGCATGCAGCCCGCCCAATGTAGTGCACATCAAATGATACAGTGTATACGCCTTCCTATGTGGAGATCATGATCATCATGATCATTCCCTCTTTGACCACTTAGCAAGGTTATATCAATAGCCCCAGTTCACTAATCTATTTGATCTGAATGGAAGCCCCAGATATGATTATCTGTCAGAATAGGATTCTGTGGTTGGGAAATCTCTATAAACCTGGGTCACTAGACCTTTGGGTTGTTCCATATTCATTCTTTGACTTCATCCTACCTAGCTTTTGTGTGTTTTGGGAGACCTGCCGGTGCTGCGATATGCCACCCCCATTCCAGCCACCACCCAAGAACCACAGGCCACTACACTGGGTCCCTGCATGTAAATGGCTTTCCCTCTTGTGTGTATTATATGTGTTTAAAAAGAACACTCAAACTGGCCAGATCAGGCTCGCAAGGCCTCTTTTGCCCCTTGTCTTCTGTACATTGGGTTTGGAGGTGGTCCTTCTCCTTTGAGCAGTGCAGACTTTTTGTTGCTCAGGCCCCCACATTTTTACATGCTCTGAGAAAGAGACAACAGCAGTGCTATGAAATTGAATTTAGAAATGCAGTATGGGGGAGTATCCATGTATCCAGCTGCTGGGTTCTGGAGGGTGGGGGCATGCATTCGCCTGTATCCATGGGTTTCATGTAACCACAGGGGAATTCTAGAATGGAATCCCCGCAGAAACAGGGACACACCTGTATTTCAACAACTTTGCATGGTTAGTAAGCAGTATAATTGCCATATTACAGATGGAGGGGGCTGAGACTGAAAGGGAGTGGCTTGCCTAAGGCCATCTAGTAAATGCTTGTCACAGAACAAGATTCAGATTAGAAAACTCCTGATTTGTAGCTCCATCTCTTATCCGCTCCATCACACAAGGGACAGCAAGTAAGCAAGGAGGGCAAGACCAACTTACCTTCATTTGATATGCAGCTATGCCAATCTACTCTCTCAATTTTGAAATGATTGCAAGTCTTCTTATGTAATATGCATGTCTTCAGCCCTAAAAATACCTCTCAAAATGAAATTTCACTCATTCAAAGTGAAATTTAATTTTTTTTTAAATATAAAAACATTTTGTTTCCACTCTAGGAGAAAAAAGCGTGATGACTGTGCTACAGCTGGAACACATACAGAAATAAAACAAAGGCTCTCATTCACAGACCTATGTTTGTCTTGAACCCAGTGCATGTCTTGTTTCCACATACGGCTGGGGCCTCCGTATCTGCGGATTTTGCATTCACGGATCTGCTCAACACAGGTCCCTGGACCCATGCGGAGCCAGACTTGGCCCCACCTGAGCACTCCAAAGTGGACCAGAGCTACACTCTGGTCACCTCCAGAGGGCTTTTCTGAAGTCTGCAGAGGCAGCACATGTCCACCCACTGCCCCTGTGAGCTTCAGAATGGCTGAAAAGACGCAAAAAAAATAAAACAGGAAGTTGTGTTTTTGAACCATTCTGAAGCCAGCAGAGGCAGCGGGTTGATGTGCACTGCCTCTGTGGGCTTCATAAAGGCTTCAGGAGCTAACAGGAGCACAACTCTGGTCCTTTCGGTGAGCTTAAGGGGCCGGATGGTAGATTCGATTATCTGCAAATTTCAGCATCTGCGGAGAGGATATGAGAATGGATCTCCCATGGATACTGAGACCCCACCTGTTCACAGATGCCAGCACCACAATCGAGGCAGTGATCATGTTTGTGCCAAATTACAGTAGATGTCATGTGTTTGCCCCTAGCTAGATAGGGAATCATCTGTCCGCTGAGTGCAGTGGCGCTAATCAACTGTTCAGGAGAGGCTGAACCCTCTGACTCCAGTCCTATGAAACAGCAATTGCAGCTTATTTGACCAAGCAATGTGTATAGCCCTGGTTGTTTGTGTGCTGTGGAGGGCCCTGGACCTTTCATAGGAAAACCCTTTTTCTTCTGATATTCAGTCTTAGTCCAATTTGTCACCTTAACAGAGTCTAACACTGGCTGTGAATCACTCTAGAGCTTATTTAATGACATGCGGAACAATGTCAAAATGCACTTCTGAGTTGCCCTATTCCTGCAGAAACAATTCCATGTATTTCTGTTTTCATTTGCTGAATTGAGAAGCCCAGACAGTGTCTGGAAAACTTCATTTGTTCAATCTCTCCCTGTTACTCTAACATGTCGAAATGAAATGAAGATGATATAAAATTATGGTGCCATTATTTCCTAACAACTTTCTTTTCTGTCTCTCTCCCTCTCTCTTAAAATAGTGATATAAGAAATGTCAGCAGCTCTGCATCAATTCATAGTATTTAACTGCAGAAGTTGAGACCGTCAAGAAAGAGCTTGAGCAGCAATCCCACAAAGCATCCACTGTAACACGGCAAATGGAATCTGGAGTCTCCCATTACAGGCCTGCATTTCTGGAAGCTTGCACCCTTGGCTTCTTCTATACACAGGGCTGCACATAAAAAAAGATGCAGAACTTGGCAATTGGTGCAGGCATCTGTATGCATGTGAGATGATATTGTCCTGGGACCTTTATGACGACTCCTTGGCCTATTCTCAGCCCTGGCTTTAACTCTATAAACAGCTTTTAAAAAGCAGAGATGATATCATTTTATATTGTACAATGTAATGTATTTTCCCCAGGCACTGACATCATCTTGTTTTTCTTCACATCCTCTTGCTATTGTACAGTGTTTTGACAATTTGTTACTCAGTTCCTAGCATTTAAAATATTTTAAATAAACTGAGGACTGTGGGCCAGCAGCTGTATTGATAGGAAGAGAAGGCTCATTTGGGACACAGGGTGAATAGGCTTATCTCACCAATCATGAGCAGATGGATCTGAACATAAAAGCCATGAAAAGCAGATTTCAACCACCTTGCTCATGTATTCCTTTCTTTCAGTGTTGCAAACTTCTGTGGTGTTCTGTCTTTGACCAATGCCACTGCTGTTACCACAACTATCATTAATTGTGGTTTCTCCTGAAGAGACCATGGCTTTTATCTGTGCTGTCTTGGCTTTGCCCATCATCTTAAGAGTCTCCACGCTGTACAATACTTCAGAACTGGACAGGGAGGAGTACTAAGACAGCCTCAGCTTGCATTCCTGTCCATTCCCCATCAGACACACATGTACATCACTCTATGTCCTAGTTTTCCATTGTGTGGCTCAGTCCCTGCCTTTCTGTACCATGTGCTAAACCTCAAGTGGCTGCATATGTCAGAGCTGTCATGAGGTGTCTTTACACAACAATTCACCACAGGTGACAGTATTTATTTAAGTAACCTACATATGTAGCTGACCACATGTGTTAGTCCTCAGAGCAATGATTACTATGGTGTGGCCAGGCAACCTGTGAGACTATTGGGCTTGGACAATTTCCATAGGCCAGCCAGCCACAGTCCATGAATACATATAGCTTGCAAAACCAGTAAAGGAAGACAAAATAGCTTGGGACTCAGTTCTAGATGTTCCTCATCTGTGAATTATTCGGAGTGCTAGAAAGTATAAAAAGTATTTTCCTTCTATGTCATATTTAAATGAATAGGGAAAAAAGCAAAATATCTCACTGTTGCAGTAGAATTTATTTTGGCTCCGACTTTAGATTTTTACAGCCTTTTTTTATATACCAGCTGAACTGTTTGCCGATCTCTGATATTGGAGAGTTTCAGCTGCCCACTGGAACTATTCCATTAAATCTCTATCCATGTGTGTTAACCGTTAAGTGTTTCTCTGTTGAACAGCATATTGCAACATATAATAGTGAAAGCAAGTTTCACTGAAGCTACTGAGTCTGAGAGATTAACCTTGCTTCTCTTATGGAGAAAAAAAAAAAAAAGATGGACAAGTGCTCCCTTGCAAGAAATGATACATGCAGGACAAGGCTTCAACCATTAAAATAGCATTTTCTCTTCTAAGGAAGAAGGGCAAAGAGAAAAGAGGGTGAATGACTGAGCAGGAGGTACTTGGTATTAGTGAAAATGCACTGTAGTGCAAAACAGGGTTAATGGGTGTTGGAAAGACCTTAAAAAGGTTTATCTGGTGTCATGGGTTTGCTCTCCGATTACTGTCAATGGGTCTATAGCTATGGTTTTGCCTGCATGTTGCTTGTTTAGAACCTTTTGATAGAAATATTTGCATAATTTTTTCAGTGGTGTTAGATGATCTCCTGAATAGACAATTCACCTGCAAATATGCAGTAGGATTGCTTTGGTACATAGTATTGGAGAATCAGCTGTTTTTAAAATATGAAGGTGGATGATTAAGATAGACATGGTGATATAAGCATCCTGGTGCTTTCATCTTTTTAAATCATAGCAGCCAACCTTGATCAAGATGAGGGGTAGCTCCTTCTCTCCAGAACAAAATGGTTCATTACTGGCAGAAATTAAACTTTTTTTTCTTTTGGTTGATCATTTTTATTGGGAAGAAGCCAGGGAAAGCACCACATGGTCAATAAGAGTTAAATTCCTCCCTCTGCTTATGCTTCATCTCAAGGATTTTCCTCACCCAGTGACATTTTATTTTTTTAAAAGGCAGAAGCCCAATTATATTTTTAGTGATATGTGTAGTTAGGTCCAAAGAAAGCCATCACTTGACTTCTACTACTGACTTCTACTAAGGTAGATCACCTTAGGATGACTTGGTGGAGCTGATTTGGGCTGGCTGATTGGCCTTCTTGTAGGAATGCCTGTTAACCTTTCTTTGAGTTCTGCTTGTATATTTGTAAATAAGCCAACATGACAAAAATGCCACATGTCTCCAGTGCGTGTTCATTCTCTATCAAACAAAGAAAGTGAACCCTCCAGTCATACTGGCCCTGGAGTGTCGCACAGCTCGAGGAAGTGCATAAAACGCAATGCTTTAGGGACAGTACCTGTGCAGTTTTGTGAACTTGTAAGGTGAGTTCCAGAACAGTTTAAGGAAATCAATGAGTTTAAGGGCTGGATTGTGACCAAGATGTTACAACCCCTCAGGCTAAAGAGTCTTGAAAAGTTGCAAGCTGAAAGTAAATGTTGAGCATGCTTTATTTATTCTGCTGTTCCCTGGGAATGTACTATTTAGTGTGTTTCTTCCCCATATAGGACATCCAGGGCTCAGTTTGGAATTGTTTTGCTCTAAACTGTAAATCTGGATAACAAAAGCTCAGGAGAAATATGACCACTTGCTTTTTCCTAGCCAAGTTCTTTTGAAAAAGAAAAGAAAACCCAACTTCCTGACACCCTTGTGTAGGAAATTATTTTCTTAGAGTTCCCTCTGCTATGGCTTGTGTTGTCCTACAACTTTATTTAAAACCTATAGCTAAGATCCAGGCTGGGGGTAAATCCAATCCAAAAACTCTTTTTGGATTGATGGCTACATAGAATTTTCTAGATAATTTATCTGAATTGATAGATAATCAATTAAAAAAGGCACTAGAAAAATATATTAGGAAAATAGACGAGTTTCCTTGTATTGCTTTCATTTACTCCCCCCTTTTATTAAACTACTACAGCACATTGAACTTAGCTAACTGCTCTGAAATAAAAGATAAAAAAAAAAGATACTGAAATCAGCATTGATGAATAGATATGTATCTGTGCCAGTTTTTAAGTGCTGAATGTTTAGGAACTCTCTGTACAACTATATTTTCATACCAGGAAAAACCACAATGGCTGCCCAGTTGCCTAACGCACAGCTAATGAAGGTGAAGAGGCTGTGTTGGAACAAAGGTGACAACTCCATGGCACACAATAGCAGTTTCAAATCTCTAAGACACCAAGAAGACACAAAGAAATGTATTTGGTACAAGCAGGTTGTGGAATTTTATCAGGAAAATTGTGCAGGGGAAGGGTTAAGCCTGCTAAGATTTAACAGCCATGTTTGAACCCTGGTCTGAATGTTGGAAAAACACTAATGGAGAGAGGTCATCTGTGTATCTGTAACGAGAGGGTTGCCGAATGATCTCTGCCCCAGAGATAAACATAAGAACATAAGAACATAAGAACAGCCCCACTGGATCAGGCCATAGGCCCATCTAGTCCAGCTTCCTGTATCTCACAGCGGCCCACCAAATGCCCCAGGGAGCACACCAGATAACAAGAGACCTCGTCCTGGTGCTCTCTTCCCTACATCTGGCATTCTGACTTAACCCATTCCTAAAATCAGGAGGTTGCGCATACACATCATGGCTTGTACCCCATAATGGATTTTTCCTCCAGAAACTCGTCCAATCCACTTTTAAAGGCGTCTAGGCTAGACGCCAGCACCACATCCTGTGGCAAGGAGTTCCACAGACTGACCACGCGCTGAGTAAAGAAATATTTTCTTTTGTCTGTCCTAACCCGCCCAACACTCAATTTTAGTGGATGTCCCCTGGTTCTGGTATTATGTGAGGGTGTAAAGAGCATCTCCCTATCCACTCTGTCCATCCCCTGCATAATTTTGTATGTCTCAATCATGTCCCCCCTCAAGCGTCTCTTTTCTAGGCTGAAGAGGCCCAAACGCCGTAGCCTTTCCTCATAAGGAAGGTGCCCCAGCCCCGTAATCAGCTTAGTCGCTCTCTTTTGCACCTTCTCCATTTCCACTATGTCTTTTTTGAGATGCGGCGACCAGAACTGGACACAATACTCCAGGTGTGGCCTTACCATCGATTTGTACAACGGCATTATAATATTAGCCGTTTTGTTCTCAATACCCTTCCTAATGATCCCAAGCATAGAATTGGCCTTCTTCACTGCCGCCGCACATTGGGTCGACACTTTCATCGACCTGTCCACCACCACCCCAAGATCTCTCTCCTGATCTGTCACAGACAGCTCAGAACCCATCAGCCTATATCTAAAGTTTTGATTTTTTGCCCCAATGTGCATGACTTTACACTTACTGACATTGAAGCGCATCTGCCATTTTGCTGCCCATTCTGCCAGTCTGGAGAGATCCTTCTGGAGCTCCTCACAATCACTTCTGGTCTTTACCACTCGGAAAAGTTTGGTGTCGTCTGCAAACTTAGCCACTTCACTGCTCACCCCTGTCTCCAGGTCATTTATGAAGAGGTTGAAAAGCACCGGTCCCAGGACAGATCCTTGGGGCACACCGCTTTTCACCTCTCTCCATTGTGAAAATTGCCCATTGACACCCACTCTCTGCTTCCTGGCCTCCAACCAGTTCTCAATCCACGAGAGGACCTGTCCTCTAATTCCCTGACTGTGGAGTTTTTTCAGTAGCCTTTGGTGAGGGACCGTGTCAAATGCCTTCTGAAAGTCCAGATATATAATGTCCACGGGTTCTCCCGCATCCACATGCCTGTTGACCTTTTCAAAGAATTCTATAAGGTTTGTGAGGCAAGACTTACCCTTACAGAAGCCATGCTGACTCTCCCTCAGCAAGGCCTGTTCGTCTATGTGTTTTGAGATCCTATCTTTGATGAGGCATTCCACCATCTTACCCGGTATAGATGTTAGGCTGACCGGCCTATAGTTTCCCGGGTCCCCCCTCTTTCCCTTTTTAAAAATAGGCGTGACATTTGCTATCCTCCAATCTTCTGGCACCGTGGCCGTTTCGAGGGACAAGTTGCATACCTTAGTCAAGAGATCTGCAACTTCATTCTTCAATTCCTTAATAACCCTTGGGTGGATGCCATCAGGGCCCGGTGACTTATTGATCTTTAATTTATCAATGAGGTCTGAAACATCTTCTCTTTTAACCTCTATCTGACTTAACTCCTCGGTTAGGAGGGGCCGTTCGGGCAGCGGTATCTGCCCGAGGTCTTCTGCCGTGAAGACAGATGCAAAGAACTCATTTAATTTCTCTGCCATCTCTAAGTCTCCTTTTATCTCCCCTTTCCCTCCCTCACCATCCAGAGGGCCAACCGCTTCTCTGGCGGGTTTCCTGCTTCTAACATATTTGAAGAAGCTTTTATTATTCCCCTTAATGTTGCTGGCCATGCGTTCCTCATAGTCTCGCTTGGCCTCCCCTATCACCTTCTTACATTTCTTTTGCCACAGTTTATGTTCCTTTTTATTCTCTTCATTAGGGCAAGACTTCCATTTACGGAAGGAAGCTTCCTTGCCCTTCACAGCCTCTCTAACTTGGCTGGTTAGCCATGCGGGCACTCTCCTGGATTTAGTGGAACCCTTCTTTCTTTGCGGTATACACCTCTGCTGGGCCTCTATTACTGTTGTTTTAAGCAGCCTCCATGCACTCTGGAGAGACTGGACTCTTTTTACCCTCCCTTTCAACCTCCTTCTAACCAGCCTCCTCATTTGAGGGAAGTCCGCCCGTCGGAAGTCAAGGGTTTTTGTTAGAGATTTGCCTGGTATTCTTCCCCCAACGTGCACATCAAAACGGATCGCAGCATGATCACTGTTCCCCAATGGCTCAGTAACGTTTACATCTCTAACCAGGTCCTGCGTACCGCACAAAATTAAATCCAGAGTCACCTGTCCTCTGGTGGGCTCCTTGACTAGCTGATCTAAGCCACAGTCATTTAGCACGTCAAGAAATCCGGTTTCCTTATCGTGACCAGAACACAAATTGACCCAGTCAATATGAGGATAATTGAAGTCCCCCATGATTACAACCCTGTCCTTCCTTGTCACCTCCCTGATCTGTTTCCTCATTTCAAGGTCCCCATCAGATTTCTGGTCTGGAGGACGATAGCACGCCCCCAGTATTACATCGCTGCACAAGCCTGGTAATTTAACCCACAGAGATTCTACGGTGGAGTCGGACCCACCTTCAATCTCTACTTTGCTGGATTCTATCCCTTCCTTAACATAAAGGGCCACCCCACCTCCAACACGCCCCTGCCTGTCCCTCCTGTAGAGTTTATAGCCCGGGATTGCGGTATCCCACTGATTCTCCGCATTCCACCAGGTTTCCGTTATGCCCACTATGTCAATATTTTCCCTTGTCACCAGACATTCCAGTTCTCCCACCTTTGCTCGTAGACTTCGGGCATTCGCATAAAAGCATTTATACACGGAATGCCCCAGGATGGGCTGCTTATTTGCTCCTTTGTCCCTGCATCCTCTCATTGTGCCAAACCGTCTATCACATCCCATCACCCTACCTTTCCCAATTTCTTCTCCTACCCTGCCTTTGTCTTGTTGTTCTCTAACCTCCCCATCCTCATCCCATAGGGATGAGGAGTCCCGAACCGGATGCCCCTCGGCTCCTGTCGGCCTTCCCCCAGGGATCAGTTTAAAAGCTGCTCTGCCACCCTTTTAATTTTATGCGCCAGCAGTCTGGTTCCATTCTGGTTCAAATGGAGCCCGTCCCTCTTGTACAGGCCCCGCTTGTCCCAAAACGTTCCCCAGTGCCTAACGAATCTAAACCCCTCCTCCCTACACCACCGTCTCATCCACGCATTGAGACCCCTGATCTCCGCCTGCCTAGCTGGCCCTGCGCGTGGAACAGGTAGCACTTCAGAGAACGCTACCTTTGAGGTCCTGGCTTTCAGCTTCCTGCCTAAAAGCCTAAATTTGGCCTCCAGGACCTCCCAGCTACACTTGCCCACGTCGTTGGTGCCGACATGCACCACAGCCGCTACCTCTCCCCCAGCACTGTCTACTAGCCTGTCTAGACGAGAAGTGATGTCCGCAACCTTCGCACCAGGCAGGCAAGTCACCATGTGGTCCTCACATCCGTCGCAAACCCCCCTCTCTATGTTTCTAATAATCGAATCCCCCACTACAAGAAGCCCCCGACCCCCCTCCCGCCGAGGAGTATCCCGAGTGCGCTCGGATACGGGCCCATCCCCTGGAGAAGGGATCCCCCCTAGGGGATTGTTTCCCTCCTCTCCAGGATGACGTCCTCCAGTCCCGAGACTTCCCACCCGGGCAGCCGAGGAGCTGCACGCCTGAGGTTGAGACGAAGCCTGATCGTCCCCGGAAGTCTCCCCACGGTCCTCCTCTGGCTGCCTGCGCTTCTCCAGGTCGGCCACCAAGGCTTCAAGGGAGCGGACGCGTTCCCTGAGAGCCTGGAGCTCCTTGCACCGAGGACACACCCATGACTTATGCCCCAGAGGCATATAATCATACATGTGGCACTCGATGCAGAACACTGGATAGCCCCCACCCTGCTGCTGGCTGTCTGACTGCATAGCTTTTTTGTTGTTGTTGTTGTTTTATTTATGGGTCCTTTTAAAAACCGTACACTGGATAGCAGCCCTCTTCTCAAGGGAAGAGGAAGGGCAGTGTATGGGGCCCTGGCCTCCTCGCCCTGCTGCTGAACTCGCCCAGATGCTAAACTCTTGTGCCTTACCTGGCACTTAGTTCCCAGAGGCACTGGGTTCCCAGAGGCCACACACGTCTGCAGAGAGCCTCACGCGATGGCCCGCCTAGCTTTATACTCCTGGCTGGCTCCTCCCCCCTCCTTCCTTCCTGATTGAAAGGGGGCTGGCCTTCCCAGGTGAGTTTACAAGAGCTCAGGAAGGCAAATGGCTGCTGATGGGCGTGACCTACTCTGCAGGCTCCTGAATGGACTGCTTGGATTAGCCTAATGGGGCTCTTAATGGGTTGGGAATTGGCCCTTCCTAGGTCCTTTCCCTCCTAGTTCTGTTCTCTTAGGCTGGACTGTTTTTGTAACCTCAAGTTAGTTTTTATTTGGGTTTGTTTAATTATTTATTGCTCTCTAGATCCTGTGTCCCAATTTACTGACCTGTTTAGGTTATGTTCTAACTTAGATTAGGTTTAACCTGGGTTAAGTATAGGTTTAATTTAAACAAGTAGAAAAAACCTGCTTTTCACTTTATCCTCCTCCCTTCCTTCGATTAAGTGCTACCTTAGGTGCAGCTAACTTTCAACTTTGATTTAAATGCCTGACCCTTGGGCTCTTACTCACGAGTAGGACTCTGCTCCTGCTCACGAGTAGCCCTATGTACCTCCCTTAGGTGCTAACTTTCATTAGGTGCTAACTTTCAAAGGTGCTGCATTATCATTAACAGGTCTGTCAAAAATGTTTCACCACTTCCTTTTTAAAAGATTCCCCTTTACTTCGGCCTCAACTTCCGCTGCCTGCTCCAGTGGCTGCCATCTGCTTGTTCAAAACAGGCTCAAGATATGCTCCTAGAATGTTTCCAGGGCCATTTGCGGTTGGGGCACTAGAGGCGGAGGAGGAGGTGGATTTCCCTCTTCTGATCTTTGTCTTACTCACTGTCCTGAAAAGAGAGCAAACAAAAAAAGGAGTGGAAGAGTGGCAAGGTGATGGGGATGAATGGGTAGCAGCATGAATGGGATGACCAATTGAGGCAGCAGACAAGTGTGGAATTCAGGGCAGTTCATCCCCTACCCAGGTTAATCCTGCCTTCCTCTGCCCACTGCTCAACACAGACACTACACCTGGCCTAATCTGTTAGCTGGCCCTGATCATTCCTCCTTCTCCTCCTCCTAATATCATCATCATCATTTCTGCTAAGCTTTAGAGAAGACCCTGATTTTCTCATATCCAGAATTTGAGAATAAAACAAGTCACATAAAAAAATTTGAAAAGATTTCTAGAATGAAATGACCCGATGAGCACCACTTGGAAGTAGTTTGCATCTAAATAAGCCAGCCATTCAAGGAGCGTGAGCTAAATTACTTGTGAAATCTCTTCCGGTTATGTAATCACATAATTCCCATACATCTGAAAGGAAAATTTCTCTATATTTTCACTGGCACCTTTTGCTTCTCCTTCTTGATCTTGCTCTCATAAAAGACGCTGCCTGTTCCATCATTTTGCAAAGTGCATTAAGTTGGAATATTGTCTGGACTCAAAAGTGGTCTGATTCATGTTGACACTAACATGGGAAGTGTAATTGTAATGAATGCTCAGTTTGTGTCCTTAATGCTTTCATACATAAAGGTAAATAATATTTGGCAGGATTTAATCGTTGGATATTTGGTAGGATTTCATCATTGTTCAGAGGCTTCCTCCACCTTCTCTTTAGTGTTCCTTCTTTGCTGCCATTAATAAAAATGTGTTATCTGACTTGTATTTCAGTGATGATTTTTGAATTGGTGACATTAGTCAAAGAAAATGTGCACTTGACATGACAGAACAAGGATTTAATAACTGGCATAGTATACAACTGCATGATAGCATGTTAGACTGGGCCTGGGAGGAGAGTGGGACCAGCCTCAACAATTTAGGTAGGTGTTAACACTGAACTGCTTGGATTTGCACCAGTGATTTTGCTGGTACAGAACTGAATAGCCAAAAAGGGGTGGCTGGTGCGTGACATGGGATAAGGGGAAAAAAATATTCTGAGTTGCGCTCCAGCCACCTCCTAACCTGCTCTGAATTTGGCACAGGCCAGCCTATTCTAGCACAGGTTAGGATTGGGCCACCCAGCCGCAACCCTATACACACTTATCTGGTAGTATGTTCCATTGAACTCAATGGGTTTTACTTCTGAGTAGATATGTATGAGCTTGTTCAGTTAGTTTTCTGTGTATAGCATAGCTGGAGGGGAGCTGCTAGGACTTTAGACTATGACTATTACAAGAGTCAAAAAAGCTCTGAGACTGTGGACTGGCCTCTACAAGCCTCTAGTTGGACCTCCCGAACAGGAAGTTCTGAACAGGAAGGTTTTCTGCTTGGCCTAGGTCTGTAAATGAACAAAAAAAAGTGTCCTTTCTCTGGTGTTTTTCTTAGTATGATTGTAGGATCAGTCCTGCCTCACTTCTCTGCCCTGAGTTGTCGCTTCTGGTTTGTTTTTTGGCTTGACTCTTGGTTATGTTTCCTATGTCCAGCTTGATTCCTCAGACCTGATTCCTGATTGAGTTCCTGACTCCTCAATCCTGATTCCTGGTTTTCCTGCCATTCCTTACTTCTGACTCTCCCATGATTGCTGACTTTGACAGAGCCCTGACAGCACTTACACATACCTGGCCTGATAGGATAGACTAAAGTCAGTGGTGTATCTGGGGAGGGGGGGCAACAGGGGCAAATGCCCCAGAAGCCACACTTGTGATGGCGATGCCGCCAGCCTTACTCCTGTCACCCATTTATCTTTTTTTTGTTCTGCTGACTTTTATCACTTTTTTTTTTAGAGAAACCCTCCTCCTGATGCAAGAGGGGGTGGCACAGAATTGTACCCAGAGTGGTTGCACGTTGCGGCCACTCAGGCTGTGATTCCATGCCTCTCCTTTATAGAAGGTTGACCTTATAGAAGGAGAGGAAGGAGGTGACCTGGAGTGGCAGCATACCAGGAATTGCGACTGCGGAATTTGTCATAACACTGGATAATGTTCTGGGTAATCCCCACTTGCTTTCTGTGGTCTTTGACTTGAAACCTTTGACACCAGGTTGAAATCACTTCTCAGCTATGAAGGTTCCATGGTAGCCTTAGCAAGCAACAAACGTCTGTTCAGTGAACCTACCTCACAGGTTTGTTGTGTATCAAAAACAAGAGTCTGAAACTCTTAGAAGCATGATACAAATGAGAGAGCAGAGGACTTCTATCATCTATATGTTTTAATTATGCACCCTGGCATAATAGATTGATGAGGAAACTGACAAATTAGGTTGCAATCCTGTACTCACGAGGAAGTAATGCTCATTGAACTCAGTGAGATTGACTTCTCAGTAGCCCTACATAGCCCTACATAATATTATGGTGATATTTCCTTAGCAGTGATGCATATGAAGAAATGCGCCAATGTTTTGCGCAAGACAATAATACAGTATTTCAACCACAATGGCATAATGATTTTGTCCAATTATGTGGATGCATGTTATCTTCCTCCACCCCTTTGGTAAAGGTTTAGTCTTCAGGGATGAAACAGATCACCAGCTTTTGAAGCAATTTAAATAGGCTCTCTAGAAACAAAACAAATAATTATTGGCAGTGCACAGAAGGCATTCTGTGTCCACCTCTCTGCAGGAGCCCATTAAAGTTAGTTGACTTGTTTTAATGGGAAACACCTGTGGGCTGAAACAGAAGAAGTGAGGGGGAGGGGAGAAAATATCACTTGTAGGCATTCAAAAAGAAATATGGAAAGTAATCCAAGCCTTTCACTGCTTCCTTTTTCCTTTCAAGCTATGAAAAGTTTGTTCTTCATAATGTGGTTACTTTCGGCTGTTGAAGTGTTTTTTTTTTTTTTTCTAATGGTGACGTTATCTAGGAAAAAGTCTTCCTGCCCACCCACCTGAGAAGAAAGTGGGGTAAACAAAACATTGTTCGGAAATTCTCATCCAGATATTTTTAAAAAAGAAAAACACTAGAAAATATTATTATCACTACTTTACTATGATTAAACATACATCTGAAATAAATGCATACAAAACTTTCAAAAAAAAGTATTTTCTGTGATGGAAGAGACAGCGGGTTGTATCCTAAGAAATAGGATTCTGTACAATTGAAATGAACGAGATTTAAATTATGGCCCAATCCTATTGACCCCTAACCGGCAGACCACATGTTGCAAAAGTGCCATAAAGCACTTTTCAACAGTGCTACTCACAGTGCAACAGGCGATGCACCAGCAGGAAGGCGGGAGTCTTCCCACATGTGCTGGTGGAAAGGATGACTGCTGGACCAGGTAGTCTGGCACAGGGGCAGGGGGTGGGTGGAGAGGGGTGGAACAATGTGAGGGAGAGCAGCACAGGGGCATGGAGTGGGCAGATCAGGCCCTGTAGGGAGGCGAAATCAGTGGCAGCGGAATGCGCCGTGTCCTATCATCTGTCCTGAGGATATGATGGGTAGCAAAGCTCAGAGGAACTTATTCTCACATTTTGTCCTTAGAGAAAATGTGTGCGTATATTCCATTGATTCATTTTCGCTCTATGTTATATTTTCCTTCCAATTATCTGGGATGCCATAAAAAAAGAGAGCAAAGAATAAGATTTGAGTTTTTGAACATCTGTGGTTAGACGGAAATGAGATGCCAGGCCATTAAATTTTTAAAAAAAGAATATGTATATATGAGAGAAAGAATGAGGACAAACCTCTGAAATTTTTGGTGTTTTAAAAAGGCAACAGCACCGTCATCTAGAACTCCCAACATCCTGCAGGTTTAACATGTTGGTAGTTTATAAAAATGGTTCTCCTTACTCAGAAAGGATTGTGTCATCAGGTTAGCATCTGAGCCAAGCTACCATGATAACATGAACAGTGTATTTCTGCATTTCCAGCCTGGGGAGGAAGTGAAGATTGACTTTTATCTGACTTTCTGTGTAGCTAGGAAGCACATATATTCCTTTTTTGAAAAAGGAAATATCTCTGATTTCAGAAGTGTTTTTAATCAGTCTTCCCAGATACATTATGATTTTGTCAATGCATGCTACACCTATTTTAATGCTTCCCCCCCCCCTTTTATTCAAAAATTCATTCTGGAAAGCTCCTCGATGTAGCAGTGGCATGAACAGTTGCAGTAATACCTAATTTTAAAAAGATTTCACAATTGCTGAAGAGCACACTAATCCCTAAAGATATCATGTAAACTCCAAATGTTTCCTAGTCTATAAAGATGTTCATTTTTCTGCAATAAGCTCAGTATCTCATTGTTGAAAATAGCCTTTGATCTCCTTCTCGCTCACACACATACTCTTGCAAACATTAAAGAGTTCCTGTTTCACATTTTCTTTCCCTCTTGATAACATCCTTTTCTTTTACTGTGCCTCTCTGATTTAACAGTGTTCCACAATCATGTTTTGCTAAGTGTGAAGTTAGGAAAAGCGCAATGTTCACCCCCCACCCCAGATCTTGCACAGTGCCATACTTTTCTCTAGAACAGTAGTCTCCAGGATCCTGAATAAGAGTCATTGTGAGGTCATTGTCACTTTATGAATACCTTGATAGGACTTGGAAGGAAAGATCCAAATGGTGTAATCAGTGGTGGGATTCAAATAAATTAACAACAGGTTCTATGTCAACTCAGACATAAATGAGCAACTCAGTTTCAATTGTCTGCTGCAAAGGAAGTTGAAAGACTATGGCTGCACTCCTATACTGTACAGTACACACTTTCCTGGGAGTAAGTTCCATTGAACATAAAGGGACTTACTTCTGAGTAGACATGCATAGTATTGCACTGTAACTTTAACCAAGTTACTGTAACTTTAACCCAATGTCTAAATCCAAATTGCAAGGCTGCAATTCTGTCCTCTATAGTCATACTTACAGGCCTCTGGCCACTAGTTTCCAAGGAGGATAAACATGCGGCTGAAATGCACACTTCAAATGGACATTTTTTTCTTGAATTCTCAAGGCAGTTGTATAATGAAATCAGGAAGGCACCAAGAAGAGGAGGTGGGAACTGCCAGGGCTCCAGGTTACCAACCTCTGGAGACACCACAGCAGCATAGCACCTTCACATCTGCACAAACCAACTTGCTGCACTGGGCTTTGAGCTGGGCCACCTTCCTTCTCAGTGGGAACTAGGTGATTTTTACCAGAGCAGTCAATCCTCTCAAGAATCCGGTTCATTTTTAGTGGTGAACATCTGGTCAGCAAAAGTGCACTGAGCACATAGTCTGACACCTCATCATCAACCAAAAGCAACAACAGCATAGTAACATCTTTACATCTCCCCTTCTTTTTTGTTCTATTACAGCATTCCTCAGCATCTTCCTCTTGCCATTTTGCATGGCCCACCTCTGGGAAGTACAACTGGAAGTAACTGGAATGACTTTATCACCAGTTATTTCCATACTAAGAGGCCAGATATGATGCAACAAACCATGGTAAGAGGCTCAGGCTACAATCCTATCCACTTTTTCCTGGTAGTAAGTTCCCATTGACTATAATGGAACTTACTTCTGAGTAGACATGCATAGGCTTGGGCTCCAAGGGTAGATGGGAGGGCTTTTTTGAGTGCAAGAAAAGCAGAACTGAGCCCCCTACCACTGTTTGTTGCATTGTATTGCTGGTCTCACTGCCAGGCAGTGGAGGTCTGGGGGAGGGTCCTGCCATGAGTACCACTGGGCACCACCTCAAGTACCACTGGTGGTATGAGTACTACTGGTTGAGAAATGCTGCTCTATTGCTTTTACCACCCAGCCCCAAAAAGAATTCCAGTGAACTCTAAAGCTTCCCCCTCCAACTGCAATCCAATGCACGTCTACTCAGAAGCCCAACAAGTTCAAGGGGAGTTGTTGACTTTCAGGGTTTGAGAGAGAATGGCAGCCTTGAAGGACAGTTTCACTAATGAGCAAAAAAGTACTATGAGGGGACTGTTCTTCTAGGTTGCTTTCCGACAGGCAACAGCAGATACCCATCACTTTGGTCTACTCTAGTGGCAATTCTCCCACAAGTTTGAGACTACTACTGACCAGGGAGTGCAAAGCAGGGGCCTGCAGTGGGTGGGGAGACAGGTGAGGCAGAACCTCCCCACCACAGTCCTTTGAAAGTGTTGCAGCTGTGTAGGTGCCCAAGCACCCACAACCCAGCCTAAAAATGAAAATTAACAGCACATATAACAAGCCTTGCAGGTTTTGAGGTTCACCCTGATCACAAGTTCTTCCCAGTGCTTCTCCAGTTCTTCTTCATAAGGTGATAAGACCTAAACTCAATTTGCAAACTTGTTCAAAAAATCTTCAATTTCTAGTCAGCCTGCCATGGGGGGGGGGGGGGGAGAATAACCTAAAGGAACTTTTCTGCTAGAGAAGGAGCAATGCTAACTGTACCATCCTCAGCACACTTACCTGGGAATAGCAGCCCAATCCTATGCAAGCCTACACAGGAGTAAATCACATTATATAGTCAATTGGGCTTGCTTCCCAGGTGTGAGTAGGATTGCAGCCTAAGGGCTATCCAACTTTCCAGAGCCAATGCAGCCACATTGCAGTCCTGAGGTAAGGGGACAAACATTCCCTTTCCAGTAACTGGAAAGTTACAGTTAAGAGGACTTGGGACCTAATCCTATCCAATTTTCCAGTGCCGGTGCAGCTGTACCAATAGCGCATGCACTGCATCCTGTGGTGGGGGGCAGGGAACATTTGTTCCCTTACCTCAGGGCTGCATTGTGACTGCACAGGTGCTAGAAGAAAGCCTTGCTGAGCACAATAGGACTTACTTCTGAGTAGACATGCATAGGATTGTGCCCTAAGGCTGCAATCCTACTTCCACTTTCCTGGGAATAAGCCCCATTGGCTATAATGAGATTTACTTCTGAGTAGATATGCATAGGATTCTGCTCAAAGGCTGCAATCCTATTCACACTTTCCTGGGAGTAAGACCCATTGAACACAATAGGACTTACTTCTGAGAAGACCTGCATAGGATTGTACCCTTAATGAAATGTACAAAACCCAAACCCCAAGGATGAAAACCAACCCCATGGTGCAGTCCTGTGCTTGTGGGAAGTAAGGGCACAATCCCTATGCCCGTCTACTCAGAAGTAAGTCCCATTATAGTCAACAGAACTTACTGCAGCTTGAGAGGCCAAGCCTATGCATGTCTACTCATTATAGAGTCTCATTATAGTCAAAGGGACTTACCTGCAGGAAAGTGTGGCTAGGACTGCAGCCTTTGAGCACAATCCTATGCATGTCTACTCAGGAGTAAGTCATTATAGCCAAAGGGACTTACTCCCAGGAAAGTGTGGATAGATTGCAGGCTCAGTGACGGGATGAGGATGAGATGCTTCCTTCTTCGCCTTCTGATTGACAGTGTCTACTCAGAGGTAAGTCCCACTGTATTCAATGGGGCTTACTCCCAGGAAAGTGTGGCAAACTCAGAGAAAAGGATGAGCTGCTTCCTTCTGATTGACAGTGGCTGCAATCCTAACCACACTTTCCTGAGAGTAAGTCCCATTGAACAAAATAGGAGTTACTTCTGAGTAGACCTGGTTAGGATTGTGCTCAGTGCCTACCCAGAGGTAAGTTCCATTGTGTGTCCATGGACGTGGGGTGGAGGGGGCGGGGGCTCTTCCGGCGGGAGCTGCTCTTCGTCCCACCCGCACCCCCCCCACCCACCGGGAGAGCTGAGCCCAAGGAGCCTCCAGGCACAGGAGCAGTCTACTTGCCAGTCGGCCAGCTTGGCCGGGGAGTGGAGGTGCGGGGCGGGCAGTTGGGCTGCTTCTCTTGCCCTCATCAGCAGGCTGCATCTGCGGGTGCACTGGCTGTTCACGCCCTTTTGCAGCAGCTGCGAAAGCGAGCTCGCAAGGGCTGGTGAGCGGCAGCCATTTCGTAGGAGACTCCAGTTGGCCGTGTCCGGCTCGCCCCTTCAGCCCCAGTACCTGCTGGGAGCGACTCCCTTTCCCCCCCCCATGGGTTGGCCCCGCACAGCTGCTGCCCCCAGGAGGGTTAGCCCTGACATTTCAAGGCGCGAGCTCCCTGGCCAGCTAACGGTTCTTAGAACCAACAGCTGGATTAGGTAGGGGTTCTATAGAATAGGTGAGAACCTGCTGAATCCCACCACTGGGTGTAATGTTGCCTGTGTTTCATGCATTTTATACATTGTGCTGGAGAGCAATGAAAAAGTCCCTCTTTTTCACATTACATTTGATTCCCAAAGTTCTCTGTTTCCAATTGTTCCTTATTCTTTCACCTCCCACTGCAATCTAGGGCAAAAGGGAGTATTTAATTAGCCTGATTTTCTCTCTGAAGCCTTTTATGAATTAAAGTTGCTCTCTATTCAGAAACTGTATTCTGGGGGGGGGGGGAATTAGTTTACTCTCATAGTTAAAGTCAAGTATTCTTGCATGAACTTAGTGGGGACAACATTTAATGTGTCAGTGTCTGTTTCAAGACTGTGTTATAGCATCTATTCTCAGGTAAAGTATTTTAAGTGGTTTGTCCTGAATGCATGTGTTTAACAAATAATTTAAATACAGATATGTCCAAAGTTGAAATGAGCTTGGAATAACACATAAGACCCTTCACAAAGAAGGTGCAATTACCACTGATTTATACTGTTGCAAGATACGCAGTCTTTTGGGCTTGCCTGAGTGAAATTCCAAAAATAAGTGACACACATTGAGTTGTGCAATAAAACCAGAGTGGCCTGAGATAAGGAACATCCATTATGTTTGATAGATTAATGGACATTTCTTTAAAATGCTCTTTAAAGTATGGGAATTGGACAACCTTTAAGTGTAATAAAACTTTGTACTGAGGCCAGCTCTCAAAGGAGACTCACTCATGGCTTGAGTTTCTTTGCATTTATGTAGCACATGCCTGAGTCATTCAGTACATTGGGTTGTGAAGATAAGTGGTTTTGCCGTCAACATTTCAGGATAGTCTAGGTGCACATGTTCTAGAACAGGGGTGGGCAAACATTTTAGCAGGAGGGCCACATCATCTCTCTGACACTGTGTCAGGGACCAGGAAAAAAAAAAAAGAATTAATTTACATTTCAAATTTGAATAAATTTACATAAATGAATACATTAGAGATGAAACTTGTATAAATGAATGAATTTTACTGAGCTTATTTATAATACACATGAGAACTATAATACAGGCATGTAGAACCACATGAGAACTATGAACGGTTTGCCACACAACTCTTTCACAGTCAAAACATATAGACCAAGCCAGACCAAGCCAGAAAAGGGTTATAAGTAGTTTAGAGGCAATGGGGTGGTGTTAAAATAATGCATAGAGAAAAGCAGAAAACACATGGAGACATAAATTAATGCACTTGGGACTATTGTAGATGTGCTTTCACCAGACATGCAGACCAAGTGTATAAATAACTCTTGAGCACAGTGGCGTAGCTAGCGGGGGTCGGGGGTGGTCCACCCCGGGTACCACCCTTGGGGGGTGTAACACCACAAATGCCCCAACATAGCTAACATCGTGAAGGTTAGGCGTAACCCCATCATGCCATATACTGTAGGATACGGAATTTCCAGCAGAATGCAATGCAAAAAACCAGATTGAAATATCTCCTTTGCATCAAACGTTATGGCCAAAAAACCAGAAACAAAAAATGCATGGAACCCTATGGAAAATGAAACAGCCATATTGCGCGTTTACTCGCGAGTAGGCAAACTTGCCATAGTTCATCGGAAAGGGCAGGCTGAGAGGAATCCAATGACACCTGAATGGTTCCTATCCAATGAAAGCAGTCCCCAAAAAACACCCAAGAAGGAAGTCCCTCCTTCCAAGCAGACCAATGTATTGAGTCCTATGGAAAGCGAAAGTACGCCACATGGTCATGTTTACTCACAAGTAAGCAAACGTGCTTTGGCTCCTGGTCAAGTCAGGCAAAGAGGAATGCAAGGCTGGCTGCATGGTCCCTGTCTAATGAAAGTGGAGCTCAACAAATGCTCCAGAAGGCAGGCCCCCCCCCCCAAAGAATTAACCAGAGGTTTGAGCTGGTAATGTGTGCACTGGGAAGGGCTGAAAATCTCACTGCTTTATTTGTGGGAAGGGGGTGTTATTGCAAGCAGCAACCCCCCCCCCAAAGAGTAAAACTGAGGCTTGAGCTGCTAAGGTGGGCACTGGGGACGGCTGAAAATCTCACTGCTGTTATGTGTGTGTGTGTGTGTGGGGGGGGGGGTGTTATTGTAGGTAGGTTACAGAGAAAATTCACTTGGTGAAATAGGGCTGGCTTCCCCTTATTTATCTGTTTTTCTTTAATTTAATTATTGATAATTATTTTATTTTGCTTGATGATGCCACTTCCAGCCATGACATCAGTTCCAGTGATTCCTGGACAGATTGTCATTCTAAAAAGTGGGTCCCAGTGTTAAAAGTTTGAGAACCACTGCCTTAACTCAAAACAGGCCAATGAGACATTTGGGGTGGGGGGGGGGTGACACCCTAGTGACCAAAATTCTGGAAATCGTGACTTTTAGGAATAATACCATCATGTTATATACCATTTGATGCAGAATTTCATCCAATGCTTGTGGGGAAATATTCACTGCATTTATTTTTCTGGCCATTATTATTATTCATTCCATGTCATGATTATTACGATCTCTGTCTCACCTACCTCACAGGGTTGTTGTGAGGACAAAATAAGAGGAGGAACCCTGTACACCACCCTGAGCTGCTTAGAAGAAGGGTGGTATAAAAAGTGAATTAATTAATTAAACAATATAATTAATCATTATTAATAATTAATTAATTAAATCATATGGGGTGACAAAAATTTATGGGCCCTGGGTGTCAAATGACCTAGCTACACCTCTGCTTGAGCATACACCTCTAGCCTAAGCACACAGCCCCTGAGCATACACATCCAGTATAAAGCACAGTCGTGGGCCAGCGCAGGCTCCAAGAGTCTCTGACATCCCAGAGGCTTATTGGAGTCTGGGGGCTCCATGTGAGCTGAATTGGGAGTCTCCAAGGTCTGCAAATGGCCCACAGGCTGGGGTTTGCCCTCCTGTTCTACAACAAACCTGTTTAGCTGAATGAATAACACTTTTTGGGACCATCAGAGGTTCCAGAATGGTGAAACACTGTTGTTTTTTTTGTAATTAGCAGTTTAATAATTAACAGGTGCCAGTGCTAGCACCATTTTGTTTTCCCCTTCATTGATTAAAATGAGGAAAAATGTGGAAGATGTGGCTAGGAAGAAGAGAATCATTGACAATACATTTAAAGTGCCAGGACCAAGTTTGGCTCAAGACCGATCATTACATAGGTTTTACCCAAAATTGTGACTATTCCAAACTGTAGCACTGTGCAGACCATATGTTTCATTGCAGAGAAAACCGCTTTTGAAAACAGCAGTAAAAAACAAAAGTACTTGAGTATCATTTGCAATACAAGCAATAGAAAATGCTTTTCGCTTTGTTACCCTTGATAGCTCTGCCAGTGTAATGTCTAGCTGCCTAATCCTAACCAGTGCTAGTGCAGTGGGCCTCTTGGCCCCAATTGGTATCCAGTGCTGGGAAGGGGCAGGTTAACGATCTCCTCAGATCTTTATCCCCTTATCCCTGTTAAGCTTCAACCTGCTCAATGGGACTACTCAGATCTTTGCTGCCAATGGCCAGCACAAATCCGAGAAGTCCCATGTCAGGCTTTCAGATCCCGGATGCAGAATAGGATTCAGTGTGTGCCAGCACTGCCCCCTTCTGGGCTCCACCCTGTCTCCACCCTCCTTCACCTCACTACACCCTCCCCCAGCCCCTGCACTGCCTAGCGGGTACTTACCTGTTTTACTGAGTGTGCCAGCTGGATCTAGCACTGAAGGGACGACACAGGCCTTCCTGCCAGTGCTGCTTACTCTTTGGGTGTCACAACATGCTTTATGGCTCATTTGCAACGCCCTAGGCAGGTGCAAAGGTGACTGTGCCAGCATAATCCAAGGATTGTGCAGTGAGTTACACTCTAGAATTTACTGGAGTTCTCCATATTGAATCCTTAAAAACATTGTCAAAGCAGATACAGTAGTCCATCATGCAGTCTGGTTTTATCTGCTGTAGCCAAGGCACTTTTCTTGAGTGACCCCTGTGCTGCCAAAGAAATAATTATTCTTGTGGCATTTATAACTGTCATTTGTAATGTCCAACCTAGGAAATAATAAACAATGGAAAACTCTACAGCCAAAGTGACTCAACCATAGGGCACACTCTGATTTTCAATAGAGATGTTGCATGTCTTTGTCTGCTTGATCAGAACAGCACTGTGCCAACTTCTGCCAAAGACTGGAATGTGGGCACTCATCCAAAAACAAAGATTTTGTAATAGTGTTGCTACTGAAATGCAAGTTCTGGGTCTTTACAACATCAAAAGTGCTCGGTTACTGGGATTCTGCTTCTTTTTTTAAGAATGATATTTAACTCCTGTTAAATGAGAAACAGCAAGTGTTACATTTGTGCAACTTCTAAGTCTAGAACAAGAGAAAAGAACGAGGAGGGCTGATTGGTGATGAGCGGAAGAAAGTGTTTGATCTGAACCTTAATGCAGTGGGCAAACCACAAATTCTTTAAACTGCCACTATAATTTAAATGAAGAGGAAGCTTGGGTTATAACTTCACATTATTACCCCACAGGGTCTGGCCTGCTTATTATATCACTGGGGTTATATAAACCGTAGACTATGCTAATGTAATGTACACATTACATTGGGGTCACATTATGAGGTGAGATTTTTTTTTTTTTGCTGCTGCTGCTGCTGTTGAAGAGTTCGTGAAACTGCATGAGGATGGCTAATCTAGACATTATACCATATGAATAAGGCTGAGCTGAATTTATATGTGTTCAAGCAGCAGCTGGAAAAACCTGACTGCCTATTTCCCCTTTCACATCGCAAGCTCTTGTGCACTGACTGAACAAATGATTTGTGTCTTGCCTTATCTTATTAAAACATTGCCCAATCCATACACCACCTTTCCGACAACTTGTAGATGGGAGAGCACATGCCCAGGCTATGTGTGATAATGCCATCTACAAATAAATAACAACGGTACATGGTGTCTGAGAAGGAAAACAGATCACGGGAAGTAGCAGAGTTTCAAGTTCCCAGTTCTTCTGCAAGTATATCAAGGAGGAAAAAGTGCAACCAATTTTCAGAAATTTTAGTATGGCAAACACTTGCAAAACAGAACAGCATTAGTGACAGTGCTTTGGGGCTTATGGAGAAAATTGCTGGCTAGGATGCCATGGGGCCTACCCAATTCTTATGTGATTTACCTTCGGTTGGTAAGAAATAATTCCACTCAATCATTCTGAGACACCACTCTCCTGATCTGTTTGTTCATCCATTTGTTTCACCCGCATGAAGGCACATCTTTAACACATCTTTCATCTGAACTGCACCGGTTTGGGAAAAGGCTAACTGATACGTATTGATTGGAACTAAGCAATTTTGACATTTCTGATTGTAAACTTTGCAAATTTCAGCAGAGTACCTACATTACCACTTCAATTTTAGGCACTTCTGCCATTTGTCACACTGTCATATCATGTGATGCATTCAAATCAAGCAATGAATTAACACTTAATGACAAAGAGAAGAAAAGTGAGAGATGATGGTTAACAAATTTCTAATTTACAATCTAAAGGCTTTTTTTTTAAAAGTAACTTCAAAGTACAGTAATTTCAATACTTGAACTGATGTTCAAATATTTGTCAGAATGGCATGAAATATACATTTACATTACATTTATCTTTTCAATATTATCAAGGGATATAAAGTGGAATACCAATGGATTTAGGTTTAGAGTACGTTTGCTGAGTTGAGGTTTGGTTCATATAATTTCTGTAGAAGTATAAGGTGACAAGACGGAGCAATCTCTTGTTTATACCTCTCAACTAGGTCTTTTTTGATTGGCGGCTTGAATTAATGGACCATTGGCCGCAGCTCCCCATTAGGGCTGCAATTCTATAGTGGGTCATTCATGATGATTCCATGGCTCCCTGGGAGTTTGGGAGCCACAGTTTTGGAACCACTGATCATAGAGTCTATTGTGAACAACCTTATTAATGATGAGTTAGCAGAAAGATAGAGGTCCTGGGACAACCCTTCCCAACCTTTTTAGTAGCAGGTGGTGGTAATGGACAGAAGCTCTTCTCTTCCTTGTCAAATAAGAAAAATCTGTGGTTGCTATATGTACAGGGTGGGGGGTTCAGGATGATTCATTTGATCCTCTGATGCAGTGGTTCTCAAACTCTCTGGGAGAGTTTGAGAGCCAGTAAGTCTTTGCAGGGGTGGGGGGAGAAGGCAGTGGGGGCAGGGGGAAGGCAGTGGTGTGATCCCCAGGATCCCCCAGGATCCTCAGGGGGCTGCAGGGGCTTGGGTGCACTTACCCAAGCCTCCTGCAGCCTCCCTGGGGTGCGGGGAGCCCGGCGCGACTTCTGGCAGGGCTCCCTGCAGCAGGGAAAGTGGATGCGGAGTGATCGTGCCCGTGGAAGTGGAGTGTGATCGCTCCGCATCCACTTTCCCTGCTGCAGGGAGCCCTGCCAGAAGTCTCGCCGGGCTCCCCGCACCCCAGGGAGGCTGCAGGAAGCTTGGGTAAGTGCACCCAAGCCCCTGCAGCCCCCTGAGCGGCGCGATCCTGGGGATCGTGCCACTGCCTTCCTCCACCTCTAGGCTGCCCCCACCCCTTAAGGAGGCAGAGACCAGGGCCCTCAGGCTGGGGCGTCGCATCGCCCCAGTTTGAATAGCACTGCTCTAATGGATATGGGCCCCCAGCCAGTGCCTGGCCTGGCTGAACCTTGAAGCCACCACTGCTTGGGAGGTCCTTTTTGCTTGGACACTCACAAGGCTAGGGTGGCTCAAGAGTGGGTCTCCTGTCTAAGTGGTTGCTATCTAACTGAATTTTGGAAAACTTACTTGTCTTTCTCTATAGAGCAAAAGGGATACCATCCATCTGATATATAGCTCAGGCTTAGGTTTAGTAATCCATGGGGGACACTGTAGTTGGCAATTCACCCCAGTCTTCTAGAGCATCTCATAGAGAAAGGCTAGAACTATGCCCCTCCATTCAGGATTGATGCTTTAATGCCACATACCTTCAATGAAATTGTGGCCTGCTTTATCCCCTTTCTTGGAGTTTGCCTCTTTTTTCTTCTCACACAGGAAGGCAGGTCTCAAGTCTCTGCCTGCCTCTTTCAGCAATGTATCAAGTATTGTGGCACCTTAGGACTCTTAACCCCCTGTAATGTTCATAGTGGGCGAAGACCCCGCTCCCTGGTGTGCGACCGAACGCAGGTGGCTTACCCTGTTGATGGTGGGCTGTCGTTGGCGGAGAGAAGGTCAGGAGACAGACATGGTCGCTTAGCACAGGTGGTTTACTTGAGTCAGACGTTTAACATTCATGGGGCCTGTTATGTCACAGGCCCTTTTGGGTTACATAGAGTTGTGCCGTCAGCGCACATTAGGATTGTTCCCCAACCCTTCCCGACCCCTCGAGGTCCCAGGAGGAGCTCCCCATCTGGTGCCTGGTGCTTCGAGATATGGGTTCCCCAGAGGTTGGTCGCCTGCAGCACTGGTATTTGGGGTCAGCCCAGATGTCCTCAGGAGGACCCCAGGTTCCTCAGTGTTTTGACCTTGATCAGCTGGCCAGCATTGGGGAGAGTTGGCTGAGAGTCCTCGGGCCTGCAGCCTTGCTTCTCCTGAGGTCAACCCAGGGACCCAGGTGGGTCTCAGTCCTGGGGGCTCCCAGTCCCAGCTCCTTCTCTCAAGGACCAGGGCAGTCAAGTCCCCTTTTAGGTCATGGACCAGCAGCATAAGGCCGGAGTTGCTACCCCCTCTGGCCTTCCCTCCAGCACTGCTGCCACCTGGGCTGGAGCAACCCCTCTCTATGTCGCCCAGGCTGCTTATGAAGCCTGTGTCTGGCTTAGCCGGCCCCACTCTTTCCAGCCATGTGGCTGTTTGATGCTCCCAGGAGGCCCTGGGCCCTACTCCCAGGGAGATGCTCTGCCAGGGGTCCCAGTCCTGGCAGTACTTGTGACTTACCCCTGAGGAGGCCCCTACCCGTGAGGAGACCCCTGCTCCTGAGGAGATCCCAGCCACCGGGGCTGGGCCCAGGTGACACCCTCTCTGGAAACACTGCCAATTTGGGAACAAACAGATTCAGCGCCCAGTCCTGAGCTCCTATGCCCGGCCCTACACCAGTTCTGAGTGTCACGAACATGCCATAAGGCACACCTGTGACACTTAGAACCAGCACCGGCTCAGTGTCAGTCCACACTGAGCCCAGTGCAAGCCAGAAGCCTGCTGCATGCTGCCCGGAGCAAGGAAAGAGCTCAGGCAGCGAAGAGGTTCGTCAAAGTGGGAGGGAAGGCGGGATGGGGGGAGGAAGCAGGGAGGGAGGGAGCGGGATCCAGAACCCTGCGCCTGGCCTTCCGGCCCAACACAGGGACTCTCAACTCTGCAGCAACAAAATAATGGGCACAGACTTGAGTAGCCCCATTGCTGGGGAGTGGAATGAATGCCCCCTTCCCCCAAGGAGACGCTGGCTGTTGCCCAGCAAGCATAGAATGCTGCAGCAACCATTTTGGCACCTCTGCCCCTCTGGCTGCTGGGCAGCTCAGGATCGGACTATATCTCCCATATATTTTCATGCTTAGTTCTTAGCAGGAATCCAGGCACAATGGTCACGTATGATCCTTTAAATATAGGGAAAAGATCAGCAGAGAGTGTTGGTTTCAGGAGCCCTGCAAGGAAATGAGCCAGTCTATGGGGACAATAGAAAAGAGCTACTGCTCTTTTGACGTTGGTCTCATTACAAATTCCAGAAACCTTTTTTTTTTAATTGTTGGAGATATTTATAATATTTTGAATACTGCTAAATACATACATCGGGACATCAGAGGAATTAAATATAATCTGAATGGAATAATATACAAAATCCAAATTATGGAAAATGTATTAAATTGAGTTTTTGGAAAAATTCCTTACACAATATTTAAATAAAAGTGCAATATTTAGAGTCTGTAAAACTGGATACATTTTGTGTCATCCATCAAACCGACAACATCCAAGAGAAGGTGTTAAATGTTCAACAGTCGAGTTTTGACAATGTGCTAGATTGAGAGGAGTTAAAAATATCTTGTGAATTGTAAGAATTTCATTATATGCTAAAAGACAGTGATTTCAGGGTGTATCTTGCTGAGGGTATCCCTATAGTTTAGACTACTGGAAAGTACAAGTAACCTTCCATAAGAGCTATTTTCCTTTATGCTTCTGAGCACCCCAGAGGCATCTGGTTGGCCACTGTGCAAAACAGGATGATGGGTTAGAGAGGCCTTTGATCAGATCTTTCTGTGTCTTTATGTTCTTAATCAATATGACTAGGAGTAATCCATTGATGACCTGAGCATCCTCTAGACAGTGGTTCCCAAATTTTTTCGACTGACAGCAACCTAGACCTAGTGGGCTATTGGCTGCAGCTCCTCATTAGGGCTACAATCTTACGCATTGTATAGGGTAGCAGGTATTTTACAGGGATTCTACGGCTCCCCTGGCTGGTTTCCATAGCTCCCTGGGGAGTCACAGTTCTAAGGGTTGTGTGTGTGTGTGTGTGTGTGTGTGTGTGTGTGTGTGTACTTATATAAGTATCTGAGTAAAGATACTGAACATCTTTACTCAGCTGCAGTATACTAAGACAGCTGTTCAATCCAGGCCTGAACTCTCAGTTCCAGTGGGTAACATCTCCCCAAGTTATGATGCAGAAGTTTTTCAAGAGCCCTGCTACCAGGCACGTTTTATGTAGAGTTGCTGAAGATTAAATGTGGAATTTTTCACACATAGCAAGTGCCTGCCCACTGACCTGTGTATGTCCTAAGGCACTCAAAGAGGATGGGCTTTTCATGAGTGATGTACAATCTTCTCCCTGACAGCTCTTTCGAGACACTTTTTGAACAGGTACTTACAAGAACATGCTGGACCAGACCAAAAGTCTGTCTAGTCCAGTATCTTTCTCCCAGAGTGAAAAACACATTTCCCAGCCAAATCTCTCTAGGAAGATCATATGCACGACTCCAAAGAAATAACCCAGTCACGCCGCTGAACCGTAACAATTAGTATACAGTAGAATATGGCCTCTAAACCTGCAGGTTCCGTATAGTCATCACAACTTAGGATAGTCCTAGCCTCTATGAATATTGATTTAATCCCCCTTTTACAGGACATTCCTATGCATGTCTACTCAGAAGTAAGTCCCATTGTGTTCAATAGGGTTAACTCCCTGGAAAATGAATGCATCTAGGATTGCAGGCTTAGGCATCTTTCTGAAAAATGAAGCTGAACTCTTGTTCAGCTGCATGTAGAAATGACCAGGAAAGTGGATCGATAGACCATTGGTCTGAATCTACCAACTGGCACTTTTTATGTTTTGAATAAATGTAAAAATAGATGACACTTAAACATTTGGATCACATAAAAAGCCTAAAGCACAAAGTGAACTCGCTTATTTTGATTTTCTATTGAAATAATGGCAACAAAATCAAGAGGAAAATACCCAAAGGTGCTGTAAAGGTGCTTTTTATTCTTAGGAATGACCTAATACATTTCAGGCTTTTTCAGTTCTTTTTTTTTCAAGGGTATTTTCTTTTTTTGAAACTCCTTCTACAGGGGGTGGGTTCTTTTCAACTACTTTTTTCTTCTCCACCAATGAAATGAATGGACTTTACCTTCAAGTAAATGTAGTCAGCATTAGGATGTAAAATTTCCAAGGCAGATGTTTGTCATGCTGAAGGTGATATTTAGATACCTGTTTTCCCCCCATTAAAAATCTAAAGTAGTCTTTATGAAACTGCTGTAAGTCTTGGTAGAAACTGGGGCAGGGGGTTCCCTGATGGTGCCTCCCATCGAAGCATCACGGGGACCCAGGGGCTTTTGATTGAAAACTGGAGATGCACGTCAACCCCCAATCGGAGTGATTTCAAGCATTGGGGAGGTCCACAGAGCGGACTGTGGGCCTCCCAGACCCTCCCCGTGGTCAGCACAAATTCCCAGGTATGAATACAAGTCCCTGGGTCTCTGCGGAACTGCAACTTCTGCAGTGCCGTTGGGGCACCCATTTCTGGGCCACACCCCGGAAGGGGGAATGACCCTCTTCTGTTCTCATGGTGGGTCACAACCCATCACTTTGAGAACTGTTGCTATATATCATTTTTGTTTGAAACATATTAGCTCCCTGGGTCATTTTTGGAAACTCCATGTACTGGTTCAGTTATAGGTGACTCATAAACATGTTGGGAACCTACTCTTGTGGCTTTGTTTCCATTTGTAGACCATGTAACAAAATATGTGAGATTATTATGCAAAAATATAAAAACATTGAGGTCAATGATAGCAACTTCACTCTTCTAAATTAGAGCCAATTACATTTTTAAAAATTTAATTCATATTTTGCTTAATAAATGAAAGTGTGCTTTCGGAATTTGGCATGAGAAAGAGCAAAAGAAACTCTTCACGTTTTTGACATTGATGCCATATATGCATAGTTTTCTCTGATCTTAATGCGCATGCACTCACATCTCTCTTTCACTTTGGTTAATGTTTACTATTGAGCCTGTCATTCTAAATAATTTCTCAGGTTTGAGAGAGCCTGCAGATTCCTTTCTTTTTAGTGTAGATGGTTTTGTACTGAGATGAGACTGCTATGCCGTGGGGTCTGTGGTTCAAATGCATTACGCTTTGTTCTGCTAATGAGGTCAAAACAGCTCCATCAGTAATCAAGTGATTCTCTTGTGTCCCGTGCCTCTGAGACAATGCGCCATGTTTGATGAAGTCAAAGAGAATGATAATTATAGCACTTATTAACATGAAACCATGCAGCAGAGGAAATGTGATCTAAAAATTAAACACCAGTAACCCTGTCAAGTTGTAGGTTACACTGTTGATATGCGTCAATTAGACCAAGTCTTCTAAATAACGTATTTTTTTTAATTAAGCCCCAGGAGTCATAATGTGGATTTTGTTAATTTCATGGCAGGTAGATATGGCCTCTATTCTCTGGACTGTGACCTCTAAGACATAGGCATACCTGTAATCTTGGCTCTGCAATAATTCTGTTTATTTTATTGTATTTATTTAATAATTGGTACTCCGCCTGTCCATAAAATGGTTACAGAAGTAGCAACTTCTGAACAACAATTATTATGGAGATCATCCCAGCACTTATTTGTTTATATATATTGTTCTGCCTTTACTCCACTGTTGTGGTCACTCAAAGTGGCAAGCACTGTCATCCTAACACTGTCATCCCAACTATCAGGTGGGAAGGCACTAAGTCCATGTGGGATTATAGCTTCCTTTAAATAGTCCACTGAGAGTTCTAAGCAGGAACATGTTAGTTATTTGGTAGTTGTGATTGGAGAGTTAAGTGTGACTGGACACAGGAGTTTCATATTTAATATTCAAACAAAACACTTTGTTTATGCAGTAGGTTTTATGTAGTAATTTCCCGGACCATAACACAACAGAAGGACTTAATAACATTGCACATGAAGAAGAGTTAAATTCTGCAACCTATATGTCACACACATTAATGAAGTATTGTATAGGTATATTTGAGTGCTTCTGCTGGCCATAGGGAGGGCAATTCTGAAGTCCTACCAGAAAACAGAGAGAGAAAGCAGGAAGGGGAGAGATATGGAACAGTGTATCATCTGCGGACCTCCACAGTCCCGCAACCAAGGCAAAGTTATGTGATGGCGCCCCCTGCGGGCTATTGCCATCCCCCTGCGCAGATATCCACCCCCCCCTACTCACCAGAGGCTCACGGAGCCTTGCATGACCTCTGCCTACACAGGAGAAACCTCTGTGAGGTTCCCCGGCACTATAAACTGTGCTTCCAGCAAACTGGAAGCACAGTTTCCATCCCCGTCAAGAGCCCCAGAGAGGCTTCCGCGGGGTCCTAGCAACTGGTGCCTGGGCTTTTGCCCCCTCTCACCCTATGGTAGGCACGCAACTGTCGTGTATGCAGTAGTGTTGCAAATGGGAGCAGGGGCGGTCAACCCTAGTGATATACCTGAGGGGGTGATGGGCATGCCACCTATGTTCCCATGGAGCAGAGAAGCAATTTGGCAGTGCTCGTAATGATGCAATGATGTTATCGCCTCACCACCAAATCACTTCTGGGTGCCATGTGTTGCTCTGGGTGACTGGGGATGTAGTGTGGCATGGGAGGGGATATGCGCCCTGAGCTGTGCCTGCACTGGCGATGCCACTGAGTGCATGAATTGTTTATGGAGCAATTAATGGAAGTCCCAGATGCAATTCCATCAGATATCTATAAAGCAGCGCCGGATTGGTGGGCCCCAATCATTGTGGAATTATTTACAAGAATTGATAAATTTGGAGTAATTCCAGAATCCTGGACTAGATCAATTTTGGTCCCTATTTTCAAAAAAGGAAATAAGAACCTTCCTTCCAGTTACAGGCCGATAAGCCTTCTGGATGTTGCAGGGAAAATGTACGCATCCCATTTACTGAGGAAACTCTCTTCCTGGATATCTGATCACAACATCATAGGCCCAGAACAAGCAGGCTTCAGGCCAAACAAGTCCGCAATCGACCACTGTGTAATATTGTCCCACTTAATTTTCAAACAGGTGACTCAAAATAAACCTCGACTTTATGTGGCATTTCTGGACCTAAAGTCAGCTTTCAATTCTATTGATAGAGACAAACTCTGGGAAAAACGTGAGAAGATGGGAATCGATAAAAGATTATTAGAATTAATTTGTGTCCTCCACCTAAATACCTCTTGCCAAATGAAATTATCTCTGCAGGGTCACCTTTCAGCTCCAATCCCAATCAACAAGGGGGTCAAGCAGGGTTGTGTGCTGGCACCCATTTTGTTTATTCTTTTCATCAACGACTTGGCCCCCTTCCTAACAAAGTTTGACACGCATTGTCCCAAATTGGGATCGGTGAACATTCCTTTACTTTTATATGCTGACGACATGGCTCTAATCTCCCATACAAAAATAGGCCTGCGAAGACTGGTTAAAGCCTGTATTGAATATCTTGCAACTAACTCTCTGCAGATAAATTATGAAAAGTCCAAAATAGTGGTTTTTGGGAACTCATGGAAACCACAGTCTTGGCTTTTCAATGGAAAACTAATACAGCAAGTCAAGGAATTCCAGTACCTTGGCCTTTGGTTTCATTATAAGCATTCCTGGTCCTCCCATTGTTCGATTGCAATTAATTCATCCAAACCAGCTGTCCAAGTCATAACTCGTTTTTTTTTTCTTTTCTTGGGGCAACTCATTTGTACCAGCTACTTTGCAAGCTTTTAATGCCAAAGTCATACCTCAAATTTTATATGGCACCCCTGTATGGATGCCGGCATTAAATGATACAATCGAAAGGGTCCAGTCTAAATTCCTTTACAAAATTTTTGGCTTACCGCATTGTGTTCGATATGCAGCACTCTGCCTGGAGTCAGGTCAACATAGATTGGAGCTACATGCATGGTCCAGTTTTTGAAAATACAGGGCCAAAGTCTTTTTCAGTGCTGATGGTGATTTGCTGCTAAAGGGGCAGTTGGCCGATCCAATGATAACTCCTTGCCTAGCCGTATTCTATTAAAAAACCCCTACAGATGGGACTTGAGGTTGATCTACAAGGGGCTCCCTCTCCTGAAGTTATTATCAGGCTTATGACAACCAGACTACATGACATAAAGAGGCAAGAGATTTTAGGCGCAGCGCAAAAAAAATGTTCCCTGCTGAATTTCCAACTTAAAATTACATTTGGTCAACAACCAAAATATCTGTCCCTCCTAATATGCCTTCCGGAGAGGAGGGCTTTCACCCTGGCATGTTGTAATGTGACCCCCTCTAATTATCTACTCGGCAGATTTAGAAATGCGTCCAGGGGAGAACGTTTGTGTAACTGCTTCTTAGGCGAAGTAGAATCATCTATACACATTATGCTGCGCTGTCCTAAATATCAAGCGCTAAGACATCAATTTATCTCTCCCTTGCTCAGTACTAAAACAGGGCTTTCAGAGAATACTATAATTCAATACCTTCTGGGGGATGATGACGAGCATATAACCCTTCCAGTTGCACAGTTTCTAAGCCTGAGTAACTTGAACCGAGCCAAGCTATTGGCCCCAAGTAACCATTGAGTAGATCACATCCTGGCAAAGTCTGTAATTGGCTGTTTTCTGTTTTTAAATAATATATGCACGTATGTATAATGTTATGTTTGTATGTATTTGTGTGTACATTTATGTGTGCACATATATACAGGGTGAACCAAAATTAGGTGGACAGTAGGTGGAATAGGGTTTGTGTTAGGGTTATACTATAACGATGGTGTTCATTATAACTATGGCGTTTGTGTTATATTATATTAAATTATATTTAATTGTATTAGTAAATATAACTGTATATGTAATCTCAAAATAAATGTTATCATTTACTGTCCACCTACTTTTGGTTTACCCTTTATATATATATATCTGTGTATTGCTTAGGTCTCTATTCTCGGTATTATGGTATCTGTTCAGAGACCTTATTTACCAAATATTTATGCCAAATAAAGGTTGAATGAATGAACAAATTAATGGAAGTTGAGAAGTTTTCTTTGAAATCACATCCTGGTCTCCACTAGCAAAGAAGTCTTGCAGAGACCCAAAATCCTATTTTGCAAGATTCCAAATGACAGCAGTAGCCTCATCTTCTTCTAGCATTTTACAAATCCAGAAGAAAATGCATTGTCATGCAAAACTACACACCCTGTTTATTTGCAGGGAAAGACTGTACTTTCCATCTGGCTCAACAGCTAAGTGGGTTGAAAGTGTACTTAATCAACTTGAATAGCTCCCATTAATCAGATAGTTCCATGCTGAATAGCCAGAGGTCCAAGGGGAAAGTGTAGCCTCTATACTTTTCAAGAAGTTCATCCTTGATGCTGCACAGTTTTTTTAAAGCAGGGAAAAAGTGGGAAAAAATTTTTTGTGTGTGTGAACAGTTCATATTTGGGATATTATTTAAAGTGAAAGTAAGGGATCCAAATGCTGTGCTACTGCATAGGAGATTTGCAAAACTCTGTGTCATTAAAAAAGACACATCTAGAATTGTTATTTGCTCATTCTGGAATACTATTGCCTGATAAATATGAATATTGACACCAGATTCATGGTTTTGTCTGGATTCTGATGGACTCTTAGCCAGTGTTCCATTTCTTGACCCTGTAACACCATCCTCTTCCCACAGATCTTCTCCCTTCTGAGGAAAGGCTACAGTGTTTGGGGCTCTAGAAAGGAGGTGACTGAAGGGGGACATGACTGAGACATACAAAACTGTGCAGGGGATGGAAAGAGTGGATACAGAGATGCTCTTTTCCTTCTCACAACACCAGAACCGGGGGACATCCACTAAAATTGAGTGTTGGGAGAGTTAAGACAGACAAAAGATTGGTTCAAGTTCCCTTTTTGACTCTTGCATACCTTAAGGAGCACATCATGACCCTAATCCTACTTTCTGTTCTACACTACACTTGCCAGACCTGGCTAAGCAAAAACTGCACTAAAAAAAATTAAAAAACAAACAAAACATTCTGGCGTAGGCAAAACACCTTCCCACAAAGGGCCAATCAGGTGGGAAGCTACAAATTTCTACTTTGTTCCCAGAAAACAGCTAATCTCAAATTACCCAAGAGTGAGCATGCTGGGACATGACTACTCCCAGGCTCTGATTGTTGGGTTCAAGCTTGCATGGCGAAGACACTGCTTTAGTCCTACCCAGAAAGCCCTGTTCTGTCCAGTGTTGCCCTTCCCTGCCTTGCCTTACAGTACAGGAATGGGCAAAGGAAGCATCAGAGTGGCTGTATTGTTGCTATGTAAATTGTTTTGTGAACTCTTTTTGAGCTGAAAAGTAGTATATAAATGTTTTTAACAATAATCATAATGATGATGATTCTGGTTCTAGATTCAGATAATTGAACTAAAGAACTTTCAACTCAATGGAGAAATTCGATTGACTTCCCAGCATGACTGTTCAGCCCTGTGATGAAAGCATCTGGACAGTTATGAAGTTCACTTTGGCTTTCTTCCTACTGTCTTTCATGTTTGATTCAATTTTGTGTTTATTATACTTGCTGGTATTCCATTCATTTTTTGAACGCAAATTCCTAAAGGCTGGTACCATAATAGCAATAAGAGGAGCATCGAGCTGTTTTACAAGCGAATAATCTGGTGCTCTTACTGAAATACTCTAAGCAGCCATCAGCCTTATAGTTTATCCACCCGGGAACCAAATTATTGCCTCATAAAACAGCTCGGCACTTCTATTATAGCTTAAATATAATTGTATTTAAAGACCTTGTTGGTTCCATTTAGGAAAAATTAGTTTTTATCTTATTAAATAAAAAAGGAGCTTCTAATAACCTTAATGATTTTGTATGAATTAATGTGATATTTAGAACCTCATGTGCAAATATCCTCAAGTATGGCAACACAAAAAGCCATGAATTTTCTTTGAAAAGTATTGTTCAATTCCCAGGGTAGCTTCACCAAATCCACAGTACATAGAAAGGATAGCGACTGTGGTTCTGCAGCATGGCGCAGAGACCTGCATGTTGAAAATATTTCCCGTTTCTTTTGTACGGAGCATTTGTCTTCAGTGGTTCACAAATGCTTAAGTATGTCCACAGAAGGCCAAACCTTTGTGAGCACCTGGCAGATAGTAAGAGCTTGCAAAGGCTCAAATGTAAAAAAAGAACCTTTGCGAGCCATCAATTCGCTTGAGAAAGTTCAAAGTTTTCTAGGCTCATTTGCACTTGTCTTGATTCTATCTGCAAACGTTCAAGCAGAAGAGTTCAGTATTTCCAGGTCCCCTGGTAGAACGCTCACAACATCCCTATTTGAAAGAACGTCAGGGCTTTCTCACCTTGTAAAATTTCCCTATAAAATATTGTCAACTTCACCCATAATCAGCAGGAGAGCTCTTCAAGTTAAGTCCCTTTGAAAATCAGTAGTCATTATTGTATATAGAATTTTACAGGACTTTGTGTTAAAAAAAATGTCGTAGATTTTGTTTTTGTTTTTTTGAAACCTTCAGTTTCCCACTGAACTGTCATCCCATTTGCTTGCTGCACTTCTGTGATGTTAAAGTGTTCATTCAGGGAGCATTTTTTTTTCCCTTGATGAAGCAGAATATAATTTTATGGCTTTATGAATTTCAGCCTGAAATAAGAAATAAGACACTGTCTGTTTTCCTCAGCTTTTATTGTGGCCCATGCTACACTAGTTTTAGACATATACATATAAATTGGATTCTTACCTTTAACCATTTTATGGCTTAAACCTGCAAAATAAAACTGGTGACCTCTGACAACCCCGATGCAAAATTGCAGCCATTACACCAATATGACCACTTCATAAAAGAAATTTATTTTGTTTAGGCTGAGACTGTTGACCTTTTGACCACATCTGATAGAAATGTCAAACTTCTAACTTTTCTTATTTTTATTTTTTTAGAGAAATGTGTTCTCTGTGATTTACGCTTAATAAATAAAAGCAGCAAAACAATGCCATAAAATAAAACATTCTCAGGAAACTTGACCTCAGAAATGATTAGTCCATGATGTTATTACCGGCATCTGCATTAGATTGGTTTTAATTGAAGAAAAGCAATGTTATTTATTTCTATCACAATGAAACAGTCTAACCTATTTAAGGGAAATCTTGAGCTTGTTATTCTTCCTGGACCCTGCTTCATTCCTGCAACGGTTCTGCTCTGTGGAACTGGATAAGAACTGAGAGAAGATGTAAAGTGCTATCTGCCCTCATCTCATCTAAGTAGGTGGCATTGATTATCCACTTAGAGCCAGATATGACCATGTAAGGACTTTGTTCCATGAGACAGTTGAGAAACATGGGCTACATGGTGGCGATAACCACAAGCATTGCTTGCACTTCAACTTTCATTTACTGGTGTACCACAAAGTTGCAAAAGCAGGGGTCAAACCAGATGTGGTAAATGCTTTTCATTTTTGTCTCTGTTTTCAGCCCTGCAAACTTGTTTTCTTTCCTTCATCAGATGTAAGATGTTTCTGTCACATTGCATTCTGTATCAGATTCGCTGCTGACTCTCCAATCAGGGGTATCAGCACTAGGCTAGCAGATAGGCTATCAGCTATCATCAGTTAAATTAGCATTTAGCCACGGAGAAGATAGAAATGCACACTGAGATGCTCAGGAACGCAATGAGCTTGGCGGAGGCAAAATCTTGAAGGTATGATTGTTATGCCAAATGGGAAGTGACCCAGAAAAAGAAAGATCATGCACAAGCATGCAGAAAAGGAAAGGGATGCATAATGGTTACCCATTAAATTGAAACCCTGTAATTAGAGACATTTGCTTTGACTCTAGAATGCATAGTAGTTTAGGGCCAAGTCATGAATTACTGCTGTGTTGTAGCAGGCCTTTATACATTGTTGATGGCCCAATTCTTTACTTACTGCTGACATCCTAGTGCCTCTCCCACTGGTGCTGAATGCTGTAAAGCAGTCAGCGCCATTGTAAAAGGCACTCCGGTTGCATGCTCAGTGGCGCACTGCCAGAGATGTGGGTGCGAAGGCTGGCACCTTTTCACCTGTGTCGTTGGCTGTTCCGTCATTGCTGTAAGTCAGCAGGAGAGGCAGGAGAAGATCGGGGAAGGTGTGATGAGGCAGGTGAGGGGGTGAAACTGGGCATGGAGCGGCTGTAATAGGTAGGAGGTTGCAGGAGGAGGTGGATCTGCGATGATCGTGTGTGCCAGATCTTATCCCCCCTTCCTGCAGCTTCTACATCCCCTTTCTCTCTTCAGACTTGCACTTGGGAAATTGGTAGTTCTGAGAAGACCCATAGTGGGTTGGTTGAGAGGCCTGCAGAGGTATAAGGATATTTAAATCCCTTTTCACTTCTGAAGCCTCCTGATTCCCCCTCCCCCCAGTTTGATTCAGAACACTATTTTTGTTTGGTGCGGCTGCATCGGGGCAGGGGGGAAGGATAGAATTGGGATCTGAGTCCCTTGTCCACTCTATTAATGTTGGAATAAAGAAACCATGTGGTAAGGCTGATATCGTGGTTCCTTCACATGTTAATGCCCTTGATCACTACTGAAGTGTTGTACCAATCCGGCATTTAACCACATTATGCACTGATCCGATATGGATTCTGCATTCATATGTTACCGGTGTAGCATGGGATTCAACTCGAAGAAACTGGCCCCCATGCTGTATCAGAAATGTGTGGCTCTCATAGTTAATGAGATTTCGCTAGCTGTGTGAACAAAGCGATCATGTGGTTGGAACACTGAGTTCTGGATCAACACAACGCGTATTTTCAACCAATCGATTCTGTGAATTGTCCTGGCTCCTGGATCTGAGAGAGGAAAATAACTTTAAGGCCATTATCCAAGTTAGAAATGGTGAGGCAAGTGAGAAGAACATGTTGCATCAGTGTGATATTCAAATTGGCATCCACCCCAGCCTGTCCATTTTCCAATTGTTTTCAAAATGTTTCTCACATCTCTGTTGCAAATTATCAATGATCATAATTTTACAGTCTGTGCAGGCAGATGGAGGATGTGAATTGGGAAGGAGAAAGTTTCTCTCCCTGACAAATTGTTCTTGCAACATGCTTTCAGGATAGAAGTTAAATATCAAGACTGCCAGCTCAGTCCTGCATGAATCCCTGGGCTGTGCTGCATCCTGCGGAGGGATTTTTGACTGCAAAAGGTCTCCTCAGGGTAAGGAGACTCCTCGGGGTCTCCCCTGGGTGAGCCCCAGCTTGCTGCAAAGGGTCACCTTGGACTCATTCTGCCCTCTCCCTTCCCTGTTCTTGAGATCAGATCTGGTTCTCCCTGTGACCAGTGTTCCCTGTAAGGGTTCTGCACCAGTGCATGGACACTTTGGGCAGGTGCGTGGCATGAGGCTGAGTCACGATGCCACCTCTGGATGATCAGCAAGGATAACATCACCCAACTTCAGGGGTTGCTGAGCTCCGTAGCAGGGAGGTGAGCAGCCACTTGGTTGTCCACCTGAGAGGGAACACTGCTTAAGACTTTTGGATGCACACTGCCTCAGGTTGCAGACTGAGCCGTATTACTTCTCTCTGCCCAGCACTAAGTTGTGACCAACTGGTTAATTACACCACACCCATTAAAAAGCCTGGAGCAAGTGAAAAAAAATTTCTCACCAACCACCAATCAGGTGTGAGGCAAAAAATTTATACTCAGGTTCAGGTGGCTTCCAGTTAGTCTCAGACTGTCCCAGTGGGCGAATGAGAGGGTGAGTGAGAGGTGGGTGGGTTGTCCCAGTGTGAACCATTTTCTTGGCTGTGTGAACCTAGCCCCATGATTCTTGTAAGGCTTGGAACTCAAACCAGCTAAAACAGGCAGGTGAATTTGGCAAGCCTGACCTATGACCCACGAAACTGCCTCTCTTTCCTTCTCTTGTGTGCAGCCAAATTAATGATGCGCTTTGTACCTCTATCTTTTCCTTCCGGGTGTGACTGTCATGCATGGGTTGGTGCTGCTTAGTAGGACAATTACAGTGCAATCCTACACATGCTTACTCAGAAGTAAGTCCCATTGTGTCCAATGGAGCTTACTCCCAGGAAAATATGTATAAGGTTCCAGACAATCTATTTTAAACTGTTTTAGCAGCAACCGTTACCCTGCAGATGCCTGATCTTTTCTGATCTTGGAAGCTAAGCAGGGTCAGGCCTGGTTAGTACTTGGATGGGAGACTGCCTGGGAATACTGGGTGCTGTAGGCTTATACCATAGTCTTTCGAGATTGAAGGTTGCCAACCAGGAGAGGTCCAAACATTTACCCCAGGCCTCTCATTAGGTGACACCCATAAGCATCACAGATGCCTTGAATAACCTGGCTACTTAGAGTAGGGATTTGCCCAGGACCCTCAGCAACCTGGCACTAGCAGTGCTTCTTGGGGTTGGGGGTAGGGAGATATTTCCCAAGAGCTCAGCTGGGAAGCCCCATGCATGCACTCAGACTCCCAGTTTGGATCTCAACCAAGAAATATGCTCTCCTTTCTTCAACGTTCTGTTTTGAGCAAGTTTCTGCAAAGATGACACGGGCCTAATGTCATGTCTGCTGCAAAAGATACTTCCCCTACAAAAGTTGACCAGGATCTGCCATCTGTCAGTGAAGGCAAAGTGTGAAACACAATAAAACCTGCAGAAGTGTCTTTGGACCATCTCTCGGTGGTAGCTTTTTTTTTTATTTACTTCATTAATCTTTGTCGAGGTAGTTTATATGGAAACAAGTATAAATATATACATTCACACATCCAGTCACAAATATGTCATTTGCAACGATACCCACCTACCTGTGTGTTTAATCACCATATGGCTTCACTGAATGCCAACCTCCTCCACAATTTCTAAACTGATGATTGTGTTGTACAGGAAAGTATTGTTCCAGTGCAGTTATGAAACAGCATAAGCCAATGCATGTCTATTTAGAAGTAAGTCCCATTGTGTTCAATCAGGCTTACTCCCAGGAAAGCGCACATAGGATTGCTGCTTTATAGAATTGCCTCTCTACCTGTTTCTTGTCTGGGATGTCTTCTGGAAAGACTGTCTTTAAGGGCATGCCTTAAAACAGATCAACTTCTGAAACAGATGCATTTTTACACAGGCAGCAATGTGTTCTGCCTCTCTATGTAGATAACAGCACAAGAATCAGGTCTATCAGCTAAAATGTTACAGATTCTATACATGGCATAATGAAAGATGAAAATCTCAAGTCAGTGAATTTAGAGCTTTGTTACAAATACATCCTGAACATTTTTTGGAACAAATCATAACTGTCAGAGGGGGACAGGTGATGAAATGTGTTTGTCATGCAGAAGACTACAAATCACACTGGGGTTGCAAGCATTGCTCTTTTATTTTCTGAGTTGCAGACACATCATCAAACTTAATGATAAAAACCTCCCCCCCCCAAAAAAAAAAAAAATTCTCAGGAACAAAAAGCCTCAGGAACAAATACCTCTTTGGCACCCAGAGAGAATATTTCGCAAACATCATCAATCTCCTTCCGAGCATGATTTACAACCTCTCCTTTTGGCCGCCTTGAGACACTCATGTGCATGCCCCGGTGGCAGCACATTGGGATCCCCCACATCTTCCCCACATTGCCCTCTAAACACAAAGTAGTGACGTGGCAGGAGCACTCTGGTGCAAAAGCACACCTGGCATTTGGAAGATGGAGGAAGCATGTCGGAAAATGTCACTTGGAAGTATTTGCATAGTACCTGTGAAATATATTTATGGCGATGCTATTGTAGATTAGTAATGTTGACAACACCATGGATGTTGCAATGAGCCATGCCTTGTTTTTGTGTTGACACCTGAGCTAGGCCACAGCAAAGGATTGCCAAGTAGCTGTTTTATATTCTAGGCAAGGACTTTTAAAAAATGCCCTGAAGCACAGTCCGTGAAAAGGACTGATGAGATTCATGTGGTGAGCTGTTCTGGAGAATTTGGCAGAGCCACTGGATAAGCCCCCAAGTACAGTAATGCCCCCTCCCCAGTGCAATCCTATGTATGACTAATCAGAAGTAAGTCCCATTGAATTTAATGGAACGTACTCCCAGGGAACTGTGTCTAGAATTGCAGCCCAAGTCCTGTCCCTGACATATGCCAGCATATCCCAACCCACACTGGTGCAATTATTAACTCTGCAGGCGAAGAAGTCCAGTGGCTGATGGATGCAACACAGATGCTGGCACATTGTCAGAAAAAAAATTGCACCAGCAGAACGTGGTCATGGTTCAGACTGTAGTGCAAAAGAGAGAGGAGAATGGAGTGTGACATGGGAGGAAAATAAGCAGCACATGGAGGGGTCAATGCACACTATACCCTCCCTTCAGATGACAGACACACCCCCGATGCTGGAAAAATGTTACACCAATGGCAGACCTGGCGTAAGCAAGAGTAATAGCATAGGGAACCACGGGAAAGGGAAAAGCAGCAGAAAATTGCACCTCCCAGCCCCACCCACTTTCTTATGACAGAGCATAGGACACAGACTATATTTGGCAGCCAACCAGAGCACATCCACCCCAGGACTAAAGCCCCTGCCAGGGAGACTGCAGCTCAGATAATTCAGACACACAACATGGGGCTATACCTCTCTGGTCACTCAAAGGGGATCCATAGGGAAAGGGAGTACTTTGCACAACCAACCTCTCATTCCCACATGTATGGCAAAATATTTGGTTAACACAAACCAAAAACTCCTCAGAATTCATATTGCTGGGATGCTGCCCCAGGAAAGCTCCATGCAGAAACAGACAACTGGAACCTCTACCCTGCCACATCAACAACAGAAGCAAGTAGAATGCACTCCACATGGTCAGAGGGAAGCCCATGCTGCAATGTTTTCATACTGTACCTCTGTAGCATGTCTCCACTCCCCCTCCCTCCTCCTGACCCCTCAGGTTATCACATGTGTCTCTGTTATCAAATATCACCCAATGCTGGTGGTATGAAGTGGAACAGACTATAATTCTAAATCCTCATTATGCACATTGTGTAAATTGGGTCTTAGGGTATGCCTCTGACCCAGTTTATGTGCTCTCTCTGTGTCTTGGCTATTGCTATATGACTATGTGTGAGCACCAGAGGTGGAGTGCACTGCCCCGGGACCCAGGGCAGTGATGTTGTGATGTTAGAAGTGGGCTACGTCAGAATGCCAGATGCAAGGGAGGGCACCAGGATGCAGGTCTCTTGTTGTCTTGTGTGCTCCCTGAGGCATTTGGTGGGCCACTGTGAGACACAGGAAGCTGGACTAGATGGGCCTTTGGCCTGATCCAGCAGGGCTCTTCTTATGTTCTTATGGTGTTTTCAGGTTCTCCCAGAGGAGGGAGGGGGAGTGGAGATATGATACAGAGATATCTTTTCTCCAATCATGTGCCCCCCCCCTTGGTGTTGCACCCAGAGCAGGTGCCCCTCAGGCTCCACCCCAGTCATGCCTCTGAGGAGCACTACTCAGTGTGAGATGTACTTTGTGTTCGGTGACTATTTAACTCTTTGTGCTTATTTTAACCAGTCTAGTGCACTGTTCGTGGTGGCATGACTGAAATCACCACAACCCTTGGAAGAACTGGGCCACAGCCCACCTGTACAGCAAGTCTTTCTCAAAACAGATCACCTGCTATCAGCATTGTCAAGACTGCAGAAAATTATCTCTAGAACAAAACCTTTTCCCACTGGCCTGGTGGAAAATATTCTAGATGTTGGGCCTTCGTTTTCTTCAAAGCAGTGTAAGACTTTCAAGCCATATTTTAATTCACTGCACAGTGTTTTTTTGTTTTTTTTTGTAACAACAAATAAAAGAACTCATTAATACAGTGTCACAAATTTTAATGTATCCTAAACATACAAAGGTTAAATTATATAGATCAAATTAGATATGGCAACCACGGATTTTGCTGAGTAGCCGGGGCCTATTCTCCACTGAATAGTTTCCTTCATCAATATTGCCAGACATGTAAGTATCTACTATTTCACTCAATATAGACATCTGAAAGATCTGTCTGTGTTTCCAACTAATCATAATGTTTGTATGCTTTCCTGATGGAAGTATAGTTTTTCTGTCCTTGATCATGACTGCAGGTTAGGTACAATTAATAATGTATGTCCATCTGTTTTAGTAAGTGCATAGAATAAGACTTTCTGGAGTGCATTAAATGACTTCAGCTGTGGTTCACAGATTCTTTTCCTGAGTGTCAGGGAAGGCATCCGGTAAGAGTTCATTTATCAAGCAGCCAGGGACCATGGAAGGCATCAAATGAGGTTGCGCTGTACTGGAATTATGCAAAAGGGACTCCATGCGCTTGCACATAATTTCACCTCTACGGTGTTACTGTGCTGCAATATAATTTTTTTCTGCTCCCCTGTGCCCGTGCACGTGCAAACGCCTAGACTACGAATAGGTCTGTTCTCAATTTCTGAAGGTGTAAAGATGATGGCATTTTTGGTGGAAAGAGGGAATCAAGAGCTACATTCAGTTCACTGCATCCTGGACAGTGTTGCTCAAATATCTAGTAACTGGAACTCATTCAGACTACAATTCTAGTGTGTGTGTGTGTGGGGGGGGAGATGCAGCAGTGCCAAAATGGCTACCAGCAGCCTTAACATGTTTAAACTCCCCCTGTGGGATACAGTGGAGGCCATGTTGGTGCCATTTGGGGAGTTTGGTAGGATTGGGCTGTAATAGTTTCACATGCATCTCATCTCTACAGAGTACACTTATCACATGTGCTGGTCCCTTTGTGTTAGCATGCCACCCACTTCACGACGAATCTAAAGTTGCAACCCTAAACCCTTACTAAGGAAGAAGCTACACTGAACCCGGTGGGACTTGTTTCTGAGTAAACATGCATAAGATTGCAGTGTAAGGAAACCTTCACAGGATATTGTCCAATCCTAATCTTACTTTCCACCAGTGCAGTGGCCTAGGGTGTTGTAAATGTGCCATAAAACACATTTGTGGCATCTGGTGAGTAGGCTGTGCCGTCTTGTTGGCTGAATCTGGGAGCAGGATGCAGTACAGAGTTGGTAAGCTCCTGCCAGGAGGCACAGTGGCAGGGATAGGGTGAAATGGCCATGGGGAGAGGGTATAACAGGACAAGAGAGGGTAGTTTAGGGCCTAGAGAGGGGTGGGATTGATTTAGCTAGCCCACACCAAATCCTATTCCCCCTCCTGGGCCTGAAAGCCCTACCCAGGGCTTCTCAGGCTTGCACCAGCTATATTTACTGGTGTGGGTCAAGTAGTCCCATTGCGCAGGAACGAATGTTCCCTTACCCCAAGGTGACCTCCAGCCTACTCAGTCCCAGTTCTGGACACACTGTGGGCTGCCCAGTTCTGGACACTCTGCTGAGTCAGCACCGGTCAGCACTTGGGCTGTGGGGATCTTGTTAGTTGGCAAATATTCCATAAAGATAAATTAGTTCAATTTTATTGAGAAGCCTAACATGATATAAAGACACATCAAAAGCTTCTTCACTTGCTGTCCATCAAACTGATTGTTACTAGATTTAAACTGATACTCTAATATAGGGCAAGGTATAAGTTAGTATATGTTTCCCTAAGGCTGCACTTTCCCTAAACACACTTTCCTGGGGGTAAACCCCATTCAGCAAGATGGGACTTACTTCTGAGTAGACATGCATAGGCTTGTGCTGCTAGTATTTGACCATGTTCGCCTCAACCATCCCACAATTGACCGAATTGTCATTTCCATCTGTCTCTCAGCCTACTCATCAACACTATTTGCTCATTATATCCCTGGAAGATAATCAGATTGTGAAAACCAGTAGTCTGAGTTTGTGTTCCACAAATAGAGCCAATTTAAAGGCATTCAGCACATCCCTGGTAGCAGGACTGGCATGCACATATGGTAAGTGTTAAGCACTGTACCCACTGCCATGCTGCCATATGAAAGGACATGGCAGCCACCTCCATACAGATGCCATAACAGCTCAAACTGGTGGTTAATCAGAAGCAATTGCAAATTGGAAATGAAAGAGCTGGGTGATGTGTCATAGTGAGAATTTTAGTCATAATTACAGCAGCATAGGCTACTGATTCTTGTACACATACTCAGATTACTAGGAAAAAGAAAGGAGGATTCTTACAGCCCAATTTTAATCTTTTCTCCACCATAGTTTGCAGTTGAGTGAAGTTAGGCTATGGTTCATTTTATGGGGGGGGGGGTGCAACTTGGAGGCTTGGGAGGGGAAAGGGAAAATATTTTCTCTTGCCCCTTGGTAAGCTCCGTGATTGCCTATGGGTCTTCTTGAATCTGCAAGCACTTCCAGACTGATATTTATGATGCCATAAGGTGCGTTCCGCCACTAGAATGCTAGTTCCACATAGGGTTGGGCCATGAATGAAATTCAGAAGTACCCCTCCTGACCCAGTTGTAGCCAAATGTCCCTCTGTAGCTAAGAAAGTTGAGCTGACACAAAAGTGTTAAGAATCCAGCCCCCACTCCTGTAATTCAAGCACCAGCTTGTGTCTTGCTGCAGTGTGACCCCCTCCCCCCAATGCCTTGGTGACATTCGCTTTCATAGGAGTAAATTCCTTCCTTGCATGAGAGGAAGCATTGTCTACTCAATGTGGGGGTGACCTGGGACAGGAAGGTATGGTTACGAATGCTAACATACAGGTCCAACCTATTTATACACGGATTTTTTAATACACGGATTTGACTCAACACGAATGGCCCCTGGAAATGAGAAAGAATGTGCTGATCCTTGGAGAAGGGGAAAAATGCATCCCTTTAAAATCAGTTTTAAAAACTGAACAGTCCTTTAACATCAGCCTCCTTAATGTGTGTGTGTGTGTGTGTGAGAGAGAGAGAGAGAGAGAGGGCAGCAGGCTAACAATCCATCAATCCTTCTCTCTCCTGCAGACCCCTCCCTTCCCCCAGCTCCTGAAAGAAAGGTGATCATTTTGCATTGGTGAAGGGAGGGGCTGAGTGAAGTGCTGATGAATTGTCTTCTTAATGACTCATATCTTAGAGTCAAAAGGTCAGCAAGGCTGTTTTTCAATCACTGGAGCAAAGAAACTGTTTTTTAAATTGATTTGCTATAGTGAGGGTTTTTTTAAACCACCTGAGTGCTTGGAACGGAACCCACACAAATAATTATTAGTCTCAACCTGTATATCCAGTTCATATGTTGCTTTAGGACTTGATTGGCAAACCAGTAGTCACTGAAAGCTATTTACATGAAACTGCTCACATGAATCTATAAAGCTGCTTTTGATGGACCCTGATGACTGGGTAGCCTAGATCAGCATTGTTTGCTGTGACTGGGAGTAACCAGCTATTCAGAATTCAGACAGAAAGCTTTTCTAACCCTGCTACCTGGGACACTGTCACTAAAGATGCTGAAATTCAGCCCTCAGAGTAGGTACAGAAATAATGTATTTGAGATGTTCTGAGAACTCAAAAACCAGGATAGTGTAGTGGTTTTGGAGTTGGACTTAGACCGGGAAGATCCAGGTTCAAATTCCTGCTCACTCATGAACCTTTCTGGATGACATTGGGCTAGTCACTATCTTTCAGCCTCACCTACCTCACAGGGTGAACAAAAAGAAGGAAGGAACCATGTGTACCACCCTGAGCTCCTTGGAGGTAGGGTGCTATCCAAATGTGAAAAATAAATACATGTAAATCCTCAATATTCTTTTGCTATCTTTGCAAAGCAGATGCTCCACCATTGAGCAGATGCCTCTCCCCTGTCTAACCTCACTGCCTAACACTTTCCCTCTCTCTGGCTGCGAGTTGCCCAGTGGCACTTAACATGCAGGTTCTGCTCATGACTGATGATTTGGATGACTTTGTCAGCAGTGAGCAGGGAGATGACACAGATGATGGAAGAAGCAGCATCCGTGACCGAGGCGGTCATGTGCATCAGCCCTGATTAGCAAGTTGGGCACAGGCCTGTATGCTGCTCCCAGACAGGAAAATGCATAACCCAGGACACTGTGCTTAGTTTCATCTATCAAAACATGGCACGCAAGGCTTCTCTTCGGATATGTTTAAACTGGGATATGTGCCAGCTCTTGAGAGTTGCCATGGGATGACCCAGTCGCTAGAAACAGCAGTCACGTCTTGCGGGAGAATTCAGCCATAGCCATCGGGAGGCACATTATCCATGACTTCTTGCTGCACTCCATTAAAGTTAATTCACATTGTGTTAATGAGGACACATTAACACTTAACTCCTCATTACTACCTTAAGCCCATTTTTATCAGTTGGAGCACGGACTTTGCATATTGCTCAATGCTCAGGGGCCTGATTCTGGTTCCATTATTCATGGCGCGCAGTGCAAAAGTATTCTCTTTTAAATCACTGTGGCTGCACATTTTGGAAAGGACTGAAAAATGTGGGAAAGGATCACGGCAACATGATCCATCGTTGGACAGAGAATTTGGCTCAGACAGTGCATTAAGGGCTACAGAGACTGTATTTCAATTGCATTAGTTATAGAGCTGTCAGCATGCGTGGATAAAGAGGTCATCCATTTAAGAGCCAGAAACTATCCTTTCTCCAAAGGTTCATTCATGAAGAGGTCCAGGCTGCTTCTTTCTTGATGGCAGATCAGAGGTCACAGCCCATGTTGGTTTGGAATTTTTAAAAAAAAACTTTTCTAAAGTCATCATTCACAACAGGTTTTGAATATGCTGAACATTGCTGGTTTCTGCTTTAGTGATTGTGGAATTTCAGGTCCTACAGAAACATGTATTGGAGAAGTTCTGGCCACTATGGAGTCCAGACCCATCAGTTCAGGGGTAGCCAAACTTGCTTAAAATTCAACATACAATAAACTTCAGGTCATCCTGAAGAGCAACAAGATAGAAGTTTGGAAGTTGCAATATTTAAGAAGCATTTACATTCTTTAATATATTTACAGCACAATCTTATGCATGCTTACTCAGTAAGTTCCATTGTGTTCAATGACATTTACTCCCAGGGAAGTGTGTACAGGATTGTGTGTGTATAGGACTCTGGATGTGCATAGGATAATGTCCACCATGAACTTCATAGTTACGTTTTAATCCAGTGGACTCTCAGTTTTATACCCGGTAAATAATTCTGAAGCTTGAAAATTTCTTATTTGACTTTTATATTGTGACGCAAAAAGGAGCTCAGCCCACATATTTCTGAGAGCCGCACGTCAAAGAGCCACAGGTGGCTCATGAGCTGCGGTTTGGCCACCCCTGTTCTAGTGGATGCTAGCCTTCCATTACCACTAAGTAAGGGAAGGCATTATGATGATGCACCTCCAAGGATTTATCACAGCAAGGTTCCAACATGAGCTCTTTCTTGCAGCCAAAAGACGAAAAGAATCTGTCCTTTTTTTGCTATGAACCAGTAAAGGGATACGGTATCGTTCTGTGCCATGGGTGTGTTCCCTTGGCAGAAACAGACCCATTCCAGGCAGAGATGACTGTCAGTGGTTTGGCATTATAAACTAATGGAGAAGCTGGGATTGGCTTCTGGACTCATGGTATCAGGATATTGATCTGATTGTTCCCCCACATTTGGCATGAAAAGCAAGGTACCAAACTGACAGCACGTCTCTCTTTAGAGCCAGTCGAAGCATGTTAGAGTGCCATATTTAATTCAGATGACTTTTTCCACGTACTCTGTATTTTTCTTCTGCTGTAAATCAAAATGAGTATGTTATCAAGTGGCAGGTGGCGTTTTTGGCATCAGAATTTCTGAATAACCTGCAACAACAAGATGAAATTCTTTAGCCAAAGAAATGAGTAAATTAGAATACGATCCAAGTGTGTTACAAAATAAATTAAAACACAGTCATGTTCCCACCTGTACAATGAACCATAGAAGGGACCATAAAGCTTAGGAGTTTTTAATTCCATTGTTCCATCCATAGCTCAAAGAGTAAATATTCCTTAACAGTTGTGCAGCCCTTAAATGAAAAGACCGTTTTCATGTAATTACCCTCAAAAGAATAAACAATTTAGTTCACTTCAGCCATAAAAACTCCCTGAATGTAATTTTTAAAAGTAAAATTATTTAATATAATAAAGGGTCTGCAAAATATTGAACATCTATAAAAATAAGCTTCAACTCTCATTTGTTCATTTCACTGTTATGAACTTTATACAGTAAAGATTGCGATCCTACACACACTTACCTGGGACTAAGGTCCATTGCATTTAGTGGGACCTGCTTCTGAGTAGTCATGCATAGGATTGTGCTAAAACCTGCTAACAGTCCAGACCACATCTGGGCTTTATTCTGGCATACAGTTCAGCAGGAAGTTTTCTAGAGCAAGCTCCACTGAAGTGAATGGAATTGGGAACTGTGCAAGAGTGTGTCCATTTGGTAGGGCTTCTACAGGCTCCATCATGTCGTGAGAATGGATGATGGCCGGATCCCAAAGGATCTCCACTATGGTGAACTCGTGCAAGGAAAGCGCCCTACAGGTAGACCACGGCTGCAATACAAGGACATCTGCAAGAGGGATCTGAAGGCCTTAGGAGTGGACCTCAACAGGTGGGAAACCCTGGCCTCTGAGCGGCCCGCTTGGAGGCAGGCTGTGCAGCATGGCCTCTCCCAGTTTGAAGAGACACTTGGCCAACAGACTGAGGCAAAGAGGCAAAGAAGGAAGGCCCATAGCCAGGGAGACAGACCAGGGACAGACTACACTTGCTCCCAGTGTGGAAGGGATTGTCACTCCCGAATCGGCCTTTTCAGCCACACTAGATGCTGTTCCAGAGCCACCATCCAGAGCGCGATACCATAGTCTTTCGAGACTGAAGGTTGCCAACTACTACAGGAGAACATTAGTATGGATTTTGCTCCAGTTTTAATATTTCATAAAGCCAATTGGCACCAAGAGTAACCGAAGCGCTAGTATTAACATCACTGAGTTCAACAGATTTTGGTCTTGACAGTTAAAAAACAGTGTCAGTTCCTAAATCACTTGATATGTCCAGATTGGGTAGCACAATGTTGTTTCAAGCAATATTATTATTTTCTGCCCAGAGTCTTAATTGCATTATCCTGCTTTTTTTTTTCCTATGAAGCACCAAAAACAATTTTCTGAAGGCTTTTGTGTGTGAAGCATGCCAAAAATGTGATACACATTTATTAATTTTATGAGGCATAATAATCTCTAATAGTACAGGAAACCAAAAAATTTGCAGTGTTGTCATGGAGCCAAAGAAACCTCCATTTGTGACAGCAGCCGTTAAGAGCCTATTTTGGCAATAATTGAGTTGCTATGCTTTTCTTTTAATTTCACTACCTGATGATACCTGAGAGCAGTAGACTTTGCTTCAGAATCCCATTATGAGATCCTATTTCCTAGGTTTGAAAAATCTAATTGTCAGTCAATGTGTTACAGCAAGCCTAACTTTTGTTTGACTCTCCTAGCTAGGCACTGTGGGGAAAAAAACCAAAAGAACTATGCTTTATCATTCTGTCAAGGAAGTTTCTTAACAAATTACCTTTACCCTCAAAAGAAAACACGGAGAGACTTTTTTTTTTGGTGGTGGTTTAACAATTCTCATAGTTCATATCTTCTTTTCCAGGCTATTCAAGGGACGAAAAATACAATCCCAGAGAGCACCGATACACTGAAATTGATATCTTTAAAGGCATATGAAGAAATCTAGATGTTTAATAAAAATAAGTCACATTTCTAATAAATCCTTAGTTAATCTCCTCATACTGTAAAAATTGCTGTTTGAAAGCATTTTGCTTGTTTCTATGAAGAATTTTCCTCTTTTGTTTTGGAACACTCTTGGGATGCTTGTTCATTTAAATTTTGTTCAGGAAGGATCTTGTAAAACAGCTTCCAAAGTTTGCACTATTTGCTGTCAAATCTGTGTTCAGTCAAAACCCAAATTACAGAATCCGGCATGTGCCTCAGATACCACCTCAGGTTTTAGCAAGGGTGGTTCGGAAGAGTTTTGAGGAAATTTTGCCTACCTTTCAAAACTGGCTTCATTCATCCCAAAAGTTATACATCAGTTTCAGAGAAATTTAGATAAATGTTCCCCTAGTGCAAAATGCAGCACTGAGAAGCAACATCTTTCTTCAGTGAAGACACACCATAGTCTATGGGACAGCCATCTACAACTGTTTCTATCATGATGAGAAATCACAGTCTTCAAGATTCAGAATTTATGGTTCCTTATCCACTGGGGTACCAAATGCTGTCTGTCAAAGTACAAAGTACAGGGGTCCCAACAGAATCCACAACCAAAAAGTAGGATGGGATGGGAGCAATCATCCATCTGTGAACCCAGCAAGACACTTCTTTTCCCACTCCAGTTTTCTAGACTAGAGCACAATTCGCCTACATGGTTTCCTGTAGTCCAGTTGAACAGAATGCCAGGTGCACAAGACCTTCACCAAGGTCTTGCATAACTTTCATTCATTTCAGTGAGATGCCAAAGAGGATTTCCTAGTGGATCGTGGTCCCTTAATTGCAGATTTCCACAGTGAAAAAAAGCCTCTGATTCACCTACTTGTTTTAGCAAGAATTCTTGTTGTGCTTCCCTTTCTTCCTCTAGGTTTTTAGGACCTTCAAAATAGGCAATGAAAAGAACAGACCCTGTAGAAAATTTAGATGAGGCAATCCTCATGTCCCAAACTAATGGAAGTTTATATTTAAATGTCACCATGACTATTGGTTGTAAGAGGAGATAAGAGAAGGTCAGTTATCAACTTCTCTTCCCTGCTGTTTTGATTTCCCCATTCTTTGATTGCGTTATAATCAATCATTATATGATGACAGACAGAATGAAATAATTAAATGGCTCCCTGCCATTCAGAAGGCAAATAATTAAAGGGCTCATAATCTATAAAGAGGGAGTCAAGTTTTCATATCACCAAAGCATGGACTGCCATGGTCTGGTCTGACCAAATCAAGTATGGTCAGAGAGCTATGGTGGGAGCTTGGGGGTGAGCTCTCTCTCCCACAGCAGAGGTTCAGATCAGGCAAATACGTACTACTCTGGTAAATCCAAGGTGTGGTGCTCTTCACTGGACCAGAGGTTGATATGTGGTTTACTACATCCACTATTGCCCATCACAGCCAAAAAGCTGAGGGAGTGAACAAGCCCTGTGCAAATGGTCTAAGTGCTGGGGGTTGATGGGTGCTCTCTAAAAGAGGACTTACAATGCAATCCTAGGCACATCTACTCAGAAGTAAGTCCTGTTGAGTCCAGATAAGTGTGCAGAGGATTGCACCCATAGTCTTAGAGCAGGGTTAGCATACCAGAAAAAAGATAGGCCTGCTCAGCCACCACCGTGTTGCCTTCCATCTTTCTCCTCTTCCTCCTTTCCCAGCAACCAGAGGGCCAACAACAGAGTCCTCCATTGGTTTCAGTATTTGGGAGGGGAATGTCCACTCCAACCCTTGGGCTTCCAAAGGCTTGAACCTCAGGTAAAAACAGAGGTTTTTGTATCTGCAAGGGAAGGCAGGGCAGATAAACACAGGTCAGATTCCCACTGTGCTGCTGCTCTCCCAGTTTCTGTTTCAACTTCAACCCCAGGGGTTCAAACATCCCAGCAAAGCCAGAGATTTTCCTACCTGCAGGGCAAAGCCAGGCAGATACACGAAGACCAGTCTCTCTCTTTCTCCTTTCACAGCCTTATCCTCAGTCTGAGCGCCAGATTTTCCACGTTCCTTTGCAACAAGATAAGTATTAAAACAAATTAGTACAGGTGGAGAACAAAGTGGAGGCGTTACACAACTGCTTATCAACATCATCATCATCAAAACTTTACAAAAAATAGAGATATGGTTTGTTGCAAATTTAAACATTGCAAGAATGTGGAATATCTTATTTTTATTACATATTTTTAATTCAAGTTAACGGACCATGTTTTTTTTTTTGCAACCAAATACACAATTGGCATGAACACTTTGTCCTGTTATCCTTAAACTAGCCAATAGTCAGACTTCCACCCAGACGGTCAGATTTTTATTTTGCTACAAATTAAGTTTTCTGTCTATATTTTTTCCCCTCCCAGGCATATAGGGTCCAAGAGGTTCATATGATTACAACCTCAGTAGTTCACTTCTGTTCACCCTGTCACTTTCAGGGCAAACACTAGGCAGTACACATTGGCAGTTATAACTGACAGCTTAATGGACAGCAATCTACAGGCTTCTGACTTTTCCCCCAAATCTTGGGAAAACAACAGAGATTGATTACTTTCAATTATCATTTCCAAAGGACGGCCAAGGAAATATATTCACAGGCAATGTTGCATATAATCTCCAATTCATAACTTGAATTTGTTGAAATGTTGCATAGAGCGGGAAGCAAAGGAAAGATCAGTAGTCTGAATTCCTGTTGAGAAGGAGGAACCTTTCTCATTTATTTATTTATTGTTCACATTTCTATACCATCCTTCCTCCAAGGAGCTCAGGGTGGTGTACATATAGCTCCTTCCCTCCTTTTGTTCTCATGGCAACCCTGTAAAGTAGATGAGGTTGAGAGATTGTGACTTGCTCAAGGTCACCCAGGAATCTTCATGGATGAGCAGGGATTTGATCCTGGATCTTCCTAGGTCTAACTCCAGAACCACTGCAACATCCTGGTTCTCACCACTCATTTCTCAAGAACTGGCTCTCACCATTCATTTCTCAAGTGAAAGAAGCCACTATTAGCCCTAATTTGTTGATGGAGAATGGAAGAGTGGGAGTTTCCAATGCTACCAGTTATTGTGACTGTGGTTGGATTTGAATAGAGAGCCAAATCTAATAATGCAACCAGTAGCCCACAGGACTCCTGAAAAACCAGCTCTTTCTATTGTTGGCCCTCTGATGGCTGGGAAGGAAGGGAGAGAGATGGACCTGGATCAGCACAAGCAGTTTTATGTATGTATTCTCTGTAGGCATTTTCACACATAATTTGGAAACTTTTGAATAGTGTGCCACCCTTGAATGTCTTCTTCAATGTATTAGTAGTTAGATTTAACCTTTCTGCATCCCCCCCCCCACACTGATGAGACCCTCTTTGGGAACCACACATACTACTATTAAAAATTTCAGAGTGAAGGAAGCATTTAAATTAGCATAACTGGACCATTTGGTTACCAACCAACAGATAGTCAATATTTTGGAGAAAAGAAGTGCAGCAACAAAACCTTGCAGTTGCACATCTTCCTATCCCTCTGGATTCAGATGGTCTGATTCCTGAGTAAGCACACCTGGAATACAGTATTGGGGTGCAAAAGCTGACTTGTAGTATTAAACAAGCATTCTTACCTTTCTCCAGAGGTGGTGTCAAGTCAGGCACTAGCTGAGAGCTCATGCCCATCAGAGGGCCCTTGGTCTTGGGTTCAATACCAGTGCCTACAGAGGCATTTGGGGAATGCCATGCTAAGTCCAGTGCTCCTGCTGTGGGCCCTTTGGGGGGTGGGTGGCAGCTGGGGGCCATTTGTCCCAGGGATGGGTGAATCAAGTGCAGCTTGAGTTGAGTCTTGAGTTTCCACTCCTGATACTTGACTCAAAAACAAGTCCTAATGGGCAGGCTTTCTGAGTCTCCCAGAGTGTTTTGGCGACTCAAAAAGATTTGAGTCACAAGTCATTCTGTTTAAAAGAAACCAGCCACAGCACCATGGAAGAAAACAGAGCTGCTGCTGGGCTCTCTCTCTCTCTCTCTCTCTCTCTGTGAGTTCTCTTTAACCACTACCCTGATATCCCCATCCCATCTGTAAACAAGGTGGGACGGACTGTGTGAGAGCAGGGACAGAAGCTGCAAGAGGGATGAGAGTCGTGCAGCAGCTGGGAGGCTTACCAGTATGACCCAGGGCCCAATCCTATCCAACCTTCTAGCTCTGGTGTAGCCATAATGCAGCCTTGTGGTAAGGGAACACATGTCCCCATATCTTAAGAAGGTTTCAGTGACTTCCTCTCCACCACAGGATGCAGCACACACCCCACTGGCACAACTGCACCAGCACTGGAAAACTGGATAGGATTGGGCTCCCAAGCCTTTGCAGTTCTACTCAGAAGTAGTCCAATTTGCACCAATTGTTCACTGAGGCTTCCTCCTCCCAAGTAACAGCAGAGTCGAAAAGAGCCGTGTGGTTGGAAAGCATGATCACTACAAACCGCCTCCTTCCAGCTTCCCTGTCTCCTTTTTCTCCCTCCCTGGTTGTCCAGCCAATTCTAAGCAGTAACCCTTTTGGGCTTCTCCTTCTGCCCTATCTCATCCAAAGAAACAAATCAGATCGCCCATTCTTTGTCCAATGACCCTCGATTCCTTCAGAGATGGGCAAAAGAGCCTGCTTCCACCTCCCCCCTCCTGCTCCACACAAAAGCAATACATTAACCATTCCCTGTTTCCTGGCTGGAACTTCTCAGCTGCTTGCATGGTCTGAATGATGGCCCCATGAAGTCTTTCACACCACAAAAAAGTAAGCAAGCACATCCAGACAGACTTGAGTCTGCATGTATGAGTGCTGAGTCAGTGACCTGAGACTCAAGTCAATGTCCAAGTTGTCGACACAGGTGACTCAAATCTGCATGAGTCAGCAAAATGTGTGTTTTTGTGACTTGGACTCAAGTCACCTGACTCTAGTTCTCATCCCTGGTTTGTTCCAGGGCCCCCAGCACTGTCTTTCACTTGCTCCTGCTCTCTACTTCCAATTTTTCTTTCCATTTTTTCATCTCTTTGTATTTCTCTGTCTTAGCTATTACCACCTTTCTTTGTCTGTCACAGTCAGCCATAAAGTGTAGTTTCAGATCTTGTTATAAGAATATTAAAAATGAAACAGAATGTCTTTTCCTGTCTACCCAGAAAAAGTTCCAAATTAGAGCAATCCCTTTCTAGGAATCCCAACTCTCTCTCTCTCTCTCTCTCTCTCTCTCTCTGTGGTAAGGCTAAGGGGGTGCAGGGGTAGCAATTGCACCAGGCAACAAATTTTAGGGGGACAACAACCTGAACTTGACACTAGTGGCCAACATTGTGGAAACCTTGGTATTTTTGAAAAAATACCATCATGTTATATACCATTTGATGTGGAATTTAATGCAGAATACAATGAAACAAACCGTGTCAACATATCTCTATTCTATATAGCCAAATAACCAGAACATAAAAACACAAATGCATTATGTGACAAAAACAGCATTTTCTTAACTGAAAACTGACCAATGATTCTGATTGTTCCAAGGACCAATTAGATGTTGTTATGATACAGCAGGGGAACTAATAAGGTGTTAATATGGGGGGGGGGACCTGGGGAGGCAGCAGAGCAACTGGGTAGTGAGCTTCTGGTGGGAGGAGGCCCCATTTTCACATTTTTTAAAAGCCCAGGCGTGATTTTACTTCCAGAGCGACATTTTTAGTTTGGCACTGGGCTACACGATAATTAGCTAGGTGTCTGTCTATCTGTCTCTCTCTCTCAGCAGCTGGATGCTTTGCATTTGGGGGCTTTCTAACTTGGTTGCAGTTTCTTTTAGGTGTCATCTCCTCTGGAGTTCAGTGGATACCTAGAAACCTCCATATTTTTTGTAGGTGGTCCTGATGTTGCTACCTTCCTATCAGCACAAGAGCAGGGCTTTTAGAAATAAATGGAAATAGCAAACACTTTGGAGTGCTTTCCAAAGCTCACGCCCCACTCCAGCAATCAGCAGGTATCAAGAGCAGCAAAGGATGGGGCCAGATCAGCCTTTGCAGCAGCAGTGACAATCATGAGAGGGGCAGGTGGCTGAATCAGGTTGGGCAGCTGTTCACCCCCCCCCCCCAAGTTCTTTCCTAACCTGCTTTTTGATCTTTTTCAAACTAAGGCTGCAATCCTACTAACCAGACTTTCCTGAGAGTAAGCCTCATTGAACAAAATAGAACTTACTTCTGAGTAGACCTGGTCAGGATTGCACCCTAAGCTGCAATCACGCATGTGCTTACTCAAGAGTAAGCCAGCTGAACTTAGAGAGACTTACATCAGAGTAAACACGCTTAGGGTCAGGGTCATAAAGGATATATTTTTAATTGAAATAATTCAGTTAATTTCTTTTCCACATCTATGTGCTGTCTTTCCTCCAAGGAGCTGAAGGTGATGTACACGGCTTCTTTCCACCCACGCTTTGAGCCTCATAGGCTCAAAGCATTCTGGTCAAAAGTGAGAGTCTTCTGTATGAACATGCTGATGAATTCATCTGGCTGTGTCTTCAATAGGGCTGACTTGAATATGAGATTGGCTTTCCACCTGGATGAGAGTGGAAACAGTTCAGCTGCTTTTGGTTATGTGTGAATTCATATACACAGAGCATTTCAAATGAAAGTACAGGGCTCTTCCCTTTCTGGCTTCTAGCTACAGAATGCCAAACCCTGTTTTTAACCAATGATTGAATGCATATGTTTAAACTGGGCTTATCTCAATTTGCCATCTCTTTCTCTCTCTTTTGGTTTCACAGCCCTGGTCCCTCCTTATCAAATAAGTAATCTATTTAGCTATCTATCTAGCTATCTTGACTTAGCCCCAGGACTGTCAATTCTACTGCTTGGATCATTTCTATGGCCAACAGAGCCATTTGCAGACCAAATTTATTTAAACAGGATACAGCTCTGACCTGTCCAGTCCACAAAATAGTACTTTTCTTTTTGGCCTGGGGAAAGAACTATTAACTCATCTACTAAGCAGGCAAAGAGGCAAATGTGTGGTTGTTTAAGGACAAAAGCATCCTGTTCAATACAGGTATTGATCTAGCCAGAGGGACACTACCATTGGTTGCACTGTGTCAGATTCATTGCAGTCCCTATGGGTTTAAATAGCTGAACCAAGGTCAGACAAGCATGCTGATATTATGTCAGGGTCAGCAGTAAATATATCCCTATGGCAAATGCTCCATCTATTTTACTCCCAAAATCTAAGGCTGCACTTTCATGACACAATGACCTGTATTAAGACAGTGAACTCGCTGTTGTCCCATTGCTGCATGTGCTGAGTCTGTTTCAATTGAAAAAAACAACTGCCTTGCTTGATAACTTTACAATATACCTATATGAACTCCAACCCCATGGACATGCAGCTTGGAGGGAATGGACCAAGCAAGGCATTTGCAGCAGCTTTTTGTAAGCCTGATGCCACAGTTACAGGCCGATCAGCTATTTTCAGGCCGATCAGTGATTTTTAATAGCTGTGCCATGGCACGTTGGTGTGCCACAAATTGTCCACAGATGTGCCATGGAGTTTGGGGGAGGGTTATTTATTAGTAGGGTCATTGGGGGAGTTTGAGAGAAGTCAAAACTTGTATCATTCTTTAGTCAGCTTTTGTTCAGATTGGGTGTGTTATTCCATGTAACCTTCACTAATCCATTTTCAGTACAACCCTATGCTTGTCTACTCAGAAGTAAGTTCAATTGTGTTCAATGGGGTTTACTCCCAGGAAAGTGAGTATAGGACTGCAGCCTTTGTTTATTTTCTATACTCATTTTTTAAAAACAATAAAATGCATTCTTAAAAAACTGTTAGTGTGACAATCTTAGCGTCCTGTCAGTGTGCTGTGAAATGAAAAAGGTTGAAAATTGTGGCTACAGGTCATGCCAGAGGTATAACTCCATGTTGTTAGACCTCACAAGGAGATTAAGGAAGTTGCAGAAGATGTATTGGTATCAAACAAGCAAAACGTCAGTGCCACGTGGTGGAAGCCTGGAGCAAAGCTTGGGGCCCCAATGGTACCCACATGATGGTGCATTGGGTGCTATTCCTGCCACTTGTATGGGTGCTTCAGGTAGATGGCCTGGGTAAGTGCACCCTCAGATGGGCATGGCCCCTCAACCACTGCGTGAATTGTTCCGTCCCTGTTGCCGGCCCTGAGCAAGCTTCTGAGGAGAGGATGAATTGCTGATGTGCCCTTGTAATGAAATGCTTATCACTGTCATTTTCATATTCTTGGAAAAGGTGATAAACCATCCACTATTCTAGTTCCTTGAGCTGTTGTGAGAAAGAGCGAACAACATTTTCTTTTGCATAATCAAGGTTGTGATTGTGGAGGTCTGAAGGAAACTTATGCCCGCCTTGGTTCCCACAACTCTGGTATATGTCTAAAGCAGTGGACCCCAAAATTATTTCACTGACAGCTCCCTTGACCCATTGGCTGTGGATCCCGATTAGGGCTATAATCCTATACACTGTACAGGTCCAACTTTGTTATACACGGATTTGACTCAACACGAATGGCCCCTGCAAATGAGAAGGAATGTGCTGATCCCTGGAGAAGGGGGAAAAATGCATCCCTTTAGTTTAAAAAACTGCTTTTCTTACTGTTCTAGAGAGACAGTCAAGCGATCGTTCCATTCTTCAGCTGAGCCGGGCAAAGAAAGGAGGTTCTTTGCATTTCTAATTGCTGACTGCCTCTCTACAGCAGTAAGAAAAGCTGTTTTTAAACTACAGTTGTAAAAGGACGCAGTTTTTAATTTTTTTTAACTGTTTTTATTTAACACATTTTATGGTATCAGCAGGGAGTCCCAGAATCAAACTCCTGCCGATGTCGAAGCAAGACTTTATTCCATTAGGAGCACTGGAGGGGCAAGAAACATGGAAGTGGGTCTTTAAATCTATTTTTCCACTTTTTTTTTTAACTCATGGATTTTTTTATCCACTAGGCAGAGCTATTCAAACAGGGGCATTGCAACACCCCAGCCTGACAGCCTTGGCTTCTGCCCCCTTAAGGGGCGGGGGGGGGGAAGGCAGCAACGCAATCCCCAGGATCATGTGGCTAAGGGGAGCCCTGCACGAGTGTCTGCAGATCTTCCCAAAGTTCCAAAAGTGAAAGCGGAGCACCCCCGCTGCCTGCCTCCCTCCCCTCCTCTGCAAGGACTTACTGCAGTCCTCAAAAACCGCAGCACTAGGGGTTCTGGAACGGAACCCTAGTGGATGACAATTTCAGAAACTACGAAGATTTTTCTGGATTCTTTTTTTCCCTTAGGAATTTGATGAAGGAAGAAGACAATCATTACAAGTTTTGGCTTGAAAGTTGCTGCAAAACATTTGAACACAACAACCCCTCTTAAGCTGCATGACTGTAAGGTTGGTTGCCCTGTTATGAAGTATCACTTTTTCTATTAAAAAACTCGGAAGAGCAGATATTTTAATAGAACAAATTACACACGAAATTGGACATGGTGAACGAACTCTTCAATGCTCCGACAACCTGTCCCTTAATGAATCTGGCAGCTCGGAGCTGGAAAGCTCTGCCTGTGAATCACCTGAGTAATCCCATTAACTTCAAGTCCAAATGATCCCAGGACTGCAGTATATGGCTTATTGACACTGCTGTTACTCTACACATGCCCGATCTCGTCTGATCTTGGAAGCTAAGCAGGGTCAGGCCTTGTTAGTACTTGGATAGGAGACTGCCTGGGAATACTGGGTGCTGTAGGCTCATACCATAGTCTTTCAAGACTGAAGGTTGCCAACCACTGACAATGCAAATAGGCTTTAAAGTGGGTGTTAAAGAGTCATGAGTCACTGAGATTTAAAAGGGCATTGAGTGTTAATTGGTTTAGGCTGCCTTTAAGTTAAGTTGGTAAAGGCAGAATAAGGCCCTTGGTGCCACGGCTGAACAGACTGATGTTTCTGTTTTACACTTTCCCGTTCCTTTCATTTGCTCTCCGTTACTGATGAAATACTGAGTTCAGGTCTCAGTGTCATTCATACTGTTTCTGAAGCATGATCATAAAAATCATTGCTCTATTAAGGCACTGGAGGGCTTCTTGCAAGGAGCATGAAAATGTAAGCACTGGTCAGAACATCCTGAGTGCCTTTCTGGATGAGTTTACCAGCCATGAAAGAAGCATTTGATCAGCTTCACTGTCATCACCAGATGCCACTGCAGCTATTAGCAGCTAATGAATTGTTCAAGAGGATGTAATGGCTAATTTGTCTGGTCAAAAAGGCAGAGGTACAACCCTTGGAAACAGCGCTCATATTAAGTCGTGAGAAAAAAGGAGTCCCCTTATCATTTAATTTTAAAATGGGCTGGGTTCCAAATCAATTAAAGATCGAGGACAAATTTCCATGTGAATCTGTCGCAACTGAAGGTTCTCCTGAGCTGCTGAACGAAGAAGATAGACACAGCCTAACAGCCGGTGGACCAATGAATCAGATAAAGGGACCAGAAAAAGAGATTTATATCCTCTTATTATGAATACATCGGCTCCCAAAAGGACATTAAATAAGCCATGTTTGTCTTCTTCCAAAAGCTCCCAGTGGTTTTTAATAATGAACACTTATATTTAAAAGCTCGTCTTTTTGATACTTCTCTGAGTGGCTACAAAGTATTTGTGCTGCTGTGTTAGTTTGGATTTCCATTTATTTCATCCTGTCTGTGATGGGGTCTTTAAAAAGTGACTCAGATAGTTGTTAGGCATTTTTCCTAATATGTGGGGTGCTTTTTTTCCTACTATAGAACCATACAAAGGCAAGATTAAAAACAGACTGTCTAGTCCAATTCACTTGCCTACAGCAAGATCCTTGGTGCTGTAACATTCCTAACCACTTTGTCCCAGATGTCATACAAACATGAATTGCAGAGTATCATACACAAAGGCTGTCATACACAAAGAACACAAGGGATCGAGGGCCAAAAGAAGAGAAGACATGCAAAGAATTACATGGGAACTTAACCATATAGGGTAAATAATGGCATGGGATGCCCAATCCTGCAACAGAATCATCCAATAAGGTATTGGATGACCTGGCACCAGTCTGGCAGTGGCTTCTGAACCAAAGCAGACACTGAAACTACAATAATCACCATATTCATTTGCACTGCCCATACAAGAAGCTGCTTCAGGAGGATTCAGACCAGATTAAACTCACACTCCAAAGCTCAGGCAAAGATGACTGGCAGCCCTGCTGTACAAGATGGTTCAGTTACAACCCAATCCTAACTAATTTTCCAGTGCTGATGAAGCCATGCCAACAGCTTTGTGTGCTGCGTCCTGTGGCAGGCATGGAGGCCTCCTCAAGGTAAAGGAACAAATATCCCCTTGCCTCTGATAATGGTCTTCTGCTTGCAATTTAAATCATAAGTGTTACAAACATATGTGCTTATTTTCTATCAGTGCAGTCTGCATTTGTCAGACTGGGCACTTGGAACGCAGCTGCTCTGTTGGCAGTTGCTTGGTGTATGTTCACTCATTGACCAAATTAAATTTAACTATTTAATCTGGGATTATAATTTACAAAAGAAGGTCTCCTTCCTCGGGTGCATCCAAAGAGACGGCACGCAACATGTAGGTGTGACCTTGACTAATCATTTAACAGAGAAAACAACATCCTTAGACATTTTGGAGAACCAACCCTTGGCTTAATCCGTTTTCTGCCCAGTCCACAGGTGTACACATTTAGTCCCTGTTGCGTATATGCAACGTGAGGCAGAAACGGCTTAAGACCAACCAACCAGTCAATCAATTTAAATGATAACATCAGTTACATGTAAACATTATTCAGACTAAACACAGAGCAACAGTAATTTTTACTTTTGGCCCCAAGGACAGTGCAACAACCAATCTGTATATTTATGGCAAGTTCACATTACAGAATGGATACGACACTTGGGGGGGGGGGAGAAAAACGTATACCTGATGTTTGAAGGGACAAACAAGGGGTTTGCCTAAATGCACAATATGGCTTGATGGGGTAGGAGTTGTTTTAATCAACTGCATGTGGGGCTGTCCCCACGAGACATAGTGAAACCATGGTGGGATGGTAGGTGGCTTCTTTAATATGTTTCTTCTGACATAGCTTTGATCCTGTTTGCACCCCATACACTATTCATAATTTAAAAACTTTTTAACCTAAAGGTAGTACATGGTCATCCTCTTCAGGACTGGGCTGTTGGTGTGGGGAGGAAACTATGACAGTGGAAGTAAAATGCCGTTGTAAAATGGCTGCCGACGGAGCACACAGTGCTCTGTCAGCGGCTATTTTGGAAGTGCTGCCTCAAGAGACGGAAGCACCCCATGTCCATTGCTGGATCCCACTGTAGTCACCAGACCAGGTTAGGCAGTGGTGGGGCTCGATGGGGAGGATGCAAAACTGGGCAGGGGGAGGAATGGGGCGGGGAGCTTGTGGAAGGGAGTGGATCATGCAGTAATGGCACCCACTGGATCCTATTCCCCCTTTTAGGAGCCTCTTCACCCTTTCTTCTCTTTGGACCTGCGCCAGCTACAGAGTTCACAGGTCTAAGGAGACCCATTGCCTAGAGCAGGGGCATCAAACACATTTCATACAGTGGGTCAAACAGCATTCATGATGCCTGCTCTGGGCCAGAAGTGATGTCATTAAGCAGGAAGTGATGTCATTAAGCTGGTCATGACCAGAAATGAGCCCTTTTTTCTCACTTAGAATTTCATTAGCTCAGATGACAGAACAGAAAATATGCAAATCTTGACCACGTTTCCAAGATATGGGAGAGCCCAATTATCATGCAGGCCACCCTTTCAGCAGTGACATCTTGGCACAGTAGCTGAGAGCAGCTGATGGTGCTGAGAGAGCCTAAAGGCTGGATAAAGAGTTTCTGAGGGTCACCCACAGCCTAGAGGAGGGGTATGAGTAAATAATTTCCCTTTCCCCTCTGAAGTCTCCTGATCCACTCCCTTGCTGGATAGTGATATGCTCATTTTTCACACGGATGCATGGGGGTGGAGAAGGATAGGATTGGGCTCTTAGTAAATGCCAGAGCTGCAAAGGTCTGTCCTGATTTTTTGTGAGTAATTTTCAGGAATATCCAAATAAACCTTATCCCTAAAAGTCCTGGGTGGAGTTTTTGGTTCTTGCAAGGGATGTTTACATGGCTGTTTGGCTCTAAGATGATTTAGGTTGGCAGCAGTGGACATGCCATTCACTGAACAGGGCAAATGCCCCGGGCGTGGAGCATCGCACGCCTCTAGGACCATGCAGGAAGCCTTTTGAAGCTCCTAATGTGGTCAGAAACTGTGCATCCTGTTTGTCGGAAGCACAGTTTAAGACTGTGAGGAAGCCTCAGATGGCTTCCCTGGTTGGTCCTGGAGTTACTCGAGGCTTTGTTTTCCTCCAGGTGAGGGGGAGGGTGCTATCACGGACCTTTGCCCCGGGTGCCTCAAGGGGAGGTCTGGCACTGTTTGTTGGCTCCTTTCTGCCCCCAATGCACATTTTGTGTGACATAGCTGGGTGTGGTCATATAGGAGGGCTGATCATATTAACTGCTCTTGAATTGACCTAGGACTGAGGACTGGTTCTTGAGGGGGGGGGGTGCGTGAATGTAATAGAATGCCAGGTGCAGGGGAGTGGCAGTGAGATGCAAGTATCTTGTGGTCTTACGTGCTCCCTGAGAAATCTGGTGGGCCGCTATCAGATACGGGAAGTTGGACTAGATGGGCTCTGGGCCTAATCCAGCAGGGTTCTTCTTATGTTCTTAAACAGCAGCCACAGAGGAGCTCAAGTAGGATTAAGACTATGGTACGAGGAGGCTTTTAAATCCTTCCTGTCTGTGCCACTGTTCTGAATGAAGAGGCTAAAGAATCTTCCACCAAAGCCCTTATTCTGGTTGGGACCCTTATGGGTGCTATTTTAAAGGGAAAAAACATCAACAGCAACACAATGTCAAGGCCAAAGTATTATGTGTTTAACATAACTGCAATTTGGCCTTGAGTCCAATTAGAAAATTGGGAAATTGATTGTTGGCTAGAACAGAGCATGATAATGTAATAGAATCTGAAGAGCCCTTAATGGCTTAATTCTGCCAATATTTATTAAAAAAAAAAAAATCTGTTCTTGTAATTTACCCATTACTAAAGGTATTCAGGGTTGAAACCCAAATCTACATCTGCAGCTGGCTTCTGTTGGCTCTTGTTGACAATGAATTGCAAAAGTTTATTGTCAAAATTCAGATACTCTGATGGAGCATCACAATTACTTAAATTGCACTAGTTCAGTTGTATTGTTATATCCCCATTTTGGCTGAATGTTACATCTCTTAGCTGAGCTTCTCGCCTGTGTTATTACACGGTCTACTTAGATCAAACATAAAGGAATTAACTCCTGATAGAGCCCGTAGTAGGAAAACATTTTTTTTTCCCACCCAAATAATAGAATACAAAAATTCTGGTATGTTGCAGCAAGACAAAAGGCACTGAGATGTTCATATTGATCTGAACAGATTTGTTTAACTGGACTCAAAATTGCATACGAATTTGATGATTGTATTATGATAATGACAATCACTGTGTCAGTTTCTGAAAGCTCAGTAAGAAACCATTATTGGTGTCAACTCCTGTGATCTTATGCAGTAAGCAAAGCAGGAAGAACAGCCAATTGACTTTTGAAGTCAGAAATCTAGTGGGCTGGTGACTTGTTCCCACGTGTCCTTGGTAACCCATGAAAGGACACATTCTTGGGATCTTTGACCATTGGTTCATGACACACCCCGAATGAGGGTTGGCATTCAGAAGATCTGAAAAAGGTTCAGAAGTAGGACTGAGAAATAAGTCATGATGCACAGGTGTTGCATGCAAGCAACAGTGAAGATAGGAAGAAGGGCCAGTAACCAAGGTTACCACTTCTAATGCCCTAAACCAGCAGTTTTCAAACTCTCTAGGAGAGTTTGAACTGCTCTAAGTCCTTGCGGGGGCAGGCAGCGGGGGCAGGGGGAAGGCAGTGATGCGATCCCCAGGATCACGTCACTCAGGGGCTGCAGGGGCTTGGCTGTACTTACCCGAGCCTCCTGCAGCCTCCTGGGGGGGGGCGGGGAGCCCTGCGCAACTATTTGCAGGGCTCCCCGAAGCTTTAGAAGTGAAAGTGCAGCAATCGTGCTCCACTTCTGGTTTCACGGAGGCGAGGCGTGATCGTTCCACTTTCACTTCTTAAGCATCGGGGAGCCCTGCAGACAGTTGTGCAGGGCTCCCTGCACCCCCGGGAGACCGCAGGAGGCTCTGGTAAGTGCAGCCAAGCCCCTGCAGCCCCCAAGCAACGTGATCCTGGGTATCGCATCACTGCCTACTCCCTGCCTCCTCTCTCACCCCACCCCTTAAGGGGGCAGAGGCCAGGGCCTTCAGGCTGGGGCGTTGTGACGCCCAGTTTGAAAACCCCTGCCCTAAACCTATCCCCCACTATACTGTGTGATGCAGCCACACTGCTGGAGCATGCACTGCATCTAATAGTGTGTGTGTGGGGGTGTGTGTGACCAGATGGCCCAGTAAAGGTCGGTCACCTGGCCATGAATGAGTCTGCTGTATCTTGAACTCCATGAAAAGCCCAACACAGAGTTTCTCAAGTCTGTGCCAGCAAAATAGCCAGCAAAGACTTGAGAAGCACCATTGCAGTGAGGCATGGTGACCCTTGACCCCAGACTGTAAAGTCACTGGATAGCCCAGTATAAGTATAAGCAAAGAAAGAATCATTTTAAAAGTCTGACTGAAGCATGGAAACACACAGAATGTTAAGAGCTGCTTGATTTTAAAGATGCTTGGGCCTCAGAGTCTGGAATGTAACTCAGATAAGCAAATACCAGTTTCGGGCAGATGACCTTGACAGAGACAGAGATGTCTTGGCAAAAAACATTCACTAATTAAATACTTGTATCCCTGTAGCTTTTGCTGTAATGCTTTAGGAGCAAAAGTGTACATATGGAGACCAAGTGACCCTTGATACCAAACCAAAGTACGTACCCAAAGTAAAAGGTCACAATAGTTATATAGAATTAAGATATAGTAGTCATTAGAAGTAGGTCTTAAGGAACCAAAGGGTTGCTTGATTTTAGAAAAGTCTTAAGAAAAGACAAAGAAGTTTTAGTTTTGCAGAGAGGCTTCACAGGTGTTTAATGTTTGGATTAACACAGAAGAAAGGTAAGATAAGAGGACTTTATCAAGACGCACTAACGAGATGGGCATGAAGTCCTGCCAAGAAACGGTTCTGAAGATCTGCCAAATGTTGGTCTTCACACCTGTCTTTGAGCATTGTGTCATCTCTTTTAACGAGGGTAGTCTAAACCTTGTCAAAACAATTTTTAATTGAATTGATGGATGTGAAAAAGGGTCAACAATGGGTCAACACTGGATAGATGATGTTATAGCACACTCCACTGGTTTTTGAAAACTTTATAATTCAATATGTTTAATTGTTTAATTTACCTTTTATGGGAACTGCAACCTGAAACAAGCCTATCAGGTGTCTCTAAAGTTATCTACAGCCTATTAGGCGTTTGCCCCATCTATGATGTCACACTTCAGCCAATGGGAAGTTCAGATTTTCAAACAAAGGACCCAGAATGGTATAAAGGGTCCAGTTAATATTGAGAAATTGCTCTCATGCTTTGAGACATTAGTCCCATGAGATGCCCGTTGCTTGCAATGAAATAAAGTCTGCAAACGATCACTCTTGAGTACTGAGTCTTGCTTTCTTGAACCCTGCAACAGCAGGGCTTGGGGTTTTCCCCTGGGGAAGGGGATGACTCCTGCCGGCTTAATGGATACAGCAGTAGCTGCTTTGTTGCCACTGCTCCAGCGGGTGCCAGAAAGCTTAGGATTGGGCTGTAATAATGCAACATAGCAGGGATTTCACTGACACTCCAAAGAAGAAGAACTTGAGGTTGAATGAGGAATAATTTGGAATTATCTGGTTACACTTTCCAGATGGTTTTTTACCCATAAGGCAGGGGGAACAACCCATTGAGAACAATTCAATAAGAGCATGTTACTGACTTTCTTTATCTTCACAAATGTTGTTATCTGCACCCATGTCCTAGGGTTTGGTCCATTGACTGTTTTGAGCCAGAGAAAGATAACCAAATTAATAACCCAATCCAATGGTTTCCCCCACCATAGCATGCAACTGGCCCAAAAAGGGCTGTGCTGCATACTGTGGGGTGGTGGTGGGTGGGGTGGTAGTGGGGGGAACTGATCAGGAGGCTTGAGAGAGATGAGGGAAATATTTACTTCCTAATCATGAGATCCGCAACCATAAGGCCCACACAGGATTGTGCCATAGAATTGCTTCTACTCACGAGAAATTCTCCCATATTTAATCAAAGTACAAATGCTAGGAGTAGGGACCTCTCTGCATGGTATTTGTTCATTTAACTTTAGGAGGGTGCAGACTATTCATTTCACTGAAGCTGTCAGCAATGCATAGTTATCTGTTATCCGTTTTCCTGCAAGCAGTGAGTGAATGTTCATTCTTTATGAATGAAGTTCACACTGTTCCAACAGAGTTTGGTTCATTTCTCACTATATAATTGGTGGTTAAACCTCCAGTGTAGTTTATTATCATGTACTTTGAAATGCAATGTAGTTAATCACGGATTGCTCATAGCAAAATATATCTTACTATGGCTGTGGGTGCTGACACTATAATGATCAGCCAGCATGCTAGCAACACTAAGAACCAGAACTGTTCCAGGATGACATATAATAGTAATAATAATTTATTTTTGATATAGCCCCATCAATGGCTGGCCCCAAGCAATTTACATAGGAACATATATTATCAGTCACAGGTGATATCTGGTCAAAAAGATTTTATGCTGGAGGCTAACCATGGTTATCTATTACCACATAACTCCTTTCTTCATAAGCACGCAAATGCAATACTGTGAGTTGAAAAGCTATTGGCAATTTAGCTTCTATAGTTGTCCTGAGCATATTCTATGTTAGTTTCTTTGTGCCAGATAGATTCTGAAGCTGCCATTTGCCATTCAGCTGTAATGTCAAGGCTGGGTCAACCTTATGGTTGGAAAGAATTTTTGCAGAAACTTTGGGTGGGGAAGAGCTTTGCTCCTCAAAATTGTTTAGGATAGTATTTGGTATACTTACTCAAACTCTTAGACAGCAATTCAAACTTAAAGCATGTTTGCACCATCTTGGGAGTTGGGGAGGCTGGCGCAAGGATGTGTGCCGGCCTCCCCCTGCTGAATCCAGGCCTGGCAGAGGTGAGTTCATGCCTGCCAAGGGTGGCTAGCCCAGGGAGTTGGAGAGGGCTGGATGGGAGTGTTTTGGGAAAGGGGGAGGACAGACATGTGAGGCCTGGGAGGGGGGTGGGAATGGCCTCCAGCACTTAGGTCAGATCATAACCCCCTCCCTAGCATCCCAGTGTTACACCAGGCTGCTTGGATTTGTGCCAGTGATTTTGCTGGCACAGATCCAAGTAGTCCCACTGAGAAGGGGGTAAGGAGAAATAAATCCCCTTACGCCGAGTTGCACAGGATCCATTTCAAACCTTGCGCTGGATACAGTACAGGCCAGTCAACCTGCCTGCTTCAGTGCAGGTTCGGATTGGGCTGTTTTTGTACCCTTGCTTCTGTTTAGCAGCAAATCAAGTCATTCCACTAAGCAGAATTATATTGCTTTCATATGATCAATTGCTCTCTTTCCTCAGTGCATGGCTAATGTCCCAGTCCTATGCAGGATGAGATAGACAGATAGTGGAACAAAAAGATAAAAAAGAAAAAAAGGGAAAGGAGTGGGAGTGAGGGGGGGGGAAACAGATCCAAACCTTTCCCCCTTTTTGGAGCTACTGTTGCCAGAGCAGTGAACACTGACACTGGGACAACATTCAGGTAAATGGCTGGAGGAGGAGGTTACCTTAGATGAAAATTGAAGCAGACAAGAACTCGGGATTTTAATGCTCAACTTGTTTTGTTGTTGTTGTTGTTGTTGTTTTTTTTTAAAGGCAAGCACCATGAGTTTCTGAAGTTTGTATTCTGAACCAATTCTACATTGAAATGGATGGGAATAGCTCAAGATGATGGTAGCCCCCATTCATTTCAACCAAACTATGGATAAAGACTTCCTATTGGTTGTTCTGAACTTTTTTCAGAAAAGAAAAACTGGAAAATTTGGACCATGTCAACAAATACAAAAGTACATTCCCCAGATGACCTCCCCTTCACATTTTCACGTATACTTCGTAATTGAAGATCATCTAATGGCAGAGATTGCATGGACCCAATCTTATCCAGTTTTCCAGTGCTGGGGCAGTTGTGCCAGTGGGGTGTGCACTGCATCTTGTGGTGGAGGGGCTGTCACTGGGGCGTTCTTAAGGTATGGGAACACATATTCCCTGACCACAGGGCTGCATTGCAGCTACACCAGAGCTGGAAAGTTGAATAGGATTGGGCCCAATATGAGCTGATTTTTAAGGTGAAGAAACAAGGTCAAAAATAATCAAGTTGCTGAGAGATGGTGGTCATAGTGATGTTTAAAGAATGTTTATCCTAAGACTGGCTGGGTGAAGCATTACTATAGTTTAAGATGAATTGGATTCCCTAATGTAAGAAGTGACTTGAGCGATTTAAATATTCAGTGTAGTTTTTTTTTCCTCTGCAGGCCTAGTCAGCACGTATTTCATTTCCCCTTGCCTCCAACAAGCTACCTTTCTAACCTAGACACTATTGCTCCGTAACAACAAGCTATCAACACACCCTTGTCATTTCAATTTTTCACACATTTTCTCAGCTTGTGTGTTCTCTATCTCCGCAGACTCTTATCTCTCCAGTCCACTGCCACAGGCTTGTGGTATATAACAAAGCTTCATCTCGGGAATGTCAGAAATAATGAAATAAAGAGAAAGCACAGAAGAGAAATTGGCCGCAACCACAGCTGCAGATCTAAAGCTTGTAGGCCTTGATTCATCAGACAAATCGGAGTCAGATGGTTCTCCTATCACTTCGGTTGCTGCTGAGCTGTCCATTGTCACTGAGCGATCGTCCAGCAGTGAACGTAACTTGAAGAATGGCTTAGTTTCTCTGCTGTCTGGCAGCAGAGCAGGGAACAAAATCTCACTGCACAATAACAGAGGATCTTTCTTTCTTTGCTCCTTCACCTGCCAAGCAGACTTTTCAAATGTCAAGATGTACGTTGAAGGGATAAGAAGAACTAAAGCCTCCTATGAGTTGGTGAATATATTTATGGACTGGAAAAAGGAAATTTGTATTGATCCGAAAGTTTGTTTTTTTTTGTTTGGGGGGGGGGGAGGAGAGGGGAAAGATCAGCTTTACAAAATTCCCTGTGTTTTGAGTGAATGTTGAAACCTTTAAAAACACAAAAAAGTGCTGTGTTTATTTATACAGAAAGGACATGGGGTTGATTTACAAGTTCCCAAAAATAGGTTGAAAAATGTGTTCACCGTGTGAACTGCTTGAGTTCCAGTTTCTCAACACATGCATGGATTGTACTCCCATCTGCCATGGCTTTTAGAGTGGCACTGTACTCCCCCCCAATCACTTAATAGCTGCTGAAAAACAGCCGTAAAGTGCAGCATACCGATTCGCTTGCTACTATGGCGTTGGCGGGAAGGTCAGAGCCTTTCTGCCTGTGCCAGCTGATCCCCAGTTGCCTGCTGGGGAAAGTAAGGTGGTGGGGGAGGTGGATGAGGGCAGAGGAAGGTGGAGTGGGGCAGCGAGGAGGAAGGAACAGGGGGTGGGGAGGCTCTGGAAGGGAATAGTGGTTATGGCACACGCCAGATCCTATCTCTTTTTTCTGCAGACTGCCACCCCCTTTCTCTTCTTGGACTTGCACTAGTGAAATCACTGGCACAAGTGCAAAGAGACCAATTATGGAGTGAGAGGCTTACAGAGGTGTAAGGGGGGGGGTGTAAGGCAATTTAAATATCTTTTTGCCTTAGAAGCCTCACTATTCCCCCCTCCCGCCCACTGGATACAGCATGCCCATTTTTGGCACAGCTGCTCCAGCGAGGTGGGGAAAGGTTAGGTTTGGGCTATAAATGCTTTCATTTCAGCATTATCGAACAATAGAGACATCTTGTTTGCAAAATCTATAAGAACTTGTACTGGAAGGTTTTTGTGTGTGACTATTTACACAAATAATCATGGATATGCACAACAGATGGCACAGAAATATCATTGTGGACCAGCAAACTCCATACTGTTGATGTATTCTGATGGTGCCAGTAAATTAGTTTCATTCCATACAGGTAGGAGTAACTCACCTGCCAGTTCCTTAGGACCACCAACTACCTCTCCAAATCCAGTGTCCCCCATCAATGACCAAAAAACATCACAGCCTATTTTTTCTGGTCTGCGTAATGTAACAGCATGGCTGAGCATGTTTTTTTTTTTGTTTAAATCTTTAAAAACCTATCAGGATCATTTACTCAAGATTAATGCTTAAGACCACTCACATGCTGAGTTTTCATTACATCATTGCCACATTTATGGTCCAGAACCTTAATCCTGCAGCACTTTCAAAAACTGAACCTTGGTTTACCCAGAGTTCATTGTAGTGTTTTCTACTTCACTGCCTTATGTCACCAGGAACCATTACATGGTTAGAGAAATGGCACACTCATGGGGCATTTAGCCTGCAGTTCCTGCTCATTGTGGCAAATGGCTTTGTCCCAAGTCCTCGAGCCATAGGTTTTTGCTGTCAAATGTGCCAACATCACTCCAGAAATATCTGCAATGTCAGAATCCTGCTTCACGGTACTCAGGACTTCAAATGGGATATCCTCTAATCCACAATGTTTTGAGAGCAAGAAAGCAACATCCAGCTGAGAGACCATTTTACAGCCATACCAAAAAATGATAATATAGTTGATTCAGAACAGAAGGGCAATTGTCCTTTAAAAGCCCATGGAAACATCATAATCAAAGGGAGAATTTTGAAAACAAATACTGAAACAATAAAGCAAATGACACCATATTAAATTGCCATCTGGCACTGAAAGTCGTCCGAACTGCCATTTTGCAGTATTTTTACGTGGAGAAATGTAGCTTTCTGTATTTCCTAGAAAAATAAACACGAGAAAAAGAGGAATTCTGTGCAGCATTGGACAAACCATACATTAAATGAAATCATTGTGTACTGCTTTCTGGTGCATAGAGTGACTATATTGTCAGGGCTGTATGTTCATTTATGTTTCTCTCTCATGATAAATATATGCATCTCAAATTCATTTATCTGTAAAATATTTTGCAACTGACGTTTACAGAATTAGGTTTGTTGGTTTTGCTTTTCAGAATGTGATTCAGTGTCTTTGTCTTCACGATAAGATAACTATGCAAATACTGGACGCAATGCCAAGAATTATTCAGCTAGTTTGAACAATGCTGTTTGAGACAAGAGCCCACATGTGAATGTGGGTGAGCACACCCCAATTTTTCTTCCTGGCACATAGTTTCTGCCTTCCTAATCATGTAGTTGGAACATTTCATCCAAACCTTCCACTCCACATGTGATCTAAATGCTATTTTAAAGGAGTCTTTCAATCACATGCTGAGGAGCAAATTTGGATGACCCCCCCCCACCCCATGTGATTAGAAGGGGAAAAGCATGCCGAAAGAGGCAGCAGGGATGTGTATAATCCCACTCCTAATTACATAGGGAAGCATTTCTCAAACTGTGGGTCGGGACCCACTTGATGAGCCATGACTCTATTTCTGGTGAGTCCTGCAGAATCTCCAAAACACAGATGATGGAACGATCAGATCACTAATTGTCTCAAGTCCCGAGGCTATAAAAAAATCATATAACTACTAACCGCCCTGCAAAGAGCTGAGCTTCTGCAGATTGCAGCATCTTTTTTCTGGTGGTTCCCCCCCCCCCCGAAGTCTGTTAATGACAGATACTGGGGGCAGGTGAAGGCTGGGTCATGTAACCGAGCCCCTCAGTCCCTTGAGTACCTTGAGGCTATTCATCAGGGCTGCCTCATTAAGAGAAGGGGATTGAGGTTTCATGTTTTGTGTGTGAGTGTTTTTTTGTAAATAAATAAAAATATGATTTCTTTCCAGATCACATTTTTAAAAGTCTCCTAAAGCTAGGTGGGTCCTGATAGATCAGCTATTTTCAACCAATGTGCCATGGCACACTGGTGTGCTGCGAATGGTCTGCAGGTGTACTGTGGGAATTTGGGGAAAGGTCATTTATTATTAGGGCCATTGGTCCCCCATCAGTAGCATGGTGTGCGTTGCCAAATAAAAAAGCTGATGGTGTGCCTTGACAATTTTAGCAACTTGTCAGTGTGCCCTGAGAGGAAAAAGACTGAAAATTGCTGTGATAGAGTGTCATTTAAAAAGTGGGTTCCAATGCTAAAAAATTTGAGAACCACTGACATAGGGGATGCCCAGGCTCAAATGGAATCATTCAAACTAGCCCAATGTGGAGCTAATTGATTTGAATAAAGCATATTTTAACAATTTCTGCCCAGTGTGCACATTTGATCCCTTTTGTGTATATGCAACGTTGGGCAGAAATGGCTTAATTCCCCTTTCTATGATGATGCTTTAAGACGAATGAGATCACGCCATGCACAAGCAATATACCCCTGTGAGTATCACAAACTGTGGACAAACCACAGGGGAGGCATCAATAGTGTGTGGTGCTTCTTTGGGTAAAACTTTCTTGAGTTAGAGAAGGCAAGGGCAGCAGAAGGGAACACTGTAGTCTACTTAGCAGGTGGGGAAGAACATGACGACTATATCAGCATTTGATTCGCCAATCTATACATCTGTTTTTTCAACTTTGAAACTGTAGCACTGTGTCGTTTCCACTCAAAATTACCCTTTGAAGCAGAAGACGTGGTAGCGACAGCTCTTCTCACCTGCTGATCAATCCTGTTATTCACCTCCTTCACCTGCTGTGTGGCAATTCTGGAGTCTTTCTGGCCACAGCAGGTGAGAGATGGGTATGGACGACAGGTTCTTGGAGAGAAGCAATGGGAGGAGCCACAGCTTCCATTTCTAAGAGGATATTTAAAGATCTACCTGTGGTGTCAGATGTAAAAGATGGCAACCCCATTTAAGTGAGGGCCTGTCGCACTGCAAGAGCTCTTGGAGCCACAATGCCTCTCTATGTGGTCTGGACACAGGAACACATTTCTTCCTGTCAGTGATCAGACACATATAACATCAGGGGCAGAGGCCAGGTTTTGCCTCTACAGAACAGTATCCCTAAGCATGTCACTCCTGTACGCCCCATGCCATTTTTTCTGATTGCTTCCCACTTCTTCCTTTGTGTTTTCCTTTGAGATATATTGAAAGTAAACAGTCTGTGATCTGGAGCACCGTTACGTACAACCTGGCAATCTCCCCCAAGATATTCCAAAGACCAAGGCATATGACAAATTTTGCCCTCCCCCTGCAGTAGTATTCCGGGGGGGGGGCACTGCACTATGCCCCTCCCCCTCACCATCACAGCCATTCTGGGCAGAAAGAGCAATGTTGAGGAGATGCCTCTACATTGCACTTGCCACCTAGAATTGCTCCAACAGCAAAGGAGAGGGGCAGCTTACATGGTGTGTTGAGGTGCCTGCAAAACATAGTGCAGTCCCCCCCCACTCTGGGAACACTACTACTGCAATGGATGCAGCCAGAATGGAGCCAGCTTATTTCTCCCAGTGGAATTCAGTGAGAATCCAGCTGTATTTATCAGCATAGCCTTACTCTGGGTTCTGATCCTTCTTGGTCAAAGGACAGAACTCGGGGAAACTGGTTTTAAGAGGGGAGTCGATACACTTCTGTAATCATTGTATTTATACCCATGATTTCACATTTAGATCTCACTTAGGCATTTCATAATTGAGAGAGAGAACGGCGTCTTTGAAATGAAGAGGTCACTGCTTTCTGGGGGGTCCAGCCTCAGAACGACGGCAACTATGGCAACTATTGCTCATTAGCTGATGGCTTCCTGGGACGACTTCTTGAGACGGCTGTGGCCACTATAAATAGCACCATTTGAATTGTTGCATTTTGTATGAGGAAAAGGAAAGGAGCTGGAAATTGTAAAGACTCAAACACATTAAAAGTGTCTGTGCGTGTGTGTGTGTTCAGGAGTGTGTCGACTTACCATAGACTCCAACTGAGAATAAGAACATTGCACCTGGGTCAGATATCTTGCAAAGCTTAGGCCAACAGAAACCAAAAACCCAGAATGATAAAAGAAAAAAGATAGGAAGCTTGAAAAGAATGGACCAGTTTTTGCCCTCTCCCCACCTGTTTTCCCTCTCTGGGTTTTTAACTGCATTGTAACATGCAACCATTCAGTAGGCACTGCTTTTATGTATTTAAAATGTCAACACTGCCTTTGTTAATGAAAAATAATCAGGACAACTTAGTTCCTCCTCACACCCTGACAAAATCAGCCCAGGATAAAAATACAACAAGGGCAGCCCAATCCTGAGCTGCCTGGGGTGCCCAGGCTCGGTGGCACAGAGGAGGGCTGCCACCGAATCCAGCGCCTCCCACGCTATCGTGGGAGGCGCCTCGGGAAAAGGGGACTTTTGTCCCCTTCCGCCGAGTAAGGTAAGCAGCCCCGCATTGGGGCTACTCACTTTACCGCTGACCTGGTAAGGGAAAGGCACTCGTGTAGAGTGCACAGCCCTGCACAAGCACCTTGGATCCTGCAGAGTAGAGCTCCGCGGATCCTCCTCCTGCCCACTCCCCAGCACACCTCCCACCCGCCCTTTCTCCATCCCCTGCCGGCCTCCCCCCTCCCCGGAATGCCTCCTCCCTACCCCCATCCACGACCCCGCCTCCCATTCCGCAGCTCAGCGGTCCAGGAGACTGCCAAGCCACAGGAGCTGGGCAACTGCCCAGTGCTAGCCTAGCACCGGCCAGCGCTGGGTAAGCACTGGTGGGAGCCCAGTGGTGAGCTCTACAAATGTGCCTTACGGCACGTTTGCAACCATGCCACCGACCACAGGATTGGGTTCTAAAACAGCTATATAATAATATCAAATAATCTAAAAACAATTTAAAGCCCCCTTGTGAGGATATTCTTCTGAAAGATGGTGCGTCCATCTTTGGAATGAACAGATAGTAAATGAAGCTTATTTATATAGACAGAAACAGCAGTCATAATAACACCAATAAAGCCCTGCTAGATCAGGCCAAAGGACCATCTAGTCCAGTTTCCCACAGCAGACCACCAGCTGCTTCTGGGATATCTCAAATCTATGGTTTCCAATACTCCAGGATTGGCCTGGATTCTCCAGGAATTAGCCTCTAGGTCAGTGTTTGTGGGTTGGGATCCGCTAGGTAGGTCGCAAGCCCATTTCAGGTGGGTCCCCATTCATTTCAATATTTTATTTTTAATCTATTAGACTCGATGCTACCCTGGGATGTGACTGCATTTGGGGAAATGTTACCGATCTGTACTTCTAACAAGCTACTATGTATATTCTTTTAACAATGATAGTAAATAGGATTTACCCCTGGGTAAGTGTGGGTAGGATTGCAGCCTAGGATTGTTAAAACGTTTCCTGCCTGATGATGTCACTTCCAGTTATAATGTCACTTCCAGTGGGTCCTGACAGATTCTCATTCCAAGAGAATGAAGATAATTCCAAGGTCTTGATGTTAAATGTGTGAGAACCACTGCTCTAGATGACTGCTGAAAGCAATCTTGGTGTTTTTAAGAGGGTCTTTAGGAAAGGAACAGGGAATATCCAATATTACATCATGTTGGGGGAAAAAGATATTCAGGAACAGTTTCAGTATTGGCAACTCTACTTCAGTCAAATGCTAGTTAAAATACAGTACTGTCTTCCCTGGCAAGGATTATGGCATGTATGACATTTTCCCAGTATGATGATACATCAAAGGCAGAAGCTATGCCTGCAGGGTCATCCCAAATTGAAGTGTTTCCAGAAGCAGTGCTCTAATCCCCCGTTTTTTCTGTTCTGAGGCTTGGTCACCCTACTCCATTACCACCTCTTCTTTTCCTGCATGGTTATTCCTTTAAAGAAGCCTAGGCAAGGGGAGGATAGGACAGTATAGTGTCCCCAGAACTCCTTCCATACCTTCATCATCACTGTCTATGGTCAGCACAGCATTGTGGCAGTGGAAGAGGACTTCAGTCCCAGCATGCTCTGCCCAACCTGTGTACTTGAATATGGGTGGGAGTAAGGTGGGAACCAGGAGATGATGATCTTGAAGATAAGAGAAGTAGCGATGTCTCTCTGCCTCCTTCTCCTCCCAAGCACAAAGGAGTCAGAGAAGGCAGAGCAATGCTGTTTTGATCAGTCTCCTGAAAGGGAAGTGATCACGGCAGGATTGCCACGGTCCCCCGCAACATCTTTACCCAACACTGGCTCCGGAGGAAGAGGTGAGTTGCAGTTGCCTCAATACTCTTCTCATTTTCTCTCAGGCAGTGTGAATGAGATTGGATCTCACATTGACGTGATAGAGTGGGTGGCAGACTGGGGAGAACAGAAGCCAGGCACCAGGTGTGGGGCATCCCTTGCAGTTTACTGCTTGCCACTGAAAGCAGCCAGTTCAGTCCACCTCGTGCCTCTGCTTGTCACTGAGGAACAAACAATAGGACTGTAATACTAACCACACATAACACACAGAGACTGCAGTGCAGACACTCCATGTGAAATCAGGTTACATTATGTGCTAAAAGGTTTAATAGCCCCTTGCTTTGAGTGCTGCCGGATGCATGACACAGCCCTAAGTCCTATCTCACTGCAGACTCACCACCTAGACACACTTCTCTTTGGCAGTAAAGGCCCAAGCCCAGCTGCTCTGGATTCTGTCTTCACTTCCATGAGAGATGGTCACATAATTATAATCAGGTGGCAGCACTTTTTGACCAGTTCCAGACCCTGGCACATTCTCAAAACTGGTGAGGCTTATTTCCTGTGCAAGCCTGAGAAAAATGACAGCCAAAATTTTACACAGGCACACAGGCACAGACACACACACATCCTTGAGCATTCTAGGCCATGCCAACCTGCCAAGCTAAACACTCAACGAATTCCTTAGCTGCTAGGCAATCTGCCCAAAGCCTCAGTTGGCGAAATGAGACTAGAATTAATTTTCCTTCAAATAAACATTTCATAATATATTTAATCTTTCATCACTGTAAAAGGAATATTATTCAATGTGGAGCTGAAATAAGCTTTGGCTGATTACTCCGAGGTTTAAACATGGGAGCTGTTCATCTGCTCTGACTTGGTAACAATGAAACACGGAAGTACTAAATATTGGGGGTGATCAGAAAATTGGTTTAATGTGGTATTAGTGCAGGAAGAGTTTGAGGATGTTCCGCTAACACAAAAAGATTCAGAGAGACTGGGTGGTACATCAGGGATCTGCCATATTAGTGAATACCAATTTAAAGCATTTAACAGCCCAATCCCATCATTTAGGACAGCGGGACACTTTCCCACTGTCTTAAATCAGCTGCCAACGACAGGCAGAGCATGCTGCCAGTGGCCATTTTCAGGCTATGACTGCAAAGAAGCTACCACATTGGAGGCCTGCTGCTGGTGCCAGCAGCCTGCACAGAAGCAGGTAAGCTGATGAAGGGGACAGGCTGTGGGCATGGAGGGAGAGTAATGGGGCATTTCATTATGGGAGGAACTGGAGCGTGGATAGGGAGGATCTGATGGCAGTCACTCATTGCATATCTTATCTCCTCTTTCCAAAACCTTCCCACCCCTTTTCTCACAGTAGAAATATGCCACCAATAGGTTTCCACCAATGAGACCTGTAGGTGGCTTGTAGGCTTATGTGGTGGTAATTAAAAAAGTTTTTACTTACCTCTGGTTTCCTTTCAGGTTGCTCCCCACCACTATAGCATACCCGCCCCTTTTGGCATGATTGCATGTTATAACAAGTATAGGATTGGGCTCTTAGAAAGGCTGATGTTGCCATCTGTAATAGCACAGAAAGACAAAATTGTGGAGTGATTATATTTCTGACCTTGGTACGTGAGGACTTCCTTTACATTATAGTTCTTTTTTGTTCTTTCTTTTGGTCACTCATTCAGCGGTGTGAGGCACCCAGCAGTGTCGTCACTGCCAACTGCTTCCAGGGGGGCCATTTCAAGCCAGTTAGGCCCAGGGGTGGAAGGGAGGGAAAGCCATCCAGCAACAATGTTCCACTCACTCTGCTCTCCTCATGATGCCTCAGCATGGAAGATTCCATGCTGGAGTGCCAGCTACAGCGTGAGGTGCTGGCTGTGGACGCTCTGCTCGATGTCTCACTATGGGGCCACTCCAGGCGTGGGGCCCACTTTGACCAAATTAGTCAAATTGCCCTACGGCCAGCCTTGCAAATTGACCACAGCAGTGAGACACAGGCCCACATCTGCCAAGTTAACTCCCTCCCAGGCTAGCTTCTGTGTCTGCTCACCTATCTATTTGTTGGCTTGTCCAACCTTTCCCCATCTCTTTCACACATGGGTGGCTAGTTTTGACTTTTCCCCTGTCCATGGACTTAGCAAGAACTTACCCATCTATTATCTTGGTTGCTGGTAGTCTGTTTCTTCCTGAGCCTGTTGGAGACCCTTCCTTAGGCTTCTTCCAGAGCCTTCTAGACCCTTCCTTAGGGTTGGAGAACCTGAAATCAGTGATTTACTAGCTCTGCCTTCTTCATATAACATATTCATCTGGGTGGTCTTTCATATTTGGTCAATGGTCAACACATTTTTGGTTTTTTATTTTTCATTTGGAGAACAATATTACTGAAATAATCTTTTCATAGAATCATTTTATGTTCTGAAAGTGTTTAGAAAAGGGTGTAATTTGAGTGAGCAAAGCTGATTTTCCAGGCATGCCAATATCTCGGGAGACATTCTCCAATGGGGCAAAGATCATATGCAGCTGCTGTGTCAAATTCTACACGAGGAAACATTTACAGTATATTTGTCACTCTTCTGGCTCAAACCAGCCCTAGGCAGAAATTCTTCATGCATTTCTTCAGAGAAAATGTAATCCTTACTGAAACTGTGCTCAGAAAAACAGTGCTCGGTCAGGGAATCGATTCAGAAACAAAAGGACTATAAACTTGAATGTGTTAGCGCAATGTTTAAAATTAAGTGCTGGTGCATCGCAAGCGAAGGAATGCTTGCCTTATGTATAAAAAAATAAAGAGCCAAAACATGGAACTGTTCAAACAACCCCAAACCTGTGAATTAAAGGCAATTGGATATAATATTTTTCTCAATAACATTGACTAGGAAGAGGAACTAACACACAGCTGTTCAACACTAGCTCTGTTCAGAGCAACAGGCCTGTCTTCCATGCGTACAATGACTCTGCAATTGGTTGGTTGGCAACCTTCAGTCTCGAAAGACTACGGTATAAGCGCAATTGGCAGTAAACAGAAACGGAGCCCGCTGCTTCCTGCAGTGTGTGCTTGGACCTTGCAGTATCATTTCCCCCTATTCTTACTGGCTCAGGGGGCATGAAACAAATATGGTGTCCTCAATGTAATTGGAGCCTCCTGGGAGACAGAAGGAAGGGCCCATTAGGCACAGCTGAGGGACTAACCTGCTGGAGGTGGAGCCTGCAAGCCTGCTGGGGGCTGACTGACTGATTGCTCTCCTGCTCCTCATTGCCAGGTATCTTATTTCACTGCGGGGCTTGCCAGAGGCGCGAGCCGAAGGGCAAGAGTCAAAGGGCTACTCCCCCCCCCCGTCTCCTGCAAAGCTTCCAAGCTTCCAAGACGGTCAGCAGCTGTCACCGGAGTTTCACCTGTCAGTTCACATCTGAGGCCTAGTAATTTCTAACCCAGCCTTTGGATAAGCTTCGCAACAACGTATTTCAGTGATTTAGTCACTCAGCCTTAACTGGAAAGAATATGGCTAAAAGAAAGAAAAGACAGCGAAGAATAAGGGACTCCCCAAGTGCTTCCAGCAAGGCACCAAAGCGACTTTGCTTGGAGGAGGTTCTAGTGGGAATGAAGCCAGTGGTGGAGAACCAGAACTCTAAATCTATCTCCACTAACAGGTACACCTGTTTGGGCTCTGAGTCTGTGACTGAAGGAGCTAGAGATAACAGTTCAATCGATGAGGCTCCTGAAACCAATAACGTCATCCAGGTGCCGCAAACAAACTCCCCTAAGACGGGACTACCAAAGGAGGGAACCAATGACATAACGACAGCCCACAGACATTCACCATCTGGAATGAAAGATGAGCCTAGTAACTCGTCCTTCTTATCACTGCTGGGTGAACACTGCATAGCTTCCGGCATGCTAATTAATGCTGTACTTCAAAAACTTTGTCAAATCTCCTGCCAGCTCGACTCACTACAGGACCACTTCAATACAATAGATTGTTTCGTGAAAACTTCATGCTCCCCAAAGCAGACTCAATCAGAAATTGAGAATGACTCTTTAAGACCCTATCCTGTAAGTGAAAAAGCAACAGAGGCTACTCATGGTAGTAGTTTTACTTCAAATTCATGCTGTTTCCAACCTAACCAAGTTATCATGGAAATAGGGGACTCTCTAATTAACAGGAACAGGTGGAATAATTGTGTGGTAATTTCTTCCCTGAGCAAATTACTTCGGATTGAGCCCTTAAAAGTAGATCTGGAAAAGGTCTACTGGCTCACTGATATACCTTACAGGAAAAGAGTGCATTTAACATTTACATCCCCTACAATCTCTCTGACTTTATTAAGGATGTGGAAATTCCTGGCTTCTTTATGAATAAGTCCAAGGTGGGTGTTTGCAAAGGACAGCTATACTCCCCCATATCTCCTTAAATGGAAACAAGCATCTCGACCTACTAATTTGGCTACTTCTCAAACTCCTGCTAACCCTGTGAACTTTACCCAGACGCCTGAGAAGCTTCCACAAGTTTCTTGCAGTAGTGAGCAAAAAAAAAAAACAGCATAGCATTCCAGAAAGAGATCTAAATAATGGTGAACTGGACAAACTTATGGCCTTGACCCAGTACCTATGAAATAGCTTGGGCAACCAGATCAACCCCACAGATCTGAAGGACAATAGGTCTACAACTAAGGAAGCAAGGAGCTACTCTACCTCTGCTTCAAACATTTTGGCAAGCTGTGAGTCATCACAAAACAACCCTCCAGTGAGGGACACCAAATAGAACAGTGCTTTTTTAATAAAAAAAATAGGTGCAGGAACTCACAACTTTTTGTTTGTTTGTTTGTTTGTTTATTTTTAAACCATTTTTATACATGCGCGCACGCGCGCACACACACACACACACACACACACGTCCATCCCGTGTGAGCTCCCTGATAGCAAAAGCACTCCTGCCACAGCTGGAGTGAAACACCCCATTTTTTTTAGGTGGGGAGGTGCTCCATTGGGCTATAGGAAACTCTCTCCATTGGGCTATAGGAAAGCCTATACAGTAGTTAAAGTGTTCAGAACAAATATATAAGGTCTTGAGCCCAGCTGGTGGCCATCAGTGCCTCAAGTGTTAGTTCGAAACACTTTGAGCCTAAGAGCTCTGGTGGCTCAGTGGTTAAACTGTATATCTGTGAAGCCAGAGGCTTGGGGTTCAAATCCCACTGAGGAATAAGTTTTTTTTTTTGTTTTTTTTTTTTTTAAGGTGGGAAGGTGCTCCATGGCTGCAAAATATAAAGGTTGGTTGCTAGTTGCCAAAAGGGGGGCCAGTTGAGGCTGCAAAACTCCTCAAAGTTCAGTCCCAGGCAGGCTCTTTTTTGAACTTTTTTTTTTTTTTAAGTCTCAGGTAGGACTTAACCCACAGCCTCCAGCAGGGGGCTCACTCCAGGAGCTTAACTGTGGGTTAAGTCCTAACTGGAACTTAAAAAAAAAAAAAAAAGGTCAAAAAAGAGCCTGCCTGGGACTGAACTTTGAGGAGTTTTGCAGCCTCAACTGGCCCCCCTTTTGGCAACTAGCAACCAACCTTTATATTTTTCAGCCATGGAGCACCCTTCCCACCTTAAAAAAAAAAAAAATTATTCCTCAGTGGGATTTGAACCCCGAGCCTCCACAGACCTACAGTTTAACCACTGAGCCACCAGAGCTCTTAGCCTCAAAGTGTTTGGAACTAATACTTGAGGCACAGATAGCGACCAGCTGGGCTGAAGACCTTATATATTAGTTCTGAACACTTTGACAATAGGCTTTCCTATAGCCCAATGGAGAGAGTGCTGGGCTGTGGAGCACAAGGTTGGAGGTTGGAATCCCTCCCTAGCCAGCAGTGCAGAGTGGGGTGGTGCAGGCAGGGGGAAAAATGTGGGGGCAAGGAGGAGGGAACAAAAGGGGACGGGGTGGTGCAGGCAGGGGGGGAAAAAGGTGGGGGCAGAGAGGAGGAGGGAAAAAAGGTGCCGGAATGCCGTTCTGGTGCGTCCCATTACAAAAAAAGCCCTGACCTCAACTATCCAGCCTCTGATTGTTTTTCTGAGTGTGGACCAGCTCCTAGAGACACTATTGAAGCCTTCTTGTTAAACCTTGACCCGGAGGAGGAGGAGGAAATAGTCAACGGAGCGGTGAATGCCACCAAAAAACTTCCCCATTCTGAACAACAGAGAGTTGTAAATGTGTTGGAGAAGGTCAGAGAAGAATTACTTAAGAACATTGATGAGATGAGATCAGGAGAGGAAGGATGGTCTAAGGAAATCACTCACCTGCATGATCCCCTAACCGATATGTGGGACTTTACAGTCCCCATGGATCCCTTGCACTCAGATTATACTCTGAAGGAGGTGCCAGAACAACATCAACTGTTACACTCCAGACCTGCCATTATGTAGGAAGGAGAAGCTGAGGCTATCATCACTGCATCAAGCAATAATTCTACTGATAAGGAAAACAAATGTAGAATTACCCATCAGCGCATTACTGGATCAATTAGAGTCTGATGGGCTTGTGATTGACTGAAAGGCCATGCAAACCATCAAGGACCTACCCCAGGAAGTACAGAATAAAATTATTGACTGTCTGGCTAGTGTTAAAGCTGACCTCTGTGCTCCTATCTACAACAACCAACAGGATCTTTTGCATTCAGAAAGGGAACATTCTCTCTTAGACACTGGCCCTAATTGATGCCAAATTACAACTGACCACTCATGTACCAACAGGCCAGTTAAGTTACTTTCTTGGAATGTAGCAGGATGGATGACCAAGTTAAAGGATGGTGATTTCCTCAAAACTCTCAAGGAGAATGACATAATTTGCCTACAGGAAATGTGGACGTCCTCTCCTATCACATTTGAGGGCTATTCGGGGAATTAGAGGACAGGTCCTCTCATGGATTGAGAACTGGTTGAAGACCAGAAAACAGAGAGTGGGTGTCAATGGGTAATTTTCACAATGGAGAGAGGTGAAAAGCGGTGTGCCCCAAGGTTCTGTCCTGGGACCGGTGCTTTTCAACCTCTTCATAAATGACCTGGAGACAGGGTTGAGCATTGAGGTGGCTAAGTTTGCAGACAACACCAAACTTTTCCGAGTGGTGAAGACCAGAAGTGATTGTGAGGAGCTCCAGAAGGATTTCTCCAGACTGGCAGAATGGGCAGCAAAATGGCAGATGCGCTTCAATGTCAGTAAGTGTAAGGTCATGCACATTGGGGCAAAAAATCAAAACTTTACATATAGGCTGATGGGTTCTGAGCTGTCTGTGACAGATCAGGAGAGAGATCTTGGGGTGGTGGTGGACAACTCAAAGAAAGTGTCGACCCAATGTGTGGCAGCAGTGAAGAAGGCCAATTCTATGCTTGGGATCAATAGAAAAGGTATTGAGAACAAAATGGCTAATATTATAATACCTTTGTACAAATCGATGGTAAGGCCACACCTGGAGTATTGTGTCCAGTTCTGGTAGCCGCATCTCAAAAAGGACATAGTGGAAATGGAAAAGACGCAAAAGAGAGCGACTAAGATGATTACTGGTCTGGGGCACCTTCCTTATGAGAAAAGGCTACGGCGTTTGGGCCTCTTCAGCCAAGAAAAGAGATGCCTGAGGGGGGACATGATTGAGACATACAAAATTACGCAGGAGATGGACAGAGTGGATAGAGAGATGCTCTTTACACTCTCACATAACACCAGAACCAGGGGACATCCGCTAAAATTGAGTGTTGGGAGAGTTAGGACAAACAAAAGAAAATATTTCTTTACTCAGCGTGTGGTTGGTCTGTGGAACTCCTTGCCACAGGATGTGGTGATGGCATCTGGCCTGGATGCCTTTAAAAGGGGATTGGACAAATTTCTGGAGGAAAAATCCATTATGGGTTAAAAGCCATGATTTGTATGTGCAACCTCCTGATTTTAGAAATGGGTTATGTCAGAATGCCAGATGCAAGGGAGGGCACCAGGATGAGGTCTCTTGTTATCAGGTGTGCTCCCTGGGGCATTTGGTGCGCCGCTGTGAGATACAGGAAGCTAGACTAGATGGGCCTATGGCCTGATCCAGTGGGGCTGTTCTTATGTTCTTATGCTTTGCCTCAAGGACCCCAGCAACCTGCTACCAGTCCTGGTTCAGAGATTGGGATTGGCCTTCTGAGCAGTACAGCTCCTATTGCCGTCCCTGGCTGTCACCTCAGTCCAAAGTAGAGCCACACTGAGACTGAAGAAGTTGTTTGGAATTGTTCTTAAGATGCACTTCGGTGGTGTAACATTGAATAATGGTAAGTCATAGATTAAAGCATTCACCATGTCTTGCGTTTTCGTTGTCCAATGGATGAGAGTCCAATGCTGTTGTCAATGAAACAGCAATTGCAATCGAGCCTTGATGATAGTTTATATTACAGTATACTTAGCCGGAATATTTTAAAACCACTGGATTTAACCATGTAGAACTCCTGCTGTGGGAACTTCCCATTTTATGTCACCAGTTTCAATGGACTGTGCTTTTTATGTAACTGTCATCCACTAGCACAGAAGTTTGATGACATATATATGTATATGAGTGCAATTTGAAAATTAAATTCTGTGATTTTTCAAGTCTGGGTTTTTGGTCTCCAAAATACAAATATTTTTCGTTTTAATGCTGTAGTTCTGCATTATTAACATTCTGTTTTGTTTTGCTTTAGAAACACATGATCTCTTGGAACATTCGGAATTGCTTGAATGTGAAAGCTCCATGGACAATGTAGCTTGTCTGATAATTGTAAAAGAAGTCTCTTGAAAAATAGTTGGATCACTATTTTAGAAGTAGCTTCTAAAGGAGTAGTTTGAAGTGGGGCTTGCAAAACAGACTCCCTTGATAGAAAATATACATAACAGAGATTGTGTTTTCAGTCATACAATACAAAGAAAATAGCTGCAGGACTACTCTGCGCACCTTTGAGGTCTGCAATTTGCAGAGGGGAAAGGAAGAAAGAGGCAGACACCAGTGAATGGGATTTTTAAAAGCTCTAACTTTTTTGAAGCAATATGGCACACAGGCATCAGCTGCAACCAAGGTGGAATGAACTTTCTTAAAAGAACTACAACACTAGTGTGGCTAGTCACACTGTCCACTGGGCATGTTCATATTTCAATTGCACCTGATGAATTGTAATTGTAGGGAGGGGTAGGTGTGAAGTATTCTACGTTTTTTTGTAAGCCACCTAAAAAAACCTGTTGGTTCTATTGTACTGCCATTATCCTGAACCCCACTCTTGAGTCGCTACAGCTCTGAGGGTGACATACCAGTCAGTATCCATGTTCTTAGCTGATATGGCACTCCTGGTCACCATTCACTCATACATAGCATTCTGCATGTTCACTCTGGCCCTTCTGCTGAAGTCATGTTAAATGAGAAATGATTAATTAGCAAAAGCCTAAATGAGATGAAACAATCCCTTCACTAGGAAGAACTCTACCAGCCAATCAGGACTGAGTTACAAATTTGTGGGTTAAACTAGTTCTAGGAGTGGGGTTATGTTACCACCTGCTGAAGGGCTTGCTTCTTGACGGCAGCCCTTGGGGCAGGCTCCAGAGAATTGTGATTCATCCCCTGCCTTTGGGCTGCAGCTAGAACCATGGGAACATCTCTTTCCTCTCTTTCTCTCTCATGTCTCCTCATCTGTTCCTCCCTTCCCAGTACCTCAATACCCCTTGTTCTCCACATCCACTTTCCCTGGGGTAAACCTTCTGACTTCCCTATGTCCTTTCCCCCTCCTTTCTCTCCTCCTTCTATGCACTATCACATGTCCCCTGCACATGCCTGATCTTGTCTGATCTCGGAAGCTAAGCAGGGTCAGGCCTGGTTAGTACTTGGATGGAAGACCGCTTGGGAATACTGGGTGCTGTAGGCTTATACCATAGTCTTTCGAGACTGAAGGTTGCCAACCATTTTTTTCTCTTGTAAACATTTCCTTCTATTTTCTTTTCCACTATGCATAAGATCTACTTACATGTAGGGTTTAGTCATATGAAACATTATTGCTTTTTATTATTATCCTCGCCATAAAGTTATTTTTGCATCTTTGTCTTTGCCTTCCTCAGCCTTATGTGCCAAACTATTTTGCTGTGCCGTTGGCCACTGTATTCAGTCCCCACAAGCAAGAGGTGCCCCTTTATGTGCATGTTATACTGGTTACAAAAAAACGCACCTAGTAAAAATATCAGGCTGAGGAGGGAACCCATAAAATCTGTTCCTTGAGCTCCATTGTGGAGGGCACCTGTGCACAGAGCTATATGCCCCCTAAATGGGCTCTGCAATACAGTTTTGAGATAAGTTGTAAACACAAAAAGCATAAGAACATAAGAAGAGCCCCGCTGGATCAGGCCAAAGGCCCATCTAGTCCAGCTTCCTGTATCTCACAGTGGCCCATCAAATGCCCCAGGGAGCACACAAACACAACCTGTGTCCTGGTGCCCTCCCCTGCATCTGGCAATCAGAGGAAGCTTGCCTCTAAAACCAATAGCTTCCACATACCTTCTATGACTTGTAACCTGTAATGAACTTCTCGTCCAGAAATTTGTCCAATCTCCTTTTAAAGGCATCCAGGCATGATGCCATAACTACTTCTTGTGGCAAAGAGTTCTACAAACTAATTACACTCTGGGTAAAGAAATATTTTCTTCTGTCTGTCCTAACTCTCCCAACACTCAGCTTTTGTGGATGTCCCCTGGTTCTGGTGTTATGTGAGAGGGAAAAGAGCGTCTCTCTATCCACTCTGTCCATCCCCTGCATGATTTTGTATGTCTCAATCATGTCCCCCCTTCAGGCGCCTCTTTTCTAGACTGAAGAGGCCCAAACGCCATAGCCTTTCCTCATAAGGAAGGTGCCCCACCCCAGTAATCATTTTGGTTGCTCTCTTTTGCACCTTTTCCATCTCCACTATATCCTTTTTGAGATGTGGCAACCAGAACTGGACGCAATACTCCAGGTGTGGCCTTACCATTGATTTGTACAATGGCATTACAATATTAGCTGTCTTATTCTCAATGCCTTTCCTAATGATCCCAAGCATGGAATTAGCCTTCTTTACTGCCGTCGCACATTGGGTCGACACTTTCATTGAGTTGTCCACCACCACTCCAAGATCTCTCTCCTGATCTGCCACAGACAGCTCAGAACCCATTAGCCTATATGTGAAGTTTTGATATTTTGCCCCAATGTGCATGACTTTACACTTACTTACACTTAAACGCATCTGCCATTTTGCTGCCCAGTCTCCCAGTTTGGAGAGATCCTTCTGGAGCTCTTCACAATCTCTTCTTGTCTTCACCACTCAGAAAAGTTTGGTGTCATCTACAAACTTGGCCACCTCACTGCTTAGCCCTACACTGAATTCAGCACTAAATGATAGCAGTACACCGGATTCAGAACTAAATGATTAGAATTAATCACTCTCTGCCCAAGTGGTACAAATATCAGACATGCTCATAAACCATGTTATAACTTTGGCTCAGAGGTTCTGCTGTGTCCTTCACAAAGTCTAAGTGAGGAGTCCTATAGTATGTGATGGCAGTCCTTCACCCAGAAACTTGAGGTTGAACTATTGGCCCTAATGATATAGAGCTCTTTGAAACTATACTTATGGATAATCCCTCAGAAGCAAGCAAGGAAGAACCATCCAGCCGCCCTTGCTGTCACAAGAGACCATGGTAGCTTGCTCAAGACCTGCCATGCATTATAGCAGCTACAGGAGAGGCTAGATCAGGCTGCCTGCCAGTTTAGATTTAAGTAGTCCTGTTATGCTGGTTGGTAGATCAAATTGAAAGTCTTCCAATGTTAATACAATTGTGCTCCAGAGAATAGCCAGAGGCTAGTAAGAACTACTGCATTGCTGAATGTTTCCTGTATTGGGTCCAAAATAAACGACACTATTTTCCCACAAACAGTGATTGGGATGGAGTATGGCAAACAGCTTACAAATAATCTAAGGGAAGCGTGAGAATTTTTAAAGGGACTCTCCAGATGTGGGAAAGGCTTACAACAATGACATTAAGAAGGTGTAATTTTGGATGTCGAGAAGGAAAAATGTTCGAACGCCGTGCTCTGTTAAACGATAAAATAATCCCCTTTAAGATGTGATGGAAGTCTCACCACTTGAACTTTTCAGAAGGAGACTAGACAAAGCCCCAAATTACACTTGAGGGGATTATGAATAATTCTGTGTTGGCGAAAGAACATACCTTTTAACAAACTTAGCCCGTGTTCCCCGTCTCTCATTTCAGTGACAAAAGAATGTCCCACTCGCCAGCTTTTGTCAGTGTAGCATCTGGATTAAATATTTCCTCGTTTGTCATGTCAACACCTCACTCCCCTTGACCCTACTGCAGGGAGATAAGATACTGAAATCCAGGTAGAGATGGGTCTTGCAGCCTGTACTAAGGAAATTCAGGAAGTACTGTCATGACGGTGTCAGATCTTGGTTTCTCCAGGGGATGCAAAGAGAAATTCAAGTTTAGAGTCAACATCGCAAGATAGCCCACTGTGGAATTGCATTTGAAGACTAAAACAGGAAGGTGAGCATATATTTCAGACTGGACAGGATATGCCAGACGTACCATGTTTTTCATGACATTTATGTTAGTGCTTGAGTATATAAGACGTACTCATCAACAAGACGTACAGCTTTTCCTCCTGGCTTTTCAGAACCTGTTTTCATTCACTTTGGCTTCTGGAGACTTTAACAACTGACCTCTCATTTGGAATGTGGTATGATAGTCCAGGCTGGAGCAATCACTTAAACTAAGGGCTGAAAACCCCCTCTGAGAATTGTGTTACTATTGGAAGTCTGTAGCCATCCTGGAAATTGGTCAGATAGTTTGTTTGAGGAATCATCTCCTCAAAAAAAAAAAAAAAAAAAAAAAGTACTGTACATTGAATTTTACTTTACATGATTTCCAGTGGCTATGTGAACCCCATCCCTATAGTATTAATATTAATTGGCAATCGTTTTAAAGCAGTTCTTCCCAAATGTTTTCGTATCGGGACAAACTTTTAAAAATAACAATCTATTGCGGCCTACTAGACAGAAAATAGAGAGATTAATAAATAAATAATGAATTAATAATAATTGGGGTCCTGTACTGACATTTGCTAGACTCTCTGTAGAAATGGAGTCCCTAGAAACTCCCTAAGGACTGTTTCCTCAAACTTTTGCGGTCATTCCAGGGTATACAGAAGGCTGATCTGGAGAGCACAATATGCAGTTAGGGACTTCCGGGCCAGAGAAAAGGCTGAAACTAGGTTCACATACTATAGCACTCTAGAGAAAAAAACCAGAAAATGTGACATTTTAATTTGGGAGTACAAAGATTACCTCATACCACATGTTAGCATTCTAACTTATGATTTTCTTCTGCAAACTGAGCAAGTGAGCTTTTTTACAGAGCTTTTAAAAAAAAAAATCAAAAACTTTTCGCTACCCACCAAAAATCGGCTCGCGACCCACTAGTCCTGGCCTACAGTTTGGGAAACACTGTTTTAAAGACTTCTGAAAGAACTAGCAAACCTCAATTTCAATAGCAAAAAGTTGAATTTCATTTCTAAACGTTATATTTATGTGTATGCCTGTAGTTCCTAGTCCGTTGTTCCATGATCATTTCACTTTCGCTTCAGGATACATGTATAGCCCAAGCCTATGCATGTCTACTCAGAAATGCCCCATTGTGTTCAATGGGGCTTACTCCTAGGAAAATGTGGATTGGATTGCAGCCCCAGTGTTAGTTCAGGAGATTTGCATAGACTTTCAGGTGAATAACTTGGGGCCCAATCCTATCCAATTTTCCAGTGCCAGTGCAGCTGTGCCAGTGGGGTATGCACTTCATCATGTGGTGCGAAGGCAGACACAGAGGTCTCCTCAAGATATGGGAACATTTGTTCCCTTACTTCGGGGCTGCATTGCGGGTGCACCGGTGCTGGAAAGTTGGATAGGATTGGGCCCTTACTTGGCAGACACTATCCTTGTCCTTGATTTTATGTAAAGAATGGAGGTTTAATGATTAAAACAAGAGAAATGGAATCAGTCCTAAATGATATTGTTTTATTTCACCACTGGCTCTCTTTTACTGAGCAATCTCTAAGGAAGTATAACAGTATTAAAATACATTGCACAGATATTGTGAATATTAATACTGTCATGAAATCCCTATGAAGAATTCCTCCTGAAAAAGGAGTTTTCCATAATGTAATAAGGAATTATGCCATTTACAATGCTTCTTATAAATATGAACAGGATAAATCTCCATGAAATTTTGCGTTAATTTAAAAGCATCTGCAGAAGCTTAATGTCTGTAGACTTGGATTGATGTGATCACCATTAACTCCTAAAAAAAGGCTCCCCACAAACTTCTCAAAGGTATGCATGTGCATAAGAACTTGTATTATATATCTTTTTTAAAAAAGAAGAATAAAAAGTAATGTGGTTTAGAATTTTTTAACTGCCAAAATGCATACAAAAACTGTTATGCTAAGAACCACTTTCAGTGAATTTCCCACATGGAAGTCACTTCAGTAAATCCTAAATTCAATTAGCAACATGTCATGAATAAACTCATATCTGCTTTGGCATGGATACAGGCAACAGAAAGCCATGAATAGTGGAAAAATAAGATATATGTCTCTTTATCTCCTGTGATGAATTCTTACTGCTTTGCTTAATTTAGGTACAAATCCTAACCAACTTTCCAGCACTGACACAGCTGTGCCAATGGGACGTATGCTGTATCTTGCAGTTAGGGGGCACTCACGGAGGCCTCCTCAAGGTAAGGGCATGTTTGTTTCCTTACCTTGGAGTTGCATTGCCCTTATGTCAGTGCTGGAAAGTGGGTTAGGATTGTGTCATTTAAATTTCACATGAGATGAGCATACATCTATAAATGAAGATACATGTGTGCATCAATAAATACAATAAAAATATTAAAAGCAGCCTGTAAAATGTCACCACTATTTCCATTGTCAGCTTGTACTTTTGTACTGTTGTGTTGGAAGCCCAAGTTCATGGGATTTGTTGTTCCCTAATTCCCTCGACCATTCCAGCAAGTCAGAAGGGGGGGGCAGGGATCTTTCCAGTGGCGATCTCCTTTGGAGGCTTGGCATATCAGTCAGTAAAGTCTATATTTGGTGGGAGAAAACTTGCTCACCCCACTCAAGTGGGTGAAGTGTCTTTGTAGCCTATTACTAGGCTCACTCCTTGACCATAGACCTCTCTTTAGCTTCTGGAGAGCCATTTCCAGCCAAAGCTTTTCACAACAGGCTGAACCTCAGGAAACTTTCCTCTTTCCCATGAAGCTCCCCACTTTTCTCTCTTTTTCCTCCTTCCCTGCACCCCAAAACCATCACCTCCTTCTCCTGGGTCCCTCTAGGAAGTCTGCCTATATCTCTTCTCCCTCCCCTTTGCTCTGCCCCCTTTCCTACTAAGGACTTCTCCTCTTTCCTCATTCCAATCAATTTTCCTAGTAGTCTATTGTTGTGTGAATGTTAGGTGTAAATGTCCCCTGTCTAGAATAAGTGTGAATGAGTTAATTCAGCTAGACACAGTGTGGATACCCTTTATTTTTTTGTTTTTGAGCAGTTTTTGTTCACTGTCACCCTTATCTCTATTCTCCTTTCACTGCCAAATTATGCAATTGTGCCACTGGTCATTATACTGGGTTCTCACACATGTTTGTGCCCCCCCCATGTGCATACATTACATGTGTTACAAAAGCACTGTCAGTAACATCACATACACAGATTTCCCTTGACACCCATGCAAGGGATTTTTACCTCTTGGCTCATGGCAGACCTATACTGTGTATCTTCACAGAAGGGGTTAAAAGAAGAGGCAGGAGTCAAGAATAAACGAAACAAGCTTTATTTGATGGACGGAGTATATTACTAGAGGTGGGGAAAAGCAATAAAAGCAAACGGAAATAACAGAACTCAATACGTTTTCAATGAAACAGGCAGAGGCTGTATAGAAATCCTTATTTTGGCTACCAAGTAGCTCAGAGAGAGAGAGAGAGAGAGAGAGAATAAACCATCCTTATGAAGAGGAAGAGAGGATGAAGGCCAGAGAGAAACACAGATTATTCTGTGACCTCACTGAGAAGGAAAGAGAAAAGGCTGCCATGTATGAAACAGCCAAAAGGTTATTGGGGAAACCTGACTGGACTGATACCCTACCCAAGTATAAGATAGAAAAAAAACTGTAAAAGACTCCTTAGAGAGTAGAGATGGGGAGGGAGATTTTATTTACTAAATTTATTTACTAAATTTCTACCCTGCTTTATCTCCCCAAAGGGCATTCAAAGCAGCAGATGATGATACAGACCAATGCATAGAACAGCCCTAGAAGAGGGAAGATTGCAGAGATTCAAAATAGCTTTCCTAGTGTTGGCTTTTGGTGCTGCCGCTTTATTGACATTGTGGGTGGAGATGCATTAAAGTTGTCAAAGTGGAATCTTACTGCCCGAGTGAGCATAAGGATGTGTCCAGAGTGAAACAAGAGTTCCAGTGGGCATCTTCAAATTAGATCTATGATAGTCTTTTTGCACACAGGGGCAGTAAGTATGAACTGGCTCAAGCCCAGGGCCAGGCCCAGAGTCAATACTGGGTCTTCTGTTGCCTGGTTATTTTGTTTTCCAAAGAAACTTATTTTTTTCTTTGAAGTAAGGATGTCACAATATTTGTGTGTTTGTGCTCAAAATGTCTGTAGAGTCTAGCTAGAACATTCAGCATCAGCTGTGTCACTATGGAATCCTCCGTGCATCTTTTCACAGAGAGAAGATGGAGGACAGGAGAAGGAGAAAAAAATTCTCTCTAACCCTTCCAGATCTTCATTCTCACCTGGTATTAACCCTGGGTCAAAAGACATGTATCTAATGCTCCTTATGAGAGTAGGGGAATTCTGCAAAATACGGTTATCAATAGAGGGCCTGTCCATTATCCTTCCCCCGTCCTGTAAGTAAAGGAGAGGTTGCCTTTTGATGCTTTCATGAATATTTCACTGTTTCTGTTCTGTTTATTCTTAGCAGCCTGCAAAATGTTAAAAATACAGAGGAAAAGCACTTAGGACTGTATTATGTGAGAATTCCAACATCTCATTAAAATAGTGTAACAATTCCATTAAAGACTAATATCATTCTACAGAAAATCATTTCATTTCCAATGCCATGACAGAAAACTACCACAGCAATCACACAATTGTATTTAAACAACAACAATAAAAAAGCTTTGCCGGTCTATAAGGATTCACTCCGAGAGCTCGAAACTCGAAGGAATTCTTTCAAGCCAGGGCACTACTCATCCTATTGTCAATTTTAGCTGACATATTAATCCATCTCTCCCTTGACTGCACTGATACTAAAGCAACCACATTGTAGTAATCAGATGGAAAGAACCAGAGACACTGGGTTTATGAAGAGTGTGGGAAAATGCACTCATTCAAACTTAGTGAAGATTCTGAAAACTTTGGGTTAAGGAACGGTTATCGAGCGATACGTGCAAAGGGATCAAGTGCCGAGCTTTCAAAAATCCAAATTCGTTTCACAAGAGAATGTTTGCATCATGTAAACAAATAGTATGAATAACTAGAGGTGGTTTTGTTTTTGTTTTTTTTATTAAAAACACACAAAACGCTGTTTTCTGTGTTTAAGGGCGCAATCCTAACTATCTCAAACATACATTTGGGGCTTCTCAAGAGTTGGTTGAGCCAATGCAGGGATGTGCACTGGCCCACAGAGGCTGCATCCAGCCTCCATGCTGACGCAGGGAGGGAAGGTTGCATCGGCCAAGCTTGGCTGACGCAGGGATCTGGAGAGGGTGCAGAGGAGGTGGGAGAGAGGAGTTCTGGGGTGGGGGGAGGGCGGGCAGAGGGCATTTCAGGGGGCAGGCAGGGAGCAGGAGGCGGGGTTGAGACCCGGCAGTTATACCAGATCCCACTCCTGTTCCCCAAGCAATGCAGATTGGCTCCAAGCTGCTCTGTTCTCCTCGAACGTGTGCTACCTCTTGAGGTGGCGCAAGTCTGAGGAGATCCATTGGGGCTTTGGTGGCTTACCAGGGGTAAAGGGAAATGTTTCCCCTTGCCTCCAGCTGAGCCACTTCTGGCCCCAATCTTGCACCTGCCTGTTCCAATGCAAGATAGGATTGCGCTGCATGATGTTTTCCAGAAATTAGAATAGATTACTTTTTCAATTAGAAATAATACTGTGGCTACATCTGCTGACACTGTATCAGCTATATTATCTACCTTGTACACTTTTAAAATGTTCAAAATTAGTAAAAATGAGAATTTGGAATGAGAACTTGGAATAAAAACACATAGCACTGCTTTCTGCCTTTTAGACCACAAAATATGTGAAAAATAAAGCCATTTTCAAACACTCCTATGAATAACTTGCTAATCACTCTCCACTCACTTTCACTCTCCCCTCTTCAGCACTTCCTTTCCAGGTACTAGTTCTCTGTTCCACCCCTCCTCTTGCACCCCGACCCCTCACCCTTTTCCTCTTTCATGGGCATTATTAGGTAGGCTTTGCATTTTGGGGCATGGCCCCCCACTGTAACTAATGCTTCAGATCTCACATTGAAACTCAGGAAATGCTATGATATATTCAGGTTGGTGGTTGATTGCTTGGAAAGAAGGCATGGGAAGAACATGGCAGGACAACTATCTCTGCCTGATCGAAGGACCAGGGATTGTTCCAGTAAACATTTTGAGAGTTTTATTGCATTACTTAAGTAGTCAGCTGTTAACTAGAACTGGAAGATGCCACTGGAATCAGCCATCAGGGCATTTTTTTACCTCCTGTTTGTATCAAAGGCTCACAGCCATGAAGACTGTTGGGAGATAGAAAAAGTGTTGTCTGCATCCTAATGCAGTGTCACTGAGGCTGCAATCCTATACACACTTTCCTGGAAGTAAACCCAATTGAAAACAATGGAACTTACTTCAGAGTAGACATGAATAGGATTGTGCTCTGAGTTGACCTCTCCTTAAGAATGTGCACAATTACAGTTGACCCACATCTTACATGCGGGTTCCGTTCTGATGTTGGTGAGTAAAGCCAAAATTGGGTACAGTTGACACTCCCATAAATCCAACAAATACATAGAAACTAAAACTACAGTAAGAAACACAGAACCTGAGATGACTGAGGGAATAGCAGCTTCATTCTCCCAGGGCAGGCTTGCTCTGGGGCATAAACACATTAAGTGGAATGGTTTGTTGTTGTAGTGTTGCAACCAGCACTATTTCAACTGTTGTTTCCATCTATCGGGGTGGGGGAGTGTGTATACTTGAATAATACACTAACCACCTTGGGTGCACTTTAGGGAGAAAGACAGGATACAAATTGAGTAAATAAATAAATTTGGGCAAGTCAGTCACATGTAAGATGTAGGCCAACATTATTTAGAGAGCCTGGGTACTCAGGTGCACACATGAGGGAAACAACTAGGTGAGCAGCAGAATGACACTTTGTAAGATGTGTGTTTCTGTGTGTTGGTTTAGATGTAACCCACTAGCCGTGTTCCTGAAGAAATATCTTCCCTCTGTAGACAGCAAAGGCCTCTGCTCCCTCTTCAATGGGTTATGGATATTGTTTCATTTTCTTCAGCCGCTCAACAATGTTTCTAAATGCAGAACTCATTCTCAGAGAGATTAAAAAAAATTTTTTTGTATAAATTGAGCTGGACAATACAGGACTGGATAAAAATGCCACCTTCTGCCACCAGCTTCCTGTCTGTTTCTTTCAGCGCCTACAGTTAGAACACTATCTTGCTCTTAGTGGTGATGAAACAAAAAGCCATGTCCCTGAAAAAAAAAAAAAATGTTGCCAAGTTGACCTCCATCAGCAGCTCAGCAGGCAGATTAATTGTGAAAAGATAGTACAGTTACACAAAGAGACCTGCTTTGTTTATGAACAGGAACACAGTCAATGTGCTACCTGTTGCTCAGTTAGCAGGCTCTGATTCTCTGCTTTTCCATTCCTTTATCATTTCAAGGCTAGCCTCTTTGCCAATATATCCTTCGTGGTAGCCCCAAGAGATACATAGATCCCAAACTCTAGATTTCTTACACTATACTTGCCATCAAAATAATAATGAATGTGCTGTCAAAACTCATGCTTGGTAGAGGCCTGATATCAGAACAAGAATTGTATTAGAAGGAAAATGTACCCACTGTCCTTACATGTGTTGGCTTAGCCTGATCTTATCCAGCTGTGATGACTGTAACTGAATCAATCTTGTATCAGTACCAAGAGGGCTGGGTGCTGGTGGCTTAAGAGCCCTCTGAGACCACCCAGCTCCAGCCTTTCTCCAATCCCCCCACAGGGGAGGAGACTCTCATGCTCTAGGTTGGGCCAAACAAACACAATCCCTCTGCTTACATTGAGTGATCAGCATAACATGATTGCTCATGTCAAATGAAACACATCCAGGCATATTATGGGATGCTACTCTGCCACAATATCCCCCAAAGGCACATGGATCCCATATCATAGGCAATTTGCACTTGTAGTTTCTGAGTATGGTGGCAGAGGGTGAGGGTGAATTGAGTCCGCTATTGACAAATGGCTACTGAAAGAGTATTGGAAGCCATTTTGGGAGTGCTGCTGCAAGAGACGACAGTGCTCCCCATTTGACACTAGACCTGCTGGAGCAGGTAAGGCAGCAGCAGGGGCGAGAAGGGGGCAAAGGGGACAGGGAGAGGGTGAAATTGGGCAAGGAGGGTGAGGAACAGGGGCACAGAAGCTGTGGGGCAGGGTGGATCCAATGATGCACGCTGGATCCTATGCTCCTTTTTTGCAGCTTACTACCCCTTTATCTCCTTGCACCAGCTAAAGAGCTGGTGTAGGTCTGGGGTGACCCATGGCAGAACAGGAGACTTATGGAGCAGTACAGGGATCTAAAACCTCTTTCTTTTCTGAAGCCTTCCAATCCACCAACACCCCTGGGTACATCATGCACCTTTTCAGTTCAGCTGCACCAGCTGGGGAAAGGAAGGATAGAATTGGACCCCCAGTGTCCTTTCAACTTCAGCATTTGGGCAAGGATCAGAAGAGGCACCTGCCTACCTAATGAGATCAGTTTCTTTCTGATATCATTTCTCCCTTATTGCCAGTAAACAAAGGGGTTTCAGTTTTTTTTAAGAGGAACAAGAGGGTGCCCCCCCCCAATAGTTCTTGTTAAAGCTGCAACCCTTTGGCTGGCAAAGAGTTGTATGGAACCTTGGATGAGCAGGCACACAAAACAGCATACACCAGCAGAGTTCTTTGAATGCAGTGGTTATATTTCAGAGCAAGGGTTATCACAGGTAATCAGTAAACAGTCCTAGTCAGCACAATGAGCAGTCAGTCCATAAACAACAAATCCAAATCAGTTTTCCAAGATACACAGTCAAAGATCATTCCATGGCCAGTAACAACATGTACATACTCACATCCAGCCTCCCAAGTTACTGGCAGCAGTTCAGTAGTCTCCTACTACACTCCTACTGCTGCACTGGAAGCTCAACAGACCAAACATTAAGTAGTTGGAGTGGCCACTCAGTGTAGGCTAAGCCACACCCAGGGTGAGGCAGTCACAGGTGTTTGCTGATCCTGCTGACTCCAGCAATCTGCACCTGTTCCTGAACTACCTTGTTGGCTGTGTTGCTGCCTTATCCAGAACATAGACCTGACAATTCTTTTGAGTCTAGCAAAAGCCTTCTGTGATTACTTGAAGAGATTGGTTGTAAAAAAAAACAAAAATACAAACAACAGTTGATTTTCTCTTGATCTCGAAAATCATGATGTGGAACAGCAGAAAACTCCAGGAAGGAGTTCTGCACATCCCTGTATATTCATATCCCAAACGACTTGTTATCCAAAGGCTGCCTACACTTAGCTTGTATTATTGAAAGTAATTCTGTGCAAATAACTTGCTGCTTAACCCAACTTCAAGTTTTATGAAAGTCTGGGATGCCCTTGAGAAGTGGAAGTTAAACTGAACAAACACAAACACACGCATGAGATTTTCACCCCTACAGTGTTACTGTAACCCAAAAAAGACCCAGAAAAAAGGGGGGAAGTGTTTATTTCCAAATTATTAGTGTTATGTTTCCCAAATAGAGTTTATTTTTGCTGGCATAAACATGTTTTCCAATAGTTCACTTCCCCAGTGGCCTCGGAGCCCCATTTTACAATATATTATTGGTTCATCTGAGCTTCAGTGTCAGATGGTATTTTCAGTCTTTAAAAATGTGGCATTTCTTAATATTATTAGGATCATTATTTTAGGAACCACAAAAGTGTTTTAGTATCTCTAGTCAACCCAAAAGAGCAGCTACGTTTACACACTGCAGCATTCTCAAATTCCTCAAACTGAATTTTCCACCCTCCGGGGTCCTCATTGAACAGATTAGCATGTGCAATGTAATATATGAGATCTCACAATGTGGAAAGTACTAATTACAAAGGCCCATAATATAGAAAAATCTTTGAAACTTTCATCCTTTCTTTGGTCGTCTTGGCTTCTGGTGTAGTGCGTCAACTTTTTGTGGACGGCATGTGCACTTATAGAAGCTCCTCACTTGGTGTATGTTCCTCTAAGGTTCAATCTTGCTCCCAGTGGGAAGGAAGAGCTGCACAGAATAAGGAGAACAGCGAACCAATTTTGGACCTGCTCCCAAAATGATGGGCTACTTCCCCAAGAGCAATATGAAAAAGGGAATACATATAATAGGAGAATGTGTTGGTGTGCTACAGAATTTTGTAGTGAAGTGACCTGAAGTGACCAAAATATCCTCACTGCCATTTATGCACTATGAACTACACACTTTTTACACACTGCACAATAGACTATCCCCGTGTCAGGAAAACGACAAGTAATGCATAAAACATTGCTGAAGACGATAGTTTTCAGTGGAAACTACAAGGTTTCCAGTGGAATTTCTTGCCAGAAAAACAACTAGGCAGACAACAATTCCTATTGTTCCTTAGGATTTCCCCTCAGTCCCAGGAGGCCTCTGTTTGCTAGGATTTGCCTTTCACATTTTTCCTTTCTGGCTTCTCAGGATGTGAGCTGTCTAGAATGCATTGCAGCAGCAAACATGAACACACTGAAGACTGAATTGGTGATAAATAAAGGGCATTTAATGATAGCCAAGAGTTCAGTCCAAACCAGGTAATTCATCATTTACAAAACCCAAGTTTGAATGCCCTTTATCTGTTGGACACACAAAAAAATTTATTTATTTATTTTTAAATGTCAGAGGTGCCTCAAGCTCAGCAATTAAAATAGAGAATAAAAAATAAATAAACAAACCAAATGGCTTCCAAATAACACCCATTCTTTAAAAGCAGCCATAGGAACATGAGCGGAGTTCCCACTGCAAATTCCATTTTGTTCCTAGTATATATGTGACATATACAGACAACGGAGGTTGTGCCATTAAATATTTTTGTATACAGATCATCATGGTGATGACCTTTACAGCAATTACAGTGATGTAAGCAGAGATGTGTTCCACCGCTGAATTAACGAAAGGTGCCAGAAGAAATGTCTGGTTTATTGAGTGGCAATGAAGAGCAGAGGTCTACAGTGTAGTTCTATCCCTGCAGATTCCTTCTGGTGAATCCAGCATGTGCTTATTCCTGACGTTTTGCTTCAATGAGTTTGTCTGATCAAATCCTACAGCTGGCATAAAGAATCTTGTCAATCTCTGGGCACTACAGTGCTTCATCTATGGGATCACAGCTTTCTAGGAAGAACTCAGGTGATGTGGATCAACCAGCCTATGCACTATTTCTCCTTCGAAATCTAATGCGATGGTCTTTACTATCCCATTAATCATAAGCTTGCTATTACTTACCACCCATCTGAATATTTCCCTTCTTCCCTTTCAGATGTTGACTCTTATTTAACGCAATTCTTTTTCTCCTCTTCCTCACTTCCCACACTTCTGTGGGTTGGTTTTCCTTAAATGTCTACATAGAGTCTTCTAATTCTTTCGTTATATGCTGTACTTGTGCTGTTTGGATGAGTTTTGCTATTTTACCTTGGTTTTCCTTCTGCACCTTCATTTGCTTTCTAATCTTTCCTAAGATCAGTTCTTACAATAATGTGGTCAGGAGTGCCTTTCTGTGCTTCTCTGCTATGCTTAATATAGGAGCTGCTGCTGTGTCATGAGCAATTCATGAAATGGATTTAAATGCATGAAGTACACATACCATAACAAGCGCCTGAGTGCACTATTTAAGGGACAGAACTTCCCCGGTTCAAATCCCACCTTGGCCATGAACTTGCTATGAGGTCTCAGATGCCCAGCTGCAATATGGGAATACTTCTCAGGCAGAACTGCTGTATCTGGCAAGATAATACATGTGAGGTAACCAGAAAGCTCTGTACAGAAGTTTATCATTTATATCTGCCTTTAATCACAGTCAAATCCAAGGCAGCTAAAAGACTGTAATTAAAATGATAATGGACAGCCCAATCCCACAGAAACTCCCATTTGGTGATGCAGTTGTGCAGCCACCACTGCATCTCAGGGGGAGTTTTGGCTGCTGGAGGTCTCCTCGGGGTAAAGGCACATTTGTCCCTTTGCCACAGGATAAGCCCCAGCAGCCACTATGGGTCAACTTGGACCTGCACCAGGTTGGATTGGGCTGCTAATTTCTTCTTCTTCTGGAAGAAGAAGGGTGGAGAGATGGGGCAGGACTGGCTTCCAGCATGCAGGCCAGATTCTAACCCCCCTCCCAAGCAGCCCAGTATTATGCAGAGCTGCTCGGATCTACACCAGTGATTTCGCTGGAACAGATCCAAGTAGCCCCATTGAGGTGGCTGAAGCATTATTCGGGGTAAAGGGACATAAGTCTCCTTAATCCAAGTTGTGCTCCATTCACTTCCTAATCTGCACTGGATAGGCCACAGGCCAGCTGGCCTGCCTATTCCAACACAGGGCTGAGCTATGATTATCCTTCAGGAATTCCTAATATTGCAGCATCACCTAAAGTTCAACATGAATAAAACTCAGTCAATTATCATATCTTATAAATCATCTTTCTGTTTCTCTTACTATTTCTGATGAGGTTTTGTGTTGCATTGCCCTGCTATGTCCATAGCCTCAATCTTGTCTTTCACTCGTCTTTATTTCCCATCAGATGGATTCTGTTGCCAAATCTTGCTATTTCTCTCAGTCTTGTCTTTCACTCGTCTTTATTTCCCATCAGATTGATTCTGTGGCCAGATCTTGCTATTTTCCTGTTTTTCAATGTTGCTAAAATTAATCACTTTCCATCTGTTTCTAGTACAAAAATGCTTGCTCAGTATTTAATCATGTCTCATCTTGATTAATGTAAGGTTCTGCTTCTTGCTGTTCCCCTTTCTCACCTTAAATTTCTGCTCTCTGTCCAGAATTCATCTGCCCACATTTATTTATCTTTCTCATAGTTATGTTACTCCTTTCTATTGTTCTCTTCACTGGCAATTCATCTCCTCTTCAGTTGAAACTGTTGGCTTTCACATTATAGTTCTTTCTTATTCGCTCCCTTTGATTTCCTGTTATGACACAGCCTTGGCTCTTCAATCATTTGACACTGTTTCCTCTGTAAGGTCTAAATTTATCAGGGTTTTTCTTTTTCTTTTTCTTTCTCTTTTCCTTGGAACAGTCTTCTGGAACATATCCCATCCCCATTTCCAAGGAACAGTTTCCTTAACATTATGAGGCACACAAAGTGGCCACATAACATGACATCATCATTCCGTGCACTGCCTTGTCATACTTCATCTGAATGATGTGATGACATCATTTCACATGTTGGGTTCACCACAATCTACAAGTGCATCTTGACAATGAGACCCAAAGTGGAATCGGTTTGTAGCTCTTCTAACATCCAATGAAGTATTTTTATTGCGCTCATTCTTCTTTAAAGTTATACTTCAAGCCTTAACTATTTATTTATTTATTTATACATCACCTTTCCTATTTCAAGGGAAGTGTCCAAGGCAGCTTTTATCTCTTCCAAATCTATAAAAAGTTGAGATTTGGAAGACAGAAGATAAAAGCTGCCTTGGACACTTCCCTTGAAATAGGAAAGGTGATGTATAAATCGGTTTTCACCGGTTAGAACTCCATGAAATAATTATGTAATATTTTAGAACTGAAGTGGGTGCTGCATATATTTTGAACATGTATTTCTACCCTTTTCCCCTTGTCCCTGTTGTTTTTATCTAGCTGTTTTGGGCTGGGACCTAATTTATTCTTTGTCAAAGGGCAACCTAACTCATTCAAAAGTGCTCTATTAAGGCTGCTGCTAATATTATTTTATTTTATTTTTCACATTTTTATACCGCCCTTCCTCCAAAGAGCTCAGGGCAGTGTACACAGCTGCTCCCCTCCGTTTGTATCACTAGTACTAAAATAAAGCGCTGGGTGCAAGAAGTGAATATTGATCAAAGAAATCAAGAATTCATGAAACGGATTTAAATGCATGAAGCACACATACCGTAACAAGGGCCTGAGTGCACTCTTTAAATTCAGCACAAGCTGCAGAATCTTGAATTGCAATCCTGCACCCAGTTACATGTGCTTAAGACGTCAATTCTATGCCCGCTTACCTGGGAGTTGCTAAGTGGGTTTAATCACAAGGAAGCACACTCTCTAGCACATTCTCTTTCTGGATCGAAACCATGCTAGCATTGTGTTAGAGTCTTGCTACACATTTGGGCATAGTTTACTTCTGAGTCCTACTTACATCAATAAAAGCGATTGATATTATTGTGAATTCTTTACAGGCTAAATACCCATCGGCATCCAAAAGATAGCCCAGGGTCAGTTTCTCTCAGTTATTTCTGTTATCGTTTCATTTTGTGCTGCTTCATTTCAGACCCCCTGGTGACTCTTCTTTCCAATATAGTCTAGCAGTAGCTGACCCCAGCATTACTTTGGACCTGCCAATCCCCTCTTTAGAGAGCCATGAAGAAGAGGTGTTCTATTAACTTTGAGTTTTATGTGCTGTTTTAGGCCATGTGCCAATTTATTAACCTGGCATCCTTGCCAGTCTGTCTTCTGGAGGCCATCTCTCTCTTCAGCAGTCAATTATCTTGTTCTTGATTGCCAATCCAAATGGGCCCTTGGTAACAATGCACTAAGTAAATGGCTGTCTAGTGACTTCAAGACCTTAAAGACTCCAGATTAATTTGATTTTTGACCCCCACCCCACACCTCATCATCAGCAGAAGAAGCATCATCAGCTAACTTCCACAAGCCTCTGCATGCTTTGATGCATGCAGAGTGACTACAAATCCAAATTGACTACAGGTGTGCTCTGAACTGAAAGTTGTCATGAGTGTGGATGATCTGGAAAGACGTGTTGAGATTGTTGTCATAAGAGGCGCATGAAGATTGTTTAACCTTTAATTCAGAAAACGTGATTAACAAGCTAAACCGGTGGTTCTCAAACTTTCTAGCACCGGGGACCCACTTTTTAGAATGACAGTCTGTCCAGGACCCACCAGAAGTGTTGACCTGGAAGTGATGTCATAGCCAGAAGTGACATCATCAAGCAGGTCATTTTTAACATCCCATACGTCAAACTTAAATCAAATCAATTAATTAATCAAGCAAGTCAAAAGTTGGCAAAAAGTATAAGTTTAAAAATTTATTTTAAATAAAGAGGAATCCTCATAACCCTCCTCAGCAGTTGCTGATAGTTTAAAAAAATTCCCCAAACATCCCATAGGCTGCAATCCTATCCACACTTACCCAGGAGCAAGCTCCATTGTATCACTGTTAAAAGCATATATTATACACAGTAACCTTTTAAAAGTACAGATCTGTAACATCTCCCCAAATGCAGTCACGTACCATGGTAATATCAAGACTAATAAAAATAAAATACATGTTGAAATGAATGGGGACCCACCTGAAACTGGCTTGCAACCCACCTAGTGGGTCCCTATCCGCAGCTTGAGAAACACTGAGCTAAGCTATATTAGGTAGTGTCTGACTCTGGGTCTCACCCAGAGAGGCTTATGGTTTTACAACTTTATGTATAGATCAGATGAGATTATTATTATTATTATTTTTGGCATACATTTTTTCTGAAAATACCATAGTAGATATAGGCAGCTGTATGTGCGTATAGCATGAGAATAGTCTGCGGGTGTGTATAGTGAGGAAAGGTGGCAATGCAGGGACGAGAGAAGTTGATCTACCCTTCTGCCTCAATTTCCTTTTTTTTTTGTCACTCAACAATTGTGTATTTGGAGAAATATTTTCTCTAAAGCAGTATAAAGGAGAAAAAAGATGGATTCTGTGATTGCCACAAACTTCAGGGAACATCAGTGGCTAAACATAACCAGATCTAGGACTGGTATCAGGATTTCAATATCATCACCTATTGATTAAGCAAGAAATTCTTACTGAGAAAGCATTAAAGGAACAAAATAGCACCATCTCCCTAACGATATATATTTCCGGCAAGTGTTGGAGTTGGTCTTTCCATCTCATAGGTCCTGATACAATAAGTAAGCTAGCTCCTATCAGGTGATTCATTCATGCTCGCATATTCCATACACATTTTGAAGGCAGACTAATGGCATTACATTATGTATAATGTGACCACTAGGGACTGACAAGACATCAACTTTTCGAGAAGTGGATTATTTTTTTAAAAAAATCCTTCTGTCTGACAGCAACGCTATGACCTAGATTTATCCCACACAAATTGTTGGAATGAGAGGGGGAAAAAAGAAAAAGAAAGCTACTTATTTATACGTGAAAAAGGCTGAAGTCCTATGCAGACTTACCTAGGAGTAAGGTCTGCTGGACTTACTTCTGAGTTGACATGTCCAGGAGTGGACTATAAAATATTTCCAATATGTTATCGTACAAAATTCTTAAAGGGACGTGCAAGGTTGCTTAGTTTTATCTAACCAACTGTTCAATCCTATCCCCCACCACATTATAGTATGCATCCAAACACACACACACACACACACACACACACACACACAGAGTAGTTTTTGCTTAAATCTTGGTAGGCTAACCGATCACCTATAGCCTCCTCAGACATATAGCGGTCATTTTGTTGGCATATGTCTGAGGAGAAAAAGGGAGTGGGGTAGGCTTGGGGATAGGATCTGGCATGCATGACTGTTGGTGAGATCCTCTTGCTCCAGTCCAGTCTCTGCTCCCTGCCCCCGGTTCCACCTCAGAATGCCTCCAAACCTCCCCTCCCAATTTACTGGCCACTGCAGAGCCTCCCAGAGCTATTACGATACAGCACCATGTCTCTTGCTGTATGTGGCAACAGCCTATAAGTGCGCAATGGGAGCCTGGTTTTTGTGACCCTAGAAGCATCCTGAACTGCTTGAATGATTGTTCCGGCAGCACAAGGGTGCCCATAGGATTGGGCCCTCACAGAGCAAGCCTACGCATGTCTACTGAGAAGTCCTATTGAGTGTAGTGGGACTTACTCCCAGGTAAGTGCATATAAGATTGCAGCCTAAATTAGTGAAGATCAATATCAAGCTACAGACAAAGAAATATTTAAAAGCATAGATCAGAATACATATTTTATCCTGAAAATCCACAAAATTCACAGTACTCCAGCCTGTTAAAAGCTTAGCTTGATGGACTGTGCTGGTCACATTTTAAAAAGATCTAAGTGTATGACCCTGTTTTAAAAAAATAAGTGGACTATTTCAAATGAACACATCTGGTTTATGTTCCTAAACCTCTGGCCCCTTAAAAGCTCTGTCCCCAGTTCGCACAAAATACTATTCAGGATTGCTTGACACAATGACCCTTCTTGGTAGGTGGTTGAATGAATAAACCGATTAAATAGATTCAGGAATTTAGCATATATACAGCAAGTTAACACATCTATCCTGTAGCCATTAGTGAAGCTTTTTTTAAAAAAACCGTTACATTTTGTGATTGATATAGCTAGCCACATTAAAACAAAAACAGCCCAGAAACCTTATCTTTGAAATTTGATTTGGAAAAATAGATTCAAATGACTTTTGAAAGTACAAATCGTTGGAACGATGTATTGGACATATTTAGCAAATGCAGTTCAATTAAGACAAACTACAATATCATTCACCAATGGTGAACTTGCCCACCCGGGGCAAAGGTCCATGATGGCACAGGCCCCCCGCGAGATGCCATCCCCCCCCCCCACTCACTGGATCACAATGGAGCCTTGCGCAACTCCAGTATCAACCAAGAAAGCGTTGGGAGACTTCTCCGCGGTCTTAAACTATACTTCTGGGAAACCAGAAGGCTTCAAGGAGGCTTCCTACACGGTCCTAATGTTGCGCAGTCTCAGTACCCGGGGCACTTGCCCCGTTCATAAAGTGCTGGGTCCGCTGCTGTCATTCACATTAGAAAGTTAATAATGATTGTTACAGAGTCATTGGAAGACTTTAATTTTCACTAAATCCAATAAGGCCACAATCCTAAACAATTTTCCCACACTGACATAAGGGCAATGCAACTCCGAGGTAAGGGAACAAACATTGCCCTACCTTGAGGAGGCCTCCATGACTGCCCCCCAACTGCAGGATGCAGCACATGCCCCATTGGCACAGTTATGCCAATGCTGGAAAGTGGGTTAGGATTGCACCCTAAGAAGACTATCTTCACTAATATGCATCATATGCAGTATTCAAATAATTGAGAAGCTTGATAACTGATGGGAAGTTTTGTTTAGTCCTCCAACTGTTTTGCTTTTAACTAGTTCCTTATTAATTAACCAATTAAAACAAAAATGACAAAATGATTGATGCTCAGGGGTGATTTGATTAAACTGACAGCTTCTGTTGATTAAATATTATCGGCAAATCATTTAATATATGTATAATCATTTTCACTTCATGACCTGAATAAAAAGGTATATGCAGGTTGTTTACAGCAATCCAGAAACAGTAAACACAATTGATGGGGTCAAATTTATTCAAATCTGTTCAAATAGAATAGAGCAGCAGATACTATTATCAGTTGCTTTATTACCTGATTTGATTACTATTGAGAAAACAATTGATTAAAGAAACAATGAGTCAAATCTACAGAAAATCTTTTGTGCATTACTAATTCTACAAATAAACTTACAATTAATGCTGGACTTACAATCAACAGACCGAGGCAAAGAGGCAAAGAAGGAAGGCCCGCAGCCAGGGAGACAAACCAGACTGAAGGTTGCCAACATTGGATTTGGAGAAAGAACTGCTTTACTAAAATCATGTTCAAATGTTGCATTCTTTTCAATTTTGCTCAGATTTGCATCCATGAATCAGTAGGAATCCAACTGTGCAGCATGGCCTTTCCCAGTTTGAAGAAACACTTGGCCAACAGACTGAGGCAAAGAGGCAAAGAAGGAAGGCCCATAGCCAGGGAGACAGACCAGGGACAGACTGCACTTGCTCCCAGTGTGGAAGGGATTGTCACTCCCGAATCGGCCTTTTCAGCCACACTAGACACTGTTCCAGAACCACCATCCAGAACGCGATACCATAGTCTTTCGAGACTGAAAGTTGCCAACAACAACAATCAGGCTGGCCTACAAATTAGGCCACCTGAAGATCTTCTGTGGAGGAGTGTGTTTGAAGGGATAGCGAGATGGGGAAGAAGAGACCCCATGCCTTGCTGCTTCCCATCTGCCTCTCCATGTTACCTCTGATAGTCATACTGCAATTCAAGGTCTCATCTTCCTGCCTGCTCAAAGTGGACAGAAAGAAAATCTGGGCAGCAGTGACATAGCTGAGAGTGGCAGGTACCATGCCGTGGATACCATGCCTTGAGTGAGTGTCTAGGAGGCCTCTGAAAGGCCTTGGTTTTTTGCCAAAAACCGGAAGTGCCTTTTGGAGGGATATAAGAAGTCGTATGGGGAGTATTAAACATTTTTGTGCCTTTGGATGCCAGATGCTTTATCAACACTGGGTGGGGAAACCCCTTAAGAAAGTAGTCAAGTGGACCAGGAAATGGAGAAGCTGAGTCACCCTCCACTTTCTCTTACCTACAGCTTCCACTGCCTGGGACACAGCCTCCTCACTCACCCTGGTCCTGTTTCAATGAGCAAAGCCTTTTGATTCATTTCAGGTGAGAGAGGAAGTTGTGTCCAGAGCAGCCAAAGCTGTAGGTAAGAGAAAGGAGAGGGAGGTGACTTGGGAATTCTGAAGCTCAGCTCACTTTCTGACTTCCTTCCACTTGCAGGCAGACAGCTGGTGCTGGGCTTGTCTCCCTTCTGTTCCTTCTCTCCAGCCACCCACAGGCAGGCAGGCAAGTCATGCCAGATACCTGTGAAAAAATGCTTTTCTTTTTGGAGATGGTAGCAGAAGTGGGGGAGAGGTTGTCCTGGACTTAGCTCCCACTCTCCAGCTACCTGTGGGTGGGAAACATGCTAACATGCATGCACAATTTTTTTAACCCTTTGGGGAGGCAGCAGTGATCGAGGGTTCATGTGGAGCTTGTATTGATATTTCAGCTGGGCCTATTTACAATTATACTTTTGAATGCTCTCCTACTTCCTGAAAACAAAGAAACACAGCAGGAGGCAAAGGATTGAGTTAGAACAGTGTTCCCTGAAGTCTTTATTTTCATGTATTATTTCCTACTGGGAGAGGTTTCAAACGTTTTCGTTTCCCACCAGTAGTCCATTCTACTCTGAGAATTCATTCTTTTGCCACTGCCGAGCTAGCCACAGCAGTGCCAACAGCAGGTTCCCCAGGGGCCCTGCACAGAGCCCTGCGCTGGTCTGCCGTGGCAACCCCATCTGATAGAAACCTGATGGTGCACTGGAGTCCATTGCAGCAACTGTTACCCTGCACATGCCTGATCTCATCTGATCTCGGAAGCTAAGCAGGGTCAGGCCTGGTTAGTACTTGGATGGGAGACCGCTTGGGAATACCGGGTGCTGTAGGCTTATACCATAGTCTTTCAAGACTGAAGGTTGCCAACCAACCACTGGAGTCCATTGCACTGATACTGAGGATTCAGAGTTTGGTCTGGCTCTATGGGCTTTCTGATGGACCTCTGACACCACCTCTGATCCATAATCACAATCATGGTCAATAGAGGTGGCGCATAAGAGAAAAAACCTGAAGTGGAGCAGTGGAGAAATTGAAGTACGCATTGCACAAAAATGGAATTACAGAAATGGACAGAAAACACTCCATCATTAAATGGAATGATGGGTATTACAGAGTTAAGCTGTAAGAGTAATTTTATTTATTTATTTTTGACATTTTTATACTGCCTTTCCTCCAAGGAGCTCAGGGTGGGGTACATGGTTTCCTCCCTCCTTTTGTCTCCACCACAACCCTCTGGTTTAGGTGAGGCTGAGTGATGACTGGCCCAAGTCATCTAGAAACTTCATGGCTAAGCTGGGACCTAAACCTGGATCTTCCAGGTCTAAGTCCAACTCCTGAACCACTGTACCTTCCTGGCTAAAATGAAACATTTTTAATTGTTTTCAAGAGTTTTTAACCCATATTTTGTAATATTTTCTGAAAAAATAGGAGGCTGTGGTTTAATGCATTATACAGATGATTTGTATTTATCAGCCCTTATGGATAGGCATGTTGCCAGTGCAGCATTCCAGATGGTGGACCATCAACATGAGCACAACACTCCCCAACAGTGTACATTTATTCTTTTGTGTTCAGAGAACAGCTTTCTCTCTTCAGCCCCCCCCCACCCTCCAAATGAGTTGGAACCCACAGCATGCACAAGACCATCTGTGTGTGTACCTGAGTGCACATAAATCTCTGGATTGAGCCAACGAGTCTGATATTTTGAGATGCAAAGAATAACAGAAGAGAACTCTGGAGTTCACATCTGAGTTCAAGCAATTGCAGCATAAGGCTGTGCTCTGGCTTGTTCCAATAATTTATAATCCTGTCACCAAAAGAAAAATAATGCAGGGTGGGGGGGAGTGGGACAGGTTAGGTACATAAATTCAAATGGCCAGTAAATATTTAACAAACTCTTTTGTAGTCAATTGAGTTAAAAATTAAACACTACACTGGCTGGGAAGGTTTCGTTTTTACCCAAGCCATTAACAGAACAGTCCCATGTTATTTGTGTCGAGTGTAATTCTTTTTGACTTTGACTTCCATTTGCCTTGAGGACAAGCCGGTTTAAAACTATTCGGCACACTACACCATGCATAACAGGTAATCTGTCTAATTACGGCCTGGAAGGATGTTCAATGTAAAATATTGAAGAGCTTCCATAACCTGCATTTCACCCTCCCTGTGTACCACAGCTTCTGAGACTGGGAGATACCCCAGCCATTAACTTGCAGTGTTTACACTGCAAGCTCAAATTCTACTTTGCCAGAATGGTTCATTTCACATTTTACAAGTCTGTTTTCTCATTTACAGTCAGAAAGCAATTTATCAAATTTTTATATTACGGTTTTTCAGCTTGTTCCAATATTGGATGATATAAGACATGCTGGGAAAAAAAAAATTCTCACATGCAAAAAGTGCAGGGACAGCTTTATCCAGGGACCTAATAAGATTTTTATCTGGATCCCTTGTGTGTGTGTGTTTTCGTTTTGGTGTCTTTGGATGAATTATTAATTCTGATGAACAATGCAATCTAATTTTGCTCTGATGCACAGCCAGGTGAAAGAGGCCCCAGAGATCAACCGCTGACGGCTCCAAACAAAGCTGGCTGAAGCAGACTTACCAGTTTCTCATCAGGCATTGCATTACATGCAGGTGCCCATCAAATGAACCAAATGGATCGAGATCTTCAGAAGATACAGATGTAATCTGTGGGGAGGTCAAGTCAAGACTTGTTACACTTTGGGAAGCCCAGATTTGATTTTTTTTTTTAACCAAACAGTGAAATATCAAAGTATTCTCCCTATTTTTCAACCTTTTTAAAAGTTGACACCAGGGATGGGAACACATGACAGGGTGCATGTTTTGAAGCTTTCAAGTAATAGGATTTAAAGCTGCATGTTCTAGCATCTTACTTGATTTGGACTGAGCGTTCAGTGAGCGGCTTTGAACTAAATGCAGGTTTTTCTTCCCACACCCCCTTAATTTGTTTTTATTCTTTGTAATGTGGTCCCTAAAGGTCTCAGGAGCACAAATTAATGCAAACTTCTTTCATTTAAGTTGCAACCTTCAAATTTCCTCAAGAAAATACTAATACAGAAATGTTTTATCTGGGTAGCATTAGTATTCCTTGGACATAGGTTTGCTAATGAGGATTCCATCAAAAACAAGCACATTCCTTATTTTTCAAGGTCATTTTAAGATGAATTTTTGAAATTCAAACAGTAATGTTAAAAAGCAAAATTTGATAGCTACTTTTAGTTGTGGTTCAGACTGTGTGTGTGTAGATAGATAGATAGATAGATAGATAGATAGATAGATAGATAGATAGATAGATAGATAGATAGATAGATAGATAGATAGATAGATAGATAGATAGATATGGGAGGAAGTGGAATCAAACCATTTGGGGTGTATTTAAAGGAGAAAAGGATACAGATTTGTGCATTTGCGCTGTTTACTTCTTGTTTGCCTAAAGACAATTCAGATTCATTTTGGTTTCTTTCAGAACCCCAGAGCAGTGGTTCCTAAACATTTTAGCACCAGGGCCCATTCTTCAAAGAGACACTCTATGGAGACCCACCTTAATAAAAAAAAGGTTCACTTTACCAGCAACTCAAGCCTCTGTTTTTATCCTTTTTACTGTGGTAGTGGGGGGGAGCCATCTGGGGTGTTTGTTGAGCTCAACGTTCATTGGATCACGACCATTCTAGTGGTGGTGCATTCCCCGTAGCCTGCCCTTTGAAGTGGACTGAGGCATATTTACCCACTCATGAGTAAACGTGCACGTGCTGCTCTGTTTTGGTGTACATAGAGCTCAATACATTTTCCTTGTCAGCCAATTGTTTGTCAGATTAGCAACCCAACAAAAATCAGGTTGCGACCCACAGGCCTAAAGCATTTTGAATGAAAGGATTGTTTCCATGACCCAGAGCTCTGGTAGGTCTTTGGTGTTCACAGAGAGCTGCATGCAGACAGGCTACTTCATTTCCTTCTGCATCTAACACAAGAACATCTGCACGCCCCCTTTGATTGCACAGCCTTTGCTGACACTTAGGGAAATGAACCCACCTCTGCTTGTGTGGAATTCTTTATGTGCCTAATGTCTTCAGTATGCACAGACAATGTGGGCAAACGTCTGCAGCTATATGAATGGCTGCATGCACGCTTACCATGTTGAATGGTGTGCTTTTTTCCCCATATTCATGACATTGCTTGCACTCAGTGAAAATTTTCCCTTCCATTTTTAAACAGTATATTTCCTTTATTAGATTAAATATTGCTTCTGATATTCTGACATTCTCTCAGTGATAGTGGTGATATGATAGCTTCAGCCATGAAGCTTTCTGGGTGACCTTAGGCCAGTCACTTTCTCTCAGCCTAAGAACAGCCCCACTGGATCAGGCCATAGGCCCATCTAGTCCAGCTTCCTGTATCTCACAGTGGCCCACCAAATGCCCCAGGGAGCACACCAGATAACAAGAGACCTGCAAGGCTTCCTGGGAATTGTAGTTAAGAACATAAGAACAGGCCCACTGGATCAGGCCATAGGCCCATCTAGTCCAGCTTCCTGTATCTCACAGCGGCCCACCAAATGCCCCAGGGAGCACACCAGATAACAAGAGACCTGCATCCTGGTGCCCTCCCTTGCATCTGGCATTGATGAGCCTCACCTACCTCACAGGGTTGTTGTGAGGACAAAAGGAGGAGAGCAGCTGTGTACACCACTCTGAACTCTGTGGATGAAGGACAGTATAAAATGTAAAAAATAAAATAAATAAATAGTGGTGCTGAAAGCTGCAGTGACACTGAGAAAAAAATTGCAGTTATACAGGCAGGGCCTCGGTTTCCATGGGTATCCACAGGGATCCATGCAGATACCGAAAACTGTGGACAAGCAAATCCTTGGTTTTCAGCTCCTTAAAACCTCCAAAGGTGACTGGAGCTGCACTCCAGTTGGAGGGCTTTCTGAAGCCTGCAGAGCCTGTGCATGTCTACACAGGGCCTTTCAGGCTTCAGAATGCCTCCTAGAAGTAAAAAAAAAAAAAATGCAACTTCCAGTTTTCCTCTGAAAACCGAAAGCCACTTTTTGCATCTAGGAGGCTTTCTGAAGCCCACAAAAGCCACGTGTGGACATGCATGATCTCTGTGGACTTCAGAAACCCTCCAGAGGCTACCAGAGTGCAGCTCCAGTCACCTTTGAAGGGTTCAGATTGGGCTTATCTGGTTCAATGCGAGTCTGGGGGAGCCAAATTTGTGGATGGAAAATCCCCTTCTCTCTCTCTCTCTCTCTCTCTCTCTCTCTCTCACACACACACACACACACACACACACACACACACACACACACACACACACGCACGCACGCACGCACGCACGCATGCACGCACATACCTGTATTAGAAATGCATGTCTTGCAGCCCAAACGTATAGGCTCTTTGGTGGAACACACATTCTGCCAGCATTGGCTGCTGAAAAACAGCCAGAGAGCACATTCTGGCACCATATGCTGCTGGAGCACCTGCGATGGCCATAGCCTACTTGTGTCCAGTGGAGGAGTGCTGGCCACCCACTGGAACAGGTAAGCCCACATAAGGGGTTGGAAGGAGGTGGGGAGAGGGTTGGATGGGGTGGGAGGTGGGCAGCACCCGGAAGCAACCAAGGTGGGGAGGAGAGTGGATTATGTCTGGTCAGGTGCAGTAGCAGCAGTGGTGAATGCTGAATTCTGCCCCCCTTCCTGGGCGGGATCCTCCTGGATGGATCAACTCAGACTTGGCACAGTCTGCTGGGGGCTTACTTGGATGAGGCTTCTAGTGGCCAAAACTCTGCTGCAGGATACAATGGTAGCTGTGCTGGCACCACTGCATTGTCACACAGGGAGTTAGGAAGGACTGGGCTGCCCTTATGCTTTGAGGTAGTTTTAGAATCCAGAAAAGTATTTGTAACAGCTTTCTTGGTTCCTTTTCTAAGCCTTCATTTCAGTTGGAGGCTAGCAGGATATAGGATGCATGTTCAAAGGAATGAATTGAAGAGATATGTAAGGGAAAGAGCAAATTGCTGTAATATCATTTCTGATCACATAAATAAGAAAAAAAAAATCACATTTCAAGCCCATAAAAGGCTGATTGCAAATTGGCCAATTAAATTTATACCAAAAATGAGTTTAGTACTCATTTGATTGAAAGGCTAGCGCTAATAGGTTTTGACAGACTGATCATGGGTATAATAACATCAAGTATACCAATTTTTTTCCCTCCCTAAACAATTCTGTTGCATATACTCTGAAGAGCCGATCTTTGACCTCTGTACATTCAACTATTTGTCAATTGATGGTTGGATAGATCGATGGCCAACCTGCTCCCCTCTCTTCACCCCTCCTCTTGTTTCTAAGGAAGCCTACCTTGGGATATTGATTCTCAGACTTTTGAAGCTTCCTTTATAATCTCATCAGGAGCTGCTAAAGTCCATTAGAAAGTGATGGACTGATCTGAAATGTAATCTACTGTCTCAGCTGACATGTCTTCCCACTTTCTTCATTATAGATTGGAGTCCTTAACAACGCCAAATCACACCATTCCTTTTCCACCTAGGCCTTTGATGGGTTCACAGCCAAGCAGCTGATTTCCTGTGAAATGCACCCGCAGTTCATACAGAAATGGTAATCTTTTTTTGCCTCCTCTAAAGAAATGTTATGGCACATCTTAGATGATCGCAATTTACTGAACCGGTCCTTGGAATTGTTTTATTGCTGACTGGTATTCATTTTTATCTTCTTGGGTCAATATACTTTTTAAACAAACAAACTGCATGATCAGTTATCACAATATTTTGATAGACTAATGTTGTGGACCAGTGATGGATTTCCCCAGCCCCGCACCATGGGGCAAAGGTTTGTGATAGCGCACCCCGCAGGATGTTGCCGCCTCCCTGCATGAAAATCTCCCCCGCACACTAATCTGAAGCTTACAGAGTCTTGCACAACCCCAGGCTTCCTGAGGCTCCCAAGATGCTTTAAACTGTGCTTCTGCAAAAACAGAAGCACAGTTTCCAACCCCATTGCGAGCCTCAGAGAGGCTCAGACTGTGATGGTGACTTCGCTGCCTTAGGCTTTCACCCTCACCATTCTGACTATGCTCAACTAGATGTACCAAAGGCAACTTTACCTGGGATGTGTAATAAAATCACCAACCCTGGCTGGGATTTTGGGAGAAAACAAAATTACATGGCGGAATCCTCCCCCTCATCTCCCTGCCAAAGTCAGTTCTCCCCTGGTCATTGGTTCAAATGTCATACTTCTCTGATTCCAGGAGAAGAGTAGAAATTGACCTTTAATCAGAAATGTTTTTTTTTTTTTTTTTGCCTCTGAGGCTGAATCCATGATTTGGGGTGAGCCTTTAGCTCAGTGGAAAAGCTCATACTTTACATGCAGAAGGTCCCAGGTTCAATCTCTGTTATCTCCAGATAGGGCTGGAGTAGATTCCTACCTGAAACCCTGGAAAGTCACTGACAGTCACAAATACTGTCTACCAAGATGGATCAAGAATCTGGCTCTATATACAGCAGCTTCGTATATGGTTCCCATTATGACCACTATTGCAGATGGTACTCTTGCAGCAACATTTCTGCAGCCTCTTTCTGCAGGGCAACATTCCATAGATTACAGTCCAATCCTACTTAACCCTGTGGGTGATGCAGCTGGGCCAACATGGCGCCCGTTGAATCTTGCAGGGGAGTTTTGGGCGCTGGAGACCTCCTCTGGGTTAAGAGAACATTTATTCCCTTGCCCTGGGGTAAGCCCACACTGGCCCACCGGGCCTACTCTGACCTGTGCCAGCTCTATAGTATCTGAGGCAAGTCTGGGTGGACCCAGATTGGGGGTTCAAGGCCAGGAAGGGAGATTAGGATATTGGTGTATGGCACTGCTGCTGAAACTGCCTTTTAGCGCTGATCCACTCTCCTCCACACCCCATCTCCTCCCTGTTCCTGCCTGTTCCCCATCTCCTCTTCCCTGTCTGTTCCACACCTCCCTCCAACCCACTGCACAAACGTACCAATGCACTGGCTATCCACTCACTGCTTGCAGTGATGGCCTGGCCTGATGAACAAGTGTTCCAGTGGTGGAAGGCACAAATAGGATTGGGCCATTACAGCATGAAATAATAAGTATCTGGATTTTAGAGTTTGGGGAAATGGGGTTTACTTATTGCCTTTCTGGTCTCTCTATTCAAATAAGCCTGTTTCAACAAGGCAGCAACCAAGCTCCGTATCAGCATGTTCTGATTACCAAAAGATCAACAGTTTCTCCTCTTCCAGACATGTCACTCTCCCCTTCCCAAGGGATACCGAAAATGGCCTTCTGTTGTGGTAGATTGAGATCTAGTGACTAATGGCTAATTGTTAATACAATTCTTGGCCAGTTCTCGAGTGCTAGAAATCAGACCTCTGTCTCTGGAGTGTAACCAGATCACACAGCTCCTAGGTTTTGTGCAGGCAATGAATGGATTAACATCTCTGCAACTTTCAGAGATTGTCACTATAATGAACAGGAATGGGATATAATGCTTTCTGAACCGTAGGTGCACCCACACACACAAATAATTGTTGTCATTTACGCTGGCAGAATTGAAAACAAGTCATTTTCCTTGCATTAATGTATTCAGACTGTAGAAATGTATTGGTGGGGGAGTGAAGGAGGAAACCACCCCATTGGTGTATTTTTAACAGCTTCAAGCTGTTAACAGTTACTCTATCCCTAGGTGTGGGGTGGTATATGTTATGGTTAAATGATTAGTTTAGAGCCTCTTGACATGCAGACTTTTTTCTGTTCTTTGGTATCAGCTGTGAAAATGTATTTCCAAGCAATTAAACCTTGGCTCCTGCTGGTTTGGGAACCATGAGCTTTCAAATTCCAATTCAGATTTTTCAACACCTACTACTTGAGCAGTGGAGGGAGAAGCAACTTTGTTTAGAGGAAATTACAAAGAAATCTATTGATATATGTTCAGATGTCTTCGTTGGAAGGCAAGGAGGAGGATCATGTTCATATCATAAATAAAGCACAAAGCAAATCCTTCAGAGCTCAAGCATTATTTGCTTCCAGAATTGCCAATATATGTGTATCATGCAGAAGTTACTTGCCTCTGCTTTCCACAAAAATCTTTATTTTTTTCCCCCCAAAAAGGTGTTTATATCATTTGTTACATAACCTTAAATCTTCCTCATATATTTTCATGTGTTTTCCATGGGGAGGGTAGAGGGTAGTGTGAGCACATGGCCTCGCTCTACAGTCCTGCCACCAGCATCAATGTGGGCAGCATGAGTGAATGAGGAGCGGGGTGGGGGCAGGACGATAGAAAGTGGCTGTGGTGTTCTATCATCTTTAAGCAGAGAGGCTGCAATCTTCTCACAGGACATCTGTATAGGGCTTTACATGTCCTCTGATTGTTCTGAAGCATTTCGTAATAGAAGGTTAAACCCTTAGCTACAGAGATCCTCACAGTCAGCCATTTCTGCCCAACGTTGCATATACACAATAGGGATAAAATGTGTACACCTGTGGGCTGGGCGGAAATGAGTTAAAGAAGCTTTGCATGATAAGGCCACATACATGCTGTCTAAGATGGACCATCTATCATTATTTTGAATTCTTAATAATTCATAGAAATTAGGATCTGTACTTCACCGTAAGCATACTTGGAATGACTATATCAAATCTACGCTTTCGTAACTATAACTGTTAGTAAGGTGAAGATATGAAACCTCTCTATCTCTCATCAGTGATGGTGGCTTTTTGGTGGTTTATCGTACAACCAGCATGTGCACATCTAAATCCCATAAACCACAGCTCAGCTAGAGGTGGGCACACTCTCTTTTAAAAAAAATTATGAAAGTATTTTCTTGGAAAATAATCATGTTTTCTGATAAAATAACATTATCTTGAGGGACCATAAAGATTGATACCCATTAATGTGTTAATAGCCTAATTCTATCATGATTGGGCTGTTGGTGACGGAGGGATTTATGACAGTGAAAGAGGCTTCCACCGTGTAAAATGGCTGCCAACAAAGCATGCAGCGATCAGGCAGTGGCCATTTTGGGAGTGCTGCTGCAAGAGGTAGCAGGGCTCTACATCCGTTGCTGGCTCTTGCCAGACCAGCTAAAGCAGCGGCAGGGATAGGGTGGGGCAAACTGGGCGTGGGAAGGAATGGGGTTTGGGAGTGGATCAGGGAGCAATGGCATGCACCTGATCTTATTCTCTCTTTTACTAGCCTCCCTGCCCCTTTCGTCTTTTCAGACTTGCACCAGCTGGTGTCTCCTTGGTCAAGGAGATTGATTGCAGAGCAGGATGTTTCCAGAGCGGTAAGGGGAAAATTGTTCCCTTATCCAGAGGAGACCATTTTGGTGCTGCTGCATTGGTGGTGGTGGGGGGGGGGAAGGGAAGAATAATCTTGGGTTCTTAGGTGTTTCGAGTCATGGCTAGTTTGACACGAGCTGGTTAAATTCATATTTCACACCCAGTAATTACGACCATCAGTGATCTCACTAAAAGCAATGGTACAACCCAAATTTATCTATGTTTTTTCCACCTTGTGGAGCAGGATAATTGCAGGGTGACTCTGGTGGCATACTTGGTATGGGAGAAGAATGTAGCACAAATCCCAGTTCCAGATGGTACCACCTTTTTTTTGTAGGTTTTGCTTCCCCAAAGTCCAGTCTCACACTAATTCACTGAATGAATAACACCAGAAACTCATGGGTAACGTGCTCTCTGGAGTTGGAGCCAATTGCTGTTCATGATCAGCACCTTATGGCCAGCTTGCTTTGCTGTGTTTGTAAACTTTGCCATGCTCTGTGTTTATTTCTGAATTTTGGTTGAAGATTTATTGGGCCATATCCCTACTGGGGGTGGGGATGAACGAGAATCAAGGTTACAGCAGCTTTGTCTACGTGAGAAATACTGCCGATTACCTTTTTACCATACACTCACGGAGGATAAAAGTATTTCATAAGAAACCAATGCCTGCAGCATTCTGTTTTATTGTTGCTTGTACCATGTAGCCATAGGTTTAAAATTGCATAAAGTATATTCTAACTGACACTGACCAAAATCCAGCCTGAGTGCAATATAATTTAGGGCAGCTTGATGTGAAGAGAGTTAATAATTTATCCTGTAAAGTACAGCCTGCTTAGATGGGGCATAGAAAAACAGCCATGCCGTCATTCTGGAAGGTATGAGGCATCTTGTTCCTGTATTGTGTGTGACGGAAAAGATGAACAAAGATCTGTCCTGACACCTTATAGGCCAACGGAGAAGTGGGGAGAAAGCACCAGCCAAGGCTCTACTCCTGAAAGTTTTGTTAACAGAATTTGATAGTGGACTTGGCCCCTTTTTAGAATCCAAAAGAAACATGTGGCATTTGTCATGGTTGCCCCTTGAGCCAAATAGGGAGCAGGAGAGTTTAATGTATTTTGCCCCACATCCTCTGGAAAATCATTAGTCCTGACAGTATGGGGAGGGGGAGGAAGACGGAAGGGTCTGTTGCTAGGATGCAGTGCACTTACGAGATGGGGAAAGTGAAAGGAATTCTATGAGGGCAGGAGAGTGGAAATTCTGCAAGCTAAGAGCAAAGACCACTACCTTTTTTTTGAAAAGTGTGTGTAAAATATGCTTGCTCAGGCAAGCCTAGGGAGGGAGTGTGTGCAGCTTCTTTGTTCCCAAGGCTTTTGTGGCAGCACTAGAAAACACAGTTTGTGAGGCAAAGAAAGGCAAAGTACATTCTGAGGGGCAAACTTGGCTGCCTTGTTAGATTTCTAAAAGGGAAATACGCAATATCTTACACATTAACCATCATTATGTTGGCACGTGCGAGTCACATGTGGGTCAAACTTGCTCGCACCCCCTTCATCACATGAGGCATTGGTGCAGATTTAAAGACACCGGGTTGGTGCCTTAGTAAGGGGGAAGAGCTTAGCCAACCATTGGCCACCATGTGGGGGGGGGGGGAAGCTAAGTGCTAGGCTAGCCACCCGTGAGGCAGGAATAGGGATATTGGTGTGCGCCCTGAGGTAAGCAAAGTCAGTGGGTGAGCCAGTACTAATCCTCAGAGGTCGCTGGTTGGGTAGTAGTTCCCAGACTTTATTGACTGGTGGATTCCTTGACCTACTGGGACATTGGCTGTATTCCCCCATTAGGACTACAATCCTATACATTATATAGGGCAGTGAGTTTTTTTGTGATTCTGCAGCTCCCCTGGCTAGTTTCTGGGTGTCCTTGGGGAGCCACAGTTCACGGTTTGAGAATCACTGCTGGTTGGGGAACATTTGTTGTATAATTAAAAAAATCATTTAAAAGCAAATCATGGTGGGGAGGGAGGATGACAGTCTTTCGGACTTTGCATCTGCCAGCACTCTGCTCATGATCTTCCCCCTCTGCACCTATTTTAAGCTGAAAAAAAAGTGACATTTGAAAACCTTAAAATAACTTGTGGAGACACAGCTGAGATTGGAACCTAACACCTTCCAACCTCCTCCTGATTCTTTTCTGTTTCACAGCCCTCCCTGCTCCCCATGGTGTGTTTGCACACCATTCCCAAAGTTGCATTTTAGCAACTTCGTCCACATGGAAAGAAATGCCTTCAGAAAAATTAAACATGCTTCCATGTACCTAAATCAGAGGTTGCTCAGACTGAACCACTGGGAGTGAGCAGAGCAGCTTTTTTTCAAGTGTAGTTCATGGTGCTTCTGTATATTTCCCTATGTAAATCAGAAACTGTCATCTCCTAAGAAAATCTCTCTCTCTCTCTCTCTCTCTCTCTCTCTCTCTCTCTCTCTCTCCCTTCCATGTTCCAATCACATTCCAACTACAACATATTTGCCCAAGTCTGGGTATTTTCATGCAGTCATAACTGTCATTTAAGACTTCTTGTGTGAGCAAATTCACATCTAATTTTCGGATCCCAGCAGATTCCAGATACCTGCATACTTGTATATGCATCATGCATTCGCAATTGACCCATACATCAAGAGGTTGCATTCAAGTCAATGTTCAGATTTATATTGTCAGCATGAATGCTTTCGCCCTGACTATGTGGGTCATCCTTGCATTTATAAGAAACAGCAGGACCATAATCTGCTGTTGGGGGTGACATTGACTTTACCCAATGAGTTATCAGATGTCCTCAGCAGTGCCTCAAACCTTACTATTTTTGAAGCTAAGCAAGACATGCTCAAATAGTAATTTCTCCTCCCCCATTTTTGGAACAGAAGGACCTTGGTCCCATCTTCCTGTATTGTTTGTGAGGAAATACAGTCTCAAGACATACGGTTATTTGGAAGTTTGGTTTTGAGCATCATTGCTGCATCATTTCCCCACCTTTCACATAGCTGTTAAAAAGGAAGTTGCCTTATATCAAGTTAGACAATTGGTCCTTTTTTGATTGATATTGTTTACACTGGTTGGCAGGACCTTTCCAAGGTTTCAGACAGAGGTGTTTCCCAGTCCTGGGAGCATCTGCATGGAAAACATGTGCTCCACTTTTGCATTACAGCTTTTCCTCTTCTAACTTGGAGAATCTTTAATAGTTAAGCAGTACACTCATCTCGCCATAACTGGTTTTCTGAATAGGATCACCTTATAGTCCCTGGTCCCTGATGCCAAATTTCTGTTTGCAGAACTCTACCTCCTTGGGTGTAGGGTGATAATTTAAAACAGGGGTTTCCAAACCCTGCCCGGGGGCCAGATGCAGCCCATGACAAGACTCTATCCAACCGGCGGTAAGCCTCTGGCCACCTCAACTGAATGTGACCTGAGCTGTGCTCCAGTTGCATCTGGAGGATGTTCTGAGGGCTGGGGAGACTATGCGCCTTCCCTCAGAATGCCTTCTAAAGGCCTAAAAACATCACTTCCTGGTTTTCCTGAAAAACCAGAAGTGATGTTTTTGGGTTTTCTGAAGGCCTTAGGCTTTCTAATGTATTTATTTAAATTTTATATTTAAAATTTAATTATTTTTCTGGCCCTCGAAAAATGCCAGATATTTGATGTGGCCCTCTGGTCTAAAAGTTTAGAGACCCTTGCATTAAAATATGTATGTACCTACAACTGACAGGACAGCATCATTTGAAAATCTTTAAAAGAATTCAAGTAATCAATTTCTGAGCATGTGCTCACAGCAGCTCCTGGACTGGATATCTATCAGCAATGCCAACTATGCATATGCAAAATCAACATCAATACTTGTTAAAAAAAAATGACTTTAATTATAAATAGAGTAAGAATTTGAAGATGTAGGAGGTCAATTCACAATATGGTCCAGCACTGTGAACTTGGGAAGTTCATATTTTGATCCTGCTAGTTTTCAATTGTTTGTTCACCTCTGCCTCCACCCTGCTTTTCCTCTGTTGTCTCCCTTATGACCCTTGCAAGACCCCATGGGGCAGGAAACTACATTTTCACTCTGTGTAAAGCACTATGTACATGGAAGTTGCCATAAATAAATAAATGGTGACAAGGATGATGAAGACGACGACGATTGGCTAGGAGCCAATCAATGGTTGTCCAGGTAGTACAAGTACAGGCTAGGTAAGAGACCTAGATCACTCCTGTTTTTTAAAGAAAATTTCACACCCCCTTTCTTTATTTTCCTTCAGTTTTTCCCTAAACATAAAATTTTATAATAATGCCCTAATCATTCATAACTCTACTGATATTTATTGCAAGGACATTAATTCTGATTGAGTCATTTGATATTAATGTAGCTGTGATAAGCACTTCTGTATAATATTGGGTTGCAATCACTATTAATTAGCAGAGCCATTATCATGATGCTTTTTATACCTGTCATTTATAGTAGTGCCTCTCTCTCTCTCTCTCTCTCTCTCTCTCTCTCTCTCTCTCTCTCTCTCTCTCTCTCTCTCTGAATTAGATGATCAGCATTTGGACATGCCAAACTCCCTAGAGGTGCCAATGAAGCCAACAAATTAAGTAGCCTCAAAGGGATGGGGATGGGGATCAAAATCTGTCTGAATCAAGTGTATGTGGGGCATAGCAGAACTTTATGAATAAATATCCAGAGAATATCAAAGTATTTGCTTGGATGGGGGTGATGGGGGGAGGCTGCTATTTTGTTACCTGCCATTTTATAACCAAGCTCGAAAGCTGGTAAAAAAACAACGCATGCAAACAAGAAATGTTCAACATCTGGAAAATTTTCATAACAGATGTATTGCCATTCTCCATTCTAAACCAGGAGAACTGGGTTGCCCTTAACATTTTCCAAAATCCACAGCAACGCTTTGTTCAATAAAATAGCAAATCACTATTGCAAAGAAAAATGTCTTTCAACCTTTGACAGTGATATTCTGATATTCAGGAACTGTTCGTTCTCCTTGTGCTTGGAGCATAAAAATCACAGATATTGAGTACTTTGGCTTTTGTAATGTATGTTATTCTTTTGTTGTTGTTGAAATCCTTTATAATGCGTTTTTATTGGCCTAGTTTGGACAAAACCTTTCTTGATCCCAAAAAATTCTCTATAAGAATATGATCTGTTGCGGCATGACTTCATTGTACCTTTTCAGCTTCTGAGCAGTGTCATTTACTGTGCCAAAGTGGCAGGGATTCTATGTAATTTACAACCCAATCTTTTCCCCAGTAGACCCAGAGTGTGCAATGCTGCCTTCACAGCCTGCATTGCATGCTATGGTTCAGCCGGGGACCAAACAGCCCAGAGAGAAGTAAGTAAAGGTATTGTCTACTTACCTTCCCATAGGCCACCTGGTCCCCAATTGGTTTCTTCAGACCTGTACCAGCTCTTTTGTTCAGGCCTAGAAGGGGGGAAAAGATCCAGCATGCATGACTGCCCCTGAGATCCACCCCTCCCTCCCCTGAACTGCTCCCAGCCTGGCCTGCTCCGTGCCATGATCTGCTTCATCTACCCTCTGACTTACCAGCAACTGCAGAAGTTCTGTGGGCCGCTGTAGCCTGTGTGTGGCCCCTGCGTGTTTCGCTGACAGCAGCAGACAGATGAATGGTTGAGCACTGTGCCAGTGGCCTGGACCTTAAGCAAGCACAGCAATTTTCAACTTTTTCATCTCATGGCACACTGACCAGGTGCTAATATTGTCAAGCCATACCATCGGTTTTTAGCAATTTCAAGGCACACTGCACTGCCAGTGGGGGGCTCACATCCCCCCCCCATGGCCCTACTAATAAATGATGCCCGCCCAAACTTCTGCAGCACACCTGCAATCCATAGTTATCTACAATAAAAGGCATATTATCCAGCATGCACAGGGAACAAGGTTTATTGGTTAACTCAGTGAGTTTCAATCTTTTTCATCTCACAGCACACTGGCAAGGCACTGAAATGCTCAAGGCACACCATCAAAGGCACACCATTTTTTGAAAACTGACAAGGCACATTGTGCTGTCAGTGGGGGGCTCACATCCCCCAATGGCCCTACAAATAAATGACCCTCTCCCAAATTCCCGCAGCACACCTGAGGACCATTCACGGCACAGTGGTTGAAAATGGCTGGGTTAACTGAATGTGGCATATAGTCTTCACCCCCAACCCCCTGAGCCACTTCCCACATTTCCTACCTTACAAGGTTCCCTCTGCATTGTCATTCCATCCTCCATCCTAATATTCAAATGTGGTATTTTTCAGTTCACATCTACGTTTTGCTACAGCAGTTTCCATAGTCAAGAAACAAGCCTTTGTCTAAACTCCTCAGTGGCTTGTCTCTTTAACACAGGAAACCATTGAGAATCAAGAACCATATCTGTTCTTTAGATCCTTGTAGTTTGAGGATCTTCCAAGCCATGAGGCTCACCTCATGGCTTCAGGAAATTGAATGTCTCTGTTCTCACTTGCTCTCTCTATTATCTCATGAGTTTATTATGAGTTTTTGAGGAGCCATGGCGTGTACATTTCCTTGAAAATTGAAAACTTGTAGATAAAAGATCTCCAACCACAACAGAAATGTCTCCACAGCAATACAGAGCTTTCCAGAACATACATGAACCCAACAGCAGCACCTGGTTTTCTACCTCTTTTGCATTTGCCTGTATGGCTTCTGAAACGGTGTCATCAAGATGCAAATTGAGGGCCCGATCCAATGCAGCCCATGCCGGCCCAGCGCCAGCGTGCAGTGTTGCAAACATGCTGTAAGGTCTGTGCTGAGCCCGCACCGAACCAGTGCCGGGTGGAGGATGGGGGACTGCCGTTCGGAGCTCCGGCAAGTGCAGGATGATGGAATGATATGTATGGGCAGGGGGGAGGCATTTTGGTGTGGGGGGGAAGGCATAGTGGGGAAGGGAGCAGGATGGGCAGGGCGAAGATGGCAGCAGGCTCTTGCCATTTTCCCTGCTTGTCCCAAATGACCATTGTCTTGTTTAGTAACAGGGCCCATTATAAGAGAGAAAGTAAACTTTCATGCTATTGTTTTGGCTGTATATAAAGGAATTTTATAGATCACTAAAGCAGGCTCAGTGCAAAGAAAAGGGTAGGTGAATGAGTACTGGTATATACGTACATAAAAATGCTATTAAATATCAAGAGCTAAATAGGTTTCAAAAAGACTGTAATCCTTTCTATTAGAGGAAACTTTTGGGATTAATATATAAACAAAGATGTTTTATTACAAGAAAAGAAAAAGTCAGCATTGTAGTCACTCATACATCAACCAAAATGTTGCTTATCTGTAAGTACTGGCTGAGTGAGAGCAGGAGTTGCACGGTTTGAAGATATATGTTCAAAATATTTAGTCCTAATGTAGTTGGACACATTAACTTTATCAATATGAGATACAAATGGATGTGGAGTTCATTCAAAACACTGGAAAGTGAACACTATCCATAAACTTTTTGTTTAAAAGCCTTGTCCTATTCAGTTTGTGAAAGAGTTGATCCCAACTAAGGGCTCTCAGAGTTTATATATAGACCAACAAATGAGTTCATTAAGTTTCACACTATCTACAGCAAAAGTTCAAATACTTCAAAAGGATAATGCACATTTTTTAGTCTGAGATTCGACCACCCAAGCATAGCATACCCCGTCCATTTTGTACCCTCTTTGTATAAGCAGCTCAACTATTCATGCCTGAGAACCATCAAATGAAGTGCATTTTTTAAAGTTCTCAAGAGAGGTACAAAAACATACTTGCATAGTATATCAAGGTACCATGGAAGTCTAAAACAAAGTTTGACTTAAACATCCAGGACTTAGATCCTAAAGGCCTACGTCTGATGCTTGTTGGTCTCAGGGTGATAAATTATGGCCATTTGTTGAACCACCAGTAGGCCTGCAAACCGGTACACCCATGTAGGGGCCATCTGGAACCCCCCACCTGATATTGACTGGGTTGCGTTTTTTATAGGAGAACACTAGGAACATCTGAACAAATCCAACTTGAACCAGCTATCTGCCCTAGAAGTATACATATCCACTATAATTGTCATTTGTTGGGTTTAAAAACACTTGTGATGGCTATAAATTCCTGCAGAGAACGACCAGATATGTTTTTCTATCTTTCAGCTTGCCCACAATTTATTTTTACCCATTTCTTCAATTCTGCTCCACCGAGTTTCTTGACAATGTTCACATATTACGTCTGTGAATTTTTATGCTAAATGTTGCGGGTCAGTTTCTCACAGTACAGCATGCTTGTTTATGGGTTTGTTTATGTTGCTCTGTGGCTTTACAGCACTACAGGGTTGGATTCAGCAGAATCGACAACTGTGTACCAAATGATACCTGTTATAGCAACTTAATTACAAAGTGAATTATAAGACTTGAATTCTATTCAAGACATTGAGATTCTGTTGCTCTTACAGCTCAATCCTATGCATCTTTACTCAGAAGTAAGTCACATTATAGTCAATGGGACTTAGTCCCAGGAAAGCATGGATAGGATTGTAACCTTAGAGCCCAGTCCTGAGCTGCCCGTGCACGTGGCTGCAGTGGCACTGAAAACGGCTGCCGCCGCATCCGGCACACCCAAGGCAGCCACGGGTGGCACCTCGAGAGAAGGGAACTTTGTCCCCTTCCCCCAGGTAAGGGGAGTAGCCCTGCAATTGGGCTACTCGATTCACTGTTGACCAAAGCCTCTGTGTCAGGTGCCAAGCCTAACGTGGAGGTTTAGGATCCGGTGGAGCAAATCTCCACCGGTCCTGTCTCCCTCCCTCCCTGCACCCTCACCCTGGAATGCCTCCCCTGCCCTCTCCCTACCTCCTGCCTCCCCCTCCCTGTCCTCTGCCCGCCTCCCCCCTTCCCACCTCCCCCCATGCCCCCACTTTCTTCTCCGCAGCTTGGTGGTTCATGCAACTGCCAAGTGGCAGAGGCTGGGTGCTCACCCAGCGGTAGCCCAGCGCCGGCCAAGCACGGGTGCTCGCCCAGACTTAGGGCTTGCAAACGTGTCTCATAAATGTGCAGGTTTATGACAGTGCGAACCGGCGGTAAGCTGGTGCACAGAGCTCAGGATTGGGCTCTTAATCATTTGTGCTCCCATATTTTCTTCCTTATAAGATGAGAATGGCACAAGCACCGTAAACATAGGTTGAAATCCTATATGCAATTTCTTGGATGTAAGCATCTCTGATCACAGTAGGATTTACTTCTGGGTAAAACCTGGGTAAGATTCCACTGCTAATCTTGAATTGTTTCCATAGTCTATGAAAATCAGCTTTAGCAAGTGACATCTAAATGAATTAGAGTCTAATTATTAAACCAATTAACATTCCTATAATGAGAAAGTTAGTCAAGTACTTTTGTAAAACTTCTCAAGAGTAGATTCAAGACATCCAAAATACCTTGCACAGCATGTAATAAATTTATGGACTTCAGTGCCGCAGGATGTTGTGACGGCCATTAGTTTAGATGACTTTAAAATGGGATTAGAAAAATTCATGGAGAAAAGTCTATTAATGCTACCTTTATGTGCTCTTTAGTATCAGCATGGGACAGGAGAGCTATTTGCTTACGTATCTTGCGTCTGGTCTTAATCTTGAGGTACCTGGTTGGCCATGATGAGAAAGAAGATGCTGGATTAGATGGGTGTTCAATCCAATCTTGCAAGGTCCTCTTTATGCTTTTAATAGCAAGTAACAGTTGAGGAATAATTTTAGAATATCATAGAATGCTGCTCTGAGAACTTAACTGGCAAAGTTATAAATGCTTCTGACAAACAAAGTAAAGAGAAACATTAGTCAGTTTCAAGGCTCATTTGCTCAGTGATGGGAGGTAACAATGCTATAAATCACTAGTTACCTTAAATCATATGATCTTTTGTGCCTTTTCAATAATCTTTACATTTGCCATCTTGGAGATGTTTGAGGAGTAAATATTCAGCAGTCACAGCATATTACTTATGTGCGACAGGCTATTGTGTAAACAGGATTGAAAAATGACCAAAGCACTTTGGGGAACCCCTGTTAAATATAATTTATTATGAGATGGTTTAGTCAAGAACTTTCATGAATTTGATGTGTTGAAACTGTTCCTCATAACTGTTAAATGCAGTGGGTCTTAACATATATATAGGCAAATTCAATATTCTGCAATTATGCCTACTTGATCTTTGGAGAAGCAATGCTTTTAAACAATAAAATCACACATTACTATTAAGAGAAAAGCACTCCCTTATCTATATACAAGTTGGAGACCAATGAGGAATTGCAGGGAAGAAACCAATGGAAAAGTCCCCCTTCCACAGTACAAGATTGCTGAGCTCTGAGCTAGAAGACAAGGTTCTTGCTCACATAGTCCTGAGCTTCAGTGGTCTAGATCTATAATGCAATTGACTGTTTAGGTTCTGAGGTAGGTGAATTGTAATGTTGCCAGCACTGCGCATTTTCATGCACATGTCTATTCCTACACGTATACACCGATCGTGTATTCACAGTCTTGGGTCCAGATCTAATTGGCACAGAATTAAACTCAAATTGGGGGAATTAGCTATACTTAAAGAGTAAGAGGCAAATTTAGTAGTGTCTATCAGCTTTGTGATCATTAATGTGGGTGAGCAGTGCAAACAACCTCAATGAGCTGCCAATTAGGCTTCTAGTAACTTAGTTTTCCAAAGAAGACTAAGCAGTATTGGGGGGGGGGGGTGGGAGGAAAAGGCACATTTCATTTACTAAAAAGTTTGGTTACTTTGCTTGAAAGATTGGTTACACAGAAACTTAAGTGGTTCTGGGAGAAAATACTGGTAAATATTTGCAAATACTTGTGAGGCTTATCCCCGGATCCCCTTATCCATAGATTCAGTGGATTCAGAATCAGAAACAGATTCAGTTACCCGCGGATTGGGTGTGTGTGTGTGTGCCCGCTCTGGTGGCAAGGAGAGCTCCACTTCCCTTGCCTCCAGAGGGTTCTGTCTGAACCTAGCAGAGGCTGTGGATATCCAGTGTTAGACTGAGCCCTAGAGCTGAAAAAAGTCACTTCCAGGCCTCCCAATGCCCAGTGCCTTATAAGGCATCAAAAACTTCACTTCAGGTTTCATGAAGAAACTGGAAGTGACTTTTTCAGCTCTAGGGTTCTGTCTGAGCCTGGCAGAGCTCGGCTCTGGAGTGTGGAGGGGGGTGGGATTCACCCATATCCACAGTTTCAGGTACCGTTGGGGGGTTCCAGAATGGAACCTCCATAGATATAGGGACATGCAGGTAGCTTCTTTTGGGCAGGAGGGGGTTAAGGACTGCTCAGGTCGTTGGTGGGAGATGCTTCATTGAAGAGGAATCTGAAAAGAATGTCATGAGGAGGACATTATGAGGAAAGGCTACGGCGTTTGGGCCTCTTCAGCCTAGAAAAGAGACGCTTGAGGGGGGACATGATTGAGACATACAAAATTATGCAGGGAATGGACAGAGTGGATAGGGAGATGCTCTTTACACTCTCACATAACACCAGAAACAGGGGACATCCACTAAAATTGAGTGTTGGGCGGGTTAGGACAGACAAAAGAAAATATTTATTTACTCAGCGTGTGGTCGGTCTGTGGAACTCCTTGCCACAGGATGTGGTGCTGGCGTCTAGCCTAGACGCCTTTAAAAGGGGATTGGACAAGTTTCTGGAGGAAAAATCCATTATGGGGTACAAGCCATGATGTGTATGCGCAACCTCCTGATTTTAGAAATGGGTTAAGTCAGAATGCCAGATGTAGGGGAGGGCACCAGGATGAGGTCTCTTGTTATCTGGTGTGCTCCCTGGGGCATTTGGTGGGCCACTGTGAGATACAGGAAGCTGGACTAGATGGGCCTATGGCCTGATCCAGTGGGGCTGTTCTTATGTTCTTATGTCCAGGTGACCTGGTCACTGGGTAATTAAAACTTAATTTATGATGTAGCAGGACTTGTGCTTGCAGTGAAATATCAAGGTAGGTACCTCACATTTGCAAGACCTTAGAGCAATATTTTCCAAACTGTGAGCTATGGCTCCCCAGGGAGCAATAGAGTCAGGCGAGCCGCAGAATCCTCGTGAAAAACCTGCCAGCCTATACAATGTATGGGATTGTAGTCCTAATGGGGAGCCACCACCAATGGCCCAGGAGGTCAAGGGAGCAATCAAATGGAAAGGTTTGGGAACCACTGCCTTGGAAGAGACACACATATGCCCCTGCTACAGCCTTCCATTCTAATCAATGCCCCTTGATTAACATGACTTCCTGAAGAGTTCAGTATTCTCTCACTTCCTCCATGGCAAAGTCCTGGTTGTCTCCTAAGACAGCAAAAATCCAAAATAGAAAGAGAGTTCATTGGCAACAGTAAGTCGACCAGAGAAGCTGGTTTATACTGAATATATACTGTATATACTGAACATGCTGACAAGAACTCAGCATTGCCCATTTTGGTTGTCAGTGCTTCAGAGAGGGCTCTCTTCCAGCTCTTCCTGGGAATGCCAGGGACTGAACCCAGGAGCTTCTGCAGGCAAAGCATTAACTCTACCATTGAGCTATGGTCTCATTCCCAAAGGTGTTCATTTATTCCTGAACTTGAGGTTTAGAGTGGGGTTGTATATCTATTATGGCTAAAATGAAAGTTAACATCCGACAATAATCTTAACCTATTAGGTGTTCTGGGCATGGACTGATTCTGGTACCAAGAGTGTGGTTGAACAAAGTCTGTATGGCTTCAGGTCCAAAATATTCAAACTGGTCAGTGGCAAGTTAGAGTACTCTGTGCCTATATAGGACACATCTTTACTCTCCTGAGCAAAACCACAGTTCAGTCTGATTTCAATTCAAAGTACTGTACATGTTTTTAAGACTACATCACATCCAGATGAACTTTCAATTGTAATTTTAGGGAAAATCTTTAACTTGTAATAATAGCTTTATACATAGTAAGAACCCATTCCAGAAAAGCATTGTTGGGAACAGAAAATTCAGGCCCTTTGCCTTCTCCTGCTTCTGTCTTCTCTCTAGAGTCACATTAATAGCTTTCCATCATGTGTTTTCTTCTTAGCCAACTCCTATGGACTAGGCAGATATGTTCCAATTTTGTGAACATGATTTCCCAATCTGACTTAGCCACTAAACAGATCATATGTTGGACCATTCACAAGATTGGAATGCATGCATGTATTTAATACCAATTAATTAAAAAGAAAAAAGGGGAGAAAGCCCTTTTTGATGTATTCTGTTAAAAAAAGTGGATGTGACTTTGCTCAGGAGGCAAAAATCTTTAATTTACAATGTTTATAAAATGTGACAATTGTCCTAACGATCTGAGCAGTGTTTAGACAAGTACCAACAGTCATCAGAAGATTAAATTGTATGGAACCAAAGAATGTTTGAAAGAAGAATCCCAGATCCATGAGATAATATAAATGCCTGACTAGCAAAGCTAGAGATGAGCATTAATGAACATGAAAAAGTACATCTGCTGGTTAACAATTTGAAAGGATAGAAAGAAAGTCTCAAATCAGACATAAAGATGAAATATTTGATTGCCCATGGCAAATTCTGGGGAAAATTTAATTCATACGGAATGGAGACTATAGCGTTGAGACATGGTAGGCCATATTTTATTGCTCCATTAAAACATGCCTCAGGTGTGTTCTGAGGCAAGTGGCCATCGGCTATTTCTTGTGGTGTTTTGAAGTCATGTAGCTGAGAAACACCAAAAGCAGCCCTTTGATCAATCATACAAAACCCAGTCAGGGAGTATGACTAAAGACAGGAAGGAAACTGCCATTGGGTTTTGGTTTAACTGTAGAGGGGAGCTATGGCTGCCCGAAAACAAGCAAGCAAACAAGTGTGTGAGGAACAAACAGCCCTTTCTGTATGCAGCCCGTGCACTGTGTTCTCAGAAGTAATGGTGGAGATGAATGACCTTGTGGACTCCTTGCCTCCAAAGTAGGAATTTGAGCAATCATGAATGCTGCAATAGGATACCAGAATTGAAAGACAGAGAAAAATGCAGACAGATGTGAAGATAAGAGCAACCCTAGATTAAGGGTTCTTGTTAAATTTCACAATGGAAACATTTCTGTAGGGGAAAAAAAGAATCTGTATTTCTCAAAAAAAACCTTCTTCAAAGGTGTGTTGATGCTAAAGGTACAGAAGTCCTAAAATCAGTTTCCTTTTGCTAATACTGTGTAAATAAATTGCATACTGCCTTCACCTAATGCTGTGAGGTCCCACAACATGGGTGCCCTTTAAATGAGATTCTTGATATGTGAAGTCATTGATTCATAAGCAGCTTCCACATTACTCATTTCATTAAGAGCTGGTGAGATGCACAGGTTAGAGTAGGGCCGCTCGAACCCCAGTCCAGGGGCTGGATTCAGGGTTTGGGTGGATCCTTCCACCCAATGAGCAGACCTTTCTGTTCCACCTGGGCACTGCATGAAGTCCTCCTCATGTGGGGAACAGGGACACTCTGGGCAGTCGCGTATGCCTAGACATCCTGTCACGTGGCTTTCTGGGAAGCCAGGCAGCAGTCATGACTGCCCATAGTGTCCCTGTCTCCAAAAAGAGCAGGATTTTGTGCAGCGCCCAGGTGGAATGGTCAGGTGCGGTCCGGACGGGGACCGCATTCCCAGTGCACAGTGGTCACGTGTTTGAGCGCTGCTGGGTTAAAGCATTGGACTTGAACAAAAGAGACCCAGGTAGAAATCTCTACTTGGGCCATTGGGTAAATTAGGCCAGTAATATTTTCTCGGTGTAAAGTAACTCACTGCTTGTGTAGTGAGGATAAAACAAGTTGGTAATCCCATCCACATATTTCCAAGGATTCCAAAGGTAATCCAAGGATGTAATTTGAGCTCACGAGTCGGGGCCACTTGTACAGGTGACCAGAATTAGACCGTAACGTAAGAGTGTATCATTGCTGATTCTTTGGAAAAGTCATGCACAGTTTGCTCTTGTCTATGTGGTCGACACATTTAAAAATGATTCCAGTCACACAGGAAGTTGTCATGAATAAGCAGCTCCCAGTGCTGTTGTTCAGCAGCATCCAACAGCCAATTATTGACACTAGTACTGGGAAACATTCAGAGTCCAAGATGCCTGAAAAGGACCATGAACATAGACAACAAGTCTAATATTTGAAAGTGCTTCTCTTTCTGTAGTGAACACATTTCTCACTGAAATGTCAACTGTGGAGAAAAGGTTCGTTGTAAGTGACTTTCTTTCTACTGGAACAAGCTAGGGTGTGGGTAGCCTAGTTCACCCAAGGGAAAGGCAAAGACATAATCTGTCCAGGTAGAATAAGGACAAATGGAGGCGAAGGCAATGGAACCAGTTGGTTGGACGCTTCCTTTTCTGGTAGTGGCTGATAGGCTCATGGCAAACAGAATTGGTCTACTGATGCAGCTCAGTGGAAGAGAAAGCAGATGCCTCAGGCAGCAGTTCAACAGTTTATCTGCTCCCACCTTCACTCATACCTACCCGGCTTGGCTGAGTGGTAGAGGATTTTCCTCTCAGTCTGTGCTGCTGGTCAGAAAAAAAAAGAAAAAAAAGACAGAAAGTGTATGTGGAAGGATTAAAGTGGTGGCCTGGAATCTGAGACACCAGAGTGATAGCTTAGAGCAGTTTGAATTTCTCTTCAGCACTCTAGGCCACCACTCTATTCCTCACCACATGCTTGTCCTTCAGCATCCCTTTGCCTTTTCAAATGGTGGTGCAGGAACTGAGGGAGAGGACACAGCTGTTATGCTAATGAAGGTGGGGAGGGGTGCACAGATATAAACCAGTGGCTGTGGTAGCATTGCATGGGATGGGCTTGTGCCAGCCCTAAGGGCAAAATGAAAAAAAAAATGGGGCCTCCTTATCCATGGCTTGGCACCCTCAGAATTGATTTGGCACTGCTGCTGGACCCACAACGGAGAACCTGACCTGACCTCCTAGACAGAACTGGATGTGCCTTCTGGTTGCAACTGGGAGGCTTTCTGAGACCCAAGGAGGCTGCACATGGCCTCTCTGGCCTCAGAAGACATCCCAGAGGTGTCAGAAAGGCACTGAAAACAAGAAGTGCCTTTTTGACATCTCTGGGAGGCTTTATGGGGCCTGCACTTGGCCTCTCTGGACCTCAGAACACCACCAGACACGACTGGAGGGTGCTTTCAGTCACATTCGGAGGTGCTCTGATGGCCCCCACTCACCGATTCTATTATTCACAGGTTTCGGCGTCTACAGTGTCCGCAGGAACCTGGAATGGATCCTCTGCAGATACAGATGGCCTACCTGTAGATAGATTCAAGTGGTTTAAGGTTAGTTTGTTCAGCAAGGCAGGGGCTGAGGAACAATTCTGGTGCATTTTTAGTGGTAATGAAACATTAAATATCAATACACTTTTGACCTCAGTCTTTACAAAGACAGGAAAACCTTTCTCTTGGAAGGTCAGAGTTCACCTTGATACCAAATAAAATGGCACATTCTGTCCACTTGCAATCACGAAGGAGTTAACCTTCCCAGGAAGTGATCATCACTGTTTCCATCCCTGACAGAGTCCTAGATCATGTAGGAGGAAAGAAGAGAAAAAAGTTAGTCAGTGTGAAAAAACTGATTTATTGACAAATGGGTTATAATACTTTCTCACATTCCCTGCTTGCTATGATTGTCTTCCTTCTTCCTCAGGGGAAAATGATACACGATTACTACAGGCAACCTATTCCCAAGAAAATTAAAATACAAAGCACACCCTTCTGCTATAATCCATGTAAACATTATAATAAATTGTGTTTAAGCACACTTTTTATTTAAAAATCCTTATTAGGGTTATTGAGAAGCTTAAAACCAGTGACCGAGACATAGCTAAAAACCTCTATGTTATTACAGATATAAAACTATAATCATGGCTTTCAATGAGAAGGAATAACAAAGCAAAACGTTAATTACAATGATTAATCCCCAATCAGTTGTATCCATTTTCAAACGATCGTAACACATACAGAATGAAATCCCACAGGGGAGCCGCCAATTGCCCGGAGAAGTAAAAAATACCTCAGGAACCATCTTTTCTCCAGGCTCTTATTTCACATACTTATAACTATTAAAACATTGAATACTTTTGGCTCTAGGAACTTTTGCTGGTACATAAGAACATAAGAACAGCCCCACTGGATCAGACCATAGGCCCATCTAGTCCAGCTTCCTGTATCTCACAGCGGCCCACCAAATGCCCCAGGGAGCACACCAGATAACAAGAGACCTCATCCTGGTGCCCTCCCTTGCATTGGCATTCTGACATAGCCCATTTCTAAAATCAGGAGGTTGCACATATACATCATGGCTTGTAAGCCATAATGGATTTTTCCTCCAGAAACTTGTCCAGTCCCCTTTTAAAGGCATCCAGGTCAGATACCGTCACCACATCCTGCGGCAAGGAGTTCCACAGATCGACCACACACTGAGTAAAGAAATATTTTCTTTTGTCTGTCCTAACCCTCCCTACACTCAATTTTAGTGGATGTCCCCTGGTTCTGGTGTTATGTGAGAGTGTAAAGAGCATCTCTCTATCCACTTTATCTTTCCCATGCATAGTTTTGTATGTCTCAATTATGTCCCCCCTCAGACGCCTCTTTTCTAGGCTGAAGAGGCCCAAACACCGTAGCCTTTCCTCATAAGGAAGGTGCCCCAGCCCCGTAATCATCTTAGTCGCTCTATTTTGCACCTTTTCCATTTCCACTATGTCCTTTTTGAGATGCGGCAACCAGAACTGGACACAATACTCCAGGTGTGGCCTTACCATCGATTTGTACAACGGCATTATAATATTAGCCGTTTTGTTCTCAATACCTTTCCTAATGATCCCAAGCATAGAATTGGCCTTCTTCACTGCCGCCGCACATTGGGGCGACACTTTCATCGACCTGTCCACCACCACCCCAAGATCTCTCTCCTGATCTGTCACAGACAGCTCAGAACCCGTTAGCCTATATGTAAAGTTTTGATTTTTTGCCCCAATGTGCATGACCTTACACTTACTGACATTGAAGCGAATCTGCCATTTTGCTGCCCATTTTGTCAGTCTGGAGAGATCCTTCTGGAGCTCTTCACAATCACATCCGGTCGTCACCACTCGGAAAAGTTTGGTGTCATCTGCAAAATTTGCCACCTCACTGCTCAACCCTGTCTCCAGGTCATTTATGAAGAGGTTGAAAAGCATGGGTTCCAGGACAGATCCTTGGGGCACACCGCTTTTCACCTCTCTCCATTGTGAAAATTACCCATTGACACCCACTCTCTGTTTCCTGGTCTTCAACCAGGTCTCAATCCATGAGAAGACCTGTCCTCTAATTCACTGACTGTGGACCTCTAATTCCCTGACTGTGGAGCAAGGCCTCAGAATCTTGCTAATTCCTTGCTAATTAGCCTTGCTAATTCCCTCAGCAAGGCTTGTTCATCTATGTTTTTTGAAATTCTATCTTTGATGAGGCATTCCACCATCTTACCCAGTATAGATGTTAGGCCTATAGTTTCCCAGGTCCCCCCTCTTCCCCTTTTATTATTATTATTATTATTATTATTATTATTATTATTATTATTATTATTATTATTATTATTATTTTAATTGATTTATAATTGATTTATAAATTTGCCCCATGGGCACACAAGGCGGCATACAACAATTAAAAATACACAATTAACAATTAAAAACAATAATTAAAACAATTTTCAAATAATTAAAAATCTAAAACAAACCCCTTGGATTCTAATATAAAAGAAGGAAAGCCAGCCAGCCTGTCAACAGTTAAAAGCTTTTTGAAATAAAAAGGTCTTCAGTCCAAGCCAAAATATTAGCAACGAGGGAGCAGTTCTCAGTTCTAAGGGGAGGGTATTCCAAAGTTTGGGGCCACCACCGAGAAGGCCCTCTTCCTGGCCGCCGCCCCTCTCACACCTCTTGGTGGCGGCACAGTCTAAAGGGCCCCCCCAGATGATCTAAGAGTACGGACAGGATTGTAGGGAAGGAGGCGAATGTAGGGAAGAAAGGAATGTCATACCAATCTTTTTAAAGATTGGTATGACATTTACTATTCTCCAATCCTCTGGCACTGTGGCCGTTTTGAGGGACAAGTTGCATATTTTAGTCAAGAGATCAGCAACTTCATTCTTTAATTCCTTAATAACTCTTGGGTGGATGCCATCAGGGCCCAGTGACTTATTGATCTTTAATTTATCAATGAGGTCTGAAACATCTTCTCTTTTAACCTCTATCTGACTTAATTCCTTGGTCAGGAGGGGCCATTTGGGCAGCGGTATTTGCCCGAGGTCTTCTGCCATGAAGACAGATGCAAAGAACTCATCTAATTTTTCTGCCATCTCTAAGTCTCCTTTTATCTCCCCTTTCCCTCCCTCACCATCCAGAGGGCCAACCGCTTCTCTGGCGGGTTTCCTGCTTCTAACATATTTGAAGAAGCTTTTATTATTCCCCTTAATGTTGCTGGCCATGCGTTCCTCATAGTTTCACTTGGCCTCGCGTTTCACCTTCTTACATTTCTTTTGCCACAGTTTATGTTCCTTTGTAGTCTCCTCATTAGGGCAAGACTTCCATTTATGGAAGGAAGCTTAATTGCTCTTTACGGCCTCTCTAACTTGGCTGGTTAGCCTTGCAGGGACCCTCCTGGACTTAGTCGAGCCCTTCTTCCTTTGTGGTATACACCTCTGTTGGGCCTCTATTACTGTTGTTTTAAGCAGCCTCCATACACTCTGGAGAGATTGGACCCTTTTTACCCTCCCTTTCAACCTCCTTCCAACCAGCCTCCTCATTTGAGGGAAGTCCGCACGTCAGAAATCAAGGGTTTTTGTTAGAGATTTGCCTGGTACTCTTCCCCCAACATGCATGTCAAAATGGATCGCAGCATGATCACTGTTCCCCAATGGCTCAGTAACATTTACATCTCTAACCAGGTCCTGTGTACCGCACAATATTAAATCCAGAGTCACCTGCCCTCTGGTGGGCTCCGTGACTAGCTGCTCTAAGCCACAGTCATTTAGCACGTCAAGAAATCTCGTCTCCTTATTGTGACCAGAACACAAATTGACCCAGTCTATGTGAGGATAATTGAAGTCCCCCATGATTACAACCCTGTCCCTCCTTGTCACCTCCCTGATCTGTTTCCTCCTTTCAAGGTCCGCTTCCGGTTTCTGGTCTGGAGAACGATAGTACGCCCCCAGTATTACATCGCTCCTGAGTCCTGGTAATTTAACCCACAGAGATTCTATGGTGGAATCGGATCTGCCTTCAATCTCTACTTTGCTGGACTCTATCCCTTCCTTAATGTAAACGGCCACACCACCTCCAACACGCCCCTCCCTGTCCCTCCTGTAGAGTTTATAGCCTGGGATTGCGGTATCCCACTGATTTTCTGCATTCCACCAGGTTTCCTTTATGCCCACTATGTCAATGTTTTCCCTAGTCACCAGACATTCCAGTTCTCCCATCTTTGCTCGGAGACTTCGGGCATTTGCATAAAAGCATTTGTACATGGAATGCCCCAGGATGGGCTGCTTATTCGCTCCTTTGTCCCTGCATCCTCTCACTGTGCCAAACCGTCTATCACATCCCATCATGCTACCATTCCCAATTTCTTCTCCTACTCTGCCTTTACCTTGTTGTTCTCTAACCTCCCCATCCTCGTCACATAGGGATGAGGAGTTCTGAACCGGATGCCCCTCTGCTACTGTCAGTTTTCCCCCAGGGATCAGTTTAAAAGCTGCTCTGCCACCTTTTTAATGTTATGCGCCAGCAGTCTGGTTCCATTCTGGTTCAAGTAAAACCTGTCCCTCTTGTACAGGCCCCACTTGTCCCAAAACGTTCCCCAGTGCCTAACGAATCTAAACCCCTCTTCCCTACACCACCACCTCATCCACACATTGAGACCCCTGATCTCCGCCTGCCTAGCTGGCCCTGCACATGGAACAGGTAGCACTTCCGAGAATATTTCCCCTTATCTTCTATCAAAAAAAAAAAAAATGTTCTGAATCCCTTTGTCACACAACAGTCCTACACAGAATCAACCTGTGGAGGGGACACTGTATCTAATTGTTCTCAAATATTTTTGACTGGCGACTCCCTTAACCTACTGGGCCATTGGTCGCAAGTCCCCATTAGGACTATTGTATATGGTGGCAGATTTTTTGTGAGGATTCTGCAGCACCCTTGGCTGAGTTCCGTGACTCCTCAGGGAGCCAGGGCTCACAGTTTGGGAACCACTGCATTAGCCCAATCCCACTACTTCTTTTGTTCTTCTGTTGCTCCCAATGTTGGAGCAGACCAATCATGCACAAGTTTATGCATGTAGCTATTTGCCACACGGTCAAAGCCATAACATTTTTCAGGATTCCTGACTACAGAGTCCACGTGCATAGAACTTGCTTGTTCCAACCATTGGATCAAAGTTTGGCATGAGCCTCATGACTTCTCCACACATAGTTTCTCTTCATATCTGTCATGTGAACATTGCTTGCTGTTCTTATGAATGGGATCCCCACAAAGAACCTTCATGATGGAGTAATCAGCACACTTCTGCCAAATGCTGTTGATGTTAGGGGCTGATCAGTCCTCAGCTGGGGCTTAGGCTTAAGCATAAATAGCAAGCAGAGGACATATGTATGAAATGGGCAGGAGGTCTGGTCTAGAGGGTAGAGCCTCCATTTGCCTGAAGATAACATCCACAGGTCGCCAGTTCGAGGCCACCGGCACCGTGTGACCTTGAAGCAGCTGACAAGCTGAGCCGAGTTATTCCATCTGCTCTGAGCGTGGGAGGATGGAGGCCAGGATGTGAAACCAGATCAGAGTGAAACATCTGGACTGTTGTGGTTCTTGAAAGATAGAACCTTCTTTCAATTGTAAAAATCCCTATGGGGATTTAATCAGCCTGCCTATGTAAACCGCTTTGTGAACTTTTAGTTGAAAAGTGGTATATAAATACTGTTAATAATAATAATAATAATAATAATAATAATAATAATAATAATAATAATAATAATAATAATAAACCGCCTTGAATAAAGTCTGAGGAGAAATCTGACGACCGAGAAAGGCGGTATATAAATACCTGTACTATCATTATTATTATTATTATTATTATTATTATTATTATTATTATTATTATTATTATTATTATTATTATTATTATTATTATTATTAAATGGATATGGAAGGGGTAAAGAGGCTTTAGTAGTTTGCCCTGCTGCAGTTTTTATCTCAATTTCTATTGAAGCTCTACTTTAATAATAATAATAATAATAATAATAATAATAATAATAATAATAATAATAATAATAATAATATTGAGAGCCCATGATTTTTTCTCCCATTAAAGCATGGTGCACAGGGGCAGCATGCAATCAAGATCAAAACTTCTGTAGGGAGCAAATTGCTAAAGTCTTCCTACTCTCCTGCTGCAATTTCAACTCATTCCATGCTCCCCCCCCCTTGCTATTTATAATTAAATCTAAGTTGCTCAGTTAAGCACATTGCTCAATTAACTACATGTGTAACAGGACTCCTAGTGTCTTATGAACTACAGACATCCTGTATTTTTGGAGGTTTGAATGTGGATGGTTCCATTCAACCATATCTAAGCGTTTTGGAGGTAAATACCTCACTTTATCTGGTAAATACCAGATTTTACCCCTTTATATTGATGTTTTATTGTTTTTTTTTGTATTGATGATATTTTTATGGTTCCATAACTTATTCTATTAAACATCAAGTTCCATTTCTATGTGGAGCAATAGAAATTTGTTTTTTGTTTTTTTTAAATAGTCTTTCACTATAATGAACTCAAATCTGAAACATTCCATGCACATTCAATATAATTTCTTCATATCTGGAGAATGTGGTTATCTCCTGACACCCCTACTTAATTTTTGGTAGGTCACATATTCCTTCAGTGAAATACAATCAAATAAAACTTCAGCATTAAATAAATTTGATTAATTTAATGGCTTGTGGACAATTCATAAAGTTCTAACTGAGGAGGCATCTCCTAAATGAGATTATGGAAAATTCCAATGGAGAGTTACTTTCAGTCCAGCAGATTATAATAAGAATAGCAGTAATTAACAAGCAGTAGTAAAATGTAATAGTAGGCTACTTTCAGACTCATTTCACTTATTATATTTTGTACTATTTACTACATGGAGGCCTGTTTCTTTCCATACTGTTCTGCCCACCTTTTACCTGCAAGGTATACGTGTTTGACAGTGCAATCCTAATTGAGGCTAGTGCCACAATTGAGGTGCTAGGTGTCGCAAACATACTGTAAAACATCAAGGGAGCCACAAAATCCTCACAAAAAAACCAACCAACCTATACAATGTATAGGATTGTAGTCCTAATGGGGAACTGCAGCTGATGGCCCCAGTAAATCAAGGGAGCTGCCAGTCAAAAAAAGTTTGGGTATCACTGCTTTAAAGTAAAGAGTGCTGGTGGGAAGGACTGCAGTGCCCTGCCAGGACTGAATCTGGACCCATGGCTGCTGGTGCTGGTAATTGCAGTGGTCTGCTTGATCGTTAATACTCAATGCCTATTTCATAAATGTGGCTTGTTGGAAATAGGCATTAGTATTATTTATCAAGCAGACTACTGTACAGAACTTATTAATCCAAATGGTGATATAGTACAACAATGTAGAAGTGGTTATGGGTGACAGGGGCTATCCAAATTTAGATTTTAAATTTAATTATCTATTATTTTATTCTCACTTTGTTATATTTCCCATGTTATAACTGTTCTACTTTTATTTTTAGGCTGGTCTGTGACTGTAATAAAGTCTGAACAGCGCCAATCAGTGCAGGGGTGGTGGGGAGAAGGCAGGACAGAGGCAAGGAGGGGGTGTAAGGTGGGGGAGGTCATAACAGGGGTGGATCAGGCCTTGGAGGGGGCAGGGTTGGTGGAGGTGGCCTCAGCCATATCTTAACCCCCTTCCTGGGGCTGGAAGCCCTATATCATGACATGGTGAAGTACAAGTCCTTACCACCTTTACAAGTCCTTACCACTTACCACTTCCTGGTCCCCGGCTGGCAAATATCATGCTGCAAAGACTGCATCAGCACCACTACACAATCTGGGCCAGCCCTGGATAGGACTGGGCTTTTAATGCCCCTTGAACCTCAACAACCAATTATACTCTTGTCCACACTTAAGAGTGCCCATGCCTTTCAAGGGGATTCATACCTGGGCTCTCCTGTTTCCAAGTCCTGGAAGCAGCAAGCCCTGCTGCTGGTTCTTCATGCTCTTTGCAAGGGTTTGCTTGTCCAAAAGGACAGGTAGTAGGAAGGTCTGGGGACAATTTCCTCCATAATTGGTTTAGTGCAGCATTCTCCAAACCCTGGTTCAAAACCAGGCCAGATCTGGCATTCACCCAAATTCCTCCTCCCTTACTATTCTGCTGCTCCGCTGTTTCTTTCTTCAGCCATGTGGGCATAGGGATGCTCTGGGCAGCCGCTTCTATGGCCCCACATCCCAGCAGGCTTTGCACCAGGATTTCTGGGCCATAGATGCGGTAAGAACTGCTTGGGACAGGGAGGGAGATTTTGTTGCGGTTTAGTGGATAAATGAAACACTGCAGTTGTTATGTACAGCAGTTTGTATTAGTAAGTGGCGTGCTTTCCTCCTGGCTGGTCTTGCAGCGTGTTGGCTTTTCTGAGCTTCCTGGGATAATAATCTTGGAAAAGACTTGCATCTTTTCCAAGAAAGCTCTTTCATCTACTAACTTTGCAATCTGAAAAACGAAAGCTGTCTATGTATTCCTGGAAGTTTATTATTAGATATTGTTATGAGCAATTTAGCCTTGTCATGTGTCCTGATGCCTCATTTCTTCCTTTCAAAAGATAAATGGATTTCTGAAGCCTCTTGTTGGCTATTGTTCAACTCTGAAGTGTGTATTCAGTCATTCCATGTATATTCAGTCAATTCAATTCAACTCAACTCACGATGTACATATTCAATCACTGAGAGCCTGATCCTGATGGGCTCATGCTGGCCTGCCACCAGCATGCATTGTTGCAAATGTATTGTAAGGCACACCTGTGAGAGTCAGTGCCAGCCCAGCAGCATAGCTGGCTCAGCATGAGCCCGTACTGGGCCAGTGTCAGTCAGGGACCAGCCGGACCCCCCCCCAATGAACACTGGGCAGCAGAACAGTAAGTCAGGGGGGAGGGAAGTGTTCTGGGGTGGGGGAGGGTGGGGGGAAGGTGTAATGGGGAGAGGAAGTGGGGCAGGAGGAGAGCAGGCCCTGCCACCATATCCTAACCCCTTTCCTTACCTGGGAGACCTGAACATGGGTCTCCTTGAATCTGTGCCCACTCAATAGTGAGCGCAGATCAGAGTCATATCAGGGCTGCCTGGTTGTTACATGCGGTAAGGGAGAATAAGCTCCCTTACTCCAAGTAGCCGCAGTGGTGCTTCCCAGCCCCTTGGGATGCAGCAGTAGCCGTTTTGGCGTTGCTGCAGACCTGGACGCTGGGATACATAAGATTGGTCTGTGAATGGGCATTCAATCTGTACCATGTTTCAACCACTGTCAACCAGTTGTATGCATTGGCTTGCCAAACTTAAATGATATTGCAATGTGATGTAGTAGCTTAAAATAATAGAAAAGGTACCAAGGTTTCCTCAGTCTTTTCTGCCATGTCTTGCCTTTCTGGGTTTCCCTCACTCTTCTTAAGTCTTACACTATAATGTCCAGTGGGACATTACTCAATTGTAGATCCCACGCTTTGCCATGTAGGATATTCCATATTATAACTCTTCTATTTCTAGTCGAGAACATCTCAGACAGTGTGCCTGGGAAACACCTGTACCTGAGATCTTGGAGAACTGTGACCAGTCAGAGAGTGGTGTAGCTGAAGCATAGCTGAGGTGGGTCTGAGGGGGGATACATAGTGGTTTTCCACCATCTCTGCTGGGGGGGGGGGTAACAGCACTCAGCTCAGATACACGGCAAGCAGCAAAATTGGCATGCCTCCCCTAGGGTCTGTACGGCTCCAAATGGAACAATTTTCAGAGGTGAGGGCCACGTGTTTGCAGGGGAGGGGCTCATAGTGCAGATGTAGGGGGAGTCACCCATGATGTTACCCAAGCCCAGGGTTCCACCAGGGCCTGGCAACGCAACTGCAGTCAGAGTAGACAATACCTATTGCATAGACCAGCGTTTTGAATCGGTGTAAGGTAATTTGATAACTTTTGTTCATTTTCAGATTTTTGATATTTTGGATCAATCATTTCATTTACAACTTTTGCACATATTTTTTAAAGTTTCTGCCCACCTTATTTCTTAAACTGTATCTTCAAGGTGAATGTAGGGGGAAGATAGGAATGCCAAAGAAATGAATGCAGGATAAACAGTTGAATCACCACACCAAGGTATGCTCAAGGAAGCTCAGGCTTTTCCGGTACTTTTTCTGGAGGCGGCAACATCTGTCTATAACTTCAGCAAATGTTTTTCTTGAGAAATCTTCTAGTTCCTAACACCACCTGCCAATAGCCTTTGAGGCTGAAGCTTAACTGATTCTGCTTGGAAAACTGATTCGAGTCCCAGTAAAGGCAGACAGAATATTGATAAAGTAGGGCTGGCATTCAGTGAACCAGATGTTCAGCAGCTGCATCAAGCAATGCAACATCTGTCCAGTCATAGGGATGGAAAGATAATTACAGGGAAATATACCATGTTTTAATTCTTTAATAAGAAACGCAGTATGGAAACTAGCCCTTAGTCATCACCTCCTACAAAAACAACCATGAACATATTTAGCAACAGGTTTAATTCTGTATTATTGGCAATTCCATTAGATTGGTACTAATCTAATAAACCTGCAGTCCTATTCACATTTATCTTAGTTGACAGGGCCAGCACCAGATACTGTGCAGTCTTGGGCTCCAATGGTATGAGGTCCCAGGGAAATTGCACAATGATGCACGGATCCAAGAAACGCCCATGGCTATTCTCAGCAGCCACTTTTCCTTCCACTGGGCTTTCCTTCCACAAACCAACAGCTTTTTCTCAAAGGCCTCTGAGTTATTATAGGGGCCAGGGAGAAAGCCCATAGGGTGGTGGAAAGAGTGAGACAATCAGTAGCTGTGTGAGGGCCCAATCCTAAACAGTTTTCCAGTACCAGTGCAGCTGTGCCAATAGGGCATGTGCTGCATGCTGTGGTGGGGAGGCAGTCACAGAGGCCTCCTCAAGATAAGGGAACACTGGTTCCTTTATGTAGGGGCTGTATTGTGGCTACACCAGTGCTGGAAACTTGGATAGGATTGGGCCCTGAGTTATGTATAGACATTTTAGATCATATAGAGTTGCGCATGTAAATGAGTTTCGGACAACGGCATCACTAGGGTTAGTATCACTCAATGCAGTAATTCATGGTTTCACTCCCATGGACCTCCTCCTGTACCATTCATCTCTGGAAACATTTGTGGCACCCAGGTTTACTGGGCTTCCCAGGATATAACCCACGTCTACCTACCTGGTAGACCTGACCTTGTGGAAAGTGAAAGCTGGTTGCTGGGCTGAGCAGGAGGCCAGGTTTAACAGGCGGGTAAGCCCAGTAGATATGGACTCCAGAGACTTTTCTGGCAGTGGCCAGGTCTGTATGGCTTTGGATAGACTGGAGTTGGGAGTGGGTGGGGGGTAAGCTTTTGGTGTCACCCTCCCATGGTGTCACCTAGTGCAGTCTGCACCTCCTGCATCCCTGTCATAACACCACTGTGTACAAAGACAAGAATATTAACTGTGCAAGTTCAAATAGAAGTGTGTGATGTATACATTGTTAATTTTTTTAAAAGGTTATGTTTTTATTTGATTTTTATTTCTAGTTTATTTCTAACTACCGTATTTTTCGCTCCATAAGACGCACTTTCCCCCCCCCCCCCAAAAAAAAAGTGGGGGGAAAAGTGTGTGCATCTTATGGAGCGAATACTGCAAAAAAAAAAAATCCGCCCCAGCCCTGGCCCCGCCCCCTGCCCGCTTGCTCTGCTCTGCTCTGCTTCCCCGGGCAGTCAGAGGCTACTCAGAAGTAAGTCTCATAGTCACTGGGGCTCACTCCCAGGAAAGCGTGGGTGGGGTGGCAGTCTCACTGCGCAAGCCGCATGTCTACTCAGAAGTAAGTCTCAGAGTCAATGGGGCTCACTCCCAGGAAAGCGTGGGTGGGGTGGCAGTCCCATTGGTGGTTTGTCCCATTAGAGTCAGGGGGGCTTACTCCCAGGAAAGCCTCTCTCTTCCCCCCCAAGCCTGGAGCATCACAGCCTCTCTTTCCCCTCCACCCCAAGCCTGGAGCATCACAACTTCTCTGCAACACAAACACTTTCCCCCCTCTCTCACACACACAGGCTGCCCCCTTCTCTTACACACACAGATGCTCTGCCCCCCCCACACACTCACACAGCAGGGGAGGGGCGCTTTCACTCACCTCATCTAGCATCTGAATGTAAGCCCCCCCCCCCCATCACAAAGAAAAAACTGTCTCCTTGGTCAGAATGCCAGTGTTTGCTTATTGCACAAGCCTGGGTAAGGCTGGGTTCTCACCATAAATCCAGAGGTTTGTTGTGTCTTGAGAATTCAAGTTGTGGTTGGACTTTCCACTTGTTCATTTGTATTGGAATCAGGGAAGAACTGGCGAGGAGGTAGATGTGGTGTCAGCAGTGGCCCCTTTAAGGGTAAGACCTGGGCATTCAGCAGAGTGTGCTGCACAGCTGCAGCCACTGGAAGGCAATAGGGCCCTCAGGGATATAAGGAGTACCTGAGGCAGAAAGGGTTTGTGGGTTTTGAAGGAGTGTAGGTTGGAGGGAGGAGACGAGAGGAGACTGGGTTTATTGAATTTGGAATCTGACTGTGAATTGTGACTGGACTTGGATACCCTGATGGATTTGACTGACCTTGGACTGTAATTTGGCTTATTGGTTCTGGACTCTGATTTGGCAACTCTGATTGATGGGACTGATTTACTTGGCATCTGTGGACTCACTTTTGCTTGCTGCACTGGTGAGTTGCACAAGGGGGACTGATCAGCCTTAAGCGGGCACAAGGCCCAGTGGATTGGGATTTGGCAGAACATCATTGTAGCAGAAAGATAATGTGATCCCCTATTTGTGTGCACCTGCTTTTGTGAGCTTCATAAATTCTGACTCTAGCGATGATGAGTTCTTGGGGGTTCCAGAAAACTAGAGTACTCAAACCTTTAAGTCTCTCCATCTGTTAATGACAGTGATAATGGTTCTTAATGCCACTGTTGACTGCTGTTCATTTTACATGGTTCAAATGTTATTCTGTTATAGTTTATTAAATATTTAATTACACTATTTGGTTCAGAATATTTTTTTCCTGTTTTCCTCCTCTAAAAACTAGGTGCGTCTTATGGTCAGGTGCGTCTTATGGAGCGAAAAATACGGTAGCTATGCAAAAACAGGACCAGCTGGATCTTCAATTACCAGATGCAAATGCTCTTCAAGAAGTGAAGTTACTAAAGAGTTTCAAGAACTGAATTTGTCTGTTCAAGTGCTGCTATAATTGCTGTGCTCTGTTCTTCTAGAAGCATTCCTTATTCTACCTCTGCACTAGCCAACTTTTGTTTCTGTGTTCTGCTTTGCATAATGGCTGTAATCCAAGCTAACCAAACTGTTGCACCCAAGAAAAAGAATGTATGTATCCCAAATGTGTTATGGCCTATTTCAGTGGTTCTCAAACTTCCTACCTTCATGCTACATCTAGTTTGCAGTCCAACCAGGAAGCTACAGGGCAATATGGCACACAACTGGAAGTTGCTTCCTGGTCATGTTGGTGCACAACCCGCTTCATTGGTCGTGTTGTGCCTCATTTCTCAAACTGTGTGTTGCAACCCATCAGTGGGTCATGACTCAATTTTTAGACCAGGAAGCTACAAGGTGGTCCGGGTTGTGATACGATACAACATGACCAATGAAACAGGTCATGTGCTGGTGCAACCTAGAAGCACCTTCCAAGTTGTGCACCATATTGCCCTGTAACTTTCTGGTCATGGCAGGCCCACAACCCATCAAATATTGGGTCTTAACCCACTGTTTGATAAGCACTGGCCTATATTGTTCATACACATACGAAACAGGCTGTAGTCCAGGCAACAGCAAGGCTTAGGGTCGAATCCCATTTGACTTTCCAGCACCGATGCAGCTGCAATGTAGCCTCAAAGTAAGGAAACAAACATTCCCTTATCTTGAGGAAGCATCTGTGATTGCCCCACCACAGGATGCATCACATGCCCTAAGCATGGCTGCATCAGCACTGGAAAACTGGATAGGACACGTACAGTGAATAGTCTGAACTACAGGCGTACACCACTTAATAACTGTTTGCTTAACTACAGACCACATATATGACGGGGGTCAAAACACAATAAAGATGCTCTTAATAAGGCAATTGTGTTTCTGCAGCAGAGTGTCTATTTACACAACAGAGAAGCTCTTAATGTGAAAAGAGAAAAATCTATCTCCAGTAGCCTATGCAGCTGGCTAGTGTCTGGCAGGGAGTGTCTGTTTACACAACAAAGGCAATAGATTGGACTGAATGTTCACTTAATGACAGAATTGCATAACAATGGGGATCGGAGAACATATCTCCATCATTAAGTGGTGCACACCTGAACTTAGCAACCTTGAGAAAGGTTACATTGCGTTTTTGTGAAATCCTGTGCTTTCTACTGTATGTGTCTAGCATTGAACAGTCTGTTTTGGGCGGGGATGAGGGTAGTTCTAACCACTGCTAGAGGGAGGACCAGCCATTTTTATTTGAGTTAGTGAAAATCCTGTTTCTAGCTGGAATGGCTGCTCTGAATATAGCAACAGGAAAGGAAAATGATGGCTTGTTTCACAAAAAGTGCAATTAGGTGAATTACACAGAACCAGAAAGACTCTAAATATCAGTGCTAAATAGCAAAATGTTCATTTATTTGAATGGAGAATGATGATGTGAAATGGCTTGGTACAGAATGCAATCTCGAGTATATCAGTTATTTGAATGGGCGCCTGTGATGAGCAATCGTCTAGCATTATGTGTGTTGGAAAAATATTCTCATGGAAACTACATACCCTCTTTTTTGGATAAGCATCCTGACCTTTGGGTACTCTGAACATCTTCACAGAAATGGTTGAGGAGGTTTGGAAATACCCATAAGAAGGCAGAGAATGGGTACAGTACAATATGATATATGAAGGAACACTGAGATCCTGAGAATCTGGGGATCCGAGGATTGAAGGAAGGAGCAGGAGCATCAATGCAACAGTTTTTCCAGTATGGCAAAAGCATTTTTCTTTGAAATCGCACTGTATACCTATTCTTATTCTGCACCAAATAGAATCTGAAAACAGATTTCCCCCCCCCCCTCATTGGCTATGGCAGCGGTTTTCAACCGCTGTGACGTGGCACACTGGTGTGCCATGAGGCTGCCTCAGGTGTGCCGCAGGTCCAAGGAGTGAGGTGGCGACGGCAGCAACAGCAGCTGCGCACGGGGGAGAAGCGGTGGCTTGGAGCCTCTCTGCAGGAGAGAAAGGGGCAGCTGTGCAGGGGCTTGAACGCTCCTGCTGTTGCTGGTGCCTGCCCGCACGCTGATTGGGCAGCCAGCCAGGCAGCTAGAGAAGCCTGGAAGAGCTCCCAGTGGGCGGAACGTGGAGGGAGTGAGGGCGAGCAGCGAGAGGAAGGAGGGAGTGACCCTGAAGGTGGAAGCAGGTAGGAGCCAGAAGCAGCTGGCTGGCAAGGATCCTGGAGAGACCCTTTTCCTTGTCCGCAATGCCCCAAAGTGACCCTGCCTGCGTTGCCTCCCCTGGCAAGGCTTTGGCAGGAAGGGCACTGGGCCACAATCCTATCCACACTTACCTAGGAGTAAGCCTCATTGACTATAATGGGGCTTACTTCTGAGTAGACGTACAGAGGCTTGGTTGCATTCTTTCTTGAATAAATTAGCAGGCAAGTGATGCTTTTCTTCCCCCCACCCCACCTCCTCCCCTCCTGCACACACATCCCACATTATAATTGCAGTTTACCCCTCTCTTTCTGCCCCTCCCCTCCCTCTTCACCACCTTCCAAAATTCAGAAGGTGCCTCCCATTCCCTTTCTCTCTCTCTCTCCCCCCACCCCAGTGAATCCTGCACTTGTTTCAGCCGCATCTCCTCACTGTCCCTCACAGCACATTTCTATTTCTCCAGTGTGCTCAGTCTCTCTTTGGCACTTCCTGGCATATCAGAGCACATCAATTGATAACAGTTTGAACAGACCTGCTTCAAAACCTTTCCACATACACCTCCCTCTCCAAGCTTCTGGGGAATTTCTTTCATTGTCATGTAATGATCTAAGGCTGCCATCCTAACCACACTTTCCTGAGAGTAAGCCCCATTGAACAAAATAAGACTTACTCTGAGTAGACCTGGTTAGGTAGGCTTGTGTCCTTAGTTATATTAATTAAATTAATTGTAACATAATAATGTAATTAAAAAGTAGTAGCATGCCTTGACAACTTTAGTGCCTTGTCAGTGTGCCATGAGCTGAAAAAGGATGAAAATGGCTGGGTTATGGTGTAAGGGGGATTTGGCCTCTTTGGGATTCAGTATCAGTCTGTCTGTGTAGCATTGTCTCATTTGCAGGTCCAGGAATTGGCAAGTTTCCAGGACATATAAGAACATAAGAACAGCCCTGCTGGATCAGGCCATAGGCCCATCTAGTCCAGCGACCTGTATCTCACAATGACCCTGCAGTCAATGCACCCGCGGAGACCCGGCACAGCAGGGGGGGCTCACCTGGGAGAGAAACCAGGGTAGCGTCCTCCTGGGCGACAGGCGGCTGGGGCGGGCAAACAAGCCCCGCAACCTGGTGGCAGACATCCCTGGCAGGGACTGCCACCTCTGCCACGGCGCGACCCCGCTCGGGAATGCCGACGCCGCCAGGGATGCAAGACACACACTCCGCCTGCGGCGGTGGCCGCAGATGGCCGGCAACGGGGGCATGCGGCGGTCCAGAGGAGGGGCACGCCAAAGAAAGGCAGAAGTTCCCTGCCAGACTGACCGGGGGCGGGGTGGAACCCGGAGGCCGGAGACAAGCGACCCCAGCTGACCCGGGAGGGGATGGGGGTGAGCCCTGGGAAGACAGCCTCATAAGAGGCTGGGAGAAGGAGGAGGAGGAGAGAGAGAGATGGGAAGCAGAGAGAATGGCCCGTGAGAAGAACGAGGCCGTTCCTCTCTGCCCCAGGGAGGACCAACAAAGGATCCAGAGGGGAGGAGAGCCCTGAGGGACGTGGTCCGGAGGAGACACCGGCTCCTGTGATCCCAAAGTGCGGGGAAGGGGAAGGAGCCCACCCAACCACCCCGGCTCCCACCTGGACTCACCTCTGAAAGATCCAATCACCGAACGTTGGTCTCAGGAGGCACCTAGACTGAAACCTCCCTTGCGGTGAGTTGGCGGGATACCTGTGAGGAAACAAGGGCGGGCAACGAGAAGAAATTTGTGTTAAGCGCCTGATGTGGGAATTCGACGAATGAATGTTAAACTACTCACCAAATTAAACCACCTAAACAGAACTTGGACTGCCTCCTCTACTTCAGATCTAACGGCGGGTAAGCGGCGGGAGACCCCAGGGAGGGTGGTGTCCACGAGAATGGACATCACACCCGTGATGGATTTTTCCTCCAGAAATTTGTCCAGTTCCCTTTTAAAGGCATCTAGACCTTTAAAGGCATCTAGACCTAGATGCTGTGGCAAGGACTTCCACAGACCAACTACACGCTGAGTAAAGAAATATTGAAGGAAGGAACATATGAAGGAAGGCCGGAAGAGAGAAACAGGGCAAAACAAATCTAGGTTACTCCTCACTTCCTGTCTTGGTTCATTCAATCAAGAAGCCAGAGGAACATGCAGGAATAGCAAGGAAGGCAAACAGGGATTCCAGGTGTCTGCAGTGGGCATCTTGCTGAGGCCTTGGCAGGGACCCAATGATGCCAACTCCTGATGCCCATTCTGTGTCTGTGTTTGTCAAATATTCACTGCAAGTCTTTTAGTAAAGTTGTAGCCTATTAGAATGCTGCAAGTCTTAGGCTGCAAGTCTATGCATGATTTCCTGGGAGAAAGTCCCATTGAATTTTATATGACTAACAGCCTAATCTTATCCTTTCTGCCCCGGTTGATGCAGTGGCACCAAAGCTATGACTGATGCAACCTATGGTGGGGGGGGGGCAGTTACAGAGGTCTCCTCTAGGTAAGGCAATGCAGGATTTGGTCCAAGAAGGGGGTTAGGATATCAGTAGCATCGGTGTTGCCAATTCTGCCCCTTCCTGAGACCAATCCACCCACTCCTCCCCCACCCATTCTCCCCCCCGTTTTGCCCCTTCCTGCCCCTGTTCCACCCTTCTGTCACCCCCCCGCCCGCCTCTCACTGATGATTGGCAGGAGATGCAATGACACAGGTTGGAAGGCAAGGGTCTTCCTGCCAGTGCTGCTGGCAGCACACTGTGTAGCATGTATGAACTGCTTTACAGCAGTCAGGGCCAGCAGAGCATGAGATTCAAGGGAACATGATAGGTTTAAGATTGGGCTCTTCTTACTAAACATGCATAAGATTGTCCTCTTAGACATTTTCCTAATGTGAGTATACTTGTATGCAGTTGATTCTAAATCTGCTGTTCCTTTGTTTTGTTTTTGAAACAAAGAAAAGATACTTGAACTGCACTTTGGATCAGATTAGTACTTGTTGCTGTTTTTAAATGATGCACATAAATAGAAAATAAAGACTGAAAAATGTCACCCCCTCTGGAAATATACCAAAGTGACTACATCTCATTGCTTCATTGTAGGTGACTACATCTCATTCCTTCATTGCCCTTGCTAATTGGGATCACAGTCCTAAGGGCTCTGAGTGCCACTGCTGAGCTCTAGTGCTGCTGCTGGGTGACACAGATGTGCCATAAAGCACGTTTATGGCACCCTCTGTGTAAGGAGCTCTGGTGCCCATCCAGCACCAATTGACGCTGGGCCCAGTGCCAGACGAATGCTGCATGGAGGAAGAGCTCCAGGCGGAGGAAAGGACTTTTGAGGCAGGGAGGGGGGAGATGTTCTGGGGGAGGAACCAGGGGTGGAGGGGGGAAGTGTTCTAAGGTGGGAGAGGTTGGGGGCTGCATAGTCACACATGCTACATCTGATTGATTTCAATGGATTGCAGTCATTGTTTAGGGAAAAAAAAAAACACACCTGAAGTTTCCCAAACATCTCATGCTTAGACCCCACTTTCTAGAACAATCAATCTGACCTGCAGAGTTAAATTTGGCAGCCTAATCAAATGTTCCTTGGCTTAGGCACAGTTCTCTGCATCCCATATTCAATGGTATTTCTTTAGAAAACATCTTCACCTGCTGTGTAGTTTTGCCCTTAGAATATTGAAAATGGGTGGGAGAGAGAGAGAGAGAGAGAGAGAGAGAGAGAGAGAGAGAGAGAAGCTAATTCTAACCCCATGCTCAATAATTTTGATTGAGATGTCTTGTGCACCACAATAATAATGAGCCCTTCATCTTTTGACTCTCTTTCTCAAATTCAGTCTTCAAAGACTGGGTTGGTTTTGGCCTAGAAGGTTGTCATAGGTTCAGTACCAAAGTTGAATAAAGTGTAAGTATTTGTCATTATTGCTTGATAATCCTAGAAAAGAGCCTACCGACTCTCCCGATCGCTCAGTTACAAGCAGGGAGATCGGAGTTTGTATGACCTGGCCAGAACATGTGAGCCCCTCTCCCTACGAGGGGATTGGTGGAGGGCTGTGTCTGGGGGGAGCAGAGGTATTTTAAGGACACAGCAACAGCCCCCCCTTCCTTCTTTGCTCATGGGCACCGAGTGGACAGCACCCATCACGCACCGGAGGCTCAAGTGTAGAGGGAGCCTCCTCGTGGTTGGGTGAGTTGGGCTGTGCAGAGAAGTAAGGGAGCATTCCCTGGGAGGGGGAAGCATTAGGGAAAGGGTCTCTGCTGAGGGAGACACTTGAGGGGGCACACTTGGCCACCCAACATGCCCCCACTGAGGCAGGTGGGCTGGATTGCCACTCTGGCGGGGTGCCTCGCGGCAGGCCAGGCCCCCACCCCCCGTTTGGGAGCATAGTTGGCTCCAGCTGGTCGCAGCTGCATGTTCCCCCCCACCTGGGACACAAGGAGCAGCCTGCCCTCCCGGCGGGAATGGGGGGAGCCTCAAAGGATGGGGACGGTCGCGGGGTCCAGCCCGTTGCTGCTTCTCCCACATGGCGGGCACCATCTTAAGAGGGTGACCGGCCACACAGGAAGGTCGTGGGGCAGGTGAATGAACCCCACCTCCCCTCAGCCCCCCATCCAATGCCTTTGGACTTGAGCCGCAGCGGTCATTGTAGGGGAGTGCATGACCCCCCTCTGCTGGGTGAGCTGCGCTGCGGGTGGGCAGCTGCCGGGTGAGGTGCACGCTGCAGCTGTCGCTACTCAGACACAAGGAGCATTCCCCCTGCATTGTGTGGGGGTGGCTTTGGGGGTGTGGGGGTCATCGCCTGGACGTGAGCGTCCCTCCTCTTCCTTAAGGGGGCCCACGATGCGGGTGGGTGGCTGCTGGGCTGGCACTGCCCCCCCTCTCCCCCACCCCTCAGAGCGTGCCATGGCAGTCACCTCTGGGGCGCGCGCTGCCCCCCTCCCCCACCCCTTGTGGCAGTGGCCGCCGGGCACAGGTAGCACCGTGGCGATCACCGTCAGGGTGCACGCTTCACCCCCCTGTGCTGTGGGAGGTGGCGGGGTGGGTGGGTGGCAGCAGAGTGCTGCCCACAACACAACTTGTGCGGCCCAGGCATGTGTGTTGCCCCCCCTCAGGCCACTGCTGGGCAAGGACTGCACCGTGGTGGTCGCCGCCTGGGCACACACTTCGCCCCCCCATGCTGTGGGAGGCAGCAGGCAGGCCGCGGCGGGGCACAACCCATGCCATGGATTGCGTGGCCTGGGCGTGGGTGTTGCCTGATACTCAGGCAGCCACCAGGCGGGATTGTGCCACAGCGGTCACTGCCCGGGCTTGCGCTTCGCCCCCCCGGGAGTAAACCTGCCATAGTCTTTAATGGGCCTTGCTTCTAAATAGGCAGGCAGAGCCTTGGACTCTGGCCACAATCCTTGACACACTTTCCTGAGAGTAAGCCCCAAAGTCTATACTGGGCCTTGCTTCTGAGTAGGTAGGCAGAACCTTGGACTCTGGCTGCAATCCCAAGCCACATGGTCCTGGGAGTAAGCCCCATAGACTATAAGGGGCCTTGCTTTGGAGCAGGCATACAGAGCCCTGGACTTTGGCCGCAATCCTAGCCACACTTTCCTGGGAGTAATCCCCATGGACTATAAGGGGCCTTGCTTCCAAATGGGCATGCAGGCTGGGATCATAGGGCTGCAGTCCTCGCCCCACTTTCCAAGGAGTAAGCCCCTTGGGCTATAAGGGGGCTTGCTTCTGAATAGGCACACAGAGGCTTGGTCATAGGGCTGCAGTCCTCACTCACTTTCCAGGGAGTAAGCCCCTTGGGCAATAATGGGGGCTTGCTTCTGAGGGGGCATGCAGAGGCTTGGAACATAGGGCTCCAGTCCTCGCCCCACTTGCCAGGGCATAAGCCCCATGGGGGCTATAATGGGGCTTGCTTCTGAGTCGGCATGGAGAGGCTTGGAACATAGGGCTCAGATCCTTGCTCCAACTTCCAAGGAATAAGTCCCACCGAGTATAAGGGGTCTTGTTTCTGGGTAGACATAGCTGGACTAAAGGCTACAATCCTGTCTACACTTTCCTGGGAGTTCCATCGATTTTAATGTGACTTACTGATAAGTATACAGGCATAAGATGAGCTCCTGTGAGTGCAAGCCAGCACAGATCCAGTAGCTTGTAAAGGGGCATATGGGGATGCAAGGAACTGGGGCTTCCCACCTTGCACCAGCCTGTAGGAGGGCACTACCCCCACCCCAATTCAGCCCCCCCTGGGGTGGCCTAAAAGAGAGCACTTTACTGGCTTGCGTGGGTGGCTGTGGCTGCTGCCTCCCCCCTCCCCCCCCCAAAAAAAACAACAAACCCGGGCAACCCTGACAAGGAGCAGCCCGGGGTCTGGTGGTCAGGATGGTAGAGAAACTCCCAGTATCTTACAGGGATATTGCCCACCCTTGGTTGGGGAGGGGAGGGAGTTACCAGTATCCGGCAATTTGGCTAAAGAGATTTTGATTTACGCCTCAGCCGTAATTTGGATGTGCCCTCTGGGGCCAGCCAATTCGGAATATAGGGACATATGACACCATGTTGGTCAGGGCTATGGTGTATTGTGCTCAGCAAGGCTATGCTTGTGAGCAGCGTTTCTAGATTTAGAGCTTTCGCTACCTAGTAAAACCCCACTGGGGGTGGAGGATCCCACAGAGGGACTTGAGGCATGACTGGTTATGCCACCCAAAGGGGCTTGGGGGAGCTGAAAAGGTAGCAGTCACCTGATAACTAGCGGCAAGGCTTAGTAGTCCTAGGTGCTGGGGGATGTGCCGTGGGTGCAGATCCCACGCACTTTTGAAGGCAGCTCGGCCGGCAACTTCACTAGGGGCAATTGTTCATGAGCACATGCCTGCTGGATCTGCAGCATAAAGCAAGCAGTCTCCGCACACCTTAGGGTGGAGTTGGCCCCAGTCTGGACCCTGAGGTTGCGTATGGGATAGCTGCAGAGGATGCACTACCTCCACCAGCAGCCAGAAAGGGGAGCGGCACCAGTTAGATTCCCCCCCGTTTACTTCATTGGTTGAAGCCTTCGACCTGACCATCAATCACCATTAAATCAATGTAGCAGTGTAGTTGCTAGTTTCTTGGCCTGGGACAAAGGTATTTTGTTAGTTTTGTAAGTTCCAAGTTGCAACCAGCATTGGGACTCTGCAAGCATCTGGGGAGAGCTTCACTTCTCTAGGCATTTTGAAATGAACAGGCAAACACTTTTGCCCAGCATGTCTCTTGAATAAATAAGGGCAGAGCTGAAGTTCTTCCCCCTTTTAGGAAGAGCATCCTGGCAGACGGCTCAGGGGCACACCTAGACTCTGATCGCAGTCCTCTGAGACCTTGGCTCAACATGGACCAGTATGTCACCTGAGCATGGGTGGCATAACCTTTCAGATCCAGCTGCCAGAGGAAGACATGCAGGTTCAGCAGATTTGGCAGGTCAGCTCCCTTCCCAAAGGAAGGTCTTCCCCCCTTTTTGTCTCTCATGCCTTCACTACTGGTGCTAGAGAAAAAGGCCTTTCAGTTAGGCCCAGGAGCGGATGGCGAGATTACGCTAGGGACCTGCAAAATAGGGAAGATACCGGCGGGTTTTAGTAGAGCCGCCTTTATAGTTGCTGATGGGCACAAGCCAGCTACCCCCAGCATCATGTGCAAGGATTAACATGAAATTTGCTTACGTTGCCCTTTGGCTCGTGAGGTTTCACTGGGCAGCCTAGTATCTGGGTATCTTTAAGGGGGCACATTCCCCCCCCCCCCGACAAGCTGCTTGCCAAATCCAGGTTTGCGTCCCCCCTAACAAGCATTGTGGCATGATGATTGCAGGTTGAGTCTTAACACAACATACTGGCAGCTGCAGATGGATGAAACTGACCAGAAGGGGCATGGACGATGGTGCGGTGGTAGCTTCCCTAACTGTTGCATCTGCCCAGCTTACACCAGTCCAACCACCCACAACAATCTCCTCCCAGGTACCTGACGTCCTCCTTGTTAATACTTCATCAGTTTCAGAGGGTATTTAGAGGCACATGGGGAGCCCCTGGTCATCTCGGATTGCTTACAGCATGCACTCCATCTGTGTGGGAGCTGCTTTGAAAGCTGCCTGGCCAGGCTTCAGCACTCAAGGAATTGAGCAGAGTGGATGGGGACACGCTGACGCATTTAATACTATGTTTTCCCTGGGCATCAGCAGGGCATTTAGCAACTCACTTGGTGGGCATGCTGTCCCTGCTCCTTGAGAGAGGAGATATGTTCTGTACCACCCAGCTTAACGGGTGCACCACCCCTACACCTTTAAGGGAAGAGTGGCATTCCATTACCAACCTGCTTAACAGGCATGCTACCCCTTCTCCTTAGGGGAGGATGGTGATCTGTTACCCACCTGCCTAATGGGTGTGCATACCTGACTCCTGTGGGGGCAGTGGTGTTCTGTCAACAGTTCGCTTACCAGGAGTACTGACCCTGTTCCAGTGCATACCCACTTAGTTGGCATAATGCCCCTAGGCCTTTGGAAGACGGGAGGAGGTTTCTGTTAACAACCCGTGTAGCCGCTTCTCTTTAGAGAGGGGTGATGTTTTGTTACCAGCCCATTTAATGGGTCACTGTCCCGGCTCCTGGGGGAGGGGCAATGTTTGGTTACAAACCCACTTACAGATTTGTGGCCCCTTCTTCTTCAAGAGGGGGGTGTGCTATTAGCAACCATTTAAAGGGTGCTCTGCCCCTCCTCCTAGGAAAGGGGTGATGTTTAGTTACCACCCCACTTGACAGGTTTGTGGCCCTTCTCCTTGAGAGGGAGGATTTTTCTGTTAACAGCACGCTTAACCCCCACTCAGCCCCCACTGCTTTAAGGGCGATGTTATTACCAACCCACTTAACAAGTGTGCTACCCCTGCCCAGTGGGAGAGGGGTAACGTTCTGTCAACACCCCGCCAGCAGGTATGCTGCCCCCGTTCTTTGAGATAGGGGTGAGGTTACCAAACCACTTAATGGGTGAGTGGCCCCTCCTCCAGTGGGGGAGGAGTGAGGTTATGTCAGCAATGTTGCTACCAACCTGCTTAACAGGCAGTGTTACCAACCGCTTTAATGGGCATGCTGTCCCTGCTCCAGTGGGACAGGTGGGATGTGCTGTCAACAACCTGCTAACAGGTACACAGCCTCTATTCCTTTGTAGAGAGGGGCGATGCCACCAACTCACTTAACAGGTGAGCGGTCCCTGCTCTGGTGAGGGAGGGGCAATGTTCTGATGACAACCTGCTTAGCTACCCCTACTCCTTTAAGAGAGGGGTGATGTTTTTCAACCTGCTTAACAGGCAGGTTGCCGCTATGCCCGGTTGAGGTGCTGCAGGAGTACGTAGCACATTCAGGGGCGCGAGCAGGAGCCCTGTTCCAGCACACGGGTGGCTGCCCACTGACTTTATTCCAGTTTAGAGTGGTCTTTCCGCATGCCCTCATAGCCCTGGAGTTGCAGCCAAAGGAGTATAGCCTTCACTCCCTGCGTATCAAAGCAGTTTCTGCAGTTGCGGAGTTGGGCCTGTCCGGGGGCGACATTTAGCGGATAGGACGTTGGCGTTCTGCAGCTTACAGGCTTTTCTGCAGCTTCAGATCTTTTAGAGTCAGCCTCCTTCATCGGCATCCCCCCTTTATGGAGGGGTGCTGCAAACGGCAGGGGTTGTGGCAATAACTTCTCTTTCCCCTTCTGCAGGATGTGGTGAGAAGCCGGTTCGTGAACTGTTTTGCAGCCATTCCATGGTAGTTTGGGCTCACAAGTGGGTGGCCATGAGGCAATTTGGAACGCAGCTTGGGCTCCACCCCGCCATGCAAGTTGGCTGGCTGGCCAAGCGGGCAATGAGGTGGGGCCAGCTGCGGCCCGCAATGGCGGAGTAATTAAAGGAGAACTTGTCGCCTGACTTATTGGTGATCCACCTGTGTGAAAATGATCTGTGTGGGATGTACGGGATGCCACTCAGGCCCAGAGCAGGCAAGGAGCTCGCCACCCTTCAGGGTTGGCTGCCCGGCATCTTGGTGGTCTGGTTGGATTTCCTACAGTGGCTGGTGTGGCGTGGTGCCAGCCGCTATGCTAAGGTGGAGAGGATGAGGAAGGTTGCCAAAGAGATTGGCCAGTTTATGGCACAGACTGGTGGATGGGTCATTGTGCATCCAGCCATTGCCTTCTCGATGTGTGCTCTCTACAGAGGAGATGGGGGCACTTGTCTGAGCAGGGGGCGGACATCTTTCTGAGAGACCTGCAGGATGGCCTTAAGGCACTTCTCCCCCTGTTTGGGAGCGGGGGGGTCAAGCGCTAGGCTGACCCCTCCTTGTGGCAGGTGGTGCGGTAGAGGCGTGCTTGGGGCTTTGGAGTGCACCTTCAGACAGCATAGGCAGGGCAGAACCCAATAGCAGTCCTCAGGGGCTCAGCGGCACGAGGACATTGACTGGAGCCCTGGCCGGGACCGCAGGGGTCCTCCTCAGAGGGTCAGTGGCTCGAGCGTCCGGCTGCCTTCCCCTTATGGGACAGACCTGGATGAGCTGCATCGCTCAAGAACGGGGTGCAGCTTGGAGTCGGGTGCACATCCAGCCTGGGGGACAGATTTGGTTCTGGGGCTGTCCAGTGGTCCTGCCTCCGCACCACACAGGGGTTTTCGCTGCCCCTGCAACTGCAGGTCTCAGCCTCCTTTCTGTATTAAAATGCTAATAAAGTGGCCCTTTCTCCCATGTATGTTGTCTCCAGTGTTCATTGGACAGCGCCCAGACAAAGTACAATACCATGTTGATATCTCCATGGGAAGAACAAAATTTGTTAAGTTATACCCCATTTGGTACTATGTCTCACTAGGGAAAAATAAGACAATTGGCAAAGCAATGGTCTATGAATAAAGGAAATAACCATACCAAATACACTTAGCTAAAAGGCCGAATTAGATTATAGCCTGCTGGCCTTTGATTTCCTATCCCATTAAGACAACCTAAATAATAAAGAAAGCCATAATTATTGTTTAACCAATTTGTTTAAAAAGTCTAAGAAGTGAAGACGGATTTCTTTGACAACGGCAATTTACAACTTTTGGGTTTCCTCTTATGCTGTTAGTCAGTGCTAAAGCAATCTAATTGTTTTAAAGTGCTTAATTTGCTGTTTTTCACTCCTCTTCTAGTAATGTGTCAGAGTAATTACATTAAAAACAACTACAGCATTCTCCAGAACAGCTCGGGGCATGAGCATGGGTATCAATAATTTCATCCATATTGAATGTAATAACCTTGGAAATATCAGGTGTCTGATCCCCGATTATTGGAAGCATTTAATTGTTATGAATAGCTATTAAACTATAGTGACATCACACAGGCAAACTTTATAGATAAAAATCCTCTAATACTTATTGCTATGCAAAAAAGCTATTTGGAAAGCATTGCACAGTCAAATTAAACAACCCATCCGTGTTGTATTGGCGAAGTTAATTTAATCTAAGGAACATAAACAACTTGTAAGTATCTCCAAAGGAACCGAGAGCAAGGCCCAGACGCATATCAATGGGTCAATAGCACATTGTTTTCTGATAGTGATTACGCTAGTAACAACAGGTCACTTTAAAAAAAGTTAATCCCTATAATTCTCCTTCACAAATATGCTTGTATTTGTGAGGATTTGATGCTTTTATTATACATTGTAATTCAAATCTGCTCATGATTATCTGGATAGATGCTCATATTAAAGCTCCGCCACACTATGTTATCTTTGGTCATCCAAAGGTGGCAAAAATGAAAAAAAAAAATGGCTTCCATTATGTCTGAAAGACCATCTGGTTCATGCTGTGGTGAAGTTTCAAAGGAAGATATTCCAGAACAGAGGAGGAGTCACTGAAGATACTTCACACTGTGCCTTTGTGGTTGTAGCTAGTTAGCAGATGCCAAACTTCAGAAGGAGCTTTAGACAGTCTTAGTTCCTACAAGAGTTTTTGTACTTGTCTGAATACCAATGACCCAAAGGGCATGTAAAATGTGAACATTGGCTGCATGCACACTGCAATTGTACCTTGTTCATACTTTAATGAGAAATGGGGTAATAACACACATAGGAACAGTCCATGTGTCACCGTTCACAGGGTTATTGAAAGGATTACAGCAAAAACCTAGGTAGGCATGCCAGATTGGATGCATTCCCCGTGTTTCTGAGATGGGTCTTCGTGATGTCACAACACTGCCAAATTAGGATAACTGATTTGTGTGTGGGACACAGCTGTAAAGCGGTGAGGACCAGTTGTAAGGGGCAGTGTCCAGCAGAAAAGGACAGGGTCAAGCGATGGCCTAGGAATGGTTTAACCCCAACCACCCATTTGCCTGAGAAATAATTACAACATTAGAGAACTAGGGTAATTCTTTCTTTCTTTCTTTCTTTCTTTCTTTCTTTCTTTCTTTCTTTCTTTCTTTCTTCTTCTTCTTCTTCTTCTTCTTCTTCTTCTTCTTCTTCTTCTTCTTCTTCTTCTTCTTCTTCTTCTTCTTCTTCTTCTTCTTCTTCTTCTTCTTCTTCTTCTTCTTCTTCTTCTTCTTCTTCTTCTTCTTCTTCTTCTTCTTCTTCTTCTTCTTCTTCTTCTTCTTCTTCTTCTTCTTCTTCTTCTTCTTCTTCTTCTTCTTCTTCTTCTTCTTCTTCTTCTTCTTCTTCTTCTTCTTCTTCTTCTTCTTTGCAAACTTGCAACCCTAAAAGCATGTGAGATATTTTGAGCGCTCTCAAGAACGTCTCTGTAAATAGTACCATAAGTTATTGTTATGTAGCACTGTTGCTTCTTATGTTTTCTAGCAATCAATGTAATGCAGAGGATAATAAAAAATATGAGTTACTTTATCCCCCGTAAATTAAGTAGACCTCAACAGCAAGATGACTACTGAGATGGTTCTGTATTGACCTTCCCGTCCTCTCTTGGTAGCATTTGATTCCAACTCCCTCTGGGATCGTCTCATTGAATCTATTGCTCCTACTTGTCTATGTTTCTTCCATAATTTGACTTTGATGTATCTTTTTAACTATCAGACGTCAACATTAACAGGGTAGGTGTGAAAATCAAGTATGAAACATTATCAGCCCTGTAATCGTATATCTGTTCAGCACAGCTCTATTAGCTTAAGGCAAAACGCAATCTGATTTTATCGATTTAATAGGAGAACAACTCTGCACCACTAGTTGTCTGTCTTGGGATTCCTGCACAGTTGCAGCAGCATATACATCCATACACAAACACAAGCATGTGTTACAACACACAGTTAGAAGGCTTCATCTTGCATTCTTCCGTTGAGCTGCCCCAAGAACTCCACACACCTATGGCATGACCAAAGGATGCCTCAGTGCCCCCATTCTTTTTAGGAGCTACCCTATAGTCAGCTGCAAAGGGGCAAAAGCAAATAGCTGTTAGGAACCCATAATAGCTGCTAGGAACCTGTACCCATAATGCAAATTCCTTTATCACACAAACGCACACATCAAAAGAGTACCTTTGAGCAGAGCACAGCATTGATAGAAAGATATGTCTCTCATAGACAACAGCCACCTGAAACAAACATGCACGTCTCTTTATGACAAATGTTAGAGACCCTGTGGGGTCATTCACTACCTGAAAGGAAGCCTTTTCCCAGGGGAGGGACTGGGACAAGTCACAAGGGGAATCTCAACAGCACTCAGGCAAAGCAAGGTGCTGGTAGGTCACTGCACAAAGGTACAGGCAAGATGGATCTGAGCCCAGCCAAGGGACATGCCCTAGCCAGCAAAGCATTCGCCTTTCACATGGCTGGCCAGAAACACCCATGATAGGAACAAAAAAAGAAGGTACACAGAGCTAGAACCCACACTTGCTACTCTACCAAGCTGCACTGTAACTGCCCTTTCACCATGGTTTCCCTTGCCAATGTTCCCCTTTTGACAAACCAGAGAGGTATAGCTCAGTGCCATGTGTGTTCTCAGATAAGCTATAGTGGCAGGGACTTCAGTACTAGAATTGTCGTGCTGTGATTGGCTGTCAAATATAGTCTGTATTTTACACTCCATTGTAGAAAACTGGACAGAGTGGTAAATGAGAATTCCGGGTGTTTTCCTGTTGTTCTCTAAGAGGATACTCCCACGCATGCCAGGTCAGTCATTGGCACATTATTTTTTCGGCATTAGGGTGTGTCTGTCATCTGAGGGGGGGGCCTCAGGATATGGTATGCGTCGACCCCTTTTCCTCCTATCCATTTCCCTCACTCATCCCTCCTACATACCTCCCATGTTACGCCCCCATCTCTATTTGACCTTCCACCTACAGAGTTGCACCAGAGTCCGAACTACATTGGTTTGTTGTTTTTTTCAATGTTGCACTGGTATCTGGTGCATCTGTCACCAGGCAGATTTTACAAAGGCGCAGTTGCTTAGGTACCAGCATATACAGGGAAACACTGATGTACATAATGTACATGTATATACCAGTGTATCTCAAGGATAGAATATTGGGCTGTTAGTGCTCCTAGGCTGCAATTCTATCCTAGGAGGAAGCTCCATTGACTATAATGGGACTTACTTCTGAGTAGAGTGGCATAGGATTGGGCTCTTAGCTATTACTTATTAGTTGTACAGACTTCCCTCTAAGCATATTTACAACTCAGAGAACATTAACACAAATTATATCCATAAAGTTTTTTCAATAATTCCTCAATAAATTCAGCTCATACTGCCATAAGCATAGATACAATCATATTAAAGAGAATACAAGAACTTATACTTCATAATACTGTCAATACCCCAACACATACATTTTCTACATTCATCAGTTTCAACACAGTTGTATTATTGTTTTGAATGCCTGTTTTAATGCTGTTTTAATTGGAAAAAAAAAATTAGGGAACAGGTTATACAATATATGGCAATTCACCTATTTGTGCTCATAAAGGCACTGCAGTATATATAGAAATGTGCTCCTCTGACATCCCAGGGCACATATGATTATGACCTTGCTTTACCATTTCTCAGCTGTATGCACTATTCCAAATCCAGGGAGGAAATTGTGTGTTAAAGACTTTGCCTAAGCACAGATCTTCCTTACCAAATTGGAATGAACTTTTTAAACAGGACACTATAGTAGACAGAAGGCACGGGACAAGCATGGAAGGCATAGAATTATTCCCTTTGTTTTGGAAAGAAAATGTTTGTCAAGTGTTAGTATTCCATAGTATTCATAGCTCCATTAGTATTCCATGCCTCTCTAACAACAGTGTTAGCCAACTATCTCCACTGGTGATGTTTGTTATAACACACTTCCTCCTTCTGTATTGTAACGTTTACAACCTGTGAACGGAGAACCAGAAGGGCGTTCCCAGTGGCAATCTCTGTGACTGTCTCTCAACTCTATGCATTTTTCCTTTCCTAGAGATTTACCATTCACACTGCCTTCTAATAGTATTTGAGCTAATTCTTCACTATGCGATCCGACAACTCTGATATCGCCTCCAAAGCTAGCCAACAGTGATAGTTTTTTTCGAGGTGAATGCTGTGGTCTAAACTAGAGCTCAAAGCTAGAGAATTTTTAATGCTAAAAAAAACTAAAAAACTAAGAACTAAACTAAAACTCAGATACAAATGGAAAAACTAAAAAACTAAAATTAAGAATGGAGGCTACAAATAAAGAGTTAAAAGCTAACACTAAAAACTAACACTAGAAATTTACAACTATGACTAAAAAACTGAAACTAAAATAAGTAGAACCAGGGCTTTTTTTCTAATGGAACGTGGGGGAACGGAGTTCTGGCACCTTTTAGCAGGGGCAGCCAGCCAGCCAGCCAGGGAGATGGGCTGTGGCACCCACGGAACGCCCAAGTACTGGCTTGGCGGAGGAGGGGGGGAAGGAAGCTGGCTGGTGCAGCCACCATGCCAATCTGCAGCACAAGCCTAGGCGTGTCTACTCAGAAGTAAGTCTCATTGTGCTCAATGGGGCTTGCTCCTGGGAAAGGGTGCATAGCCTTGCAGCCTGAGAGCCCAAGCACTGAGTAGAACTAAAACTAAAAACTAAAGCCAATGATAAAGACTACACAAAACTAGCACCTTATGTTTCACCCACAACTTTGGTGGACTTTCTCAGAGGCTACAGTAACTTCCTCAGGCCCAGTTAAAGAGCTGGTGCCGATCCGAGAAGATCCATTGGTGATCAAGGGGATTACTAAGGGAAAATATTTTCTCTTTCCCTTTCCAAGCCTCCTGATTGCCCCACCACTACCATAGCATACAGCGCAACCTAATCTGGTGAAGCTGCATGATGGGGAATGGATAGGATTGGACTAGTTTTCATATGTCTTCCATTCAATTCCAGCAACGATTATTTCTGCTCTTGGAGGGAAGAGGAGGAGGGACGGGAAGTACATGTCAACAAACATTTCCTTTGATGCAAATTTTAAAATAGCGTCCTAAGACATGGGCAAAGATGTGTTCAGCTAAGCTGGTAATGTTTCAGACCACAGTGCCGAAACAATGGCTAAATGAAAATGAAAGAGAAAATGCCACATGTTGACAGTTATGTGAATGAACACATGCTGGGAGAAGGCAAACTAATGTGGCATTCAGAAAACCATTTCAATACGGATTACCATTGATTATTTTACAAATAATTGCCTGTCATAGTCAAATACAGAAGCTTAGCCCAATTAAAATTATTTGAACTTGAACCAATGATCAAATGGTTTTGTTTGGCTTTCAGTGCAGGCTTTTCCACAATCTTCTTCTTTTGTTGCATAATTCATGGCAGATAACATGCCAATTAGTAAACAATAAATTCAATGCAGAACAGAAAAGTAAATTACATTTTCTGTAGCATTCGCTTCAGTTTTCAAACAGGCAATAAGTCATCACACAAGACATTATTCTAGTAAAGATGGGACAGAATGATGGATCGCATTGTTAATTTGAATGAGCAAACTGCAGACAGTCCTCCTGGTTTTTATCTATGGAAGTCTGCTTGCTGGGGCTTTTTCCCGTCATCTCTTGGTTAATTTTTTTTTGCTTAAATTAACAACTGTCACAACAAACAAAACATAAAGTCACAAATGCATAAATGACTGTCGTTGAAAAGAGATCTTGTACACTAATGATGCATATTGTTTATTATAATCAGGAAAATGCTCAAAGAGTTGCACAACAGACAACTACAAAAAAAAAATTCTTGCTTCCAAATTAAGAGGACAAATAGATTGCAATCCAAACATGCTTGACATTTGGGCGGCTCAATCCAGTGGAGGGCCTGTGGCAGTGGATCTTATGAAGTGCTGCAGTAAATCCTCTTACAGCATCACAAAAGGCACACCACTGTTGTATCCAGCAGGGATGCTGGTGCAAATGGCCACAGGCCCCACATGTGCACCTATGGCCCCTAGATGACACGCTGGTGCAGGTAAGGTGGTAGAGGGGACAGTTTGGGGCAGAGCAGGAAGCAAGCCAAACTGGGGTTGGTTTGGGGGCAGGAGGTGAAGGTTCTCAGCGGTAACAGTGAATCCCCCTTTTCAGGATTTTTTATCCCCCTTTTCAGGGGGATAGGAAGGTCCCATCCCCCTTTCCAGGTCTTGATCCATATCCAGGAGTTTCTTCTGACTTGTGAGCTAGTAGCGGTGTGAGAAGACCCATTGTCAGCCGGGCAGCCTATGGAGAGGTAAATAAAAATATATCCTTACTTACCTCTCACAGGTCATCAGGTTGCCTCTCCTCCACACACCATAGCATTCAGCGCACACTCCAGCAGCATGGCTGTTTGTGGTAAACTGGTGGACAATAGTATCGGGCTGTAAGTTACTGTTGAACACATCTGGGCAATTTTAAAGGATCTTTAAAGAACAGGAATTTAACCTCAGTTTCAGTGATATGGAAATCAAAGCCCCAGTCTAGACTAGCAGTTCTGAGGACCACACAGAATTCTGCACATTTTGGCTTTTCCATTCACTTCACTGAATGGGGCAGCGCTGCATATGAATGAATGTTATTTGGTAGTTTGGACCTGTCTCACCCACTGAGGTGACCAGGGAAACTCTTGAAGGTGGAATCTTCTTGAATGTATTACAGCCCAATCCTATGCATGCCCACTCAGAAGTAAGTCTCATTAAAGTCAATGGGGCTTACTCCCAGGAAAGTGTGGATAGGATTGGGCTGTTAAACCTTTATCTGAACCTGTCATACCACAATGTTTGAGAGAGAGAGAGAGAGAGAGAGAGAGAGAGAGAGAGAGAGAGAGAGAGATGCCAATGAAGCTTGCCAGGTTCATGTTCAGAAATTGGCTTTAGGGTTTTGAAACATGGCCTACAATGTTTTTGCACATTAAAACCCAAGCAAGAAAATAATTTCCACCTCACTCATTAACCTGCCTGCTTAGCCCCCAATACCCTAAGCCCTTTTTAACCCATGCATAATGAGATGGAAGTAGAGGTAGTGGTATTCCGATTCTGCCCTGTTGAGAAAGAAAATAGGAACAGGAGGGGGTGGTGTAGTAAGTACTGCTGGCGACACAACATGTCCCTCCTGCTCACTCATGTGCATTGCCATCGCTGCTCAGAATGGCTCCAAGTGTGAAGGGTTGCATACACTGCACATTGTGGCGCCTGCAGCACTTGCCACACCACCCCTCCTATAGCTACGCCACTGAATGGAAAGCCTGACTCTCCCTCCCTCCCCTTTCCAGCTGGCATCAGGTGTTGGTGAGCCACATAGGACTCAGTAGTTCCTGGATCAGGGCCTAGGAGAGGGGGTAAAGGGGGTAATTTGGGCAGGAGGTCTGGTCTAGAGGGTAGAGCCTCCGTTAGCCCAAAGATAACATCAGAAGTTCGCCAGTTCGAGGACACCGGCAGCTCCCTGAACGGCTGAGAATGGCGAGACCTTGAAGCAGCTGACAAGCCCAGCTGAGTGATTCCACCTGCTCTTGGTGTGAGCAAGAAGCGTCTTGGCTGCCCTCCATGTGAGAGATGGAGCTGCTTGTCAGCCTGCGTGGGAGAACTGGAGGCCGGAAGTGAGACCAAACCAGGAAGATTAATCTGAAATGCTGTTGGTTCTTGAAAGAGAGAACCTCTATGATTGTAAAAATCCCCTTGAGGGATTTAGAAACGCCTGCCTATGAAAACCGCCTTGAATAAAGTCAGAGGAGTAATCCCCAGGGTCAGAAAGGGGGCCCAGGAGCCAAAGGAGGGGGCCTAGAAATTTCCTGGGATCTTACATTTTCCAATCTCACTCAGACTCACTGCCCATGAGGAATGCTGGGGGCATTACTGTGGGCACATGGCAGCAACTACTGCCACAAGGCCCAGGAATGCATACATTCTTTAAGAGTGTCACATCTGGGAGGAAACTGACCTGCTACAGTAGCTCTTTGGCTTGTGGATCCACTTACCATGAAGGCGTGTAGATGTGCTCACTGACACAGCTGTGGGACTGCAGCTGCTGCAGAAGTTAGTTTTGGTATACATATGACACTCTCCATTCTAGTGTGACCTTAAATACAGTGATACTAATCTCCTGCAATGATTTTCTATATTTGAAAGATTTTAGAGAGACTTAGGAGTGTGTTTGGTTTTCTGTATTACTGTATCTAGCTGCCAAATCTGGACAGGCAGGTAGATCTGATCTCTGCATTGGGAAGACTGGTAGACCTGGTCTCCAAAGACTATTCCAGCTGTTGCCACTTTCCCCCTGCCTATTTTACCCCCATTCTGCCCACCCCCATTGCCACCTCCCCCCACTCTGTTTCACCCTCTCCCTCTTTGGGAAGGGGCCCAAAAGAAACTTTGTACCCCCTGATAAAATTCCGCTCAGAGGCCCTGCACTGGATTTCTAATCAAGTATAAAGATTCAAATTTGTATATGTATAGGTTGTTGTACAACGTTTCCATAGATACATAAAAGTAAAAAGCAAGGGCAATCGTGAACCATGAATTCTGCATACACTGTTGGAAGGGCAAGTCCAAAGCACTGTTGTGGTGCAAGAAAAGAGCGCCTTGCCTTAGCTGGCATTTGTTTTTTATTCTGTGAAGTTTTTCTCTCTTTCACACACACACACACACACACACACACACACACACACACACACACACTTAGAACCAGGAATCAACCCATGAAATGGATTGGGAGGAGATACAGGACAGTCAAAGGGAAGTACTTCACAAAGTCTATGATTAATTTATGGAATTTCCAGTTACAAGCTGCCCAGTCTAATCCCCTGACATGCTGTAGCATACAGCTTCACCAAAAAGGCAAATGCTATATGCTATGGGGGGGGGGGCAAGCCGAAGGCAAAACGGTGAAAAGTAAAAAACTTTTGTACTGACCTCCGTACAAGCCTACAGGCTGCCTATGGGCCTCCTTAGATCCATGCCAGTCATTTTGCTGGCATACCAAGGGCAAGTTGCTGCAGACAAAATCCACCCCTCCTTTCCATAAAATGCCCCCTGACCTCCCCCTTCCTGCCCATGACACATCCTTACCTCTGATTTACTGAGGCTGACTCAGTTCATGGTTCCGTGGCTGTGGGACTCTGATGCTGCTGCCACATTGTTGCCTGGCCTGGCAATACTGCACTTTGTGCTCCATTGCTGGGTGTTTTTTGACATTGGGATGCTCCTCCCACTGTTGCAAATGGTCCATAGGATTAGGTCAAAAGCATGTTAATGGCCACAAGCTTATATGGCTTTCAATTAGACAAATTAATGGAGGACAAGTCCATCAATGGCTGTTATTCATGATGGCTATATCCAGGTTCAAAAACAGTATGTATCTGAACCCCGTTTCAGATGAGTCATGGTGGGGGAGGGATACACCCTCATCTTCTATTTCTGAGCTTCCCAGAGGCATCAGGTTGGCTGCTGTGGTCAGTAGGATGCTGGTGTAGACAAATATTCGGCTTGATCCAGTAGGGACCTTCTTACGTTCTCATGGTACTAATTGATAAAATGGCATCTTTTATGACATTCTTTGCCTAATGACCCAGGTCCCCATCCAATCCAACATTCCGGTGCTGATGCAGCTGCAATACAGCCCCAACTTAAGGGAACAAATGTTCCCTTACCTTGAGGAGTCCTCCTTGCCCAGTGCAGGTTGCAGAGCACACCCCATTGGCACAGCTGCACCAGCAGTGGAAAGTTGGATAGGAGTGGCCCCCCGGTTCTGTCTAACATAAATAAAATCAATTTCTGCAACTTTTAGGTGGCATCTGCTTTCCATTCCACTGAATGCAATATAAGAAGGAAATGTGTATAATCAGAAAAGATACAAATGAATAAAAGACACAAAGAGCACACATATTAGAGCCACACCACATCCAGGTTACTGAATAATACCTAGAAATATATGGTAGGCCCATATACCCACACCTGGCTTTGCAGTACGGAGACCAATGTACCGTTATAAAAATTACAAAATATAATGTGCTGAATTCACACTGTTTATTTAAACTTTAAATGAAATTGTTTTATTTAAAAACTGCATTTTTGTTTATTTTATTCACTTCATTTATTTGGCATTTTAGCAAACTCCTTTTAATGCAAATTAGGTGAAAAACCGCTCTCTACTTTTGCCTTAAATCCCTCGACTCGGCTCATATTCAGTCATGACTTTATCCTTTTAAAATGTGCTCAGCACAGTACATTATGGCTTAATTAGCCTGCATTGCATTTTCATTGGACAATCAAAAACTCAGAATTGCTGACATTAAACTTACGAGGAGATGCAAAAGCCTTTTCTGACCATTATGGATCGAGCCAAATCCAACTCGCAAGGGCAGAACTCAAGGAATACTGTGCTCAGATTCAATTATAATTGTAGCTTCAAGCAATTTAAAATATTTAGTATTTATTTTTACAGAGTTCAGTGCACTGGGTGGTTGGTCTTCCTAGTTTTGTGGGGGGGGGGGGGAAATGCAATGTCTTTCAGCAAGTATATAGATAGCGGTGTTCTCCTTTGCATTCCAGTGTAACCACTCAGAATGTATACATTGTTATATTAGAACCTTGAATTATGTACACCACAAAAGTTGATGTGGGTGTTTTATTCTTTCCACTTCCCCTAAGGCCCTGTCAAATTGTTGTCATGTCCCAGAGAGTTCCCCCCCAACCAGTCAACCAAGCTTCGTCTCTCACTTATACCCCATATGATCCAATTCAAAAGTGTTCCCGTATGTCAACCTCAATATCCACACAACACTTTTGAAAGGAGCAAGCCCCGCTCTAAAACCCATCTAGCTGTCTTTGCCCCACATTCACCCCTCACATCATTCACTGATGGCCCTTTGCATCACAGTCATGTGGTGACTGTGGGATCTATGCAAACTGTTTATTTGCATAGCAGTAGATAGATGCAGCTGTAATGCAGCCCCAAGTTAAGGGAACAAATTGGGTTAAATTAGGGGGTCCTCTATTGCTCGCTGAGGACCCCTGCTGGTGTCTGCCTTTGTTTTTCTCACTTAGTTGAGGGTGTGGAGATCTGTTTCTTGTTAACAAGCCTACTACATTGAATTCAGTCAAGGGGGTGGGTGAACTCTGTTGGAGGTGGAAAAGGTTTTCTTGGTTCCGTCACACTTTTTATTTTAATTTTTTTTCCAACTCAGAATCCTTTGGGTCACAAGACACCAGATCTGCAGTCCCAGTAGGATTTAGAGTTGATTGACTTTGTTTGATTTTGTAGTTTTGAAAACTCCACTTGAACTTAAGGAGTAAACAAGTTTGTGTTCAAATTTGAAGCATTGAACTCCATAGGTCAGTGAAAGGGAAGGGATGATTACATGCCTCCATCCAAATGTGGCCTTCCTGCCTGTAGATCTGAATTCCCTGTTCTCAGTGATCTCCATCTCCAAAATGAAGTTAATTGTGATGGAGAAAGATTTCTGTTTCTGGGCTTTCTCCAGTAGTCAGGAAGCTCCAGTAGTCTCCAAAAGTCAGTTTTCTAAAGTGGCTCATTCCCAAGTACAGTGGGGTGTTATTGTAAACAGTCTCTAAGGCTGCAAACCTATAAACACCTACCTTCCAGGAAGCTCTATATTATTCAGTAAGGTTTACTTTTGGATGGATATGCCTAAGATTGTGCTCTAAGAAATAGAGTGTGCAGGGACACCTGATGGTAGAGGACAGGGGGAGCTGGCAGTATCCATGTAAATTGACTCTTGCTTGGCCTATCTTCCTCCCTTTTCACCAACCAACTGGACAGATAGCAAGTTGGTAGCAACACAGGCAGTGTCCTTGATCCATGTTAACGCAAGGGGCCCTGGGAGCAAAACAGAGTGATAGCAGCTCCCCTTCTCCCATCCTTCCTTCCACCAGCCTGCCAACCACCAGCCACTGAGTAAGAGAAGAGTTGCACCATGGGATATTCCATGACTGCAGACCCTCTTATAATTGCCTTACCTCAGGATTATTGGAGAACAGATAGTTCTGGGATGGGCTACTCAGGGAACAGATAATTCTTACTTTTTCATATGAAAAGTACACCTTTGCAGGTGTTAGCATATGCTTGTGGTTTCAATACAGGGGGGAAAAAAAGTGTGCATCAGGCATGAAAAGACTTGGAAACACCATCAGTCGCTCTACTGGTGAGGGAGCCTGATGAAAATGGCTCTTCTCATCCCCCCCCCCACTACTAATGCTTCATCATCAAATTAGACCTAATATGATAACTTGGCAAATGAACTGTTTTATTAAATTTGTGATAGATTTGATGTTGAGATATGGCTGCCACAATCATTAATGAAACATTTGACCCTAACCTGGACACTGTAGAAAGAGCATTTAGGAATTAAAAGTGGACACATACTGTGCGGTAATGTTGTACTTATTAATGTATTTCAGGAGTTCCTTAAACATTAAATACAGCAAATACTGGTGGTGCAAATGTAGCATTTCAAATATGCTAGATTGTGTCAGTGAAGGGATTCCCCCCTCCCCATTTCCCCCTAATTAATTAGTAGCAAATTTAAAAGCAGCATTCTGACCTACTTATAAATCTCTATGGGTACATGTATATTTATATAATACTTCTTTGGGCTACCTCATTAGACAGAGTGCAATAAACTAATTTGAATGATTAAACTGTACTGAGGGTTGGTGTTTTCCAGGTATCACCAGTTCCTTCATGGAGTGAGAAGAAAATGTCTCTCCTCTGAGCATCTAAATGTACTATTCTGTGTGCCCATCCTTTTAACATTTCGGAAGCCTTACAAGGGTTGAAACACCATTCAATTGACCAGTCAAATGTTGTCAATTGCCCAGTCAATTAGCCTCTTCTTATTTCAGTGTTCCGTAATTAGAGTTAACTAACTTGTGTGTGTTTTTCTTTCTTTTTTTAATTAGCATACATTTCTCTCTTGTCACAGTTCTACTAATTAATACTTGAAATATTTGATCGTTACTTCATAATATTGTCAGAGACACATGGACAAGTATTTTTTTTTTAATTGGTCCAACACCCAATGATGATTCTTAAAATTTGTCTTTGTTTTAGATAAATTAATCCTGAACGACTAGCACCCCCTGGTTGTGTTATCGCAATCACAAACACAGCTCAGAATCACTACATTTCAATGCGTTTTTCTTCATGCAGTCAGCATATTAAACGCATGGTAATAAAGAAGAGCTTCTGTTTCTCTTCCAAGCCATAAGTATAAAGTAGTTCTCACGATGAATTATTAATCCATGTCACTGTATTTGAAGTTAATAAGTCTGGATAGGCCTTATGGTCAGTAAAATGGATCAGAAGCACCTTTCCTAGCTTAAAGCTTGCTTTTTGTCTCATTCTTCTACCTGCTTATCATAGGCCTGCTAAATTGAATGTGTCCCCCTGTCATCACCCCAAAAGGAATGGTGAATGTAAGGTTAAAGGTTGTTAAATGCTGCATCTGTCAAGTGTAAGTATTCTGGGAATCACAGAACTTGCCAAGTCAGGATTCATGCAAATACCTTCACCGTGGACAGTCTGCCATTAATGCCTTTAGCCTCCCCCTTCTTTATCATTGTGAAGCATTGCTTCAGTGTGTCTAAATGCCAGCCTGCATTCTTGAACAAAGCAATGTGATCTGTCTGTGGAGCACAGAGGGCTTACTGAGCAGGGAGAAGGGGATTAATCATCACAAGACAGTGCTGTGGGGAATAGGGTTTCACTAATGTACATGGACAGAAGTGAGGAGATGCAATGAACTCCACCAAGGCATGCAATTTGGAATTAAAATATTGCAAGAATGAAGGCTTTTGAAAGCCCTAGAAAATTCCATTCATCACAGTAATTGGGGGTGGGAAAAAAAAACTGCATGTTTTAAGATGCACGTAACATAATCTACCCTGGAATTTTTGGATTCAAAGGCTGCCGTCCCATATACATTTACCTGAGAGTAAGTAAACTCAGTGGAGCTTACTTCTGATTAGACATGCATAGGCTTGTACCACCAAGCATGTACCTGTGATTGTGCAGGTACGATCCAGTTGCCCGATGACAGTGGAACAGGGCATTGATTTCTGGAATCATTTATGAGCAGGTTTTGCTGGTCAACTGTTACCCTGCACACACCTGATCTCGTCTGATCTTGGAAGCTAAGCAGGGTCAGGCCTGGTCTCCTTGGATGGGAGATTGCCTGGGAATATCAGGTGCTGTAGGCTTATGCCATAGTCAGGTGCTGTAGGTTTATGCCATAGTCTTTCAAGACTGAAATGGTTGCCAACCATTTCAAATGGCTTTACAAGGCCTCATGCAGCATGCTGCTGGTGGGCCATTCTGAGTAGCAGCTGCAAAGTGTCAGTGACATCAGAGGAGCTCTGCCATGGCTGTCAAACCAGGTCATTGCAGAAGGCATATTGTGGATGTGAAGGGAAGGGCAAGGAGAGTTACTGGGCAGATTGGAGGGGAGGGCAGGTGGCTGGGCCTGGGCTGGAATGGGTGGATCTTGGCTGCAAAGGTGCACACCTAATCCAGTCATTCTCAACTTGGCCCACACTGTCTACTTACTCTCCTGGGACTCACACCCGCTATAGAACTGGTGTAGGTCTGAGAAGAGCCATAGGGCATGAGGGGGGTGAACCCAAAGAAAGAGAACAAAAGGTCTCAAAGGAGACCTTGCTGCTGGAGCTCACCATGGCCACTGGAGTTGGTAAGCTGATGGTGGGGGTGAGTGGGTGGGAGCATCAATGGATCGGGGTAGGGATTAGGGCCTAGGGGGGACATGTTGTTGGTGTATGGTAGGCAAGTATCAGCAGAGCCTTCTTCACTGATATCCTGATCAAAATTTCACCCTCAAAAAGGTGAAGATCTCATTGGAGTCTATGCAAACATAGATTAGGGTTAGTAAAAAAGTATTATACGTACTTCTCTGCCTTTGCATGGTTTCTAATTGGCAAGAAGGATGCAGCAGAGTTTGTGCTGGCAGCATTTAGTTGGGATTGCACCCTAAGTTCCTGTCTAATCTTGCAACAAGCATACTCTGTTGTGTGGCCAACCAACTGGTAGCTGGAAAATTTGAAGTGAGGAAACTGGTGATCTCACATGGTGCCTTTATCATGTTAACATCCCCCATTGAAGTGGGCTTCAGATTTACACTATATGGGCAAAAGGTTGTCTTTGCTAAGAAGACAGCAAGAAGGTTGTCTTTGCTAAGAAGATTGGTCAGAAGACAAGCTTCTTTAGAGATAACTGGATCCAAGGATTGGCATTAGGGCAGAAGGTTGCATCCCTTCTCCCCAGTCATTCTGGCTCCCCAAATATGGACCCGACCTTTCAGCAGACATCCTGTTGTTCTATGTTGCAAGAAATGACATAAGGTCAAAACTACTGAACTTTGGCAAAGAAGTGATAGTGGGTTTTTGTTTTATTTTTTATTTTTTTGCAATCTTTGCAAATTTTGTGTCTGCGTATGAGTCCTTGCTTGCCTGCTCTTCCTGCCATCTGTCGTCTGTCCTGCTGAAGTTCTCCCATTTCTCAAGATGCCAGTATGCTGTTTACTTCTGCTGATCTAATCAGCCTTCTGTAAAAATAAATCCAGACACTCTTACTGAGACACTCTATGGCAATATTTGCTCAATATGGATTTTTAGCATTTTGTGGTTACAGACTGTTAGCAATGCAAAATCGCATGATCTCATACAATATCTGACTCCAGTTAAACATGATTAGTGCAAATGCCATTGACCAAAGTTCCTGGTAGGCCTCAGGGTCTAACTCGACACCCAAAAGGTTAAATCCTTCATACACAGGGGAAAAGTGAACTTGTTCCTCCACTCTATAATAATAATAATAATAATAATAATAATAATAATAATAATAATACATGTATTTATATACCGCCTTTCTTGGTCTTTATTCAAGACTTTATTCAAGGCGGTTTACATAGGCAGGCTTATTTAAATCCCCGTAGGGATTTTTACAAATGAAAGAAGGTTCTTTCTTTCAAGAACCACAACATTCAGGTGTTTCTCTCTGATCTGGTTTCACATTCTGGCCTCCATCCTCCCACTCTCAGAGCAGATGGAATAACTCGGCTCAGCATGTCAGCTGCTTCAAGGTCGCACGGTGCCGGTGGCCTCGAACCGGCGACCTGTGGATGTTATCTTCAGGCAAATGGAGGCTCTACCCTCTAGACCAGACCTCCTGCCCTCAATCTATCACAGATTGAGCTGTCTCTTGACAGCAGGCTTTGTTCTTCAGTCTCTGCCCTGCTGTCATAAAGAGGCCTCTGAAGACATGCGGAATGCACTGCTATCGGCCATTTCAGGGCTGCTGCAGCAAAGTGAAACTGGCAAACTGCTCCACTGCAGGTAAGCTGGTGGAAGGAGGAGTTTCATGGGCTTGTTGGGTAGTAACTGGGGGTGGGGAGGAAGAAGGAAGGGGTGGGTCTGGCATCAGTCATGCATGCCAGAGCTTTCCAAAACCTTCCTATCCCTTTTCTCTCAACAGGTGCACGCCACCAAAATGGCTGGCATATGTCCAAGTAGACCCAAAGACAGCCTGTAGGCTTACATGGAAGTAAGTAAAAATGTGTTGTTGTTTTTTGTATATTTTAACTTACCTGTCATTTGTCCTCTGGTCCACTCACACACCGCCCCCCCGCCCCAAACATAGCATGCAGTGTGCACCTTTTGGATGTGACTACATGCTATAGTCTGGCAGGGGAATAGGGTTGGCCTCTAAGTTTCCTAGTTGAGTGTGACTCCTCAATGACAAGATGGGGCACTACAAAGAAGCCCATCTTGCCTGGCAGCCAGAAACTGTATATCGGCTTTTCTATTGTGAACATTTGGCAAGTGTTTGAGTATCATTAAACTGCAGCTGGTACTAACTAAGAATTAGGAATTGAGTGAAAAACTCCTGGTCTGCACACCATGTTTCATAGCCTTGTATTTTAGTCCTGTTTGTTTTTTATTGCCCTACCCTCCTCCTCTGCCAGCCTTAGATAATAAATGCAATCTATAAAACACTATGCAATTCAAGGCAGAAGAAGAAGAGGGCTCTCATAAACTACATCTCTGGTGTAAATATGGTTCTTCTTAAATAAAAGCATCTGTGAAGACTTCATACACCGATGATGACAGTTTGCGGAGTACATAAAAAGCACAACAGCTCTTTATTTAGGAGAATGTGGAATATTCAAAGGCACATTCATCTGCTATGCAATGATTAAGCCAACCATTAACTAGGCAACTTCCTCATGAAAAGGGAAAGTAAAAATGTTCTAGTGATACAATTTAAGAAAAGCATAGAGGACGCAAAGGACTTGTACTAAGGATCGGTCAATTAGCATTCCACCCATAGTTTCTCCATCATCCAATATTCAAAAGCTCTGTTCCTATGCTACAAGTGTGTATAAAAGGCAGAGCAATATTCAAAAGCTCTGTTCCTATGCTACAAGTGTGTATAAAAGGCAGAGCAGGATCACACTGCTTCATACTCTGTGCATATCTAGCGTATTATATGAAAAAGCCTCCTCATGTACCAGTTGTACAAATGAGGACCATAAGAACATAAGACAAGCCTTGCTGGATCAGGCCAAGGACACCCAAATAAATAGAGATAGACAGATGAATGGAGCCTATATATATAAAGTTTGCATATGCTTAGGCACTCTCAGCGAGTGGCACTCTCAGGCACTCTGCAGCGAGTCATGGACTCTTCGCTCACAACAGGAGAGGAAACTGAGCGCTTTCCACATGCGCTGCCTCCGACGCATCCTCGGCATCACCTGGCAGGACAAAGTTCCAAACAACACAGTCCTGGAACGTGCTGGAATCCCTAGCATGTATTCACTGCTGAAACAGAGATGCCTGCGTTGGCTTGGTCATGTCGTGAGAATGGATGATGGCCTTATCCCAAAGGATCTCCTCTATGGAGAACTCGTGCAAGGAAAGCGCCCTACAGGTAGACCACAGCTGCGATACAAGGACATCTGCAAGAGGGATCTGAAGGCCTTAGCGATGGACCTCAACAAGTGGGAAACCCTGGCCTCTGAGCGGCCCGCTTGGAGGCAGGCTGTGCAGCATGGCCTTTCCCAGTTTGAAGAGACACTTTGCCAACAGTCTGAGGCAAAGAGGCAAAGAAGGAAGGCCCATAGCCAGGGAGACAGACCAGGGACAGACTGCACTTGTTCCCGGTGTGGAAGGGATTGTCACTCCCGGATTGGCCTTTTCAGCCACACTAGACGCTGTGCCAGAACCACCTTTCAGAGCGCGATACCATAGTCTTTCGAGACTGAAGGTTGCCAATACAAAAGGCACTCTCAGATAGGCAATCGAAAATAAATGTGGAGGGGCCAGGAGTAAACCACACTCCTCTGTCTACATATACTTACAGCACAATCACATCTTGCGCTGGAACAGGCAGGCCACAAGGCCTGCGCCGTATCCATTGCAAGATTGGGCCCAGAAGTGGCTCAGCCAGAGGCAAGGGGAAGCTCTTCCCCTTACCCCTGGGTAAGCTATCACGGCCCCAATGGATCTCCTCATCACTTGCACCACCTCAGGAGGTGGCACAAGTCTGCAGAGAATGGAGCGGTTTCAAGCCGCGCCATGCTGCTCAGGGAATGGGGTTGGGATCCGGCATAACAGCCAGGTCCCAGCCCCACCTCCTGCTCCCTGGCCACCTGTCCGCCCGCCCGCCCACCCCCGGAACTTCCCTCCCTCCACCTTCCCCTTGCCCCGGAATGCCTCAGTGGGCTGGCACACATCCCTGCACCGGCCCAGCCAACTCCTGAGGAGGCACAAACATGCTTTACAGCACATTTGCGACCCCCCTGGGCTGGCGCAGTCCCTTGCGCAGGCCTAGGGCACTGTTAGGACGTTTGAACAATGTCCTATAAATCACTGACAGCTCAATGTGTTGCTTGTTGTCTTGTCTGCTCCCTGGGGCATTTGGTGGGCCACTGTGAGATACAGGAAGCTGGACTAGATGGGTCTTTGGCCTAATCCAGCAGGGTTCTTCTTATGTTATGTTCTTATGTTCTTATACTTCCAGTAAGACACAAGACAAGGTGTTTGGAGTTTGGGCCACAACTTTATTGAAATATGAATTTACCGCAAAGGTGAATAACTCACCTTCCATTTAGTGTGGAAAACAGAAAAGAAACTCCAGGAAGTTCTCTGTTGGTTGGCTATGAATGGCCACAGTCACAATGACTGTGGCCTCACTGCCAGATGAGCTCCTCCAGGTTCAAAAGCCATTGGGAGCATTATCCAGGTGTGGCATTGTCTATGGCATCTGCACACACTCATTGCCCATGGCAGTCAGGATTTGTTTGGCAGTAAGAAACGAAATAAAGTTTATGTTTATAAAACAGACATTTGTATTGCATTGAGTAACAATGAAAAGATGCCCCCCCCCCCAAAAAAAATAAAAAAATAAAAAGGCTGTGAAGATATTTCGTAATTCTGTGATTCTGGTATGAGGTGATATTTTGAGCACCTCAGAAACTAAAGCCAGAAAGGCTCTATTAGCAATTAGACCACCTACAGTGTGTGCTTTAAGACTGTTGTATTTCAAGGTGGTCATTTTTGGAATGTCTTCCTGTTACTCTAAACTCCTGTTACTCTGTCTGTTAGGCAAAAATGAATTTCCTGACAGACTTTATTGTACCTGAAAATCCCCAAGTAGCACCCAAGCACCTTCATTCTGTGTAGCCCTTCCCCATTTTCTCTCATGCATTGTGTCCGTTAGTAAAAATGAAACATTCATGTTTGAGTTTAACCATGTATACTATTTTGTCTGCTTGTATACAGGGTACTGGTGGCTCCCCAAGGAGCTGCAGAAACCAGTGAAGGGAGCCACAGAATCCTCACTGAAAAATTCATGGCCCTATACAATGTACAGCAGTGTTTCTCAAACTGTGGGTCAGGACCCACTAGGTGAGTTGAGAGCTAATTTCAGGTGGGTCCCCATTCATTTCAATATTTTATTTTAATCTAGTAGATTTGATGCTACCATGGTATGTGACTGTATTTTGGTAAATGTTACAGATCTGTATTTTTAACAAGCTACTATATATATTATTTTAACAATGATAGTAAATGGAACTTACTCTTGGTAAGTATGGGTAGGATTGCAGCCTAGGATTCTTAAAAATTGTCCTGTGTGATGATGTCATGTCCTGTCATGACATCATTTCTGGTGGGTCCTGACAGATTCTCATTCTAAAAAGTGGGCCCCGGTGCTAAATGTGTGAGAACCACTGATGTACAGGTTTATAGCGCTTATGGGGAGCCACAGACAATGGAGCTGCCTGTCGAAAAAATCTGGGAACCACTGCATTATACCATGTCATTCAAAGAGTAAACATACAGTAAAAAGACAACTTGCAGTAAAAAAAAACAAAAACACACACCAAATTATGTGAGACATGGCAATATTCATTCAGTACTTGTACAGTCATGCCTCATTTGTGCCGATCTCACATATGATTTGGTCCTTCATTTGGCCAAATGAATAATTTGTTACCTAGCAAGCGGACCACAGCAGTCCAGCTGTGTATTATGGCCCTCCAGGACTTCCAGGCACTGGTTGATGACCCAAGACCATCAAGGGGCCCACAGCCAAGGGTGGCCCAGTAACTGATTGTAGTGAAAAAACATTCCAGTCTGCCCTCTTTGGTGATCTGAGAGGGTGTTCCTGAAAGTGCCACTTCTGTCCCAAGTTAGAGGGATGACGGCACAAGGGCAAGCCTTCTCTGGAGTAGCACCACAACTATCCGGACCCACTCTTACTGTTCCACCTCGCTGCTCATACGAAGCCCACTCAAGTGCTGCAACAATACGCTCTAGGCAGTCATGTCTGTAGCCCACTGCCCCGCAGGCTTTGCGCCTGCATTTCCAGGCAGACACAACTACTTAGAGTGTTGCATTGCAGCGCTCAGGTGGGCTTCATGTGAGCAGCAAGGCAGAACGGTATGTGCTGCTCACACAGGAAGGAGAGGGATTCAGAGCTGTGTGGATCTGGCCCGTGGGCTGTGCTTTGGCAAGCGCTGTGCTAAGAGGTCACTTAACCTTTAAGTCAACTGCACTTGTGATTCCCTCAAAAGTTACTTTGGAGAGTGCAGGACCTTCAGCAATGATGTAGGTTGCAGTGCAGGAGAGCTGTAGAAGGAGGGATAAAACCTGGAAACTGCCCTACTCAGCTAGTGGCTTCTGGGTATTCGGCACACCCACCCCACATTCCCTGTCATTGGCAAGGGTCCCGCAACTCTCAAGAATGCCCTTTCATATACTGAGAGGAGTGAAAGAGGGGAGGAGGCAGGGAAAATGATGTGTGCTAATACATTTGTGCAAGTGCAACTCTGGAAGCCACCCTCTCTTTTTGTTGTCTGAAACCAACAGCAAAGCCAGAAAGTTGATTGCGCCGTTACACCATCGCTATATGTCTGCATTCGACTTGGATGCCTGCTGTAGACCAGGAATAATGTACAGATGAAGGCAATAAAATAGTCTTATTGATTCACTGAATAGTCCATGACTCAGTTGGACTTAACTGAGTTGGACTTAACTTAGAAGTGGAATTAACTTTAAGCATGTGCTTAAGTCCACTGGAGATTCCAAATGTCTTTTTCATGTGTACAATCAGTTTACTAAAAGAGATATTCAGGTTATGATCTTGATTTACGACCATTGCAGCACCTGCAGGGCCCGCACTGTATTTCATTGAGAGACACATTTGTGGCAGCCCTCAATTTTGCGGCATAACCCCTGATACACAGAATCCCTTGTCTGTTGTCCTGCCGTTTTCATCGCACCCCCGCTAGCAATTGCAGGTTCTTCCTTGAAAAACCCATGTGACAGTCAGCACTCCAGTCACTGTTTAACTTTGCCACAGCCAACTGAGAAAGAACTCGGAATTCATTTCCTGAATCCCAGAAATTTGACATAATGAGCATATATACAGTAGCATATTGAGCCCTCTCAGCAGGCTTGCTTTTAAAGCAATATTAATGTAGTACATTTGTGAGATGAAGTAACCTTCTATTTGCAAATCATCTCAGCTAAATAACCGGTCTAAGGTTAGACTCTGAAAAGCCTGCAGAAAATACTCTGATTGCACACTCCAGGTTTCGACACCTCGCTTAGCCCTTTTCTTTCATTTTGATCTATATATATATATATATAATGAAACAGTTGACATTCCAAGTTTTACATATTTTACATCTAGCTTTCACTAGCTGGGGAGCTCATTAGCAGCTATTTCTTGTGGTGAATAAATGCCACCTGAGAGCAGCGTTACTCCCTAATTCTGAAGTTTGGATTCTTCTAAGAGGTCACTTAACCTCTAAGTCTACTGCAACAGAAGAACGGTAAGCAGTTTTTTTCAATGACAAACTTTCCAGGTTGTACCACGGCGTCTGGAATCCGCAGGTTATGCAGAGGGATCCAAGAGTTCAGCACAGTTGCTGCAGAAATCTCTCCCATGCAGTGCGCATTCCATGTGGCTGAATGGCAGGCTCTTTGAAAATGCCAGATTTAAATTTGTTCGTAGCATGATGCTATCTTCGAGAGGAAGTACTGCATAGTGGCTTTTGGACCGCAGCAGTTCAAATAATCTTCTCAGTGTCTGGAATTAAGAACACTATCCTCTAGGATGAAGAAAGTAAAAAGTAAAAAACAAGGGGGGATCTACAAAAGAATTTTTTTTTTTTAAATAAAAAGACTCAGATGCATGGGGCACTGGACTGTCACACACCTGGGGAAATAAAGCCTTCTGGCAGAGAGACAACCCAAGAGCATCAAATACAACACGCTCTAGAAGTCTGCATGGTGAGTGATCATTTGCTGGGAAGAAAGCTAGCAGTGTTTATGACCGACTCGCAAGATCAAATTTGCTATGTAGGAATCCCAGGTGTAGGAATCCCAGACTTTCAACCATGCAGTTTTTCTATTGTTCTTTGTCCTGAGTACCACTTAAAAAAAAAAATCTGGTTAATGAAGAGTATTTCAGATTCATTCCTGAATTTGAGTATGTTCAGTGTACTGCAGTTTTTAGTTCTCTTTTTTCCCCTTATCTGTTACCAGTGAACATGTCTGTATACAAAACCTGTATAGATTTGATTGCAACATGATTGGCTCAAGAGGTGTGTGTGTGTGTGTGTGTGTGTGTGTGTGTGTGTGTGTGTGTGTGTGTGTGTTTTGTTTACTGAGATTCATATGTGCTCCTGAGCATTGATCAAACTCCACAATTGTACTTACACAATTGCATTAAGGTTGATTTCTTGAAGAGTTTTATCAATGTGCCTAAACATTGGTGTACAAAAGACACAAATAAGCTGAAAATGGAAGCAAATTGTGTGTTTAAAGTACTTCTGTGGTGGCCTCATGGCACCTCTTGTACCTTGTCCTGGGGTGAAGGTCAACATAGAAAGGGTCCCTCAAGAGATCTCCTTGCTGCAAGTTTGGATAGAAAGATGCTGAGCAGGAATGATGCTTGCAATGATTTCTTGGCAGTCTGGGGCTGGGCCTGGTTTACTCTGCTCAACCAGGGCCCTGCAGTGTTGGAATCACTGCAAGTTATGCAGTGGAGGAATCAGGAATCATTATGCAATTATGGAGGAATCAGCACCTTGAGAATCACCCCCCCCCCCCACACACACACACACATAGTAAGGACATGGGTGGACATGGGTCCTATGGAAGAACCCCGGTTTCCCCACAATTTTGTTCTAATAAGAAAATGTGAACATAAGTGATTTGTCGTATGTATCAGTTCCGCTTTGGATACCAGACCACCTCATTTAGAACTCCAAATTCAAGGAAAAATGTGAATCAAGAGAATTTTTGGAACAATCCACACCCATATAAGTGACCATATATTAATTATTATTATTATTAACAGTATTTATATACCGCTTTTCAACAAAAGTTCACAAAGTGGTTTATAGAGAAAAATCAAATAACTAATGGCTTCCTGTCCCAAAAGGGCTCACAATCTAAAAGATGCAAAAAACCAGCAGTCACTAGAAAAGACACTGCTGGGGTTAGGAGGGCCAGTTACTCTCCTCCTGCTAAATAAAAGAGGAGCACCCACTTGAAAAAGTGCCTCTTATCCAATTAGCAAGGGTTATAGATTAAGGAAGTAATGTCATTCTGTTTACCCTGGGCCAGATCATGTAATAATAATGTTATTTAAAAATAATAGATTATTGAGGGAATCAAGAAGAAGGAAGTTAAAGGGGTGTCCTTTCTGTATGCTTGATACAGTGAATTTGGGACAGGAAAAGGACATAGGAAAACCTGAAGAAAAGATAGCTTCATTGGAAAACATCTTGGATGGTGTGCAAACAACCACCATCATTTACAATCATTTATTGCTATATCATCATGAACAATCATCATCATCAACAATCATTTATTGCTATAAAATAGCATTTTTTTTCTGCCAATATCAACTAAAAAGCTCTTCTAAGCACAGAACCAGAATTATTGTTGTGGTGGAGAATACTATCATTGATGATAAAAGTATATTATCCTACAAAATGTCACATCTAAATGCTCTCATAGGGAAGGCAAAAATTCTACTCTTTCACAAATAATTTCTTCTTCAAATACATGCAAACAAATTGTTCTCAGCTACCAAAAGTCTTTATATCAGGGTCATTATAACCTAAGAAAATGACACTGACTCACACTAGAAAATACATAACGTTCTTGGAAAATGGTGTTGCCAGCCATTTGAAATATCAAAGAATTGTTATTTTAAACTTTAAGTTTTGTGTTGACTTATTAAAAGATAAGTCATAGCATGGCAAGGTAAACAGTTTTTTTTAAAGCAGCCTAGGTTGAAACATGGAAACTATCAGCATCCCTAGTTATGGTGTATGAACTGTTGGAAAGTAGATACAACACCACTTACAGGACACTGTATTGTCAAGAAGGAAGATGACTTAGAGATCAACAGACATGTGGGTGTGGGTGAACCCCTTGATATATGTCTGGACTTTCAGAAACCATTTGAAACAGTCCCTGAAAGCTTCCTGAGAAAACTCCACAGTCAGGGAATAAAAGGTTAGGTTGTCTTATGGATTAGGAATTGGTTGAAGACCAGGAAACAGAGAGTGGGTATAAATGGGAAATTTTAACAGTGGAGAGAGGTGAAAAGTGGTGGACCCCAAGGATATATCTTGGGAACAGTGTCTTTGTTCATAAATGACCTAGAGGTGGGGATAAGCAGCAAGGTGGCAAAATTTGCAGATGGTACTAAACTTTTCTAGGTGGTAAAGTCTAGAATGGCTCAGGAAGATCTCCAGAAGGTTCCCTCTGAACTGAAGCTGTAGGCAGCAAAATGGCAGATGAGATTCAATAAAAGTAAATGTAAAGTCATGCACATGGGGACAAGAAACCAACATTTCACATATATGCTGCTGAGTTCAGAGCTGTCTGTGGTGAAACAGGATCTTGGGGGCGGGGTAGACAGCTTGATAAACGCTCAGCACCTCTGGACATGACTGGAAGGTACTTCTGGTCACATCCAGAAGTACTCAGATGGCCACAATCCGCAGATTCAATTATCCGTGGGTTTCAGCACTCTGCAGAAAGGAAACCCCCACGGACACCAATGGCTAACTGTAGACTGATAGCTTGCTGAAACTAAGCTGGTCAGTGCCTAGCTGGATAATTGTTATCTACCTTGGGTGCAAAGTGGGGAAAGATGGAACAAATATCTATTAAATAAATAAAAATAAACAGCCACGTACGAGTTTCATGCATGCCACTTTTAGTGCCAAGATAAAAGAAAGATTCCATGTAATTGGAATCAATAAGCATCAATGTTTGATGGAATACCTAAACCCTGAATCTACTGTGCTCACCCCAACTAATAACTGAAATCTCTCTATTCAGTCATTCTCTGTCTGCATGCTGGCTATCAGTTAATGTGAGCAGCATCTAAAACAGAAGATTCCAACCCGAGGTCAAATATGGTGATTAAAGTGCAGGATTTAAATAAAGAGACTGATCATGGAAAAATTATCTCACTAGGAAAGGTTTGTGTCCAATCAATGTCCAGTTGAGTTGTTCTTGACTAACTCTAAGATCCTACAATATACTGATCCTCTGATTTACTTTGATGCCTTAGGACCAAATCCTATTCAACTTTCCAGCCCTGGTGTAGCATGCCAATGGGGTGTGCACTGCATCCTGTGGTGGAAGGGTAGTTTTGGAGGCCCCCGTAGGGTAAGGGAACATTTGTTCCCTTGCTAAGGGGTTGCACTGCAGCTGCACTGGGGCTGGAAAGATGGATAAGATTGGGCCCTCTAACACCTCTAATAATACAGTATGTCAGGAAAAAAGCCTCTGGTTGACCTCTGATCGACAGTACAATATTATCATTGTTCAGATGGCATCATCAATGTACACAGCATAAGAAGCCCAGATTCCTGCTCCAAGGATGTTCCCGTTTAGAACAGCAGCAGCACAGGGAGGTAACAGAGGGAGGGAAAAGAAAAGAAGGTGGGATAAACAGGGGGAAAGTAGACATTCATTATAGTCGCATGTACTTGAGCATGAAATGGCAACATCTTTCCTTCTTGGAATCAGTGGCTGACTCATCAAAGCTTTTCTACACCTCTTCCCACTTCCACTATTACAGGGTAATGCCATAGCAACTATTGACTGTCCAAATGATCGCTAGGTACATCTGTGTTCTTAGCATGGCTCTAGTGAGAATTAAGTTACTAAAAAACAAAACAAGAACATAATACACCTTCCCTTGGTTAAGTTGTATTCTGAATCCTGCAGGCAATCATAAGATCAAAGCAATGATTTGCTATTATTGCTAACAGTGTCACAGGAGAAAGAAAAGAATGTGCCAACTCAGCATACTGGGCAATAAAACTGCATCAAGGTTGCAGAGTACATTTGGCCCTTGTCAAAGGGCTGCCAATGGTAACAATTTAGAATTGGTAATGATGGTCCCAGCAGATCTGAATCAACCCAGTTGTTTTTCTTCTGCATTAGAGATTCCACATGGAGAAGCAATACATAAAAATAAAATTTCATGCTTACTTAAGGGTTATTTTCACAGATGATGCTTCATCTATGATTAGGAAGACATTTCCCTTTCTGAGCTTGTAGATTATACTAAGCAAATAGCACAAGATATGCCACTTACTCCTATGATTCCATTAAAAACAGTGGAAACCCAGGGATGGCTGAAGTCTGTGTCCGCAGCTAAATATATTAATATATAACCATGTATCATAGGACCATGCTGAGCTGAATAGATGATAGCAGGGTTACCATCTGCTAGGATTCCATTTGGCAGAACACAATTTTAAAATGCTTCCCCCCTGCTAGAATTCTACCCCCCTGTAAGAACAAGTCTAGAATTTACATATACTTCATCTTTGTATAAAAGCCAGAACTTAAAGCCAGAACTTAAACCCCCCTGCTAGAATTCTACCCCCTGTAAGAACAAATCTAGAATTTACATATACTTCATCTTCGTATAAAAGCCAGAACTTAAAGCCAGAACTTAAACCCCCCTGCTAGAATTTTACCCCCCTGTAAGAACAAGTCTAGAATTTACATATACTTCATCTTCGTATAAAAGCCAGAACTTAAAGCCAGAACTTAAACCCCCCTGCTAGAATTTTACCCCCCTGTAAGAACAAGTCTAGAATTTACATATACTTCATCTTCGTATAAAAGCCAGAACTTAAAGCCAGAACTTAAACCCCCCTGCTAGAATTTTACCCCCCTGTAAGAACAAGTCTAGAATTTACATATACTTCATCTTTGTATAAAAGCCAGAACTTAAAGCCAGAACTTAAACCCCCCTGCTAGAATTCTACCCCCCTGTAAGAACAAGTCTAGAATTTACATATACTTTGTCTTCGTACAAAAGCCAGAACTTAAACTTGTCATTTCAGACAAATGGAACAATTGTAGTCTAGCTTCCCATACCAAGTGTCAGAGCAGGACCAGGGAAATACAAGTTCAATTCCTTCCTCATTCATGGAGCTCTGTGGGGCCAACCATTCTCTCACCCTTCAGTGCCCTTCAACATGGAGGTGGGGTGGATAAATGGGCTGGAGAGGAACTGTGTAAACAACTCAAGGCTCCTTGGAAAAAAGGAGGGTTAACCCATTTTTGCCCAGCCCACACTTATACCACATTTGGTCCCTGTTGCATATATGCAACGTTGGGCAGAAATGGCTGAAAATGGGTTCAGTGAGCCACTTCAGGGCAATGGCATTTTTGTATTCTTCATGTAATCAGAAACCCAGTCCTCCACAGGAGAATTGCTGAATGCTGAAGGGTGCAATTCTAACTTGCACTGGAACAGGCAGGCACTATATTCAGCACAACTCAGAATATGAGTATTTCCCCTTATCTCATGTCACATGCCAGCCAGCTATACGGGGCTACTCGGTTCTGCACAAGCGATTTTGTGGGCCAAATCTGAGCGGCCTGTGTAACACTAATAACCCAGCCCTCTCCTAGTCCCAATCCACCTCCTGGGTTGCCCTCCCTGCCCCCAAACACCCCCCATCTCCATTATACTCTCCCACCACCCTCTCCCACCCCCTGCAGTGTCCTGCCCAGCACAAACTTACCCTGTCTGGACACAGGTCAAGCCAAGCTAGGCCAGTGCACATCCTCAGTCTGGCCTAGCCTCCTCCCCAGTGCATTACAGCACAGCACTTGCGCTGGCTTAGGGGAGTGTTTGAATTGCCTTTCCTGTTAGTAGTAGTACTAGTAGTTGCAATTAATTTCAGGTGTGCTCTTGCAAAAGTAAAGAACTTTTAAATTCCACTAAGTTTAGTTAGTCATGACTAGGAGCCCGATCCTGTCCCCTGCCATGCTACAGCTGTGCCAATGGAACATGCACTGTATGCTGTCAGGGGGGATGGGACGGGAAAGGACCAGAAGGCCAGTGAGGGGCACATAAAAAAACTTTGCACCTTGGGTTTCCTCAGCCCCATGCCATTTTGCTGGCATAAGTCTAAGGAGAGGAAAGGGATGGCTAGGGTTGAGAAATCAGGGATGGGATCCCAGCACAAATTACTGCCACCAGAATCCATCCTCTCCCTCCCTCAAATCACCTCCTGCCCCAAACCTCCCCTGAACCTGCATTCCACTCCCAGAACCCTGCCCCTCCACTGACTTACCTAGGTTGGCACAAGCCAGGCTACACTACAGGATCTGCACTGAAAACTGGAAGTGGGTTGCAATAACTTCAGGGAGCCATTCTGATGTGCAGGAAGGCCCACAGAGGGGGCCATGCCCCCTGCACCCTCTGGAGGGCTGGCATGACCCCTGGTGAGAAATCCCCCCCTTTTCATGGTGGCAGCGCAATCCCAGAAGTGCCATTTCTGCCATTGTTGATGTTGCCACTCTCCTTAAGGGGGTAAGAACCTTTCCCCCAGCTGCGGTGTTGTGATGCCCCAGTTTGGGAACTGCTGAACTAAACTAACAGCACAACCCTTTGCATGTCTATTTAGACGTAAGAACCACTGAATTCAATAGAGCTTACTCCCATCTGGATGTATATATATTGGCTGCAATCTGTTCATGTTTATCAGGATGTCCCATATAACCCACTGTTTTCCAGAAGGGATCCTTAAGCAATTGCTTAACTCTCCTAAAGAAAACAATGACTGAAAAGTGTGTAGGCTGGCTAGAGATCATTGATAATATTCACTGAGGAACGCATTGAATTGACTTGTTGAAAATGTTATATTAAGAATATAACGAACATATTTTTGTTTATATATTTAAAAGGAAACGGTGATCAGACCACCGTCGTAAAATAACGAGACAGTGTTGCTGATGAGGTATCAAAACAAAACAGACTTGGAATATTTATATTGCTGCGAGGCATTACTTGGCACTGTGTATATTTTGCTCTGTTCTCTTTCTGAAACGGATTAATTACTGTCAGAGCACTGCCGCTGTTTACTGAGAACTACTAAGGAAAACCTGGTCGTTTTAAGACACTGTAGGTGACAACTGCCTGCTGGGAAATAGCTATGTCCAAAGGAAGACTGTCTGAGACTGCGAGCACAACAACCAAGATACAATCTTTTTTTATGTGTTCATTCATTTTATTTTTCCAGATCTTGGGGAGGTCTGGTGATATGGATTTATAGAATCCCATCCCCAAGACTTGACTTATACAAACTGAATTGCTTTCCTTGACAATTCTAAGATGGTTATCTGTGGAAGGAATTTTTTTTTTTTTCAAAATTTCAAGTATTATGTGATAACACCCCCCACCCCCAATATAAAGCACACATCAAATATTTTGGAACAAAACCAATGTCATTGGGGCAAAAGTATAAAAAATGCAATCTGTCTGAACTGATCTGTCACTTTACCCTCTCACTTCAATCTCCTTAAGCCCACCCCCCTCAACCACAAGCATGTTCCCCCCCCCCACAAGTGTGCTGGCATCAAATCACGCAACAGGGGTGTTGTCTGAACCACTTCCCAGGGCAATTTGGTGCCCCTTGTGCCAATGTTCCTCCAACACAGAATTAGGTCAGGCAAGTTGGAGGATCCTTCTCCAATACCTTCTTTGCATTTGAATGACTGACTTTCAAAAAGATCCTGGCTCTCAGGTGAATTCGGTCCCAGAATGCAATCCAGACCTTCAGATTGGCCAGCACAAGACCCCTGTGCTGACCTACAAGTGTCAAGAAAAAGAATGTCCCATACAAGAATGTGCCATAAAGCATGTTCGTGATGACTTGTGAGCTGGCCTCCCAGTACCAAATCCATCAGTGGAGGGGATAAGTAAGCACCAGCCAAGGGAGGCCAGTGTGGGAGGCAGGTGGGAAGGTGGTGGGAGGGCAGGATGGGGGCGTTTCTGGGCGGGGGAGGGCAGGTCGTGGTTTCAAACCAGGCCTGGGAGGGGGTGGGACTGACCTTGGTACTTTAGGCCACATTCTAACTCCCTTCCCAGCCACCCTGGCGTTACGCTGGGCTGCTTGATTTGCACCAGCAGTTTTGCTTGCACAGATCTGAGTAGCCCCATGGGATGGCTGGCATGTGACACAGAATAAGGGGATAAATATCCCCTTGCTCCATTGCACTCTAGCCACTTCCTAACCTGTGCTAGATATGGTGCCGGCCACTTGGCCTCCCTGTTCCCGCCCGGGTTAGGATTGGGCTGTCAGTCCAGAATGTCCAGGGAGTACTGTTAGCTATCCTCAGTTCTGTTATTGGAGCTCTGAAGTCCTTTTTGACTTCTTCCTGTGCTGTGGAAACTAGCTGTGTTGCTGTTGGCAATGGGATTTCCTGGGAAGCCTGACCTGTGGAGGAAGCATTACCAATGCACATCACATCTCCATTCTGTTGAGGAGGTGTGCTAGGTTTGCCATCTGCACATTCTGTCTTCGGCAGTCTATTTCAAGCTCTGCTGCATTTACAAAGATGCCTGGAAACCAAGCAGTGTGAGTACCTTGTACTACCTCACAGTCAAATTCTCTGTATCAGCCAGTAGCAATCTTGGCTCGTGGAGACATGTGGCAGCGTATTCAAATCCATGTACCATGAGGAATGCTAGTTATCGCTGCTCAGTCATTCTCCGACTGGCGCAGCCAAGCAACACACATCTGGTTCGGTGCAGATGTGCGGCCCAGTGCTGGCATTTTGATAGACTATAAGATTATTATCTGCAAATGTCAAGAGAGGGGATTTATATTGTGATATTTTGTATTGTTGTATTAATCTCAGCCTTGGTAATGAAGTCAGGATGTGCACTTTGCTGTTCTCCTGTGACCTTTCGCCTTCCAAAAATGAAGCACCAGAGCTAATGCTGGGAAATATTATCAGCTTTTAGCAGATGTGGAAGGGTTTTAAGGTGTGTTATCCCCCCCCCCCTTCATTCACATTTGGGTTATTTTTTTTTCCTTGCCCATTGCCATTTGGTTCCTCTTTTCAGGTGCCTGGGGTTAAATAAACACAGGAGACTTTGTACTGACCACAGTGACTGAATCAGACATTGGAGCTTTTAGGAGGTTGAAGGAATGTCTGCCATCAGTGTAGTCTCTGTATGCCACAAAAGTTTACAGTAACTGTTTGCTTTGAGGAGTGAGTGCTTGTCCGTTTGCACAGGATCACTCTGACCTGACATGGTAAAAGTCTAAGTGCCCATATTGGGAGGAGTGTAATTGCTCTGATGTAGACATAGCCCACAATTGCCCCTCATTGTTGTGACAGCTATGTTTAAAAGGGACTTCCATTTTGCACTGTTGTCTCTTATTCCCTATCTGACTGCTTTCTTTTATATATATATAGTTTGCCCTGCTGCAGATTTTCTTGGTTACATTAATAAAGTTGCCCAGTTAATTCCAATGGCATGGCCTCTGTCATTATTTTGAGGGGTGCTGGGGTAATAAGACTTGAGAAACCCAAGGTGATAGATAAGGGCAGCAGTGCTGGATGCTTCATGGGATGTTTTATAGTTTCAGGCTGTTTCATAGGTTTTTATCCCCCCCCCCTTTTCAGAGCTCCTGTCAACTCTTTGAGATATTTGCTTTTGAGTGGCGCAAAGCAAGCCCCCTCTAAGCTTGCAAAAACACCTTGTTGTCTGCCCCTCAGGCACATCTGGCAGAGAGAATGTTGCGGATGACATGAGCCTTCAGGTCTGATCCCAGGGCTCCCAGGATGAAACAGTTAGGCAAAAGCTGATGTGCAAGAGCAGGACTCAGCTTGAAGCAGAAGGAGAAAGTGTCTTTTGCTCTGTGAAACGTTCCGAGAAAGTGAGACAGGGACAGAGAGGGGGTGGGGAGGAAAAGTCGGACTGTACGGTGCAAGCCCACTTTCACACTTCGTCTTTCCACTTGACAGAGGCTGTCAATGTAAAGAAAAGCAAAATGGATCCAGGTAGAGGACACTAGAAAGATAATCAAGAATTTATTAAAACCAGCTAGCAAGAAACATATGTACTGTCATAGATGTTTATCCAGCAGTTGGCAGTGTGGGAGAAGGTGGCAATAGGCTGAAGCAGAGGTGGGGAGGGGGCATTTTTGGTCGGGGTAGGGCAGGGCAGGAAGTGGATCTGGCCTGGGAAGGGATTGACTGCAGCAATGCAGGCTGAATCCTAATCCTCATTCCCAGGCCCTGCAGCCTTGTATGGGCTGCTTGGATTTGCACCAGATAATTTGCTGACGCAGATCTGAGTAGCCCCATAGACATGGTTGGCATGCAACACAAGTAAGGGGAAAAAAATTGCCTGACCCCGAGTTGACCTCCATCATGTACCTAACTTGCACTGGATACAGAGCAGGCCACTAGGCCTGCCTGTTCCAGGCCAAGTTAGAATTGGGCTGTTATACTAGTTGCCAGGCTGACACTCCTCTTGCTGCTGCTTAGTCATATCCAAGTAATAGGCTTGCCCCAACTGTAAGGCTACTTTGACTTGTGGCTTAATGGTCTGCTCCCTAAAGGTGCTGCCAATGATCTCTAGGTTGAGGCTGGGAAATGAATTTTGGGGGTTCTAAATTCACACAAATGTAAAAGAGAGAGAAACTCCCAAAGCTCGACTTCCAAACCAGAGGAGAAAGAATGGTGAAGGGATTTGTGGGACTTTGAGGCTTTGCAAGGGATACTTCCATGAGCCTCTTTTACTCTTTGGGTAGAACAAGGTTCTTTAATCAACCCCTTATTATAAAGATAAGATATTTGAAACCCCAACTGGGGGCTGGGGGATAAGAATAGGCCCTCAGTTTGGCTGTACTTGTCGTAAGAGGTGACTAAACAGCCACTGGGTAGATGGGACTTGTTGACCTGGGAAGGCAGCTCATCTGAGAGAAGGAAAACTCTGATCCCAATCCTCCACTGCCTTGTGGCTACATCCAGTTATGGAAAAGGCTTCAGGAGTCATCCTCGAGGCAAAATCCGGAGCCGGAGTCCCTGAGGCAGTTCATGGCTGAACACAGTCACGTTCTGGCAACTCCTGCAACGCTGCTGGAACCAACCGTATTGGCTTCTGCCTTACCATTGGATCATTTCAGCGACATGGAGAGGGGGGATTTGCCGCATGGGAAACAGTCTATCCTCCATATCTACTGTACCCAGGCTTTGCACACTGGAGAGGACACTCTGTTCCAGAACCACCATTCAGAGCGCGATACCATAGTCTTCCGAGACTAAAGGATGCCAACAACATTATAAAGATGTTGCAGTGACCAGTGAGCCCTGAAAAAAAATTTTTTGTTGAATTAAATTAAGATCCTTATATATTATGGGCATATTATAGGTATGTTAAGAACACTTCCCGTTGGTTATACAAAATAGAAAGGCCCAGGTCTGCATTCCTTTTGCTCTAAATATTTGAAGGCCCAATTCCTATCCAACTTCCTAGAGCTGATGCAGCACAGCTAATGGATTGTGCGCTGTATCCTGTGGTAGGAGGGCAGTCACAGAGGCCTCCTCAGGTATTGTAACCCTCTTCCCAGGTCTGAAATGCCTAGGCAGGGATTCTCAAACTTGTGCCTGCAATTTTGCTGGCATAGATCCAAATAGTCCCATTGGGCTGGCTGGGGCTCTTATCCCAAGCAGACCTCCAATCTGCTCAGAACCAGCACTGGATACAATATGATGCATGCAGCCCTGCTACACCAGCGCTGGATAGGATTGGGCTGTCAGCTTGGTCCAAGCCAGTAATAAAGACCACAGAGTTGAAACACGCCTGACCCAGATTTCTATTTTTACTGTCCTTTGTCATTAAATCTGTGGACAGCCTGCTTTGGCAGGGGCTTGGGCTTGATGATCTCGTATATTTCTTCCATCTCTATGATTTGTACTCCAGACAGAATTGGCCATGTGGATAATATACAAGCTGTCTCTCAGTGACGTTGATATTTTTATAGATCAATGTACGGCAGTAGCCTTTAGATTGTACAAAGTGCATCTTGTCTGTGTCAGTAAAGCTTTCTATTGTTTTAATAAGTTCTTGATTATCTTTGTTGTATCTTCTCCCTGTATCTTATTTGTTTCTCTGTATACTTGGTTATCCAGGAAATATTTTCCCTTTGTTGTAAACCCCTGTAAATACGTCAGATAAACTCTGTCATTCACACACATAAAAACTTATCAAAAAGGTCAAGTCAGTGCATTGAAGCCCTTTTATATTGCTTTTATAACTCTTTCTGGAGCTTCCAGTACAATTCCATAACAAAGAAAAACCCCTCCCTTTCTTGCTTTCTCTCTCTGTAGGAAAAGATATTGCATGTCAAAAAATGACTGTTCATACATGAAAAAGGAGAGAAAATTGAATCAATTTGATTAGAAATGGGATAATATCCTAAGGGCGCAATCCTAACCCCTTATGTCAGTGCTTTCCAGCACTGGCATAGCGGTGCCAATGAGACATGTGCTGTATCCTGCAGTTGGGTGTTACTCACGGAGGCCTCCTCAAAGTGAGGGAATGTTTGTTCCCTTACCTCAGAGCTGCATTGCCCTTATGGAAAGCACTGACATAAGGGATTAGGATTGCATCCTAAACTGTACAAACTCTTTGCCATTGGCTGAACATCTCCATTTGAGGGAGTGTGGCAAATGGCATCTGGCCATTTGCCAGCTAGGAAGAAGAGGAAAATGACTGGCAGCACTACAGAGAATTTTAAGGAACTAATCCAATGCGCCAGTCAGATAATACTATTAGGACCATGTTCTGCCAGATTCCCAGTCCAAGCTCCGCCTGGAGAATTTAACCTACAGAGGTCCTCCTTCCTGCCAGCAGCCTCCCACCACTACAGCAGCCCCTTGGTCCTCAGCAGGTCTTGAGCACAGCAGCCAAACATCAGTCTTAGTGTCTCCAGTAGTTTCTGCTCCAGCAGCTTCCAAAGTTCATTCACACATCAATCAGTCCATCAGCAGTTCCAGCAGTCCATTAGCCATCAATTCCTCAGTCCATCCAGTTTCCCCTTCCTCAAGCTTTCCTCCTTCTGCTACCCACACCAAACTCTCCCTTCAGCAGGTGCTTTTATGCCTGAGGGCCCTATTGCCTTCAAGTGGTTGCAACTGTGCAGCACACTCTGCTGGATGCCCAGGCCTTACCCTTAAAGGGGGCACTGCTAATACCACATCTACCTCCTCGCCAGATCTTCTGCGTGAACTTGATTTCATGTCCTCCAGAACTCTTATTCAGGCTGGGTGTTAAAAAAACTCAACAAGGGGAAGAAAATAAAGAAAAAATGTTACCTTACCATCCAACCTGAACAGCGCTGGAGAGCTCACTTGCTGTTCTGTGATATTTTAGTTGGTCCTCATAAAGGTATTATCGAGGCATTTTCTTTCTAATGGACAATTTTTAACCATTAAGTACGTATATTTTCTAAAAATATATATTCTTACTTTTGAAAAATTGATGTGTCTGCTTTCACACTGTATTCACTATTTGGAACTTGAAGCTTAAGTGCTGAGTGAGGGCAAGCTACACCATTAGGAGGAGAAGAAAATGAATGCATGTCATATTGTTTTATTTTTTTCCGTCCTTTTTTTCTCCACACCTCTCTTCCATGCTCACTTCAATCTGTTGCCTTTTAGCATTTCCGTGCACGCAAGCACACCCACCACAAGCCATCCCTTCAAGGCAGCGTGCAATTCCCTTACCTATTTTGACAAGAAATGCACATTGCAGCTACATGCCACAGGCCATGGTAACACAAAGTCACAGGTCAATAAAGATCACTTACATTTCCTAGGAGTCTTTTCATGTTGTCTTCCTCCAGTGGGGATGGCTAGGGGAAAGATGGGACAAGGAAAGCAGAAGGTATCAAGGGGCCCCTTTATGAAACACTTAAAAACCATCCCCAAAATCAGAACGACTTGCCCCCCTCACCTTCTGTTACCTTGCCTGAAGGAAAGTGGCCTTTTCCCCCATCTCGATGGAACTCTCCAACCTTTGAAGAAGTTCATGGCTGACTTATCTCCCTCCCTTGCTGATTTACAAGAAAGTAAAAGAGATTAGTCAGTATTCTTTATAAAGATTGTCTCTTACAAAGAAGCCAATAAAATGATCTACATCATATCACAGTTCAACATATCTGACATCTGTTCCGTAATAAAATTCACTTCATGCATATGCTCCTTCCAATTCATACATATGCTTCCCACAGGCATCCCCAGACTGCTCTACTGAGACAGGTTTCCTGCTGCATCTAGAGTGGCATAGTATTTTGACCATCTCCTTTACGGTTCACCGGAATGCCCCAAGTATTTGCATCAACGCTGCTAACCGGACAAGAGGCACTTTTCAAGTGGGCCTCCTCTTATATTTAGTAGGGGGAGAATCACTCTCCCTTGGAGTAACGGTCCCTTTCAACCCCAGCACAGTGTCTTTCATAGTGGCTGTTTGCTGGTGTTCTTCTGCATCTTTTTAGATTGTGAGCCCTTCTGGGGACAGAGAGCCATTTAATTATTGGATTTTGTCTCTAAACCACTTTGGAAACTTTTGCTGTTGTTGAAAAGCAGTATATAATAATATGCTGTTAATAACAATAATGGTAATAATTATCCGTGCGCACACACCCCCCCCCCTCCCAGAAAAGGACGTGACATAAGGCTTTGGATGTAATGGGCCACTTGATTAAATGTTAACAATAATTGCACCAGGGTAACCAACTAAAAACCCAAAGACATGCGGGTCCTAATTTGGGGAAAACAGCACTAGCTATCTGCCTCCCCTGAGTGACCTGGATGATCAACTGGTGTACCACCTGGCTATGGGCCTTCCTTCTTTGGCTCTTTGCCTCAGTCTGTTGGCCAAGTGTTGGCCAAGTGTCTCTTCAAACTGGGAAAGGCCATGCTGCACAGCCTGCCTCCAAGCGGGCCGCTCTGAGGCTAGGGTTTCCCACCTGTTGAGGTCCACTCCTAAGACCTTCAGATCCCTCTTGCAGATGTCCTTGTTTTGCAGCTGTGGTCTTCCTGTAGGGCGCTTTCCTTGCATGAGTTCTCCATAGAGGAGATCCTTTGGGATCCAGACATCATCCATTCTCACGACCAAGCCAGTCTTCTTGGGACACACACAGTGGCTGAAAGCCAAGAATTAGAGGGGGATGCACGACCCAGTCGCCTCATTTCACTGGTAAATATATGGAGGTGGAAGTTTGGGACAATGTATTGGGGCCTGCTATTCCATCATGTATACTGTATGTTGAGAGCATTTTTCTTTGTCTACACAGATGAGCTGGTTAGAAGTTTCCAAAATCTGTCTATTGGGGAGCCTCTAGGACAACCCTGCAAAGGCCTGTGCCCTTGAATGACTTGTTGTGGCAAAAGGAGAAGTATCACCTGTAAATAAAAACGTTTTACAACAGATGCATGCTAGTCAACAACATGGCAGATCAAATTTTAAAGAATATATATTATTCACCAGGGACAGTCAGGAGCTACAGAGGGGTGAACCCCCTCTACCAAGGAGGCTAAAAAGCAAAGTACATCACTGACCAGAAAACAAGGTAGCACCTGGCTTTCAGAACAGGTTGCTTACACACTGCACAAACAGGCACGAGTCCATTTTAAAAGAAACAAGACTATTGTTTTGGGAGTGGATGCACAATGGCAGGCGGATTTAGTGGACATGCAGCAGTTTTCGAAGTACAACAACGGTCACAAGTATATCTTAACGGTGGTGGACACACTGTCTAAATATGCATGGTCAGTGCTTTCCAGCACTGGCATAGCGGTGCCAATGAGATGCGTGCTGCATCCTGCAGTTGGGCGTCACTCACAGAGGCCTCCTCAAAGAAAGGGAATGTTTGTTCCCTGACCTCAGAGCTGCATTGCCCTTATGTCAGTGCTTGAAAGCAGTGACATAAGAGGTTAGGATTGCACCCACAGTTAGGTTACCGCATGGCAAAGCATTCTAAAATATGACCTCACACCTAGTGTCTTCAATTACCACCTCACTCAGAATGTGTAGATAGGGTCAAGAAGTCCTTGAATGGATTAACCTATGATTAACCCAGAACATTCTAGAACTGTGTTTCTCAACTAGTGGTACTTGTGCCACTGGTGGTACTTGAGGTGGTGTCTGGTGGTACTCGTGGGATGCCCAGACCCCTGCCACCTGGCAGTGAGACCAGCAATGCAATGCAACAAACAGCTTGGCAGACAGAGCTCCAGCATGCACTTTTTGCACACTCAAAATAGTCCTCCTGTCCGCCCTGAGCCTCTTACCAGTGTTTGTCATGTTGCGTCTGGCTTCCCAATCTGGAAGTAACTGGTGATGACATCATTGCCAGTTACTTTCAGTGGTACTTCCAATAGGTGGACCATGCAAAGTGGTACAGTAGGGGACAAACCTTGAGTAGCACTGTTCTAGAATACTTGCCTGGATCAAGTAGTGAATTAGTCACAAATAACTGACTGGCAAATAAATGTTGCTAAGGTATTCTATGCAGATTCTGTATGAAGCACTGATCCCTCTCCTTTTCACAGTTTCCTCAGAGGCTTCTCATCTACATTGCCCCACTTTCCTACTCTTAAGTATTGACTTTGCTGTACTCCTGAATTAAGTCTGATGAGGACAGACAATTGATGGTTAAGGATCCAATTGTTTCAAATCAGAAGTGTGTTAAACTAGTAATCTCCTGACCATACCGTGTTATGAGGCAGTCCTCCTGAGAAGGGTTTATGTGCCCCGACACTTTTGGAAACTTTTCTTGACAGAACAAATGCTTTGAGGAAATACATCAAAACTCTGTTTATCTCTACAGCTGCTTGGTTAAAACCTGTCAGCGCTAATACTATCAGATCCCAGATTAGATAAGTCCTATTGAGATACAGCATGGCCATTTCCATATTCAGAACGCATATCCGCGACTATCAGAGGGAGACACTGCTTACCAGAGTGGGGAATAGACAACAAGGAGCTGCATTGTTCTTTCTGCATACAAAAGACTAGCTCAAGAACTTCTCAAAGTAGAACTCAACTCTCCAGGTATATTGAATGCAGCTGAGCATCCTTACAAGACAATAACAGCAACACAAGAGTTGTTTTTTTTTAACATGGGTGTTTCTTTTGAGAAGAATACCTGTAACTTACCTGTTATTCTGGGTAAGTATCGATGTGAACTTCTATGTGGAGTAAAAGAAGGAATACATGCTATGACAACAAAGCAGATCAACAGTCAACAGAAGAGAGTCCCCCAGTAATGAGTGCAATTTCTCTTTCTTCCCACTTTATGGTTTTGAATTTCCCAGATAAAGAGAGACTAAACTGAAACCTTAAGGAAAAAAGAATGCTATGTGTTTAGATAAAATGTGCTTATGCCTAAACAGATGACATAAGAAATGAAACTAGGGACGCAATTCAGATGTGCCCCTGGGCTGGCACAACTCCCTTGCGCCATCCCAGGAAGGTTGCAAACATGCCATAAGGCATGTTTGCGCCTTCTCAGGAGGAAGCCAGGCTGGCGCAAGGAGGTGCGCCTGCCTGTGGAGGCTGACAAAAGCCTCTGTGCTGGCTTTCCTTAGTGAGGCTTGCACAGAGGCCCGGCTTGGACAACACAAGCTTCTGGGTTTGGCAGGGAGGAAGTGGGAGGGAGGCTTTCCTGGGCGGGAGGAGGGTGGGCAGTGGGCAGCCCTGGAGGCGGGCGGGGAGCAGGAAGCGGGACTGGGATCCAGCACTTATGCTGGATCCCAACCCTTATTCCTGGGGAGTTAGGAGCGGCTTGAAGCCGCTCTACTCTCCTCGGACTTGTGCCACGGAGGTGGCGCAAGTCCAAGGAAACCCATAGGGGCAAGGGCACCTTACCCAGAGGTAAGGAAAAGTTTTCCCTTGCCTCTGGCTGGGCCACCTTGGGCCCTTATGCTGCACTGGATACAGTGCAAGCCTCTTGGCTTGCCTGTTCCAGAGCAGGGTAAGATTGCGCCCTAAATTCATTTTCTTCATGAATTAATTGTGGAACAGAGTGCTATATTTCTGACAGTGTGAATTTATTCTTCTCCTGTTTCTCAAGATCGCTCTGTATTTCTCAATGTAAATATCAAAAGCCACAGGGGGAGAAAAAAAAAAAAGTAACCACTAATTACATCTTGTCATGAATGCCACATCTTAGTATCATTAGGTTGACAGAACCAGTTTCTTTAAAATCCCTAAAAATTAAATATCTCACCTGCCTTTTTTTCTGCAAAGCTACAAAACAAATAGTAATTGGCTGTCCAAGAGGAGTTTGATTACTTGGACTCAAAGAACCAGCCCTACCAGTTCATCAATTCAAGGCAATCTGTTCTTTATTGACCGACATATTACACTGTTGAGAGGAGAATTATCCCTTCAGGATTTTGGCTCCTAGTTGCTTGAAATCATTATTATTGCAGAAGGATCACCTTTTTTAATTACTGAAAGGAGAATCATATCATTTTATTAACTTTGTGGTTGATGCCAAGTTGGAAATAAAATGTGGAATTGTTGGGTTGCTGACAGCAGCTTTCTGTGAGACCTTTATCAGGGAGAATATCTGATACTGTCTATAATATTTTTTTAAAGAACTCATTTAATTTTGATCATTTTCATTAAAGAATGTGAACTCATCATTGTACTATAAGTTAGTTATGGCCAAGATACCCATGTCTGCCTGATTGTTCTCTGATTAGGATTTAAGTGCTGCAAATGGAACAGGGATGGAGTAGGCTCTGTTTCTGGCAGGTCTGCCTCTTCTTGAAGCCAGCAATGAGGAACCTGGCAGTAGAAAAGCTTATTATAGTCAACAGAAGAACACAGGTGAATGATCAACCAAAAGGTGGTCATAACATGACCCACAGCCCAATCCGATCCTCCGCTGGAGCGTAGGAATTAGGGCTGCCAGTACAGCCTCCGCTATATCACTAGCAGAGGACCACACAGGCTGGAGGAGGAAAGTTCTGCTGCTGCCTGGGCCCCTATGGGCCTACTTAGATCTATAGCAGCTCTTTTGCTAACAGAGAACTGTTCCATTGGGGGGGGGTGTCAGGACCGGGCAAGAATTCCAGGTGTGGCAGATGCTACAGCTGCCAAGATCCATCCTGTCCCCCCCCAAACTGCCCTGGTCCAATCCAATCTTCACCCTGATCTGCCCCCCACCGCCAACACATCCCTGTTGATGACCAGGTACTACCAGGGCATGGACTCCCTATCTTTGTACTGCTGGCAGCTCTCCACAGAATGGTGGAGCGGCTACCATGCTACTGGCCTGAACAGTACGCTGGTGGACCTCACAATCCCCCAGCATATACTGCAGATAGAATTGGGACACTGGATATGGTTTTTAGGTAAACACAGGGGTGGAATTTAGTGTAGCCTTGGTGGGGAGGTCCTATTGACATATGGGAGCCACCTGGAGGAATACCTCTTGACAATACCAAGGTAAACCCCACCATAAACCTTAGGGATCCTGTTCAATAGTGGGTTCATGTGAATAAATGAAGGCCGAGAGAGAACAGCTCAACACATGTATTTCATCTTCGGAACAGAACCTAGCAATGAAAACACAAGGCAAACACCCCTTGCTTTATACCCCTTAGCTCTGCCCAGATTCCCCACGATTGGTGCTGCTGAATCAGTCCACCTGATTAGTAGTCTAAACTAGAGGGCCAATTGGATGGGTAGGATTTCAATCCATCTCCCGATTGGCCAGTCATAAGACTGGGCTAATCTGTTATGCAGGATTTTGATCTGTTATGCAGGATTAAACTTGCATACGTAACAGATCCTCCTACCCAAGTAAGAAGGTCCAGAGCAGTTTCCCAAAGGCCCCACAAACCAGAATGACAGGTCTCAGTCTACCACTTAAAAGGCAGTGTATTTGAAACTAGTTACTGAAACATTTCACTTGCACAGCTATATGCAAGGTTTTAGACAAACTCTGCAAGAAAACACACACAATCCTTTCTAGATCTCTCAAGGGTAATGGTATCATCCAAATTTACCTTTGTACTTTGCTTCAAAGTACTTTGTACTTTGCCTGGATATTGACACGTAAGAAATCCAAAAAGCAGAACTTGTTTACGTATAATCATACAAATAATGTATAATGAGTACATCTGGACAAATAATTCACAGTGAATAATTCACTCACACTTTGTTTTCTACATGACAAGATAGTACTATTTACAATTCAGATTGATCCGAGTTTTGTGTTTTGTTTTGCAATTTATTTCTTGTTAATGTGTTTGAATAGAAAGTTGTTCACTGGGGATGAAATCGCAGAACTCAAATAAAGGTTTGAGATAGTCTTCAAACATTAAAAAGTGAAACTACAATTGGATACATAACATACGGTATTTCTAATGATCATAGTTAAGGACTGCTGGATTTAGTATTTGACTATCATTTGCTATGAACAATCTGGAAATGGAATTATCTTGACCTCTCACTTGCAAGCACCAGTTTGCCGCAGGCCCTAATGCAAAACCGGGTACTTCTTCCCTCATGAGGCGAAACCTATTGGACAGTGGAGTAGAAGGAGGAGCTTCTGTGTCAAGAGATTTATGCAATAATCTTCTCCTTTTTCTGATTCTCTGGCCAATAGGATAATACTCTGGAGCAGCTATTCTTAATTCCTCCCCTTTTTGGTTACCACCCTTTTAAAGCTCTTCTCAGGTTCCAGCCCCGCCCCCATCAAACAAGGATACAGTGCTAACAGATAAATATGAAATCCCCTTCTCATAGTTTTCAGTATGTGCCCACATTTCATAGTTTTCAAATGTGCCAGGGCTCCCCAGGGAGCCACAGGGTTCCCATTGAGAATGACTGGTTGTCACCTGGGTCCAGCCCCGGTGGCCAGAATCTCTTTAAGAGCAGGGGTCTCCTCAGGAGTCGGGGCCTCCTTGGGAGTAGATCACAAGTACCTGCCAGGCAGAGCATCTCTGAGAGAGTAGGGCCCAAGGCCTCATGGAATCCCCAGACAGAAAGGGTGGGGCTGGCCAGGGCAGCTATTGGCTTCATAAGAAGCTTGGGAGGCATAGAGGGAGGTTTCTCCTCTCCAGGCAGCTGCAGTGCCGGAGGGACGGCCAGATGGGGCAACAGCCCCAGCCTTGCTCTGCCTGTCCCCCACCTGAAAGGGGACTTCAAGGCCCTGGCCCAGGAGGGAGGGAAACAGGACTGGGAGCCCCCAGGACTGGGACCCACCTGGGCTTCCTGGTTCCCTGGGAAGTGAGGCCATCGGACCAAGGACCCTCAGTCAACTCTCCCTCACTTTGGCCACTTAGTTGGGGCCAAGTCGCCAGAGTGGCTGGGGTCCTCCAGAAGACATCTGGAGTAACCCCGGACCAAAACGCAGCAGTCAACCAGCCCCTTGGAACCCATCTCCAGGGGCAGCAGGCAGCTGCCAGGGAGCTCCGCCTAGGACTTCTGGGGGGTGGGAAGGGCTGGGGAGCAATCCTAGCTGGCGCCAATGGTACAGCCCTTTGTAATAAAGGGGGCCTGTGACATAATAGGCCCCATGAACGTCAAGTGTCTTATGCAAGTAAATCGGCTGTGCAAAGCGACTGTGTCTGTCTCCCATCCTTCTTTCCGTCGACAACCACCCGTCATTACCACGGTAAGCCCCCTGTGTCTGGTCGCACCCAAGGGGGTGGGGTCTACGCCCACTATGGAAATTACACTAGTCTAGGTGACTGCAATGATGTAGGGGTCTCTGGTGAATGCTCCTATTTGCTACTAGTACTCCTAGTGGTTGAATTATTAGATGCAGAAGCAATGCAAGTCTCTTGAGGTGGTAAAGGGGGCTCAGTTGGGTATCCTGCTGATGGGTGGGGATCCTTGGTCAGCAGGGGTGGCATTAGGGGTCAACCAGTTGGCCAGCCCAACTCTCGAACCCTCAGTACTAGTGGCAGCAATGGAGCCAATCAGTGAGTGGGTGCCCCAAGGCCTCCTGCAACCTGGCCCCACCAGTGTTGACCAGTGAGTGCCCAAACTGGCCAACTCCTAATGTCACTTCTGCTTCAAACAGCAAATCACAAGCTTTCTCTTGCGAAGATCAGAACATGCCAGAACAACTATGTTTTCTGAAAATGTGGGTTGTGCTTAGTAATATATTCATTACATAATAGCGGACATTGTCCTTCCTAGACAGCAAGTTTATATCGCAAGTATAATAGCAAATACTGGATTACTTAGGGCCCAATCCTATTCAATGTTCCAGTGCCAGTGTAGCTGTGTAGTAGTAGTAGTAGTAGTAGTAGTAGTAGTAACTTTATTGATCTTGGAAGCTAAGCAGGGTCAGGCCTGGTTAGTACTTGGATGGGAGACCGCCTAAGAATACCAGGTGCTGTAGGCTTATACCATAGTCTTTCGAGACTGAAGGTTGCCAACCAACGAACTTTATTGTCATTGTGCTACAGCACAACGAAATTTATCCACCTTTGAGATACAAGCATAAATATATACTACAATTCCAACAATCACACTCTACACACTCACCCACACATTCTATACAACATGCATCATAATATGAAGACAGTATAACAGACCATAAGGCCCAGGAGCATGGTAACAACTATATCGCTTTATTCAACGTAATTATGGCTGTGGGATAAAAACTGTTCAGGAATCATGTGGTGCGTGCTCTAATAGTTCTGCATCGTCTACCCAAAGGCAACAGTTCAAAGAACTTATGAGCTGGCTGGAAGGGGTCTCTCAGAATACTATGTGACTTCTGCAGACAGCGAGATGTATAGATGAAAGCTGGTAGATGAAGGTTGATGATGTGCTGCGCGATCTTGATAATTCTCTCCAGAGCTTTTTTGTCCCCTGCAGAGCCATTTCCGTACCACACCAAGATATCTTGGGTTAGGACACTCTCAGTGGTGCAACGATAGTAAGACACAAGCAGCTGCTGTGACAGATTTAACTCCCAAGCCTCCTCAGAAAATATAACTGCTTTTGTGCCTTTTTTATCAACATGCTGGTGTTAATAGTCCATGAGAGGTCCTCTGTGATGTAAATACCTAGGAATTTGAAACTAGCAACCCTCTCCACCTCCTCACCATTTATGTATAATGGTGTGTGTAAATCCCTCTTTTTCTGGAAGTCAATTATCTTTAGTTTTTTTTTATGTTAAGTGAGAGATTATTTTCTTTGCACCACAGTAACAACTCCTGTACCTCCTTCCTATAAGCAGACTCATCATTCCTGCTAACAAGCCCCACCACTGTAGTATTGTCTGCAAATTTTATAATTTCATTGATGTTATGTGATGGGGTACAACCAAGTGTATACAGGGAATAGAGGAAGGGGCTCAGCACACAGCCTTGGGGAGCTCCTGTATTTAATATCAGAGTGGAAGAATGATAAGAGCCCATCCTAACTGACCATGGCCTATTTGTCAAAAAGTCCTTTATCCACAGACAAATGTCTTGCTGTATGCCCAAACTAGTCATTTTAAAAAACAGCTTGCTAGGTAGAATGGTGTTAAAAGCAGAACTACGAATCCACAAATAACAGCCGTACATATGTACCCCGTTGTTCCAAATGCTGCAGGACCGTATGTAAATCAATAGAGATGGCATCATCAGTCGACCCATTACTCCTGTATGCAAATTGACAAGGATCCAAGGTGGGTGGAAGACCAGACTTAATATGAATTCAACACCAGCCGCTCAAAACATTTCATAATTACTGAAGTTAGAGCCACAGGTCAATAATCATTGAGAGAAGCAACTACTGTCTGCTTAGGAACTGGCACTATAATAGATGTCTTCAAGCAAGTAGGGACAGAGCACTGTGACAGAGATAAACTGAAAATATTTGTAAAAACTTCAGTCAGCTCTTCAGCGCAGTCTTTAAGGACCCGTCCCGGAATTCCATCTGGGCCAGCTGCTTTAATGTGCCAATGGGGCATGCAGTCTTGTGGTGGGGCAACAGTCACAGAGACCTCCTTAAGGCACAGGAATATTTGTTCCCTTACCTTGGCGATGCTGCATTGTTGCTGCACCGGTGCTGGAAAATTGGATAGAATAAGGCCCTAAGTCAAGGACACCCATCAAATATTCTAGAACAGTGATTACACTCTGTCTGCATCTGTCCAATTTCTAAATCATGTCAATATTTATTAAACAACATACATTATTCAGAAATATTTTTGAATTAAATTATAAAGGGCTCCTGCTATTATCTTAACCCTGCATTCACTGATTCCAGATGTTTAAGGTTTAGAGAGAGTAGATTGTAATAACTATGAAATTACTAGAAAATCCCTAGACCCATCTTTGTTCCTGTCAGCACGCCAATCACTGTATTTCTTGTTTTGCTACTGGCGGTCAGTTCCAGCATTCCCAACAATTGGAAATGCAGATTAGATAGTCATCCAGCTCCATGGTCGCTTGATCCAATATTGCAAGGCATTTGTCCAAAGATGTCTACAAGTGCTTTTATGGGAGAAGCAGGGGAAAATGTCAAATGTGCCACATCTGCCAGATCCAAAGTCCATCATGGAAACAAGCAAGTAAGCAAACGAACAAATAACACTGATATCATCATGAGAAGAGGCATGCAGTAGCATAGCAAGCAGGCGAGGAGCAGTCCACCCTGGGTGGTGCACCTTGGTGATTAACGGATGTGCCACCTGAGCCCCTGCCACGTGGAGGGCTTGATGGCGGATGGGTCTTCCTGCCCCATAGGCTCCAAATGGCCATAGATGGTGACCCTGGAAGCACTTTGACAATGTGTGCAATGACATAAGCACATTACCACTGAAGCACTTTTGGGGGCTGCACTTCACTTTGGGTGAGTAAGGGGGTGTCATTTGTCATGGGGGATGACACCTGCTCTAGGCAGAGCCCCCGCTGGCAATGCCACTGGAAGCACAACTTCTGTGGTCATGAGAAGCAGCATCAGCAATGGCATAGTAGCCACTGCTTACACTCACTTCCAGTCACTGACACTCTAGACAGAGGTGGTTGTTTGTCAGCCAATGGCATACACAGATCCTTGTGTACTGGGATGGTGGTGGAGCTGTAGGGCAATGATGAAATACCTGCCTTGCATGCAGTTTCACTCACGGACATGTCCAGTGTCCGAAAGCCCTGCCTGAAACCCAGGAGAGCTATGGACAGCCAGTGTCAACAATACAGAGCTAAATGGACCAATGATCTGACTCCATAGAAGGCAACAGCACATGTTCATATACATGTTCAACATGCTACTGCCAGTACACACTCAGTGCTGCCACTCACACAACTGTACAACCAGTTGATCCATATAGAGTTCTGCAGATGGCCATCTTCATGCGTAATACCAGCTAGCTGTCACTGCAAGCCGTATGCATAAGAATAGGCTGTCAGTCACACTTGTATATGACTGAAATGTTCAGGCTGTTGGCTCAAATAACCACAGGAAAAACAACAAGACATTGACCAGACATTGGACGTTAACCAAGGTTTCTGGTTTAATTCCACTCATTCCAATACTGTATGATGACTAACATTGAGCATAGGCTTGCAGCTCCTAGAAATCAGACAATATAAGACAGTAATACATTTTTCCCATATATGTGTTGTTCATTCAAAAATAAACAGCACAATCCTAAGAATGTTTATTCTGAAGTGAGTCCCATAGAGCCCAGTAGGATCTAGTTCCTAGTACGCATGCCTAGTATGGCTGCCAAAGAGTCATTTCTTAGGATTTTGGAGACACAACTGAATATTTCCTTGCTCATTTACTGGCACTTCATCAAATTTCAACAGCCAAATGAAGCAAATAAAATGGCCAAAGGAAACAAACTATAATGTAAATCCTGACCGGTTGATAATAGCGTGTGGTCATTGCAAGGAAATGAACCCAGACAAGTGATACAAATAGATTTTTTAAGCTGTTGCAAAATATTATGGAAGTTTTGCTAAAATAGGTTGAAGAATAGAATATTGTTTTAAAAAGAAAAATAAACTGAGTTCTAGTCGAACCTCACGAAACAGAATTTCTCAAGATACACAGTGTAATAGAGAGCAGTGTTTCTCAAACTGTGGGTCAGGACCCACCAGGTGGGTCGTGAACCAATTTCAGGTGGGTCCCCATTCATTTTGCTATTTTATTTTTAATATATTAGACTTGAGGCTACCCTGGTATTTGACTGCATTTGGGGAAATGTTACAGGCCTGTACTTTTAACAAGCTACTATGTATATTCTTTTAACAGTGATAGTAAATGGGACTTACTCCTGGGTAAGTGTGGGTAGGATTGCAACCTAGGATTGTTAAAAATTTCCCTGCTTGATGATGTCACTTCCAGTCATGACATCACTTCTGGTGGATCCTGGCAGATTCTCAGCCTAAGAAGTAGGTCCCAGTGCTGAATGTGTGAAAACCACCGCAATAGAGAATTATTTTTTGTTACTTTTTTCAGAGTTATAGTGAACCAATTGTTAAAACCTGTTCAATTTTATTTATTCCGGCTCCCTAGGTCTTGGATCTCTGAGTTACAGACCGTCATGTCAGCACTTTCATGCACAGTACATCCTTCCTGGTGCTTTCGATGGCTGTTTCACTGTAAGCTATACACATAAGAATAGGCAGTGATTTTCAACCTGTTTTGTCTCAAGGCACACCATCAGTTTTTGGACAACTGACAAGGCACACCATGCTGCTGGTGGAGGGCTCATATCCCCCAATGGTCCTATTAAAAAATGACCCTCTGCCAAACTCCCGTGGCACACCTGGGGACCATTTGCAGCACAGCAGTGGTTGAAAATGGCTTGAATAGGCTCTCGGTCATACTTGTATGTGATTGAAAGCACAATCCAGAGCTCTCTTTGGGCGGCCGCAAGTCCCTTGCTCTGGCCCAGGACTGTCACAAACGTGCCTCAACGCACCTCTGCAATGACTTCAGAGTTGGTGGGACTGGCGTAAGGATGTGTGCCGGCCTATGGAGGCCAGGTCCAGTGCCTTCAATGCCACGGAAAGGTAAGGTTGCAGCAGCAGAGGGCAGCTGGCACAGGGGGTTGGGAAGGGTAGGGGGAGGGCAGAACTGGGGTGTTCTGGGGTGGGGGAGGGGCAGTTGGCAGACCAGGCCTGAGAGGGGGATGGGACCAACCTCTGGGACTTTGGCTGGATTCTAACCCCCCTCTCAAGCAGCCTGGTATTACAATGGGCTGCTTGTGTCACCACCAGCTGTTTTGCTGGCACAGATCTGAGTAGCCCTGTTGCTACTCAGGGGCATGAGGTTGTGTCATTACCTAAGGAGACGTAAGTTGGCCTGCCTGTTTCAGTGCAGGCTAGGATTGGGCTGTGAAGTGTCCAACCCATTGGCTCACATAAGCATCAGAACACAATTCTCCAGGATACAAATACCCTAGTACAGTGTTTCTCAACCAGTGGTACAGGTGCCACCAGTGGTACTTGAGGTGGTGTTTGGTGATACTTGTGGGACCCCTAGGCACCTGCCTCCCAGCAGCAAGACCAGGAACATGACACAATAAACAAGGGTAGAAAGGGTAGAAAGCATGCTTTTCCGCACTTGAAAAAGTCCTCCCCGTCCATGCTGAGCCTCTTCCTGGTGTTTGTCATGTTGCAACTGGCCTTCCAACCCAGAAATAAGTGGCAATGATGTCTTCACCAGTTACTTCTGGTGGTACTTGTGGTGGACCATGTGAAGTGGTATGGCGGCATACTGAGAAACACTGACCTAGTACCAATACCAGTACCACCAAGCTCCACTTTGTGATATCTCCACGTTACACCTCAGAAATGTCATACATTTGGATGCCTCCATCTGGAAACTCTGCAGATCTACTATAGGACCTACCCTTTTGGAAAGTAACGTCTGTCCTTTTAACATACTAACTTTAGCTGCATTTGTTGGATTTTTTAAAAAAAAGTGGTTAGCGTGTCAAGTGATCATTCGAAAGCTTCAATAGAAACGTAGGATGCTAGGATGAAGTTTAAGATAGCCTTCTTCAAGACTCCTCTCCTTTGTTCTTGCAGTTCATGTGTTGAATTTGCATGGGGGGAATGCATCCATGAAAATTTCCATGGACAGGACACAAAGCAGGGTTTGCAACCTAGTTGCTTTCAGAGCTTCAGAGAGCGCCTTAACAATTTTTTAATCTTTTCCGGTATTGAATGTAAGTAACAGCTCCACAGGCAACACATTTCGAGGCGGAAATCTACACTTCTGTACAGAAGCTCCACAGCATGGACTCGGAGAGCTTGCAGTTCCATTCATGCATTTGCAGAGGAAGTGGATGAAACAAAAGAGTACTTTTTGCTTGAAACAAACACATGAATTTCTTACATTTTGCTAGCAAAACAATCTCAGTGGCACAGAAAATGTTCCAGGTCTCAGCGTTCTTCTCTCCCCCCCCCCTTTCTGCCTGTGCTGTCTTGTAGACGCTAAATAAATTATGAATCCACCATATTTATAAAATTGTGTAAACAGAAGTACTGTCAGCAATGAGATCATCGAACGCATTACATATTTTCAAGCACTCTTCAGAACTGGGTTAGTTTGACTTATCGGTAAGACATTTCTGACACCCACATAACTCTTTGGAAGGAAATGGCAAAGAAAAACATGCCAAGCACATTGAGGAGGTGCCTTCAGTACCATTCTAATCCCTCAGGCATTTTTCACTGAGCCTGGTTTGGTAAGGTGTGAATGAAGAACAAGGCCAAAGCCTACACAGTCTACATACAAAGACTGTGTGTGTGTGTGTGTGTGTGTGTTCCTGGGCACAAGACTACGAACCAGTCCCCATATGATATGGAAGCAAATGTGAAGGCATCTCCTTCACTTTGCTCTCATCACCCAGAGTGGTTGTGATGGCAAGGGGGGAGGGACCACTTATACAGCGCATTGAGGTGCCTGGCGGCTGCCCTGCATACATAGGGAAGGGTGACTGAAGAGCCTGCTGGAGGTAAGTTTAAAAGAAAAAGGAGAGAAGCCATTTTGGTGGCATATATCTGAGGAGAGAAAAGAGGTAGGGAGGATTTTAAAAAGGGGATAAGATCAAGCATGCATAACTGCCACTGGGTAATCCCCTCTGACCTCAACACTGTCCTAGTTCCTCCGCCTTTCCTCCCCCATGCAAGCTAACCTGTTCTGGTGCAACCTGCCAGTCAGAGCAGAAGGCCTCTGATGCTGCTACTGCTTTGCAGCTGTGGCTTGTATGTGTCCACCACCAACATATCCATGTGTCATCGGAAGCCAGTTTATGACAGTGGGACATTGTTACCATTACATAGAAAGCATACTCTGCCACTGTGACTGTGTCACATAAAATGGTGGGGGATGGGATCGGGCTCTTAGCTTAACATGCCCTCTGTCTGGAAAGCCAGGACATCATGGGCAGGTGAGATGCTATTGACCGACTGCTGGGCAGAATTTCTGAATACATGTCATAGGAAGGAGAATCTTCAGTACTCATGTCAATCAGAAGCCTTCTACATGTTTTTGATGGTGTGAGTATCATAAACATGTAAGGAAGACTTTGAAAATTCTAATGCCATTGACACCATTGCTATTATGGGTTTGCTGGATGTGCCATTGTGGTTGCAATAAAAAATAAACCAAGCACGTGTGTAGAATGACCTGCTATTATTAGCTCTAGTTATAGAAATGAACTTATGCCAGACAAGTGAAAGTGCCTTCTTGAAGGAGTCTGAATAGCATGGAATTATTAACATATGTTTATCATTTGTTACTTTAATAATATTTCTTGTCTGATTCCCAAGAGTTTATTTAGTTGATATATCTCCTAAAACTATCCCATGACCCCCTCCCAAAAATTCACAGCAGACTAGCTGAGAAATGGTAGGTTGGGGCTACAATCCTATAAACATTTGCAGTGCCACTGCCTCTTGTGCTCACAAAATGGCCTCCGGAAGCGATAGAGTGCCACCAGCAGCCATTTTATGATAGTGGAACCCAGTTCTGCTGTCATAATCCCCCCCCCCACTTGCACCTGCCCAGTCTTAGATAGTATTATGCCATAGGTTGGGTTAGTGTTCATATTATGTCAATACTTCAGATATCAGGTGTATTTTGAGGAAGCCATGTTTATTTTTAAACATACACTGTGTATATCATTTTTAAACTAATTAGAACAAGTTGTGGTTTTTTTTTTTTTTGTCCATTATTAATTATTTTCATTTTTCAAATAAGGATGTCTTTTTCTCTGAGGGTAAATGTACACAGAGCATGTCATTTTTCTTCCCTACTTGGTGACAAAGACCTATGGACTGGTAATTGGATTAATTGTAACATCTAGATTTTTGAAAGATTTCAGTCAGAATTACGTCTCCTTCATTCAGGAACTGTGCAACAAAGTGACGCCACGATGTAGCACTTAATAAGACGCAGCCTTGATCAAAAGAGTGCTTCTCAAGAGGCTGCCTGTTAAAGGCCTTTAAACAACACATAAACAAAAGATTTTTGATTAGTTTTCTGTAATGTTTTTCAAAAAGATTCTCAGAAAGCTTAATTTTCACTTGTTTTCAGTTCTTCCTAATTATTCTGCGTCAAGGTAATTTTTTGTTTTAATGTAGTCAAAAGGATGTAGGAAAGACATTTCCTGATTTTGTAACTCAGAGATAAGCAATGCAGGTTCACACATGTATATTAACCACTGGATGACTCAAGTGCTGCAGAGTGGGTGGATACAGAGTAGCACTCATCTGCACTAGGGTAGGAGTGGCGTCGCTTCATTCCTTTTCACACAAGGCAGTGTAGGAAAAGGAACGCAGCTTAACTGGCTGCTAGAACAACTGGGGACAGAGCCTCCTGGGCCGTTACTGATGTGCTGGCCATTCCGTGTTGGCTCTGGGGCTGACCCCTTCCACTTCTGCTTTGCAGGCAGTCTGAGACAAGCTGGCTGCTGCTTGGAGTCAGGTAAGAATCTCTTGTTCATTGTATAAATGGCCACGGCCACTTACCCGTGAATGCCTATGGAGGTGTTGGTGTTGTTAACCAGGATGGACATGACTGGGATAAGGAAGAGAGAGAGAGAGGGAGAGAGAGAATAATGTGACATGTAGAAAAAGTTCTGATTGATGTGATGTTTTGGTGCACATAGTTGCACCATGGTAACAAGGAACAGGACCATTGCATTGGTGGCACCACTATTGCAGACAGGGCTGGCTTGAAGCCGTTTGGACCAGTTGCTCCAAATTGGGCCCCGTGCCTAACATGGGCCACACACTAGGGTAATACAATCTTGTACACAATTTTATAATAAAATGTGCTTAGATGCATTTGGTCCATTAACTCACATGCACTTTTTAAGGACACATTTTGATTGCTTTCCATTCTACAACAGAGTTATATAGTCTATAATTAATTTTATTTATATTTTAAAGATTCTACAGACCTGGGTGCAATCCTATCCTGCACTGGAACAGGCAAGCCAGGAGGCTTGCGCTATATCCAGAGCAGGATAATGGCCAGAAGCAGCTTAGCCAGAGGCAAGGGGCAGAAACATTTCCCCTTACTTCTGGATAAGGGCTGCTGGTGCCTTTGGATCTCCTCTTGAGGTGGCGCAAGTCAGAGGAGAGCGGAACAACTTGAAGCTGCTCCGTTCTCCCTGGGAACGGGGGCTGGGACCTGGCATAACTGCTGGATCCCAGCACTGCCTCCCACTCCCTGCCCGCCCCCGGGACCACCTACTGCCCGCCCTACCCCCACCCAGGAACTTGTGCCGGCCCAAACCCAGGTCAGGATTGCGCCCTGAGTCTGTGAACTTGGGAACCCACAAAAAATGTTTCCAGTTGAGCCCCTCAGCTCCTAAGGTTGGCCCTGGTTATGGAGTTTTTCTCTCCCTCTATCCTATGAGTTTTGACTGGCAGGTTTTCTGGGAACTTATAGAAGTTTAGTGAGGAATATCCTTTTCCTTTAAGAGATCTTTCTGGGAATGATTCTGGCTCTTCGGTTATAGTACTTGGCTATATAATCTCTTTGTGGTCATTTTATTTGTTTAAACAATAATTGTTAAAATGGTTCTGACATTATTTACTTTATAAGTCCTAGCCACCCTGAGTGGCCATCAGAAAGATATATGTTTTTCATAAATGAACAAAATGAAAGGGGAAAGCTGATTTAGAATGGTCTTCATACATTGGCCTTGAAACAAACCCTGGTAGGGGATATGTGTCACTCTCAGGGAATTTGCTTCATATTTTGAGAATCATTCACTTAGAACGTGGGAATCAGCGTCAGCCTTTTTAGGCCTGCATTCCCAAAACAAATCCTAGAAATGATATATTCTTGACGCACAAGCCACAAGAAAGTCTGCCGCCTCTCCACACATAGCAGCCATGAGTTTATCAAGGACTAGGTCTGGCCAAAGTCTGTGAGCAGCAATGAAAAAAAAAATGGCTATAAATAATATACTTGGAACTAAATTTCTCGGTGAGCCAAGAAATTTCTCGGTGAGCTAAGAATCAAATGGAAACTATGACCTACAAAGTGTGTACTGGAGACTATGAGAAACCAGGGAGGAAAACATATATTTGGACTCTGTGCCATTGCTCATACAGGTTGGGCATCCCTTATTTGAAGTGCTTGGGACCAGACCTGCTTTGGATTTTTCTATATTTTTGGAATACTTGCAGAGATCTTGGGGATGAGACCCAAGTCTGAACACAAAATTCTTTAATGTTTCATAAATCCTGAAAGTAATTTTATACTTATACTAAAAATATAATTTTTTAAATAATTTTGTGCATGAAATAAGATTTGTGCATGAAACACACATTGAGATTTTATTTCTTTAGGCAAAAAAGTTTTTTAAAAAGCCATGTTGGTGATCAAAAAGGTTATATAATTCAGAATACACCATATTTCACAATTCTGGATAAGGGATACTCAACTTTTTTCTGCCAATATACATAGGATCAGATATAGAAAGAGCTTCTGGGTTCTTCATGCCTGACAACCCAATAGGATTTCAGTCTTCATCAAGGAATAGAATATTTCAAGTGTGGTGCTTTCATGGTTTGCAGCCTCTAGAGCTTGCAGTATCATCTCTGGAAACGTCCTAGAGCCAGGGTAGATTGGAGCTGAAATGCAACAGGGGTTGCTGCAGTGCTGCACCTGAACTCTTGGATGAGGTTGGCCTCAACATGGGTTTGGAGCAATGTGGAGGGAAAGGTCATTCATCCACTGGTCATTCAAGCCCCTCCCCTCCTAGGAGCAGCCTCACAGGGTTCAAGGGTCCACAGGGTTTCAGTGCTGGCCTCCTTGCACTTCAGGAAGATCCATAAAGAAACCCTCAGCCTACCTTGCGCTCAACAGGCCTTCGTCATTCACTGAGGTTTATAAAGTCCTTGCTATAGAGGGTGCATGCTCCATTCTTCCTGCTCAAAACTACTCAGCTGCAGTCAGTAGCATAGCTACAGGGTGGGCAAGAACTAGGTTTTGCAGGGCACCTCAACGCGCCTTGCAAGTTGCCCCTCACCAGTCAGAGCCATTCCCAGTGGTGAGAGCAAAGCGGAGGTGTTTGCTCTCGCCACTGGGAATGGCTCTGACGGTGAGGGGGAGGGACAACTTGCACAGTGCATTGAGGCACCTTGCAAAACTTGCTGTGCCCCTCCTGTAGCTACACTACTGACTGCAGTGTCATGATCACAGGGGCAACTGGCACTGTGTTGGATAACCCAATACAGTGCGTGAGATGCCTCTTCCCCTTTCTGTCTTTACCTGAGACTGAAAGACATGATACTGTCAGACTGGACTTCTCCCCTCAGAGACCCTGGGGAGATCATTCCAAAATCAGGATACCACAACTTGTTGAATCCAGTGTATAGGCCATCTCTTTGCTTACATAACCGAAGCATGACCCAGGTAGCAGACCTGTACACTCCAGAGGCAATTGTGTTGGTGTCTGTCTCATGCATAGATCCCCTCCCAGGATATTGTATGTCCATTAGCTACAGTGCACATGTGATCCCATCCAAAACCTGTGTTTCCCTGAGCAATTGAAGAAGGACTAAATGGTGTGAACCTAGATCTGGTCAATCATGGTGAATCATCTCAATGACAACTTCCTGAAACTGGGAAAATGGAATTAATGATGAAATTCTTCCTGTCAGACCAGTTAGTAACTGGTAACAAAGTGCCTAATTTGGTCACACAGTTTGCCTCTCTCTTCATCTGAGTGGTATACAAAGGGTGCTATTAAAACGAGTTGCAGACAACATTGTGCAGTGTAGCACTGCATATGGTGATCAGATCTGACAAAGTTTCTTTAAAGCACTTTGTTGCTTCTGTTTAGACCATATGTTCAGCATTTTTAAAGCAGTGCAAACAAGGGTCTTTTAGAAGTGAAATCTCTCTTTGGTTTAACGAAGTGGAGATTCATTTGCTGCCTTTCTAACACTGCAAGCCTATTCAAGTCTATTGAGACGTAAGTCCTATTAAATCCAATGAGACTTGGGGCCCGATCCAGACTGATGCACGCCAGTTCACCACTGGTGCACACTGACAAACTGGCCATAGAGCATGTTTGCGAGCCCTTACCACAGGCCTAGCACCAGAGCTAGCCCAGCACAAACCTGTGCTGGGCCAGCTCTGGTGCTGGACCCACGTTCCGCCACCAGGAATGTTCACCACCCGTTGCGGAGCTACTTCCCTTACCCAGTGAAAGGGGATGAAAGTCCCCTTCCTCCAAGAAGCTGCCATGGGCTATCAGGTTGTGCGCTGGGTATTGCAGCAGCCATTTTTTGCACCGTGGCAGTCTCACAAGCTGGGCAGCTCAGGACTGGGCTCTTATTTTCTTGTAAGTGTGTATACAACTTATAGTCACATTTCGGCTTACAAATAAATTGATCAACGTGCCTAGTAAACACTGTTATTCCTTTGGCTCAAGTCAAAGCAGTTCTGGATCAGAAGTTATGTAGCCACATGAAATTACAGCATACATGACTTTTGTCTTACTTTCTGCTGAGTTGAATTTTTTCATGAACTAGAGGAATTTTCTTCTCAATGGGCAACAAAAGATGTGCGGCAATGGATTCTCATCTAGTTGTTGGGTTTTGTATCTTTTCCTCACCACTAAGAGCTTGTTAAAGCGTCCAGTACCTCTTGGGTCTTTCAGAAGTCCTAGTGACTCTGAATTCATATTTACTGCATGCTTCTGGTTGGAAGCCAAAATCTTAATGCTCTGTAAATAATACTTTCATCTTAGTTCAGTTTCATTTCACATTTAAGGGCTATTCCACATATTAGGGAAAACTTGAGCTTGCTGCCAAATATAATTTAACAGTGTTGCCTGATCGTCTTTTTTATTTTTTTACTTTTATGCATGGAGGAAACATTGAATTATTTTATTTTGCTTCTCCTTCTCTATTATTGTTACATTATCCCCACGAAAATGTTTTGTTGCACCTTTCACCCTTACCTCCTTCTTCTTTCACTGTTCAACCAGCGAACTATTCCACTGGTCACTTCACAAAATCCCAGTACACTATAGATTTCTCCTGCGTGCGCCTGTTACACGGGTTTCAAAGCACACCTGAGAACAGCTGGGAGCTGGCAGCTAATCCCTGTATGTTATATATGCACATTTGCAAATATGCATTCCCCACACTTACATATATATTTACCAAACTGGCAGAGCAAACCTAATCGTGTCTACCAGAAGTAAACCCCACTGTGTATCATGGGCTTACTCACAAGTGACTGTGTTTAGGATTGCTGCTTAAAGGTTTTACTGATATTACCATTAATAGCGCAATCCTCTTGCATGACCATGAAGCCAACTGTGAAAGGATCCTCAGGTAGAAGATTGGCAGGGAGTGTCCTCCATCTGCCCTCTTCCTTCATGTCTCCTCCTCCTTCCACTGGTTCCTGGACTCCAAAAGGAAGTGGGAAATGGAATAAAGTGTGAATGAAAGGGAAGTGGTAGGCTAGGTTTTGATATTTTGACTTCCTCTTCTGCCCTACTCTTTTCAATTTCAGAAAGTGGATGAGGGAAGAAAGGAAGAGGCAGTGGCTAAAATGAGGATGGCATTTGGCAGGTTGTGTCAGGTGTCAAGAGGTCTTGGGCAGGGTCTGTCCAGCAACTGCTCTGGTAACATCAAAAGACATGTAACTCACAATGTTACTCTTTATCATCTACTCCAGGAGTGCCTAAACCCCGGCCCTGGGGCCACTTGCGGCCCTCGAGGACTCCTATTCTGGCCCTCAGGGAGTTCCCAGTCTCCAATGAGCCTCTGGCCCTCCGGAGACTTGCTGGAGCCCGCGCTGGCCTGATGTAACTGCTCTCAGTGTGACAGCCAACTGTTCAACCTCTCATGTGAGCTGTGGGATGAAGGATCCTTCCACTGCTTGCTGTTTCACTTCTGTGATGCAGCAGTTGCAGCAAAGGAAAGGCTGACCTTGCTTTGTGCAAGGCCTTTTATAGGCCTTGAGCTATTGCAAGACCTTCATTCGTTCATGTACGTTCCATCTCTAATATATTCATTTATGGAAATTTATTCACATTTGAAATGTAAATTAATTATTTTTTTTTCCTGGCCCCCAACACAGTGTCAGAGAGATGATGTGGCCCTCCTGCCAAAAAGTTTGGATACCCCTGATCTACTCGATTCTTCACAAAAACTACAGTAATGCTGGCAAAGGAGGAAGCCATGGACGGACCCTATGTGGCCTGGGACTTATGACATTATTGTAATGGTGTGGCATGAGCACACATTGTACTAGCTCTTCTACTTTAAACAACATGTCAGAAGGATGCACACCTAGTAAGGAAGGTGTGAAAAACCTCAGAGTAGTTTGGGGGTTTATATGTTTTAATATCAGCTTGCAGTATGAGAAAACAAACAACGCTTCAGCTGCAATCCTATGCATGCATTCCTGGGGAGCAAGGGCGCAATCCTAACTTGTGCTGGAATAGGCATGCCGGCAGGCCTGCACTGCATTCAGCACATGTTGCAGAATCGGCGCAACCCGAGGCAAGGGGAAAACTCTCCCCTTACCCTGTTTCACGCAGCACTGGCCCCAATGGGTCTACTTTGATCTGAGCCACCTCAGGAGGTGGCGCAAATCCGAGTAGACTGGAGCAACCAAAGGCTATTCTGCGCCACTCGGGAACAGCGTCAGGATCCGGCATAATTGTTGGATCCTGGCCCTGCCTCCCGCTCCTGCCTGCCTGCCCCCGGGACTGCCTGCCCTCCCCCACTCCAAAACAGCTCCTCCCCACTCCCTGCATCAGCCAGTGCAAACTTACCTTGCTGGGTCCGAATCCGGCACAGGGAGCCCAGCATAACTTCTTGCACTGGCCTCCCCAAATCTAATGTCAGCGCAAACATGCCTTATAGCAAGTTTGTGACACTCCCTGCTTGGCACAAGTGACTTGTGCCGGCCTAACCTGGGGGTTAGGATTGCACTGCACATCTCATTGAACTCAGTGGAGCTTACTTCTGAGTAGACATGCCTAGGCTTGGGTTATTAAGCTGTTGTACCAAATTGCTCACTACTACTGTTTATTTTACAGTCTCAGAAACCCACACTCTCAGACATAAATGAAAATTCAATCAGGAGGGAAGGCAGAATTATTTTTAAGCAATTTTGTGGAGTGCCAACTTTTTCAGATCATTAAAAAAAAACCAGAATCCCCGAACCATCTTGCCCCAGTGGATGATATGACAGCATTACATTACGACACCAGCTGGGGATTTGGCTCTAATTCAAATTGGGACTTAAAACAGTGAGCAATGAATGCAAGTGCTGAAAGGGGGGGGGGGAAGCATTGCCTAAAACAAGAGGTAGTCTACAGCTTTGCTCCACACTGTAGGAGGTAATTAAATATCAGGCAAGCTAACCAAATAATGTGTCATATGGGAATACACCACAACACAGAATGATACAAAGCAAGCTGCTAATGCTTGTCCCTTATGTCTCCATAATTAAAATGCATTATACATTGGTACATGATTGTCTAAACTAGTCAAAAATACCATGCAAGATTTAGGTTGTGGATGAATTCACATATTCGTTCTCACTTGTTGAATACCGCAATGCATGTTGGTTTGATAGCATTGCTACAAAAGGGCTATATTGGTGGTACTCAGAGCTCTCCCTCCCAGCGTGAACCACCCTCACGACAACCTTACCTGCTTCGGCACTACATCTGGGTGCTGCTAGAGTGCATGCGAGGCCTCTGACCATTTGCATCGGTTGTCCCACAGGATATGATAGTATTGCACCTTTTATAGTGCCAGAAGACGATTTATGGTGTTGGATTGGAAGATCTGTTGCCATAACCTTCAGTAAGATTGCACTGCCTGATATGGAAGAATGGACCCCATATCAAACAGTAATTTCTGTTATGAATTGCTTAGCAGTTTGTGGATCATGTTCTACATATGTCAGTTGTTATATATGTATTCATTATTTCCTATTTATTTATATTCGTACAATCCCACTGGCTTCAGAAGAAACACCAGGACAGATGAAAAGAGGGTCAGGCATTATTATTATTACAAGCGTGCCCCCATATCCATAGGGGTTCAGTTCTGGAACCCCCTGCAGATACATTAATCTGCGGATATGGGGGGGACGCCACCCACCCTCTGGAAGTGCGGGGAGCTCTGCTCCCCTTGCTATTAGAAGGTCTTCTGAGCCCAGCAGAGGCTGCACATGTCCACCCACAACCTCTGCTGGGCTCAGAATGACTGTAAGAAGCAAAAAAAGCTACCTCTGGGGCTTCCCCTGGCCTCCTTACGCCTTATAAGGTATTAAAAACATCACTTTCGGTTTTCACAAAAAACCGGAAATAGCCTTTTTTTTTTTTTTTTTTTTACTATTTACAGTCATTCTGAGCCCGTCAAAAGGATCCTTTACCAGGAGGTGGGCTCAGATGACCCTCTGGAGGACCCCGCGAATTCGTTCTGCAGGGTCCACAGATACGGTTCCCCTGTATTATTATTATTATTATTATTATTATTATTATTATTATTATTATTATTATTATTATTATTGTCCTAGCTCCAAATATTATCTGCACATAAATACAGAGTAGAATATTTAAGAAGTTCATTTTTAAAAGAAAACCTTGGTGCTGGTTATTGTGTTGATAAATGTGCATCCATTTTATAGGCCCAGAAATGGATTGACTGAAGTGTACAGGCAAACAAAGGCAGATCTAAGGTTCTTTGTGGAAAACAATGTATTACTATAATAAACATAGAGGTTCAACATTCTTTACACAATTTTTGTGTTTGCTTCTCTGCTTTTCCTGCAGCGTCTCTGACATTAGGAAACAAAATGAAAATTGAACTGTACATTTTTCATGTAACAAGGGAGCTCCTGAAATAGATTTTTAGATATAAAACTAAGCAACACCAGCCAGTGCAGTAGAGAAGCAAATTCATTACCTTACAAAATTGTCTTGGCAATGATAATTCTCCACTCGGCAGAATAGATAAAAGCTGGCAGGCAGACTGTACACAAATGATATCTAAACCATTGTGTCTTTTTAAAAAAAAATAAAAATTTGTTGCCTTTCCTCATGGGAAATATCAGTGTTAAAAACGAAGAGATCCCCAGAATGAACTGAAAGAGCTGAAAAAGTGGAAAGCTTTCTTGGGCAGGGTTTGTTGTATATAAGAGAAAGAATAATCAAGCGAGAATAGGTTGTATTCAGTTTGGAACTGTATGACAAGAAACAGGCGTTACAAAATTACCTGCTACAACAAGAGTTGTTCTAAGGGACAAAACTAGATGTGACTTTAATTACATTGGTTGGCAACCTTCAGCCTCGAAAGACTATGGTATAAACCTACAGCACCCAGTATTCCCAGGCGGTCTCCCATCCAAGTACTAACCAGGCCTGACCCTGCTTAGCTTCCGAGATCAGACAAGATCAGGCATGTGCAGGGTAACAGTTGCTGTTACAGACCCTGGTTTGGTTGCATTTACTTCTGTTAAATAGCATGTATAATGGGGGCAATCTGGATCAAAATCATGGGGGTGAAGAGAGGCTAACAGCCTGCAGGCTATAAGCCCTGATCTGGATAATTCCCCCCATTTATGCTATTGGGGTAGTCGAGCAGCTCAATCCTATGCTGCCCACCAACACTATAGTACAGTGGTGTTGAAATAGCTGCCACTGTATATTGTGAGACAGGAGAAGCAGCCAGCGATCTCCTCGGGGTAAGGGAGCATCCGTTCCCTTTCTCCATGTAGTGCCCTCACAGCCCCTATGGGTCTATTTGGAAATCACTGGTGCAGATCTGAGCAGCCTGTGTAGGGCTTTCAGGTGTGGAGGTGATAGGATCTGGCAGCAGCCTCTGTTGCCATCCCCGCCCCCTTCCAGATCTGCTCTGCTCTAGGCCACCCTTCCCTCATCCAGTTTCACCCCTCCCTGCCTTCCCCCTGCCCAGGAATGCCTTCCTGTCACCCAGCAGGGAACTTATTGTTGGTGGTGACTCTCCGTGGTCATCCCTCTGGTATGGAGGTCTAGTGCCCACTGGTGCTGGCTCCCCTGCCAGCACCTCTCCCTTCTCAGCCGCCACAACATGCCTTACAGCACATTTGCAACAGTCATTATTAGGACAGTGTGCAGACTGCTAGCACTGTCCCAGCACAGGATCAGCCCCTCAATGTCTTCCTGCCCATGCCTCAATTCAAACCACCTTTGCATGCTATGCATGCTAACTCCAGAGGCTGACCAGTGCACTTTTGTCTGCAAAAGTTGGGTCCCATGCCAGATATAACAGCTGAAGATAGCTTGGGTACATCTCTGTACCTGGGTGCAATTATTGTTAGTCTGTATCTGGACATAATTATCCAGTGGCAGACCTCCCCAGCTTCACGCCCCAGGGCAAAGGTCCAAGATGGCGCTCCCCGTGGAATGCTGCCATCCCCCCCCCACGCCAATCCACCCCTCCCCACTCACCTGAGCCTCACGGAGCCTCACGTGACTGTAGGCTGTATTGGGGAAGCTTCCTAAAGCTTCCCCAAGGCTTTAAACTGTACTTCTGATAAAATGAAAGTGCAGTTTCCAACCCCATAGGGAGTCTCAGAGAGGCTTCCACAGGGTCCTAAAGGCTCGTGCCTAGGGCATTTGCCCCATCGTCCATAATGGGAGGGCTGCCACTGTAATTATCCACACGTTCTATTCAATGCAGGTACAATCTATTAAGAGTGTACATAGATTGTTGCTGTCAAGGTGGATCCAAGTACAGTCATTCACATGGAAGCTTGTACTCACGGCACATCTGGGTGCAGCATAACACGTGGAAAGCTACCATTTTGTAGTCTACCATTTTGTCCGCCAGCTGTCTGGCAAGCTTTATTCTTGTACAAAGCTAGATTTCTGAAAGAGCAATTTGCCCTTACAGCTTTCAATAACACGCAAGAGAAATCACCCTTAGAATAAAAATTGGGACCACATTTATAAAGAAATTAACAACCCAACCACTTCTCCGCATAACATACAAACACACCAAAATGGGATATACCACATGCTATGGGGGGGGGGGCACAGATTGGGAGGCTTGGGAAAGATAAGGGAGAATATCTTCCCTTAGCTCCCCATAAGCCTCCTGATCAGCAAAGAGTCTCCTCAGACCTCGGCCAAATCTTTGGCTGGTGCAAGTCTGAGGAGAGAAAGAGTTGGAGATGCAAAATAAGCCACCCACCAGAGCCAATCAGAAGGGCAGCAAAACAATTCCAAAAGGCAATCAACTAGTCCAGTGGTGAAACTAATGAATGTGTAGCCCGGTGCAGAGCTCAAAATGATGCCCCAGAAGTGATGTCACAACCGGAAGTTACATCACGCCCGGGGGTTTTTAAAAGTGCAAATTGGGGGGGGGGGAACATACCTCCTCCCCCCTGCAGTTCACCACTCACTTGATATGCCACCTCCCCGCAGCCAGTAGCATAGCAAAGGTATCTATCTGCTACCTGGGATCAAAGAAGATTTTGCACACCCCCCCACACACAACAAAAATCAAATTTAAGTAAGTAAGTAAGTAAGTAAGTAAGTAAGTAAGTAAGTAAGTAAATAAATAAATAAATAAATAAATAAATAAAAAGTGTGCCCCTTATTGGTTAGAGACACTGTGTTGGGGTGAAGAGGGACTGTTATTCTCTCCCTGCTAATTATAAAACAAGCACCACTTGAAAAAGTGCCTTTTTACGAGTTAGCAGCACTAGCTGTATTATGATACATGGAAATGAGAGCTGACTCTTATTAACACCTTATTGGTTCCATGCTGTTTCATAATAACATCTCCTTGGCTGTCAGAACAATCAGTCTCTTAGGTCAGTTTTGAGTTAAAGAAATTCACTTTTTGTTCCTTAAGAGAGTTGTGTTTTCATTTTCTGATTAATTGACCATAACTTTTGATAGAATAGACATATTCTAATGTGGTTGGTTTCGTTGCATTCTGCAGTAAATTATCTTTCCAATGATATATAACATGATGGTATTATTCTTACATACCAAGTTTTTCACAATTTTGGCCACACTCTCAGTTTGTTGCCCCCCTAAAGCTTGTTGCCCGGTGCTATCCTCTGCACCCCCTTAGCTACGCCACTGAACTAGTCTCAGACTACTCAAGGGTGGGTTGTTGGATGCTGAAACTTGGGGCATACCAAGCAAAGAGGGAGCAGGTGACCAAAAGCTAACGTCAAACCCTCTCCTCTACAAACACGCAACGGAGTGTCGAGATCAGCCCACCTTGCCACATGTGGCAGTGGAACAGGGCAAGAATGCCCAAATGGACAGTGGCATTCCCAAGGGAAGAAAACACACATACTTCTACAGTAAAGAGACTGCCTGAAGTTTGCTTTTTGGTAGAGAAATTGTCATAGAAAACTTCGGTGAGACTACAAGGGGTTGTTTTGTTATCTAGACAAGTTATATCTCTCAGTTCTGTAATGGTGTGCTTGAATGCACCTTACTTACAGACCTTTACTTCTTAATTCAAACACCCACTGAGTCTATCTTCACTTTACTATAGAAAGAGAATGTTCCTGGTTAAAATGGACTGATTGGTTTGTGTTCTTCAACCTTTTTCTTCTGGTGTGAGAGGCTCAGACAATTTCCATCTCCATTTACCACCCTGTGCTTTGGTTACACTGATAAACAAGAAAGAACTTGATATGCAGGGAAGGTTGTTGGGTTGCATTGTTCAAGGAGATAAAACTCTGGGGAGATTTTCTTCCACTGGGCCACTTTGGATGTTAATCAGTTGTTCCTTGTGAATCAGTCTGAGCAACCCCTGAGCCGCTTGGCCTGCTCCATGGGAGGCAAATGATTAATGTCTGAATTGGCCAAAGTTAACAACCAATAAACATCCTAAGGACAAATGTAACAGTGAGAATGTCAGAAGTGACAACATAATTGAGAAGAATGGATTTGACTACACACCTAAATCCTGAGGTCTGATACCATAAAGAAAGCACTGCTGAATCTCATTGGGTCTTTGCTGATAATTGTGGTTCGTTGTACTTAAAACATGATGGTGGTCCATCCAATAAAATCCCATTTTCAAAAAAATATTGACTTGCAAAACTGTGCATTCCTCCTGTGTAAATATGGTCTATGTAGCAAACGGTCTGCTGCCTAGAGAGAAACGAGGAACCATTCAGATCACTGAACCTCTTCTGAGCATTTCACTATTTTTAGAACTGAACTTGTGTTGAACCATCGTCCGGGTTATAAAATATTCTGGTAACCTGAAAACACAGCATGTTTCTGCCTTTCTTGGGGTCTGAATGAAATCAGAGATGATAGTCTGGAAGCCGAGCTAAGAGCATTCTCGGAGCAGTTACAGTTGGGTGAGGGCTAAAAGTGCATTCAAAGTAACCATGTACTTCAGAGATTCATAACCCATTTTGCAGGCACCTGGAGCCCGAGTCTATGTGTGCGATAAGAGGTCATGCCATCACAGCAGACAATGTCATTATGAGCACATTCTGCGTGACACTTTGGCCCCAATCCTATGGGAGTTTTATGCTGCCAGAACTAGCATTCCAGCAGCATAAAACCCTTTGCAGCAGTGCTAAAGTCGGAGCACTGTTGTGAGCTTCCGGGTTGCTGCTGCAAATGGACAGCAGCATGGCACATGCAGTAGCAGCTCATAAGAATATTAGAACATGCGTAACAAGAGCCCCACTGGATCAGGCCAAAGGCCCATCTAGTCCAGTTTCCTGTATCTCACAGTGGCCCACCAGTGGCCCTAGGAAGCACACAAGACAACAAGATACCGGCATCTTGTTTCCACTCCCTTGCCTCCACTGGTGCTGGTAAATTGGTGTTGGAATTATGTTGTGGGCAGAATGGGGAAGGCAGGGGAAGTTTCCGGGTGGATTGGGGGAGGGCAGGGGGTGAATCTCAGTGGCATCAGCATGTGTCAAATTCCACCTACTCTTTTCCAGGCTGCCCTACCCATTTTCTTTTCTCAGCATACAATAGCAAAATGGCTGGCGAAGGTTCAAGGAGATCCGTAGGCTAAAGTGCTGTACCAGGGGATAAGTAAAAAATATTTACTAAATGTATTGTCAAATATTTTTAAGTACATCCTGTTGGCTGTCTGATCACCTGACCCACCACTGAATGCGGCTCATGCTCCATCCAATGGGCGATAATTCTATTGCAAGCCTTGCCCGAACCTAACTAATTCATCCTTGAAGTACTGGTATGTCCTTATTTGAGCTCATTGCTTGTACATCATAGGCATAACATAGGCACAAGTAAGTACCTTACTATGAATATTACCACTAACCAATTCCCCGCCTTGTTCTTGTCAAGGTGCATCAGAAAACAACAGAAAGAGAGAAGGGGAAAACTCTTAGATACATGAAGACACAAGGAGAAGCTTGGCCACATTTAATTGCCTCCCATTCTTCATAGGAAACAGTGCCTAAGGAGAATATGCTGAAACGGCTCCTTCTCAATACATTGGAATATCGGCGTCAACTCCACTGACTGATCACTTGCTGTATTGTTTGGCAATCTATAAGGTTTGGTGAGCTACAGCAATATAGCTTTATAGAATTCATGAAACAGGCTCAAGTTCACAGAAAACATATGCCACAATAAACAATTTAGTCTCTAGGGTGATATAGCAGTGGTACCCAAACTTACTGCGGTCATGGCAACCTGCTGTCACCGTGCCCTGTCATGACAGTCTGGTCCAGAAAGAGAGTCTGGTCCAGCAAGAAGCTGGCAGAACATACCAAGATCCAGGTCTACAGAGCTTGCGTCCTGAGTACACTTCTGTACTGCAGCGAGTCATGGACTCTTCGCTCACAACGGGAGAGGAAACCGAACGCTTTCCACATGTGCTGCCTCCGACACATTCTCGGCATCACCTGGCAGGACAAAGTTCCAAACAACACAGTCCTGGAACGAGCTGGAATCCCTAGCATGTATGCACTGCTGAAACAGAGACACCTGCATTGGCTTGGACATGTTGTGAGAATGGATGATGGCCAGATCCCAAAGGATCTCCTCTATGGAGAACTCGTGCAAGGAAAGCGCCCTACAGGTAGACCACAGCTGCGATACAAGGACATCTGCAAGAGGGATCTGAAGGCCTTAGGAGTGGACCTCAACAGGTGGGAAACCCTGGCCTCTGAGCGGCCCGCTTGGAGGCAGGCTGTGCAGCATGGCCTTTCCCAGTTTGAAGAGACACTTGGGCAACAGTCTGAGGCAAAGAGGCAAAGAAGGAAGGCCCATAGCCAGGGAGACAGACCAGGGACAGACTGCACTTGCTCCCAGTGTGGAAGGGATTGTCACTCCTGAATTGGCCTTTTCAGCCACACTAGACGCTGTTCCAGAACCACCTTTCAGAGCGCAATACCATAGTCTTTCGAGACTGAAGGTTGCCAACAACATGCCCGGTTCTTTCAAGTGCTGCTCTTCCAGATTTCCTGCAATTCAAGGTAGCTGTGCCTGGGAGAGCGGGCACATCCCATGACATCCTTGTTAGTTTGCCATGGTGTCCTTGGGTCCCATGGCACACAGTTTGGGAACCACTCTTGGTACAGGGGCCTTTGTGGCTGTTACATAATACAGCAATATCAATTCAAAATGCCTATTGACAAATGTGAGGAGGCAAGAGAAAAACAGTTTGCTGGAGGAGATGGTGAACAACAAAGAACATCCCACAGGAAATGTGTGTCGGAGAGCTTACCATAGCACTCCCCAATTTTTTATCCCGCTCTGATATCACCTTCTTCACTTTACATCTGATACTTTAGAACTTACAAAGAAACTGAGCCATATAACAAGAACATAAGCTTATTTTCTTCCCTAAGTACATGTGCACACACAAATTCACTGTTATTCCACGTAACGTTTGAAAGATATCTTTGAAAATAATTATCTTAAAGTAACATTACATTCCTTTAACCCAGTGGTATTCAAACTTGGGCGTTGCAACACCCCAGCCTGTGGGTCCTGGCCTCTGCCTCCTTAAGGGGTGGGGGCAGCGAGGAGACAGGCGGAAGGCAGCAGGGAGGAAGTGAAGGATAATGAAGAATAACTTCAAGGGGGCTGCAGGGACTTGGGTGCACTTGCCCAAGCCTCCTGCAGCCTCCTGGAGGTGCGGGGAGCCCTGTGCAACCTTCAGCAGGGCTCCCCAGGTCAGAAAAAGTGACAGCGGAGCGATTGCATCCCGCTCCGCAAAACTGGAAGCGGAGCACAATCGCTCTGTTTTCCCTTCTGATGGGGCTGCAGGGACTGGGTTTGCGGAGGCAGAGCAGATCGCTCCACTCTCCCTTTCCCTGACCTGGGGCGCCCTGCAGATGCTAGCACAGGGCTCCCCACACACAGGGATGGCTGCTGCAGGGACTGGTGAGTGCATCCCAGTCCCTGCAGCCCCCTGAGCGAGGTGATCCTGGGGATCACGTCGCTGCCTTCTCTCTGCCCCTGCTGCCTCCACCCCCCCCCCCCCGCAAAGACTTACTACGGGTTTCAAACTCCCGGAGTGTTTGAAAACCACAGCTTTAACCCATTGAAACAAAGAGACAACCAAATGGCCCTCATTTATTATTATTTAGGGCCCAATCCTAAAGTGTGTGTGCCAGTTCACCATTGGAGCACATGGAGCAGTGGTGGAGCACTGGTGCTAGCCCAGTGGAGCACCCGACCTCCGCCACTTGGCTGTTGTGTAGACCATCAGGCAGCAGAGATAGGTGGGGACATGGGGGGAGGTGAGGAGGAGGCATTATGGGTCCGGAGGAGGCAGAGGCAGGTTGGGGAGGGCGGGAAGGAGGCATGCTGGGGAGGGAGTAGGGGGAGGGAGCAGGGCGGGAGGGAGGTGGGACTGGTGGAGTTTTGCGTCACTACTTGCTTTACCTGGGAGAAGGGAACAAAAGTCCCCTTCTTCCGAGGAGGCAGCAGCGGCTGTCTGGGGCACACTGGATACAGCGGCAAGCCATTTTTGGCTCCTCTGCAGCTCTGTCTGTCGGGCAGCTCAGGACTGGGCCACTCTTTATTTCAAGAACTATATCCTAAACTCCTGAGACTTAGGGCAGCTTACAGTGTACTGTATAAGATTAAAAACAATACAATTTATATATTTTTACAAGCAGCAATTAAAACTCAAAAGAAGTGAGAGCAAGACTAGGTAACTTAAGGGGGAGGGGAAAAAAGTGAAGGATAACTACATTCAGGATTAAGCAAAGCCAAAGAAAGCAGGGAGAAGAACTGAGAAGAGGACAGAGTCGAACTATCCTTAGGAGCAAAGGGAAGTAGAGAGAAAGTTACCCTAGCTGACTGGGGGCCCCTGCAAGTGAGATTAGATGAGACTATATACAACCCACTTTGGTCAACACGAATCCAGTACTGAGATTGACCCACCATGTCAGTTGAGTCTTGCAATACCAGAGAGTTGGCAACCTTCAGTCTCGAAAGACTATGGTATCGCGCTCTGAATGGTGGTTCTGGAACAGCGTCTAGTGTGGCTGAAAAGGCCAATTCGGGAGTGACAATCCCTTCCACACTGGGAGCAAGTGCAGTCTGGCCCTGGTCTGTCTCCCTGGCTATGGGCCTTCCTTCTTTGCCTCTTTGCCTCAGACTGTTGCCCAAGTGTCTCTTCAAACTGGGAAAGGCCATGCTGCACAGCCTGCCTCCAAGCAGGCCGCTCAGAGGCCAGGGTCTCCCACCTGTTGAGGTCCACTCCTAAGGCCTTCAGATCCCTCTTGCAGATGTCCTTGTATTGCAGCTGTGGTCTACCTGTAGGGCGCTTTCCCTGCACGAGTTTTCCATAGAGGAGATCCTTTGGGATCCGGCCATCATCCATTCTCAGGACATGACCGAGCCAACGCAGGCATCTCTGTTTCACCAGTGCATACATGCTAGGGATTCCAGGTCATTCCAGGGTTTGGAACTTTGTCCTGCCAGGTGATGCTGAGGATGCGTCGGAGGCAGCGCATGTGGAAAGCGTTCAATTTCCTCTCCTGTTGTGAGCGAAGAGTCCATGACTCGCTGCAGTACAGAAGTGTACTCAAGACGCAAGCTCTGTAGACCTGGATCTTGGTATGTTCTGTCAGCTCCTTGTTGGACCAGACTCTCTTTGTGAGTCTGGAAAACGTGGTAGCTGCTTTACCGATGCGTTTGTTTAGCTCGGTATCGAGAGAAGGAGTGTCGGAGATCATTGAGCCAAGGTACACAAAGTCATGGACACCAAGGAGAATCTGGCTATGCTGGGTGTTTACCTGTGGGATAACTAACCTGATATAGAGATCAGTGACTACCAGATGAACCCAAGAATGGGCTGGACCACAGAGGTGGGTGATGATAGGTAGGAATGACCCCCCCCCCAGTTCTACCACCTGACAGAGCCATTTCAGCACTCCTCCTGAATGGGCCCAGCTCCAACAAACAGCTTTTGGGTAGACTCTACTGTTCAAAAGAAAGTTTAAAAAGTTTTCGTTTTTTTATTAAATCTACAAAATGATGCAAGCTTCTTGCATGTATCAAAGCAAGTTTTGGGAAATTGGCAAGGGATTACACCTTTGTAGCACTGCAGAATTGAATTAAGAATCAGGTCCATTGTTTCTTTGCAACATGGCAGTTTTATTTCCCTGTGATGTCTTGCTCTGTTTTGTATCAATACACTAAAGCAATTTATTGTAATACAAGTACAGCAGTTGGATAATTACAGGGCCTGAGTGTAGCCATTCTTGTCCATAGACAGGGTGTCATATGTTCATGTTTTGATTGTCCCAAATTTGTCTTGAGATGGAAAAGTAAACATCATTATGCCCACTGACACTCAGTAAAATACTTTGCTCTGTAATTAGTGTGGTCTGATCATTACAACCACTATTCCTGAACAACCTAGAAGTAGTGGAAATTTGAAGTGGGAGTACAGTAATGTGTGATTGATGATGGGCTCTCTCACTACATTATGTGCTGTAAGTAAGCATGTAACAGATGGATTTCATCGCCACATAACATATGAGTTTCACCACTTGACGAATTTCTTTACTTGAAATGTGCTGCAATTTTCCTTACAAAAATAATCTATTACACTTGTCAGAACATTCATTAAATTACTCAGTTGATGCGTTTCATTAGGTAGCAGAACCTTTTCATTTTACAGGAAAATTGGGTCCTTTTACTTCGTGTGTGTGTGTGTGTGTGTGTGTGTGTGTGTGTGTGTGTGTGTGTGTGTGTGTGTGTGTGTTGCCTTACGTAATCCAAGATGCCTTGCAGGCCATCATCAGTAGCCTTTCCCCATTCCTTAGATGGGTTTGGCTTCATTGATGCTGATTTTGTCCCACTGTTCTTTAGAACTCTTCATCCTGATTTCAGCCTCACAGATCAAACTTCAGGTGTCAAAGCCAGAATTTAGAATGAAAAAAGAGGAATGCCGATAACCATTTCACCAAGAGGTAATTTACCATAGTTTGCTTGCAATCAATTGATGAAACTGTCATAATGCACATGCTTGATCTTGTCTGATCTTGGAAGCTAAGCAGGGTCAGGCCTGGGTAGAACTTGGATGGGAGACCACCTGGGAATACCAGGTGCAGTGGGCTTATACCATAGTCTTTCGAGACTGAAGGTTGCCAAACAACGAGGAGAAAGTAGTCCTTGCCAAGACTTCAGATCCCAAAGGCTTTTTGGGATCTGTATTTTTGTATTTTTGCGTGGTGTGCTACTTCTCATCGAATCAGCAATAAGGAGGAATGCATCTGAGTCAATAATATGAATGCCACCATTACTTTTCCGATGGTGCACAACTATGGTATGTGCCATGATGACTGGCAAGGGCAAGGGAAAAAAAGTCTGACGGTTTGATCCTAACCAGCATGTGCACCATCACAACGCATGCTGCACAGGTGCATGCCATCACAAAAGTGCCATAAAGCACTTTGCAATGGTGAAGCAGTTGCACACGCAGACACAAAGGCCCATTTTGGCAGAAGGAGCAGCACTTACCAGAAGGTGATTTTCCGTGCTGAGCATTGTAGAGCTGCAACGGATGAGAAGAGGGCAAGATTGGCAGTGCTGGCACGTGCCGCATTCTATCCCCCTTCCTGAACCTGATCTACTGACATGGGGAAACATGGAATTGTGCTAGCAACTGAGCTCATGCAGGTCCAAGTTGCCCCATTGCAGCTGCTGGGGCTTACCACAGGGCAAGGCAACAAATGTGCCCTTACTCCGTGGAGACTTCCAGCAGTCAAAATTCCCATACAGGATGCAGTGCTGGCCATGCTGGCCCCTCTGAATCATTGTATGGGAACTTGCAGTGGATTGGGCTATTTGTCCATCCCGCACAGAACTATTAGTACTGCTTTTCCCACCAGCAAGACTGGTAACTTAAGGGTTTTTCCTGTTGAGGATGCTGGCAAAGAGCATTCATTTTCTGATCTGCCTCGAACTGGCTCAGCATATTATCCAAATTGGTCTCCATTTTAGGGTCTGAACCAATCATTTCCAGGCTAATCCCAGTTGTAAGACAAGCTCTGACACTTTTGCCCATCTCTAGTGAAGGGCTGCCTGAATCTAGCAAATGGACACAAACAAACCCTGTGTTAATATATGACTCATAGTGGACTCTTGAGTAAATTGACCCCATTCAGATGTCTGTGTGGTTTTCAAAGGCACCATTTAAGCCAACATTGCTTCTTTTAAGCTTCATCAAAGGAGACATTCTCAAGTACTTCCACATCCCTTAATGTTGTTTGTTTTCCAGCTCTTGCAGAGCTCTCAAGACTATAATGAATTTACACAGGAATCTGGAACAAAGTTAAGCAGCTATTAATACACTTGCCGAGAAGGAACATGGGGAAGTGGTGATTCCTTTCACTCTCTCTCTTTCTCAGTAAACGAACTCATAACTTGCCAGTGACTTTATCTGACCTTCATGCATGCCTTTCATGATCTGTATGGAAGATGGGATGCCGGTGCCTGTAAAATGTTTTGTTTGAAAATATAGTCCAATAACATTGATTTATGGTGATGCCTGATCTCTAAAACCGTATGGATACTGCATTTTGAATGAATGAAACAGGGATGGTTCATAACCGGGTTTGAAGCCAGCCGTTTGGAAAGATGAATCATCCTTCTGCATGCCTAAAGTGGTGTCATTTTAAGACTTTCGTGTGGATGTCATTTACCTTGTGGGATTCCTTGGGAAACAAAAGCACTTGCAGATCCCATCTGTATTTGCACATTTTCGACATGATGACTGTGCTGTTGTTGTTGAAAATAAAGAGGTGGGTAGGTGGGCAGGGTAGGAAAACTATTAGAAAGTTAAATGACTTGTAACAGTTAGATTGGAAAATGACGCACAGTGGCTATAGAGTTATTTTACTTCTGCTCTCGTTATTGTTTATTTTCTTTGTAAAACCCATTTCTGCCGCATAAAGCAAGCTACCATTCCAGTGGCTGAAACCCAAGGCCCAGCATTAGAAACTATTAGGAGTGGAAATTCACACACACACACACACACACACACACACTAAAATTGAGATTTATGATCTCTAAGCTATCAGCTCTTTCTCCATGGGTATAAACATTTCTTAGCCTTGTAGTACTCGAAAGGAGAGCTTCCTACCCCCTCCTTCCCCACTGTTAAAATTCTTCAGCTATAGTTTGGCTTCTCAGTAGGGCAGGAAACAACCGCCTAATAACTGATGAATAGCTCTGCGCAATGTGCCCCAAGAGTGGTCAGGGGGGAAAAAAAATCACTCTCGATACACAGGCGTTAGGAGGCCATTTAAAACAGCTTGTTAGTTGAATTGCACAATAGGGAAACTCCTAGTTAAACAGCTTTGCTAGCAGGTGCTCCCAGTGTGCTGGTAAACTGCTACATGTTTTAAGCAATAATGGAGATAGGAAATCATATGGAAAGACAAAGGGGTTCTCCCCAAATCTGACTATTACTGTCACTTAGAGGCTTTCTTTTTAATATATTGTTCTTATGGATGGCATCAGGATATTTCTTAGGCAGAGTGAGACAGGTCTGATGATTCAGAACACCACCTGGAAACCTTAATCAAGCTTTCTAGCTGTGGTTTTCAGACCTTCTGTCTTTCTGCGGCCATGAACCCCCTAAGCTAGTAGAGGGAGGACTAACCTTAGGAGCTGTGGGGCCCAACTGGAAACATTTTGTGGGGGGGGGGGGGTTCGCAGCCAGGGTCTGTAGAATCTTAGAGAGATAAATAACATTTATTATAGACTCTATATCTCTATGGTAGATTGGAAAACAAAATGCACGCTTAAAAGGTGCATGTGAGTTAATGGACCAAATGAATCTAAGCATATTTTAATAGAAAATTCCATACAAAACTAGAGTAGATTACCTTAGCACTGGGTCCCATTAGACACCAGGGGCAATTGGGAGCCATTTGTTCAATTGGCTTAAAGCAGGCCCAGAGTAGAGGATTCTAAAGCGAGTCCTAGAGTTTCCAGTTAATTCATACAGCATGCTGGCCAGACTCAGACTCATTATAAGACCACAAGGCAGGGGCCAAAGCTCAGTGGTACAGTGCATGTTTTGCATGCCAGAAGCCCCAGGCTCATCCCCTAGTATATCCTGTTACATGGTTCTCAGGTAAAACAGCAGGGGAAGGACCTCTTTTTGAAGCTCTGGAGAGCTACTGCCAGTTGGAATAGATGAACTGGCCTGACTCCATCGATGGTCGCAGTATAAGCTCCACATGACCTCAGAGTGCTGCCTAGAACACAACCAAGACACTTCTGTGGCAAGCTGCCTTTCAAAGAATCATGTCTTTCATTACTGAAATTCTTATTAGGGATGGCAATGAATTTCACAAGTGAAGTCTGGAATACAAGTTCTCCTGTTCCAAAATCCCTGAGCCATAACAAGCCAAGCCAAACCCCCTCTGAGTTTCAGCTGGGTCCATGTATATGCTTCACTTACACAGTAGACCCAACTCATGGTGGTAAAGGAGGTGGAGGAAGTATCCTGCTGTCCCATTGCACATTTACTAGATCTAGCTTGGCAAGCATACAATTAGGGCTATTAAAGTACAAGGTTTCTGTTCTCCCTTACAATAATAATAATAGATTGCAATTCAGACCAAAGAGTAATTTTAGAAAAATCCAGCCAAAATTGTATTGGGTGTTTCTGTTTTTGTGTTACCTTCTGCTTGAATGCTACAAAGCATAGCAAGTAACATAAAGCTGAAAGTAGATGTTGTATCAAATGACACATACTGGGATAACGGAATTTTGCACCATCAATTTTACTAGTTACAAGGACAAAGTGCAATTCTCATAATGTACATGCAATCAATTCCATAGGGAAATTAAAGACCTAGCAATAGAGCCACCATAAGAACATAAACCTAGCCACACAGCATGCTGTTGAAGATAAGAGCATGTCCTGCATATTTCTCTTCTTACCACTTAATGTAACTACTTTCTGTTTAATCTGATCTTTCTTCAGTTAGCATCTTTAAGTAATGATGCATTTGTGGGCAAAAAAAGCAAACACAAAAACCCCCTAGCTATTCTACTACATTCTTTGAACCAGTGTACTACTTGGTCTTCTTTCTGCTCTTACAGCCCAAGCCTATCCCCAGGAGGTCTGCTGGGTGCAGCAGCGCCAAAATGTATCCTGCAGCCCCACAGAAACCACCAGAGGTCTCTTTGGGGGAAAGTCCCAGGCCCCACAATGGGGCTTCTCACATCTGTGCCAGCTATTTTGCCAGCGCAGACAAGAGAACCTCCATGCCGAGCTTTTCAGCCCAACATGGAGGATAGGATCCAATGGAGTAGGACTCTGTCAGTCTCACCCCTCCTTCGATGATTTCCCGCACCACCCCACCCCAGGAACGCCTTCCCCCATCCCTGGAGCTCTTACCTAGCTCTGGGTGCCAGTACTCTCTCCTTCCACAGTGCTGTAAACAAGTTTTTCTACCTGTTTACAACACCTAGCACTGGAGTTCAGCTCTGGCACTAAAGGCCCATAGGACTGGGTACTTACTTACATACCTGTATTTGAGAAAGAAAGCATCTGGGCATCCAGGTTGCTTACTATTGCTTTACACAGTAATAGTGATTCTAGCACCAAACATTTCTGAATGACTACAAAACATCTTAGAAGAGAGGATTAATCAGGAAAGCTGAACAAGTCCAACCATTTAGAACAAATTACAGGAGGCTTCTGTCTCTGCTTCTATACACATCATGGGCAGCCCAATCCCAAACTGCACTGGCACAGCAGGGTCACAGGGCCCACACTTCATCCCAATACAGCTTAGGAGGCAGCTGGAGGTCTCCTTGAGGTAAAGGGATATGTTTCTTTTTACCCCAAGTAATGGGGCTTCTCAGATCCACACCAGCTATATTGCCGGCACAAATCCAGGAAGTCCCATGTAGGGCTACCTGGCCTAGGAAGGAGGTTTCAATGTGGTGTTCACTGCCACAGCTTTGATCCCCTTTTTGGGCCTATTCTTCCCCTTGTTCTGCCCTCTCTACACCCAGAAAGGATCCTTGCCCACCCTCCAAAATGCCCTCCTGCCACCCTCTCCCAGCCATCATACTACTTGGCGCAACCTCACCCGGGACGGTTGGCACTGGGATGGGATGTGAGCTGGTCCAGCCAGCTCACGAGTTGTTGTGGCTTACAGCACATTTGTGACACTCTGATGGCTCACTGGCTCAAGATGAAGTTAGGATTGTGTCGTTAATGTCACACAGGGAGGCCCTCTATAATATGCTCCTCATGTTGTGGGTGGCTTCTTTGTGCCTGGGTGGTGGATAGGAAGGAAAATGAGGGGGATAGTCACAAGGTGTTGGTGTTACTCATTGCTCACATAATCTCCAGGGCTGGCCAGCCTAGCACCTGGAGTGGACCTGAGGGCAAATGTTTCTTCTCTGGTCCTCTGCTGGGCTGAATATTTAGCCTAGCCTAGGTGAGGCCAGTACTTTTTCCAGCCTGCTAAAACTTCACTGAAGTTATCTATCTACACATAAGTGGAAAATAGAGCCTGTTTCTATCCCATCTCATGTAGAAAGGTGACAAAAGTTACATTTCCTGCATATGATAGCCACTGTCTCAATTCTTTTTGTTTTTCATTTCCCCAGTATTCCCACTTTATTTCGACCAACTTCAGTAAAAGCATCCATTTGCATATCGTTAATGGTGTGTTGTTTTCTATGCAGCTCAGAAGTGCCAGCCATTAAAAAAAACAACACATTAAGCTCTTCGCATATATGTGCTTTTATACACAGTAATAATAACATCCGCCTTTACATTTAGAGCATTCAAATCACTTCAGATGCATAGATCCAATCGTCCTCATAATAACACTGCAGTTTGCTCAATATTATTACCATTGCACTGTTGACAGAGGACTGAGACTAACAGCATACTGAGGCACTGAAAGTCTCCGACTGAGATTAAAGTTGAGGTTCAGTGTTTGCCTTCACACACACACACACACACACACACACACACACACACACACCCCCAAAGCATGAGTAGGTCACAATTTTGGTCTATCAGTTTAGGATCTGGGGCCACAACAGGCCACAACTTTATGAAAATATATACCGAAGACTTGCAGTGGTCCTGACTATTCTGCTAATCCACCCCCTTTTGGTGCAGCTTCCATTCCTTGTAGGAGACAACAGATGCACTCAGTGCCCTCTATGAATGATCCTATCCCTGCTCCAAGCTCACCTATGATGATGGTAGCATATCAACACTAACCCCACCAGAGGACTAGGGAAGATCTAGATCGCACTGCTCCTTTTTCAGGCATAGAAGCATTTGAGGTTGATTTTACAATCCATGGACAAGGAGTTCCTAGCCATAATTCCCAAGCGGAGAAGACTTTGGGGATCAGTCCCTCCATTGTCCACTCCGCTTCCCAGAGCTGCAAACCAATCCCAAAGCCTAATCCCTAAGTAGAACTTAGGTTACACCGAAGCTGCAAATATCCCACACGTAGCTATCAACCGTCCCCATAATACTCCCCCACTGACTGACTAACAGACTCTTGCAAACCTCATGTATCCAATTGTGTGTGTTGGCAACAGTATGTGGGGGTGAGAGAAAGAAGGCTTGCTTGAAGGAAGGAAGCCACTTATTTAATGCAGGCACTTTGAGCAAGTGCGGGGGTGTCCAAACGTTTTGGCAGGAGGGGCCACATCCTATCTCTGACACCGTGCTGGGGGCTGGGGAAAAATTAATTTACATTTCAAATTTGAATAAATTTACATAAATGAATATATTAGAGATGGAACTTGTATGAATGTATGAAGGTCTTGCAATAGCTCAAGGCCTATAAAAGGCCTTGCACAAAGCAAGGCTGGCCTTTCCTTAACTGCAGCTGCTGCATCACAGATGTGAAACAGCAAGCAGCGGAGGAAGCCCTCCTCCCTCAGCTCACATGAGAGGTTGAGCAGTTGCCCTCATGCTGAGAGCAGTTGCGTCAGGCTAGGACCGGCTCCAGCATGTCTCCAGAGGGCCAGAGGCTCATTGGAGACTGGGTGCTCCCTGAGGGCCATATTGGGAGTCCCCGAGGGCCGAAAATGGCCCCTGGGCTGGGGTTTTGACTCCTCTGAGCAAGAGAACAGATGCAAATGGAGAAGTGGTAGTTTGCAAGTCAAATTGTGAGCCTCCTTCCCTGCAACTTGAGTTGCAATCCTATACACTCTTTCCCAGAAGTAAACCCCATCGCATACAATGGGATTTCTTTTGAGTACACATGAAAAGGGTAATATAAACAGACAGCACCTCCCTCCCCCCCCCCCCCGCTGGAAGAGGATTCATGCACTGTTGGTTTCCCTGTCTTTTCCGTTGTCCCCCCAGTTCCTAAACTGCTAGAACAAAAGATTGAGGAAAAGCCACTTTTGCTGCTATCTCTCCTATTTGTTGCAAGCAAGGGAGGGGGACTGCTTCCCTGTAAGCCAAAAGCAAGGAGAGGAGGAGCTGTGGCAAGGAGAGCTCGAGGGGAGGACAGTCTAGGACTCTTCTCACTTGCCAAACTCACAGATGCTGAAATCCACGTGGGGTTTTGCTACCATATGTTTTAAACCCATGTGGATGTCTGCAAACTCAAAAAGAAAGAGTTTTGTGGAAGGTACTTGGATATTCCATGGCACAAAACCCACAAGACAAGGAAATCCATGTGAGTATTGCTTCTTATCATGCACTTATTCCATAGAAAATGCATGTGTGTGTCATTTCTCCCAGCTTTATGACAACCTGCACTCCTGTTTCCCTTTCATTTCCTGAGGATCTTCAAATAAATGGCGCAGAAGATGTTATTATTTTATATAGCTGCTGTCTCCACACTTAGTTTTGTTGCATTCAGAATTAAAGTTGGTAGATTTGAAACGGATGTACATCAGTGTAAAGAGAGAAAGAACTCTTTGGAAAAGTTCCATAAATATATTTCTAAAGAATATCCAACAGAGCCACTGTCCTCCAAAATTCATGAGATGGCACTGCTGCCACCTGGTACTCTCAATAATCAGTATTCGACGTGTCAGCCCCTTACCAAGTCAGAGGTTTTGGAGAACAATTGAAAAGATAACTGGGATTTGAATAATAAGGATAGCCGGCTTTTACACAAACTTCAAAGTCTGTTTGTCTGACTCTAGTGAACACCCCCCCCCCCATAAGATACAGAGGGGTTCTGTGCATATGACACTTCTAATCTCTGCAGGGGTAGAAATTTGGTCCTGCAGATCTTTAATCCTGCAGAGTTTATAATTATCACAAGACACAAGATACATGTCTATAGAGGTCCATGACTCTGTGGGACTGGTGCTTTCTGGCTAAGCAACCGAGCAACTAAAAAAGCTGAAAGTGGAGCTTACAACTATTATTCCATCTTGAATGCACCCTTCATGTCCTTAAGGGGTTCACATAGAAACAGGTTCACTATCCAGCAGTGCTTCTCAACTTCTCAAGATTTGAAGCTGTGCCACTGTGGAACACTTAACCTGTATGAGAGAGGCCTCGGCTGGTGTGAAATTTGGGAAGAAACTCACTTAGAATAAGAGAATGCTCATATTTGCTAGGTCATTTGAGGTCCTTAATTTCATATGGCTACGTGATTTAAAGACATCTAATTAGTCAAAAAGCATTAGCAATTGGGTTGGAGCAGAAGAGTTATTTAGAGTCCAATCCTATCCAACTTTCTAGTGCGATACGGATGCAGTGCAGCCCTAAGGTAAGGGAACAAACATTTACTCACCTTGAGAAGGCCTTGTTGACTGCCCCTACCACTACAGGTTGCAGCTCTGCCCAATTGGCATGGTTGCATCAGTGCTGAAATGTTGGGTAGGATTGGGTCCTAAAACTCAGGAACATATTACATACTGCTAGACTAATCACCATCAGTGGCAAGTGGCTCCAGTGGACACTGCACACCAGTGAACTTCGAACACCCACTGGACCAAGCATGATTGTGTAGACGGTGGGCAGAATGGAGTGGGGGGTGAGCTGATTAGGGCAGCAATGGGAGAAGAGGAGGAGGGAGGATTGGGACCGGAAAGGGGACAGGTTTGGTGGCAGCAGCATCTGTCAAATCCAAACCCGCTTCCCAGCCTCATCCACCTTCACAGGTCTACACAGACGTGCACTAGCTATGAAACTGAGTAGGCCCAATGCTGAGTAGGCCTTATGGCCCTACACAGGCTTTCCCCAGGGCAAGGAAACAAATGTTCCCTTACCCTGAGGGGGCCTCCAGAGGCTGAAACTCCCCCGCGGGATACAGGGAGTGCCTTTTACAAACTGTTTTGAGCCTTGCAAGAAATAACAGTTTCTGAGTATAACAAATAAGTTAGTACATAAGCAAGTAGGGAAGCCTCAGTTGAACTCCATGGGATTTACTTACATTGGATAAGTGTACACGTCACTTGTTGTGAAGGTTAATCTATGAGATCTTTTTCTTTCAGGTATCTGTGCAATGGTTAAACCCTCGATTCCTTTGTGTTGCCAGATTTTTCATTGACGTGTTAGGCACTTTTCTTCAGCTCCCCGTCACAAAATAAACAATGTCGGAAAATGGAACCAGAATAAATGAAGAGAAAAACCATTTGTGTGTGTATGTGTGTGAACACAGGCATTTTGAAGAGGGAACAGTTACAAGCAATGATATTATGTAACCAGCCTGCCTTGCTGACATCCCCAAACTGACTGATTTTTAATAATTTATTGTCTCTACAAAGTACGCGTACATCAGCATAGCAGCTGTGTCTCATTTTTCGCATTCTGGAGTTGTTGTTAATACAGCAGACTTTGTACCTTGCTGGGTTGCATTTAAGGCATGAAAATGCCTTCTTCGTTAAAAGGAATGGGGGACGGGGAGAGGCTGGGGGTAGGGGAGCCAAATTAACAATTGTCTGGTGTAGATTCTAGCTGGGATAAACTTCCCATTTTTCATGCGCTTCCTTGACTTTTATATGTACATTTCTGACAGCAACAGCAGAGGCACCCAGTAAAACAAATTACAGCTGTAGATCATGATTGCCTCTCATCTGCCCTCTTTATTATCATGTAATCTGGTCGTTTTTACTTCCGCACGCACAGCAAATATTCTCTCAGTACTGTACTTTTCTGATTATGCCGACATCTTCGATCTGAGGACAAGTTCAATCTGTCATGATGGGAAGCAGCATTACAATATAATGAATGCTCTCATTTCCTGCATATATATATATATATATATATATAGAGAGAGAGAGAGAGAGAGAGAGAGAGAGAGAGAGAGAGAGTGCGCTGGGGTTCATCAGTGCAAAACTGTAGACTCTAATAAGTATATTTATCTTGCAGCTGTGAAGGTAGATCAGAAATAATGTTCTGGAGTGTTTATTTTTTGTCACTTCCATGCTGCAGAAGCTACAAGATCATGGGAAACTGAAAAGAGTCATTGAGTGTCATTATGGACATCAGTGAAGAGAACTCATTTCTGTCCATCCAGGTTTAATGATTTTGTGCAACCGTACACAAGTCTTTAGAAGCATAGCGTCCATTCTCTTCCCAGTGTTGGCTGTGGAGTGTCTCAAGCCCAGCCTACCATAGCTGCTGCTTCAATGGATGGACGGCATCAGGGTGTACTGTGTATAGTTCTTGTTTGTCCAATTCCTTGTCCAAACTCCTTGTGATAGCTGGTTTGTTGTCAGTTCCAAATTTCAACTCTGTCACCTGCATCACGTCGTTTTGGAATTTGATTATGAAAGAATGAAAGCAGATCCCCTAGCGTTGTGGTTACTTCTTAGGTAGATCTGCTGTGCTACAAAATGGAATCTGAATCTCATCCTCTTAAAATGTGATGGTGTAGAATGCAGCGTCAAGGCTGTTGACTGGTGTGAAGGGTCATGACCATACCATTGCTAATAAATCAGGAATACGTGTTTCCAAGCACATGTTTCCTTGCCATCTTCAAAATGCTGGGGATGGCTTATAAACAGAGATGGCCAACCCAATGCAGCTACCTGATACAGGCCCCCTCCCACTGAAGGGGGGTAAAGCATTTACTTACTTCAGCTCCTTCCAATGCAATTCTCTTGATAAAGGAAAGGTGGATCATGCTCAAACATCCCAGCAGGCACAGCACTTTCTGTTTTACGTAGAGGGATGGCCAGGAAGGAGCCACAGAAGTAGCAGCTTCCCTTTGTGGGAAACTGTGACTTGCAATAGGGCTTTTTCTGTGGCTATACTGCCTGTTGAGATCAGAAGCATTTTCCCTCTGCTGGCATTCTGAAGGGGAGTTAAGACTTTTTTTGTTTCAGCATTTTGCCTTTAGCTGTTTTCCTTTGGTGCCATGGCTCCCAGTTGTGAATCCTGGAGCTCAATTTTGAATCTATTGAGTTGCTAATTTGGTTGCTCCTTTTGATTTGTTGTTGTTGACTTACTTTTTAATTGTTTATTTTTATTTGTGGTTTATATTGTTTCTTTATTCTTTTTATAAGTGGCCTTGAGCTACCCATCAGAGCTTGGAAAGGCAAGCTATATATGCTGCCTATATAAAGGATGCATAGCCTACCATTTGATTGCATGTGATTTTTTTGGGGGGTGGAGGGAGGCTATGTTGGAAATTGTTACCAAATTGATTGCTTGAATCAAGACTCAAGAGCCAGGAGATTGGTCTGACAGTGCAACAAAATGATCCAGTGGGGCATCGGTTTCTGCTCTTAAAGAGGGTGTCGCAAACGCATCATATTTGCATGCCCATCAAGTATACAGTATCAGCAGGGAGACCTGTGCCACCCCACTGACACTACATCATAAGAACATAAGAAGAGCCCTACTGGATCAGGCCAAGGGCCCATCTAGTCCAGCTACCTATATCTCACAGTAGCCCACCAAATGACACACAAGACAACAGACACGACCTGCGTCCTAGTGTCCTCCGCTGCATCTGGCAATCAGAGGCAGCTTGCCTCTAAAACCAAGAGCTTACACATACCTACTATGACTTGTAACCCGTAATGAACTTTTCTTTCAGAAATGTGTCCAATCCCCTCTTAAAGGCATCCAGGCAAGATGCCATCACTATAGGTATTCAACCAGGTATTCAACCAGATATTCAACCAGATATTCAACCAGATATTCATCTGCAAGTATTCATCCAGATATTCAACCACACTGTGCAGGTAAGGTCACACCAGGTTGTGCGGAGGTCTGTGGGAGAGTGGTTCAGAGTGGGAGGGGGAATTTTGGGGTGAGGAAGAGTGGAACTGGACGTGGATCAGGCCCAGGAGGGGGGTGGGATTGATGTAGGCTTCCTCTGCCATACCCCATCCTCCTTCCCAGTCTGGCAACCTTACACGGATCTGCTCTGAGCTACTCAGCTAGCTGGCAGACATCCAAATAGCCCCATAGGGCAGGCTGGGGCTAATACTCAGGGCAAGGGGAAAAATTTGCCCAAGGGGACTTCCAGCCTGCTCCTGATGAATCCTGGATAAAGTGGAGGCCATATAGCCCTGGGATTAGACTCTGAATTACAGACCCATTTTAAGAAACACCAAGTAAGTCCATTTCTGAAATCAGCAACAACCTGCCAACACAGCAGCTCTTTTCTCTAGTGTCAAGTTTTGAGGTGCAAAAACGACACAGCTGCCAACTTTGTAATTTATAAAAATTCATATAAAAAGTTGTCTTGACTTCTAGTGTGTATTGTGAACTTGGTACATTTTTATTCAAAACCTATTATATTTGAACTTTGTTGGCCTCCCTGATGGAACTGCTGTACTTCTGCCTGCATTCCTTTATAGAGATGGCCTATGCTTTGTACAAGCTAAGCATCTCAGGCATAAACATTTTCAAATTAATGAAAAATATTACACTAACGAGAGACATAGATATGAAAGGCTTGTGCATTGTATTGCAGCAATCCAGCGGCCTTTTCACCTCCTTGGAGTGGACGCTTTAGAAACAGGCACTTCTGAAGGATGTTGTAATGATCAATCGTTGAATACGGGTTCGCAGTTTAAATACCTCTGTGAAAGCAATTCTTCACTCCCTGCTGTTTACAAGTAAAATGCTGTCTGCAAATAATACATTACATTAGCTGTTCTCTTTAGCATAACACAATGTTGAAATACTTGTAGCATTTATAAAAAGACACCAACTGATTGCGAGATGAGCGCTACCCTTGAGCAAATTCTGAACACATTTATTTTAGTCGTATGCATTTGGAACTAATTTTCTAGTGATATCAAAAGTGTTTCTAGAATTAATTTCCTGTCAGTTCAGCAGTATTCAAGTGAATATTTTATGATTTTGCATTAGCTGTGTTTGCCTAGAGTTGTGACAGGATCAAGTCATTCTCTGAGGGAAACACATTAATAATTAAACTCTGTCCAACATGGAGTACTAAGGACGGCAGCGTTACAGTACATCCTTGGAGGCCACCTCACAAGGTGGAGAATGAGAATCCCCCTGCTGCCATTGGCAGTTCGACTTGAGTCTAACATTGTAGTTGTGCTGTAGCAGGGACAAAGGATGAGAACAAACACCAGCCATGCAGATTATGGATATGGATGAAATACATATGGCTTTTTTCAGTTGGTATGCTTCAAATCACTAATTAAAATATAATAATAATAATAATAATAATAATAATAATAATAATAATAATAATAATAATAATAATAGTACAGGTATTTATATACCGCCTTTCTAGGTCCTCAAATTTCTCCTCAGACTTGATTCAAGGCAGTTTACATAGGCAGGCTAATTTAAATCCCCGTAGGTATATATCAAGTTTCACACCCTTTCTGTTGTGGTTGTACAGCATCATTACTAAATGTAGAAATGCAACTTCTTAGAAGATAAATGTTGCATATGTAGATTCATTCGGGGGGGGGGGGGGGAATAAATAAAACACTTTTCAGTGGCCTATCCAGTAAGTTTCTCCCCTGGGGCAGATGTCACCATCCTGATGCATTACACCCTTCTTACCGGGTGACACCCCCTTACTCACTATGTCGAGCTGCAAGTGATGCTGGCAGCAATGTCCCCTAGTCTTGGCCTACAGGTTCCTGGTGCACAGGGCAAAGTGCCCCTAAAGGGTTTTGGTAGGTGAGTCAGAGAAGGGATTCATCTTCTGATCATGGAGTAGACTGGAAAAGAGGTGGGACAATTGAAAAATCGTAGCACCCCTGCAATGTGACTATCTTTATGAAGAGGTAGGAACTTAGGTGTTTCCCACTGTCACCTGTTGGGCTCTGCAGAGAGATGGAATCTGAATGATGGACAGAAATAAATACCTCTGATAAGAGATAAAAGGAAGACTATCTGTGTGAATGGGACTATGAAAAGGCCTTGTTACAAGGGGAGGAAGTACTCAATATCCTGACAGAGTTAGAAGCCACCTTGCAATTCTTGATCACTTGTGACAACACCTACAGTACAGGTACTCCTAGGTTGCATTTGGTTGGCCACCATTGCATCCCAAAAGGAATGTTATTAACAATGCTAAATTATTAAGCACTTGCATTAGACCACAGAGTTTGGCCAGTTGTACAGGTCTGTAGTACACACAATAAGGGAACATTATTTTTATTTTAGACTTCTCACAAAATCCTCTCCATGGTCAGTAAACATGGCGAGGCACACACTGTCTACACTCCTCAATAGCCGTCTGTTCAGTTTTCTTGGTAAAAGTGTGGTATGACTCAGAATGCCCGCCGGTTTTCGAGAAAACCGGAAGTCCTTGTTTAAAGGCTCCAGGAGCTTCTGAGTCTGTGAGAACCGTGCAGTTATGGAGACAGTCAAAAGGCAGGCTCTATTTTGAAATCTATTAGCACAGACAGGTCTTCCAATTTAACTTACAGGAAATTAAGAGCCCAATCCTGCGCTCTGCGTGTCGGCTTACTGCCAGCACACACTGTTGCAAATGTGCCATAAGGCACATTTGCAGGATTTAGTGCCGGCCCAACACCAGAGTTAGCCCAGCATGAGCCAGCCTCAATAGGAAGCCGGTGATCCACCGCTCGGTGGTCACCCGAGCCGCCTGCAGAGAGGTCAGTGGGGGTGTGGGGGGAGCTGGGGAGGAGGCATTCCGGTGCGGGGGGAGGGAGTGGAGGCAGGGAGGAGGTGCGGCAGGCGAAGGGAGCATGGAGGAGGGGGTGGGACCAGTGAAGCTCCACTAGATCCAGAGCCCCGCATCAAGCCTCTTGGCTCTACACATAACTGCTACTCTATGCCTGCTCAACAGTGGCAGAGCTATTGCAGGACTACTTTCTTTATGCGGCAGAAGGGGATGAAAGTCCCCTTCTCCTGAGGAGGCAGCGGAGGCTGCCCAGAGTGGGTTGGATGCTGTGGCCACCATTTTGGCTCTGCAGTAGCCCTGCGCTCCAGGCAGCTCAGGATTGGGCTGCCTGTTGGTAGAGTTTTCCTTTTTAATCAATTTAATTCTTCTTACCTTAATAAATTAATTAAATATGATTTCATCATTGGGGAGCTCCAAAATCTTCTTTGACTCTGGGTACCAGGTGTCTTAGCTACGCCACGGGGTACAAGCGGCTACTATAGTGGTCAAGGGACTGAGGTGCAAATCAGAACTACCCTAGTTTGATTCTTGTTTCTGCATCAGAATCCCCACTCTCAGTCTCAGCTCTCTGACTTCAGCACAATGCAGAAATAGCAATTCTAATCACTGCAGACTGCTTGCCTTCCGCTCTGAAAAGGAAAGGAAAGTGGTTTTAAAACTGCAATTTAAAAGGGATGCTTTCTTTTCTCCAGGAATTGGCACATCTCTTCTCATCCACAGTGGCCATTGGTGTTGCATCAAATCCGTGGAAGGTCAAACCAGCAATGAGAAGGGTGACTATGTACACATTTACCTTGGAGTAAGCTAAACATAGTGGGAACTTAGAGCACAATCCTGAGCTCTTAGTGCCAGCCCTACGCCAGCACTGAGTGTCGCAAACATGCCATAAGGCTAGATGCCTACAGCACACCGCCTGGAGCAAGGGAAGAGCTCTGGGTGGTGGAGAGGTCAGTCAGGGCAGGAGGGAGGCATTCCGGGGTGGGGATGGGCAAGGAGTGGGGATGAACTGGGGTGGGAGAGGGCAGGTTTGACAGAGCTCTGTTCCACTGTATCCTGGAACCTGTATTGGGTTTTCTGGCTCAACACAGGAACTCTCAATTCTGTACCAGCAAAATAGCTGGGGTAGACTTGAGTAGCCCCATTGCAAGGTCTGCATCCTTACCTGGGGGAAGGGGATGAATGTCCCCTTCCTCTGAGCAGATGCTGGCAGCTGCCCAGTGTGCATAGGATGCAGTGGTAGCCATTTTGCTGCCGCTGCTCCTTTGGGCACCAGCCAGTGTAGGATTGGGCTGTTACATTTGAATAAACATGTATAGGCTTGTACTGCAAACTACATTGATTCATACAGTACAGATCCATATTAATGGAAGGGGCAATATTGATCAAAAAAGGTCATGCGTATTGACATGGATTTATACTGGATCAATGTCATCCGATGAACTGAACAATTTAGGGTGCAGTCCTAACCCTTTATGTCAGTGCTTTCCAGCACTTGAATCACTTGAAATGAATGACTTGCTTTACCCACTGATCATGGCTCATTTAATATGAGCAGGAGGTCTGGCAGGAGGGTCTGGTCTAGAGGGTAGAGCCTCCATTTGCCTGAAGATAACATCCACAAAGTTGCCAGTTCAAGGCCACCGGCACCGTGTGACCTTGAAGCAGCTGACAAGCTGAGCTGAGTTATTCCATCTGCTCTGAGCGTGGGAGGATGGAGGCCAGAATGTGCGACCAGATCAGAGTGAAACATCTGGACTGTTGTGGTTCTTGAAAGATAGAACCTTCTTTCAATTGTAAAAATCCCTACGGGGATTTAATCAGCCTGCCTATGTAAACCGTCTTGAATAAAGACCAAGAAAGGCGGTATATAAATACTTGTATTATTATGTATTATTATCAATATGCTTGTCGACCTGCTTTTATATCAGGTTGCTGTGTGGTCAGTTTGGATATCCTTTGAAGATTTCTGGCTGGAATCCTATGTACTGTACAGTTCCTTCAGAGGAAACCTCAACAAATGCAGTGGGACATATTCCTGTGCAGTGTGCATAGGATTGGTCCATCATCCTAAGAGAAATTACTCATCCTCAAGGGTCCAAATTTTGCCTCTTCTGGCACCTTATCATGATTCCTATAATTCATGCATCCCAAGATACACGTCCACATCTGCAATATAATTATTTGAATTTGTTATATCATTAGTGTTAACATTTTAATTAATGATGAATATTTATAATCTATGAATATTCATTAAAGGATGTTCACATTTTTCAGGGTTCTGATACATCAGTTCAGTCCCAATGGCATGACTAAAGGGGCTTGACGAACAAGCTCCTCATAGGTGAGAATCATCATGTTTCTCTTTCTCCTGTCAAACAATGGCAACATTTTACAAGATGTATGTCATGTGTCAATGGGGTCATCACGAGCCATTGTTTCACAGAAATGCATCAGAAGCAAAATGACAAAGTACTTCAAAGAAAAGGTTACACTGATCTATTTTTAAAATACTGTTTCCCAGGAATAGAATTCATTGCAATAAATCACATCATTTTCCTAAGATGTACTGCTGTTGAAATAATTTATCAGCCTTTGTAATAGGGTGAGTCACTGCCTAAGTAGCTCACATACATCATTTATACATATTCCAAAAAAGAAAAGAAAAAAGCCCTGTAAATGAATTTGGTCTGAGTTTTTTATACATTAAAAATAATGACCTAGGGGCCAGTTAACATGTTAAATCCCCTTGAGGGATTTAGAAATGCCTGCCTATGTGAACCGCCTTGAAGAAAGTTAGAGTAATCCGATGACCAGAAAGGCAGTATATAAACACTTAGTTATGATGATGATGATGGTGATGATGTTGGAGAAGAATTTGAAGATAGGTTTGTCATATAGCATCTCCATTCACAGGATTAACTTATGGAGCATCAGATGCCACAACAATGGCACATGGATGCTGGTGTGTCATATCCTAAGCCCATCTGGTAATGCTACACTGATGGTACACTGGTACAAACACAACAAGGGCCAAATGGCAAGCCTAGTAGTGCAGCCCTTTCCAGTAATATCTACCATGTACATGCATAACAGCCTGATATCCATGGAGTGGCTCCCTGACACCAGCAGCATGACATCACTGCATCAGCATGACATCAGCACATAATCTCTGTGGTATTAGTGCATCTTCACCATGACATTAGTGCATCACCGGTGTGACATCTGTGTGTCACTGCTGTAAAGTCAGTGCATCATCCATGTGACATCCATCTGTCATTGGTGTGATGTCCAAGAAGCCAATCACCACATACAATCAGCCCCAAGTCTGGGAGCCAGAGAAACATTGCCAGGATGAATTGAGCAGCGGGTGGGGCAAGATACAAGGCCAATGAGTGGCCAATACTTGAGTACATTATCCTGCCAATCATTAGGAATGAATAACACAGCAACAGGAAACATCCCAACTATGGAGGGATGACCCAAGGACACCACCCACAAATACGCACTTACACAACATAACATAAGGATGCCACTTACAGGAGATAGAGTGGCATCAGTAACAAAAGAGCAAAAGCAAAGAACTACTGGTTCTTTGAGCTCTAGTACCCAAGTCCTCTTTCTACTCACACACCCACACAAATCCAAGAATACTGTCTTGCTCAGAGCAAGGGTAAGAAAATAGCTCCTTGAGGGCAGCCACGTGAAACAAACACACAAGCCTCTCCATGGCATGGCACTTACCTTTTGCATTCCGAGCCAGAAACACCCATGGTAGGGACAAAGGGAGAGGTGGAGGCAGGTCTAGAACCTATCCCAACCACTCCACAAAGCTCTAACCACAGCAGGAGCCACCTGAAGAGAACATCACCTGTCATTTAGCACCTTGGATCACCGCAGGGGCAATCATTGGGCGTGTAACACAGGACACCTACTGCAGCAGCCTACCCAGCTACACACACCCACACCCCAGCAACTATAATGGGGCAGCTTGGAGCTGCATCAGTTCAATTGTGGTGCAAGTCGATGTTGCTCCATACAAGATCAGGCCAGGAAGGGGGTTTGAATTTGGAGTGTCCTGCCAGCACCGAATCTGCTTCCCTCCTAGGCTCAATCTGCACACTCCCTGCCCCTTCTCCTCCCCTGCTCCGTTCCACCCTACCAGTTCCACTAGGCTTACCTGTTCTGGTGGGCCTCCTGACATTCACCACCACATGTAAGATTTCCCACTGGTCTGCTGGCTGCTTGTGCTGCAGCAAAGCACTTTAGCTGCTGTTTTCCGTCAGCCTGCAACCTGAGTAGTGACCTGAGTAACCCTGAGTAATGCCCCAGCTTGCCCTATGGGGCTACTCAGATCTGCACCAGCTATATAGCTGGTGCACATCTGAGCAGCCCATGTAGGGCTCAGAGGTTTGGTAATGGGAGTTAGGATATGGTTTGCGCTGCTACCGCCAGTCCCATTCCCAGGCCTGGGCCTGATTCTCCCTCCATTCTACCCTCCCCTCACCCAGAAACACCCTCTCCCCACCTTCAAAACTCCTTTCCACCACCCTCTCCCTCCTCCCATTCTACCCGGCGCACACTTACCTGTGCTGGCTGGCGTGGGGTTTGGATATGGCACCGGAAGGCTGACACACGTTATCTTACCAGTGCTGCCGGCTCTAGAGTAGCTGCAAACATGCCTTGCAGCACATTTCCTACACTCTGGGCCGGCACAGGCAGGCCTGCACCGGAGATAGGACTGGGCTGCCTGTGTGTTTTTCATAATGGTGTCATCATAAGTGATAAATACTTGTGATGACCCCATTGTTGTGTGTCATCACCATTGCTGTGAGTCATTTATGGTGATGACACCATAAACAGAAATGGGATTGAGAGTCTGCAGCTTTTGCCATCTATATTCCATGTTTCTGCTTATTTTTTTCTATACAAAAATCAAACTGGGCAGGAGGTCTGGCTCCGTTGGCTGAGCTGCCACCTTGTATGCCTGAAGATCTGAGGCTGCCAGTTCAAGACAACCAGAAGTACCCGAGAACTGACAACACGCTGATATACTGATGAGCTGACCCTCAATGGCAGAGAGGAGGTGCCGTCAAGTGGAGTGTGGGAGGCAAAGGGCCAGCAAGAGGACAGACCGGGAAGGAGTCCAGCTGGAAGGAGGAGTTCTATGAAAGACTAGAACTATTCAATTGTAAAAATCCCTATGGGGGTTTAGAACAGCCTGCCTATGTAAACCGCCTTGGATTAAAGTCTGAGGAGAAATCTGACGACCAAAGAAAGGCGGTATATAAATACCTGTATAAATAAAATATAAATAAATATAAACTGAAACCAATTTTCAGTTTCTGAAACAGAAACTGTTTCACCCCTTCTAACTGGGCAAAGAGGTACTTCTTAAAACTTTGCTCCTCTAATACTTAGCAGGGGACAGCACCTGCTTAAATTTAAGTTTAAATTGCAGCCTATCACTTTAGCTTTATGCTTAGCTGAGGAAGAACTAAAAACAAGTAATAAAAGCTCTACCTGGGTGCATCATGTCCCCATGTGGAATCAGGCAGCTTCATTAGATGATGGCTGAAATAGTCAGAATATATATAATTTACGTTAGCGGGCATGGGAGCTCTCTGGTTAACAACTGACATTTGAGTTTCCTTTTGAGTGCACTATTAGGTGTAGAAGAAAGACAGAAAGAAACATTAGAACTATGATTTTATCCATCCTAAAAAAAAGAAAGAAAAATGTTACAGGTTCCATTTTGAATCCCATATCTCTGCTAATGATAATGATTATGATGACTCTCTGGCCTCTGCTCTTGCTATTTCTGCTGATTCTGGTGTTTCTGATAGACAATTGGTTGCTATAGCTATTGCCGCTGGTCCAAATAAACAACATGAAGAGAATCCATAGAGACAGAAAGAGGTTTTTTGAGGCCAAGAGAAGAAACTGGTAATTTTGCAAACGGGAAACAAAATTGCTGATGATCATCAAATACTTTTCCAAAGACAACTGCGAGAAACTAATATTGTAAAGGGAGGAAAAAAAAATCTGCATGTTTTGATATATGGCCAGACTCTGTACCACAGTACCAATTGATTATTCTATACATGAGGATGGGGTTTCATTTCATTTCAACTAAATGAAGTATTCATTAACTGTAAAAATGCAGCAAATAATTATTGACGGAATATATTTATGATTATGATGGCCAGTTTCCTAAGCAATTAAATTTATCTGGTGCTTCAATCATGGAGGAAAAATGTGAATAGGGAAGATGGCGTCATTTCTCGATATCTAGCAACTTGCAAGTATTCAATGTACCCTTTTGCTGCAGGATGTAATGCTCTGAGGTTAAAAGGTCAAGGGCAGAGTGGAGAAGCTCTGCTTCTTTTGATGCTGCATTGCCTGTCCATGGTTGTCAATCCAATGTATTCCAAAAACCTTAAATTCAAAAATTCAACTACAATCTGAATTCAAATAATTGTTCCATTGAAGTACTGAAAACTATTTTCTTTCTAGATAATAGACTTCCAAGGATGATGGACTGTCAGCATTGATTGTTCAATGACAAGCCAGTCAACCGTAATAATCTATCCATCATTGGACAGCCATTATGTAGATCACTGCACATCACCGGGGATGGTACGTTGACAGATGTGTTTGTCCAACAACTAAGGTAATAAAGATGGTGTAGAAGACTAAATGTGAATGTGAAAAAGAAAGGGGAGAGAATAGAGAGAGAATGGACCAGTCTGACATTTTGTTATCATCATGACAGGTCACTTTTGTGTAAAAGTGCTTGGTGTCCCAGCTTCTTGGATAGGTCCCTGACCTGATCCATGTACCAGAACACTACAAATCTGCCTTTTAAGGAACTATGTGGAAACATTTTTTTTTCTTTTCACTTCCATAGTAAAATGTTTATATTCCATCTTTCAAGAAAAGGTCCTTTTCCCTTTTCACACTTTCCAGAACCACTGTAAAATGATCGGGGCTAGGACACAGCCCATACGGTATCCTCTAGCAACAGTTCTCAGACTATGGATATGGGACCCACCAGTAGGTTGTTACTCAATGCTTGGTGGCTTACAAAACTGACAGGGCAGATTAGGCTATGTGCATCAAAGGTTAAACAAGTTGCCACTTGGGAGGGAGGCATTCTGCCCAATCACCATTATAGCCGTACCCCTTGGCATTTATAAATCAGGCAACAGCCTCTAGGGCCTCAGAAATGTTTGAGAATCACTGCTCTAGAGTAGCAGTCTCCAAAATGTAGACTGCTGTGCAACCAAAATTCCCTCCCCGTCCCAAGCAGCTCTTACCATTCTGCTGCTCTACGGCTTCATTTGTCTCCCATCTGGGCATAGTGATGCTCTTGGCAGTCGCTTCTATGACCTGGACATCCTGGTGCAAAACCTGCTGGGATGTGATTGCTCAGAACATCCCTATGCCCAGATGGGTGGCAGAGCAACGGAACGGTAAGCGCTGCTCACAGAGGGGAGGGATTTTGGTGAACTCTGGATTCAGTCCGTGGGCCAGAGTCTGGTGAGCCCTGCTCTAGGGCACTATATTTCACAACAGGGGAAATATATTTCACAGCAACGTGTGCTTTTTCTTTTTCCCCTCCTGAAACTCCCCTCCTTTATGCAAAGTCTAATGATTATCCCAAGCTTCCTGTTCCAGACTTGCTGAAGGACTGAAGGACTAAACAGAATAACTGCTGCCAGGGGCTAGCAACATACTGCAATATTTTGTGCTCCCAAAACTTGAATTTTGAAAATTTTAAAATGTGGGTGTCCATGTATTTTATATTGTGTATTTTATATTAAGAGGAGATTCTTTGTGAGCATTAAAAACAAGCAAAAATTTATAGTATCTTTGCCTCTGGGTAGCAATTGAAGAAGGAATGAAATAACTTTTCATTACTTCATTACTTTCATTACTTCCAATAAGTTTTTGTTTTTGTTTTTTTTTTTGCTTGCCTTGTTTCTTGCTTGCCATCTAGGAAAGGAAAAACAAAAGCACTGGTTAATGAAAAAAATGATCCTTTTAGCAGGATCTACCCAGTACAAAGTGATTCCAGAAGGAAAATTTGTTACGATTTGACTGTTAGGTCTGTGTTTTCCTCTACTATGAATTGTAACGTTTACTACCCCAGAAATCTTAGGAAACTATTTTAATATCAGTGTGCTCTCAGAAGGAAATTCACTGTGTTGCAATCCTGGTACCTGACAAACCCTGTGGTGGCCATCATGTATCTTAGCACTCTGGACTAGATATTTTTGCTGGAAGGTGTCAGCTGTGATTAAGCCCAGTTGAAGCTGCAAAGCTGCCTCTGCTGCCGCTTTGCATGGCAACGCAGCCTCCTCCTCCTCCATGGAGATTTTTCCTCTATAAAAACAAGGAAGAAAAGATAAAAGAATCAGGTAGAGACTTTGCTTGGTGTGGACACAACTGAATGTGGCATCCTCAAGGAACAGGAACAAGCCCATCAGCCTCACAATTCAGTCACCATATAGTTTTGAGCCTGGCATGCATCACTTGTTCACGTGAACAAAGAATCTTTTAAAAAATGCTTGTGTGTGTGTTCTAAGTGAATGATAGCCTCCCATTCAAATTAGAGATGTGGGAAATGAAAAAGAAAAAAAAAACCACAATGTAACAGTGGTATTGGGGGGGGAGCTAAAGCAATACATTTTTGCACCCTGTAAACCGCCCCCCCTTTGGAGCCACTCTGAGCGGAGAATGTCTGAGCCATTTTGATTGGAGAGAGCACACAGAGGAGATGCCTCTGTGTTGTCTCCTGCTTGGGATGTCTCCGATGGCAAGGGGGAGGGGCAGCTTCTAGGATGCGTTGAGGTGCCCTGCAAAACTTAACATTTTGCCCCTCCCCTCCCGGAACGTTACTGCAGTGTAACCATCATTTGTGAATACAGCCTAATTGTTTACATTTATTTCTCTTTCCTTTTTGGTGTGGGCGGAGAAGTCAGAACGGAAAGAAAATTCACCCAGTAAGACCACTCGTACTTCATGGGGTGAACAAAATGTTAGAACAGCAAATTAATGAAAAGATCTAAGTGTGAGATTAATAGGCTGCCCCAAAGTCCCCTCCTCCAATCCAGCATGTACTGAAGTTTTCTTTAAAGGCTCTTTTTGCACTGTAGTCCTCCCGCGGGTTAGTACTTAAATCTTAAAAAATACCTTTGAAGCCCATCTGCTGTAGTGCTTCATTTATAATGAAAATAGAAGGTGCCAGCCCTAACCGACTCTGATAACAGCAAAGCTCTTCTATACTGCTAGTTTGTTATATCTCAGAGGAGACAATTTAAACCATGCATATTTCTAGCCTTGTTCATAAGTTCATGAGCAAATTTCCTAAGAGAGGAAGTGATGGAATGTACTGACAGGTAAATACTCGATGAAGGACCATCTTGTCAATTAATTCACCAAAGCAGAGTTACTGGTCATAATGTATTATCTATGGAAAATGATTTATATCTTAACATTCTCTGCTTGCACAGTTCTGCTTTGATTCTCCTTTAGGAAACGGTGTGCAAGCTGACATCTTTCAGCTTTCAAAGCTGGCTTAGAAGGACAAGAGGTGTTCATTAATTTAATTATCTTAATTTAAATACATGTCGTGTGTTCCCATTTATACTTGTTGATACATCAGTGTGCCCAGAAGCCATTTAGTACTAGGTTCCAATAAATAATTGCTTCACATGTGATATACCTATTTGAATGAAAAGATCTGTCATCACATCAACTACAACCGCTAGTGATCGTTAAGCCATATCAGTTTTTGCTCTTGCGAAGTTTGCCTCTTCCTTATGGTATAACAGCCACACTCCTTAGGGAGATATTCAAATGTCAGGTATGTGCTAAGAAAGAAGAAGGAAACAATTAGGTAGGGCAAGCCAGGATAGGGCGGCCCACTTGTTAGGCAATGTGAAGCAGGTTGCATTGGCAGCAGATTGCAGGGGGTAAGAGGGAAGTTTGGCTGGTGTAATACAACTGTCTCAACCCCTCTGGGGTTGATAGTGATGGGCGGGTTCGGTCTTTGACCTGGTGTAGCCCAGAGTCAGGTGGTTCGCCCATGTATCTCAATGGAGGAGGTAGACAGGTAGCCTGTTTTCTCAAGCAGAGAACCCACACGTTTCTGGAGAGTTGAGATATTCCAGTGCTATTGCTCAGCACTGGAGGCCAAATCTCATTGATAAGGCATATAGTTTGCTCATAGACAGTTCCCGTTTCAATTGCTGATACATGGGCAGCTCAATCCTGTGCTGAAACAGGTAGGCCGGTGGGCCTGAGCTGTATCCAGCTTAAGTTTCGGGCTGCTCACGGGTCAGCCTGAGGCAAGGGGAATTTTCCCCCCTTACCCTGGGGACAGCCCCAATGCGGCTACTTGTTTCTAAAGTTACCTAAAGAGGTGGCGCAAATCCAAGCAGCCTGGAACTGCCCTGGGCCACCAGGGAATGGGGCTAGGATCTGGCATAACTTCTGGATCCTGGTCACACCTCCCGCTCCCTGCCCACCTGCTCCCAGGAACACCCACCGCCCACTCCAAAATGCTGCCCTCCCACATCCTCCCCACCCTCCCCACACCCCCAAACCCCTGCGCCAGCCAAGCTCAACCAACACAACTCACCCCGCCCCAGATTCCATCTCGGCGTGGGGAGGCTGGCGTATGTCTGTGTACCAGCCTATCTCTCCTTGTGTTGGCGTGAAAGTCCTCATTATGGCACTTTGGTGACAACGTTAGCCGGTGCAAGGGACTTGCATCAGTCCAAGGGCACCTCTGGATTGCGTCCACATAAATATTGGCTAGGGAAGCTGGCACAAACCTTAACCAGAGTTCTTGGAAAGCCACTGCCAGGTTTAGTAGAGAGTACTACATAAATTTGACCTGATTCAGTATGAGGAACTTCAAATAAAACCAAAAAAGGTTTGCTAGATTTCCGTAATCTAGCATTCAGTCGGGCTGACTGAATGCTTCTTGCGGCACGTGGCATTTGTTGCCAGCCTTAAGAATTATGGCAAAGCTGCACAAAGCTCATTATATGAATGATTAGCAATGGAATCTTCCTTGAGAGTAGGGTTATAGCATGCATGGTCAAACAACTATCATAGAGGCACACAGAAAAGAAGGGAGGGGAGAAGAATTTCAAGAGTTATAATTACATTCACATGTTGGCTAATTGGCCCCTTAGGGGTCTACTTCCTAATTATAAGAGGGCATACAGAAAGACATATCGCCAAAAGAAAATACATTCAGAGTGAGTATAAATAGGCTGCACAGGCTATAGAAAAGCTGTAAAACTGGATAGCGAATGAAGGAACTCAGCTCTTGCCAACACTGCCTAGCCATTGAAAAATTTCTTGCTACCATTGCCAGAAAGGGGTGGGAATTGTTTTAAGGCTGAAAAGTCACAGGAACGCTGAAGACGTATGCATATTTCAGTCAGTTTTCAATAATCATTAAAAGCTGATGGATTCCGAGAAGTGCTTAGTGATCAAAACCCTCTTTGCAAGCATAAATATAACCTATTAGACCTATAGAGAGAAAAAATAAACTCAAAAACAGAGGAGCTGGGAGTGGGCAGAACCTTCAATGAAAAGCTTTTAAAACTTTAGACATTCATTAATTAAAATTGCATAAGCTTTAATGACACTGTTTATTAGTTTAGCTATGGGCAACCTTTTTATCTCACTTAATTGAAAGCTGTGGTTTACTGCTTTGATTATACACAAGGTAAAATTTAAAGACATTCTCTCCCCCCCCCCACACACCATTCTCCCCATGATTTCCAGGGTTAGGGGTTTGTATATGCCCACAAGAGAATAAATTATAGAATCTTTATGAGGTTGTAATTCATTTTATTTCCTATCAAATGGTATCCTTTTGACATATCTATAAAGAGTTTCCATGTTTAGAATGGATGTGTATGCAATATTATGTTACACCTCATAACAGAGATAAACTAGCGGGGGCCTTAAAGCAGAATAAGAACAAGATTGTCTTTATCTCTTAAACCTGTCATTTTAATTTTCCACTCTGGATGGTGCCATCCAGTCAGGTGGACTTAGGTTCCTTGTGGCTGTTAGTCCACAGCATTGTGAGATTTCAAATTTACTACCCAGCCAAATTGCTTTGCATTTAGTATTCTTATCTTGACTTGTATGAGTGGATCTGCAGTATCCTTCATAAGTACACCTAAAGGAATATCCTATTTTTATAGCATTCTAAATGCAAATCCTGTTTTCAGACTTAAGCTGTGGTCAATGCATCTCTCTCTCTCTCTCTCTCTCTCTCTCTCTCTCTCTCTCTCTCTCTCTGCATGTGTGTGTGTGTGTAAAAAGAAGAATTTAAATGAATTGCTAAAGCAGTGAAATGACAATTTGTGGACTTTTAGAGTGATCTCAAACGGACTGCTTAGTGATCTGCTGATCTGCTCTGGACTTCATTTAAGAACACTTATTTCACAGTCAAATTCTGTTTTTGGTTATGCCAAGATTAACTTGCTTGGTTACTACAAAGGAAAATGTCCTTTTTTCCACCCTTAAGTCTAATCAAACCCAACATGCATCGTTGTGCTACTTTACTGAATTTTTTGAAATAACGTCCTTCAAGTTCCTAATTTCAAGATCTCTTCATAAAAACATGCACAGTCAAGCTCTTATCATAGACGTATATAGAAAAGTTGTTCAGGAGTTATAATTCCATTCATATGTAATGAATGCTAATGGTCTCATCAAAAATAAAAGCAGTCCTCACTTCTAGTCAAAAATCTGAAACATGACTTCAATGATACGAAGCTTGTAAGTTCATTTTTTTCTATCTTGCCCTCAAAGCAGTGAGACAAAGGATGTATCAGCTATGGAGAAAGGAAAGGCCCCAATCCAGAGAAATGTAGTCATGCTGAAGTCCCATTGGAATTCATTAGATAAGTTTAAGCTCCCAGTCCTGTCCAAACCTCCCCCCCCCCTCAGCTAATGCACACACTCCAAGGACCTGCACGCTGCATTCTATGCTGGGGTAGTTGCAGAGGACTCCTCAGGGTTAGGGACCTTTCCACTTTCCCTATGGGTCTCCTTGGTTCTGTGTCAGTTATTTTGCTGGCACAGAATGAAGTCGAGTGAGGAAGGGGGTAGGATATGGCTACACATGGGTGTTGCTGATCCTGTCCTGTTCCACCTCCCTCCCTGCCCTCTCCCTAACCAGAACCACCCCCATTTCTCTCCCTCCCTCCCCCATCCCTCCCACTGCCTGCCCCCACTGCTGCCTTACTAGGACCGGTGAATATGAGCCCAATCCTGAACTCCACCATCGGTTTGCACTGTCGCAAATGTGCCATGACGTGCCAGGTGGGTGCTCGGCCTCCACTGCTCGGCAGTTGCACAGACTGAGCAGCGGAGAGGAAAGCGGGAGTGTGGGGGGAGGCAGGGAGGAGGCTTGACAGGGAGGCGGGAGGCAGAGAGAGGGCAGGGGGATGCGTGCTGGGGGGAAGGCAGCAGGGAGGGAGGGAGGCGGGACTGGTGGAACTTTGCTCCATTGGATCCAAAGCCTCCGCGTCAGGCTCACTGCCTGACATGGAGGCTTGAGTAGCCCCATTGCAGGGTTACTCCCTTTACCCGGGGGAAGGGGACAAAAGTCTCCTTCTCCTGAAGCATTGTCTGCAGCTGCCTTGGGCGGCAGCAGCCGTTTTCGGTGCCACCAGAATTGGACTCTAAGACCTCTTTGCCTCCCCTGAGCTGTGCTGGTGGCCTCACTGCACTCTCTGGTGGTGTTGGTGAGTGCAGTGGATCCAGACGCTTCTGCCTGGATCCTGATCCTTCCAGCAAACACTTTCAAATTGGTCCATTTGGTTGTTAACCTACTTTAAGGAAACTGGATAAACAAATGCCCTGCATTTTGTGTTCCTCCACAATAATATTGCATCCCAAGCACAACCATCATATCTACTTGGGGAGACAGAAGGAGAAAAGGCTGGAAAGGAAAGGGTAGGCCTAACCTATCCAGAGGCCAACTGAAGCAGTCACCTCAGGCAGCAGAATGATGGGAGGGGGTGCCCATTTCTGTCCTTGTATTTGCCTCCACTGCTTCTCCACCTCATTCCCCTCCCTAGAGGGGAAAAAGAAGATGGGGACAGAGAGGAAGAGGAAATGTGGCGGGGAGGAGCGTGCTGAGCTAGAACACTGGAGAGTGGAAGGAGCAGAGGCTGGCACATCTTTGGAGAAGGGAGCAGCATTTGAGATGCCACTTCAGGCATCAGGAGGTTTTGGGCTGGAGTTGCAGGATGTTACTGGTCCTGAGTGCAGACTGGCACAGTGTTTCTCAGGTGGCTGCTGGAATGGGGGTAACTTATGCAGGAGCAGTGGGTTATTACTCCACAGGATGCAGTGGGCACAAGGAGAATGAAAAATAGAGTGAAAATCATGAGGCACTAAAGCAAAGGGTTTTTAGAGGATTCGATGGTATTCTAATGTTGATTAACTCCATCAGGGGATCCTCTATTGCCAGTAGAGGACCTCTGCCCAGTTAAGGGTGTGGTATTTAGTTGGAGCAATCTGTTGGATTGTTCTTAGATTGGAGCTCAGCCATGAGGTTGGTGAAGATCACTGAAGGTGTGAGATCTTTCCTTTGATTTACAAAAGTTGCTTTTTCCAAATCCAGGGAGACGACACCAAATGTGCTGCTCCAGCAGTCAGGATCTTCACCTACGTTTTGGAGGCGTGAAAACTCAATTTGCATTTAAGGACTCAACAAGGTTGTGTTCAGGTCTGGATAGTTGAACTCTGTGGATCTATTAAGGGAGAGGTGATTACTCACATGAAAAGTGTGGCCTTCCTGGCCTCTGCAACAAGTACACAAGTTTAAACAAGTGCTTCTCCTGCATGCTTCGAATCACTGGAAATAAACAGAAATAAAACGTTAACCGTGTAACACCCTTCTTTTATCCTTACAACATCCCTGTAAGGCAGGTCAGGCTGAGTGGTAGTGATTGGTCTGAGATCACCCAGTAAGCATTATGGCTGAGTGGAGATTTGAACCTGGGTCCTTCTGGTCCAAGGACAACGTTATATGATACTGCCCCAGGGTCATGCACCCAGGCTACATGTTGTGCATGACCCCAAGGAGCACAAGTGAGAAGAAATGGATCATGAGAAGAAATGTATCATGTCCAGCATCTGCTTCTAAAAGGCTATTGTTCGTCCATTCATTAGTATTCGGGATACTCTCAAATACAGCAAAATGAGATAGCTGTTCAGTCAGAAAAGAAGATAATATACTCTGACAGCACTCAACACACTAAACCAAAGGCTAGGAACGTGGCTGCATGAAGGCTATTAACTAATTAGTTAAATCAGGTATAAAATGATAAACATAATAAAAGAAAGCCAGACAGCCCTATAGCCTACAGAGATTTTTAAGATCATGTGAAGTAGGTACACATGGTTCTCTGCCTGCTAACTCTGACTTATGGAAGGAGAGTCATTCCTTTTAATAAGATTATCTGCCTGGGTACAAGAGGAAGAATTTGGGCCAGATTGATTGTATAAAAGCTATACAGTATCCCCTCAATAATTCATTGACCTGTGAGTATTCTAAGATCTATAAATCCACTGTATATTGCTTTGGTGTATCTAATGTCTAATTAAATTTTAAATGTATGTGAAAATAGTATTAATAGCCGCCTCTCTACAAAGGACAGAACATTTCAGAGTTCAAGTAAAAGAAAATTGAATGGGCCATCTAGAATAACTCTTTGTAGTCCAGTTTTATTTTTTAAAACACTCTTATCTGAAATATGTAGAGGATATCCCCTTTAAAACCGATCAGAGTATTGTGTTATTTGACATCGACTTGCGTCATTCTATTTTAGATGTAAATGCAACATTTAGCTTTCAAGGTAATGAGAATTATTATGCATCTTGAGAAGGAAAAAACACATCTTCCCTGTGTGTGTATATGTATGTGTACATGTGGGAGTGCATGTATTCGCAATGCAGACGTACACTGACAAAACTTGACTGCAGTTTGAATGTTCTCAGTATATGAGAATTTGCAGTTCTTTGGAGAAAACCAACTCAGCAAATATTGGCCAAAGCAGCTCCAGCTTGCATTATATTCATAAGCAATTTCCACTCCATTTGCTTAGCTTTTCAAATGACATTGGTACAATACAATATATTGAACAGTTAAGTGGTGGGGCGTTCGCATGCGTGTGGAATCCAAAAGGCTGCCTCCACAGCTCAACATAGAAAACTGCTCAGAAGGACAACAGCCCAAATAAAAACCATTTTCCAAACTTTCACTGTCCAGTTTATTGACGCTTGTGCTGCTTTATCCTGCAGATAAATTACTTTGGTTACTTTGCAGTTGTTTTTGGTGGTAGAACAATGAGGATTCCAGTAAAAATGCACAACCATGTCAAGTTGAATTACTATGGTGCTAATTCAGTAAATGATCTCTCTCTCTCTCCGATATAAAGCATAGACAAACCCTGACCTCCAGCCAAGTGTCTTTGTGTACCTCCTTTAGCAAGGGGTTGTCATCTTTTTTACCTATACCACAATGATCCACCAAAGTGTCTTGTGATGTTCTATAGGGGCATTGCATTACACTTAATGAAACAGCCCAATCCTATCCTTCTCTAGTACCCAAGGCTACAGCAGCACCAAAATGGCTCCTGCTGTATCCTATGGGACCTGAAATGCAGCACCAGGTCTCCTCAGGTTAGAAGAACAAACATTCTTTACCCCATGTAATACCTAGGCACAGAATGGGCCTAGAACCAAGGAGAACTGTGTTGGGTTTCCTGGCACAGGAGGTGGGTTAAGGTTGCTGCCACTGTCTCCAACCCCTCCCAGGGCCACTCATCCCCTAACCCCACCCTTCCCTAGGGTTCTGTCCCCTTCCGGCTGTCTCTCCACCCTGAAAAGTTCTGCTGCTGGCCTGCAGCTGTACTCACCACTGGGAGCTATCAGTGTCCATCTTGGAAGCTCAGCAGGGTCAGGCCTGGTTAGTACTTGGATGGGAGACAACGTTGGAATACCGGGTGCTGTAGGCTTATACCATAGTCTGCAGCAACTGTTACCCTGCACATGTCTGATCTTGTCTGATCTTGGAAGCTAAGCAGGGTCAGGCCTGGTTAGTACTTGGATGGGAGACCGCTTGGGAATACCAGGTGCTGAAGGCTTATACCATAGTCTTTCGAGACTGAAGGTTGCCAACCTTCAGGCACTGAGGCCCAGCACTCACTGGTGCTGGGCTCAGCACTAGCGGTGTGTTGTTAGCACCAGCTCAGGTCGGCGGTGCTGGTGGAGTGCCAGAGCCGTGGCCCATAGGATTGTGCCCTAAGTTCCCATTTCTGCTCTCCAGCTGCCAGAGCTTGCATTAGCACTCACCAGTGCCCCTCCCAGCTGCCACCTACAGCACCAAGCTTACTAAACACCAACACATGCCCATTCACTAGTGGCAACTTTCCTTTCATATGCGCAGGTGTCCTCACAGGCACCCAAAAACTTCACAGACTGCATGAAACAAACAAAAAATGTTGGTTACATCATTTATGTTCAGCTGGGATTGTTTACAGGTCTCCCATCCAGAAAAAAGCCACCAGATCTAACCCTACGTAGATTCACAAATAAGGCTATGTGAGAGGACTCTCAGCTATGTCTACATATCCATAGTTCCCTTTGGTTTTGTTTTAGAAAGAATATAAGCAGCACAACCTGCAACTGCTGAACCTCCGCTCCAGCCTCTGCTCCCCATCTAGTCTTCAGTGTTCTTTCTTGTCGCAGAGCTGGAACAAATTGCACCCAAAGAGGGTGATTCGGGCTACCTGCTGATCCTGCCTGCACTTCCAGCTGCAGCAGCACACAGACTGGTGCCCCAATTCTCCCACTCTGTTTCATGTAACAGAGGGACAGGACAAAGGCGCCCCCACCTTCACAAGGGTGGTGGAGGGGCAGTATAACTAGGGCCACTGAGATGATCTCACCTAAATATCTTCTGCCACACCAAAGTGTTAAGTCAGCTCTCTGGTTTACTGGAGAGCTGCTGGCAAAGAAGCATCTGGGCAGATGTGGTGAGCAATGGTGAGATGTGACACATCCAGTTGAACATTTGCTAGAGCCCATTTTCAGGACTGCTCCATAGCGATGATGGCAAGTGAAGTACTTCTCTGCTGCCACAGACAGTCATCCACTGGAGTTGCTCTGGGTGGTGCATCACCTTTCACACCTGGGCCTGCTGAGACATCTTGGTGGCTGGCACTAACCAATTTGCAAGACACTTCATAGATCAAATCCATCATATCCGGGCAACTTGGATAATGCCTGGATAATTCTTATTGACGTGCCTTCTGCATCTGCTTGTCTAGTTGTTGCGGATTCTTTTCAAATGATGTAGTCTAGAGATGTGTATGGGGTTCTTGGTAGTGCGATGTCATCCATGAGCCCATTTGACCTTTGGTTATGATGGCTGGTGAGATTAAATAAATAAAATACCCAGCTTCTAAAACTACCTGGAGGCTAGATATGGTCTTTCCTTCAGTAGAGAGTTTCATGAAGACAGCACCACCACCAGCTTTGCTTTATGTCACCATGTACCAGACCCCAAATGGACAAAGCACATGGAGAAAAGCCTACTCAGTTTAACTTATGAAGCAGATAACTCAAGCGCAGGTGAGTGCACAGCAGTTCTGTCCAAGCACATAAGCCATGATGGGTATGTACAACCTCCTGATTCTAGACATAGGCTACCTCAGAATACCAGATGCAAGGGAGTGCCAACAGGATGCTGTCTTGCATGCTCCCTGAAGCATCTGGTGGACCATTGTGAAAGACAGGAAGCTGGGCTAGAGATGTGTCTTTGTCCTCATCCAGCAGGGATCTTCTCATGTTCTTATGGTAACCATACATCCCCATGTCAGTATGGCTATTCCTTCAGCATGAAATGTACCGGGGCTTCACTTTAGCAGGAAAGACATGTGCGCATCATAACCCTATGGATCTTTAGATAATGGCATGGGGGGTGCACTGAAGTCAAGCACACACTTCCCTTTGCTTTGAATAGATCTGAATTTCTAATAGTTCTGGCGATCTCCATTTTGCATCCTCCGAACACTGAGGCTGTCTTGATTTGTTTTTGTTAAAGCACTGCGAAACCCACAAGCCACCTGGCATTTAATTTAAATCAGGCCTGCCATTTATTTTTAATAACATTTATGATTCTCTGAGGTAGAAGAAATCAATACACATTTTGGGGAAAACAAAATCAGCAGGAAGCAGAAGACCCTCAGCGATACTTTGAGATTCTTTTGAAAGAAAAGTACTGAGATTTTTATTTATTTAAGTGCTCCTGGATGTTGCCAACATGGTGATGTCTGTTGTTAAAAGAAGATTTTTTTTCCTAAAGCCTGAAGCTCTTCAAAGGGATTTGTGAATTGTAATCCTTGCTTCTCAGTCTCACTCCACCTTTTGTCTTTCTCAGTTTAGTTCAAACAATGAACATCTTGGATGATGTAAAATAACCAGGCCTTCTCCATTGTCTACGGTGTTAAGAAGGCAACTCTTTGTAACTCAGTAAACAACTGGTGAGGGAAATACCATTTAGAGCTTAATACCTTTCATCCCCTATGTTTTTTTTTTCCCCCACTAGTTTCATTGAATTGTGACTTCATAAGTACATATTTGAAGCTAAAGAATGCAGTTAGAAGACCCAGCAAAATGGTCAGGTTTTCCTAAAGGTAATATATCCACAGCAGCCTTATAAAAGTAGGTACAGTTGACCATTTTTTCCACACTCCATTCACAGAGGTACTTTAAAGTTCAGAATTTAAAGCTCTGCATGTCTGGGGCCCAAGTTATTTGGACCACTTGTACCCCTATGATCCTGTTCATCAGCTAAAGGGGACCAGCTCTGCAAAGTCCTTTTGAAAGAGCTGTGATAGTGGGCACGTGACACCGGGGTTTTTCTGTGGTGGCACCCAGATTTGGAACTTTCCTCAAAAGGCTTGCTTAGCCCCTTTCCTTTTGGGATAGCATAGATTGTTCAAGACCTATCAAAAGGTCTTTAGTGTGGCTTTAATTTGGTGAACTCTGAATGTTGAATTGTTGTTTGGTTAGGATGATATTTTAATATTGTTTTTGCAGCTTTCTTTGACGTTAAGTTGCTTTTATTGTAATTGTATGGTAGATGATTTGACCTAAAAGGTCCTTATGATTGAGGAGCATTTACTTTAATTCTGAAAGAGAATTAAACTTTGATATCAAACTTAATAAAATAATTATTAAAAAAAACTTACACCCAATCCTAACTAGGACTAGGCTGCCCTTTACAATAACGCAACACAGTTCTGTGGTTGGAAATGGCTGTACACTGGGTAACTGTTACCCTGCACATGCCTGATCTCGGAAGCTAAGCAGGGTTAGGCCTGCTTAGTACTTGGATGGGAGACTGCCTGGGAATACCAGGTGCTGTAGGCTTATACCATAGTCTTTCGAGACTGAAGGTTGCCAACCATGGTGAGCTATGCATACTGCTGCAGGCCATTTAGGTCTGTCACCACAAACACTGGTGGTACTGGATGCTACTGCTGCCTGCTACATCTGGCAATGGGTAAACTGGGGAGGAGAGAGTGGCGGGGGGGCAGAACAAGGCAGGGAGTGGGAAATGGGGGAGTTTCTTGGCTAGGAGGGGAGCAGGCAGGAGACAGAACAGGAGAGGTGTATCTTGGCAGTAGCTGCACGCACAAAATCCTAACCCTATACCTTGTCCCTTGTCTCTTATTCTCCTTGGATTTGCACCAGCAAAACAGCTGGCACAGATCCAAGGACATCCATTGGGTCAGTGGAAGCTTGCCCCAGGATAAGGGAATAAAAGACACCTCAAGGAGGCCTCCAGACTGCCCCACAGAGGATACAGTGCATGCTCCATTGGTGGGGGCAGGATTGGGCTGTGAGTGATGTTTTACACCAGCCATGTAGAATTGTCAGTCTGAAAATAAAGCCAGTCTGGGTAAGATTTCTGTTATCACCTTGTCTTGCCAGCACAAGCCAGATACTGTGAATTGCCAGGTGATCTATAATCCCCAGGCAGGCAGCAAAATGGAAAATTTATCAGGGCCACTGTTCCTAAGTGTTGGAGATCTGAGTTTGGCTTGATGGGTCACATACTGTGGACGGAATTATCATGCCTATGATACGCTTTATAAATTCTGCCAATTGACAAAAGAAAAGAGACATGAATGTTATAAAATAAATGTCAGGAGGGTTTGTTTGTTTTTTACATTAGGAAAACAAGGAGTGATTCAGTGACTCATTTGGGGTAAGGTAAAAAAAAAACTGGTGGCAAAAGCTAGAGATAGCAGCATTTGAGGCTTTCTAAGTTTACCAACAACATCTTTTTAGATTTCCAGCTCATCATGACCCCACTAAACCAAGCTGAAGAGATGGACAGAAAGCTCCACAATCACAATTTTACAAACAGAAATGCAAAATGTTGATAGGTGACAAAGAAGTGTTTCCTAATGGTAAGTATAGTTTAGTCACAGAATAAACATATTTCAGATATGTAGAGCAATGTCCATAATAATCCTAAAATCTGTACAACCTGAACCAAATTGTTCAGGGCTTCAGAGTATAGAGAATCCTACTCCTGTTGGAGGAACCCACAACCCATCCATAGGCCACCTGAAGCAGCCACCTGAGGCTGCAGATTGACTGGGAGATGGACGCCCATCTCCAACGACCCAGCACTCCTTCTTTTCTTCCCATTTCCCTGGACTGGAAAAAGGAAGAGGAAGAACTGAGCAGAAGAGAAAGTATGGAAGAGAGGTTGGTATATTGCCAGATAAACAGGGGGGTAGCATTTGGAACACCACTTCAGGCACCAGGAAGCTTTGGGCTGGCCCTGTGTAACTCTCCCCCCACTATTGGAGGTATTGCTATAATCCAGTGTTTCTCAGCATGTATCCCCCTTTGCATGGTCCACCTATTGGAAGTACCACCAGAAGTAACTGGTGATGATGTCAGCACCATGACATCATCACCAGTTACTTCCAGATTGGGAGACCAGATGCAATGTGACAAACACTGGTAAGAGGCTCAGGGTAGATGGGAGCACATTTTCAAGCACTGAAAATCACCGCTGGGGTTCTGCCTGCCAAGTCTCTTGCCGCTGCTTATCATGCTGCATTGCTGGTCTCGCTGCCAGGCGCATGGGTCTGGGGGTCCCATGTGTACCAGAGGACACCACCACAAGTATCACCAGTGGTACGAATACCACTGGTTGAGAAACACTGTTGTAATCTGTTTCCTAATAGCTAACAACTGATTAATCAACTATGATCAGCACTTTGCATCTTTTTACTCACTAAACAAATTTGCACTAGACTTCAGTATACTTTTCTGTGTCTTTAGTCCATGATCATTTAGCATGCAGCCCTGACCCACACACTCACAACATCAGCTTCCTGCAATCTTGGACAATTTTCCTTTCTCCCAGGGAGTCCAAAGACCTTAGGTGGTGGCATATTTTTAAAATGTCAGGAGCATGAAAAATATTTACAGGCATTGGGAGCCTGATATATTGCTGAATATATGAGTTTAAACTATTGTTCATTTTTTATTACAGATTTCTGTACTCGGCTAAGAGAAAATAGGCAGCAGAAAAAGTGCACTGCAAAGCACGTAATGGAATAAGAGGTATAAACGTGGTGCCCGTGGGCAATCTTTGCCAGATAATAATGTTTGCCATGTTCACGCTATTGTCTGCTTCAGCAGCATTTTCTACACTGAGGACCTATCATCTGACTTTCTACTGCAGAATTTCAAAGGAGGCACAGATCCAGTAGACAGTAAATCTAGTCCAAAAGATGTATTTAGGCAAAGACTTTACATCTCCAGACACTTACCCGCTTGCAATTCTTTGGGGGGATTTCACCCCATTCACTAGATTAATTCTGTAACATCTGTAGTAATAACATTGCTTACGATTCTCTGATCAAGGTGCTCTGTGAGGATTCTCTCATTTCTAGTGTGAAGCACACTACAATATAAATTAACCACCTGCCCTGGAAAGTTGAAAATAGACTGACAGTCCAATCATAAGCTACGCTGGCACAGCGGGGCCACATGGTCTTCGTAGTATCCAAGGCAGCTTTGAAGCAGGCTGAAAGTCTCCTTGGGGTAAGGGGATATTTTCCCCCTTGTGCTGAGTTAATGCCCCAGTCTCCCCTAAGTGGCTCCTTGTATATGCTATATAGCAGGCAAAAGTCTGAGCAGCTCCATGTAAAGCCGGCAGGACTGAGATGGGGGCTAGGATAGGCCTGCCGCTCCCAACCCCTCCTGTGCCTGATCCACCCCTGTTCCACCCCATTATACCCCCTCCCCACCTCCGGAGTGCCCTCCCACCACCCTCTGCCAGCTCCTGCACTGCTCAGTGCTTCACTTACCTCCACTGGTGCTGCCTACACTGTAGTCACAAACATGCTTTATGGCACATTTAGGTCACTCTCGGCCAGCATAGCTGCTCCTGCACCAGTGGAACGTCAATATAGGAATGCACTCTGAGTCAATATAAACAGCTAAAACTGAATGGCAATTGTTATATAGTGGGTCCATGCGAATAAAGGAAGGCATAGAGATAACAGCTCAATACGTTTATTCCGTCTTCAGAACAGGACCTGGCAATAAATCTGACACAAGGCAAACACCCCTGGCTTTTATAGCATTTAGCTCCGCCCAGACTCCCCATGATTGGTGCAATTGAAACATTAACTAGAGGGCCAATCGGATGGTAGGATTTCGATACATCACCCGACTGGCCAGCAATAAGTCTGGGCCAATCAGTTATGCAGGATTTCGATCCTGCATAGCAATGCAGTTTCCAAGTTCTGAAAATTAAAATTTCAATGCCTGTACGCTGAGTTTTACATCTTATTGAACAGGTGCACTGGGTTGTAACCACAACAGGGTATATTTTATGTATTTAAAAGATTTTTATGCCACTTGGCCATGGCTCAAGTGGAAAGGTGGTCCTGTTTGCACAAGGCAGCCTCCCCTGATTATAACTTTCTTTACTTCCTTTCCCATTGCACCCTTTAGACCAGTGGTTCTCAAACTTTCTAGAAGCCCTAAAGGCTACTGCCTGATTTATAAATGCCAAGGTGTCTATAATGGTGAATGGCAGAAGTGCTTGCTCCCCTATAAATAGCAGCTTGTTTAACCCTTGATGCGCATCACCTAATCTGCCTTGTCAATTTTGCCACCACCAAAAACTGGGAAACAAGCCACTGGTGGGTCCTGGACCTGCAGTTTGAGAACTGCTGCTTTAGACTGTCCTAGAGAGCCCCCCAAAGATCAAGAGTGGATTTGTGAAGGCATGTGGGGGGGGGGACCAGAACAAAAGAGATGGGGTAGAGAAGCCTTGTTGGATGAGCAGAACACTGCCTGCTTGACTTTGGACATGACTTCCTTTTTTTAAAGTGATTTATTATTTACTGTAAACTACTGAAAGTTCTCTTATTGCTAACCAGGACTTAAATAGGTGAACAGCCGGAAAACAGTAATTTATCATGTCTTCCAACATTATAGAAGTGACTTTGTAACCACTACCTGCCTTGATTGAAAAGGTGGCTCCATTATAAGAGTTAATAAATAAGTAAGAAGTCATTTTACCAACCCAATGTTGCATTTCCTTGCAAATGTTTCATCTGATAGGTGAAATGCAGTACCTCAAATTGAGACATGAAATATCAAATAAATATTTTACAGTACTTCCTGTACTAAATCTTATTTGTATTTTAGTGCGACGTCAGACAGTGAGATCCTAAAACCAGGGCTATTAATAGGATTTTTCTTGTTCCAGTGCACTATCGGTACTCAAGGCCCCATACCCTTTGAGAACACACATGCACACTGACTAGAGGTGCCAAATGTTAAGAAATCTAGCAATGATGCCACAAAATGGGCATATGAATTCAGATGTCACATCTCAGAAAAGACATAACGCAATTTATGATTGTACTATGTGCATCTGACACTTGGCTATAGCTCAGATCTAGAGAGCAAACACAACAAAGACTCAAAAGAAAAGCAAGGGAAGAGAATCATGAGAAACTGTGAATGGAATCACTAGAAGACTTGTAATGGGACTGAAACCAAAGGAATTCAAGCATGACTTTTACCAGATTTCCCCCTTTATATTTAATTTTGTATGTGGACCTTGATCCTATGAGAGGGCCTCTGAGTTCTGCCTTGCTAGGAACCTACAAAACATTTCTCCTGTCCAGTCCATCAGCAGTTATGCAACTATTAAAGCAGAGAAAATGAGGTTGCACTGGAAAATGGATAAGTGCAATCCAATATTAAATACATATTATAAATTTTCACCAATGGCACAATTAACATTTTTATTTCTTTCCTCCAGTAGTCCTATGCGGTAAACCACTTTATTCAGATTATATATTATTGATAAAGAACTTTAGGTAGAGCATCGCTTACCCACTCAAGGACAATTCATGAATGAGTGGGCATCAAACCAAGATCTCCTAGGTCTGAGTTTAACATGATATTGAGTAATGCTCCAGTAAATAAAATAAATGAATATTGATATCATTGGATAAGATGTTACAACTGTGTCTCATGTCCAAGAGGCTGAGGCTTAATTGGTCAGGGTACCAGACATCATAACAGGTTCTGTACTGTTACAGTTGAGCTAATGTATTGGCATGCAAAATGTCGACCTGGGTTAGATCACTAACAGCCCGATCCCATGCTGGGCTTAGTGTGGCGGATCTTGCAATCCGTGGCGAATCTTGCATATTGCACCACAGCGCTCTGAACCTTCTCCATCGCCTATTGTCTCCAGTAAGTCAGCAGCAGGGGAGGATTGTGGATAAATTGGGGCAGAGAGCAGGCCAGGGTGGGGAGGGAAGATTTCTGTGCATACCATGATCCTATCCTCCTTGCTGGCACCCCCAGGAGTCTCCAAGCCCCCCCCATGAGACTTTGCAGACATACAGCTGGTATAAGTCCAGCTGTTAGAGGTCCTATACAACTGGTATAGGTTCGAGGAGACCCACTGGAGGTCAGGTGGCCTAGGGAGAGGTAAGTAAAAATATTTTTACTTGCCTCTCCTGGACCATCTGATCACACACCCCAGCATGCAGCACACACTCTGTCAGTAGCGCTGCCTAGACTAGGCTGGTGGGGAATAGGATTGAGCTGTGATTGATTTAACATCTCAGTGAGCTGCAAAGAAGACGATGCTATGGCAGCAGATTCTTCAAAGTCAAAACAAAATTCACCTGAGAGCAGTTGCTTAAGCAGAGCCAGAGGCTCAAAAAAAGGGAGTCCACAAATGAACTGGAAAAGTTACTCACCACTGAGTAACCTCAACAGAGATGATGCTGGAAAGTCAGTGGACTGTAGTAAGTAGCAGGGTGAAGATCTAGAGCAACAGGAAACCTAGAAAGAAGACTTCATCTGGAAATTGAAAGAACTGATGTTCCCATAAAGTTGTGTAGACTTGGTAGATTCAATCATAGTAGTTTACTAAGCAAAAATTACAAAATAGTACTTGATCTTGAGTGAGCTTTTCCACCACCAGCTCTTCTCTGGAAACTTGGAAACTTGTACTAAGCATTCATTACCAAGTGACTCCTCTCTATTAGATGACTCATTTTGGCAGCAGTCCCAGATAGCCCTTCAGATGGATGGACTAGTCAAGAAAACTCTCCTAGTGACAGGCACATGGTCAACTGGTGTTAGAGATCAGATTAGCTTTCAGTCTCTGAATGAATACGTTTTCTAGATCACCTCATCATTAAATCGGGGTGCAATCATAACCCACTTTTGAGCACTGAGGTAAGGGCAATGCAGCTCCAAAGTAAAGGAACAAACATTCCCTTACTTTGAGGAGGCCTCCGTGAGTGCCACCCAACTGCAGGATGCGGCACACACCCCATTGGCACAGCTATGTCACTGCTGGAAAATTAGTTCGGATTTGGACCTCAGTCTAGTTATGCCATAGAGTGACACATTATAATTTCTTGAAAGTTGTGTGTCAAGTTGCTGTACATAGAAACTTGAACTCCTAACAATCACCACCTTGAACTCCAGCACCTTACCTCCTGTGCCATTCTTCAGGCATTGGTTGACAGTTTGGACAATGAGGACCCACCAGGACCTGTAAAACCCTTACCTCCAAACAACCTGAGTAGCATCTAAGTAGCAACACAGAGTCTCTCACTCTGCTTTGTGTCACCTTGACTTTTTCAGTCCCCAGCCATCAGCTTGCTGCAGACTGCATCTTTTTGACCCTTTATTTTACCTGTCTCACCTGGTACCTGACTGTGGTCCATCCTCAACCATGCCTTTTGCCTCTGGTGCTCTCTTCCTTGTTGCGCTACCCACCCTGTCTCTGCATCTCCTGCCTCTGATAGTCTGCTCTTTTCCTATAAGCACCCATATCGGACCACCCACTGAGGTCAAGATGCACAATGGTATGCAACCAGGACCAACTTACCATTCAGTAAGGTGAATGAGCCATTTTTCAACCTGGTCTAATGGAGGTTTTAAATATTTTCTCCAGGAGGGAATTGCCTCTTAAAATTGTTCATTGTGTCTTAGGCAGAGGTTTAGGCACATCTGTAGTGCAGACAGTAAAATAAATAATTGTAAATAACCCTGAACAAAATCTTCAGTATTTGATCTGACATATGAAAGCCCCTTTAAACTGATGCGCCAGACATGAAAAGTTTAAATAGTTACAGTGTTGCCATTAAGATAAAGATCAGCTGAGCTCATAAAATATCTTTAAAGCTCCAATTGTTTTATATCTGCTATATACACTAGGTTCTCTGAAGGTCTATAGTTTCTCTGTGTGGTAAGAATTCCTTGGCATTGGCTTTAAGTGATCAAAAAGTTAATATCACCTGAAAAAACATGAACTTCTGATAATTCCCTAAGAGGAGTGGAAAGAGGAAAGTACCAGACCTCTGCATTTTTGGAAAGCCATTGCCACTTACCGTAAGCAAGGAACTAAAGTTCAATGAATACTGAAAGTCCTTTCATGATTAATGGTTTCAAGTGCTGTTGCCAAGGTTCATCTATTGGTTTTATTAAAATGTTACCAGTTTTCATTCATAGTATTTTTTATCTATTCTTGTTCTTCCTTTCATAAAGATCTCTTTCTGTTATTTATATCAATTTTAGCAACAACCCCAGCCACAGCTGAGCACCTTTAAGCCACTGATTTCTATGTGCAAGTTAATCTCACACTCTCATGAAGTTCCTCCATCAGTGGCTTGCTCACTTGAACGTCCTCACCTGGCAAAGCACCATGTTTGAGATATCAGGTCATCAACGATTTATGTTTGTGGGGGTTTGATCAGGCTGGCATTTTCAAACATCCAGGTCATCATTTAATGATGCATTCATTTCAGAAGAAATGGAGAAAAAATGAACATAATTGCAGCTCCAATTCCTTTCCAAAATGAATGCCATCAGTTATGAATGATTTGCTTCTTTCAAACTTCTGTTTGCTTTTGTTAAATAGGAAGCTCACTTTATAGTGTTCCAGTAGTAATCATCATCATCATCATCTCTACTTATATACTACCTTTCTTGGTCATCAGATTTCTCCTCAGACTTTCATTCAAGGTGGTTTACATAGGTAGGTTTTTCTAAACCCCCGTAGGCATATTTACAGTCTAATTGCTTGTAGAATGCCTTCATTCCACCTGAATTCCTTCTTGGTCTGGCCTCCCATGCTCAGCTGACAACAACTCTTCTCTCCTCACCAAGGGTTCACTCATTAGCATTATCAGCCTGTCAACAGCTCTGATACTTCCAGTTGTTTCAAACTGGCATCCTCAGATCTTCAGGCATACAAGGTGGCAGCTCTACCACTTGAGTCAGACCTCAGACTTATTTTAACCTCTTTTAACCCTTAACCTCTGCTAGCAGCAGACTTATTTTAACCTCTTTTAACAGGATCTTCCAACTCAACTGGTGGTGGAAGAGTTCCTCTTCTGGTGGTTACTATTTTTTTTCCCCCACAATGCCCCAAGTGTGGGATTTTTCTGCCAATACACAGAAGGGAAAAAAAGGCAGGTACCTGTGAAGCTACTCTGTTTTTGTCATAATCATCATTGTTTACTCATGTAGTCATAGTGCCATGGAATGACGCTATGCTGGGTTATTGCAGGAAAAGCAAAATGGTGGCTGCTGGAACAGGAGCTCTTCTACCACTTCCTAAAAATAAAAAATAAAAAAGTTTTAAACATAAAAAAGCCCACTACTGTTGTTGTCTACTATAGCATATGCTTCCCTTTAATGAAAATAAATGGAGTAATGTGAACAGCCTAAATCAATTAAAAAATGAATGCAATTTTCAAAGCCCTACGTGGTGTTCCCCGTGATAACTCCCTGCTCACTCCTTCATATTGTATTGGACACTGTTGCTACTAATACAGAGGGTTCAGGGGATGAGTTGGTGTAATGGAAGATCAAAAGATCATCAGGTGGACAATGTGTGTTGACAGCGATTCCATGTTTTGACAGCTGTTTGACAGCTCTGGGAAGGGCAGGGCTGGCTCCATAGCTGTAATCAATCAAGGCCAATGGAGACCTGGATGAACACCTGAGCTTCATTTGACCTTGATGGGACTTTGAATGAGCTGACAGGTAGCTCACAGCTGAGCTGCATTTGGATAATGGGACATAGAGAAATAAAAGGCAGCTTCAGAAGGAGCCCAAAGCTACTTGACCAAAAGAGGGATCATGACCCAGACCTATGGGACATGGATGAACCAGGACCTATGGGAGAAGGGGACTGCCAGGAGACACTCTGCTGGAAAGGATACAGAGGAGGGACTCTGCTGCAGAAGACTGGACTGTGCTTTGGGAGAGTGAGCTGGAGTGGACTTGGACTGGAGGCTTCAGACCTTGCCCACTAAGTTAAGTGGAGTTCTGGGGAGGAAAAACCTCTGGACAAGAGGACTTGCAGGGAATAAGTGTTTGTAGCAATAAATTTGGTTAATTGCTATAGATAAGGAGTTCTGTGTTCATTCCTTTGTACACCACAGCTGTTGTTTCTAGAGATAAGGATGTGTTAATAAGCCAAAAAGTGGGCATTGGGAGACAGAACATTTTTGGGGACAAGACAGTTGGCCAGAAAGCCTTCTGGTGGGTGTAGGCTCTCAGTTAGTGCCTGACCTGGCCAACCCCTGATGCTATCTTGTATATTTTTATTGTCATCTTGATGAACATCCTGATATTATTATTATTATTTTGAACAGCAATTTATATACTGCTTTTCAACAAAAAGTTCACAAAGGGGTTTACAGAGAAAAATCAAATAACGAATGGCTCCCTGCCCCAAAAGGGCTCACAATCTAAAAAGGTGCAAAAAACCAGCAGACAGCCACTAGAAAAGACACTGCTGGGGTGAGAAGGGCCAGTTACTCTCCCCCTGCTAAGAGGACCACCCACTAGAAAAAGGGCCTCTTACCCAGTTAGCAGGGGTGAACCAACAATTGTATAGAAGAGGGAATTTCAGCAGGTGCCGCTTGTAATTTCACAGATGACATGCTGCACCTGCTGAAATTCTCTCTCCTACACAATTGTTAAAGGTCCAGGATCCTTAAAGTTGAAAGTTTGCCCACCCCTGTTATATATTAACAATATATGACAAGTTCTTCCAGAAATGTAGTCCATACTTTGAAAATATATTATTACTTTAACCATGATGCTCACACTGCAGAGAAGCAATACTTTATTGTCTTCCAGTCTGTGCTTTCCTCCACTTGGGTTGCATATAATGATTGCATATTAAGATAACTACCCTGTCTGAGAATGCAAAGGTATGAACAGCAGATATCTCTTTCTAACAGAATGCTTTAAATTACTTTCTTCCCAATCATTTCCCCCTCCCCCCCAACCCTTTATATTATCTGGCAATTAAAAACATGTTCTTTCTTCTGGCAAGGTGAACAAAAATGAAATATTCATTTAAATAATCTCCTTGCTTATGTTCAACAACCCAAATCTAAAATATCATTAATGTGCTCAATTATTTAACATAAATCCCAAGGGTAAATCTTTTAGCTTGTCAAAGTCTCTGGGTTAAGTTCTGGCAAAATGTCACATGTTCATTGATACATATAAACAGAATGTTGGAATTAGTTTGACAATGTGTACATGAGTGTGTGCATGCAGTTTTCACACACACACAACACCAGAGAGAGGAGGGGTACCACATACCTACAGAAGAGCCTGTTCTGCTAGTATAGGGCTGTAATCCTAATTACGATTTCCTGGGATTGAACCCAGTGTGACTTACTTCTGTGTAGAAATGCGTAAGATTGTGCTGATGCAGAAAATACCTTTTAGGGTTAAATCCTAACCAATTTTTCAGCATGAATGCAGCCCCAAGCAGCTGTGGACCTCCGCAGCCCCGAGCCTAGGGCAAAGCATTGCAATGGCGCCCCCCGCAGGCTATTGCCCCCTGCGCATAAATCTCCCCACCCCACTCACCAGAGGCTCACGGAGCCTCACGCAACCTCCTCCCACGCCAGGGCTCTGTGAGGCTCCCCGGCGCTATAAACCGTGCTTCTGGCAAACCAGAAGCACAGCTTCCACCCGTCGGGAGCCTCAGAGAGGCTTCTGCGGTGTCCTAGTGGCCGGCGCCTGGGAAGTCTATGGCAGGCACACAACTGGCCCCAAGGTAAGAGAACAAATGTTCCCTAACACTGAGGAAGCCTCCACCCCACGATGCAGTGCATGCTCCATTCATAGAATCAAAGAGTTGAAGGGGGCCTAATAGGTCATCTAGTCCAACCCCCTGCCTTAGGCAGGAAATTCTCTTAGAGCATCTCCAACAGGTGCTTGTTGAGCCTCTGCTTGAATATCTCTAGTGAGGGAGAGTCCACCACCTCTCTTGGGAATCTGTTCTACTGTTGAACCACGCTTACTGTCAGGAATGCATCAGTGCTAGAAAGTTGGATAGAATTGGGCATTTAGTTTTCACACAAATTGTGTATTTTGAAACATGCTTATCTTTAGGGCATTTGCTATGAGCTCTGCTGGAAGGTTGAAATGTGCGGGCTTGTGGATTCAACCCTATGAAGTATGTTTTGAATATCTTTTTTTCCACATCTAACCCCCCCACCCCCGCAGTGAATTTTCAGATCCCCAAACTTAGTTTCCCCAGTTTGGGATGGTGGAAGTAGCTATCTACCACTTTCTCCCTATTTAACTGTTGGGAATGGTGTTTCAAACAAAGAACCTCAGAGGAGTATCTCAAGATAATGGCTCCTGCATTTTGCAGAATACCTTTTAGTTTCCTCACATACTGTGAAGGTACCCAGAAAAGAGCTTCCAATGATGACCACCGTGTCCTAGCAGGTCATTTGGAGGCAGGTGGTCCATCAGATAGTCTCAGACTAAGAAAAGTGTCAAAGGGAAATAAAAACACTTAGAACTGTACTTTGCAATTGATCAGGAGTTAGTGCAGCTGATGGAATACTGGTGAGGTATGATCTTGATGCCTGGTCCTAGGGTGATCAGATACAATGGAGGAAAGAGTGGCTATACCTTTAATGATTGTATTGAAGAGGGAATTTGGGCAGGTGCAACTTTTTAAATCCTTCCATGTTGAGCTGAACCTGCCCAAATTCCCTCATCTATACAGGTATAGGCACTCTGTCCTCCATTGTATCTGGTCACCCTGCTTGGTCCCAGTTAACAGCTTTATTCTGAACTATAGTTCCTGAGCAGTTTGCAAGGGCACTCCTACATACCATACATTACAGTAGTCTAATCAGAAGGATACTATGTATAATTGTGGCCAGCCTCTCTTTGTTCAGGAGAGAACAAAGCTGGTCCACAGCTGGTGCAGCAGCTGGTGACCCACATGCTGAGCAGAACTCTCCAATACTTCCTGTTCCTAAGCATGGGGACCTCATCCCTGTCTGTTGCAACCTTAATGATTTCTGCCCCCCTCACGGGGGGGGGGGGGGCAGAATGTATTGTATCCTCAACACATCTACATGCTGTCTCTCAAATGCTATCCAACACTAAATATCACTACATAAAAATTACCATCAAATGCCACCAAAGATCAAATTTTGAAATCAAACATTGGTCACCATCAGATCAATACCTCAACTATTCTGAGAATATCCATAAAAAGTCAGGAGAATGTTCAATGTTTTGATTTACAGAAAAGAACTTTGGCAATCACTTAATTTCTCTTCTGTTTCCTTACTTAAGTCATGAGGAGGAAAATGGTAATATTCAGACTGGTTCTGAGGAACATAACAAAGGCCCAGATCCATCAATGTTAATCTGGAGAAGTGGAATGGTTTTCCCCCCCTCTCTAAATATGGGAATTTATACACACATGGGAAGAATAAAGATCAACACAACTGTTTTTCTCTGTAGGCATTAATTAGGAAAAAGATAAAGTATAGAGAACAGAGGAGGATAAAAGAGTCATTACAATCTGATAACAGAGGCCAAATAGCAAAAAAAAAAAAAAATCTGTTCTTTACCATGTATTAACGGGTGGATAGGATTAAGCTAGAATTCTTACATATGGATGTGAACGTGCTGTTCACCTCAGGGACGATCATCAAAAACAGTTTCCAGTAATCAAAGTTCTGCAAAAATAAAAAAAAAAGCAAAACAAAAATTAAAAAAGCAGTAGTAACAGAAACAGAAACAAATGCTCCGATTCATTCATGAGACAGCATGAGTAACTGTAATGGCGAGTATGAGCTCTGGCAGGGAAGGCAGTGCCTTTACACAAACTATTTTAATAAATGATCACATTTGAAAATGTAAATGTGCTCCTCTCAAGTAAATGATCAAAAAGAACTGTTGTTTAATTAATGATCTGAACATCCTTTCCCCTTCAAATATTCTGCTTCTAAGATGTTTTCCTAGTGAAATCCATACATCACATATACATGAACTTATAGGGACTGAAGGAAAGGAAGCATTCTAAATAACTTTTTAAAGCTTTTTGGATCTTTAATGAAGACCATAGCAGAAAAAAAAACGCGCAAAAAAAGCCCCCCATCAATATGATGCATTGCCTTGTGCAAAATTCACCTTAAGGGTATTCCCCTCACATTCCCATTTTGTACCGCAGCAGAACATAACTAAAAATCTTGATCTGTCACTTTTAGTTCTACAAAAAATACCTTTTCTCAAACACTAGTGCTCAGCTTTTATTCTGGGAATGAGGGTATTTATTATTTTATTCCCTGCTTGCCCCACTTCCTTCAACAATGAGAAGTTCCAGGGATGCTGTGCTACCTGGATTCTCACTTCCTTTGGAGCACAGGAGAATTCTGCGGTCTTTGTAATATTTGCATTATTTGCAGCTCTATAGGTTGAGCACAGGATGAATGTGGATAGCAGAGCCCACAACAGCACATTATCAGCACATCAAGGTGTTTCTGTGATTGGGTCTTTCTCTCTCTCAGCTTTTCCATTCCATTTTGCCCCATCTCAGTTTTAACCAACTCCCTCTGTCTGTCTACCAGAACTTTCTAGTATACACTCCCTTTGTTACACTGATCACAGAAATGTGGGAAATGGGCAGTCTTATACTCGCACCCTCCCATCAAGTGCAGACCTGCAATTTTATCAAACTCCAAGAGACGGCCACGGACCTCAGCAGCCCCGTGCCCGGGGCAAAGCTCCGCAGTGGTGCCCCCCCTCGTGGGCTAATGCTGCCCCCCAGGCAGAAATCTGCCCCCCCTACTCACCAGAGGCTCACAGAGCCTCGTGTGACATCCTCCCATGCTGGGGAAACCTCTGTGAGATTCCCCAGCACTATAATCTATGCTTCCGGCAAACCAGAAGCACAGTTTCCACCCCCATCGGAACCTCTGAAAGGCTTCTGCGGGGTCCCAGTGGCCGGCACCTGGGGCATTTGCCCCAGGAGGGTCGATGTCAGGCACGCAACTGCCAAGAGAGTCAACCATTCTTCTAAGACAGTGGTTCCCAAACTGGGGGTTGCAACTCACCAGCCTGGGAAGCACTTAGTTCTGGCCTCTTAAGGGCTGGGTAGGGGGAAATGCAGCAACGCCATCCCCAGGATTGTGCTGCTGACGGTTTTTTCCCCCCACTTACCTAAGGGGGTAACCAGCCTTCCTTGGCATCAGAAGGCCTTCTAAGACGGCCTTATAAGGTCACTTCTGGGTTTTTTTTCAGGAAAACCAGAAGTAATGTTTTAAGGTTTTAGAACAGGAAGTGACTGGAAGTTACCGTTTTATGGCTTCTGGGAAGCCTTAGAAGGCCAGCTGAGGCCCAGAGAGGCCGCTTGCCATCACAATGCACACCACAATACACATCACATCACCAGTCACCATCACAATACACATCACATCACTGAAAATACAGTGAGCATCAGCCAGTCATATGGCAATATGGTGATGTGTGCTTTCCTTTCCAGCACATGCTGAGAGAGAGAGAGAGAGAGAGAGAGAGAGAGAGAGAGCACTTTTACTCCAAAAAGATAGCCAAAAAGGAGATCCTTTCCACAGAGAGTGAAAGGTTTTTTGAAGAGTCCTGTTTCCATTTTGGTTCAGTTCTAGCTGAGACGAACATTAAAACACTGGCTTATTCTGAAAACAAAACAAAACAATAACAAAGACTAATTAAAGGTAATGATTCAACAAGTACATTTTTAAATGCCTTAAAAGAAGAAAAAGAGAGAAAAGAAGAGCACTGTAATATCTGTTGTCCTGTCTTGGATGGTAAATAACATTTTATAGTTGAATTCATTTTTTTTCTCCTCTTACTACAGCATTTTATTGATGCCTCTAGGAATGGAAAGAGCAAAAGAATAGCTCTACAGATCAGCTCTGGCTGTGTCATTCAAACTTTCTAAAGTGTTGTTTATAGTGATTTAATGCTCAATCTGTGTTGCCCTCTCCTCTCCGAGTGATACCCTGAAGTCTTTGTCTTGTGCAATTTCAACTTGTCTTGTATTCTAGTGCCATAAATCTCAAAAGGATAAAGGAGCAAATACTGTCATTTTCCAGGAGCATCTCAAGAAGTCACACAAGGCTTACTCACCTGATTCTGTATAGCCCTGACTCTAGACAAGCTTTTTCCAGATACCTAGCAGTGGGAATTTGCAGGAGGTAGATTCTAGCTTGAGATTGAGATTTCAAAATGAAGAGGGATCATCTAGGACAGCAGGAACAAAATCATCATTTTGTTTGATGCCACTGGTTAGATAATCCTGAAATGTCCCCTTACCTCGAGGACACCCTATGAGATGCAGCTGAAGCCACCCCGTTGCTGCTACATTGAAGTGGGGAAATTAGATTGGGTTGCCCACCTCCATTATAGCATTATGCCTCTGAATACTAGATGTGATGAATAAGAGGCCACTACCTTCTGAGGATGTAAAGACATTTGGCCACTGTTTATGTATGGAATGCACGGCCACAAGATAAGTAATGAGCTGCAACTTTGATAACTCTAAAAATCGATTCTGGAGTAGGGAATGCCCATCAACAACTATTTGGCATGATAGGTAAATGCAACCTCCACATTCAGTGGCACAATGTCACTTAGACAAACAAAAGGGAATGCCACCACCTGTATATCTATCTTCTATTGACATCAGGTTGGCTGCTCTTGACAACAGAAGGTTGTACTAGATGGCCCTTGGTGTGGCCCAACATGGTCCTCTGGCATTATCACATACAGCAGGGGTTCCAACCAGTAGTTCATCATTCCATGGCATGATGTCACTCTATGGGCCTGCTCTACCCCCTCCAGGTCATGCCTGCACACCAATCACTTCCGGGGTCTCAGGGTCTCATGCAACCTCCAGCATGATTTTGGTCAGCTCATAAGCAAATGGGGCCTTGTCACTGAAGAGCTGACTGGCAGCTGCCAGAGCACAAGGCATAAGAACAGCCCTACTGGATCAGGCCATAGGCCCATCTAGTTCAGCTTCCTGTATCTCACAGTGGCCCACCAAATGCCCCAGGGAGCACACCAGATAACAAGAGACCTGCATCTCAAAAAGGATATAGTGGAAATGGAAAAGGTGCAAAAGAGAGCGACTAAGATGATTGCTGGGCTGGGGCACCTTCCTTATAAGGAAAGGCTACAGCCTTTGGGCCTCTGCAGCCTAGAAAAGAGACGGCTGAGGGGGGACATGATTGAGACATACAAAATTATGCAGGGGATGGACAGAGTGGATAGAGAGATGCTCTTTACACTCTCACATAACACCAGATAAGCATAGATAAGCATGGCCCTTTTTACTCCAAATCACCAGAACCAGGGGACATCCACTAAAATTGAGTGTTGGGAGGGTTAGGACAGACAAAAGAAAATATTTCTTTACTCAGCATGTGGTTGGTCTGTGGAACTCCTTGCCACAGGATGTGGTGACGGCATCTGGCCTGGATGCCTTTAAAAGAGGATTGGACAAGTTTCTGGAGCAAAAATCCATTACGGGTTACAAACCATGATGTGTATGTGCAACCTCCTGATTTTAGAAATGGGCTATGTCAGAATGCCAATGCAAGGGAGGGCACCTGGAATGCTCCTTTGCCAGCTCGCCAAGAGAGGCAAGAGGTACACGCAGACTGGCTCTTCTGTGGTGGTCCACAACAATTCCAATTTTTGCCTCAGTGATCCGTGGTCTCCGAAAAATTGGGATCCACTAATATACAGTGACCAAAGCCAATTACCAATTTTCTATCCTATTTGACTGAAAATATTTCTCTTTATTCATTCATTTATTTCTCCCTTATTTTGCCCCACATTCATTTCCCTTCTAGATGTCCCTCCAAACTGTTTCCCCAAAACATTCCTTGTCATTTCATATCCCCAAATGATTTCACTTTCAATTAGTTGAGCCAAAATTTCTTTCCCTTCCAATTTTAATTAATTTTATCTCCAAGAATTTAATTTCCCTTTTAGATTGCCTAATAGTGATTTTGATATCATTTTTTTCTCTAGATTTTCCAATCTTGCTAAGCCTCAAATCAGTACATGTTTTGGTGCAGTGTCCAGCAATGCCGGATGCATGGATGCAGGCAGGGGTTTCCTTTGCCTGGCCCCAAACTGCACGAGGCATGGGATTAGGCTGGGCAAGTGATTGGTGCCTGAACAAGCTGGGGCTGGGCCAGAGATGTTTAGTTTGTATGTAGTCTCCATCCTGTAAGTTTCCAAGACTGACAATCTTATCCTTCCTCCCCCTCCCCATGCAGTCACATCAAAAGGTACATGCTGCATTCAATGGGGGGGGGGGGTTTTGCAATCAGGAGATTTGGAAGGGGAAAGCAAAATTATTTCCCCTTACCCCTCCTTCAGCTGAGAAGAAGTAAGGGGTGGGGAGCTTCCAGAAGGGAAAGGAACTGGTGTGTGCCATTGCCACTAGATCTAACCCCTCCTGCTGCCTCCCCACTTGTTCCTCTGCTGTCCCCACCCCATTTCACCGCCAATCTGCCCCCTCCCTACTACCTTACCTGGTCTGGCACCATTTTACAAGAACCGAAGTCATTTTTTTTTTGGCATACCCCAGACTGTCCTTAAGGTGTGGTGTTTAACCAGGGCAGCTAGAACTGGTAAGTATTGTGTGAGACAGGGACTAGGAGTAAGGATGTTGCTGCCTACATTTAAGTAAATGAGAGTCAGAGGGAGAACAAGCGTCAGTCTCAAGAGGCTGCCTGGATTGAGAATGCAGGCTGGTGAACCCTCAGGCTTGAATTATCAATAGTATAGATAAGCATGGCCCTTTTTACTCCAAATCACATGGACTTTTTGCACCCTGAGCAGAGTATAAAGGAGCTCTGTGGACTCATTGCTTTCTGTATATCTGTATAGGCATCCTGGCACTAACCCAGAAGCTTAAATAGTTCCCTAATGGGCAGCCCAATCCTGAGCTGTCCGGGGCGCCCAGCCTCGGCGGCACTGAGATGGCTGCCACTGGATCCTGCGCGTCCCGAGCTGCCGTGGTAGGTGCTCGGGAGAAGGGGACTTTTGTCCCCTTCCCCCAGGTAAGGTAAGCAGCCCTACAATGGGGCTACTCACTTTACCGCCGAGTAAAGTAAAGGCACTCATGTAGGGCAGCAAGCCCTCCACAAGTGTCTTGGATCCTGCAGAGAAGACCCGCCTCCCTCCCTCCTCCAATATGCCTCCAGCCCACCCCCCTCCCCATGTAATGTCTCCCTGTCACACCTCCCCCACCCTCTCTCCGCCCCCCACAGGGCCTCCCCCCTCCTCGGAACGCCTCCTCCCCACTCCCGTTTACTGTGCTGCGGTTCGGCGGTCTGGGAGACCACCAAGTCACAAAGTCTGGGTGACCGCCCCGCACTAGCCCAGCACCAGCCAGCACTGGGCTAGCATGGGCAGGAGCCTGGCTGTGAGGCTAGCAAATGTGCCTCATGGCATGTTTGCGACAGTCTGCCATGGCACGGAGCCGCAGCACAGAGCTCAGGATTGGGCTCTAATTCATTTCCTACACATGAAAAGTGATTTTTACAAACTTTGTCTTTGCTTTTAAGATGGCGGCTGACATACGTTTTTGCCATTAAGGTGATGGCTTGGCACACTGCATTTTCTACATCAGAGGCTGGCAACCTATAGCCGGTGGGCCAGATCTGGCCTGCCACCAGTGGCATCGCTAGGGAGCGCGGGGGGTGCGGGCCTCACCGGGTGACACGCACAGGGGGGGTGATGCGCACTTTGGGGTGACACGCTAAAATAGCGGTGGTTAGGAGTAACCCCATCATGTTATATACTGTTGGATGCAGAATTTTGAGCAGAATGCAATGCAAAAAACCAGAGTAAAATAGCTCCTTTCTATCAAAAGTTCTGGCCAAAAAACCAGAGAACAAAAAAATGCATGGATCCCTATGGAAAGTGAAAGTGAGCCATAGCGTGTGTTTACTTGTGAGTAGGCGAACTTGCCTTAGTCTGTCAGAAAGGGCAGGCTGAGAGGAATCCAATGACATCAGAATGGTCCTGATCCAGTGAATGAAGCCCCCCAAAACACCTAAGAATAAAGTCTCTCCCTCCAAGCAGACGAATGTATTGAGCCCTATGGAAAGCGAAACTAAGCCTCACAGTCACGTTTACTCACAAGTAAGCAAACGTGCCTTGGCTGGTGGTCAGACCAGGCAAAGGGGAATGTGAAGCCACCAGAATGGTCCTGATCTGATGGAACTCAACAAATGCTGCAGATGGCAGCCTCCCCCCCACCCCCACTAAAAAGGATCAAAACAGAGGCTTCAGCTGATAAGGTGAACTTTTTTGAGACTTGCCAAGCCAGGTAGATCCTGACAGTGATCTGGTTTAAACAGAAGTTCTTAAATTGAACTGGGCACTGGGTAGGGATGAAAACCTTACAGATTTTGGAGGGGGGGTGTTATTGCAAGCAGGCTACAGAGGACGTTCACTTGGTAGAACAGGGCTGGCTTCTGCTTATTTAATTATTTGTTTTACTTTAATTATTTATACTTATTGATTTTAATTTGCCTGATGATGTCACTTCTACCATGACATCAGTTCTGGTGGGTCTTGGACAGATTGTCATTCTAAAAAGTGGGCCCCAGTGCTAAAAGTTTGAGAACTGCTGCAATAAGGTGTTAGTAAGTTGACACCCTTGGGGGTGTGTGACACCACTAGTGACCAAAATCACTAAAATCACAGTTTGGAGGAATAATACCAGCATGTTATATATCAATCAATGCGTCATTTCATGCAGAATGTGTTCTGTCTTTGTTCTATCAAAAGGTACAGCCAAAAAACCAGTGGGGGCGGAGTGATGGTACATCACCACACCCACCACCTGGGGTGTTGCCCTGCCCACTGCATGGGGGGTGACACGCTGGTTTCCTGCACCAGGTGACGTGAAAACCAATTTGCCATGCATTGGATAGGGAACAGCAGAGCATGGCACATTGGGCTGGAGGCTTTGCCTCCCAAGCTGAGCTCTGCACAGCTGCTTCCAGGAACTCGGAAACTCGGAAGTTTGGCAATGACGTAATCAATGTTCAGCCCATGCTCTACAATATATGTTGGTATAACTAAGGATGGCGAATGCAGGACTTTTTTTTTAAATCCACAGATGAGCAAGTTGAGCCATAAATATGCCCACCACAGCATGGAGTAATGTCACCTTAACCTGGTTGCTAATGGAAACAGCCAGCAATAATTTTTGTGATTGTTAAGAATTTTTACATCCTCTGCAATCATGGGAACAGCTGCTATCCACTTCTGGCAGTATCTGTGTTGTAGCTGGTTCACACTGACATTTCTGCAAGTTAGTGTAGCCTTCAGAACAGATTCAATGCTGGCATAAAAAAGAAGAGCTGCATCAATTAACCCTTAGCAAGACTCTTAGCAAAACCAAAAATATCCAAAAAGTAGTCAAGTACCCTGTCTTTGGCCATAGTTAACGCCATCGCAAATGTCCACACTTGAGCATTTTCAAGTCAAAAATTCTGCTTTTATGTGATGGAAAAGCTGGAAAACCATACTGGTTTTCTGCATATCTCATACCTATTTCTAACACCAACACGCCCCTGCTTGGTGAAGTCTGGTGATGACATATGGCATCACTGGTGAGCATCAGAAGAAGCTGCTGCACCACAATGCAGTCTCGGAAGGGGTCTGTGCAGTGACACAGACTCCTTAGAGGGAGCACTGATTGATTGCAACTGTAACTTGTTCACATACAGGCCAAGGCCACCCTGGCTCCTGGAAGCGATTCATTCAAAGAGATCTGCAATCCACAAATCCAACCAGTATAACTGAGTTAAGAGTGCACTACCAGTTTCGCCAGTCTCACGCTGTTGAGTCTCTGAGGCTGATAGAGGAGCCAGTGCTTAAAGGTGAATGCCACCCAAATTCACTGTACCATACAGGCTCTAGGAGTTGGTATGGGACCCACCATGATCACAACTTGTTTAAGGGTACACATCTAAGTTAGCTGCTTTTATTAATCTAATCTAATCTAAAACCCTTGCAAACTGTGTAAGAGGCACTTTTCAAGTGGATGCTCTTCTTTTATTTAGCAGGGAGAGAGTAACTGGCCCTCCTCACCCCAGCAGTGTCTTTTCTAGTGGCTGTCTGTTGGTGTTCTTTTGCATCCTTTTAGATTTTGAGCCATTTTGGGACAGGGAGCTATTAGTTGTTTGTTTGATTTTCTCTGTAAACCGCTTTGTGAACTTTCAGGTAAAAAGCGGTATATAAATACTGTTAATAATCTGCTCGGTATCTTCCACAAACAGAAGTTAGTTTAACTTAGCATTTCCTTCTCCATCTTGTAAACCCCAGTGCTGATCTCCAAGAAATTAATCTGGGGCAATCAAAAGCCATATGCACCCCATCTCACCTAAACAAGCTGGGCAGTGAATGTGGTGGAGAAGAAAAGTCCCACCTGCACCTACCATCTTTCTCCCCAAGTGTCTATTAATTTTTCATCTTGTTCTATCAGTACTGTATTCCCAGGGTCTGGAGCCCTTGAAGCAGTGAGAGGCAATCAGATGTATACTGTCGGACCTATCTCCCTGAATAGGCTTCCCTGGGGCCAAAGCATGACCTGTTGTGCACAGCACTCAAGACTGATGTGATAGGACTATGCAAAAAAACATTAGAAGAGAGACTGTCAAAGTTCATGAAAGAAATAGAAGTGGGGGTGATATAGAAAAGTTTCAAGTTGATGTGTAATTATAGGGCTAACTATGCAGGACCTGAGTGAAGACTGCCAGGTCCTATGAAGTCCTATTCAAATAATGACATTTTTCTAGAAGCTTCAGGCAGAGGCCTGAAGGAGAACCAGCCTGAGGCAGGGAGTTTCAGGTGCTATCCAACTTTCAGGCACTGATGCAGCCGTGCCAATGAGGCATGTGCTGCATCCGGTGATGGTGAGGAAGTCACAGAGGCCTTCAGGGCCTCAGGGCTGCACTGTGGCTGCATCAGTACAGAAAAATTGGATTGGATTGGGCCCTTAGGTCTTTGCTGGCATATGCTGAGAAAGAGAGGGATAAAGTCCTGTAAAGAAATCACGTCTCTAAGCACTGAAAGAAGAACAGAGCTACAGGTAGTCCCTGAGGGGTTCTGAAGGCCTCTTGCTGGCACCTCTTGGATCTGCCGCTGAGGAAGAAAGGAATTTGTTAGCATTAGGATTGTGTTGTTGCCGTATAGGAAAGACAATCCAAGTCAGGTTTTGCCTCTAATTTTGCTTCTGCTGAATTTTCTTCTTCAAATAAATCTGTTGCCATTTTTTGATCATCTTGCTCTCTCTCTCTGTTCCATCTCTTGCATTGCCTTCCCACCAATTCCCAGCTGTGGGGGGAATTTCTGCAACAATGGAGGAGCTCTGCAATGCAGGAGGAGATTCCTCCACATTGCTCTCACTGCTCAGAATGGCTCCAAGGGGGAGGAGCTGCTTACATGGCATGTTAAAGTGCCTGCAAAGCTTAGCACTGTGTCCTCCCCACCAAGCGCTACTGACCCAATCCCCAGGGCCACAAGCAAAGGCATAGCATCCGATAGACAAAGGCAAACAGTAAAGCTGCACAGGAATTCCCTGAGGTGACGCAATGGCCACGATGTTCTCTCACTGATCCCGTTCAACCTGGGTCAAACAAATGCCCCAGAGATGAGGCCTGGTTGAATGATACCATCTGGAGGACAATAATTCCCTTACAAGTCCACCCACAACCTCTTCATACCTAAGTTGAGGTGTTGGGACAGGAACACAGAGCCGTGGCTTCAAAGCCACACCCCATTCAGTGCTACAGCCAGCCAGTTCTGCTGCAATGAGTCAAATAAATCCTTACTGGCTTATCACAAGATGTCTCAGACCAGTTGCCCCAGTCATAACATGGTCCCCCTTGCTGGTTGGCAACCTTCAGTCTCGAAAGACTATGGTATAAGCCTACAGAACCCAGTATTCCCAGGCGGTCTCCCATCCAAGTACTAACCAGGCCTGACCCTGCTTAGCTTCTGAGATCCGACGAGATCAGGCATGTGCAGGGTAACAGTTGCTGTCCTAAACAAAAAGTGCTGGGAAGCAGGATGTTTTTCACAGGTAGTGAAAGACACCAGAGGCAAGACACATACCTGTTTTGATGCTTCCTAGTCACTATCAGCGGGCTGCTTACAAACCTACTACTATATAGAAGACAATTCTTCATGCAGAACTCCACGCATAGGCACTTGGGACTCACTAGCAGGAATCCAATTTGCCACCCCGTCCCTGTTCTTTTCAGCAGTCTTTTCTACAGTGGATTATATCAGTGGAATATGTGTATACTACATTGGCTGGTTAATTTCTAAGCGGACAATTATAAATGGTATTTTGATCTTGTCTCTTTTTATCTTTAACAGGAATTAATTCTAGTGTATTCCCACCTCCCATTCCCATCTGTTTTATCTCTGGTCCCACTTTCTCCCTCTCATATGCTCGTTCCTGTGTACCCCATCTGCTTGAAGCATCAGCACATCCCCAGGGAGTACTCCTACCTCTGCACTATTCCCATCAGCCTACACAGTCTGAAAAAATATGTTTTTCCCCCATCCCCAGATAATATTCAGGCTGTGAAAAAATGGAGTCAACTGGATTTTTGACAAGTAAAACTGAAGAATGTTTCCAAGAAAATGACCTGAGACTTATCTGAAGTGAAATTGTTAAGCCGCCTAAGGACAAGAGTCATCTCCTCTCTCACTTGCATAGTTGAATTGAGAGGGGATTCCCACTGATGTTTCATAGAGCTCTATCCTCTACTCTCTGGGTCCAAACAGCTAGACCCACCTTCTTCTGAGCTGTTCCATCTCTCTAATGTTACCAGACATGCTCTAAGAAACACACACCCAGAGAAAACCTAACACACATGTAGGAACATTTTAATTCAGCCAAAACCATTGATGACAGGAACTTTCTCACTGCTGGGTAGCATTCTTAGTGGATATCCTTTGGAGACAGAGGAGTGGCCCTCCACTTCAGGCAAGGGCAACTGAATAGTCTATTGCTGTGGTATCATGCAAAATTGATTAATGGCCCAATCTTATGAGTGGGATAAGCTGGCAGAACCTACAATCCACCATTGTATCCTGTGGGCCTCTGGCCAATGCAAATCCCAGGAGGTTATCCAAGAATGACAGTGATCTGCAGAACCTGTGCTACACTGAGTTAGTTGGCAGCAGGATTGGTTCAAGAGCAGAGTGGGGAGTGGGCCAGTCCCAAGGTGTGTTGGGGGCCAATCAGGGATGAATTGCAGTGACAGCAAAGTTTGAAAGATCTGGAGTCCTTGGCCCAGGCCCAACATGTCCATTTGAACCGACCGTATTTATACTAGCAAAAAAAGGGGTGTAGATTGTTTGTTTAGCTTAATCACTGTTTTGTTTTATGTCTGAAACCAAAACTGCCCATAAATCATGGTTTGTTTGGGCCAACAAACCAGGATCTGAAACCATAGTCTGAAGTTATTTTGCAAATTATAGTTAGTTCTAAGCGTAGTTTCAAGTTACGTAAGACTTCACAAACCATTTGTTAATCACAGTTAGAGCTGTTGTTCCACCTCAAGAACTTTCTGCACTGGCAACAAGGGTGAACTTATAACTATGTGAAGCTGAGCAAATGGAAAACAAAAACAGATAAGCAGCAATAAACCATGGTTTGTCAATCATATGCCTGGATCACAACCGTAATTTGAGTTCTTAGTTATGTTTGGCATAAACCATGGTTTCATATTATGTTTGGACTGGACCTAGCCAATGATGATGAAATGGACAGGGCCCTAGGGGTGCTCTGTACTGGTGTTTGAGGAGTTTAACTGCCACCACCAGCACCACTACCACCAGAATACTTGAGACATACACTGGAGAAATATGTTGGGTTTTTTGAGGCATTTGAAGGTGGTTTGAAAGAGGAATTGCTGCTTGCCATGCATACATTCATCTCATATTCCCTTTTGGTAAACAGGTTTTGCAGATGTTGTTTTAAAACATAGTTGACCATAGGGAATGTTGGGACAAAAGGAGTGTGAGCGTGCAATGTGATGTCTCTCTCAAATCTCTTTCAATAACCTTGAAAAGGATTGGCTCTCTCTCAAGTCTCCAGGTGTTTTGAAGACATTTGTTTATCTCTGGAAGTATTTATTGAACATGAAGCAAAACACTAGACAGTAGCTTCAATTTGTCCCAAAGCAAGCAGCAACCACTTGAAGCCCCCATTAAGCTTCTTCCAGCAACCTCAAAACCTGTATCTGCTGGCTACATTGCATTCTCTGCAAGTTTTTATTTAATTCTTATATCTTTTTTTCCATTCTACACAGTAGAACAGAGCTTCCTAAAGTGTTAGCTGCAACCCACTAGTGGGTCATAAGTCCAACCACAGTGAGCCACAATCTGGGCCCTCCAGCCCATCTTTGCCCTGGTATAGTTCCAAATAGGAGCAATTCCAGAAGCCCCATTACTTAACAAGACCTCTCCTGGCCCTGTGACCCGCTCTATATGCCTCTACAGGCCTCCGAATGGCCTTCAGAAACCTCTTTAAGCCACTTCTGGTTTTCGAAAGCCATTTCCTGTTTGCTTCTGAAAACCAAAAGTGGTTTATGGAGGTTTCTGAGGACCATTCTGTAACCTGCAGAGGCCTGTAGAATGGGTCAATGGGCTGAGAGAGACCTCCAGCACCACTAAGAGCATCACAACCCACCACAGAGGACAAAGTGGGTCATAGCACTGCAAAGTTTGTGAACCCCTGCTGTAGAATATTTAGCTCAGTAGTACCTTGCCTGGAAAGTGTGCCCTGGCTATGAGAAGCCTTCCCCAATCCTACCCTCAGCCCTCACAGGCCATTAATATATAAATGGCCATGGATAATAAAGTTATAATCTTGATTTCATGTTATACAAGAGCATATATTGCCTGTGGTAGAAGATAGTATTTTATGTTATACTATGGGCAGGAGGTCTGGTCTAGAGGGGGCAGGAGGTCTGGTCTAGAGGGTAGAGCCTCCATTTGCCTGAAGATAACATCCACAAGGTCGCCAGTTCAAGGCCACCGGCAAGGTGCGACCTTGAAGCAGCTGACAAGCTGAGCCGAGTTATTCCATCTGCTCTGAGCGTGGGAGGATGGAGGCCAGAATGTGAAACCAGATCAGAAAGAAACATCTGAATGTTGTGGTTCTTGAAAGATAGAACCTTCTTTCAATCATAAAAATCCCTACGGGGATTTAAATAGCCTGCCTATGTAAATCGCCTTGAATAAAGTCTTGAATAAAGACCAAGAAAGGCGGTATATAAATACCTGTATGATGATGATGATGATGATGATGATGATGATGATATAGGGAGTAGTCTTGTAGTACAATGATCTATACTGGGGAAGTGTTGCTCAATGGTGATGCTAAGGGTAATATTTAAATTGTGACCAAATCTTAACACAGGGAAAATTCCAGCCTAAGACACCCTGGCACCTGAGGTGACATGCCATAGGCCACCTTCCTCTTATAGCAAGTGGTGTGCCAGCCATCATCTTTGTCATTCCCTTTCCCAATTCTGCATTTGAAAAGGGAAGAGAGGAACGAAGCACAACAGGAAGTGCAGAGGCAGTGGCGCAGTGACCCTCACTGTCACCTTCCCACGCTGCTTGTCTCCCCCATATTAACTGGAAACAATGTGTGACACCCAGAAGTGGTTCAGTGGTGATGCAATACTGCCATCGCATCATTGCACACTCTGCTGAATTGCTTCTAGGGCTGCTATTGCCAGCTGTTCAAAGCCGTCGGGAGCTGGAGGACTCATTTGCAGCATGGGCCTCAGCTTGGCAGGGGCTGGGGTGGCACACCTATCATCCACCAGGGTAGTTGTGGAGGAGAGTGGTTGGCTAGAGTGTTGGAGTTTCAGGATTTCATTGCATGTGCTCACTATCACTACCTGGAAATAGCAAAATAGGACACATCACCCTGGTTGAATCAGGAATTGGACACATTCCTTCCCATTTACTGTGACTGTCATGCAATGGGCTAACACTTTTGCCTCTGGCCATGGTGCCAACCCTGACCAAAACGGAGCTCATTTCACAGTTTTCAAAAATATCCACAACCTTCCTTGTGTTCGGATTCCCTTCGTCTAAATTCTTGTCCTGCCACCACCAATGACACGGAATTGTTTTTTTTTAAAATGTGGCTCTAAACCTAGCTGGAAGTACTATATAAGTTTATGAGTAAATGTGAATGTAGCTGGATTTGATATGACTCACAAGCAGGTGTTTTCATCATGTAAGACACTGTAACCTTTCTGCTGTTTTCCTGCAGATAATCTATCTCTATACTCCAAGAAGTGGCAAAACCTAAACAGATTACTAGATAGATAGAGGGAGCAAGGAAAACTCATCTATCTCCCGTGAATAGAGTTTCCCTTTATCCCTCACTGTCTAAATTTCAACATAAAGGTGTGGCTATTACCTACATTAGTCTAGGAAATATTGTGATACTGTAATGAATAATTCTTGACTTGATTGTGGTCTCACTCATCTGTTTCTTTAGGAATCTCAGGTATATTTTCTCGGTTTGATTGAGTAGCTGTTAAGCGGGGAAGTGTTCTGATGAAATCATTTCTTTCCCCTTCTCGGATGCTACCAGGTAACAAGCCATTCATCACAAGAAGTGGATACCATCTGTAATCTTCTCGTTAGGTGCCCAAAGAAATTCAGTTAGCATGAACGCTTTAGTCAACAAACAGTGCTCACCAACAAAGTATTTCTCAGCAGAAGCAAAAAAGGAGTTTTGTATTTTGCTGACACCCCCAGTCATTACTCTGGAGTACGTTTGCTAAAGTCTCCTGCAGATTAAAAGGTAAATAATGGACATCCCAATCCTATCCACACTTTCCTGGCAGTAAGCCCCATTTGACTGTGACTTACTTCTGAGTAGACATGCATGGAATTGGGCTGTCAAATCAATAAGAGACATGCTGCAGTTTATGAAAAGTCACCATTGTGCATAAGAAAAGAACTGAGCACATTAATGGCCCTGATCCACAGGATGTCATGAGTAACAAGGTGATGTGGGAAGCATCATCTGGAACTGTAATAGGTACCAGTGGTTCTTAAACATTTTAATGCCGGGACCTACTTTTTAAAATGACACGCTATCAGGACTCAAGTAGTTTTACGGGATTTAAAAAAAATATATAGATGATCTAGAAAGAAATAATGTTTTATTTATTTACAAGTAATATTTATTTATTCTCCCCCCCCCCCAAAGAAAAACAACTCCTCAATCCAATTCTTGAAATGAGTCCGTTCTAATGAATAGCCCCAAAGCTTGAGAGACTTAGGACCTATCCTTCATGTGTCTCCACAACTTGTCATTGATGGATTTGGGGGAGGGGGAAACACCAGAAAAAAGATGCTCAAACATTTATCTCACTATATTTACACAAGCTTGCAAACTGCAGGAGCTCAGCTGTTTGCAGGGCAATTAGCATCTATCTTGCAAGCAGCAAGAGCTCAGCTCTTTGCAGGGCCATTAGCAGCTATCTGATTTTTAAATAGCCTCTGGGCTTGAGGTAGCTCATTATCTGATCTATCACCCATGTGGCTCTGTGGGATCCACCAGAAATCAGATCACAACCCACCAAGTGGGTCCCAATTCACAATTTGAGAAAAGCTGATCTATAGACATTATGTTAGGCCCTCTTCGTACACATTTAGAGCTGAACCCTATCCTCCACCATTTGCAATGCTGCCGCTATGCCAAGGAGGTGCACACTTTATCCAGTGGTGGGGGGGGCAATCAGGAGGGCAAGGAAAAATATTTTTTCCTTACCTCTTCATAGATCTCCTGATAGATTTTGAGTCTCCTCGACCTACACCAGCTCTATAGCTGGTATGAGGATTGAAATAGGAAGCAATAGAATATAAGCGCTTGTTGGCACTGCCAGGATACTCCCATTCCAATCTCCACCCTGTCGTTCTCCTCTCTGACTCCAAATTCCCCCAACCCTACCCCTCCCACCCCCCACGGTGAACTTCCTGGGAATGGTGGGGCCTCTGGAAGCTGCTGTAGTATGTGCCTCACCTATGCCAATTTGCAAATAGAATTAGGCCAGCACTGTCATGAGGGAGTCATGTCTCCATAGTTCTGTTCCTTATGAATGTTGGAGGTGTATATATAGCCAGACAGACCAGAAGAATAATGTACAGGTCCAGCCTATTTATACACGGGATTTTTTTATATATTCAAATCCTATTTATACCCAGATTTGACTCAACACAAATGGCCACTGCAAATGAGAAGGAATGTGCTGATCCTTGGAGAAGGGGAAAAATGCATTCCTTTAAAATCAGTTTAAAAAACTGAACCGTCCTTTAACAATAGCCTCCTTAATGAGAGAGAGAGGGGGGGGGCAGCTGGCTGACAATCCATCAATCCTTCTCTCCCCAGCGGACCCCTCCCTTCCCCCTGAGCACATGAAAGAAAGGTTATCACTTTGCATTGGTGAAGGGAGGGGCTGAGTGAAATGCCTTTGTAAGTGCTTGGAGGAGGACTGATTGATGGATTGTCTTCTTAATGACTCTTGATCACAAAGGTCAGCAAGGCTGTTTTTAAATCACTGGAGCAAAGAAACTTTGTTTTTTAAATTGATTTGCTATAGTGTGTTTTTTGCCATCCGCTTGAGTGCTTGGAATGGAACCCATGAGAATAATGAGGCTCAACCTGTATTCCTTTTCTACTCATTCATTGTCCTCTTTCCCAATAGTCATTTCAATAATTTCACACACATTTCCACAGTAATCCTAACATGCCTCTGTCATTTGTTCCCATATTGGTTACCCTCCAATGTAAAAAAAAAAAAAAAGGAAATTAAAGGGGGGGCACTCTTGTGAAACACCCCTATCCGTACCTGAAAGAATTACTGCCTGATAGCATCCCCTCATGAGTGGATTTTCTCAGTTCCATTTTGTTGCTTTTGTGTGAGTTGGTTTGCCCTCCATCAAAACACTCCATGTTCTGATATTTTACCAGTTTTGTGTCTTCTGTTTTCTGATTTTATGTGGGCAATTTCTCATTACTCTTCCAATTGGCATTTGTGCAATAGGACTTCATTTGTTTACACTTTTTTTCTCCTCCCTGAATAATACTTTTAGGAAAAATCAAGAATACTGATAGCTCAGTGTTTAACTTTTGATTTTGTGGGCTGAGTGTCATTAACTATTAGACCCAGATTGGGAGGACATAACCATTTCGGTCCACAATCCTCAGCCACAAAAGTATTTAGTATCAACCAACCAAAAATAATACACCTTCCAGAGTGAAGACTATTTTTTAAACCAGGAACTAGAGTGGGGTCAAGGTGCAGTTTTATAGAGTAAAGCTCACAGGAATCGAATTGAGTACAAGGGCTGCCTCTCTTCTTCCTGCAGGCAATGGCTGTAGTACAAGTACTTTTGGTCACAAACACTTCCATATTTTATAATGTTGTTTGGCACCACAATATTAAGGTCTCAAATACTTCCAAGGGATTTTAAAAACTAGCACTGCTTTTGCAGAGAATCCTGGTATGAAATTTCAAGATTCTAAGTGCATAGTGCACAAACACAAATGTTTGAAGCAAAATAAAAGCACACACAATATACTCATGCAGCAAAAAAGAAGTGCATCGTTTCAATCCATGTACAGGTCCAGCCTTGTTATACACGGATTTTTTATACACAGATTTAACTCAATACGAATGGCCCTTGTAAATAAGAAGGAATGTGGTGATCCCTGGAGAAGAGAAAAAATGCACTCCTTTAAAATCACAGTTTAAAAAACTGCTTTTTACTGTTGCAGAGAGACAGTCATACAAGTGATTATAGGTATAACCTAATTATCCACAGATTTTTCTATCTCAGAGCTGATGAAAAGTGCTCTTTAAATTAAAGGAAAACAGTCATTTAATAATGCCAGAGAGGGCAGCCGGCTGACAATCCATCAATCATTCTCTGCAGACTTCACTCCTCCCTTCCCCCTGAGCACGTGAAAGAAGGCTAAATGGCATCGATTATCACCTTCTCCGTTCTTTCCCTCTTGCTGGAGCTCCTGGTGAAGGGAGGGTTTGCTGTCTCCTAGTGAAGCCTAAGCGCCTGGAGAGAGACTGATGGTCTCTGTGAGCATTTCAAAAGGTCATCAAGGCTGTTTGTAAATCACCAGAGCAAAGAAACTTTGTTTTTTAAATTGATTTGCTATAGTGCGTTTTTTGCCATCCATCTGAGTTCATGGAAGGGAACCCTCGCGAATAATAAGACTCAACCTGTATCTATTTTTCAACATGTCTTATAGGGGAGAGGATAAAAACGCATGAAAAAAAGATCAGAAAGCAGCTGCAAGTGCTAATTGCATGTGTGTGGCCATTATTATGAAACCTGGAAATCCAGTCCACAATCGTGATAGGACATGAGTGCCCCTGCATGACCAGACTTGCTGGTTCACAGCTTATTCCTATAACCAGGATCTTATTATGCTGACCTTTAGACCTGCAAACATTCTGCCCCCCCCCTTTTTTCTGGAATGTCTCCTACTTTCATTTTCATTGGCATGCCCTTGCAGACTCCCAGTAGCTCTGTGGGCTTCTCAGTTTTGTTTTATTTTAAGAAAATGGTTTTGTTTAGTCTTCTATCATTCTGTCCTAGGGCCCTTTCTCACCAGTGCAGCTGCCACTGTGTTCTCCCCTCAGCAGTTCCTTGTTTGCCTGCTCCCGTCTCAGTAGCCACGTACCTGAGGCCAATTTTGTAGCTCTATCCCGTCGTTCAACCAGCTGTTTTGCAATAACATTGTTGATTTCTCTGAACGAATGGTACATAGCCTTTTACATTATCATAACATTTGTTAGACAAGAGCCCTAAAGGGTCTGTGGAAATCCATAACACAGAAGAGTTCAAAAACAAGAGACATGCAGCCTAAACTTTCTTCTGCATATAAAAGTCAGCCACAGAAAAAACAAATCCTTGGCAACTGACTATATTGAGCTTGCACCCCAGCTGCCACTCACAAACAACAAGGTTTCCAAAAGTTACACTTGTACAGTGAAATGTATACTTTTCAAATACCTGCATTTGAAGCCTCCTGCGTAATTAAGTGAGCATGCAAACTGTGAAAGAAAACGAGTGAATCTGTTGATAGCTACTACGTCACCAAGAGTATGAAGAAAGACATGTCAGCTGGCCAGTTGTCTCTTTATTCAACTTGAAATCCACTTCGTGACGGAATTCATAACCAAAAAAAATCAAATCAATATTATGTAAGGCACTATGTGAAAAAGTTCCATTGGCAACTTCAGAAATCATTCTAGGCAGCCAGTCTGAAACTTTTCTTTACAGCTCATCAAAGGGAAACAACTAACCTTTTGAAATGGAAAGGACTGCCTGGGGATATTTTTGGACTGATTTCCCCTCCATCTTGCTCCTGGATGTGTGCACGAGCACACATCCCTGTTGTATATATACTCACATACCTCTATATGAAACACCAGTTACTGTGACTGACTCTTGGTCAAACAGTTCACAAGGCTGCCTTTAAAAAAAAATGCTTTACAGCCCAGTAGACACTTCACGACCATCGCAAATGGCACTCTGGAAGTGCATGGAGCCACACACTTCTGAACCGCTGCCAGAGAGGTCAGAGCAGCCCCGTGTGCACAGGCAGGGAAAGGAACATCCATTGACGAAGGTGAGTTGGCGGGAAGAGTGGAATGGGGCAAGGGGGGCAGAAAGGAGTGGAATGGGGGTTAGTGGAAGATGTGTCAGAGGCAGGAAGTAGAAGCAGCCAGCGTTGATGACATGTAGAGGATGCTATCCCTTCCAGGAGCAGCTGACACTCCCCCCCCCCACATTCTTCTATCACTGATATGCCAGCTAAAGAGCTGGCACAGGTCTGATTAGAACCACTGGCAATCAGGAGGCTTACAGAAAATATTTTCTCTTTCCACTTCCAAGCCTCCTGTCGCTCCCCCAGCTGTAGCATACAGTGCAGCCCTTTTTGCCATACTATGGCAGGGGAAATGATTGGATTGGGCTCTAACATGTGTATAATGCTTTCTGAGTGTGCCCAGCAGTTCTCGTTTATGATCTTGATAGGTTCTTTACAGCAACTCTGTAAGGTAAGTAATTATTAGTTTTGCACCTGCAGCTGGGGCAGCTTGCCTTGGTCACCCGGTGAGTACATGGCAAAGGTGAGATCTGAAGCAGGAAAGTCCCGATTCACAGTTCAGTTCATCAAGTTGCAATCCTGTCACTAGTGGTGCTGACAGACATTATCAGAGCACAGCCAGAAAGTGGAATCCAGGGAGTCCGTAATAATCACCTATAATACATGGCTTTGAAAAACTACAATTGATGGTCCATGTGTCTGACTTGCACCCACTGCAGTATTTCAAGCATTAGAGAGGAATGGGAAGAGAAAGATCCCTCCATTCTTCTGCTGGGGTAACCAGAAAGAGAAGGGTATTGGGGGGCAGGCAAGCAAGCAAGCAAATGGAGAAGGAGGAGAGGTGTTGGGTCTTTAAGGGGTGATTGGACCCTAATATTCTCCCATGGATATCACTGAGATAGCAGTGTGAAAAAGCCTCTGCATGGGGTTAAAAAAAAAAAAAAAAGGAAAGCAATTTCCTAAATGAATAGTTTGTTTTTCCCAAGCCACTTCCAAGTATAACGAGAATGGATTCACCCATCGCTCGTTCCTGCTGCTGGTTTAGCTATGACAATGTAAGTGGTCATGGCTCAGTTGCATATTGATTTTTACTTATTTTTTTGGATCTCTGCCATGAATCATCACACTGGGCCGGATTGAAGAAAACCTTATCTGTTTGTCTCTTTGTGCTTTTGCGGGGTACATGTGCTCACTTCCATCAACTTATCAGCATGCTGAGGTTTAATCTTATGGAAGGTGGTTCAAATGGCTCCTCTACATTGCTGCTAATGTATGATCTATCCAGTCATATTAATACATGTTTTTAAAAGGTTACATATTGATGGAGCAGACTGTTTAAAATTATCCAAGTAGCATAGGTTCATTCATTCATTCATTCATTCATTCATTTACAGTACGTCCTACCTTTGGGCTGAGCCAGTGCAGCTGCCCCACGTTGGCTTGGAGCGCATGTTTGCAATTATTTGTGACATGGCAGCACTGGCCCAACCAGCCTGCCAATGCCACATCCTCACCCAGTGCCGGGCAGCACCGGGACTGGAAGAGGGTGTTTTTAAGGGTGGAGGTGGCATTTCTGGATGGGGGAGGGCAGAACAAGGGGAGGATCAGGCCCATAAAGTTTGGGAATCACTGGACTACAGTGTTGGCCACTCTGTGCTATGGAATACACTTCTGTATGTTGCGCCATCTTCTTAATACCTTTAGTTACGAGACAAAAGTAAGCCTGCCAATACAACTACTGCGGCAGAGATTGCTCAGGGTTTGCTATCTTCATATTTAGCATTTCATTTCCTTCAGCTTTAGGCTTCAGCTACGCACTGAACAGAAGGATTTTCTGTTGATTACATTTAATATCCAAATCATTAAAATATTCAGACAAAAGCATACAGTGATGAAGTACACGGAAATGTCACAATCTATGCCTTGATCCACATTAAGCTTGAAATAAAGAGCCTTGCCGAACCTTCATTTCATGGCAAAGTAGTGTGTGAATGCCACAAATGGGTATGTTGTTTGTATGTGTGTTATCGTAAATGTCTATATATATGTGTGTGTTCATAACTGCTGGTAAGTTAGGAAAAATGGAAATTTTGGTACGGTGAGTGAATGTGCACATCTAGTGGATGATAAATGTTCCAAACCAAGACTATAATCCTATGGACACTTCTTTGAGAATTACTTCTACTGACATTAGTGGGATGAGAAAATATTGAAGGAATTGGGCTCTATGGCTGACTGCCTGAAACAACTTTTGGCCCCTTGTCCTGCTACCTCTACCCCAGAGGTGTACCCCATTTTTCTATATTACTTCTCCCTTAGGTTTAGAAGCATAGTAAGGAAGAATGTGTTTTCATTTGAAAGATGAAAGATTCATTTGAAACCCTATAAAGTGAAGACTCCATGGGTTGAACGCAAGGTTTTGTACCCACAGTACATGCTCTCTGCCACAGAGAGACGAACTTTTCCCAACTATGTTTGCCTTACCGGTAGAATTTGCGTCCCTTTCAGGTAGTTTCAGTCACCTAATTGCTTACTGCTCTTTTGGTTTCAAACTAGAGTCCGGAGTCAAACATGCCCCACTTGAGGTTATGAAATGATACAGTAAGCTCTTTATTATCATGATTGATGAAGCACCATATAAATGGTGCTTCATCCCTGGGCATATGTGCCAGATGTTAAGTATTTTGAATAATTGTTAAACATTTACCATTCCTGCAAGCCCCTTTTGAAATGACAGGGTGCATACCAATGAGTGGGGCCAGGCTGGCTTCTGGCAATTATAATGAAAATCACCATGATAAAAACAAAGAATCTGAAAATAAGGAGAGGACATATTTTGGTATCTACTATATTATTATTAGTGTTTAGTAATTAAAATGCTCAGGACAACCAAGAACAGTTTTCTGGCAATGTTCAGGTAAGGTGTGGAATCCATTCTATTCACTGTTGGTGGTGCTGCCTAATATAATCTACTGGGATCGTCTCCTTGGAACCAGGTATCTCCTTGAACTTGAACTTCCACACGTCCAATTGCCAACAAATTAAGGAGGGAGAAGATGGCAGGATCTGAAAGGGACCATCCAGGAGTCACTGTGGCTGTTGGGACAAGGCATCCACAGTGGCTCCAGGATGGTTCATTCCAGGTCCTGCCATGTCCAGGAACCTCATCAGGTTGCAAGATGCCAATCCTATTTGGCCTTTCAGCTCATAAGAACATAACTGCTGAATTAGGGCCCGAGCCAGAGCCCTGTGAGCCGGCCCACTGCTGGCTTGCACTGTCACAAACATGCCATAAGACATGTTTGTGAGCCCTTACCACAGGCCCAGCCCTTAATGTAGGCCCAGTGCCACGGGCCCACCAAGGGCCCTTACCATAGGCCCAACTTGGACTGCCACCCAGTAGTCAGCCAGACCTCCTGGCAGTGGAAAGGTGAGTGGGGGTGTGAGGGAGACAGTGAGGAGGCTTTCCAGGGTTGAGGGAGGCGGGTCGGGTTGGGTGAGGGTGGGAAAGCAGCATGGCAGGAGAGAGAGCAGGGAGAGAGGGGGGGACCGGTGAACTCTGCTCCACTGGATCCTGAACTCTGTTTTGGACTACATGGTCTGACATGGGACTCTCCTACTCTGCAGCAGGTTCAGAGCTGCTATAGAATTAAGTAGCCCCATTGCAGGGCTGCTTACCTTACCCTAAGGAAGGGAATGAAAGTTTCCTTCCCCCAGGGAGCCACCGGCAGCTACCTGGTTGCATGCTGGATACAGTGAGTGGCATCGCTAGGGAGGTGTGGGGGTTGCAGACCGCACTGGGTGACGTACACGGGGGGGTGACACACACTTGGGGGTTGACACACTAAAATCGCGGTGGTTAGGCGTAACCCCATCATGTTATATACCGTTGGATGCAGAATTTCCAGCAGAATGCAATGCAAGAAACCAGAGTGAAATGCCTCCTTTCTATCAAAGGTTATGGCCAAAAAACCAGAGAACAAAAAATGCATGGAGTCCTATGGAAAGTGAAACTGAGCCATATCGCGCATTTACTCATGAGTAGGTGAACTTGGATTAGACCCTGGGAAAGGGCAGGCTGACAGGAATCCAGTGATACCAGAATGGTCCTGATCCAATGAAAGCAGCCCCCAAAAACACCTGAGAAGGAAGTCCCTCCCTCCAAATAATACAATACAAATGTATTGAGCCATATGGAAAGTGAAACTAAGTCTCATGGTTGCGTTTACTCGCAAGTAAGCAAACGTGCCTTGGCTGGTGGTCAGGCCAGGCAAAGGGGAATGTGAAGCCACCAGAATGGTCCTGATCTGATGGAACTGGAGCTCAACAAATGCTCCAGAAGGCAGCCTCCCCCCCACGACTAAAAAGGATCAAAACAAAGGCTTCAGCTGATAAGGTGAACTTTTTGGAGACTTGCCAAGCCAGGTGGATCCTGACAGTGATCTGGTTTGAACAGAAGTTCTTAAATTGAACTGGGCACTGGGTAGTAGTAATAATAATAAATAATAATAATAAAACTTTATTTTTATCCTGCCCTTCTCCTTAACGGGACCCAGGGCGGCTAACAACATATTTAAAAAAAAACAGATTTTAAAAACATTAATACATAACAGATAAAAACATTTAAAAACACATTACAGAGGCCATAAAAGCAGTAGTCAGATTAAAAGACAGAATAAAAGAGCAAGTCACCGAGGAATCAAGCCTGTAAAAAACTAAAAGATGTATAAAAATGTTAAGAAGGCCAGAAATCAGAAGGCTTGTTTAAACAACAGTGTTCACAGGCCTCGCCGAAAACTCTCAAGAGAGGGAGCCATTCTCAAGTCAAGGGGGTTCCATAATGTTGGTGCCACTACCTATTTCTTGCAGCCGCCCCCGGACCTCCTTGGGTTGCGGCACTTGCAAAAAGGCCTTCTCTGATGACCTGAGAGGGCGAGCCGGATTGTACGGGAGTAGGCTGTCTCTAAGATATCATGGCCCAGAGCAGTATAGGGCTTTAAAGGTCAAAACCAGCACCTTGAATTGGGCCTGGAAACGAATGGGCAGCCAATGTAGCCCCCGGAGAAGCGGACTGACAGAGTCAAACCGCCTGGCTCCGGTGACCACATGGGCCGCTGCATTCTGCACTAATTGCAGTTTCCGAACCATCTTCAGGGGCAGCCCCACATAGAGCGCATTACAGTAATCTAACCTTGATGTCACCGTGGCATGGATCACTGTGGCCAGGTCTGCACGATCCAAGTACGGTCACAGCTGGCGCACCAGCCGAAGCTGAGCAAAGGCCCCCCTAGCCACAGCCGCCACCTGGGAGTCCAGGAACAGCTGCGAGTCCAGGAGGACCCCCAAGCTGCGAACCTGCTCCTTCAGAAGGAGTGCAACCCCATTCAGAGCAAGTCGATAATCCAGCACCTGCATCGAGGATTTCCGAACCAGGAGAGCCTCTGTCTTATCCGGATTTAATTTCAGCTTGTTAGCCCCCATCCAGATCCTCACTGCTTCCAGACAGCGCTCCAGGCCCTCAACCGCCACCCTGGAGTCTGGAGGAAAGGAGAGATAGAGCTGGGTGTCATCAGCATATTGATGACACCTCACTCCAAACCCCCAGATGATCTCTCCCAGCGGTTTCATGTAGATATTAAATAGCATAGGGGACAGAATTGAACCCTGCGGCACCCCGCACCTCAAGGGCCAGGGTGTCAAACAGGCATCCCCCAGCACCACCATCTGGGACCGACCCTCCAAGTAGGAGTGGAACCACTGCAAAACAGTGCCTCCAACTCCCAACTTGGCCAATCGGCTCAGAAGGATACCATGATCGATGGTATTGAAAGCCGCCGAGAGGTCCAGCAGGACCAACAGGGACGCACTCCCCCTGTCCAGTCCCTGGCGTAGGTCATCCACCAAGGCAACCAAGGCAGTTTCTGTCCCAAAGCCCGGTCTGAAACCAGATTGAAAAGGATCCAGATAATCTGCTTCATCCAAGACCCACTGGAGTTGGGTAGGGCTGAAAACCTTACAGATTTTGGAGGGGGGGGGTGTGTTATTGCAGGCAGGCTACAGAGGAAGTTCACTTGGTGGAACAGGGCTGGCTTCTGCTTATTTAATTATTTGTTTTACTTTAATTATTTATACTTATTGATTTTAATTTGCCTGATGATGTCACTTCCACCATGACATCAGTTCTGGTGGGTCTTGGACAGATTGTCATTCTAAAAAGTGGGTCCCAGTGCTAAAAGTTTGAGAACTGCTGCAATAAGGTGTTAGTAAGTAAACACCCAGGGGTGTGTGTGACACCACTAGTGACCAAAATTACTAAAATCACAGTTTGGAGAAATGATATCATCATGTTATATACCAATCAATGCATAATTTCATGCAGAATGTGTTCTGTCTTTGTTCTATCAAAAGGTACAGCCAAAAAAACAGTGGGGGCAGAGTGATGGTACATCACCACACCCACCACCTGGGGTGTTGCCCCGGCCACTGCATGGGGGGTGACACGCTGGCATCCCGCACCGGATGACGCGAACCCTAGTGATGCCACTGGACACAGTGGCAGGTATTTGGGCTCTGTGGCAGCCCTGTGCACCAGGCAGCTCAGTATTGGGTTGCTAGAACCTTCCACTGTATATCTTTTCCAGTATCCTGTTTCCAACAGTGGCCAGGCAGATGATACTGTTAAGTAGTGGCAAAAATAATATAGGGACTCATCATGACACACATGGTCAATAGTTTTACCCCACTATGACTCTACAACAACAACAAAATCCACTTGTTTCAAAAACAGCACCTGAGTGTTCCTGCTGATGACATCACTGCTCCTGCTCTAGGACTAGTCCTATAGCTCCTCTTCCTGGTGACTCTGCCCTAGTTGAACCCACAACCCATTAATAAGGCTTACAGCATCTCCCACTTCAAAATGTTGGTAATAGCTAAAAATGTTACTTTGAGATTTTTTAAAAAATGACAGTTGTCCAAAACATGTTGCTAATATTGAATATATTCAGCTTTGATCTCTCTTTGAGAGAGAGAGAGAGAGAGAGAGAGAGAGAGAGAGAGAGGTTTTGCTGGAAGTTATTTTTTCCACTCTCTTTATTTCCTAATTAGTTATGGCATTTATTAAAATGCTTTTAAAACCCAATCCTGCACTCTTACCAATATATGCAAGGACATCCATCAGAGAACAGATGGTCTCCTAAATGCAAAACTAAACAGTTCTAGAATGATGACAATCCATTTATCTTAATGTGTACATCCTCCAGCAGATATCCAAAACAGCAGCAACAGATTTATACCTTGGAAAGTGTTTTACATGAAAGTTTTGCAAAAGCCTGTTCTAAGATAGGAAGACAATTTATCATGCCTTGGTGGTAGGGTCAAGCTTTTCAGTAATGACAAGCAAATTGAACAAAAGCCTCCACTAAAAGCATGTCCACATGACAACCTTCAATGAGTTCAACACTGCAATGCACAATTGGGAGTACCGGAATTATTCCTGGAAAAAAAAAAATTCTCTGTTGTGTTTTCTCAGAGAGACTTATTATTATTATTATTATTATTATTATTATTATTATTATTATTATTATTATTATTATTATTATTATTAACAGTATTTATATACCGCTTTTCAACTAAAAGTTCACAAAGCGGTTTACAGAGGAAAATCAAATAACTAAATGGCTCCCTGTCCCAAAAGGGCTCACAATCTAAAAAGATGCAAATGAATACCAGCAGACAGCCACTAGAACAGACACTGCTGGGGTGAGGTGGGCCAGTTACTCTTCCCCTGCTAAAAAAAGGAGCACCCATTTGAAAGTGCCTCTTACCCAATTAGCAGGGGTTAGACTCTAGAACAGGGGTGCTCAATACGTCGATCGCAATCGACTGGTCGATTGCGAGGCAAAATGAGTCAATTGGAGGCTTCTCTCCCATCCACGCATCCCTGGGAGTGAGCCCCTGGCAGGCTTGTGAGCCCAGGGAGTGAGCCCAGGGAGTGAGCCACTGGCAGGCCCCTCCCTGGGAGAGGAGCCACTGGTAGGCTTCTCTCCCATCCATGCATCCCTGGGAGTGAGCCCCTGGCAGGCTTGTGAGCCCAGGGAGTGAGCCCAGGGAGTGAGCCCCTGGCAGGCTCCTCCCTGGGAGAGGAGCCACTGGCAGGCTTTTCTCCTGTTCATCCCTGGGAGTGAGCCCCATTGACTCTACTGGGGCTGACTTACCTTTCCCCTGTTTTTGCACTGGTATGTATGGAGATCTGCCCCCCCCAACTTCCATCTGTTGGTTCTGTGTGCAAGGGGTTTTGCACTGGTCTTGCTGTGATGTCTATACAGAGATCTTCCCTTCCCCACACCTTTCCCCTGTTTTTGCACTGGTCTGTATGGAGATCTGCTCCCCCCCCCCCACTTGTATTGGAATCGAGGAAGATCTGGTGAGGAGGTAGATGTGGTGTCAGCAGTGGCCCCTTTAAGGGTAAGGCCATGGCACCCAGCAGAGTGTGCTGCACAGCTGCAGCCACTTGAAGGCAATAGGGCCCTCAGGGATATAAGAGCACCTGAGGCAGGAAGGGCTCCACTTATTTATGTGAGTCAGCCTTTTCCTACATGAAGATCATTAAGTTCCACCATGACTGATGAACATTTGGAAGTGTGCTTGAGGCTGGCTGTCAGCAGCTACTGTCCGGACTATGCATCCTTGGCTGATTCACTTCAGTGCAAGTCATCAAAGTAAACTCAAGTAATTACAAAAATGTTTATAGTTAATTATGTTGTGTTGTGCAATATTGGCTCATGCGGTTATGCAAGGTACACCAACATACATTTTACGCATAAATGTTATATGTTATGATGGCATGAACATTGTAAAAAACTCTGGTAGATCTCCGGGCCTTGCTGGGTTTCAAAGTAGCTCTCGAGCCAAAAAAGTGTGAGCACCCCTGCTCTAGAACTTAGTCTAGAGTTCTCCCGGTTTGAAATGCCTAGGGCACATGGTGCAAACCTGTGATGTTGACAGAATGTCCAAGGTAAAGCATTGTGCTCATCTATTCTGAGGATGCAAAGCAATGTCACAGGGTTGTTGTGAGGATAAAAGGAAACTGAGGAACCCTGTACAACCTCTGGAGCTCTTTGAAGGAAGACCAGCATACATTGGTAGAGCCTATTTATCTGTGGATTTTCCATCTGCGAATTTGGCTCAACACAGGTCCCCCTGGAGGGCTTCCCCAAACCTCAGAATGCCCTATAAGGGCAAAAAAAAAGTCATTTCTGGTTTCTCAAGGGAAACCAGAAGTCATGTTTTTCCCCCCCCCCCCTACGCTCTAGGGCCATTCTGAAGCCCACAGAGGCTGCACGTAGATGTGTGCGGCCTCTGTGGACTTCCAGCACAGCTCTGGTCACCTTCAGCGTGTTTAATGGTGCCAAAACAGCAGATTTCATTATCTGCAGTTTTTGGTATCCGCAGGTGGTTTGAGAATGAATTCCTTGTGGATGTCGATGCACCACCTGTACATAAGCAAAAATAAATCTGTGTTTGTCCAGTCCAGGTCTATTTTACACACACAGCCACTGGCATGTGAAATGATTTTATGCATTGCAGTCTCATGCCACTGATAAGTTTGTGTGGTAAGTGAGCTCATCCAAGGGATAGGAAAGACCCATGCAGTTGAGTCTGCACACTAACATAACTGCAGTTATGATATTCAGCTTCCCCCCCCAAAAAAAAAAAAAAAAAATGGGAAGAACCCAACTAGGGAAAGGTGTACAAATGTGTGTGTGCACTTACATGTGTGCATGTGTTAAAAAGGTCGAAAACATTTTCAGTCCAGATGTCTATATCTGTTATGCAGGCTTAAACATCTGGCAAGTCATCACATGGAAGGACATTGTTCATGGTAGGACATTTGTGTGAGCGGAACACTCCATCCCCAGATGGAGCTTCCTACAGCAGGGAACAGGCACAATAGTCGGCCTGCTGCACAATATCTGGAGGAAAATGCCAGGTTTTTTGATAGCTGCCAGCAAAGAAGCTTTTTTAAAAAATGGAGTCCTGCAACTCTCAGCAATGTTGCTTTCAATTACCAGTATTGCTGTTTTGTTTTTTTAAATGCAAGTAGATTAAAATAGCATTTTAAAAAATTAAAATGAAGATCTCAAGGACAAGAATATATTTATTTCCACATGCAGGATTAGAGATATTGAAGTGGTTCTCATGCAGTTTTTGAATATAGTTAGCTGTGCTTATTCATAAATGCTACAGAATAATATTCTGTTCACTGAATGTATTTGTCAGAAACAATTTTATATGTTGTGCGACGTTGATGGTAGGCGCAGTTGCCTCAGCACAGGAACTTATAGCAAACAGCTTCTAACATTCCCTCATCAAACAGCTGTTTTGGGAAGCTGCTCTTCAGTGCTAATCTGTCTTGGACTTTGTACTAATTTTCAAGGTTGCATCTTGCCTTTCCCTGAAGGATTTTGGAATTATGCCATTGTACCCTTGCAAAAACCCTGTGAGGTAGGTCAGACTGAGAGGCAGTGTTTCAAACATTTGAATCCTATGAAGGGCTTAGGCCCAGGAATCTCATGATCCTCCACCATAGGTCTGACTTCAGAGTTGCAATCATCATACCAGTGCAAATGGCAGGAGGCCCTACGCGCATGACAGAGGCATGCAGGAGCCCTGCCAGAGCAGGTAACATGGTGGCAGGGGAGGTTCATGGGTAGTTTGTGGGCAGTTTGGGGGAGGAGCAGGGGTAGGGGACCAAGATGGGCAGAAATTCAAGGGCAGGAAGGGGGTGGATCTGGGCAGCCCTAGCACATGCCAAGATCCTATCCTCCTTTTCCCCTCCTCACATGCCTCCTGAGGCTCCTCAGACCTATGCCAGCAAAATATCTGAGCAGAATCACAAGTCATGTGTCACTAGTCTTATAGGGCTTCCCCCAGTGGTCGATCACCTGCTTTACAGAAGCAAAGTGCAGAAGCTTCAATCCCTGGCATCTCCAGGGAAGGTTGGCTAAAACCTGCCTGAAACAGGAGAGCTGCTACCAATCAGCGATGGGTCAATGGCATAAGTCAATGAAGGCAGCTTCCTATCTCCCTTTAGTCCACGTGACTGTACACAGAGCGTGGGGTTTGACTTTTATCAATTATATTGGGCAGGGATTACCGAGAAGGCATATGAAGCCTATACTTTATTGGAGCTGGGGAAGCTTGGCCAGTTGTGTTCAGAGATTGCACAGGTCCCCTGCTTCAAGGCTTTGGAATGTTGCTGCTCTGTCCCCTCTACCAGTAGCTGAGCACTCCATAGTTCCCTCTATAGCAGCGATTTTCAACCTTTTTCATCTCATGGCACACTGACAAGGGATTAAGATTGTCAAGGTGCACCGTCCGTTTTTTTTTTTACAATTGACAAGGCACACCACACTGACAGCAGGGGCTTACAATTCCCAGTGGCCCTATTAGCAAATGATCCTCCCCCAAACTCCCGTGGCATACCTGCAGACCATCTGTGGCACGCCAGTGTGCCACAGCACAGTGGTTGAAAATGCATGGTCTATAGGCTTAAAGTCAGATTTTTACAGGAGCCTCTGCAGAGCTGTGGCATTTTGTGATTGGTGTATTGCTTGGGTGAAAAATTGTTCAGTATAAACCAGGAGGAAAAGAACTGCCCCCCTCTTAGGAATCTTCAATAAAGCTCATAAATACTGAGCCAATTCTAAACTAAGCTGAAGGGAGTTACCCACACAGGTTACCCTTAGGAACCTTCAAATTAACTTCAAATTTCAATCCGGGAAATGTTTGGTGGAGGCAACTCAGTTTGTTGCTTGTTTTAGGTTTAATAGGAAGGACACATTTATGTTCACCTATCTTTCTTCACAGATCATGTTCTAAGGTCACACCTAAGATATTTTGCAAGTATAACTATGAGTATACAGGGTGGATGGGGCAAATGTGTTTACAAAGCTGGATATCATATATAACTGGAATAGGTATTCTATACTTAGTCAAAACTGACTTTTGCCTTTTCCCTTGAGGAAGAAAGTGACAACAAAGGCTGGTTGAACCAATACACTTACCACACAGAATCACATCTATGACACTGCAGTAATGTGTCATATCTTCTCTACATGAGTTTCTTCTTGTATCCAAAGAATTTAGAGCTCTGGAGATACTTCCTCAACCACCATGATGAGGAAGTGGGACACAGGTATTGGTGCCACATTTTATGGCAGCAATGGTGATAAAGCTATCCTGCAGGAGTGGTAAATGCACTTCAAATGTGGCTGCATGTTTTAGTCATCATGTTGGAACGGTCCAAAACGTGGAAGGACAATGTGACTCATTCCTTTATTAACACAGCGATATCTGCGCCCCAACGTAAATGCACACCCATTCACACGGTATGGGGTGAGTCTATAAAGGCGTAGGCACAATTGGATTTGAGATTCCTGGAGTTAATAGGATTTTGTTAGCATTAAAGGAAGGGAGATTCCGGAATCTCAGAATCATATTTTCCTCAGGAGAATCAGAAAGAACAAGACGGAGTGAAAGAATGTATGAATAAAGTATCACACGGTTCTCAGTCCACTTTATGGGACATTACAGGGGTGTCTTTAGCAATCATGCAAAGTAGCAAGAGCAACACCAGAGCACTCCAAGTTCTTTCCACATCCCCCTCGAACTCCAGACAGACAGTTCTGCCTTCAAGTTTGAGTTACCAGCTCCCATCTCCAAGCTGTGTCAAACGGTTGCTGTGTCTGCTTCTCAACCCTGCTCCAAGTACATTTAAATCCCATGTGTTGAGGCTTTCAATCAAAGTCACACAACTCTACGGCTACAGGGTAGCTGTCACTCAAAAACATCTAAGACTTGGCATTTCTGTCTGTTCTTTACACAGGGGGCAGTAATTTTTTTAACCTATAACACTCACAAAGTATGTCTGGTTTTTGAGACAAGAGCTGAACAAGTATGATTCCCAGTATCTGCTCTGTGGAGTCACATTCTAACCCAAACCTGACTGAACTTTTGTAGGTTGTTATAATTGTGTTAATTTTTAGTCCTTGAACAAAGAGCGATGCTATTTTTTCATGCATCAGTTGCATAACTTCAGTGCCCTCTTCTCCGACTGGAAATGCAACTTCTAGCTTTGTTGTGACCCAGCTTCTGGTTCCTAATAATAATGTAAAGCAAAATATTCTTTTGCAGTAATTGTCAAACTGAAGAAAACATTTTGTGGATGAAATCTGTTTTTCCTTAATTAAAGAGAATAACTTTCTAGCCCTTATGACTGCAGAAAACCTAAAATCAGAACGATGTATACACCAATTAACTCACAAATTGGAAGGTAAATAAAAAGCTAATTTTTTTAAAAAATGGCACTTTTTAATATAGTGTGCAAAATGAATGAGCTTAATGTTTTCCAGAACATCAGAAGTATTTGGGAACTAAGTTTGCCAGGGCTAATATCTGACCTGGCCCAGAAAGTATATTCCCAGCACTGGACTTTGAATGGAAGTGGTCCGTTTCAATGAATTTACATGGGGCAGCCCAACTTTCTGAAACAGTGCCAAATTCCATCCCCACCAGTGTGCCTTCTAAGACCACACCCCCATATCAGCATCCCATTCCTGTACCCACACCACCTTTCCACACCAGTACATGGCCCTATGCTATCCTTGTTATCACCCTTGTCCTCCACTGCTGCTGCTTCTTGGAAAGTGGTTGGGTGGGGAAGATCTTGGGAGTGGAACCTGTCTGCTCCCAGCATCTTCCCCACCTGGCCACTTTACAAGAAATGGCGAGGTAGGAAAGGAAGCAAAAAAGGTGACCCTTCTCCCAACTGCTTGCCTGGAAGGTGACTGCTCAGAAAAGGGATTGCAGCACTGGTGGGGCTAGCAGATGTGATAAGCGCCACCATTTCTCTTCCTGCAAGAAGAGAATGGGGCAATGACCAGATGGCATAGCCAGGAAGGCATCAAGCCAGGGGAGGTGGCAAGCAGGTGTAGGGTAACTCTTCTCCAGTTTACCACCTCCCCCATCCCACCGCTTAAATTCTGCCATGTAAAGCCAGCACTTAAACTGGCTTAATGGCTGTGGCCCCTGGATCTACACTGGCATTCTCCATCTTTTAAAACAGCAATTATTAATCAACTTTCCATGCAAAAATGACCTTACAAAAATTCTCAAAAATTTATGCAGTGACATAAAATCAATTTTAAGAACAGTAGCAATAGTGCATAAAGACAATAAAAGCAGTGTCAACGAGGGCATTCGGAAAGGGTGTGATGCTGTGTGCCCATATAAGAAGAATTATATGAGAGGAGTGAACCTCATGCTGTGCTTTTGGAAAAAAAAAAAAAACTTATAAGAGAGTGCCTTAGAGAACTATGAACTTCATCACTTCACACTCTGCAAACACATTCCTCCTGTCTTTTTTTTTTTCCCCTAGCAACAAGCACACAAACATGAAGCTCATCTCTGGTTGCTCATATCCTCTGCTAGCTGGACCAGTTTCCTCCCTACAGACTCTCTCTCTCTCTCTCTCTCTCTCTCTCTCTCTCTCTCTCTCTCTCACACACACACACACACACACACACACACACACACACACTACAAAATCTTGAATATTTGCTCTTATCTGGTTCTCCACCTATTCCTTTGATGTTTTTTCCGTTTCATCTAGCTCGCTGATTGGTTAATTCTGATAGCAGAACGGGGGAGAACAGAATGGGGGCGAAGAGGGGGAAAAACAGGGAGGAACAACAGCAGATTGGGCCTAGGAAGGGGGTGGGATTGGTGGTGCCGGTGCTGCTGATACCCTAGCCCCTTCATTGACCCGATCCTGTGTGTCAGAGAAGACCCCTCTACACCATGGAGGCTTACTCAAGGAAAGGGAATTTGTTCTCTTAACCAGAAGAGAACTCCTGGACTACCCCTTCCCTTAGGATGCGGAGGGAGGTGAGTAATGGATAGGATTGTGCGTTGTTTTCTGCCAATAGGGAAGAGTAATTTGAGAGTCTTCAGTGGCAAATTTGCAAGTCTGGCTATGGCTACGCTGAAACAAACTGAAAACTGGTGTATATCCTGGATGTTTCAGGATCACAGTCGGTCCTGCTATACATGCATAGAACCCTGTTGCACTGACATGGTGTAACATTCCCACATTGACAAGAATGCAGCTATGAATACTGGGTAAATGTACAGTGCCACTGAAAAGAAAACTTAATGCTTAGCAAAAAGTGAACCACCATAGACCTCAATAGTTGTGTCTGAGCTCTGCAGAAATGGGCTTCTCAGCATGATGGCTGGAAGCCACACAGCTTCCAGCAAGGATCGTCTGCCTCAGTGGTGTATAGCTCCCTACCACGACCAAAAGGAGCAGATGCCCAAGCCAATTTTTGCAAGTCATACCGGTACCAAATCAAGCCTGTTTTTCATTATTTTGTTTTGCTCAACAGGTTTGTTGTCTTTTTTTAAACCATTACACTCAGAGTGCTTAGAATCTCCATACATCAGGAAAGATAACATTAAAAGGCAGCATTCTGATTCAGAAATGATGTCTAGGCAGTTAAAGAAGGTTTCAAAGCTGAGGTTTAAAGCCTGCAGTAACCATTAGGTCAAAGTTCACTTGACAATGTGGACCAAATTATTCATTTTCTGTTCTAAACTAGCTGTAGGGCTAAGTTTCTAAATGCTTTACTCACACATATTATGTTGAGGAACTTGCATTGGTTGATTATTTTTTATTATGATTATGAACAGTACCAGAATTTTTATTAGTGGACTTTATTGTAAATAAAAACTTAGATGAGTTTTTTTTTAACAAAGAAAACAATCACTAGTACTTTTTCACTTGATGCTATTAAGAATTGTCAACAACTAATTATTGCAGGAATGCAAATGTAGTGAAACCCAATTAAATAAATATCAGATATCTGGATAAAGCCATTAAACAAATACATGTATTTTTGCGGCTGTCTATACAATTCCATACTTGTAGTGGAAGCTGTTCAAACAAATAAGCGATAAAGACACAATGAGTCAAACAAAAATATCACCCAAGTACCAAGTGGGGGTCTGTAGCAGTTATTAGTTGTCCCCCCCCCATGGATAAGCTTTGATCAGTGCACTTTGTTAAAGGACAAACTCTTGTAAATGAATGTTATTGTATTTCAAACCTGTTAATGAGATAGAGCATTATCAGGTTTCTCCTGCATCACAGTGGTTCCCAAAGTTGTGGGTCACAACCCACTATTGGGAGCAAAACCTGGGCCATTCTCCCTTAAGGGGAGTGTCCCAAATGGGTCCCCAACAATGCTGCGATCACGGCACTGCAGGGACCCAGGGACATCTCCACGTACCTGGGTGTGTCCTGCAGCCTCCTGGGGGATCCTGGAGACTTGCAGCCACCTCCACAACACTCCGTGCAGCTCCAGTAAGCTCTGATCTGCTATTGGAGCTCACTTTGTGCAAACCAGAAGCGAGCTCCGATAGCAGATTGGAGCTCATTGCAGCCACGTGGAAGGTCGTGGAGGCAGCTGCAACCCTCCAGGACTCCCCAGGAAGCTGCAGGACTCTCCAGGTACATGGGGGTGTCTCTGGGTCCCTTTAGTGCTGCAATCACAGTGGTGCTGTTGGGGCAACCCCCTCCTCTCTCCCCACCCACCCCCCAACAATCTAGAGCGGTCCCAATGTCTGAGTAGGACTTTGGGAACAGCTGCTGTATCACACTGCAAAAGCAAAATATACTCAATGGCCCGATAATAAAAGGATTTTTTTTTTTAATACAAAGGAAACTAGGAGAAGCTGCAGATTGCTATAGGAATGATCGGGGGGGGGGGGTGGCCCTGAACTGATATGTCCAAATATAAGATAAAAAAAAAAAATCTCTGCTTCTACAGATATTTTAACTAGCAGGATTCCATTGATCTACAGTAAAGCTTTGTCAACGAATGCTTTTTTCCTCAAATTGATTCTCCATCTTGTCTTCTCATTCTTTCGACAGCACACAGCAGGAAGCTATGTCTACATGCAGAAAACAGGATCTTGCTGTAGGCAGGAGTATAAAACAAAAAGACGCTGATTAAAGAAAAAAACACACTCTGGTGTTGGTATTTGATCTTAACGTTATTGATCTTCTCAATCAGTTATGGACGCAGAATGTCTGGTTAGATCTGTAATGGCTATTAAGGTTACCACCCAAATGCTTACCAGTTTTAAAACAGGGAAGATGTCCATGTGATCATGCAAATTGACTTCAGTAAATGACATCCTTTTACAGTGATTTTATCTCATACTTGAGTATAAACGCAAACATCAAAGAAAAATATACCAGAATAGATGGAACATAAGAACATAAGAAAAGGCCTGCTGGATCAGGCCCAGGGCCCATCTAGTCCAGCTTCCTGTATCTCGCAGTGGTCCACCAAATGCCTCAGGGAGCACACAAGACCAAGATATTTGCAAGAATTGCATCTCATTGACATTCCCCTGCATCTAGCATTCTATTTACCCTCGTACCCCCAATGAAAACACCCAAATGCACTTGGGTTTAACCTGGGCTAACACAAATGTCCAATTTTAAATGCATGAAACCTACTGAACACACCTTCCCTCCCTCACCAGTCTGGGGTTTACTGTAGTGCCCCAAGAGGGGGCAAGAGAAGAGGGGGTGGCAGCAGGGGACCCCAAGGCTTTGGTTGGCCAGACTCGAGGCCCATGGTATTATAGTATTGGGGAGCAGTACTGAGGTGCTGTCAACTTGGCAGTAGGGCACCATGAAACAGAGTTTTTTTTTGGGGGGGGGGGGTTAGTGAGCCATCCTGGTGCTCTTCCTTTCCAGCCTGATGAGGCCACTTGTCAAGCCCCTGACTTTCCATCTGTTCCAACTGTGGCTTTTGTTGGGCCCTCAGCCCTCCAGTGCTCAGGCCAGCCTCCCTTACCATTCATTAGCTGGCAACAGACTTTTAAGGCCCACCGTCTCTTGTGCTTGGCCCCCTCTGCCTCCTACCATCTCCTACAGTCTTGGGATATGCCGCCACATCTGTTGATGCTGCTGTAGTGACTTCTAGCTTAGCTGGGGATAATGAGGCTGGTGTTGCTCCTGACGCCCTGTCTGCTGTCACTCTCAGGACCAGCATGCTGTATCTCAGGCTGCTGCGGCCATCCTCAGCCAGATCAGGGCTGCTCTTCCCCAGACGACATGTGTACTCTATAATATGACAAAGAGTCTTGAACTAATGCCCTCCCACTGTAACTCAAATGTCAGAACACTAGGGCCTGCCACATTGGATAAAATATGATCATTTAAGGGCAATTTATAAGGATCATTTATTGCACCCAGGACTTTCATAGTGAATCAGCGAGCGTATTTACTGCGGGTCTGTAAACTTTTAGTGTACTTTTTCTAAACTCTAGGAACAGGGAAAGACAGAGTTGCTAGTCATTTCATTCCACATATTCAGAACAGGAAATTGGTCAGTAGTGTATGTGCCATGTCCATTTTTCAGTGATACTGAATGCCTTTAGAAAGCATATACAAACTTATTGCACAAGTGCGCATCACTACAAACACACACCAAGCTAAGATCTGCCTGTTTATTTATAGAATAAACTTGCCATAGACCGTCGGGAAGGGCAGGCTGAGAGGAATCTAACGACATCAGAATGGTCCTTATCCAATGAGTGCAGCCCCCCCCCAAAAAAAAAAAAAACAGAGAAGGAGGTCCCTCCCTCCCAGCTGCCAGTGTATTAAGCCCTATGGAAAGTGAAACTAAGCCACTGTTTTTACTCATGAGTAGGCAAACCTGCCTTAGTCCGTTGGTAAGGGCAGGCTGAGAGGAATCCAAGAACGTCAGAATGGTCCTGATCCAATGAATGCAGCCCCCCAAAAACACCCAAGAAGGAGGTCCCCCCTCCCAGCTGCATGTCTGTTGAGCCCTATGGAAAGCAAAGCAGCCTCATGGTCATGTTTACTTGCGGGTAGGCAGACGTGCCTTGGCTGTGATCAGGCCAGGCAAAGGGGAATGTGAGGACACCAGAATGGTCCTGATCCGATGGAACTGGAGCGCAACAAATGCTCCAGAAGGCAGCCTCCCTCCCCAATAAAAAGGACAAAAAAAGAGGCTTGAACTGGTAGGGGAATGTATTCTATTTTGCACTTGTAAAGCCAGGTGGGTCTTTATCCAGATATGCCTGAAATAGAAGTACTTTAAACTGGGCACTGGGGAGGGCTGAAAATCTCACTGATTCTTTGGGGGGGGGGTGTTATTGCAGGCAGACTACAGAGAAAATTCACTTGGTGGAACAGGGCTGGCTCCCCCTTAATTAATTATTTCTTTTATTTTAATTTAATTATTTATAATTATTTATTTTAATTTGCTTGATGATGTAACTTCTGGCCATGACATCACTTCCAATGGGTCCTGGACAGATTGTCATTCTAAAAAGTGGGTCCCAGTGCCAAAAGTTTGAGAACTGCTGCAATAAGGTGTTAGTAAGTTGACACGGGGTGTGTGTGTGTGTGTGTGTGTGTGTGTGTGTGTAAGAGAGAGAGAAAGAGAGAGAGAGAGAAAGAGAGAGAGAGACTCTACAAGTTTTCAAAATCACTAAAATCAGAATTTGGAGGAATAATACCATCATGTTCTATACCAATCAATGTGTAATTTCATGCAGAATGCAATGAAACAAACCACATTGAAATATCTGTGTTCTATCAAAAGGTACAGCCAAAAAACTAGTGGGGGTGGGGTGATGGTACATCACCACGCCCACCACCTGGGGTGTTGCCCCACCCACTGCATGGGGTGACACGCAGGCCTCCCGCACCAGGTGACATGAATCCTAGTGACGCCACTGTGACTCATTGTTTTGGTTGACTGGTAAGGTGCAAGACCACCACTATGGTCAAAATCCACTATCATGATGTATCGGGAAACGTATTAGGAGACACCTTGAGGACATTTCACTGGTGGATAACACCCAAAGGTTGTTTCTTCACATTAAAACCTGTTTCATAGGTTCTTTGGTTAGAAGACAGAATTAGATGTCATTAGTATCTGGGACTATCAATAAATCCCTTCTCTCTAATGCTGAACAGAAACGGAGGGGGGCATTTTCCAAAACATTTTAATCTCTGTGAAACGTGTTCCCCGTTGGGGGTGAATGTTTGCAGCTTTTTGCAAAAGGTTGTGAAACTGTTTGCAAGAGGGTCAATATTTCCAGAAAAGGAACACATCACCCAGCAATCAAGGCAAGCCTCCCATAGCCTGATTCAGTTGCACATGAATTATAGGGGGCAGAATGTAGACAGGGCGGACATCACCTTTCCCATTCTTTTTTCTAAGAATGCATAAATCAGGATCAGAGCAAGAGTCTTTGGTGAGTGCCAGAGTTAGCCTCCTATGCAGCTCTAGCTCCCTCTTTGCCACCCCTTCTCTTTTTCATGCATGCAACCGTTACCCTGCACATGCCCGATCTCGTCTGATCTCAGAAGCTAAACAGGGTCAGGCCTGGTTAGTACTTGGATGGGAGACCGCCTGGGAATACCGGGTGCTGTAGGCTTATACCATAGTCTTTCGAGACTGAAGGTTGCCAACCACTATTCTACCTTCATTCTTTGCTGCTCTTCCCTCCCATCTCCCACCTTCTTCCTCCTCCGCATCCACATCTCACAAACTTTCTTCTTCCTTGTGGTTGTCAAACTGTCGTCCCGTCCACCCCACTTCCTGATTTGAAAAGACTGGAAAGTAGGCAGAAATCAGGAAGAGGCAGTGTGGGGGCAGCAGGTGAGGCAGAACTGTCCCATTGTAGTCCATGGAAAAGTACTGCAGCTGTCCCACCTGCTTACACCCAAGGAGGCTCTGCTCCTGAGAAAGCAGGTGTAAGGAGAGCCTCCTTGGGTGTAAGCAGGTGGGACAGCTGCAGCGCTTTCCCATGGACTACGATTGGGCTCTGCCTCTCCTGCCACCCCAGCACTGCGCATCCCTGGCAGAAATGGCAGTGAAATGGAAGGAATGACAGAAGTGCTTGCCTAGAGTGACTCCCTGAAGAACTCTAGACCAGTATTTCCCCTCCCATTCATACACCTGGAGAAGAGGGATTAGGAGGAAGGAGGAAGTGACAGCAGCAGCTATTGCTGCTGGGTTTAGGTGGTCTCCCTTTCTCAGCCAAACTTGATCCAGCCAAGAAAGAGAGCAAGATGAGTGCTCAGCCTAAAGATAGTAGCTTTAAAACTTAAAATTAAGACTCAAGAAAATGTGGCACAACATTATTTTCCCCTCCAAATCTAGACAAAATTGAGGGGGAGATTCAATACATGGCAGGTACTCATGGATCAGAGATAGGCATAGACCTGATCGATCTGTTATTGCAGCTTAAGTTCTATTTGGATGTTCTCAAAAGGGATTTGTATGGTGCTCTGCACATCACAAAGGTTTCCCCCATCATGCTTCAAGTTTAGCACTACAGTAAGACAATGTCATTCAAATCAGCCTTTATTCATTAAAAGTGTAACTGATTTACAGCCCCGTTCTATCCTGAGTCACCAATCCTATAGCATGCAGCAGTGCTAGTGTAGTCTCTACTGATGCTTTGGGCCAGCCAGGGACCAAGTGGCATACCTACTACTAGGTAGGTACCTATTCTGCCATGCCATGGTTCCCAATAGGCCTGCTCAAATGTATGCCTACTCTTAGACTGGCATAAATATCAGTGGGTCCCCTGCTGCCACTAATATTTGGCCCCAGCCCACCTTTGACACTCTCCAAGCCAGCCTCTATCCCCCCCCCCCCCCGGACACCCTGGGATCCCCCCTGCTGACATGACTGTTCTGGTGTGGGCTGGACATTTTGTATGTACATGCCCAGGGCTGTCCATCATTCAAGCTGATGGTGCTGGCTTGTGTGTCATCACTGTGGCTGCTGCACCAGCATCCTGGGTTTTGCGCTGATGAAATGCAAGTTCCATCAGCAAAAGGCCTGGATATAATTGGGCCATTATAGGAATCTCCAATGCATCTTTACTTGGAAGCATTCTTTGTTGAAAAGGGTTTCATCCCAGGCTAATGTGCATAGGATTGCAAACTAAAATGTGCATTCTGGATAAGGAACACTCTGGATAAGGGGAAAATATAGGGTGAGAGGAAATGAAAGCTGAACAGTCAGTTCAATTTTCCCTATAACATTGCTGCATTAAATCGTAAGTGACAGAGAAATTGTTCAGAGAGGATATAGTCCAGCCAAAGTTAAACATTTTAAGAAGCACCGATTTCCATGAGAGAAACTTAAGTATGTGGTAATTTTCTCATTGAAATAAATGAGATGTTAAGAGTGCTAACTTTGGCTCAATCACATCACATTTCTGTCTGGACAAGGAAAAGTTAGTGAAACCTTTTCTCTGTGTACCACCTAGTTTAATAAGGTCAGTCTGATTTTCCTGGATAAGAAACAATTGATTTGAAGCTTCTGGTCTAACCATCAAGATATTTTAATGTCATCATCAGGCAATTCCTTCTGCAAGATAAGCCAGTTACCCGTATCTGATGTAGCAGCTAACAGAATAGTTCCAATTTTTTTGCACCACACAAACTACCAACATCTTCTTTTACCGACAGTTCTCAAGGATAGATCATCATCCTTGAAAAAACATCACACAAGACAAATGCATGCAAATCCTGCATGCAGATTTCCTCCAAGTTTTACACAGTTCAGCTCCAGTTCCTCATCCAAGAATTTCAGCATCACCTTGCAGCATCCAGCCTTGGGAGTTTTGCCCAAATAAAGACTAGAAGAGGCCCCTTGTGAGGCTTTGTTTTAGACACTGTACTAATTTGCTCCTGCTTCGGCCTGCTTGTTGATTTTAAGTGGGCTTTCTGAACTTCCAAATTGTTTCAAATCTGGAACTTTGCTTGTTGGTAGCAATAAGAAGAGATGCATTTGCTGGGTGTTCAGAAGGTTAAAAAAGTGCTAAAGTTTTTTGTTTTAATTTCCACCAAGTAAGGCAATCTCCAGTTTGAGTGAGATTAATTTCTATCTTTCTTGAATGGGCCTTATCACCATTTTGATACGTCCCATGGTATCTACAGCACGTCATATGCTCTATACCTGATATGGGCAGAGGAGTTCTCTGGTGTTGGAAACCCATTATATGCCTTGCCACATAAAAAATCAATGACAAACGAGCTGTGCAACGTACAAGCTTTCATTAAAGATTTGTTTTCTTCTTTTCTTGTACTGCTTTGCTTCTTCAATTTGCCACCGTGTCAAATAAATTTGGGATTTTTTTTTTCTTCTGCAGATATACCACAGTTTGATTTTAAATAAAAACCACACTAGAGTCTCCAGCAAGTCTGTGCCAGGTTGAAAAGCTAAATTAAGTTGGAATCAATGGTGGATGGATAATCTGAGGTAATTATCCAGCAACTGCCTCACTTCATTATTGCAGCAAGTCCAACAAGACCACTATATAGGAAATCAGGGACTTATGACAGATCATACTCTGTGCTCCCACATATGTCTGATCAGCAAATCACACTTCCCACACAAAAGCATACACTTCTGCAGGGCAGGATACACCCAGCGTGGGCCTCAGTGCCGGAAGGACACCGGTGAAGAGCACCCTGTGGTAAGTATTGGGGTGGGAGGCCTTTTGGGGTGGGGGGAGAGCGAGGGAAGATAGGGAGGGGGCAAAACCGAGCAGGGGAGGGGGAGCCAGCAGACGGATCGGGCCTGGAAGGGGGCAGGGATGGTGACAGAATCTGCCGCATATGCCCAAATCCTTTGCCCCTCCGGAGCCACAGAGCCTGACACAGGCCTCCTTGGTTCTGCACCAGCTCAAGAGCTGACACAGATCTGAGAAAATTCACTGGGGCCAGTGGTGTTCTACATGGGGTAAGGGAATTAATGTTCCCTTACTCTGAGAAGACTGGTGGCTGCTTTGGCCCTGTGGGATACAGTAGTGGCCATTTTGGTGCCACTACACCACACGGCACCAGCAGCCCATAGGACTGGGCTGCCTGAGATATAAATAAAATTTATTGTAGATTTTATAACTCTAAGAGCAGTCAAAATGTGCACTTAAAAAGTGCATGTGAGCTAATGGACCCAGTGGATCTAAGCACATTTTAATATAAAATTGCATATAAGTAAGCCTACAACTGTTACCCTGCACATGCCCGATCTCATCTGATCTTGGAAGCTAAGCAGGGTCAGGCCTGGTTACTACTTGGATGGGAGACTGCCTGGGAATACAGGGTGCTGTAGGCTTATACCATGGTCTTTCGAGACTGAAGGTTGCCAACCAAACCTACAGGTAAACAAACAAATGTGTAAATTACCTTTGAAAAGTAAATAGTTACAAAAGCATTTAGTGACTGTGAAATGATTTCGTGCAAATATTAATTTCATTTTTTAAGTTTACCTAAGTGCAGGATCCTCTTAGGAGCGGGGCCCAATTGGGAGCAATTGGTCCAGTTGGCTTAAAGCCAGCCCTGCACCTCTGTTCTAAATATACTGCTCACCCCAACCTAACATGTCCAGGAAATAATCTCAAATTCAACTATCCTAGTTACAAGTATTTTGAAATTTTTTTTTTTTTTACTACAGAAAATAAACCCATTGATCTCCATTTGGGGGTGTTAACAGGAACCAATCTTCTCACATTCCAGAGAGGAAAAGCAGGATAAGCACCCCTTTTTTATGCTGAAGAGCTCACCCTGAATTATATCACAACAGGTAGATGCAGTCCAGGTGAGATTCTGTACTGCAGACTTAGCATAATGGTTTGTCCAGCCTCACATCATAATAAAATTATGATAAATCTAAATCTAAATCTAAATCTATCTATCTATCTAGTCTTGTAAACCAAAATGACACAAGCAACACTGGAAAAGTGATGAGGATAAGATACATTAATTTAATTAGGAAGATCTATGCATGTGGATATTTGACTTCTAATGCTTTGGGTCAGTTTGGACAAGCAAGTTTCGTTCCCTCCCCCCCATGCTCTTCTTATTTAAAAAAAAAAAACACAACTCAGCTATATTGATGATCCCTCGGCAGAAACTTGAAACGCTGATAATCATTTCTGTTGAAAATTAGAACAGCTGAGACACAGTCTAGTGACCCAGAATCACACCCTCTGCATTGAAGTGAGGCCTCTGTTTTCATGAGGATCTCGCCTAGCTCTCCAACAGATGATGGCTGCCCTCTAGTGACATAGAGATTTCTGCTAGCAAAGAAAGCATGATGATTAATGGGATTTTGTCTTAACGATAATGTGAAAACAGAATTCGGGATCATATAAGGAGTTGGTGTGACAGGGCATAAGGAACATAACCTTTGCAAAATGTAGCAAGCCAAAAAGCCAAATTTATTGCTTTCTCTCATTGCAGCTTTGCTCAACTTGTTTTTTATTTATTTGGAAGTTTCCCCATGGAGCCAGAATTTGGCATTTCCCTTATCATCTACCTATGCTAGGGGCTCTCAAACTGATGGGTCATGACCCACCAGCCTGAGAACCACTGCCCCTTTCCCTTTAAGGGGTGGGGGCGGGGGAAAGCAGCGACAATCTCCAGGATCATGCTGCTGTGGGGAAGGGGGAGCTTCTTTAATTCTAACCTACCTGCTGCCAGGGTCTAGGGTGTGTGAGGAGCCCCAGGAGCCCTCTATAGAGTTCCATGAGGCTTGTAGAAAGTGAACATAGGAATTGTGATCCACTTCCTGGTTGCAATTGTGAAACTGGAAGTAGGTCGTGATTCTTACTTTCACTTTCTATAAGCCATGGGGAGCTCTGCAGAAGGCTCCATGGGGCTCCTTGCACTCCCCGGATCCTGGCAGCAGGTAAGTTAGGTGAAAAAAAGCTCCCATTCCCTGCAGTGGTGCAATCCTGGGGATTGCATCACTGCTGATTTCCTTGCCCCTGCAAAAACTTATCTCGGGAGTACCACTGACCCATGCTATTATAATAAGGCAAGAATAAGATTTTTATTTCACTCTTGACAGAAAGAAAACACCCATCATCTGGCAGAAATTAGAATACTCTCTCTCTCTCTCACACACACACACACACACACACACACATACACACACACACACACACACACACACAAACACACACACCCGTTTTGGAACAAACAATTTGTTTACAACAATGCACAAAAGGGCACTGCACAAATGAATACTGTTTCATATTGCAAATTGTATTAATCAGGTAAAATTCTGAATTAGCTGTTATATTATGAATACAGGCCTGGTTCAAGCTTCCTTGCTTCCTGGCATCAACCTAGTCTGTAACTGCCCCTCCCCTTTGCTGGTGCACAGTGCACAAAGGGTGCACTGGTGCTGGTTCTGGTGGTGGTGCGCAAAGGGTGCACATTTGCCCTTTGCATAGCAGTGACAGCACTTAATTTACTCTTGCTGCCACTATTTACTCTGACTTTCATCACGACCGCCTGCCCAAGTGAACTGAAAGCAGCACCATTTCACTTCTCCATTGCCCTGCCCTGCCACTGTCTTCAGACAGCATAAGGAGTTGGTCCAGTAAATGCAGGATGGTATCGCTTCCCCTGTGAAGACGGGGCAGCAAGCATGCCTCTCACTCCCCCAATTCCTACTTTTTGGAGGGCCAAGTTCATAAACTGCAGTTGTTCCTGTGCAGATAAGAAAGCGAATATTGACTCTAGGGTACCATCGGCCACATTGGCACATGGATTGTTGCCTGGCAAAAAAATGGATGGAGCTTTATCTAAGTGAATAATACGTACATGTTATTGAGTTTAGGTTGTGTTGGGTAGACAGCCAACCCATTTCTGGAGGATATGTGCCAAAGTCATAAGCATTGTAAGAGAGAGGGACCATGAAGCCATACAGTTTGTCAAATGCGTGTGAAGGAGTGTTTTTTCATGTGCTACTCTTTTGCTCCAGGTCAAGGGTGTCCAAACTTTTAGGCAGGAGGGCCACATCATCTCTGTGACACAGTGTTGGGGGCTGGGGAAAAAGGACTTAATTTACATTTCAAATGTGAATAAATTTACATAAATGAATATATTAGATATGGAACTTATATGAATGAATGAAAGTCTTGTGATAGCTCAAGGTCTATAAAAGGCCTTGCATAAAGCAAGGCTGGCCTTTCCTTTGCTGCTGCTGCAGCATCACAGATGTGAAACAGCAAGCAGTGGAGGGAGCCCTCATCCCACAACTCATGCAAGAGGTCGAACAGTCGCCGTTACGCTGACAGCAGTTGCATTGGGCCAGCACGGGCTCCAGTGAGTCTCTGGAGGGCCAGAGGCTCATTGGAGACTTGGGGCTCCCTGCAGGCCAGATTCGGAGTCCCCGAGGGCCACAAGTGGTCTCCGGGCCGTGGTTTGGGCACCCCCCTGCTCTAGCTTGATACCTTTTGTCTAGTCTACTGGCTCAAGTTCTGTGCCTCTCGGTATTCTCTTTGCATATCTAAGTATTTTCCTAGATATTTGCCTGGAAAGTTTATTTGTTACGTTCAGTTCATTAAAACAGTCACCTTTCATTGTCCTGTGTGTTGTTTACGGTTGTGAAATATGTTCCTCATAATTTTTTTTTCTCAGTGATCAGCTCCTTGGAATGTTCTCAGAAGGAAGCATGAAGTGAAAGGTGACTTCTGCTGCAGCTCCTATTTAATGAAACACCTTTCTTGTGCTGGGTTCAGCTTCCTGGAAGTTGACACAAAGTCACGTTATGGTTCTAATGACTGAATGTCCCTCTACAGAAAATGCCAACCCTCCTTTCTATGCATGGAAAAAAAGAATCCATGTATGACCTCAAACGTACACATGTCTCTTATGTCCAGCTTTTCTATTGTTAGATGCCCAAATGGCATGTCAATCTTACTTAGAAAGATCAATGTTTATTTTTTCTAATATGGGAGGGCAGTCTAACAGAGTTAGAGCACAATCCTTACCTGCTCTTTGGCCAGCACAAGTCCCTTGGGCCAGCCCAGGAGTGTTGCAAACGTGCCATAAAGCACATTGGCAGTGATGACACCATCCACTGGCACTAGCTAAGATAGTGGTGGGGGTGAGAGTATGGTTGTGGGAAGGACGGAGAAGGGGTGGAAGCAACAGGGGTGTTTCTGGGTGGGGAGTGCGAGAAACCAAGGGATGAGGAAGAGGTGGGAGGGATGGATCCAGTGGTAATGGTGCATGCCAGATCTTATCCCTTCTTTTGTAAACTGCCCCACTCTTTTCCCTCCTTGAACATAACCCCCCAAAATAAGTGACAGATGTCCAAGGAGACATGGACATGGCACCCAAGCTTATACCAAGTTGATTTAAAATTATTTTTAACTACCTCCCATTTGTCCTCAGATTGCCCCTCCATGCAGAGCACACTGTTTTGGCATGACTGCCTTGGCACTGGTGGTGGATAGAATTGGACTGTTAAGGTGTCAGGGCAGCATTGCAGGTACTCAGGGAAGCAGACTCCATGTTATAGCAGCAGAAGCCGTTTCTGCTCCTGGCAGGCTGCAGGTGGACAGCAAAACCAAAGAACAGAGGAGTTCTGCAGCTTGTATTAAACTTAAGCCTGATTTGTTCTCAAGGTGAATCACCCTGTTCACTGTCATATTGAAGGGATGCATTCGAGTTTCATCTTCCAAGGCAAGAATGGTGACCTTCAGCCACATCACTATACCAGGAACATTTTTTAGCAGCTTCCTTTGTTTCAGATAGAGGGAAATGGTTATTGCTGCCCTCAGTTTGGCTTTGTCAGCATCTCAGCCCCAAAATTGGAAATCAGGTTTGGTTTGTGGTCCACCAAGATCTTATTTCCACTTTCTGAACCTATTATTTTTCCTTCATAAACTCGAATGACTTCATAGAGTTTTCTTTATTTTCAGGCTAACAATATTGTTACCATAATTTTGTTTGTGAAACAGAACAATATCCCAATCGTGATCTCGGTTTAAATGATTAGAAAACTTTAAACATCAAGCTAGGAAATCTACCTTTGAGATTTGACAAATGTTCTTCTGCCTTGGGGAGACTTTCAGCAGCCAAAATTCCCCCACGGGATAGAGCGGAGGCCACCCCAGCGCAGCTGTGTCACTATGTGGGGGTTTTGATAGGATTGGGTTATCAGTTGCTTTTGGTAATGGGAAGCCTGTTCAAGGTTCCCATGTCCCTGTCCAGCTCTTCTTCATTCAGTGAAGGAATGCAAGTGCTCTGTCCTGCCTTCGCCATGCAGAATGGAAATGACTGGATAACAATATGGGGAGTGTGAACAGGGCTCCCATTCCATCTCATGCACACTGCATGCTCAGTTTCTGCATGCCCATCGCTAGGGAATTTAAACGCACATACACAAAAGAGCTGTATCATGACCCAAGGGATCTTTCTGTGCACTGGCATTTCCACCCCTACTTTATGCACTCTGAGTGCTCTTTTTCTCTCCATTGTGCATGTTATTCTCATCCATTGACTGTGTGGAAGACTATCACTTTAAAAGATTCTCCTGTTTCTATAATACAAACCAGTTTGGTCTTAAGCTGTCTGCCAATTCCATGGTGCACAGAAGATCCTGGTAAATTGGAGCCTATTAAAATGGTCTCAGGAACCATACAGGTAACATTCCTTTGAATATATAACATGCACAGTTATAGCCTATTTTGCAGTACAAGTTGATCTAAATTACATTTTCTATCTTCAAACTTTATCTCTCACAGGGTTTTCTTTTTCCATGTCACAGTAACCTGGTGGTAATTTTTCTCCTTCCTCTTCCTCCTCCTCATTATTATTAGTTAGTATCATCTTGTTTGCAATGCGTGACATGACCTGTTTCAGTCAAGACAGCTATGCGGCAGAGTGACTCATCAACAGAGCTGCCTTGAGTGTTCATCAGGGATTTTATTTCTGACCAAGAAGCTCTTGAAAAAAAATCTTTGCTGGTTTGTCTTTAGCTTTTTTTCCCCACTCCCCATTGACCCTGTTTACCTCGCTGGTTCAGTCACCAAAAAACACTGTTGTTGACATCACCAGAGGCATATAAGTCTCGTCCCATGCTGGAGAAGAAAGCTTAAAAAAACTGACGTAGAGACTATAACTTTGAAGAGCACCCTGAGAGATGGGATATGAATATGAAATATTCTTTTGAACTAGAGTAACAGAAAAAAAAATAGATGGCAACTGCAGCTGTGAGAAGAGTAATGCAAAATCAATATTTTTGTTTTCAATAAATCAATATATTAATTCCAGTGGGATTCGGCAGCTGTGAAGAGGGCAAAAGAAGATGGAGATGGTGGTGACTGTTCACTCGGGTCATCAGTGGCAGATCCAGTAGTACTCCTGGGCTGCAAGAGCTCCTCATGGATTAGGGGTTAAGTACTTTGGTTGTTCTAATAGTATGTCTTCAGATATAGATTAGTGACATTTTGATGTGATTACGCTTTATGTGGTATGCCACAAATAGAGCTCACAGAAAGCTCATGTTCTTGCCTTTTAACCTGCCAGCTGTTCATCTCATTACTAGACGTTCACAAAGTTGTTTGTGATGCCACTAAAAAAAAAAAAGGGAAAGGGTTCATCTCTAAGAAATTATTTGGAGTTTAAATAGGAGAAAGAAGAATGGGATATTATCGGCCCTCTCTCTACTGTGTGCAGACCTCTCACAGTTTCTTTGTGTTGGGCTCCATTGTTTAAAGAACAAACAAACAAGCCTCCCCCTACTTTTTGCTAGGTCCCATCTGCTCACCAGGCTGTTGAGTTCAGTTGGGATTTCATTCTTTGTGTTTAGGATTATAGGCTGAAGGCCAACTCAAATATTTTAACTGCCATATGGGCTAGCACATTGGAAAGCCTGTTACAGTCAGCATACCCCATGAGAGTGTAGAAAGTCTACACACCATTGCTGCAGACTCCTGAAACCCCTTCTGGTATGGAGATTCTCCACCAAGAAAATGGTGCGGCAGACCTGAAATGATTCCAGGAACATATGGGTGAAGAGTCATTGCTGTTGCAATGGAATTTCATAACTGGAGGACATCTTTAATTGGTGCAGTTTCCTTAAAAGCACGCTTGATTTATGCCACTGGCAAAAACAAATACAAAAATGATTTTATCCAACTGTGGAGACACAATCAACCCCTACACCAGTGGCCCACAGCTTGAATAGTAAAGCCTGATGAGAACTAGCAGGTTTCACAAAATCATAGAGATAGATACAGCCTTGTAGGTTATCTAATCCAAACACTTGCTCAGTGCAGGTAACCCTGAGCTAAAATATATGTAACACATGGTTGCCCAGCCTTTGCTTGAAGATCTTCAGTAGAGCCCACCTTCTCCTTCTGGTACTTGGTTCCATTGTCAAGCTGTTCTTACCGTTGAGAAGTTTCTCCTAATGTTCAACCAAACTCTCACCTCATGTGACATAAGCAGATCATCTCTTTACCCTTCTGAACCTGTTTCAGTTTCTTTGCATTCTTCAAAATATGGTGGGAACTAAACACAGTTTAGTTTAGTTCATTAGTTTGGCACATTAGCCAGCGGATGAGCTCTGGCTGTGCAGAATAAAGTGAGACTATTACTTCTCACGATTTGGAAAATATGGGTTTATTAATGAAGTCTAAAATTGTTTTTGGCTTTGTTTGACATTGTATTATGTGATGGGATGCCATGAGAAAAAGGTTCATGTTGGCAAAACGGACCTGAATAGTGCTGCCGTAACTTGGATGACAAAACTGCTTCAAGTGATGGATGGATGCAGGCAACATCCTGGACCCTTTGGTCGCCTCTGAAGTCATGTCACCTTGCCTTCATTAGTCCTTGCATATATGTATTCCTTCTTTCTCTGCTGCTGTTTTGAAATGGAGCTGCAGAACAAGGATGGAACAAGGAAGGTAGGAGAAGTACCACCTCAATCCCTTTAGTGAAAGAGGGAGAGAAGTAGCCTGGTGGTCACTCTAACTAACATGCTGAGAAAAGAGAGAGGTGACAAATGTTTCACCTCAGGTGCCACCCTGGGCCAGGTCTGGTGGAGAGGTTTCAACTGGAACAGTCCTGCCAAGCGAATATGTTCAGTATCACCTGCCCATGCACCACAGTCCCGATCCTGATCACCCCCTTCCTTCAGCAGCCATTTTAATTTGAAAAATTTCAGTCTCTCCAGACTGTTTGAGTGGATCTAGGAAGCTAAGCTTGACCATTTTGACTGGACTTGGAAAGGTCCAAGCTAACCCTTGGGTCTTGACCCTTCATTAGCTTTAATATTGACTGGTTCAGGACTGATTACGTTGGAAGGGCCTCCACTGGAGGCAGGCAGTATATAACAGCCCAATCCTATCCAAATTTCTAGCACTGGTGCAGCCACAATTCAGCCCTGAGGTAAGGGACCAAACGTTCCCATACCTTGAGGAGGCTTCAGTGACTGCCTCCCCACCAAAGGATGTAGCACATGCCCCACTGGCACCACTGCACCGGCCCTGGAAAATTAGATAGGTTTGGGCCCTAAGTCATGAAGGCCAAAGAGCAGTTCAGTATCGATCCAATGCTCAGGCCAAGAGAGATGAAGTCTGTTTCAGGAATTGTGTGTCTCCTAGTAAATTGGCATTGGCAGAAAAAGTGGCAGACCTATTCGCTTGAATGTACCTCCAACAAATAAACTGCTATTGGCTATTCCTTTGTTAGGTATCTATTAATGTGTTAATTGTTGAGTTAAATAAAACTGCGATTACTGCCATTTTACTGCCATTTTGAACGTAAGGCAACAGTATGTGGTGTTAATTGCATTAACAATGGCAGTGTTACTAGCCTTCTAATAGTACTGTCACATCCCACAGGACTTGTTTGTCGTGACATAGCCTTCTTTGACTTGCTTACCAGGCTGCAGCTGTGCCTTGTTCTTCAACTGTCTGGTTTGCAGCCACATAGTCCTGGGGCTTTGTTATTTAAGCAAGTCCAGACATTCACTGGACTTGGTGCCTTGAATGTGTGGTGGTGCCTTGAATGTGTGGTGAAGCAGTCAATAGAGGCTTTGGGTAAAGTGCCACTTATTGAATTATGGCAAAAATGCAGTGGGGTCAATCTGAACTCAGGGCCCAAACCACATTGGGTGCTACCACTGCCACCTTAAAGGTTCAGGGGTTAGCACTGCCAGGCAGACCCTCTGATGGAAGGGATGGATGCCTGTGATTGTTACTATTTGATTACTGATGATTAAGATTATTTCTTACCCATTTCCATCCTTTGCATTTCTAATGTGCTCTCCTTACATGTTAGAGAGAGAGAGAGAGAGAGAGAGAGAGAGAGAGAGAGAGAGAGCAGAACTAACTAAAAGCTTGCTTTTAAAGCACACTACGATTGTTAACAGAATACTAATACATTTCAATTGCCTTCGGAATTATTTGTGGTCAGTTGATGCAAGTTGTACGGATTTATCCTGGCCTCCCAATACATCTGCAGTCAAAACGCAGCGTGCTGCAGGAAGTTGCTGGTGTCTTGTACAATGAGATCTATTCCTGCTAACAGGGAGCCTGAAGTCTTGATTAGTTTGTTGTAAACACTACAATCATGTTTGCACGCTTCCATTCACTTTGTGCGCTGTGTATTAGATGGGTGATATTCGCGCTGAAAGCTACAATTTAATTACAATAAGTCTGTTCCCTATACAATTTTGTCAGTGTCATCCTATTACATTGGTTGTGAACCATTACATGGTTCAATACCGCATGCATCACCATGTCAGGGAGATAATGCCACACAATGGCTCAATTTAGGCCTTTTTTCGCTCTTTCTTCCAGATTAGTATTGATTGTTAATTATTATTAACTTCACAACTTTTGGTGAACTGAAGCAAGGAGGGGGGGAAAAAAGAGGTCAAGTTATTTTTCATGATTGCAGATATGTGTATTGGGATGACTGCAGGATTAATGAATAGTTTGAATGTCTGGCTACTTGCAAGTACACCCGCTTTGGTAGGGAAACTAGAACTCGTACAGGCTTAGGTTACACCTGTAAGTGAATGAATTGCAAATGTTCCTCAGAGAGCCTGAGAAAAAAGCCAGCAGTATCCCTGCTTAGTTTGCCTTTCAAAATAAAAATGACACATACAATACTCCTCATGTACCTCAGTTTTGCCTATGAGCAGCTGCGTATGTAACCAAATACAGGAACCATACTATTTCACCATCCAATTCCTACCAGGTAACCTCATAGCAAAATCTGTGGTTTAAAAGGTGAACACTATTAAAGATCTATTGTGTGCAACTAGGTGTCTGCCTTGTGAGTAGAGTAGAGATGTCGCTGATGTTTGCACTTCCTTGCCTTGGAATACTGTATTAACCCCACAGTGGTGTCACTTGGGTTTGCATCACCCGGTGAGGGAAGCCATGACGTCATCCCCATGATGGACCTCTTCCCATGCAGTGGGTGGGGCAAGTGGGTTGTGATAGCTTCAGGGACCATTCTGAAGTGTGGGGAAGTTTGCAGAGGCAACTGCAGGGCCCCTGCACCCTCTGGAAGGTCATAGTGACCCCCAAGTATGTGAAGAAACCCTCAGCGGTGCCATGTTCCTGGAAGTGCTGTCCCGGCAGTCATATTCACCACTCCCCTTAATAACCCTGGGGGGTCTCAACCTCCAGGTTGGGAACCACTGTGTTGTGGGATTGGACCAAAAGTGATAAAGTAGCCCTTCATATCTTTAACTGTGGGTGTCCTTTGAGTGCATGTCTGTCAGTATTTGGATAGTTTCATATGTTATTAAATTTCACAAAGGCAGCCAGACACATAGGAAGCTGCTTCATTCTGAGACCGCCCATTCAACTTCGGACCCAAACCAGATCAGCCAGCGCTGGTCCTCTGCTGGTGCTGAGCATTGCAAACATGTCGTAAAGCACATCAGCGATGTTTGGCACTGGGTCAGGACTGACACCAGCTCAGTGCCAGTCTGCACTGAGCCAGCAGCAGCCAGAAGCCCATCGCATGCTGCCCAGAGCTTGTCCTTTATTCCAGGTGGTGGAGAGGTGAGCAGGGGTAGGAGGAGGCAGGAGGCGGCGTTCCAGGGCAGGAGAGGGTGGGAGAAAGTGGGGTGGGGAGAGGGAGTGGGGGGGAACCAGTAAAGCTCTGCTGGATCAAGAATCAGGCATCAGGCCTCTTGGTCCGACAGGGCTGCTTTACTCTGCACTGGCTAAATAGGAGGATTACTGGATGCTGCACCAGCAAGCATTGGATGCAGCCGCAGCCATTTTGGCACCGCTGCTCCTCTGGGCACTGGGCAGTTCAGGATTGGGCTGCCCATCTGAAATTCTATACCCATTTACCTGGGAGTACGTCCCATTGAACACAATGGGATTCCCTTTTGAGTAAACAACCATAGGAGGTTAGTCTCATGCATACAAACTGGCAGGTGATCTCTAGGATTTCAGACAGGTGTTTTTCCCCAGTCTAGCCTGGAGATATCAGGACCTGAACCTGGGACATTTTTCGTGCAAAACATGGTTGGCAACCTTCAGTCTCGAAAGACTATGGTATAAGCCTACAGCACCTGGTATTCCCTGGTGGTCTCCCATCCAAGTATTAACCAGGCCTGACCCTGCTTAGCTTCAAGCTGTGTTATCCCACTGAGCTCTACCACTCTATCACTGAGCTATGGTCTAACACAGATGCCAAACTGAATATTTTTCTTGATTCGGCTATAGATTAGCACACTAATTTCTTCTCACAACATTTAAAAATAAAAAATAAAACTGAGGATAGGATGCAAATGATTCACACAGTGAATCTGAAGAATCTTAATTTGGATGGGCTGCCCTGGGTAATGTGGAGAGGACAGACTGGCAGGATGTGAAACAATGGAAAAGGCCTGTCATCTTATACAGACTATTGGGGAAATAATATTTTTATGGTAAGTGAGGAAAAACTGTGATGCTAATAAAGAGAAAGGGGAGGGTGACCCATCAAAGATTTTCTTCCAGGCAGGCTGCCAGGTAGCCAAAGCCAGATTTCCCCAGTACTACCTTCAAGGTTTTATTATATTAAAATAAAACCTGTTGCCTTGGCTCTTACTGGCACAGTGAAATGCACAGCTTCTGAGTCAGCTTCATCATTCACCTTGCAGTTCTAGCCAGCATTAACATTTTCACAGTGTGATTGCTATATTGTAGTTCTCTGCCATTGGGGGAAAAAAAAAATCCAAAGAATGTATGTGGCCAAATATGCATATTGTAAAACATCACTATTCAGACCAAAGAAAAATAGTGAAACCATTTGCAATTGTTTCCCCATTGCTTTCCAGAGGAAGAGGAACATTTGGAAATGTTAACTTGAGGATGACAGAAGACCTGAAGATGAAAAGAATCATTAGATGGGATAATCACCGTGTACCGTATGACTGTCGTTTACAAAACCGTTTGCCCCATGCTGTTGACAGTGTTGTCCCAAGATATTTTAGTTCTTGTGTTGGAAAGTCCAAATGGCACTATATATATACTGTGGAAAATATAGCACCAGGCAAATTAAATATATATATTAAATACACACACACACACACACACACACACACACACACACACACACTGCTAACTGGGTAAGAGGCACTTTTTCAAGTGGGTGCTCCTCTTTTATTTAGCAAGGGGAGAGTAACTGGCCCTCCTCACCCCAGCAGTGTCTTTTCTAGTGGCTGCCTGCTGGTGTTCTTTTGCATCTTTTAGATTGTGAGCCCTTTTGGGACAGGGAGCCATTTAGTTATTTGATTTTCTCTGTAAACCGCTCTGTGAACTTTTTTTTGTTGAAAAGCCGTATATAAATACTGTTATATATAAATCTGTCTAGACCCACCAGAAGTGATGTCATTAACCTGGAAGTGATGTCATGGCTGGAAGTAACATCATGAAGCAGGAAAATTTTTAACACCCCCATACAATAAAATCAACTCAAGTAAATTAAAAGTTTAGAATAAGTATACATTTAAACATTTATTTAATGAAGAACCCTCCTAACCTTCCCAAACAGTTGCTGATCTGTTAAAAATATTCCCAAACATCCCAAAGGCTGCAATCCTATCCACACTTACCCAGGAGTAAGCCCCATTGACTATCATTGTTAAAAGCATATACGTACATATTAGCCTGTTAAATCTGTAACATTTCCTCAAATGCAGTCACATACCATGATAGTCTTAGACCAGAGGTGTCCAAACTTGTTAGCAGGAGGGCCACATCATCTCTCTGACACTGTGTCTGGGTCCAGGAAAAAAAAAGAATCAATTTACATTTAAAATTTGAATAAATTTACACAAACAAATATATTAGAGAAAAACTGCCCTAGGAGCATAGTCACACATGCTCCCTTGCATACAGCAAGTGGCCAACTCAGAGGCAGATGGCAGGAGGGGGAAATGGGGATGGGGCCAGGGCAAATTAGGGCAGGAGGGCAGGGAAGGGGGAAGGGAAGGGGCAGATTCAGCCCGGGAGGTGGCAAAATCAGAGGCAACTGTGCCACCGATATCCTAACCCTACTGGGCTTGAAATCCTAACCCTACTGCGCCCAATCCTGACAGCAAAATAGCTGTCGCAGGCCTGAGTAGATCAGTCCACACCAAAGAGGCCTACCCCCAAGTAAATGAACACAACACAACAACAACAACAACAGGTATTTATATACCGCCTTTCTTGGTCTTTATTCAAGACTTTATTCAAGGCAGTTTACATAGGCAGGCTTTTTATTTAAATCCCTTATTACATAGGGATTTTTACAATTTCAAAGAAGGTTCTTTCTTTCAAGAACCACTACATTCAAGGTGTTTCATTCCGATCTGGCTTCACATTCTGGCCTCCATCCTCCCACGCTCAGAGCAGATGGAATAGCTCGGCTTCAGCTTGTCAGCTGCTTCAAGGTCGCACGGTGCCGGTGGCCTTGAACTGGCGACCTTGTGGATGTTATCTTCAGGCAGACGGAGGCTCTACCCTCTAGACCAGACCTCCTGCCAATGAATGATTGTTCCCTTACCTAGAGGGGACTTCTGCAACTTCTCTCCCATCATAGGCTGCAGGAGTTACAGTTTTGGTGCCATTGCATCAACCACGGGGAGGGATGGATAAGATTGGGCTGTCAATGTATACTATTGACAGCATTCAATTTCCTTTCTCAAGTAATTTTCCATCAAAGTCCCTGAATTATTTCTTCCACAAAGAGCTCGCTCTCGGAAACTGTAGTTTGTATTTATATTTACTCACACGTGTACACACGCACCCACATACACACAGAATTTGGGTAGACCAGCTTAGAACTGGGTTGTTTGCAGTTTATTAGTCCTATCACACACATATTCATGAAATGTGGTAAAGGAGAATTAAAATCTCAAGACAGCTGATAGGGCCCAAGAGCAAAAGATCTTTGCCTCTCTCTCTCTCTCTCTCTCCACACACACACACACACACACACACACACACACACAGAGAGAGAGAGAGAGAGAGAGAGAGAGAGAGTAGTTATTTTAAGCCAATTATAAAAGACACATCCAATCTTTTCACCGGCACATTGACCCAAAAAGGATTGTTTCAGGCCTGGACTAATAGGCCTCAGAGTAATTAATGTTATAGGAGTTGAATGAATCCAAGACATGTGATGAGACCAAGGCACTCGTCTGCAAGACTGTTTATTGCTTTATTGTTTTTTTTGTGGAATCCGAGCCTCGCTTTGACAGCTTTGGAGATAAGCAGAACATCCGGAACATAAAATACCATTTTAAAATACTATTATTTGGCTGTGGAGACAATGCTGCTGACTCTTTCAGCACCACTCCTGCACCACCCACTTCTTTCCCCCTTGATTATTTATCCTAGACATCCTTGTGTACTCTGGAGCTGTTCCACCATAAGGGATAAACTGTTCCTTTATTACAGAAATGAAATCAAAGCCAAAATGAAAGCAGAGACTTCCAATTCGACTTTCCTCAAAGATTAAACTAGCCTTTTCAACTGCCCTCAGATATTTCCTGTTGGGGAAAAGAAGAAGTTGTGCAGTCCATCCTCACTCCTGAAAGGGAAATCTGTGACATTTGAAACAGAATAAGTTCAAAACAAACATTCCTTCTGACCAAGAAAGTTGGTGTAGCAGAGTGGCTAAGGGACTGACAGCCCAATCCTATGCTTTGCCAGTGGGCACACAGCAGCTGCTACGCTGGTGCCAGCCATTGCAAAAGTGCCGTAAACACTTTTTGACTACTCAGAAGTAAGGCACATCAGTGGGAAGGCCTGCACCATCCCGCTAGCACTGAATCCAGAGCTGCAGCTGCCGGAACAGGTAAGAGCTGCTCCGTGAGGCAAAGGGATGGGGAGGTGGTGGGGAGGGGATGCTTCTGGATAGGAGGAGGACAGAGAGGGGAAGATCAGGCATGGGAGGGAATGGGATCAGCTGAGGAGGCCTCCACCATATCCTTTTTCCCCTTTTGAGCTCCCCCCCCCACCCCAACATAAGACTTCTGAGACTTGCACCATTGATTAAGAACATAAGAACATAAGAACAGCCCCACTGGATCAGGCCATAGGCCCATCTAGTCCAGCTTCCTGTATCTCACAGCGGCCCACCAAATGCCCCAGGGAGCACACCAGATAACAAGAGACCTCATCCTGATGCCCTCCCTTGCATCTGGCATTCTGACATTCTGATTTTGCTGGCGCAGATCTGAGTATCCCCCTTGGACATGCTGGGGCAACATAAAGTAAGGGAACAAATTTTCCTTACCCCAAGGAGAGCCTGCTCAGTCCCAGTGCTCAATACAGCATGGGCCGTATGGCCCTGTTGAGCCAGTGCTGGATTGAATTGGGCTTTGAGCTGTAAATCAGAACCAGTGGTGTCACTAGGATTCGTGTTACCCGGTGCGGGAGGCCTGCGAGTCACCCCATGCAGTTTGCAAGGCAACACCCCAGGTGGTGGGCATGGTGATGTACCATTGCCCCGTCCCCACTGGTTTTTTGGCTGTACCTTTTGATAGAACACAGATATTTCAGTGTGGTTTGTTTCATTGCATTTGCATGAAATTACGCACTGATTGATATGGAACATGATGGTATTATTCCTCCAAACTCTGATTTTGGTGACGTTGAAAACTTGTAGAGTCACACGCACACCCTGTGTCAACTTACTAACACCTTATTGCAGCAGTTCTCAAACTTTTAGTACCGGGACCCACTTTTTAGAATGACAATCTGTCCAGGACCCATTGGAAGTGATGTCATGGCCAGAAGTGACATCATCAAGCAAATTAAAATAAATAATTATAAATAATTAAATTAAAATAAAAGAAATAATTAATTAAGGGGGAGCCAGTCCTGTTCCACCAAGAGAATTTTCTCTGTAGCCTGCTTGCAATAACACCCCCCCAAAAGGAATCAGTGAGATTTTCAGCCCTCCCCAGTGCCCAGTTTAAAGTTCTTCTATTTCAAGCATATCAAGATAAAGACCCACCTGGCTTTACAAGTGCAAAATAGAAAACATTCCTCTTACCAGCTGAAGCCTCTTTTTTTTGTACTTTTTAGTGGGGAGAGGTAGGCTGCCTTCTGTTGCGCTCCAGTTCCATCGAATCGGGACCATTCTGGTGTCCTCACTTTCCCCTTTGCCTGACCTGAACACAAGCCAAGGCATGTCTGCCTACTCATGAGTAAACGCGACCGTGAGGCTGTTTCGCTGTCCATAGGGCTCAATAAATTTGCAGCTGGGAGGGAGAGATCTTCTTCTCTGGTGTTTTCGAGGGCTATATTAATTGGATCAGGACCATTCTGATGTTGTTGGAGTCCTCTCAGCCTACCCTTTCTGACGGACTAAGGCAAGTTTGCCTACTTGCAAGTAAACGTGGCCACATGTCTTTGTCTCACTTTCCATAGGGCTCAATACACTCGCAGCTGGGAGGGCAGGACCTCCTTCTTGGGTGTTTTTTGGGGGGCTGCATTCATTAGATAGGGGCCTTTCTGGTGTCATTGGATTCCTCTCAGCCTGCCCTTTCTGATGCACTAAGGCACATTCTCCTACTCATGAGTAAATGCACGATATGGCTCAGTTTCACTTTCCATAGGGTTCCATGCAGTTTTTTCTTTCCGGTATTTTGGCCATAACTTTAGAAGGAAAAGAGCTATTTCACTCTGGTTTTTTGCATTGTATTCCGCTGGAAGTTCCACATCCAATGGTATATGGCATAACAGGGTTGTACCTCAAACCGTGATTTTAGCGTGTCATCCCCCCAGTGCGCGTCACCCCTCCTTGCACGTCACCCGGTGCAACCCACACCCCCCGCACCCCCCTAGCGACACCACTGATCAGAACGTCTCTGGTACTGCCTAGTCTCTGCTGTGAACTCACCGGGCTGGCCACTCCCTCTTAGCCTCAGCTACAGTATGGGAGTAATAGCGTTTACCTTACAGGTTGGTTGTAAGGGCTACATCAAGATAACATATGTGAATGTTATCAGGCAGTCAGGCAGCACTATAAAAATGTTAAGCATAATTGTATGTTAATAACTGAAATGCTGAGCTGGGGACAGAGAACAATCATTTTTATACTCAAAAACCTGGATTTCTGTGAAGCAGGGTTTTCTGTGCCTCCCAATGTTTTTGCAGTTTCTCGGCAAGGAAAAAAGAAACTGGTTCATGGTAGGTGAGGGAAGTGATATGTTATTTAAGCTAATACTGAGTGATTGAATAAAAGAGAGAGAACAGCCTTTTACATATTACATACCACATTCTTATCTCTCTTGTACCTTCCAACAGATTGCACTCAGCAGAAAACACACGCCGTCAATCATTCGATATCTACCCCAGCAGTTTTATTTCATACTTCACTTTCTTGCCTTTCAACGCCATGTGTGCGCCACACATTCCTTCTGCGAGCAATACAATCCAGGGACCAGCTGTATCTTAACAAGTAACGCTCAGTAAATCTCATTCGCACTTCTAAAGTCCGCTCCAAACAAAACTCATTTCACAGATGAGCTCTACTCTCTACTTTTGGGTGGGAATATAAGGATAAGGGAACCAGCATCCCTCCTTGTTCTGAGGAAGCTGTGAGTCTATCTTTGCACCTTAAAATTTTATAGGACTATATCTGCCGTCGTGTCAATTACATATCAGGCGATGGTTTGTTTAATGGAGTGTGGACTGGATTTGTAGTCCAGGTTTCTCATGTGGCTACTGGAGCTTATTTATTCAAACAAATAGATGCCCAATGTACTGTGATGATGACATATATTGCAGGGCGCAAGGGTTCAAAGTTCTTTAGGTTCTAAGTTTCCTACAATTGAAGGAATTATTCAGCCAAATTCAGTGCAGGAGACAGCATCATTTTCTACTGCCGAAAAAACTTAAAATAGCCCAGAAAAGGGCAAACATCTTGACTCTCCTCAGAAAAGCCTTCATTAAACCATTGATGGTTGGATTATAATGAAGGCAAGCATGAGCTCATCCCCATAAGCAAGATGTGTATTCACTACAATATGTAGTGCCGAAGCTGGCATGACACAATTCTAAGCACGTTTCCTGGACAGCAAGTCCTCCTGAACTCAATGGGACCTACTTCTGAGTGCAGAGGGAAAGGTTGAATGTCCTATAGATGGAAGAGAATTAAGCATTTGAAATCAATGGAACTTAACAATGCTTAACTGTGCCATTGGATCGTTCTCTTAATGAAGATGTATTCTTTGAACTGCAGATCACAAAGCACTTCAGCTAGAGGAATTTTAAAGCCATCCTATACATTTCAATAGGATCCGCTGAGCTTTGGTTTATAGTAAAAAGTTCACTTGCCTGCTTTGGAGATCGTATGGACATATACCTGACTGAACGGAAGCTATCCTTACTTCCATACTCAAAATTTAACTCAAATAATAAGTATCCATTGCCTTGGCATTGTTTCTCACTGTGGGTCAGGGCCCACAAGGTGGGTCATGAGCCAATTTCAGGTGGATTCCCATTCATTTAAAGGTGTATTTTTAAAAAATATATTAGACTTGATGCTACCATGGTAGCATGTGACTGCATTTGGGGAAATGTTACACATCTGTACTTTTATCAGGCTACTATGTATATGTTTTTAACAATTATAGTAAATGGGGCTTACTCCTGGGTAAATGTGGATAGGATTGCAGCCTAGCATTGTTAAAAATGTTCCTGCTTGATGATGTTACTTCCAGTCATGACATCACTTCTGGTGGGTTCTGACAGATTCTCATTCTAAAAAAAGTTTGCTAAAGGTTTGAGAACCACTGGCCTATGGCCATTTACACGATTGTACACTACTTTGTATAGCATTTATTGGTGCAAATTTTTGAGTAATCAAGGCCTGCGTCTATTCAAAAATATCAGCATCTTTAAGCCTGAAAAGAAGTCCTCCTCAAAACAATAGTTGTGCCTCCAAAGTTTATCATAATTTCTTGGTGTCATTTATGAGAATCATAAGCTTGTAACATTTGCCTCCAATTCTATGCTGAGCCTTACCACCCCTAAGAACTCATAAAACCTTGATTTTCATCCATGATCTCACTCCTTCCTGCCCACACACTTGTTATACTGATTGCTCCTTCAAACTCTCCTGTCAATTATCTGCCTGCAGCTTCTCTGGTTGTAATAATAGTGAACAGGCAGGGAAAAGAAAGGGAAATAGAGGTATAACCTAATTATCCACAGATTATTCACCTGTGGTTTTAGCTCAATGCATGAAAAGGGCCCTTGAAATTGAAGGAAAAAAGACATTTAACAACAGCCTCATTAATGCGGGAGAAGGCAGCCAGCAGATGATCCATCAATCATCCTCTCTCCAGGTGCTTAGAATAGCTTCATTCCAAGGTAAGCTACCCCTCCCTTCCCCCTGAACACGTGAAAGGATTCTGCTAAGTGGAAGTGATTATCACCTCCTCCATTCTTTCCAAGGGCTGTGGCTCACAGTAAAGGGAGGGGTCACTGTCTCGGAATGATGCCTTTCTAAGCGTCTGGAGAGAGGATGATTGCCTGATGCTTCTGTTGCGCATTATAGCAAGGCAGTTTTTAAATCTCTGAGCAAAGACATTGTTTTTTAAATGGATTTGTTTTAATGCAATTTTTGCCATCCACTTGAATTCTGGGAACAGAAATCTCGTGGATACCGAGATTCAACCTGTAGGTACTTTCTCCTCCTCCTTCTCTTGTATCTAGATGGCTCAGCATCACATCACACAAGAACACTGGATGGTGGAAAGTCAGCGATTATGGTGCCATGGGGACCAAGGTGCTGAATGGAGCTCAGTGCAGCAGTGGGGAGGCTCACTGAGAGGGCTGCAAGCATCCAGGACCCCCCAGGAGGCTTTGTGATCCCCTAAGGTACATTTAAATGCCCCTAGGTCCACACGGCACCACAATCACTGCAGCGCTGTTAGGACACACACACCCGCTCCCGCCTTGCTCCTGCAACAACTTACAGGATTCCCAACTCGCTTGGAGGAGTTTGGGAAGAACCGGTCTATGGATTACCTGCATGGATTCTCATGGTAAAGGATTTATAGTCAAGAGTTTGTCTTCCTGGACCTACAGGTTGAAGAAAAATACCTGTCCTCACCCTGTAGTTGGGCCTGAGTCACAATAAGGATTTCTGGGGCAACAAAACTGGAAGGTTAGTGTGACACAATGCTTTCACATTAGTGATACCCTGCTGCACATATTTAGTGGGTAAATAAAATATTTCAGTTTTAATTCCTGTTCAGTCCAGAGTGTACATTTGAAGGCAGTCCTATATAGACAGTGTTAAAATGGTGGCAATGGTAAGGAGTCCTCAATGAAATCTGCAAATTTGACTCTCCTTCACTTTATCCAAATCACAGACTTCTAAAAACAGTAGCTATGCAAGAGCGAGGGCGCGGGGTCATATAAGATAAAAATTATGGACCATCTCTGTCCCTTCCCCATAATTCAAACATTATCTACATCATTGCAAAGAAAAATTAACAAAAAAATTATTCAAAGACTGAGATTTTTAAAAAAAAATCAAGCTTCTCTTGCTGCTTAAAGCACTTTTAAGTCATCAGTCTCCATTTAAATTTTTATTAAGCCAACTCAAACATGTTGTTACAGTAAACCTTTAACCTTTTCTCACTTTTGAGACAGCTATAATAAAATTAGACACTATCCTGGCATTTCAGATTCATAAAAGCCCAACTGTAGAAAGCCTTAACATTTTTCACTCTTTCCCTTGCACTCCTTCCAAGATATTTTTATATAAAAAGATTAAACTTCCATATATGCTACTCTTAAATCTTTCAAATATTAATACCTAAAATCTTTATGGTTTAAATAAAATACAGTACGGTATGGAAATTAGTATTCAAGTGCACCAAAATGTACCTTAACATTTGGGCCCACACTCAGAAATAAGAGTTGAGAAATATTGGATTTAACTCAGACCACCACTTTATTAATTAACAGCCCAATTCAAACTGTTGTCTGAGCCAGCGCAGGCCTCCCTGCGCCAGCTCCAAGTGTCACAAACGCACTGTAAGGCATCTTTGCACCAACTCAAGAACTGACTGGGCTGGCAAAGAGGCCTGTGCCAGCTCAGTAAGGCTGGATCCCCACCCTGCACCCACCAGCACAGATTTTCACTGGGTAGTGGGGGTGGGTGGGTGGGACAGGGTGGCAGGAGGGTAGTTTGGAGGAGGGGAGGAGGCAGTTTGGGGCAGGGGAGAAAGGAACGGGGGGGGGGGAGATTAGACCCAGGAAGGGGCAGGACCAGTGGCAGTAGTGCTTGCTTTATCTTAATCTCCTCCTGGCCAGCCCGATGTTACACTGGGCTTCTCAGATTTGTGCCAGTTAAATAGCTGGCACAGATCCGAGTAGCCCCATAGGACAGGCTGGGTTGTTAGTTTGAATACGGAGGAAAATATTCTCCTTTTTGGTGACCTCCAGACTGAGGTGACCTCCAGCTTGCTCCTAACGTGTGTTGGATACAGCAAAGGACATGCGAACTTGTTATACTGGCACAGGTTAGGATTTTGTTGCCAATATAACAAAGATCCACAGAATTGTAACTAACAGAATCAACTATCATGAAAATACCCCTCTCAAGGGGGTGTCGTTTTCATCATTGTGAAAACTGCCATCCCCCCGGATGGACTACCCAAGCTCAGAGATTAGCAGTAATAGTCACCGGACATTTTCCACATCCTCAAAGCCACACAGTTTATTGTTTTGATTGAGGCAACAGGTCTAGTCAAGTCTCAGACAGGGTCAAGCCAAGAATTTCCCAAAGGGATTCCATATCTAGACACCCAAAGTCCTGAGGGGCTTTTTCACCAACAATGCATTTGGATGCTCACTAATAGTAACCTAAATTGTTCCCCCAAAACACTGAGGCTGCAATCCTATCCGCACTTTCCTGGGAGTAGGTTCCATTGAACACTAGGTCTTACTTCTGAGTAGACATGCATAGGATTCTACTGTTATTCACCTACCATTGCAACTGGGGACTACATTAGCATAAACACTCTGGTGAATTATCAGTATAGAGTAGATGACACTGTATGTACCCAATGCCTATCATGGTAGCTGTAAAAATTCCTGTTCATCTCTGAGATAACTGGCTAATCTTAAACCAACTGAGAGCACAATCCTAAGGTGCTCTTGGGCCAGTGCAAGTCTCTTGCACCTGCCCCCAGATGTCACAAAAGTACCATAAGGCACTTCTGCGCCACCAGGAGAGTCGGCAGGCTGGAGTATAGAGCTGTGCTGGCCTCCAGAGGTTGAATCTGGCCTCCATAACACCAGCCCAAGGTATGTTTGCACCACCAGTGGGCTGCTGGTGCTGGAGGATGGGGGGAGGGTATTCCAGGGGCATTCTAGGGGCATTCCAGAGAGGGGTAGGGCAGGCAGCAGGCAGACTTGTGGGAGGTCTTGAGCCCAGGAGGGGTGCAGGATCTGACCAGGATCTGATACTTAGGCCAGTTCCTAACTCCCCTCCTGGGTGCTCACAATTTTAAGTTGTGCAGATCTGAGCAGTCCCATAGGAGTGGCTGTTGCACGGCACAGAGTAAGGGGATGGATTCCCTTTGCTCCGAGATGCACTGCAACCCGGCCCAACCCGGCCCTGGATGCAGCATAAGTCAGCTGGCCTGCCTGCTCCTGGGCAGGTTAGGATTGGGCTGTAAGACAGGGTGGGTGAGTAGATGCCCAATTAGTTTTAAAAATGATGAGGCAGTGGGCAGATGCGTGTTCCACCAGAAGGACAGCCCCAACAGGATTCAGCCATAAGAATATGATGCAGTATGTGTTCAGTTGCGTAGCTAGGTTATTTGACACCCGGGACCCATAAATTTTTTCACCCCATATGGCATAATTAATTAATTAATTAATTGTTCATTCATTCACATTTTATACCACCCTTCCTCTAAGCAGTTCTGGGTGGTGCACATGGTTCCTCCCCTTATTTTGTCCACACAACAACCCTGTGAGGTAGGTGAGACTGAGAGACAGTAATAGTCATGACATGAAATGAATAATAATTGTTGGCAACCTTCAGTCTCGAGAGACTATGGTATCGCGCTCTGAAAGGTGGTTTTGGAACATCGTCTAGTGTGGCTGAAAAGGCCAATTCGGGAGTGACAATCCCTTCCACACCGGGAGCAAGTGCAGTCTGACAGACGGAAAGCTCTTCAACCTCTCCAGACTGAGAGCAAAGTCCAAAGTCCAGCTGAATAATAATAATGACCAGAAAATAAATGCAGTGAATATTTCTCCACAAGCAATGGATGAAATTCTGCATCAAATGGTATATAACATGATGGTATTATTCCTAAAAGTCACTGTTTCCACAATTTTGGTCACTAGGGTGTCACCCACCCACCCCCCCCCCAATGTCTCATTGGCCTGTTTTGAGTTAAGGCAGTGGTTCTCAAACTTTTAACACTGGGACCCACTTTTTACAATGTCAATCTGTCTGGGACCCACTGGAAGTGATGTCATGACTGGAAGTGACATCATCAAGCAAAATAAAATAAATAATTATAAATAATTAACGAAAAGAGATTAAATATGGGGAAGCCAGCCCTGTTTCACCTAGTGAATTTTCTCTGTAGCCTGCCTGCAATAACACCCCCGCCCCCCCCACACACACAAATATCAGTGAGATTTTCAGCCCTCCCCGGTGCCCAGTTAAGTGTCAAAGTTAAGAACATAAGAACAGCCCCACTGGATCAGGCCATAGGCCCATCTAGTCCACCTTCCTGTATCTCACAGCGGCCAACCAAATGCCCCAGGGAGCACACCAGATTACAAGAGACCTGCATCCTGGTGCCCTCCCTTGCATTGGCATTCTGACATAGCCCATTTCTAAAATCAGGATGTTGCACATACACATCATGGTTTGTAACCCATAATGGATTTTTCCTCCAGAAACTTGTCCAATCCCCTTTTAAAGGCATCCAGGCCAGATGCCGTCACATCCTGCAGCAAGGAGTTCCACAGACCAACCACACGCTGAGTAAAGAAATTTTTTCTTTTGTCTGTCCTAACCTTCCCAACACTCAATTTTAGTGGATGTCGCCTAGTTCTGGTGTTACGTGAGAGTGTAAAGAGCATCTCTCTAGCCACTATCCTTCCCATGCATAATTTTGTATGTCTCAATCATGTCCCCCCTCAGGCGTCTCTTTTCTAGGTTGAAGAGGCCCAAACGCCATAGCCTTTCCTCATAAGGAAGGTGCCTCAGCCCCGTAATCATCTTAGTTGCTCTCTTTTGCAACTTTTCCATTTCCACTATGTCTTATTTGAGATGCAGCAACCAGAACTGGACACAATACTCCAGGTGTGGCCTTACCATAGATTTGTACAACGGCATTATAATATTAGCCGTTGTGTTCTCAATACCTTTCCTAATGATCCCAAGCATAGAATTGGCCTTCTTCACTGCCGCCGCACATTGGGTCGACACTTTCATCGACCTGTCCACCACCACCCCAAGATCTCTCTCCTGATCTGTCACAGACAGCTCAGAATATTTCAAGCACATCACATATCACTTTCATCAGATTGGGACCATGCAGCTAGCCTTGCATTCCCTTTTGCCTGACTTGACCAGGAGCCAAGGTGCATTTGCTTACTCACGAGTAAATGTGACCATGTGGCTTACTTTCATTTTCCATAGGGCTCAATACATTTGTCTGCTTGGAGGAAGGTACTTCCTTCTTGGGTGTTTTTTTTTTTGGGCTGCTTTCATTGGATAGGAACCATTCTGGTGTTGTTGGATTCTTCTCAGCCTGCCCTTTCTGACGGGCTAAGGCAAGTTCACCTATTTGCAAATAAACACGTGATATGGCTCAGTTTCACTTTCCATAGGGCTCCATGCATTTTTTTGTTTCCAGTTTTTTGGCCATATCTTTTGATGGAAAGGAGATATTTCACTCCGGTTTCTTCCATTGCATTCTGCTGGAAATTCCACATCCAACAGTATATGGGATGATGGGGTTATTCCTAACCTCCACAATGTTAGCGATGTTGGGTCATTTGTGGTGTCACACCCCCCCAAGGCTGGTACCTGGGGCAGACCGCCACCCCACCCCTCGCTAGCTATGCCACTGTATGTGTTGAAGCTCAATAAAATTGTTGCCCATTTGTAATACAAACCCTTTGTTTTGTGTTTTTTGAGGTCTCCAAGCAATTGTACTTTGCCTTCTCAAGCTGCCATTTTGCAACCATGCTGTATCTTTCCAAGGTATCGCTTTGCACTGGTAATTCCCAAAGCTCTGGCAAAACAAAATAAAAGCTTGGAGGACTAAAGTCTACCCATCCCTGCAGTATAGTATTTTACTGTTCTATATATCCAACAGAAATTACACTGAACTCTGGAGTCCTCAGGGGGAAAAATGAACCTTTTGTTCCAAAGCAAGCAATAGATACCAAAGGTAAAACAGTCATACCATTAAATGAGTAAATAAATGCAACTTATTTTTTTTAATAATTATCGACTCTTTAAAACACACACACACACACACACACACACACACACACACTTCCTATTTACTTATATAGTCTAAATACAGACTCTGAAACACTGAGTCATGGTTGGGATTTGACTGCCCCAGGTAATTCTGTTTAAACAATAGAAGTACATATTAGAAAGCCAACGCTGGACAACAAAAACACAATTTTAACAACCGTAACCTAGAATGGGAGCTGTAAATAAACACAGGTGCTGATTAGGTAACAGAATAAAACAATTGTGTTCAGTACACCTCCCATTCTATTCAACTACAAAACACCCATTGAATCTAATATAGCTGGATTGCATCCATAATTAGCAGGCTTGTGTTTTAACAAGACTGACATTTGAAGATTTTCTTGTTCCCTGCTATTCTAAAATTAACATGCCTGAAATGAACCTATGGACCTTTTTTCCCCTTCTAATTTAGAATCAAAATTATACTCTTGTCACTTTCTGTCTTTGTGCATTTTAAGCCACATGTAGCCTTCTACGTGTGCACCACATCTTACCTTTGTCCTCAGTCTTTGAAATTCCAGCTATCTTATTGCTCCTTTGGATTTCAATTAACATTGTGAAACTTGAACTAAAAATAGTTTACGACATGGTATTCTTTTCCACTGGGAAACGAATGACTTCCATTGTCTTTTAAAGAGGATTCCTAGAACTGAAGCATATAGGCTTGTTTCTCCTTCAAAGATTAGTCACTCACAGCACAATCCTTTATTTCCCCATTAATTAGTAAGAGAGTAAAAACATGTTGGGGGGAGGGAACTATCCAGAAACTGGGCTCCTCAACTGCAGGTATTGGATTTTGAAACAATGGCCAGTCCTTTTCCAAGATGATCAAATCAATGGCACGTAAAAGGCTCAACACATTATGTGGTCACTTCCAGGTGCTTAGGCCTTGCTTGTGGACACTAACAAGGTTTAGAAGATGTGCCCCGTCAAAGGATAAGAGCAGAGTAAACCGTTCTCTTCAAAAGTTTCTACCAAGTAGTGGGAATACAGCAAGACCTCACGTAAAGTTGTTGGAAATTGCAACTTTTAACTGAAACGACTTACAATGAAACCAATTTTACCGTAGGTTAATTGATATACATAAACAAGAGTTATATTCCTATTGCATATTTCTGGACACAAAAGTATCACCAAACTTCTAAATAAAGACCCAAACACTTCTAATATTAAACGTTGAAATAAATGTGAGCTTTCTGGGCTGGAGAAAACATACACTGACATGGGGAGAACCAGTGACGTAAAAGGGCTTAAGGGCACTCTGGGAAGGGCGAAGCAGTGACATCACCCTCTGCTTCACAGCACTGCCCTCTGCACTGTCCCCCTGTGTCACTCCGTCATAAACCCCTCTGTTGGAAAAGGCTGCATTTCTGAGCCAAATGGACACAGGGGAGGGCAGGAGGGTCGAACTTGCTTTTGCTGCTGCTGCTGTCACTTTCGTCTTCATCGTTATTGCTGCTCTTCGCCTTCGTAAGTACATGCCCCACCCCAACCAGTGCCTGGGGCACACGCCCCACCCCCACGCCACCAAAGATATGCCTCTGGGGAGAATGTGCAAACTTCTCACAGATAGTGACCCCCGGCGGGAATCGATTTTTTTTTTCTCAACAACTTTTAAGCAAACCACTTATAACAAAATGACTTTGAACAAGGACTTGCCGTATATCAGAACAGGCTGCTACATCAGGCTTTTTACCCTTGTTGTTGGCATCCTTCAGTCTCGGAAGACTATGGTGTCACACTCTGAATGGTGGCTGTGGAACAGAGTATCCTCTCCAGTGCGCGAAGCCTGGGTAAAGTAGGTATGGAGGATAGGCTGTTACCCATGCAGCAAATCCCCCCTCTCCATGTCGCTGAAATGGTCCAATGGAAAGGCAGAGGCCAATACGGTTGGATCCAGCGGCATTGCAGGAGTTGCCAGAACGTGACTGTGTTCAGCCACAAACTGCCTCAGGGACTCTGGCTCCGGATTTTGCCTCAAGGTTGACTCCTGAAGCCTTTTCCGTAACTGGATGTAGCCACAAGGCAGTGGAGGATTGGGATCAGAGTTTTCCTTCTCTCAGATGAGCTGCCTTCCCAGGCTGAAGAGTCCCATCTACCTGGTGGCTGTTTAGTCGCCTATTACGACAAGTACAGCCAAACTGAGGGCCTATTCTAATCCCCAGCCCCCAGGGGATTTTTACCCTTAAAGGGCACTAAAGGGTGAGAAGGGACCTGTGGACATTGCTAACTACTCAAGCTGCAATAGTCTTCATTGATATGCAACTACAATGGTAGATGACAAATTTTATTCAGATAGTGAATGCAATTTTAGGGTTGGGGGAGAACTGATGCAACATTTCAACTTGCGCACCCTACTTCTAGAAAATAGCATACTACCTATTTCCTGTCTCTTGCATTTTGGTCCTGTTCTTTGTAAATCTGCCAGCTTGGATAAAATGTGTCTCAAAGCAAGGCTGTCATTACTCGGAAATATAAATGTGATCATTCAGTGCTGCCCTCCTTTCCTCTAGATACCTCTTGTGCATTTTGCTCCCAGGATGTGGTACACAGGCTTGCTTCCCTTCCCAGAGCTAATTCTATCTCATCATTTGCTGCATTTGTTTTTTTTTTTTTTTCCCCAGAAAATCAGAATGGAGATGTTTTCAGATTTTAGGATGCATACAATCATTAACTCACAGGGCAAGAACTCACTGGAAAATCTGTACAGCTACGTGAACAGGCAGCATGTAAATCACATTTAAAAGGAAACACAGAAGCCTTCCTGTAAATGTAATTATGTCCATAAAGAGCCAAATGGTTTAGGGGCTGATCATACCATACCATACCCCCATGAGGATAGGGTTAAACTCAAGTGAAGTCTGAAGCAAAACTGTCTTTGTAGTCAGATCAGTTCACAGAAGACAATGATTCAATCTGTCAGCACACCCCAACTATATATATTTCAGTTGCTTAGCCTCTCTGACAGGTTGTAGTCAGGGGAGATTTAGAATTGTGAATGTTAACCCTGAGTTACCAAGTGCAGTGTTTAGGAAGATGGGATGTGATTATTGGATAAATACCCCGACTCTTTACCTTCTTTGAAATTGCTAAAGGTTACAGAATGGTGCTCCAGAGCAACTGGATTTTAACCATTGATCACTTTCTTGGAAAAGTCTACGGCAAATAGAAGAGAGGTTGGCAACCTTCAGTCTCGAAAGACTATGGTATAAGCCTACAGCACCTGGTATTCCCAGGCGGTCTCCCATCCAAGTACTAACCAGGCTGGACCCTGCTTAGCTTCCGAGATCAGATGAGATCAGGCATGTGCAGGGTAACAGTTGCTGCAACAATAGAAGAGAAAGAGCATGAGTTTAAGCCAAAGAAATTCTATCAGGTTTGTTTTGGAAGGATATTGGGTTAGAAACAAAGGATGGGACCCAAAAATCATCACAACTCATTCCACATGCCTGAGGAAACGTTGAACTTCTGTTTCGCAATGTCAACCCACAAGCTGCTTTTGAAACAGAAGTGCTTTTCAAAAGCTTGTGATATTTTAGGGTTTTTAGGGTTGGGTTGGGGGAGAACTGATGCAACTGATGCACCCCCAAACAAATAGACAATAGAACAAGCAATTCGGCACACTGTATCATAGGTTTTGCCTTCAAATTCCATGCAATTTACCATTGTTGCCTCCTTGCCAGCATGTTGAACAAGAGGAAAATGGATTTGCAAGGTTCTTGCCCACAAATAGAGGGTCTGGTCTAGAGGGTAGAGCCTCCATTTGCCTGAAGATTAACATCCACAAGGTCGCCAGTTCGAGGCCACCGGCACCGTGCGACCTTGAAGCAGCCGGCAAGCTGCAGCTGAGCTGTTCCATCTGCTCGGAGCGTGGGAGGATGGAGGCCAGAATGTTAAACCAGATCGGAGTGTAACATCTTGAATGTGGTGGTTCTTGAAAGAGAGAACCTTCTTTCAATTTGTAAAAATCCCTGCGTGGATTTAATAAGCCTGCCTGTGTAAACCGCCTTGAATAAAGTCTTGAATAAAGACCAAGAAAGGCGGTATATAAATACTGTATATTATTATTATATTATTAGAGATGGGGAGAATATTTAAAGCAGTGGTGGTCCATGAAGATAATATCTGCTTGAGTGCTGGTGAGAAGAGTCAAGTGGAGATTTAGCCCACCTCAAGCAGACACCACTTTGATTCTGATTCATTCCCTGCTTGAACCTTCTCTTCCACAAAAAAGAAAAGAAAAAGCTTACCATGAAAAAGGGGAGTTGCTTAGGAATCCCCCCAGAAGTCACACATGACACAGATGTTGGCAGAAAATAGGAGATCAGGTGTCAGCCCTTAGGCTAATGAGAGTTGAGGGAAAAGCAGAACTGGTTCTCAGAGGCTACCTGGCTTGGAAATACAGGCTGATTAGCCCCCAGGCTTGAATTGGTATGCCCACCTTATTGGTTCCCCAGTTAGGTGGGGCATTTCAGCTTCTTTGACCCCCTTTATAGGCTTTGGCCATGACAAAGCTGGGCAAATGGTGAGGTGAATCCAGGTTCAGAGCCAGGGCATTCACCCAGTTGAGGGCTTGGATAGGTCTGCTGTATTGTCCCAGGTAGATGGGGGGGGGTAGAGCTGGTGGGACCTGCTGCATTCACCAGCTGAGTTTGACAACAATAACCGTAAACCATAGGCCTAGTTTTCTGTTAATATCTGTGTCACATGTGATTTGATACAGTCAGAAAGCTGAGAAACAGGGCACGTGCAAAACTTATAATAATTATCTTGACCTGCCTTCAGCTTGCTCAGGCACCAGTCATGTGCCCAGCCTGACCTGATGTCTCGTGCAGGTTGGCACTGGGCAAAGGACACTGCCCACATACATGAGAGTGGCATTGCTCCAGACTCACTGCAATCTGCCATCAGCCCTGTCCTGCACTCAAGACATCATCACCACGAGTTTAGCCTCAGTGCAAAGAGAGGGAGAAGGCAAGTGGACCTCTGAGTTTTTGGAGGAGAGGGAGGACTCTGAGTTGTGATGAGGAGAGGAGGAGGAGGATGAGAAGGTAAGTGTACTCTTTCTAACTCTTGTCTTCTAACCTTAAATCAACATTGAAATTTAGCTTACCTTTAGCTTAACCTAAGCTTTACCTAAGTTAGCACCTAATCTAACCAGAGGGAGGGAGTTTAAGGTTCAGCAAGTTGGAGCACAGGAGCTAGGTGAGGGCAATAAAAATATATACGTGAGTGAGTACATAGGTCTACTCTGAGCAGGAGCGGAATCCTACTCATGAGTAAGGGCCCAAGGTACAGGCACTTGGAAAAGTAAATAAAACATAGGAGGATAAAGTAGAAAGCAAGTTTTTCTACTTTGTTTAAATTAACCCTATACTTAACCCAAGTTAAACTTAATCCAAGTTAGAACATAATCTAAAGGTTCAGTAAATTGGGACACAGGATCTAGGTGAGAGCAATCAATCAAATCAATCAATCAATAATTTAAATAAAGGTGCACACTTAATAAAAGCAGGAGGTATAATTTAGATAGGAAGCTAGAGTCCAAACTAAACAAAGAAAAGGGTAACAGGGGGAGAAAATACACTTGGTGTCTATTTTTATAAACAGGGCAAAACAGGATTTAAACCTTTAGTGTGTAAGTTCTGCCAAGCCCAAAAAACTCTTAAACTAGTGCCATTTAAACTCAAATAAAAAGCAGCTTGAGGTTAAAAAACAGTCCAGCCTCAGAGAACTGAAGTAGGAGGGTAAGAACCTAGGAAGGGCCAGTTCCCACCCAGCCAGGGCAATTTAGCTTAGCATAGTAATAAATGTAGCAATTTAGCAAATTAGCATAGTCATTGTTCCTTAGGAGGTGATAAGAGCCCCATTAGTCAAATCCAAGCACCCCATTCAGGAGCCTACAGAGTAGATTAGGCCCATCAGTTGCCTTTTCTCTTTCTAATCTTTTGTAATCTCACCTGGGAAGACCAGCCCCCTTTCAATCATCAAGGAGGGAGGGAGGAGGAGCTAGCTAGGGGTATAAAGCCAGCGCTTGCCGCTGCATGAGCCCTCTACAGAAGCGTGCGTGGCCTCTGGAGCACCCAGTGCCTTGGCAACAAAGTGCCAGGTAAGGCACCACGAGTTTAGCCTCAGTGTGAGTTCAGCAGCAGGGCAAGGAGCCAAAGGCCCCAGACAATGTCCTTCTCTTCCCTTGAGAAGAGGGCAGCAAACCAGTGAAGGGTTTTTAACTACCCCTAAACAAACAAAAAAAAAAAAACTATGCAGTCAGACAGCCAGCAGCAGTGTGGGGGCAATCCAGTGTTTTGCATCAAGTGCCACATGTATGACTATATGCCTCTGGGGAATAAGTCATGGGTGTATCCTTGGTGCAAGGAGCTCCAGGGACTCAGGGAACACGTCTGCTCCCTTAAAGCCTTGGTGGCCGACCTGGAGAAGCAGAGGAAGGCAGAAAAGGACTGTCGGGAGACTTCCGGGGATGATCAGGCTTCGTCCCAACCTCAGGCGTGCAGCTCCTCAGTTGCCCAGGTGGGAAGTCTCGGGGCTGGTGGACGTCATCCTGGAGAGGAGGGAAACAATCCCCTAGGGGGGACCCCTTTTCCAGGGGACAGGCCCATATCCGAACGTACTCAGGATACTCCTCGGCGGGAGGGGGGTTGGGGGCTTCTTGTAGTGAGGGATTTGATTATTAGAAACATAGAGAGGGGGGTTTGCAACAGATGTGAGGACCGAATGGTGACTTGCCTGCCTAGTGTGAAGGTTGTGGACATCACTTCTCATCTAAACAGGCTGGTAGACAGTGCTGGGAAGGAGGTAGCGGTTGTGGTGCATGTCGGCACCAACAACTTGGGCAAGTGTAGCCGGGAGGTCCTGGAGGCCAAATTTAGGCTATTAGGTAGGAAGCTGAAAGCCAGGACCTCAAAGGTAGCGTTCTCGGAAGTGCTACCTGTTCCATGCGCAGGGCCAGCTAGGCAGGCGGCGATCAGGGGTCTCAATGTGTGGATGAGATGGTGGTGTAGGGAGGAGGGGTTTAGATTTGTTAGGCACTGGGGAATGTTTTGGGACAAGCGGGGCCTGTACAAGAGGGACAGGCTTCACTTGAACCAGAATGGAACCAGACTGCTGGTGCATAACATTAAAAAGGTGGCAGAGCAGCTTTTAAACTGATCCCTGGGGGAAAGCCGACAGGAGCAGAGGGGCATCCGGTTCAGAACTCCTCATCCCTTTGGGATGAGGATGGGGAGGTTAGAGGACAACAAGACAAAGGCAGAGTAGGAGAAGAAATTGGAAATGGTAGCGTGATGGGATGTGATAGACGGTTTGGCACAATGAGAGGATATGGAGTCAAAGGAGCGAATAAGCAGCCCATCCTGGGGCATTCCATGTACAAATGCTTTTATGCAAATGCCCGAAGTCTCCGAGCAAAGATGGGAGAACTGGAAAGTCTGGTGACAAGGGAAAACATTGACATAGTGAGCATAACGGAAACCTGGTGGAATGCGGAGAATCAGTGGGATACCACAATCCCGGGCTATAAACTCTACAGGAGGGACAGGGAGGGGCATGGGAGGTGAGTGGCAGGGAGGTGGGGTGGCCGTTTACATTAAGGAAGGGATAGAATCCAGTAAAGTAGAGATTGAAGGCAGGTCCAACTCCACCATAGAATCTCTGTGGGTTAAATTACCAAGCCTGAGGAGCGATGTAATACTGGGGGCATACTATCATCTTCCAGACCAGAAACCAATAGGGGACCTTGAAATGAGGAAACAGATCAGGGAAGTGACAAGGAGGGACAGGGTTGTAATCATGGGGGACTTCAATTATCCTCATATAGACTGGGTCAATTTGTGTTCTGGTCACTAAAAGGAGACTGGATTCCTTGACATGTTAAATGATTGTGCCTTAGAGCAGCTAGTCATGGAGCCCACCAGAGGACTGGTGACTCTGGATTTAATATTGTGCAGTACTCAGGACCTGGTTAGAGATGTCAATGTTACGGAGCCGTTGAGGAACAGTGATCATGCTGTAATCCGTTTCGACGTGCACGTTGTAGGAAGAATACCAGGCAAATCTCTCACAAAAACCCTTGACTTCTGATGCGCAGGCTTCCCTCAAATGAGGAGGCTGGTTAGAAGGTGGTTGAAAGGGAAGGTAAGAAGAGTCCAGTCTCTCCAGAGTGCATGGAGGCTACTTAAAACAACAGTAAGAGAGGTCCAGCGGAAGTGTATACCGCAGAGCTCGACTAAGTCCAGAAGGGTGCCCGCATGGCTAATCAGCCAAGTTAGAGAGGCCATAAAGGGCAAGGAAGCTTCCTTCCATAAATGGAAGTCTTGCCCTAATGAAGAGAATAAAAAGGAACATAAACTGTGGCAAAAGAAATGTAAGAAGGTGGTATGGGAGGCCAAGCGAGACTATGAGGAACGCATGACCAGCAACATTATGGGGAATAATAAAAGCTTCTTCAAATATGTTAGAAGCAGGAAACCCACCAGAGAAGCGGTTGGATGGTGAGGGAGGGAAAGGGGGAGATAAAAGGAGACTTAGAGATGGCAAAAAAATTAAATGAGTTCTTTGTATCTGTCTTCACGGCAGAAGCATGGGCAAATACTGCTGCCTGAACGGCCCCTCCTGACCAAGGAATTAAGTCAGATAGAGGTTGAATGAGAAGATGTTTCAGACTTCATTGATAAATTAAAGATCAATAAGTCACCGGGCCCTGATGGCATCCACCCAAGAGTTATTGAGGAATTAAAGAATGAAGTTGCTGATCTCTTGACTAAAATATGCAACTTGTCCCTCAAAACGGCCACGGTGCCAGAGGATTGGAGGATAGCAAATGTCATACCAATCTTTAAAAAGGGAAAGAGGGGGGACCCAAGAAACTATAGGATGGTCAGCCTAACGTCTATACCGGGTATTTTTTCAACCTCTTCATAAATGACCTGGAGACAGGGGTGAGCAGTGAGGTGGCAAAGTTTGCAGATGACACCAAACTTTTCAGAGTGGTGAAGACCAGATGTGATTGTGAGGAGCTCCAGAAGGATCTCTCCAAACTGGCAGAATGGGCAGCAAAATGGCAGATGCGCTTCAATGTCAGTAAGTGTAAAGTCATGCACATTGGGGCAAAAAATCAAAACTTCACATATAGGCTAATGGGTTCTGAGCTGTCTGTGACAGATCAGGAGATAGATCTTGGGTGGGGTGGACAGGTCGATGAAAGTGTTGACCCAATGTGCGGTGGCAGTAAAGAAGGCCAATTCTATGCTGGGGATCATTAGAAAAGGTATTGAGAACAAAACAGCTAATATTATAATGCCGTTGTACAAATTGATGGGAAGGCCACACCTGGAGTATTGTGTCCAGTTCTGGTCACCACATCTCAAAAAAGTCATAGTGGAAATGGAAAAGGTGCAAAAGAGAGCGACTAAGATGATTACTGGGCTGGGGCACCTTCCTTACGAGGAAAGGCTAAGGCGTTTCTAGGCATTTCTTCAGCCTAGAAAAGAGACGCCTGAGGGGGGACATGATTGAGACATACAAAATTATGCATGGGAAGGATAAAGTGGATAGAGAGATGCCCTTTACACTCTCACATAACACCAGAACCACGGGGCATCCACTAAAATTGAGTGTTGGGAGGGTTAGGACAGACAAAAGAAAATATTTCTTTACTCAGTGTGTGGTTGGTCTGTGGAACTCCTTGCCGCAGGATGTGGTGACAGCATCTGGCCTGGATGCCTTTAAAAGGGGATTGGACAAGTTTCTGGAGGAAAAATCCATTATGGGTTACAAACCATGACGTTTATGTGCAACCTCCTGATTTTAGAAATGGGCTATATCAGAATGCCAGATGCAAGGGAGGGCACTAGGATGCAGGTCTCTTGTTATCTGGTGTGCTCCATGGGGCATTTGGTGGGCCGCTGGGAGATACAGGAAGCTGGACTAGATGGGCCTATGGCCTGATCCAGTAGGGCTGTTCTTATGTTCTTATGTACTGAGCTATAAGCAGAAAGGGGACGGTAGACTCCACAATTCAAAGCATACTTAAAGCAGTAGTTCCCAAACTGTGTGCCGCAGTGCCTTATAGTGCCACACCGCACTCACAGGGGTTCTGCAAGATGTCTCCGGTGGCTCCACCTACCTGTTGTCCCGAGCCCCACCATCTTGGATCATGCAAAATCTTGCAAAATCCAAGATGGATCTTGCAAGGTTTGGGAACCACCATCTTGGATTGCATGAGATCTCACAAGACTTGGGCACCACCATCTTGAATCACGTAAGATTTTGCACATTCCAAGATGGTGGTGCCCAGCTTTGCTGGGAAGAAGTAGCTGCAGGAGCACTGTGATGCCGGTAAGTTTGGGGAGCACTGCCTTAAAGTTATCTCTTTCAGTAATTTCATTGAATGATTCCAACTTGTACAAATGATTTTTTTTTCTTTCTTTTTAATAATTCTTCTATAATCATGGTGACTCAATGCAATGAGAATGCAATATATCATTCCCCTGCTTGAATACTTATATTCAGTGGAAAGGAGGAAGGTAATTTATACCAACAGTGTCTATACAGCACTGTGGGCTTATACATAGGTAAGGGATTATAAGAATGAAATAAAAAGAAGAATCACACATTTCTTATGCTTCCAAAAATGTACAAGTTGAAATGTTTTTGGAAGTCAAAAAATCTGCTTAACAGAAACACAAAGCTCTGGTTTCAGGTCATGAAAGACTCCAGCCCATAAAGCTTCCATGCTTGTGTGTTTGGTTTGGATGAGTCCCAGGTTATCAGGCTACTTATCTGTCTCTTATCTGAATTATGTAGTCCTCTGGAGTCTTCAAATAAAAATATTTGGACAAGAAGAAATGGACATGAACAGGCAGTATTTTAGCACATCTCTGTGGCTAAAAACTGGGGAATACTAAGATGCACATAAAGCACGGACAGCATCTGCAGACTTCAGATGCGTGGGGTAATATTTCAGTAGGGAGGGACAAGATTCACAGTGAGGTAAAGGCAAATTCTTAAATAGTAGAAAATAGCTTAAAAACAGGACATTTTAAAAAGAATGTTTGTCTGATCACATCTATTCATTATAGCAATGCACAACATGCATCAAGTGACTTCACACAGGTTTCCATTTAAACAAGGTGGTTCAGATGATATTCATCCAACCAAGCCCTGCTCCATGCAGTTAGGATGTCAGTAGACATGTGCCCCCCTAGGACACTGAAGCATTTTATGACCAAATTGCAAGGAATCACAAATCAGAAGTTGTCTCCAAAAACCAGAAGTAGTTTCTGGAAGCTTCTGCAGGTCATTCTGAGGCCCGCAGATGCCAACAGAATGGGTTGCTGGTATGGCGTGACCAAGGAGAGGCCTGTGGAGGCTCCAGGAAAATGTGGGGAGCCTCCAGAAGTCCCCTATGTGGACCCTCTGTATCCACAGATGGTTAAATCCAAGGATATGGAACTCGTGGATGCGGAGGCTCCACTGCATGTTTAATGAGCTGGGATCACTTGATTGTAAATTGTTATCATGATGGTCATCAAATTAAATGGATGCAACGTTCTGAAAGCATATGGCAAACACTTGGAAATACTTACCTTGTTTTATTTCAACAAATCCTCATTTTTATACCCAAGGTAACCCTTGGTGGTATCTCACTTAGCTAGCAAAAATCATGTGTGTTTCAATGCCCTCCCCACCTCCCGGCACAGCATATCTTTGCTTTGGAACAGTCAGCATAATGACTAGCATGACTCATAAAAAACTTGGAATTTCAGGAAATTAACAGGTGTTTTTCAGCACTGGCCTGACTTTTTATATTTTTCACCAGCTTTAGTGAATGGGAAATGTCTTCATAATGACACAGCGGGTTTAAATGGATACATATAGTGCATTACACCTTCCTTTCTAGACCACCCACCCACACATCACCATTTCACTACAAATGCCTAAAATCTGGGAATGTTTATGAAGTGGAAACTCATAATATACCCCATCATCCAACTTTTGAAATCATATCTACGTTCCATAATTTGAAAAAAAAAAGATGGAAGTTTATTAAGGAATGAAATATAATGATAAATAAAATGAATGAATGAAATCCCACCAACTAACCAGTAGCCTTCCACTCAAAAAGAAAAGCAGAAGAAGTCTGAGTCAAAAGTAAATGATTCTAGTAGATTCGGAAAAGCATTATTTCTCTTCAATTGCCCTGACATGCAAGATGAACAAACATTTGTTCAGGTAAGTACATTATTCTGATAATACAGTACTATGAAATCATGTTTAGTAAAGTTTGACAATTGACTGCATATAATGTTATGTCCAATGCAAATTGTTCTTTTAGGATTGATCTAAGTGCATATTTATCCACTACTCCTTGTGTATTCCTCTCTCTCTCTCTCTCACACACACACTCACACTCACACTCACACACAGAGAGAGAGAGAGAGAGAGAGTCCTGTGGAGATAAAAATAAATAATTGACAGTTTGTTCTTTAATAAATCCACCAAATCTGCCTTTTTACCCTGTCTAAAGGTACAATCAGCCTAAGAATATAACTAATTCTATGCATTCTACTCAGAACTAAGTTCTATTAGATTCTGTGGGGCTTACTGCCAGGAAAGTGTGAACAGAATTGCAGCCTAATTCATGGACGACTTGTATATTCATGATGGCATCTGTTCATAGTTTTTGAACATTTACTAATGGTCAAGTCCATAGTAATTATACACTCACATTCTGCCAAGTTTTGAAACCAATATTTTTCTCTTGAATGAAACTATGGGCAAACTTTCTTTGTGATTAACATTTGATACAAGGAGCAGTTATCATTAGGGAGGATATCCATCCCAAAATCTGACAATTGGCCATATGTACCTTAAGCAAAAGGCAATCACAACCTGCAAGATATGTGCAGGTTGTGATTAAGGACAAGGTGGTGCCTCTCCTCCTGACCCCTGCACAATGCCCGTGCATTGCTGGCTCCGAAAAAGATCAGGGGCTTCAGCATATTTCATTTATCTCCTGCCCTTCTAACAAACAGGTCAGGGTGATCAAAGAGATTCTTCAGATTTTATTCAGGTAGCCACTTTTGGTGGAATGTTATGTTGAGTTGGTGACTATACCTTTTCCAGGAACAAAGGATACAAACTCTGAGGCTGTGAAGCATCTTTATTAATAACGAAATGAGAACTGATCAATATAACGCCTAATCCTTGGTATACTCTGAGCATATAAAACAGTACCTGTTTGGGGGGGGGGTGCCTCTTTTTTCCTTTGCATTCTTTGAAAGTGTTCTCTTACTTAATTTTTCATCAGTACGTATAAATCAATGATGGTACGAAACAGGGATATGGGCTGGACCATAGGATGATAGGAAACTACCTCCTATTGAGCCAAACCATTGGTCCATTTAACCTCATCTCTTGTCAGAGCAGTCTGCCAGAGACTCTGCAGGATTTCTAGGTGCACACCAGTGTGGGCAGCTGTTCCTGATGTGGAAGCAATGGCTGCCCCTGCAAAGATGTCACCCTGGATCTTGGAGCCCATTGGAGTCAACCAGCAGAATAGTCCTGGTCCTTTTCAAAAGTTCTAGTTTAGGGAATCAGATGTGCAGTAATTGAATCTTCCAGTATATATTAGGGATCAGTGTGAGACAGGCAACACATGACTCCCTGCAGTGAGTAGAGAGGTGTCCCGGGGAGGCATCTGTCCTGCCTTTTCTTACAGTCCCCATGTCCTGATTATCAGGAAGGAGGAGAATCTGCCATCTCTTTGATAATAATCACACATGCTAATAAGTGGTTATATCTTTGTTTCTCCCATGCCTGAGATACATCACTCCCTTCCACCTTTCACCCAAAATTAATATTCAGTCATGTGCACCAAGAGTGTGATGGAGAGTCAAAAATGTGTTTAATATGTGAGAATCCCTTGCATAGGCAGCTATTGGGTTTCCATCACTGGAAGAGATGGTAGACATTGCCTCAAAGTAAGAGTGGCTGAAAATCTCTTTTGCAACTAGGAAAAACTTATCTTTTATTCAGCAAAATAAAATAAAAAAAGGTTTTTCAGCTCTGTAAACACAATATCTAGAAAATGGACACGAATTGAACCTGCTCAAATCAGGGCACACAGGCCTTGAATGTATATTGATAAGCAAACCTCAAATCTCTGCCTCCCATTCTACTACTGTCAGCTCTCAGTAGTTGTCTTCTTTCCAGGAGAACAAAAGGATCTTTCTTTTCCACCAGGCGCTGTCTAATTATGTAAGGGAAAAAGTGATTAACTGATTATGATGAATAAATTAATCTCTGAGGAGTTGTATGAATTCAGACATTTCTAATTAGTATGATTTTCATGGGGCATCTCAAAACATCCTCTGTTCCTATTAGCAATGATTAACAGAACAATAAGTAATTTTTGGCAGCTCCTTGCAAAATTATTAGAATCAACCTGGGAGACCTAGATTAAGGATTCATGAGAAATTTGCCACTGATTGATGATGAGGACATGACAAGTACCCCGATGAAGGCACCCATGTCTAATAATCTTAAAAAGCAGCAGTGCAACTGGTATGGTGTCATCCTGTCAACTCTTGTAGTCTCTTCTCTGCATCTCCTCTGATGCTACTGCCCTCACTTTGCCCAAATCACAATACTTACCAAGCACCAGATTAATAAGATCTGCTTCTGGCACTATTGGAATCGAATGGCTCTTCTAATTAAACCCTCATTTTATTTTCTTTGCTCATCTGCACTATCAAACTTCGGTATGAATAATGAATTCTAAGCCATCAGAATAAAGAACTCACCAATATCCCTTGCCCAATTTGTGCAAATCTTTTGGCCCAATCCTATTCTCCACCTCCCCCCCCCCCCCGGCTGGTGCAGCAACACTGAAAAGGTGCATGCTGTATCAAGCAAGAGGAAGACTGGGAGGTTTCTGATGAGAAAAGGAATTTAATCCCCTTTCCCCTTTGTAAGCCTCCCACCTCACAATGGCTCTCCTCAGGAATGCTCCAGTGGTACATACACACAGTTGCCAGTCATTCACACTGGTGAAGCTATTGTGTTCATCACCTCTGCATCTGAAGCACTGACAGAGAGGTCTTCCACTTGCCGATAAGTCTTGTGCATTGGGTGGGGCAAGCTAAAGCTGCTCCAGCCTCTAGCATGAAGTGGAGAAGCATTATCCTTCGGGCAGAAAACCTGCACTTCCTCTTTATGTAAAGAGTCATACATGTGAATGGAATAAAAATAATGGTGGTGGTGGTGGTGGTGGTGATGATGATGATGCCAGTAAGTGATACCATGAGTTCTTGGAGGAAATGTAAAAGAAATCAGAACAGGCCCCATGTGCACAGAGAGCCTTCTGTGCCTCTACATAATAATCAGTGTGCTGGATTACTATGACTGATCACACAATTATGGTGCATGACAATGTAGGAACATACATTTATGTATGCTGGTGCTCTACACTCCCCCCCCCCCATGTTTACTGCTGGCTGCAAGTGGCTGCTCCTCCCCACCACCCAAAGGTGGCATCTGTGAGAAGCTCCACAATGATGCAGGGCCCTCTGGAGAATGCTCCCATTTGTAGATGGGGTTTTCTCACTAGCATTGGGAGGTTTAAGGGATTAGCCTGCTTGGGTGGGCCCCTCTAATAGGCGTGGACAGTCTATTGATCAGTGCCTACCGATGCCCCTCCTGACCATTCTTTCTAAAGTCATAAAAAATGCATGAAAAAATGCGTTCAACGTCATTTTGCATTGTATTAAAAGATGCATAGCCCCAAAGTTCAGAACATATTAAGCCTCATGTCGTCCTGAATGACATGACCAGTCACCACCGTTTAAAATATACCAAGTGTCTACTTCCTTAAGAGTTTGGTTTATAGCAACAGAGAGTTTTCTAGAAAGTAGAGCCCAAGTAGCCGGCTTCCTTTTGCTGGGTGATAAAAACAGCATCTTCAGGCAGGAGAACAGAAAGAGGAGTTCCATCAGTGTCTGTCGCACTCAGAAATACAGTGCTCACTATTTAAAGCATATTAAAGGCTTGTAAATTGATGCAGTGAAGGTCATGTCACTTTCGCACCGCACTATCATGTTGGAATATGCAAAGTTATTCAAGGGAAAAGAATTGTAGTGTCTTGAATGCCAGCGAGGAGTCGCCTTGTCAATGCTGTTCTGGACAAGACTCAAATGGAATGGCTGAATTGCACTTTCCGCGAAGCTTTATTGAAAATAGACATTGTAATGGATGTTGAACTCTGCAGACCTCCAGACTTATCTTTCTTTAGCTTTTAAACACCACCCTATAATTCAGTGCTATCAGCCACCGCGTCTTTCATTTTATCATCCACAGGTGAATACATTTGTTGAAAACATGATTTTCAGGTGTTTTATGCAAGTTGGAACTGTCAGGAAGCACAAAGGAAGTGGGGGAATGTATGACAGTTGTTCAAGGAAAGGGCATTTGTAATAGTGATTTATACCATGCTACTAAGTAACAAAGGAGACCTACCTAAAGGGCAAATCGTAGTCACTAGGAAAAAAAAAATATTTCTGAATTTATGATGTTCTGAGCAAGGTTCCTTAAAAGTGGGTTCTTCCATTACTTCAGTAGCGTGGGAGTCTCGGCAGCAGTGCTTACTATTCATTCCTGTGCCACTAGAAAATGTGAGGAGCACAGGACTATGTGGGAGGAATTCATGAGGCAGCTTCTCCCCATAGCAACATTAACCCAGTGTTCTGAACTTCTCACAGAACACACCGAAGAGCTTCTGTGGGGGATTCTCCTGAATGGTCCAGGCTTTCCACATTGCTCTAACCCAGTGGTTCCCCAACTTACCTGGGTCACGACACCCCTGCAGCCTCTTCTACCCAGCTTAGCTGAGCATCACTAGCTTTGCAAAATCTCAAAAGATCCAAAATGGCAGCACCCTAATCTCGAGATTTTGTAAGATTCAAGATGGTGGTGCCTGGGGGTCACTGGGAACATCCCATGGCACCCCTGTGAGTGAGCTGCAATGCCCTAAAGGCATTGGATTGCAAACTTTTTTGACTGGTGGCTCTCATGACATATTGGGCCATTGGATGCAGCTCCCCATTAGGGCTGCAACCCTATACATTGTATAGGGCGGAGGGTTTTTCACAAGGATTCTGCAGCTCCCCTGGCTGGTTTCCACAGCTCCCCAGTGAGCCATGACTCACAGTTTGGGAATCATTGCCCTAAGGCATCATAATGCATACTTTGGAAACTCCTGCCCTAACCATTGAGGCATGCCACTGTGCAATGCTGCTGTGGCTCCTACAGCACAAAGGCAATACTGCAACCAAGGCATGATTCAATCACAAATGACACGCACGTTTACAACTTTGCTCAAAATGGGATTAGTCCCATTAACAAACGGAATATCATAATATTTTTTCATATGACATTTGTATTTCTTTTTAACTCTCTGAAAAACATCTAAATTTAGATTTGACCTTCTTGGGAGTTCTCCTGACTTCTTTTTCTTGCTGTTAATTAATTTCCTGGGAAAGCATGGAGGGAAGATATCACCCAGCATGGCATAATATCACAATGTATATCTCTGTTTGACTGTGGGAATAGTTCATTACATTTGTCACCTAATTGATCTTAAGTTATTGAAGGACACCTAGCAGAGTTCGTAAAATCAGAGTAGGCCTTGTATCTGCTACAGAAGATCTGGCTTGGTGAGGAAACGGTCTGAGAACCTATGCTGTTTGATTTGGTTAATGCCCTACTGTTCTTTCAGGGGATCCAGGGCATGCATGGGCCTTCCAAGTAGTCTTCCACCTGGAAACTAATCAGACCTAGGCCTGCCTAGCTTAACCAAGGCTGCTGCCTAACATCTGAATTTGTGTCTTGGGGCTGCTCTGTTAGCTGCTGTGAACTGCTACAAAGACTGACCAGTATAATAAAATAATTAAGACAATATCTGATGGGCATACCAAACCTTTTCATTGCTGGCATAGTGGGGCCGCAGGGCCCATGCTGTATCCATCACTGAAATTGAGCAGACCAGAGAGTTCCTGGGGTGAGGAAACATTTACCCATATAGAACCCCAGCCTGCTCAGAACCTGCTCAGAATTGCTGGCGCAGAATCATATAGCCCCATGTAGAGCTTTCCAGCCCAGAACAGGGGTTGGAATATGGCAGAGGCCTCCTCTGTCATCCCTGACCCTCTCTCAGACCTGGACCATCACCTCCCTGCCCTCCCACACCTGAAATACCCTCTCCCTGCCTCCGTTCCACCCTCCCCTGCCCCTTTGCTACCCAGCGCAGCACTTACTTGCCCCAGCAGCCTTCATACTGGATACCAGAACCATGGGATGACCAGGATTTCCTGCCAGTACTGCTTATTCACGCTGAGTTAAAAAGCACTTAATGGTGCCTTTATGACACCTAGTGCCAGCACAGCAATGTCTGCAGTAGTGCTCCTCTTCAAAAGGATTGGGTCCTTGGTTGAATTTGGGGCTAACATTCAGTTATTTGATTTGTGTAACCACTGCCTCACATCATTTGCCCTACTGAGACAAATACATATTTATGTTATTCTACTAGTATAGCCCTGTTGTCATAAGAGGAATTTTTAATAAATTTCACAGGAGAATATTCAAAGGGGGGAAAAAAATATGTAATTTGTTCCCCACAGGTTGCCTTTCATTCACACGCTTGTGACTTGACACTAACCTAGTGGGAGGCATTACAAAGGAGAATTGATGGATCTACACGTGAGCGCCGCAGGAGAACCAGGAGGCCTCACTGTTATCAGCACCGCATAATACAATGCTGAATGAATTAATTATGATGATTGCTTAAAATGTACCTTTTTGTGTAATAGCACTAATTATCAGCAACCCTTTACAATGAGTGGGTAATCATTTATAATTCCTCCAGCATTCATTGTGGTAACATTAATCATGATGAGCTCATTTGGTTTTAATGTGAATATAATATGTGATACCACAGGAATTCTATTGTAACCTAGCAGTAAATAATGTTCACTCACTGTTGAGTGTTATCAAGAATTCTTTTGTTAGACAATGAACACTGGCTAGTACGCATCCTCCTGTATTGCTCGGTTGTTCGTTTAGCCACTATTTGTCATGTTCAATGGAATGCGGTCTGCTGCTAGTAGCTGGCGGGAAATTATGATGGAAGCCAGCTGAGAATGCCATTGCTTTTTTGGACCAAGCTGAATGGAGAACGTTGATATGCTGGACTTGACTTGGAGAAATGGCTTTTGGTTTCCTTTAAACAATGGTGACACTGAATAAAAGGAGTTCTGAAGTGTTAGTAATCACACCCTTGTATAGTCATTGTGTCCATGATTATACTATCAAGCTGCAACTATGAGACTGTCAAAGGAGAAATCTGTCCTGACTATAAGAACCATGTTCACTGCACAAAATAGTCAATGTCAAAATGGAGAAATAAAAAGCACATGTTTTTTAAACAGCTAATTGGAAGTCTTTTCTTTGCCTGCAGACCCCCAGTTAAACACAGACAAGATGGTATGGGTAAAACGGAGCACAGGATATGAACATGCATATATAGAATCTGCAGTTGAACTTTCTAAAGTCAACACCACCTCCAAATTGTGTGACTTCCTAAACTGGGGAAGACAACATCAGGTGTCTATTCACCCCAAGAACATTACTATCTGGACTCAAAGCCAAAGATTGCCAACCAACAATCCCCAGCTTCTCACCATCTACCCCCCAAATGGTGGGGGCACAGACAAGATGGTATGGGTAAAACGGGTCACAGTTTATTAACATGCATTTATAGAATCTGCAGTTGAACTTCCTAAAGTCAACACCACCTCCAAATTGTGTGACTTCCTAAACTGGGGAAGACAACATCAGGTGTCTATTCACCCCAAGAACATTACTATCTGGACTCAAAGCCAACGATCACCAACCAACAACCCCCAGCTTCTCACTATCTACCCCCCAAATGGTGGGGGCTTGAGGAGGTTGCAAACTACAGAATCTGTTCCAAGTTGCAAGTCTCTGGGGCTGACTCTGCAATCCTTGCTTAATGGGATCCCAACCAGCATCCTGAGCCATTTAGACCTCTGAGATTGTTCTTAATTTCCCTTTAAACAATCAGCTAATCTCAGAATGTACACCACCAGTTCCTGTTCAGAACTCTATACCTGCACCAAACGTGTCACATACAGGATTGACCTGGGCTTAACTCCCACTGCCCCCACCACCTATCAACAATGAAGTGGCACAGACTCCATTACAGATCCTACAGAAAAAAAACCTGTTCCCAAAGAAGAACAACAAGGGCTGTGTGAACACAATATCAGGATGGAGAATAAGAACCCCACCACACTAGTCCCTCCAACATGTGATTGACTTTACATCTAACCTTATCCATTCTTCCTGGATACCTGATGTCCATCGAAACCTTACATTGGAAAAGGTCAGACAACAATACTACCACTCCAGGGACCTCTTCTGATTAATGTGAAGTCCCTGCTGGCCTGGAGGCTCCAGGATGCAGCTGTTCTCTGCCCTGGGTCATTCTTGCCTAAATGCAACAAAAGTATTTGGGGAGAAGGATACCTTTTCAGATATTTCAAAAACACATGGAGCAAGTGCCTTTCATACAGTACACCAGGGGTGCCCAAACCCCGGCCCGGGGGCCACTTGTGGCCCTCGGGAGCTCCCAATCTGGCCCTCAGGGAGCTCCCAGTCTCCAGTGAGCTTCTGGCCTTCCAGAGACTTGCTGGAGCCCATACTGGCCTGACACAACTGCTCTCAGCATAAGCTGACTGTTCAACTTCTCACCTGAGCTGTGGGACGAAGGCTCCCTCCACTACTTGCTGTTTCACATCTGTGATGCAGCAGTGGCAATGAAGGAAAGGCTGGCCTTGCTTTGTGCAAGGCCTTTTATAGGCCATGAGCTATTGCAAGACCTTCATTCATTCATATAAGTTACATCTGTAATAAATTAATTTATGTAAATTTATTCAAATTTTAAATGTAAATTAATTCATTTTTTCCTGGCCCCTGACACAGTGTCAGAGAGATGATGTGGCCCTCCTGCCAAAATGTTTGGACACTGCTGCAGTACACTGATCAGAATCTGCCATTTCCATGAATAAGAAGTCATCCAAGTAATGGGTAGTGGAGATCAAACCTGCCCTGAGCGCCCAATCTAGGATTGAGCGAAATCTTTTGAAGGCAGCACAAGAAACAGACACCCCATAGGAAGAGCCCTGCCAAAATAAAAATCCTTTGGAGATTGCACCAACAGAAGTTCAGCCTTTAGTATCATTTCTCTCTGCACAGCATGGATACCTGGCTGGCCTCCTTATGGTGGCCGAAACAGTGTTGAGGAAGGGGGGAGATAGATACCAATGAAAGCATCGTTTCAATTAGAAGTCTTCACATGCCTCACTTCCAATCATCACTTTGATCAGCAAACTGCACACCTGCCTGGCTTTCCTCCACCAGACTCCATAGCATGGAAGGAGAGTGATTAGAGAACAAAGAGAAGAGTTAGGTGTGTGGCAACCTCTTTAGTTTTCTATAACCGCTGTGTGGCCATACAGCTTCCAGGGAACTGTGCTTGGCTCTGCAGACTCATATGATTTTGTGGATGATGACACATCACTACATCCTCATAAACAGTCACTCATAAACAGAATCACATGGATTGCAGCAGCACATGAACTGCTTGGAATAAACAGCAGTGTGTACAACGTATCGCGGACTGAGAGGGCAAAGGAAAATGGATCCCAAAATGAGGGAAAGAAAATGAATGGAAGAGCATATACAGGTAAACCAGGTTACTGCTTCTGTGTCAGTTGATGAGTTTCCGTGCTTATGCCTGATCTCATCTGATCTCAGAAGCTAAGCAGGGTCAGGCCTGGTTAGTACTTGGATGGGAGACCGCCTAGGAATACCGGGTGCTGTAGGCTTCTACCACAGTCTTTCGAGACTGAAGGTTGCCAACCAATATGAATGTGCTAATAAATTGCCAATATCAAAGGCAGATAATATTTCCCACATTCCGAAGCTGATTGTTGTGATTTAAACATAAATAAATAAACAAATCAGACAGAACACAACTGCTAACATTCCAGGAATCTTCTTGGAAAATCATAGATTATTCTTCAAGATCTGATCTAAGACCAATTATCAACAGTTGCAGAGAAATAATGTTGTTCCCCTCCTCCGCTAGCTGTGCGCACAGTGGCAAAATGGTTAATTTCCTTGGTATTGATGAAAATTACTAAATTGTAGATATTGACATTATTATCACAGACATTATTACAGTAGTGGCAATAAAGAGATTGCGTTATGCTCAAGCTTCTGATTGTGTCTGCACTCTGACATCAATTTTGTCATACAATGGCAGTCAAGTATCTACTCCCAGCATAACACTGTCATTGAAGTGAGCGTATCTGGGGACATTTGCTTTCCATAATAGAGTTGTTTTATTAGTATTAATATTATTGCTCTGCTCCAATATTAGGCATTGCCAGTTCAGGTAAGGCAGTGACTATGCCAGACAGGATTGAACAGTCCTCAGTTAATTTCAGTTTGGCATCCAGAGACACTGAGATCTTGGCAAGTGACTGAAGAAAAGAAGACAAGCCACATGTTGATGGCATATGGATCTGCCCTCCCAATGGTCATTTGCACTTAAGAAAGGGGCAGGTGCACTTTCTTTCAGCATCTTTGTTTCCTTGAGTCCTTTTGAATTATGTGCTCTGCAAATTCCACATCCAGGAAAGGTGGAATTAGTGAACAGTTTAAGATGTCATGATTTATTTAGCCACAAGGCAACCATCTTAGACTATGCAAAAGAAACAGGCTAGCTGAATCATGGTAACTCAAGCATTTTCTGTATGATTGAAAATGTTTGATTTCAAAAATATAGACATATCAAGCAAGATCAGTGCCTGGGGTAAAGGTAAAGGCAAAGCCTCAGAGTCTGGACTATACTAATTTTATAGACTAATGGTATGGTAACCAGAAAAAAACAATACAAAAACATGATTTTGCTTGTTGGACCAGTAATAGACTGGCTAGCTGGCAGCCCCATTCTATTCCCACACTCACAGCGCAATCCTATCTATTGCTAGCACTGGTGCAACAACTGCAGTGCCAATTCTACCAGTTGCAAATGCGCCATTTTTTAAAAACGGGATTTCCTTCTCAGGGTGACTTTGATGGTGTCATGTATATTGATACCCAATTACATCTTGTGATTTGCTAATGTCACTATAGAAAAATGAACGCAATTTCGAGTACATCTGAATGCTTCTTGGACTGAGCCAATTTTGAATGAGGGGAATGCATCCAGGCCTGATTATATAGGTGGTCCTAGCCAATCAGGGATCATTTAGTGAATGTTATGACATCACAAAGAAAAAATGAAGCCAATTCTGGGTAATATTTCCTAAAACTATCAGCTTTCAAAATTGGCAGGATGTGGGCACATTATGATACTATTAAAAATGTTCCCCCAAACCCTCTGCTTTCAACTCAGCCCTATTTAGCATTATTTTTTCACTCCTATATGACAAGTAGACATGCATTTTTATTGTATAGTGAGTATAATCATTGCTTGAGGGTTCTATACTATGGAAAATTCCTGCCTGTATTCTTCGTAGCAGGTGACAGGACAGTGCTGACAAAGAAGAGGTGTATCAGGAGATTGGAGGGTGAATTCCTAGCTCATTAAAGTCAATGAGGAACTTCCAGTTGATTCACTGGAATTAGGATTGTGCTATAGTTAAGATTCTCCAACTGTTCTGCTGATACAAGCCTCATTAATTTAACGTTCACATGCAGTGTAAGTCCTGAGGGTTTCCTATAAACATTAAATGGTTTATTTCTAGGCAATCCCTTTTTTAGAACCATAATAGTCTCAAATATCATTTTAAACTGAACCCTGCAAATTTCATAGAAAAAATCCTTCATGTTCAATGGCCACTGTAATAGCTGTAATAGCCTTCTCTTGTTGCAGCAAATGAATGCCTTCTCCATTATGGGAAAAAAAAAAAATAATATTCTGTTTTGGGCCCCCCCCCTCTCTCTCTGTCCATGAACTCGCACGCATAAATAAAATGGTGTTTGTGTTTTTTGTCATTTCTCTTTCACCAGTTTGGTTTTGTAGAGAGTACCAATTGCTTTCTTGGCAGGCTATGGAAATATATGGCAAAACCAAAGGATTGAATAGTGACAGCTAGCCTGGCCTGGGTTGGACTGAGACAATGAGAAAAAAAGGGTAAGACAGACCCATTGAAATCAGGGAAAGAGAGAAGGGGTACCTTTGCATCCCAAGACAGATGGCAATCATTGGTCAGGAAAGGAAGTAGGCAGGGCAAGGCATTTATACCATGCCTTTCGGCTCCGCTACAGAACCTCCATGATGAGTGTAATATGCTTCATTGTTCTTCAATGGTTGCATTGTTCTCAGTAGGCATGCCATTAGCAATTCATGTCTCATATTCATTCATATTTAAAATTTATCAAATAACAGGCAAATATTAATTGTAATCCTGTAAATTGTAAATTTACCCCTGCTAATTGGGTAAGAGGCACTTTTTCAAGTGGGTGCTCCTTTTTTTAGCAGGGGGAGAGTAACTGGCCCACCTCACCCCAGCAGTTCTGTTCTAGTGGCTCTCTGCTGGTATTCATTTGCGTCTTTTTAGATTGTGAGCCCTTTTGGGACAGGGAGCCATTTAGTTATTTGATTTTTCTCTGTAAACCGCTTTGTGAACTTCTAGTTGAAAAGCGGTATATAAATACTGTTAATCATCATCATCATCATCATCATCATCATCATCATCATCATCTTTCTGTCTACCTTTTCCAGTGGGTGCTATATTTATTTTAAAGAAAAATTATGAGTGTTAAATAAAATTCCTTTCCTTCCACTTCCAAAATGAAGTTGTTGGGGAAAAAAGCTTCATCTTTTTTTTTTTTTTTTTTTTTTTTTTTGTAAATCTTCTGCAGACTGACCATATAATCCATTCCCTCAATTTAGTCCCTTGTAAAGTCACTCACAATTATTCTGGAAACAAAGCAACTCCTGTGTCAGATTGCTGGCTACAAAATATAAAAGTAGGTTAATGAAAATACAGGCTAGGAGTAGGAAATAAGATTAGAGGTGACATATTGTTTTCAGCCATGAGGACTTCTCCAGGCTGTAGCAAGGGGAAAAAAAAATTCTCCAGCTATTCTGCTTTAGCCATCATATCAGGCCTCCATTTGTTGTGGAATTCAGAAATAATTGTGACCTTAGGGCTTCACACAGCAGTATGAATTAGATGCTGGTCGTTTTGAGCACTGCTTTCTCGAGAAACCTGCAGCTTGTGTAGCTTGTTGCCCAAAAGGGAGCTTGCAGTTAAACAAATTCACTTTCGACAGCCTGACTTTTAAGCGCAATAAAAACCACCCTTAAATATTTTTAAGTGACCCAGTATTATAATGATTGGTATATGATTTGCATCAGCATTCTGGCATCTGCAACTAAACAACCCACCCTTGACTTAGTTCCTGTACATACACAAATATTCTGGTTTTTTTTTAACTGTCACCATCTGCAGCCAAAGCAAGGCCACAGATTACAAGGGTGTTTGTGGAAGATATGGAGCCCTTGAAGTCTTTGTGAAGACATAGTACTGAGTGGAGAGCACAAGATAAGTTGAACATGTTTAGACATGAGGACAGACTTGACTGATTACCAAGGGAGAAAAAAAATGCAGGTCCTTGTTACAGTTTATTTTTGGATTGGAGCCCAGAGAACCTTCAGGAGTGGGAAAGTTTCTTTTAACAAAGAGGTATGCTAGCCAAAAGAGTTGCTTTTTACATTGCAAAAAAAAAAAAAAAAAAATTATTTAAAGCACTTATTACTGGACAGGTTTGTACTTCAGACCTGATGCCCACATTCTGTTTGGTTTCTTTGCAATGAGAGCCAAAGTTTGGCCTCAGTGTTCCGAGCCTGAATTTCAACTGAAGAATTTCACCTATTTCTTTCTTTCTTTCTTTCTTTCTTTCTTTCTTTCTTTCTTTCTTTCTTTCTTTGATTCATTAAAAAAAATTATATAGCTGTATTACTACAGATGTCATGGGATATTATATAAAGATTTTGATCTCAACTTATGTGTATTTCTACATGTTATAATAGCATTTATTTAAAGCCCTAAGCATTTCAGAAGCTCTGGTCATGATGCCTTAGAACAGAAAATGAGAAGTATAAATTATAGCAAGTATTTATCCCCTCCTGTATCTTAACTTTTAGGCAATAGAAGGTAGCTTAAAAAAATATCTTAACAATAATTTCAAGTGAAGCAAGTCATGCATCATGCCAACTTTGGGAAGTTTCCCAGAGGAGAATGTTCCATAGTTATTGGCAAGCTAGCAAATTTTCAGTGCAATTCTATGCATGGCTACTCAGAAGTAAGTCCCATTGTATTCAATAGGGTTTACTCCCAGGAAGGCGTGTATAGCAGTGTTTCTCAAACTGTGGGTTGGGACCCATAAGATGGGTTGCGAGCCAATTTCAGGTGGATCCCCATTCATTTCAATATTTTATTTTTAATAACATTTAACATATTTAAATATATTTTTGGTATATTGACTTGATGCCACCACGGTATGTGACTGCAATTGGGGAAATGTTACAGATCTGTACTTTTAACAGGCTACTGTGAAGATGCTTTTAACAATAGTAAATGGACTTACTCCAGGGTAGGATTACAGCCTAGGATTGTTAAAAATTTGTCCTGCTTGTGATGTCACTTCCGGTTATAACAGTGGGTCCTGACAGATTCTCATTCTAAAAAGTGGGTCCCAGTGCTAAGTTTTAGAACCACTAGTGTATAGGATTACAGTCATAGTCTCTCTGTATTATTGTTGGTTCTCAAACATCTGAGTCAGTTTCATGTGTCAGTCAGTACCTGAAACAGTTTCTACCTGAGTTTTATTACTGCCCAGTCTATCTGCAAGCTGAACAGAGCCAGGAAACCAGAAAAGCCTAACTGTGTGTATCCTTTTTCACCAGAATCACTTCAGTGCAACCTCTCTTCAACCTCTATGTGCCCCCACCCCCAGATTTCCTCTCCTGATGCACATATGCAAATTTTCAAGAGAGTATTGTCCTTTGCAGTCATATAGGATAAGAACACAGAGGAATGAGGAAAATCTCTCTCTCTTTCAGAGACTTTGTTAGATTGTTTTTTAAAAGGAGTAGACAAATTCACAGGATTCATAGGATTTGTGACTACAGTGGCTACTAGCCAGGACAGCTAAATGTCACATGGTAATTAGCTACAGAAATGGAGAAAAACCCTGAAGTGCATTTGGTGTATACATCCGCCTGTCACACAAAATGTCAGTTGCATAGAACCTCCATATACACAGAGATTGGACTTCGGTCTGATCTAGCATTGTAGTATAGCTTCTTGTCTTACTTTTGGCCCAATCCTATTGAGTCTTGCCCCAGTGGAATGAGTGTTTGCTGATGGCAACTGCTGCAAAAGTGCTGTAAATGCTTTCCAGCTGAATACACAGGCCAACACACATTTTGCTTCCTTAAACGTTACACCAATTCCTGGGTATATTTGGGGTGCCAATTCCAAAAATGGCATCCATTTTGCCCTACCATGTCTAGTTTTGGAGCTATAGTATAGCCTCTTTAGTGGTTCAAGCAACTTCCTCATGAGGAAACCTACACCATGGCATCCTCATGAGGAAGCTGCTTGAACCATTCACTAATGAGGCTATACTATATCTTCAAAACTAGACGTGATAGGGCAAAACGGATGCCATTTTTGGAATCGGCACCCCAAATTCATATCAAACCACAATAAAGTTTGGGAAAAACATTTCTGACCCTCAATTTTGTAGGCCTGTGATATCTCATTGCCAGGATGCTGGTGGGAAGGCTGGAGCCTTCCTGCGTCTGTTGTTGGCTCTGTCACTGCCACTGGAGCAGGTAAGCTAGCAAGAGAGGTGGGAGGAGATGAGGAAGGCAAAAATGGTGCAGGGAGGGGTGAAACATGGCAGGGATGATCCAGATCCTATCCCTTCTAGCAGCAGCCCCTTTCCTTCCCCAGACTTGTGCTAGCGAAATTGCTAGCATAGGTCCAAGGAGATCTATTGTGGAGTGGGAGGTAAAGGGATTTAAATCTTTGTTCCCTGCTGAAGCCTCCAGATCTGCCCCACCCCCCCCCCAATGAATACAGTGTGTGTGTGTTGCTTTTGGTGTGTGTGTGTGGGGGGGTAGGATTAGGCTCTTTGTCTGGCACTATTTATTGTTCAGTTCAATGAACTCTAGCCATTTGTGCTATCTAGTCTCATTTTGTGTTCCTTACTGAGGCAAATCTAAGCTTCAGATTCCTGTCCCACCTACTTGCTTCCAATCTTGAATTTCTGGTTCTTTATAATTCCTTACTTTGCATACTGAGTTACAGTTTTGCTTATCTCTCTTCAGTTCTTTGTTCACATTTTGAAAGACTGTAGTTTTTAACCTTGGTAAAGATGAACAAGATTTCTTAAGATCACTTTGGAAAGTCTCAGAAAGGATGTCAGCCATTGGTTCCCAAATGTTTTAGAACCGGGACCCACTTTTTAAAATGACACTGTATTGGAACCCACCTAGGTTTACAAGACTGAAAAAGAAAAACTTCACTACCAGCAGTTCAAGCCTCTGTTTTTATCCTTCTTACTATGGTGGAGGAGATGCCTTCTGGAGCATTTGTTGAGCTCCATGCCCATCAGATTGGGACAATTCAGGTGCATTCCCCTTTGCCTGTCCTTTGATAAAAGCTGAAGCATGGTTTCCTACTCATGCGTAAATGCACACATGTGGCTAAGTTTAGCTTCCCATAGGGCTCAAGACAATTTCCTTGTCAGCTTCGGGAGGGGAACTTCCTTCTTGAGAGTTTGTTTGGGCCTGTGTTCATTGGATCTTGACCTGGTAGTGTTGTGTTCCCCTTGGCCTGCACTTCAAAGTGGACCTAGGCACAGTCACTTAATTGTAACACACATATGCTGTTCCATTTTTGGTACCATAGGGCTCAAAAACAATTTCCTTGTTAGCTATCAGCTTGTCAGTTTGGCGATCCACCCTTAATTGGGTCATGACCCACTGGTGGGTCCCAACCCACAATTTGGGAACCACTGATATAAGCTATTTTCATGCCCCCAGAAAAGGGAAGCCAACCTGGGGTTTGTCTACTGGGATGGTCTTTACCCTCTAGTAAGAATGAAAACAACCCCATATGGGACCCTCCACTTTAGTTTTTCAGAGGACAGATCTTCAAAAATCCCCCATTTGGTCCTTTTTTAATGTAACATTAACCAAGGAAGAAGAAGGCAACTAGCAATTCATTCTGCATGGTTTTTAATCCAAGTTGAAAAGACTTCTTGGAGCTTTTGGAGTTCACCTCTCCTTTAAAGTTCCCTGCAACTATAATCCTTGAAATTCACTTCTGAGCCTCAGTATGAGATAATGTCTCTAGCATCTCTAATCTTCAGGGTTTGAATCACTGTTCCGTAGCTGAACCCTGTCTTGTAATCTGATACAAGGATAACATCATACCCCATGAAAACGTTTGTTTCTGATAAAACAGTTGCAGCACACACATCTACGTAAACACATGTTCACTTCTTACGGGATAAACTTTAGGGATATTTCAATATTTCGATGCTCTTTGGGAAGCATAAACTAAAGTCTTGACTGTTGTTGATACCTTTTCATTTATTCATCTACAAATTCACAGAAAGGAGGAAGAATTAAGATCACAGGTGGATGAAATCTTCACTTTCCTTTTAATGCCTCATCAGTACAATCTCCACAAATATGAACAATTTCCTTTTTTTCTCACATCTGTTCCCATCATCTGTACCCAGAAGATATTTCTACCCGTACACCCCCCAATAAAGACATGCCAGATAGAGGCTTGGATTAAGGGCCACTTTATTCAACGTTAATAATATAGACCTGCAGCTTGGGGCAATCAAGAGCCCAATGCTGAGCTGCCTGGGTGTGCGACTGCAGCGGCACCAAAAATGGCCACCACCGCATCCTGCATGACCACATGCCCTTTTGCCCCCTTCCCCTGGGTAAAGGAGCTGCATGCTCAAAGGAGCCTGCATGCCCTTTCATCCTGTTCCCCTGGGAGGCTGGTGCAGGTGGAGGGTAAATAAATAAAAGCCCCTTTTCCCCTGGTGTTGCCATCATCCCCTGCCTCATCCCTTAAGGAGGCAGAGACCGTGCTTCTCAGGCTGGTGGGTCACGACCCCCCAGTTTGAGAACCACTGCCCCAGAGCATTGCAATGGCACAGTTGTGCTATGGTAACCACTTCTTTACACACTTTCCTGGGAGTAAGCCCCACTGAACACAATGGAACTTTGGAGAAGACATGTATAAGGTTTGGCTAATAGTCTTCAAAACAGATCCACATAGACATTTGGTTAATTCAGCTAAAGAAATTTGTGTGACACCACTAAAAGGTCTTTTACTTCTTGCACACCCAGAATCACAATTATATCTATCCATGGTTCGCTTCAATATAGTCAAATAAAAAAACCCTTTTCTCATATCATTTTGGAAAAAAAATAATATTACAAAATTCCCACCATTCAGCTTGCTGCATAAAGTGTGGAGTTGCCACCAGCAAGAAGGCATTATGGGAATGGAAACATTAAACATCCACTATCTATTTTTTTGTTTTGTTTTTCCTTTTCATCACTGAATTTATTAGAGGAAACTCTCACACAATTTCATCGGTAACTTGGAAGACATTTAGAGCAGCTGGTGAGATATTGTCATTTTTCCATACTGGCAAAGAAAAACCATTCCTGAGATTTCTTTGGGGATTTTTTTTTTCTGTTAAGAAGAGAAAATGTACATTAAGTCACAATAATTGTTGAAGGCTTTCAAAAAGTAAAAGGCTGCTCAGTGAACAACTTTTGGGTTTTCAACTTGGCAAGTGCTGTAGTCAAAGGGAGACTTTATCCATTTTCTTCTTTGCTCTGTCATTACCTCTTCATCCCTTGTGACATTTTGACATGTCATCGTTTCTGTGATCCAAAGTATGTATCCATTGATTTTTCAATCATTCTCTATTAAAGCCAACAAAAGATATTTAATGATCCCATTCAATCAATCCCAGGAAAAATAGCCACCAGTTTCTTTCCCATTATAAGATCCATACTTGGTTGCTTTCTTTTGAATTCCCAGTAGATTAAAATAATAGATGCTTCTTAGGAAATCACAAAGCTATTGTTGAGCCTTTTAAGTCAGAGGTAGCACCATAAGATAAGGGAATGCTATTGTAAGAATCATGGTGTGTATAGGTACCAGATTCACAGCCACTCAAGTCACTGTTCCTTCTAAGAGAGCAAGTGTTATGGAGCACACAATATTGAGATATATCTATATAGATAGGAATATACGAAGCTACCTTATGAGTTTCATCTAACTTGGTATTGTCAACACTGACTGGCAACAGTTCTCCAGAGTTTCAGATAGGATTGTTTTTCTGCCCTATGTGGAGATGTCAGAAGTCCACACCTTTCACCATGTGAAGACAGTTCTAGTTTCTATCATTCCAGGATAAGACTCTTATAGCCCAATCCTATTCAGAAAGCCCTATAACCCAATGTTTCTCAACCAGTGGTACGGGCATCATCAGTGGTACTTGAGGTGGTATCTGGTGGTATTCACTGGACATTTGCCAACCAGCAGCTAGACCAGGAATGTGACACAACAAACAGCGATAGGAGGCTCAGCCTGGTGGGTAGAGATCCGAAGCATGGTTTTCCGCACTTGAAAAAGCCTTCCCATCCACTCTGAATCCCTTATTGGTATTGGTCACATCACACCTAGCCTCCCAACCCAGAAGTAACTGACAATGTTGTCATCACCAATTACTTCTGGTGGTACTTCAAATAAATGGACCATGTGAAATGGTATGGTGGAGGACAAACGCCGAGAAACACTGCTATAGCCCAATCCTCTGCAAAAAGTATCAGGATCCTGACAGAAGTGCCCAGGTCTATTGTGCATTGCATGGCATTGTAAAATATGTTTTTACTTACCCCACCCCGGTAGGCTGCCTGATTGCCTATGGGTCTCCTTCAACCTATGCCGGATAAGCATCGGGGTGGGCTGGGAAAGAGGGAATAAGATCCTGGTGCATATCACTGCTGTGCCACCTAAGTGACACTGTTTTTCAACCCTCCAACCCACTTCCTGTTAGCGCTTCCTGTTTCCTGTTAGTGTTTGCAGCAGCACAGAGCATAGAGAGTACAGAGACAATGAGAGGAGGCAGCGAAAGGAGGGCTGCAATCAGATAAAGATAAGTCACTTGCACAATGGGAGAAATTTGTGAACTGCTTCTTGTAGGGTTCACTACTATCCGTGACTATCACTCTCCCGGTTCTGGAATCTGTGGTAGCAGTAGGAACCTATCCCCTGTGGTTATGGGGGGATGCCTGTATGTTCCTTTTCTTAGTGAATATAAGACATAACACCACCCACACCATCACTCATTTAAGAAATGCTCCAATTGGAAAAGCTTATTCCCACTACCTGAGTAAAAATGCACTTTTAAAGTTGTGGTTCTCTTGTATTTAGCAGGGAGAGAGCAAGTATCCTTTGCGAGCACATCCCCAGTGACACGTGAGACAAGGTAATCGGACCACAATTTTATTAAATTTTATTTAATAATACATATAGCCAATTCAAACATCCTGCATCCGAACTCCTCAGACTCATTCTCCTACTCCTTTGGCTTATGGGAGACAGCCAGTTACTCTACTGTCTTTCCTCCCTATTTCACTCACCCTATCTCCAAGCCGCATATTATCAATGCCAAGAACAGCTTCTCAAAGAAGGTTCCTGGAAAGAGGGTTGAAGAAGCTGAATTGCACTGCCTGCCCCACTGGACCCCCATTTGAAGTTTGCTTTGCAGTCCTGGCCAAAGGCCCCAGCTTACATCCCCAAGCTAGCTATTAGCATCTTTTTTCCAGTGGCTATTTTCTGGTGCTTTTTTAATTTCTTTTTTTCCCCCCTCTTTTTAAATACTGTGAGCTTCTTTGGAACAGGAAACCCGTTTTTCCCCCCAGTTTATTTGCTATATGTAAACCACTTCAAGAACTTTTGGTTGTTGCTGAAAAGCGGCATACAAATATTCTCCGAAGTAGTATTATAATTAATGTTCACTGATCATTTTTGCACAGAGAGGAATTAGGGGAAAAATATGTTAGTGCTTTGCACTGCAGCCTTCCAAAATCAGGCTTTTCAAATTGCAATGCACATCATCATTTAGTGAAATGATATGAAGCAGAGCATCCTATTGAGGCTGGTTGGCTGAACGCAAGCAAGGGAGCCAAATTTCAAGGAATGGCCCGAAAGAGGAGGATGCCATCTAAACTGAAAAGTAAATGCTGGGGGGGAGGGGGAGGGAAAGGGAGTGCCTGTCCAAAGGCTTTCCATTCAAGGGTTTCAGTAAAAAAAAAAAAAAAAAATACTATGTATCCCAGATTAATGCAATAAGCATTTTGGTTGTTGACATCTGTCCTATAGGTGAGATTCCAAGCATGTGAAACGGTCCGCTGCCTCTCTGGATTATAAAGCTAAAAGCATTCATTCTGGTTATGCCCTGTTGACTTTAATTGGGGGTCTGCTAGCAATAACAACAACAAAATACAATTTCTGTCTTGATGTGGAAAATAAGAATCAGTACAAAGAAAAAAAAAACATAAGAGAAACATTTTTTCTTCCAGGAATATTTTTTTTTCCTCCCTTCCCCCTTTTTTAAGTTTCCATTTTCAATACATCTCCCATTCTAGTTGGATACAAATTCCCTGCTGTTGTTGTTCCTACAGCAAATATGTATATATTTTTTTCTTGGTATCGGGTCCTTGTATATGCAGTATTTCTGCATATTTCATATGATCGGTTCTGCTAAAATAATCATTAGCCTGAAGTGCAATGATTATAATTAGAGCTGTGCACAGCCTGGCTATTTCAGCCCTGTGTGTTCTATGGCACATTTTATTTTATTTATTATTTTGCCGGCGTTTTTGTACCCTGTAGGCTGGATTATGATTTCTGTTACAGTTCTGCAAATTTGTCCCTCTAAGCTTTGTTTTGATAGGGCTTAGAAATGTCCTCCAATGAAAAGTTGGCTGGAACCAGCCAGGTTTGCTTACTTTTCTCCAGGAAACCATAAATTCATTCACTGGGTACCTGGCCTTGTATCACTTGAAACTCTGCCAAATCTCACAGAAATATACAGGAAGGCAGACAGCCTTCTCTGGATTCCATCTTCATAAAAGAAATGGGAAGAAGGTCCATGTACCCAAACAGTCCCATCTTCCCTATGCTTCTTTTTTAAACAAAATCTACTGTAGCACTCTAAAGACCAACATGTCTTGTGCCGCACATTTTTGTGGGTCAGCGCCCGTATTATCAAATACACAAGATAGGCAATGAGCAGTCCAATCATAAGCCCTGGGAGTACCACAAGGAGCAGCGATGCTGAAATGGTGGCTGCTACATCTTGTAGGGCTGGGGCAGCCTCTGGAGTCTCCTCAGGGTAAGGGAACAAATTTCTTTACTTCCTACAAAGCTCTGTGACCAGCAATGGGTCTCCTCGAATCTGTGCCCATTATTTAGCAGGCACGGAACAGAGAAGGCCCTTGTTGGGCTTTCTGGCTCAGGAGGGGGCACAGGATTCGGCAGTAGAGTCTGCCACCATCCCGGGCCTGATCCTTCCTCCAGCTTGCCCTCCTCCCATCCTCCTCCCCACCTTCCCCCGCCCTCTCCCACCTGCTGGCTGGTGGGAGCACTTACTGCTGGCTGCTCCATATCATTGTCTTCTCAGTGCTGGCTAGTACTGGCCTCAGTGCCACTGCACCTGCCAGTGCAGAAGTGTCTTATTGCTGAGGTAGCATGGTGGCCGCCGTCACTACCCCAGCTCAGGATTGAGCCCTAAGTGGGCTGGGGTATATCCTGAGCACAGAGAGGAGAATGGGAAAAATTTCTATATTTACAAACTCCCAGCACAATCCCACGTCTGTCCACTCAAAAGTAAACCTCATTGTGTGCAATGGAGTTTACTCTCACAAAAATGTGTACAGTGTTGGAATGTAGTCCAAGGTTGAACAGTGGTATAACGCAAGATATGGCAGCTGATATGCCCCTAACTGTTGGTCTTTAAGATGCCACAGACTTTTTGTCACTTGCACTCTAACAGAAACATCGGAAACTGACTTATTCTGGATCAGACCATTGGTCAATCTAGTTTAGTATGGTTGACTCTGATTGGTAATAGCTTGCCAGAGCTTCAGGCAGAGATTTTTTTCCTCTGTCATACCTAGAGTTGCTAGGGATTGATCCTGGGATCTTCTGAAAAGCAAATGTTTTTCCTCTGAGCTATCACCCGTCCCATGCCAACACAGCTTCTCTATCATTTTTTTCCCCCTATCTCAATTATTTTTTAAAAAATGATGGCCAGCCCAATCCTAATCTGTGCTGGTGCAACCAGGCTGCATGGCCTGTGCTCCATTCAAGACAGCTTAGGAGGTGGCTGAAGGGCTCCTCAGGATAAGGGGATATTTTCCCTTCCCCCAAGTAATGTCCCAGCCACCCTTATGGGGCTTTAGAGATCTGCATCGGTTCTATCGCTGGTGAAAATCCAGGAAGCCTGCATAGGGCTGCCTGGCCCAGGATCGGGGGTTAGGATATGGTGGAGGAGGAACTCTACTGTTCCTGCCGCCTCCTGGACCTGACACTCCCCCATTCCACCTTCCCCCTGCCCAAAAATACCCCCTCTGTGCCTCCAAACCGCCCTCCCAGCCCCCCTGCCACCCAGTATGAACTTGCCTGTGCTGGCCAGCATGGGGATTGGAACTGGCACTGCTGAGCCGACTCCCAAGTAGGTGCAAACATGTCTTACATCATGTTTGTGACACTGTGCGCTGGCAAGGGAATGGCTAGAGTTAGGATTGCGCTGTAATTTTTGTTTCAGTCTTGATTCAAGCCACATGAGAAGTTTCATATATATTTCCCTCTCACTTTTGTGGATTTCAATGTGGTATCAATCTTGCACGTAATTTTCCACCTCTCAAAGCAATCGCTCATGCTACATATATATGTACATGCGCGTGCACACCCAAAATGAAGAAGCATTTTGTCTTAAGAAGCATCTGAGCTCCGACAGAATACAGGCAGCTCATAGTTGATAGTCACCACCAGCTGCACATGTTAATGTGTTTATCTCAAAATGGAGAGAATGAGAATGCTGGACCCTCCTAAGATTAAGCATCTCCACTGACTGACTAGCCAGTCCTGTCTGAAGGAAGAACAATAGATTCCACTGAACTAGCATGACATTAAGATGACAGTCCTTATCTGCCTTTGTTAGTTAAAACATGGGAAAAGTGTCGCTTTGAAAATTCCAGAAGGTACCGGATGTGCCTGCAGTTCCATTGTTTCCAAAGACCAAACTGAAACAAGTGATTGTTTTTGGACTACTTAGCTACACACCAGTGACTAGAGAATTGTAGACATGTCTCCTCACCCACCGTATTTTCTGAAGCATATCCTCTAGGCTATTATGAAGCGTTTGGACAAAGATTCTTTCCCACCCCAAAAATAAAGGGTGAGTCTGAAAGCAAAGCATTTCAATCTAGTACTGTTTCGTCTGCTGTTTAAAGAATAATGACAGAAATAGCTGGTCTGCTTATAAACTTGAAGAAAACAATTTGAAATCTCAATGGGAATTTTTAATTTAAAACTGTAGTCTGCATAGGCATGTTATTCTCAATCAAAAGCCACTGGAAATGCAAAATCCCTTTGCGCGGTGTAGCAAGGTTTGCAAGGTTCAGCCACGATTTAGTACTCGGTAGTAGGCTTCAATGGCACTAACCCAGAGGAAAGCATTTGAACATTGCCGTTGTAGTTATTTAAAAAAATGAGAGAGGGAAAGTAACAAAGAGGGGCTAAGAAATTTCTCTCCACTGTAGAGAAGAAGAATGATGGCTCTAACAATGTAGCTTTTTTAACTACATGTTCTAAAAGTTATTAATGGTACAGTAGCACATGGCATGTACCAGCAAGCAATGTCTGCCACAATCCAATGTATCTGCACTCCTGGTCGTAAACCTTTTGACTCAGATGTAATGAACTTGCAATAAAACTCCTGGGGAAGTTCAAGGCCTCTTTGAAGTAATAAAATTTTATCAAGGAAACCGGATGGATTGTGATCTTCAAAACAAAACGGGCAAACTCTGACACAATCACACTTCTAAGTTAATAATGTGGGCAGATACATGAACTGAAGTAACCACTTCCTCAAGCAAGGCCGTAGGTACACAGTTACTGTGGTTTTTTACTGTGCTAAGCTGTGAAAGAAGTTATAGTTGTGGCATTTAATAATCACATAAAATCATACTCTGAAGCAGCTCTCAGGTCCAATACTCCTGAGGGGGGGATTCCCACCTTGATGTGGCTGTTCATACTCCACAACCTGTGTGATAATTGGCCATCTGAAGACATTCTTAGAGAATGATGAGCAGTGATTAATATAGATACTAATGAATTGCCTGATTATGGTGGACAGAGGGATGGGCTGTATTTTACAGGACTGAAAGAATGAAGTGCTGCATGTGAATTGAAGATACAAGTGCTATAGAGGAGGGGTGGCCAATCTGCAGCTCAGGAGCCACATGCAGCTCTTTGACATATAATGTGCTGGTCTCAGAAATATGCTGGTTGAACTCCTTTTTTTGCATCATAATTAATCAGGGATGAGCATATCCAGTGCAGCTTGAGTCAAGTCTAGTGTCACCACACCCCTGCGACTCGACTTGAAAATGAGTCCTAATGAGGGCACTTTCAGAGTCGCTGAGTTGCCTTTTCGCGACTCTAAAGGACTTGAATCCAGTCACCCCCTTTAAAAACCTTGCCGTGGGAAAAAACAGGGCTGCTGCCAGGGTGTGTGTGTGTGTGTGTGTGTGTGTGTGTGTGTGTGTTGAAGTTCTCTTTAAACTCTCCCCTGCTGTCCCTGCCCATCAGTAAACAAGGTGGGAGGGGTTGGGAGGGACTGCGGGGACAGAAGCGGGGACAGAAGTGGCAAGAGGGAGGAGGGTCAGGTGCAGCAGCTGTGAGGCTTACCAGGGTGACCCAATCCTTGGCAGCTCCACTCAGAGGTAGTCCCACTGCAGCGAGTCATTCAATGAGCCTGTTGGAGCCATGCCATGAATTTCTCCGGGATGGCTAGGAAACACGCCATCCCCCTCCCCACCTTCTCCCCTCATTTGTCCAGGTTAACCTCCCTCCCCCTTCCTGGACTTCTGCAGTTAACTGGAAGGCAGGAACGCTGTTGGCTCCTCCTTCTGCCCTCTTTCAGTCAAAGAAAATATCAGATGCCCATCCAAGAACCATCAATACTTTCAGCGATGGGCAAGATAGCCCACTCCTGCCTCCCTCGCCCTCCCTGGGCTTCTGCAGCCAATTGTAAGGCAAGAACCCTTTTAGCTCCTCCTCCTGCCATACCTCAACCAAAGAAAATATCAGTCGCCCATCTTTTGTCCAATGATCATCAATTCTTTCCTTGCTATAAGACAGGGGTCTCCAAACTTTTTGGTCAGAGGGCCGCATCAAATATCTGGCGTGGTGTGGAGGGCCGGAAAAAAAAATTAAATATAAAATTTAAATAAATAAATTAGAGATGGAACTTAGATGATTGAATAAATGAATAAATGGGCTCATTCATTCAACCTCTCTGGCCCTCAGAACACCCTCCAGACACTATCAGAGCACAGTTCTGGTCATGTTCAGTTGAGTGGGCCAGAGGCTTTCAGGGGACACGAGGTTGGCCGCGGGCTGGATAGAGGCTTGCTGCGGGCCACATTTGGCCCCTGGGCCGGGGTTTGGAGACCCCTGCTATAAGAGATGGGCAAAAGAGCCTTCTCCCACCTCCCCCCCTCCTGTTCGGATGCAAATGCAAACATTAACCCTCCCCGTCTCATGGCTGGAACTTCCCTGCTGCTCGCCTGGTTGGAATGATGACCGCATGAAGACTTTCATGCCACAAAAACAGTAAACAAGCACATCCACACACATGCAGATTTGAGTCTGCATGCATGGGGATGAGTGCCGACTTAAGCGGCCCTTGACTCAAGTGTTTGACTGAGTCTTCCATGCACACAGGTCACGAATCCACGAGTCAGTGAAAAACGTGCATTTTCAGGATGAGTCTGAGTCACCTGACTCGAGTTCCCATCCCTGCAATTAATATATAAGGTAAATAAGAAATTTTCAAGTTTTATAATTATTTACTGGGTATAAACTGAGAGTTCACCGAAATATAACATAAGGTTAAAGTGCATGATGAGTAAATATATTTCAGAATTTAAATGTTATATATTGCAGCTGTCAAACATCTCTCTTGTGTATCTCAAACATTGGATTTTTATTGTATGCCACTGTTAGGTTCAGCAAGTTTGGTCACCCCTATTATAGAGCTAATAACTTCGGTTTTCAGGATTTTTGGTAGCAATTTTTTCCTTTGTGCTACACTCCCATTAAAACCCATTACTTACCGCAGATGCGTTTGTGCAATAGTTTTTAATACAGGTACGCCCTGTGTGGGGGGAGGACATGGGGGGTGCCATGGACCCGATCTGCATATAAGTGAATCAGTGGGTACAGGATCCACAGATACGGTGCCCCCCCCCAGACAGTGCTTTTTAAAAAAATCACCCCCACCAGAAGACTTGAAACTTCTACTGCAAATAATATAAGGATGGACCTTTTCAGAACTACAGTTTTTAATCTATCATTTATCCCAAACTCTTTTCTCTCTTGCTGTCAGCTGCCATTGGAACTCTTTTCCTCATGATATCTGCTTGACTGTTTTCATTGGTATATCTAAATATTTTGGGGGGAACAAAAGCATGCCTCTTCACTCTTGTGTTTTTAACTTGATTTTTCATATCTATAATTTCTTCCTAATTTATTTTTAATTTTATATTTACTCATAAATTTATATCTTGCTTTATCTCCCAAGCGGACATTCAAAGCAGCATTCAAAGTTCTCTTCCCTGTCTTACTAAGATTGTGAGCCTGTGGTCAGAACCTTTGACAATTATTGTTTTGTGTAAAGCACCTAGTAGCACTTCTAGGTCTTGCCGAATAATCTTAGAATTCAGTTTTGGGAAATGAAAAGCTTTCCAGTAGGAAATAGTACAAAAACCATCAGATGTCTCAGTTAAGGAAGGAGACTGACTGTGAATCTGAACTTCCCTAGTCCAGATTTTGATTCTGCCATGAAATTACTACACGGCCTTAGGCAAGTGAAGCCCTCTTAGCCCCAGCTGTAACTCTGGGACGATTATGATACTTACTTTACCGCAGTGGTTCCCAGCATTTTCTTCACTTGTGTACCCCTTGGCAGCCTAGTTCCATAAACTGTACCCCTCATATTAGCAAAATGTTTGTAATTCATATAGAGCCCAATCCGGCTGGTGCTGGGCTAGCGCACCACGGTTGCCCGGGTTCTGCAGCTCGGCGGTCTCCCAGACCGCTGGGCTGCAGAACGGGAGGTGGGGGCATGGGCATGGGGGAGATGTTCCAGGGAGGGGGGAGGCCAGCGGAGGTGGGTGGGAGGTATACCGAGGGGCGGGTGGGAGGCATGTCAGGGGGAGGGAGAGAGGCGGATCTACGGAGCTGTGCACTGCAGGATCCAGGGTGCTCGTGCAGGGCTGCACGCCCTACACAAGTGCCTTTACTTGCTAAAGAGAGTAGCCCCATTGCAGGGCTGCTTCCCTTACTCAAGGGAAGGCCTTCTCCCGAGGTGCCTCCCACAGTAGCACGGGAGGCGCAGGATTCGGCGGCAGCCCTTTTCAGCGCCGAGCCTGGGCGCTGCAGGCAGGTCAGGATTGGGCTGATAGTGGCTGTTATTTCAAATTTATATCAACTACTGATCCATATCAGATAATACACAAATTGATGACTAGGAACTAGCAGTTGGTGTGGCTTTCACAGCCAGCTAGCTGCCTTCCTTCCTGCCTTGCAAGGCATTCTAATAGACCTGCCTTTTCCCACCATTACTCAATTCTTTTTCAAGTACCCCTGAAGGACCTGGCAAGTACTCCTGGGGGTACATGTACCCCAGATTGGGAACCACTCTTTACAGGGTAGTTCTAAGGATTACATCAAAATAATACACATGAAGTATTAGGATTGGGGTTTCAGTCTCATGTATGACATTAACATCTCTGTGTCCAAATCTTTGGTGCCATGCATGCCATTTGGACAGTCCTGTACAGTCCTTCCCCATTGATTGTCTAATGCATACATCATTCCTTTTTATGGCTCTTCTACAAAATCTTCCTTCATGTGTTATTATACACACAGTGTCTCAAAATAACACTTGAAAACCTTGGTCAATTAATCTGGATACACTCAAGAGATTATCAGCCAGTGCAGGGAGAAATAAAACATTTGTAACTCTGGCAGTTCCAATGCTTGTCTTGTTTTTGTATTTAAAAACCCAACGCATTTTCTTTTGGCTTTGAGTGAGAGGCCACTGGCTAACGTGACTCTTCAAAAATAATTTCATTCTAAATCTGGAAAGAATTCTCTTCTATTGCATTAATGACTGGAGGTGAGTGAATCTGGAAACCATTCTGTGTTCATGGAAGAATTCAGGGTCTCAGTGGCTTAATATGTCATTTTTAAAAACGTTTTTCTCTCTGTGCTTCCCCAGTAGCATGTATTTAGATGTTCACATGTACCACAGGAAAGACAGGCTTTTTTTCTTTGTCTTCCCCAACTCTTTCCTTCTCTCATGTCTTCCTCAATTTACAATTTATATGCAGTGGCATAGGTAAGGGAGATAGGGGGGTACATTGCCCTGGGTTCTAGGCTTTGAGGGGGTGTCAAGGGAGCTTGACACTTGTGAAACTCATGATAATTATGAATATTATGATCATGTTATATATTACTCCAACGGTAATTTAATGCAGAATGCAATGGAATAAACCACACTGAATTATCTGTCAAATGTTATAGCCAAATAATCAGAAAAGGAAAACACAACTGCCTTATGAAACAAAAAGTAGATTTCTTTAACTCAAAAGTGACCAAATGAGATGGATGGTTCCAAAGTCCATGAGGTGTTATTGTGATACAACATGGAACTGATAAGTTGTTAGAATGTGTCATCTCTCATTTCCATGTATCTTAATTCAGTTACCCTGATAACTGGGCAAAGAGGCACTCTTCCAAGTGTTGCTCCTCTTATATTTAGCAGGGAGAGAGTAATTCTCTCTCCTCAACCCAGCATACTGTTTTTTCTAGTGGCTGTTTGCTGGTGTTCTTCTGCATCTTTCTAGATTGTGAGCTTTTTTGAGAGAGAGAGCCATTTAGTTATTTCATTTTGTTTTGTAAACAGCTTTGTGAAGTTTTTGATGAAAGTGGTCCATATATATTATCAATAATAATAATAATAATAATAATAATAATAATAATAATAATAATAATAATAATAATAATAGCAACTCCTATTCAGTTGTGTAAGTATCAACAAGTTGGCCGCTCGGTTTTTGTTGGTTACGAATTTGTTGGGTGACCTGTGCTTTTTTTGCTTCTTACCTCCACTTTCCAAGAAAAAAAAAGGTGATAAAAGCCGCCGGTGGCGCGCAGCTGCTCCAAGCCACTGTTACCTGGAAGTAATTGGTCATCATTACCTCACTGTGATTACTTCTGGATTTTATTGTATGGGGGGAGTTTAAAAAATTTTTGTGCTCCCAGTTGCCAGATGTCTTAGCCTCACCACTGTTTATGTGACACAGCACAGTCTCAGTAGGATCTTGAGTTCCCAGTTTGCTGTGAATCTTCATTGATATTCTGCCTTTAAATCAATGGTCGTTCTTTATACTTATGGCACTTTGGGAACAATCATATACAAAAATGGGAGACCTGAATTGGGAAGTGATGCTAAGAGATCCTCTTCTATAATCTTCCCAGACTGTATGAGGTAAATTGAGTTCTATGAATTTATTGATATGCTGCAGAGGATTTATTCCCTCTTCCAACCTCAGACTCTAAAGAGCTTTCAGATCCTATCTTGTAGGAAGTTCTGGCATATATTTTTGTAACATAACTTGGGCAATGCTTTCATGTTTAATGTGCAGTGTATCTGCATCACTCACCCCGTGAATGATCAGAGATTTGTCTTTGGACTTCTTTGCTCTCAGCTACAGTTGGCATCCTTCAGTCTCGGAAGACTATGGTATCACGCTCTGAATAGTGGTTCCGGAACAGTGTCCTCTCCAGTGCCCAAAGCCTGGGTAAGGTAGATATGGAGGATAGACTGTTACCCATGCAGCAAATCCCCCCTCTCCACATCACTGAAATGGTCGAATGGAAAGGCAGAAGCCAATATGGTTGGTTCCAGCGGCGTTGCAGGAGTTGCCAGAACATGACTGTGTTCAGCCATGAACTGCCTTAGGAACTCCGGCTCCAGATTTTGCCTCGAGGTTGACTCCTGAAGACTTTTCCATAACTGGATGTAGCCACAAGGCAGTGGAGGTTTGGGATCAGAGTTTTCCTTTTCTCAGATGAGCTGCCTTCCCAGGCTAACGAGTCCTATCTACCCGGAAGTGAGGCATCTCAGCTACAATTGCTGCATTATCACTAGAGGGTTTTTCTGTCTCCAAGACCTTGGAAATTCCTTCCTTCAGGAAAACGGCTTCCATGCTGAATTTCTAAATGCTGCAATTGCATTCCAAATGCTGTAATTACAGTCAGAAGGGGGGAGTGATTCTGAATTCTGAATTCTTTTTGGTGATCCTGTTGGAATTTGGATATGATGCCATCTGCAGGACTCTGGGGGGTGGTATACTGTCCAGCCACCTGAGACAATCTACCTGTCCCTTTCTGTGGTTCTTGCAGGAGGTGTGGTCCTTAATACTATTTACTTCTTTGCCTCCTTCGCATTGTTCTCTCTTTCTCTCCAGACACCAAAGGAGAAAGATGTGCTCTTCCAGAGCTCCATGCCCACAGGCCACCCTCTCCCACATTTACACACAAAGGAGACAGCTTCTAGGGTCCCCTGTTCTCTAAGTATTAAGGCCTCCAGACTATCAGAAAATGTATGTAATTAACATAAGTAAAGTATTTCATATGAAACCTTAACCAAACCTCTGTTCCTATGTATGTTTTATGAGTAACTAGTTGATAGCAGCTAGTTGACAGCAACTAGCCTGGGTGGTGGGATATACCTTTACCACAGGAAGGGGGTACTTTTGCTAATTACTCTACTTTCCCCCTCTCCCTTCCAACAGATCCATCCTTACTATTCGTTAATCCTGTTATCTTCCTTTTGCACCTCAGCAATCCTGGGTGATTAAACCTAATGCAACAACAGCAAAAAGGACTTCACTATCTGCCTGTTATGAGAATCAGTACTGGTTATTGCACTGACCTCCTGGGCCCATAACATGTTGGCAGAGACAAAGCACCAAAACGTGCAGGAAAGTTGAGATAGGAAGTGCGCATGAGGTTGGTATTCAAAAGTCAAAGATAAGTTTATTTAAAGAAAATGGATCGTCTCTATGTTAGAGACGATGGGTGTGAATCCAATAGCTGGTCTGCAAGCTACATGTCACCTCTTCAGGGAGAAAGCAGGAAGGAAGGAAAGCTTGAGAATCGCATTCTGGGTAATCAAAGACTACACCAAGGTGCCCAGGTACCTTACCTAAGGACAGAAAAGTGGAAACATTTTGTCCCCCTACCACTATCTACCTAGCCTTACTACCACCTTGCTGGTACAGATGCAATAGTTCTGCATTGCCACATATTCCAGCAGTTTCATGCTTACTGAAGAGGTCGTGCAAACACTAGAATACTTACACAGCAATGCTGTCATCGCTATAATTTATTTATTTGGAATATTAGTGTGTCCTGTTCGCAGTAATGGTTGTATCAAGCAACATTTTCTTCCAAATGTCTTCTCCAGTTTGAAACGTCAGTTGAACCTTAGAACCAACCCAGTCCTTATTACAATGCTGAAGGCTCTGGAAAACTGACGAAGGCAGGCCAAAAAATAAATACAAGGTGATTGCTGTTGTTGGATGAAACTGGGAAAATACTTCTCACATGTTCTTTTTGTTGCTTGCAGTGAATGGCACTAGAACTTTCTGCTCCTGCTTGTAAAGTAGCAGGACAGGCTTCTGAGCATGTGCACAAGGTGACATCAGAGGTCAGCCAAGGGCCCACCTGGTCAAGCGTAACACGAGCACTGGTCATGCCCACTGCATCATCAGGGGATGAGTAGTGGTGCCATGGGCGGAAGTGCAGGACTTGGCCAGGGCCCAGAGCAACCTGATCCTGACACTTGGCGCACTGATAATCCGTTCCCAAAAGTCACAGACTCTTTCCCATCTTAGCTGCTTAAGAGTGAACAAGGCAGAACCCCAGTGCAGAAGGGGTGTGAAATTTGCACTCCCTTCAGATTTGCTATAATCAGGACACATGGAAGTAATGACGTAAAATGGAGAACACCTCCTTAAAAAATGAGTGTACTTGATGGAGAGTTGCACATGTACATGCGCACACACTGATACACACACATAATTCTTCAGTGTTAAAGTTTTTGCTCTAGCTGAAGCTTGCATTGATTGCTGGGAAAACTACATGCCAAAACATTTACAAAAGTCATTTCCTTAAATCCCTTCCTCTCCCTGGAACGCTCACAGATTGCGGTGATTGGACCACCTGGCCGAGCAGTCTTTCGTTGGACAGCATCTTCTCTATTTGTCTCGGTTCTCTGGATTGTTTCTCACAGATGTTTTCTGTCCTCCCTACCAAATGAAACTTCTCTCTGGTTCCCAAGTACTTTTGTTGGAAACAGCACCTCTCATGTGGGACAGCTGCATTTGCACACTGCTGGTGGGAACTACAATTCCCAGACGGCGAGGCAAGGTGTATGTATGTTGCCCCATACCAGGTTTTCCCCCTTTCTTGTCTTTTTCTCCTCCCCTTACCCCCAAATAATTCCCCATGCTTGGCATTCTTAGCAGAGCCTGCAGTGACTTCAAGTTTCACTTGATCTTTAGTACCGACACAAGCCAGGAAAGTTTTTTTGTTTTCGCTAAACTTTCACAAGACCCAGCCTGCTCTTCACTCCTGTCTGTTATTGTTCGAGGCTTTTTTAATCTCTTGCTTTCCCAAGAGGAAGTAAATGGCTTCAAATGGTGCCACAAGTTTGACCGTGTCGGGTTTTATTTTAAAAGTACATATTTTTAGCTTCTGCCTATCGCTGTCTGTCCTAGCCAGCCGCATTAGGATTCACTGCAGTCTGTGGTCGTCACTGAAGTGCCTATGCAGAGAAAGGCACAGGTTGTGAAAGAGAAAGAGAGCTCCCTCACCTCCGCAGCAAAAGCCCTTCAACAACACCCTAAAAAGAAAAATGATTTTTGTTTTGTTTCTCTGCCAGTTCGTTTTTCTTTTTCTGCTTGTCTCTTGTTCTTCAGAGTTCACTGAACTCTAGTCATTGAGATACCTTACAAAAAAACAGGCAAAGGAAACACCAGTCCCTCGGGTAACCAAGTTTCAACTAACAATGCTTTAAGAAATGTCACCAGTGTTGTGGTTATGCCAGTATGCTCGTCGACCTTGGGCTGACACTGAGGGCCGCGTCGCACAAGAATCTCCTGCAGGGAGCTCGAGTTCTCTGAGGGTAATTGCACAGATCTCATGACTCATGTTCAGTCGGACATGTGCGATAGTACATTGCAAAATGCAACGTTGCAGTTTTGCAGGACTGTACATGCACATAACTCCAGCTATGTATGCAGCATAGCTCCATGTGCATGTAGCATAGCTCAGTTTACCATACCTGCATGAAGATACCCCAGACTGAACCCCCAGCACCTGCAAAAAAAATGTGAAAATAGAAAGGAGAATGCTTTTAGGCTGTGGTTTTCAAACTCTCAGAGAGTTTGAGGACCGCAGCAAGTCCTTGCAGGGGAGGGGGGCAGGCAGCGGGGGCAGGGGGAAGGCAGCAACATGATCACTAGGATTGTGTCACTAAGGGGGGGGCTGCAGGGGCTGGAATATACTCACTAGTTCCTGCAGCAGCCTGTCAGGGGTGTGGGGAGCCCTGCCTGAGTGTCTGCAGGGCTCCCCGATGTTCCAAAAGTGAAGCAATTGCGCTCCACTTTTGCAAAACCGGAAGTGGAGCACGATCACTCCGCTTTCACTTTTAGAAGGCTGGGGAGCCCTGCAGGCGTTCGTGCAGAGCTCTCCCCATCCCCAGGACGTTGCTGCAGGGACTGGTGAGTACATCCCAGTCCCTGCAGCCCCCCATAGCTATGCGATCCTGGGGATTGTGTGGCTGCCTTCGCCCTGTCCCCGCCCCTTAAGGGACAGAGGCCTGGGCTGTCAGTCTGAATAGCTCTGGTTTAAGGCAATAGAAGCAGCTGCCATTCAGAATTGATAGTACTTGGTTAAGTAGAGCAAAGGTCCATGTCACAGAGGTGGTAGTATTCTGGAGTGTTTCATTTCAGGCTGCTGGTTTGGGCTCCCCACTGTTCTTCCTTATCTCTTTCTCATGCAAAGTTATATGAACTGCAAAGATGTTAAGCTTAGTGACTATTTCTGTTTTTCTTCTTGGTGAGTGTTGTGAGGGTGTGTGTATCTGAACATCTTTAACTTTCTGTTGGAGGCTCAGGCATTCTTTGCTAAAAAATGCCCTTGATGAACTCAACAAGCCCTCGAGAGCAGTGGTTCTTTAAGTTTTTTAGCACAGGGACCCTTCTAAAGAAACAGTTTCACTTTACCTGCTGCTCGGTCCTCTGTGGCTTAAATGGCGATTGGGTAGCAGTGCTCTCCCTGGGTAACAAGTTATTTAACCCTTGTTGCACATTGCCTCAGTCCACCTTTTATTGCCAAAATACATAGTCATGCCATTGGCCAATACTCTCCCAATATTGAGTCCTCACACATAATTGTTTCCCCCCATAAGCATATGCTATTAGGGTTTTAACAAACACTGCCAGTAACAAATATAATTAATAAATTTACATGACACACTGATAATGAAAGAGGACCAAAGGATGCTGAAGAGCACTAATCAAGTCCTTCACTTTTTGAAACAGGAAAGTCTTTCATGGAAATGGGAACAGGGGGCCTGGTTTGAGTCTGTACTGAGCCCAGAGTTTAAGTTTGGCACCGAGTACAGGATGCATGCACTAATGTGTCATGCTGCCTTTATTTATGCATACTAACATGGAGAGAACATGCTATAAGCCAGTGTTCTTCAACCTTGGGGTCGCGAAGCCTCAGTTGTGGGGTCATGGTAACGTATTGGAATGAAAAATGTTGAAGACTGCTGGACTAGAGCACCACGAGGTAAAGGTGAGGCATCTGATGTATCCCTTCAGGTACAAGCAGACTGTGTCACAGTCCAGCTCAGGTTCTTTGTGCTAAAATAGCTTTCACTAACCCCTGCTAATTGGGTAAGAGGCACTTTTTCAAGTGGGTGCTCCTTTTTTAGCAGGGGGAGAGTAACTGGCCCACCTCACCCCAGCAGTGCCTGTTCTAGTGGCTGTCTGCTGGTATTCATTTGCATCTTTTTAGATTGTGAGCCCCTTTGGGACAGGGAGCCATTTAGTTATTTGATTTTTCTCTGTAAACCGCTTTGTGAACTTTTAGTTGAAAAGTGGTATATAAATACTGTTAATGTTAATGTTAGTGCCAGGTTTCATGGTAACATTTTCTGCTCTCTCTAATAAGAATATTTGGTTACAGTGAACAGTGCTTGGAGGGCATTATGGAGTTGGGGGGCGGGAGACAATGGGGATTGGGTTAGGCAGAAAGGGTCCTGGGAAGGGAATGACAATGTGGTCCCCAGTCTCGTACTTTATATATTTGGTGTCGTGGCATGGAAAGGATTGAAGATCACTGCTATTAGGCACTCTGAGGTCATAGGATAGGGTAGGACACAAATCAGATAAATAAATATTCTTAACATCTTAAAAGGGAACATACCCATCTTCCTCATGTAGAGTGACATGGTTCTACTACAAATACCGACACATGCATTTCTCTATCAGAGAGACGTGCAAGTGTCCACACATTAATGTTACATGCAAATCAAGAAAGCACAATGTACTCACTTAGTATGATGCATGAATGTATCCTAAGGTTACCTCCACCAGTGCCTAAGAAATGAGAGGAATGTACTTCAACAATGTATCTTTCTTGAGGTATAAAAAGAACATAGAGGAGACTACTGAATTGCACTCATTATATAACCATAGGAACATGGTTGAAACACAACACCAAAATGAGACATAATGATTTCTTCCTGAGATCAGAATTTCTATCAAGGCAGAAGGCCTTCATTACACTGACTGCGAGAAGTTACTTTCAAAAATGTTTTTTTTTTTTTCTGTGTGTGTGTCATTTACCTGTCTAACAAAATACACCATCTGGTTATCAATGAGCTTCTCTGCTCCTTATACCATTTTCCAGCTGGTCTAACTGAACCACTTCAAGGTTGACGTGACTAGTCTAAAGGTGACTTTGGCAACTCAGCATATATTACAGTACTTAGGGTCCCTATTTAGCTTCATGAACATCAGCACTTCGAATAAATCGCCCCTAGGAAGGTAAGTCTCTGAAACAATTACTTTACTTTTGAATGAAGCAATTGAATGCTGTTTAGTGTAAAAAGTCACAAATGTGGAGAATGTGCTTGATATGCAGGTGGGCACCCATATTTCCATACGAATTACACTGTAAATCAGAATCACTTAAATACTAATTAAGTTGTCTCTTCAAGGTTATTTTATTACACTCTGCTTGCCTCTTTTTTTCCCTTTTGCACCAGAGTAAAATGTTATCTGATCTGTCAGATTCAAAAATTAAACCATAAGGGACACCTATTAGCACAACATTGCCAGCAGATTTATCTTGACAAAGCCACAATGAAATTTAAAAAGTGTGTCTAGCAGATTGACTCTAGGATGCTTGATCAATGCCCTCTGGTGGCTACTGTGGAATGAATAATGGGTATTTATGTATAATTTAGAAGTATATAAATATAAATCTGTCCATGAATCTATATATAATTTTAAGGGTCTAATCTAACTTCATTAAAATCAATGCAAGTTTTGCCATACATTACAATGGGAGGTTGATTGTGCCTTCAAAATACAGATTTATAATAATTATATTAGTTACAGCAGTCATCCATTGTTCATCCTTTTAAAGGCAAGTTTAATCATTAAATCCCACAGAAAAATAAAACTTTGTGTCCCATGCATCGGGGTTAGAATTAATATCTTTTTTTCTTTTTCTTTTTTTCTTTTTTTGGAACAGGGAAGTTGTTTTCCTCTCCCTTTTTAAATAATAACCTGCCAAGTTTCTTTACAATCCACCAACACTTAGCAAAGGTGGCTGCAGAGGCCTCAAGAAGTAAAAATTCATCAATCATGTAGATAGTTTTAGCACTTGGGAGTTTAGTACCTAGCACTCCCCTTTCTGTTTTATCTTTGCTTGTACTGATAGAATAACTTTGGGTGCAATCCTACCCTGCCCTGGAACAGGCAAGCCAAGTGCCTTGCGCTATATCCAGCACAGGATAGGGGCCCAAAGTGGCTCAGCCAGCAGCAAGGGGAAACTTTTCCCCTTACCCTGGGTAAGGCGCCCTTGCCCCATTGGTCTCCTTGGACTTGTGCCACCTCCAGAGGTGGTGAGCTCTGACAGCTGAGCGGCTTCAAGCTGTTCTGATAACCTGGGGAACAGGGGTTGGGATCCAGCATAACTGCCAGATCCCAGCCCCACCACTCGCTTCCCACCTGCCAACCCCCGGGGCCACCCTCCTCCCGTCCTTCCCTCACCCAGGATCACCTACCTAGGCTGATGCAAGACTCGCAGAGGAAGCTGGCACGGAGGCTTGTGTCAGCCTCCGCAGGCCAGCACACCTCTGAGCGCCAGCCTAGCTTCCTCCTGAGGGGGTGCAAACGTGCCTTACAGCATGTTTGCAACCCTCTTGGGCCAGTGCAAGGAACTTGCATCGGCCCATGGGCACCCCTGGATTGCGCCCTTTGCTTTGAACAGCTTTGCTTGTACATACAACCAGTAGTATCACCAAGTATGGTAAGTTATGGTATCACCCCCATAGATCTCCTCCCATACCAGCCCACATAGGAGACCAGGTCTTCCAGGGGGTAGACATGGGGCTCTGCATCAGGAAGCCTGGTAGGTCTGGGCTACAGAGCCTCCTCTGCTATGGCTGATGGCGGAAGTGGGGGGAGGGACACAACCTCGGCCATGGGGACAGCTGCTGTGCTTGTGGGTGGGGGGAACCTCACTCCACCACCCACATGAGTAGACCAGGCCTCATGGAAATGAAACAAAGGAAATTATGCAAAGTGATAAGTATGATTGAATATGGCTGAGTTTGACTCCTGCCTATCAAGTGAGTTTGTGCACCAGGATGTTCCACAGCTGATTACGGATATTTACCTACTACTGAAGGCTTCAATCAAAGTTGATTACAAAGTCTAGTCCCTTACTGTAAACTATATGCTAAAGTTTCATTTTTTAATTACAGTGGGAGAAGAGTGAATGCAAACAATTCCAGGGGTGCAGTGACACTAAAACAATGATTTTGTCCTTTTGGTTCATGAAATTCGGTGACGCCAACAATCTGAAAAAAAGTTCAGGAAACAAGTTTCAGCTCTCTACTTTCCACAGATAAAAATTCAGAATTATTTTTTAAACTCCACTTCTGGTCAGTGGTGCTCAAATGCAGTTCACATGCCCCATACTCCCTAGTGATGCCACTGTGTACAACAGGGTGGATTTTGTTCACAGTGGTACTTCCCTTGTACTTCAGCAAAAAGATCTTCTCTGTAGTTCTGCTTTTGAACTATTGAAGACCTATCCTCTAAACAACCTGTTCTTCCCAGCATCTTGCCCACTCTTCCCCTTGCTCGGCAATTTAGGAAGAGATGGTAGTACCAACCTGAAAAATGTTGCCAGTCTTATAGAACCTGCCTGAGCTTTCCTCAAAAGTCTTTGGATGTTTCAGTCCACATTCGCTTCAAAATTGGCCTCAGGTGCAATATGGTAAAAATGTATGAATGTGTAGGACCTGCACCCACCCCTAACTTGTAATTGTTATTTAAAGTAATTATAGCTTTTTAATCTTAGGGATCCATGAGGTGGCTGAAATTGTGAAGTATAAACCATCACAATGGACATCAACTTTTGGCTCTACTCAAACCTTGAGTAGAGGTTGAATTTTGAATTTGAGGACAAAATTTGAATTTTGAATTTGAAGACAAAGTTTAACAGCAAATCTAGTTTCACAAAGGTGAAACATGTACCAATGTTAACCGTAAATACCCACGGTTAACCCATTTTTGCCCAGCCCACAGGTGTATACATTTGGTCCCTGTTGCGTATATGCAATGTTGGGCAGAAATGGCTTAACCAGAGTCCTGCTTCCTTGCCCCAGGGTAAGCCCCTGCCAGCCCACAGGCGCAAGTCAGCAGAGACATGTGAAGACAAATCAAGCCTGAGAAGGGGGCTTGGATTCAGTGGATAATGGTGCTGCATGGGAAGGCTACTGCCTCCGTGTCCTTCTTTTGGGCTTTTCAGAAGCATGTGGTTCAGTGGGAAACAGAATGTTGAACTTGAAGGTCTTTTGATCTGATCCAGCAGGACATTTCTTATGGTATACAGACCTCTAAAAGCGATGCTTTCTTAGCATGAAGATACTGCTGAAGGGGGAAAAAATTTCAGCTGCCAATTTCTGATGGCCTGTTGAACATAGCAGGTAAAAGAAATGTGCATTTGTTTTGTAACAAATGAAACACTGAACCAAATTGGGCTTCTCCATTACTAGCAAGGCAACAAAAGCCAGGGCCACAAATGGATTCTCAGTGGTAAATGTTTCTGTGAGGCCTCCCTGTGGGGGGAAAGGAGCCCACCCGGCCTTTCCAAGGAGGACCCCCTTGTGGAGGCCTCAGACTAGTTCACCAGAAGAAAGGGGGGTTGTGTCACTTGGTTCTCCTCTTTGGGTTGGCAGCATTTGCCAGAGTCAGGAGCAGGGGCTGCTGTCAGCAGATCCTCCTGCCTGCTCTCCCACCTCCCAACTGCCTTGTCATCCCTGGCCTCCAGGTTTATGTAGGGCAGGCCCCTCCCCTTTGGCCCCGCCCCTTCCCTCACAGGGATGGTACAAAAAGGGCGTGTCTCTGGGAACTGCCCTCCCCTGGGACTACCACAACTCCTCCCCTTCCTCTCTCTGTCTCCCTCCCACCTCCTCTCACCTGGAGCTGTCAGGGTTGTTCCTGAGATGGCTGGGGAGGCTGCTGCCTCTGCTATGGTCTCTGCCTTTGGGGGAGTGGGCTGGCCCTGCCCACCTGGGTCCTGTAGCTCTCCAGAGCTGTGGGCTCCCGACGTCATAGCCTGGCGCGCTGCCCGGCAAGGCAGGTTCCAGCTGGCTGGGCAGGGGAGTGCTCCCCTTCTCCCCCGAGATGGGGGAGGGGTGGCTGCCCAGCAGCCGAAAGGCCTGCGTTCTATCTCCCCCCTCCCTCCTCCAAGGTGGAGGGGGAAGCGGGGGGTTTGGCGCACAGTGTTCCTCCGCTGCACTTTGTCACCCACAGAAGTGCCCAGGCAGCATATGGGGAGGTGGCCCCATGTTCCACAGGCTCCCTCCCTGATCCTCTGGCCCATAAGTCTTCTCCCTGGGTAAGTTGGGGGCCTGTGGGAGGAGGGGAACCCTGATAGGATCATTTGTTGCCGTTTGTTACATGTTTTCATTTGGGCAAAAGAGCCAGGAAAGGGAGAATGACATCTGTTTGTTATTAGCGCAATATGATTGGCATTGAAAGAATCTACCATCTCACCCTTCCAATAAAAAATGTTCCAAGAAAGAATTTAACAATTGAAATGTCACCATGTTATTCAGAATAAGGGCTGTTAGGCTAGTATCTGTGCAGTCTCAGAAAGAGGACTTGTCTCAGGCAATGATCAGACATCTTCTTTTCCAGGACATGTCCTCTTTTTTAGCCTCATGTCCTGGAAAAGAACTTAAGGGCGCAATCCTAACACTTTCCAGCACTGACATAAGGGCAATGCAGCTCTGAGGTAAGGGAATAAACATTCCCTTACTTTGAGGAGGCCTCCTTGAGTGACACCCAACTGCAGGATGCAGCACATGTCCCATTGGCACCGCTATGCCACTGCTGGAAAGCACTGACATAAGGGGTTAGGATTGCATCCTTAATGTCCTCCTTTTCCCTGTGAGCGGGCTCCTGTAGGCAGTGCATTCTTGTAATTAATAAATTATATGTAATAAATTATATGTCATATAGTTTTAAATTTAATTATAAGTAATAATAGTGTTTAAATTGACCACATTAAATCCATATGCAAGTGTTTTTAGCTTTAATTTTCTCATGTCGTACATTTTTCTTGGATGTCCTACATTTTTCAGTGCCTTGTCCCCTTTTGTGTTTATGACATTTTGTCAGCCTGATATCAGGCTTAAAAGTGGCGATTTTATTGTAACCTCAGGCCTAGTCAGTGTCTCAGGGCTTGTCTATGCATTCAGTGCCTCCAAGTACTATAGTGCAGGGGGCAACAACACAGAGGTAGTCATGCCCCACTCTGCTTGTGTTCATTCCCCTTATCTGAATGTTTTTTTATATTCAAAATCCCACCTCCACCCTCACGTCTATGCTACAAGGATGGAGCAGCCATTCTGATGACTATTTCTAGCATGGTATTCCTGACACACAGTCTGTCCTGAGGCAGTCATGGTGAAAGCTAATGACAGGCACAGATCACAGAAGTAATTGTGAGAACAGGCCCATATTTGCCCTCCTATCGGCCTGATACCCAAATATTTCTAATGCTCTTTAAAAAAAAACAAAAAAACTGTCGCTAAGCCTTGACTTGCTTCTAGAAAGCTTCAGGCTCCATGTGGCGAAAGAATTTTAAGTAGTCTCAAGAGATTAGTAGCAAACATTTTCAAAATTAGAAACAGCTCGTGGCATTGCTTAATATGTAGTCTACGACATATCTATTTTCGTTTCTAAATGCATACCTAAGCAATAATCGCTGTAACTTATTTTCTTCTGACAGAGAGGGCGGGGAAGGGACAGCGATTGCTTTAAAGAGCTTAAAGTGCCATTTCAAATGGTCAGAAGATATTCAATTCATGATTCTCCAAGTGACCTCATTTGAATTAATATTTCTCCCTTATGTATCAAGGCGGCGAGCAGTATGTGGTATCAGTAGGTAACATAAAACGTCTGCGAAACTTGGTCAATAATTGCCTCACTCTCTCAGCCATAATTAACGTCGTTCACAGACTGTATCTACCTAGATTTCCTGAAGGTTAATTGGGTTTAGATCACTAAAATATAATTTATATCTGATACATTTCATTTGTTACAAATTGCACATTAGTTTACAAAAAAAAAAATACATATGTATGGAGTGTTTCTTAATTAAGGGAGCATTTTTAAATTCAAGTAGAAGGCAGCTTATCTGTATTTTCCAAATGCAACTTGAAAAAGAACCATCCAGATGGCCTCTAGAGATGTTGACAGAAGTCAGTAAAAATACTAAGAGCTGTAATGATTGTGGCAGGTCAAATTTTTGAATGTGACTATATTCCGCTGCATAAAACAGTAAGGGGCAGGGATTCCAACACTGTGCAAACGTGTCTTTTCTAGTGTTTACTCCAGTACTTATCTTTAGGCCAATGGTTCCTAAATTTACTTTGGTCACAACACCTCTTCTTTCCAGCTTGGGCAAAATCTTGCAAGATCCAAGATGGCAGCACCCAAATCTCTTGAGCTTTTGTGAGATTGAAGATGGTGGCACCCAGAGGGAACAGATAGGAAGGGCCACTGGGAACATCCCATGGCACCCCTATGAGGGCCCAATCCTATCCAACTTTCCAGTGCTGGTGCAGTGGCAATGCAGCCCCGAGGCAAGGGGACAAACATTTCCTTACCTTGTGGAGGCCCTTTGTAACTAGCCTCCCATCACAGGATGCGGTGCACATCCCACTGGCATGGCTACACCAGGGTTGGAAAGCTGGATAGGATTTGACTCTGAGTGTGCAGCAATGCCTAAGGCAGTGTTTCTCAAACTGTGGGTTGGGACCCACTAGGTGTTTTGCAAGCCAGTTTCAGGTGGGTCCCAATTCATTTCAATATTTTATTTTTAATATATTAGGCTTGATGCTACCATGGTATGTGGCTGCATTTGGGGAAATGTTACAGATCTTTACTTTTAACAGGCTAGTCTGTATATGCTTTTATTTATTTATTTATTTATACATACATACATACATACATACATACATACATACATACATACATACATACAGGTATTTATATACTGCCTTTCTTTGGTCGCCAGATTTCTCCTCAGACTTTAATCCAAGGTGGTTTACATAGGCAGGCTGTTCTAAACCCCCGTAGGGATTTTTACAATTGAATAGTTCTAGTCTTTCATAGAACTCCTCGTTCCAGCTGGATTCCTTTCCGGTCTGGCCTCTCTCTGGCCCTTCGCCTCCCACACTCCACTTGATGGCAACTCCTCTCTGCCACCAAGGGTCAGCTCATCAGTATATCAGCGTGTCGTCAGTTCTCGGGTACTTCCAGTTGTTTCGAACTGGCAGCCTCAGATCTTCAGGCATACAAGGCAGCAGCTCTACCAACTGAGCCAGACCTCCTGCTTTTAACAATGATAGGTAAATGGGACTTACTCCTGGGTAAGTGAGGATCAGATTGCAGCCTAGGATTGTTAAAAAATTTTCCTGCTTGATGATGTCACTTCCGATCATGACATCACTTCTGGTGGGTCTCGACAGATTCTCATTCTAAAAAGTGGGTCCCGGTGCTAAATGTGTCTGAACCACTGGCCTAAGGCATTGCAACTGACATGTTGGGAACCTCTGCTTTAGGCCTTAAAACCTTACCAAAATATTCCAATCTTACAAAAATACCTGGGAACTATAGTTTGCCAGGGCTTCTGAGAACTAAGTAGTGAAGACTTACAACTTGTAATCCTGACAGTGGTACACACCTGTCAGTGACCACAGGACAACAATGAGGGCCTTTCAGTCCCTGCCCCAACATGCTCTGGAGACATGGAACAGAATAGCATAGTCACTGATCAGACCTCATCTCCACTGACCAATCAGTGACTGTGAAAATATGTTGTGTTGTTTCCTGTGCCAAGGACATGTTGCCATGGGGATTGAAAGGCCTTTGTTATTGCTTGATGGTGTCTGGAAAGCAAAGTACATTGCAAGTTGTAAGTTTTGCAGATCTAAGAGAAGGGTAGGGGCAGGTTCTCAGTCCAAGCAGCTGCAAGCCTTTTAATCTCAGTGTCTGGTGTCTGGCTGAGAATCTGGCAATGCTCTTTCGGAAGAAGGTCAAAGTAGAACTCTGGTGGGTAAGAAGATGGGTTCTCATTGATCGTTCCATAGATTTGTAGTAACTGACAGAATTACAGGCTTTACACAGGCACTTTCCAGCTTTATGGAAGCCTTGTGTTTTGTCACAGCATCACAGATCCAGGGTCATCCCATGTGGGGAGCTCCATATCACAGAGGTGTCTGATGCTCATGGGGCTTGGCCGTGGTGTGTAGAAAAATGGAAAGAGGATGTTTGATGCAACATGACCTTTGGTAGTCTGCAGTTAAATAAAGGGCCTTGCCCTTCCTGCAGATTCCTCTCTCAGGTGGGGCCTGGGTTTTGCTGTCAATAAGTCTTGCAGTGGGACTTCTCAGGACTCTTATTACATGGATCTTCAACAGCATCTAGAATCCAGTCTTTAATAGGCCACTCCTCCCCACCAGGCATTGCCTCCCCTTAGGGGAGTGATTTTCCACCAGTGTGCCACAGCATGTTGATGTGCTGTAAATGGTCTGCAGATGTGCCACAGGAGTTTGGAGGAGGGTCATATGTTAGTTGGGCCACTGGGGGATGTGAGCCCCAACCAGTAGTGTGTCAACTGTCAATTGTCAAAAAACAGAGGTTGTGCCTTGACAGTTTAGCATATTCATGTGCCATGAGATGAAAAATCTGAAAGCAGTTAAAATCTCTGCTTTAGGGCTTCGTTCTTGAGGCAGATCCCTCCTGGTAGGTGTAGCTCACAGGATTGGCCAGGGGTACCTTGGAACCCATTTTACAGGTGGCAGTAGTAGTGCCCAATGGACTACCAGAGTGTAGGCAAGGGGTAATGGGAGTTTGCCGTAGGTTACCCAACAACCTAGGACCAGAACTAGACTGTGCCTATTCCAAGGATCCTGGGAAATGTACTTAGTGGAGAGCCAGGTCAGGTAAGAGGCCATTAGTGCCCAGTTATCCTGCCTCTGAGTGGGTTCTAAAGTAGGAACCAAAATGGCAGTGCCATCTCTCTGAAGTTGGGTCTTTTACAGGTCACAGAGTCCCAGCAACCAGCAATAACCACATTATCTCTGACAGTAACCACATATCAAGTGAACATATCTAAAGCGACTCCATTAGAACAGAAATATGGGTGTGTCTGAATGACCATATGTAGCTATCAAACCACCCACCCTGCCAATAAAAACGGTTGCCGAAAGAGGTTAATAGCAATTATAAACTCACAGCTCATTATATCCTGCTCAGACTAATACAGATACAACATGATTTAAGACTGGAAACTGTGGCTAAAGGAATTAGTCTGCTCTGCGTGAAGCCAGGTTTATTTAATCAATGTTGCTTCCACTAGAAAAGTGGATTAGTTTTTCTTTAAGACAGAGTTAAAAGTTTTGCAGCTAATTTATTTTAATAAGCATTCAGTCACTGACTGCTGTAGAAAAAAAGGCTAAACTGTAATGAAGCACCAGGAAAGAAAGCATGACTTAATTATTTTTCAGGGTGGGTAATGAATAAATTAGGCACACTGCAGGCTTGCCAATTGTATAGAATTTATTACTTTTGCTTTAAGAACCATATCATGACAAAGTCAATTTTTCTCCTGAATGCCAACTGATTGATGGGGTGATGTCTACTTGTGAAAGACTTGCACTTCATCAACGGGCTGCCAACTCTGGTCACCACGTCGGTTGGCTTGAAGTTGCCTTCCCTTCATGCTCTCCTACATAATAACTGATGACAATTATTCAGATGATGATTAGCGACTGAGCAATCCTTCCAAGTCATGTGAGCCAACGGACTAAATAGCATAGGTCAAGCTGACTGATGGCTATTGTTCTTTTATTTGTAATTTGGCATTCATTTGCTGCATGGCTGTATGCCATTATCTGTGAGCATAATGCCACACAACATCCCACTACAGACAGAGAAGGCGGCAGAGCAAGCTTATGTATGTCAGTATGCACACACGGCAGCCCCACTTCTGCCCCAACTGTGGGCAGACATGGAGAAAAGTTCTCCTTCGCACTGCTGCCAAAGTGACAGCACAAAGGAGACCTTTCATTGGTCTGCTCCCCAGTTGCTGGGAAGGAGCACACTGTCCACCTAAACCACTGTTTCTCACCCCACCTGGATTATGAGGGGATTGGCGGGAGCAGCTGCCATGGGGAGCCATCCTCCTTCTTCCTAGATACCATTTTAAGATTCACAGATGACCCAGATCCCAATCCCATGTTGAGGATAGAGCTTCTAGGGATTTTAAAATGGCACCCATGAGGAAGGAATGCAGCCTGTTGGCAGTTTTTTCCATCTCCTTTGGCCTGATTAGTTATGGGGATGCCTACCAGGCTATGGGGGGGGGAGCAGTGGCAGCAGTGGGTCTATCCTTGGAATGAAGTGGGACATGACCAGAATCCCTTCAGGGGCATCGGCCCTCAGCATGTGTCCAATCAGAGTCCACTTCTGACCCCATCTCTGGGTATGTCCCACAGATAGTTTAGAGCATCTAATAGAGTCAGGATGGAGTAGAGGTTCAAGAGTTGAACTTAGATCCAGGTTCAAATCCCCACTCAGTCACAAAGCTTCCTGGGTGACCTTGGGCCAGTCACTGTCTCTCAACCTCACCTATCTCACAGGGTTCTTGTGAGGACAAAAGGAGGTTAGGAATTGTGTACACTGCCCTGAGCTCTTTGGAGGAAGGGCAATTTAGAAATGTGAAAAAATAATAGAAAAACAGACCCTTTGCTATACAGCAGGGTTCTCCAAACTTTTTGGCCAAAGGGCCGCATCAAATATCTGGCATGGTGTGGAGGACCGGAAAATGTATTTAAATATAAAATTTAAATAAATAAATTAGAGATTGAACTTAGGTGAGTGAACATAAATGAATGAATGGGCTCATTCATTCAACCTCTCTGGCCCTCAGAACACCCTCCAGACACAATCAGAGCACAGTTCTGTTCAGTTGAGTGGGCCAGAGGCTTTCAGGGGACAAGAGGTTGGCCATGGGCCGGAAAGAGGTTTGCTGTGGGCCACATTTGGCCTCAGGCTGGGGTTTGAAAACCCCTGCTATATAGCATAAAGATCTTATACTGTACAAAGACCCAATAAGTGAAGTCATATAATTCACACACACACACATTCATGCAAACTGTATTTGAGAAATGCTAAATACTTGCCAGGCTTGCTCCCACAAGTGGAGATGAAATTTTTTTAAAATAAATAAGTCAAATACAGGTTCCTGATTTTTTTTAGAAAAGGAATTGCTATGATTTTTTTTTTCTAAGCTTGCAAAAAAGTTCATATAAAAACTGATAAACAAATAAAAACCTGGTTATTAGACCAGGATCTCAAAACATTATAAAAACCATAATGGTTCATCTGCAGCATATATTGCCAGACTTCTATCTGTTTTATAGACAAAGCTCCTTGGTGGTTAAGGGTCAGGAAGAAAAGTCAAGGAGAAAGGTGGAATCAAATAGTACTGTCTCCTTTTACAATCTCCAGGGCAACATCTCGCTTTAGGGGTTGGTTGTCAGTTGCAGAGAACACTAAGTGCTTATCTCTATGGAAAGGGATCTCTGCTCATTTTTGAGCTCAAAACTAAATCGTTATGACTTATTCCATCACATCTGACACTATCAGTAGGGGGAAAACACTTTGGGAAAGGTCAGTTGGTGAACTTCCTGCCAGTCATACTCACCAAGATATACTTTACAGATGAGGGGTTTTCTCTAATCATCTTTTAAAATAGATACTACTATTAGATCATAATAATCAGTTAGCTAGAGCCAAAAGTTTTAGCTGGTTAATTCACACCAGCATGTGAAATTCAGCTACTTTCTCTTTCATCCTTCCCACTCAGCAACTCTGTAGCCCTAGTGCAGTGGTATTCAAACTGGGGCATTGCGACGCCCCAGACTGTGGGTCCTGGCCTCTACCCCCTTAAGGGGCGGGGGCAGCCAGGAGACAGGGGGAAGGCAGCAGCGCGATCTGCAGGTTCGCACCACTCAGGGGGTCAGCAGGGGCTTCGGTGCACTTGCCCAAGCCTCCTGCAGCCTCCTGGAGGTACGGGGAGCCCTGCGCAACCTTCAGCAGGGCTCCCCAGGTCAGGGAAAGGGAGAATGGGGCGATCTGCTCTGCCTCCGCAAAAGCAGAAGCGGAGCGCGATCGCCCCACTCTCCCTTTCCCTGACCTGGGGCGCCCTGCAGGTGCTTGCGCAGGGCTCCCTGCTCACAGGGACAGCTGCTGCAGGGACTGGAGGCTACATCCCAGTCCCTGCAGCCCCCTGAGCGACGCGATCCTAGGGATCGCGTTGCTGCCTTCCCCCTGCCCCTGCTGCCTCCCCCCCCCCGCCCCTGCAAAGACTTACTGTGGGTTTCAAACTCCCGGAGAGTTTGAAAATTGCAGCCCTAGTGTGTTGCCTGTATGCCCTACTTGCACCAACAGCACTCACCCACCTGCTTTGTATTTTCCTCCAACCTAATTTCTTTCATTACTCCCTCCTTTTCATTGCCCTTTTTGTCATCCATCTTCTAGGGACCTGCTATTTCCTACTCCATTCACCTGGTTATATGCTCAAGCTCCCTGTTCGCCAACAGCTGCTGCTTCATACCCTCCTTTCCCCATTGCTTCTGTCCTCTGTCTTCTCCAAAACGTGAGTAAAAACACCACTATATTTTAGCACAGCACTGTATTTTACACAGCACCATATTTTAGCATTGCCCAATTCTGAGCTATTATGCAGAATGACGTGGTCAAATTCTGGACTGCAACAACTCCAAGTAGAAGGCTCATTTTTTAATGCCGTCTCATGTAAAAACGTTCTTGTATATAACAGACTAGAGCAGAGGTTCTCAAACTGTGGGTCGCGACCCACCAAGTGGGTTGCAATAGGATTTCAGGTGGGTCCCCAGAAGCTGGTGGCCGCCATCTTGGAAAAGGGCAAAAGACCAGGGCGGGGCCATTTTGAAAGAGGGCAAAGCCTGGGCGCCGCCATTTTAGGCTTACTCCAGGCGCAGGGTAAGAGAAAAAGCGACTCACACAGGCGCAGAGCAGCAGTGTGCAGCCTTTCCTGTGCAAGAGTGCTGCTGCCCAGTCCCATTCCCAGGAGAGCACACCTGTGGTGGCGGCGGCGGCAGCAGCGTCCGCCCTTCCCCCAGTACACTTCCCAGTTCCATCCACACTTTCCTGGGAGTAAGCCCCATTGACTCTAATGGGACTTACTTCTCAGTAGACCTGATTGGGCTGGCTGGCAGGCAGGCAGGCGAGAGGGAGCCTGCAGCGGGATCGGCTTGGCGGAGGAGGGAGGGAGAGGGGGCTGGGGGGCTGCGAGGACGATCACCACCAGTAGCAGCAGCAGGCGAGAGGCACCCTAGCATCTGGTAATGGAGCAGGGGAGCGCCCCTCCAGCATTCTCGCCTGCCTGTGCCTGCCACTGCCCATGGAGCCCATGGGAGGTGAGAGGAAGCCTGGAGTGGCACCCTGGAGCGGAGCCCGCGGGCAGCAGTGTCAGCATTCACACCTCTCCCTGGCACCTCTCCCTGGTTGGGAAAAGGTGCGGACACCACCGTCGCCTTCCATGGAGTCCACTCCAGGGTGCCCCTCCAGCCTCCTTCTCACCTGCCTGTGTCAGGGAAAGGTCCGGACGCTGCCACCCACTGCCTTCTTCCACGCACCTATCCCTGGCACAGGCAGGCGAGAAGGAGGCTGGAGGGGCACCCTGGAGTGGACCCCATGGAAGGCGGCGGTGGTGTCTGCACCTTTTCCCAACCAGGGAGAGGTGTGAATGCTGACACTGCTGCCGCCTCCCATGGAGAGGTGAAGGAGAGCGCTGTCACCATTGCCACCTCTCACAGCCACAACAAGTGAGTGTTCCCTTCCAATGAAGCTACACCACTGTTTGGCTTCTTTTAGCAGCTGGGAGGGGAACAGTGGGGCATGCCTATCTTCCTCCTTCAGTAGTGAGGGGGATGCTCCACCACTCCCTGACATTTCTCTGATGCACACCATTAGAAGTAGTCAAACCGATATGATGCATCTCTCCAAGTGCCTTGGCCATCTCTGCTGCACTGAGAATATGTCTGAGAAACTACAGACAGCTAACCTTTTATGTAGCTTCCAGTTCCATGATTTTGGTGATCTTTGGGGTTGTATATGAAGCTGACTGAAAGTGAGGTCAGAGCATGTGGCTGAGAGCATTTTAATGATCTTCTCCAGGGTTGTACGTGAAATGAGTGTTGGACTAGATGACCTTTCCTATGGTTTTGGTGATCTTCAGGGTTGTACATGAAATGGGCTGAAAGTAAGTACTGAGCATATGTCACAAAAATTTTGTTTCACATGTTTTATTTTTATTCTTTTTCCTTGATAGCAGCAGTAACAGGGGAGGAGAATTGTAAGAAGCTTCTGAGCTGGAATATTTTCTCTTGTCATTTACAGTTTGAGTTCCTAGGTAAGAACAGTGATGTCACTTCCTGCTTGATGACATCACTTCTGGTTCTGGCATCACAGTGATGTCACTTCCTGTTTGATGATGTCACTTCCGGCCATGACATCACTTCCAGGTTGATGACATCACTTCTGGTGGATCCCAGACAGATTGTCTTTCTCAAAAGTGGGTCCCAGGCTGAAAAGGGTGAGAACCACTGGACTAGATCATTAGGAGGAGGGGTACCTACACTCATCATGTCTCCCTAGTATTCTAATATATGTTTGTGGTTGCATTTAAAACACCCTTACACCTGTAATGCTATAGTGCAGAATTATGTGAAAAGCAATTCCTTTCTCACTTAATAACAGAAGAGAAAGGTTCTAGCACTACAACTCTAGCACTGTGCTGAATTTTCTGGGCTGGTAAATGTCACATCTTTGTAATGATGTGATGATGAACCTATCACAATATATAGTGTAATACACTGATGCATCTCATGCCATAATTTATAGCGATATGATAACTAGGAGCCTGTTGCAGGGCTGATTTTGGCTGATCTTCTGTTCCTGTTAAAGTCAGCCACAACATGCCACCCTGCCCTGGGTGCTCTAGCCCTTCAGAGTGGATTTGGGGGGTGGGGGGGTCAGAATGATTCAGTATCTAAATCAAAACTTTAGATATAGGCTGATGGGTTCTGAGCTGTCTGTGACAGATCAGGAGAGAGATCTTGGGGTGGTGGTGGACAGGTCGATGAAAGTGTCCACCCAATGTGCGGCAGAAGTGAAGAAGGCCAATTCTATGCTTGGGATCATTAGGAAGGGTATTGAGAACAAAACGGTTAGTATTATAATGCCGTTGTACAAATCTATGGTAAGGCCACACCTGGAGTATTGTGTCCAGTTCTGGTCGCCGCATCTCAAAAAAGACATAGTGGAAATGGAAAAGGTGCAAAAGAGAGCGACTAAGATGATTACGGGGCTGGGGCACCTTCCTTATGAGGAAAGGCTACGGCGTTTGGGCCTCTTCAGCCTAGAAAAGAGACGCTTGAGGGGGGACATGATTGAGACATACAAAATTATGCAGGGGATGGACAGAGTGGATAGGGAGATGCTCTTTACACTCTCACATAATACCAGAACCAGGGGACATCCACTAAAATTGAGTGTTGGGCGGGTTAGGACAGACAAAAGAAAATATTTCTTTACTCAGCGCGTGGTCGGTCTGTGGAACTCCTTGCCACAGGATGTGGTGCTGGCGTCTAGCCTAGACGCCTTTAAAAGGGGATTGGACGAGTTTCTGGAGGAAAAATCCGTTATGGGGTACAAGCCATGATGAGTATGCGCAACCTCCTGATTTTAGGAATGGGTTAAGTCAGAATGCCAGATGTAGGGGAGAGCACCAGGATGAGGTCTCTTGTTATCTGGTGTGCTCCCTGGGGCATTTGGTGGGCCGCTGTGAGATACAGGAAGCTGGACTAGATGGGCCTATGGCCTGATCCAGTGGGGCTGTTCTTATGTTCTTATGTTCTTATGTTAATGTAAGGCTTTCCATTGTGTTCCATTGCATTGGTTTGTAACCCATAATCCTGCACATTACTGTATTTTTAAAATCTCTATTATATCCACTTTCATGTAATTATAAAACATCAGAAAGACAATGGTGGTGACTTCACAGCTGAGTTAAAATGACAAGCACAGTCAATTTAACAGACTAATGGGGTGTAAGGGGAGTCCGTTAATGCTGGAAGTCCATTAAATTGAAATGCACTGAGAAGCGCAAAATATATATGGCTAGTTTTTAACAAAGCTGAATATGTCTGTTGTTTCTGAAGTCTGTTAAATCGAGGTCCATTAAATGAGGGTTCACTGCAGTGTATTTTTAGCCTGTTCAATTAAAAAAAAGTATTCATTTAGATTGTCAGGATATGCACAGATGTTTCTTGTAAAGCCTGCCATAGAGCTCCTTGAGCATATCTTATATGTTTAAAATGAATACTGAGCATTTTGGGAATTGCCCTCCAAAGCAATGGCTTACTGAATGCTCCTTGACAGAATCCTGGCATACAACCAATAAGGTGAAGATGTCAGAATCCTGGAATGAAACTTCCACAACATGTAATAGACAGAGGTGTTGGGAAATGATGTTATTTAGTTTACACTGAAGTCAGCCCACTGGGTTCAGTAAGACTTAGGCTGTAATCCTGGAAAGAAGCACCTCTGGTAGTAGAACTTTAACTTCATTTTATACAAGAATGCATACACACAGGAACTGAACGTGAACAAACAATGCAGCACATTGAGGAATGCAAGCATCTTCATATAGAAAGAAAGATGGAGTAAAAAAATCAAACAATTCTTAAAAAAAATTAAAAGGAACCCAAAATATTGTTATTAGGTTCATATAAAGACCACAGGAATTACCTGAATAGAAAAGAGTTTATGAAATATGAAGCTGTCTTTATGAAGCCATTACACCAGTTATCTGGTAGATGGAGTCCCCAGGTAGAGATGTTACAAAGCAGCTCCTATCAAGGCAGCTTAAAAAATTGAACTACCCTGCTTGAATGCTTGCAAGCAGAACCAAGACAAGCCCATAACAGTTGGCTCCTTTGGGAGCAGAATCAACCACTCAGCAAAGTTCTTCAGCGCTTGCCCAGGTTCAACAGCCCGTCTGTATATTTGAACCTTGGCCACCAACTGAATGATGGTTCACAAAGGCTTGAGCTTTTGAGAACATTCACTTGGAAATGTGTCCAAAAAAGCGCAACTCCATTTCAGGCCAAACTCTGGCATGGTTGTGCATCCCTATCCCCAATGACCCAGTCAAAATCTTTCTCATCCCAGCCCAACCATATTTCTCTAGGTCTGCTGTGGTTTCTCTGCTTAAGGAAACATTCATTTCATCAGTACAACCACATGTTCTTCTTTTTTTAGAATCTTTGGTGCATTTCATCAGGAGATGACAATCCTATAGGACCAGAGAAAATCTCAAAGGGTGAGTCATCCATACCAAGGCATGATCTATTAACAACCCTTGAAAGTTATATTTACACTTCAGTGGAGGTGGCTGGGAAATGCAGAGAAGGCACACACCTCAAGAAGGAGCAAATATAATCTTACTATTTGTCATACACATTGACTCAGTCCTGCATTGCAGTGTCAGTTTCCGTGGAACCTCCTAAGAAGCCTCTCTTTACAAGAGGAGAGAATAAGAAGGCAAATGGGCAGTGACAGCTGACTAATCTAGTGTCTGATTGCTTCTCCACATGTCAGTGATAAAATCCGTAATGTTCCTTTAGCCTCCATGAGGGGAAATATAATCCAGGCTTGTAAGGCCTGATGTATTCAACAGCCGAGAGATTATGCGTGGCAAGTGTATTATAATGAGGCAACAGATGACATCTAGTTTACAGAAGTGTAAATGCTTCTATGATAGTTCACGAGAACAGAAAGAGCATCTTGGGTGTGGGAGCCTAAAAGGCAGGATGACAAGCTAGAACTATGTTTGTGTGTTCATGAATGCAGGGGAAAAGGGGGGGAGGCAGGTGTCAGTGATTCCAGACTGGAAATGGCTGACCCAGAAACTTTGGCTAGTATCATTCATGTCACAGTGGATGGCCTCAAGCACATTGCTGCTACAGTACACCCAAAGTATGCACGCAGCATCAGTAAAATAAGTGCCTTGGCTAGGGTAAATGTAAGAAATGTCTTACATACATTTCATGTCAGGCACGGACATCCAAGTGCAACCCAAACACACCTTTAATTACTGAAAAATGGCACCATGCATTTAAACAAGCTGCCTTTGAAGATTTCTCAGAAGCTTCAGTTAGTGCAGACCACTGCAGCTAAGCTATTTACTAGGACAGGTTATACTGGATGTATTTCATCACTTCATAAGCAATTACCCTTATGGTCCATTTGGAGCTAGCAAGGCAAACCTTGTCCCCTCCCCTCCCCTCAGCCTCACAATCTTTTTCTAATATAATGATTTCCTGTTGTTTGATTGTATGTCACCCTGGGAGCTTTGTTAGCTAAAAGGTGGAGTAAAAATGCTTTATATCAATGAATTAGTAGATATCCAGGCTTACAGCCCAATCCTGAGCTGCCCGCAGTGCCCAGGCTCATGGCTCCGAGGAGGGCTCCCGCCAAATCCTGCGCCTCCCGTGCTACCGTGGGAGGCACTTCAGGAGAAGGGGACGTTCATCTCCTTCCCCCCCCCCGAGTAAGGGAAGCAGCCCTGCAATGGGGCTACTCTCTTTAGCGCCGATCAAAAGGTCGGCGCTAAAGTAAATGCGTTTCTGTAGGGCGTGCAGCCCTGCACGAGCGTCCTGGATCTTGTGGAGCACAGCTCCGCAGATCCACCTTTCTCCCTACCCCTGACATGCCTCCCGCCGGCCTCCCCCTCCCTGGAACGCCTCCCCCACGCCCCGCCTCCTGTTCCACAGCCCGGCCGTCTGGGAGACCGCCAAGCCATGGAACCTGGGCCACCACCTGGCACTAGCCCAGTGGGAGCCCAGGGAGCCCTGGGCTAGCACCGGTGGGAGCCCAGCAGTGAGCCCCACAAATGTGCCTTATGGCACATTTGCAACTGTGGTCTGCGGCACAGAGCCATTCCATGGACCACAGGATTGAGCTCTTAATTAGTAGTGGCTGTGCTTCCCTACAGAGCTCTAAATGGCTTGAAAACTGGGTAACTAAAGGATCACCTTCTCCTACATAAACCTACTTATGACATGCATTACCTAGACCCATACTCTGGCTCCCTCCATTATCTGAAATCAGTGGCTGGGGACAGCCAAAGACAACACCAGGCCAGGGGTGAAGACAGCAGTGCTTTGAACAGATGCTGAAAAAAAATTATGCAATGGAACTTGAAGTTATAAGAAGTGCTGCCCATGCCACAAGGAACTGATGGATGGGGCCAGCATTTTTGTAGAGTGGCAGAAGGAAGCAACATCATTGGAGGAAGCAAAGAATGGCATGGATTTAGGACAGCTATTTGGACCACAGCTTCAGTTTGGTTCTCATTGTGTGTTTGGCTGGAATATGGTCCCAGTCACTCACAAGGAAATTAGTCTAAGCCTAGCTGGTTGCCTATGGGGCAGAGCAGGAATATTAGCTTTTGAACATATTGGCTCAGTGAGGGTTTTTCACATACTACTAACTTTTAAAAGGGTGTTTGCGCTTTAGCCAGTCTGGTAACAGTCTGGGGTGTATAGTGCAAGATAGGGTTAAGAATGTGCGTCATGAGGAATTGGATAGAGGGGTCCCAGAACCAATATGCAGAGACTTCTTGGGTTGGCAATGCTAACTGGGAGCTCCTTGAGCAAGGATTGCTAAGTCAACCTCAAAGTGAAGCAGTGTGATCCAGATCTTCCCCAACACTTTACAGGCATTGGCACTGATAAACTTGGGTTGCCAGCAGACTGTATCTGCAGCTCTGAGTGAAAGTGGAAAAGCCTAAAAGGGGGATTAGAGGGTAACTGGATGCCTCTTCCAAGAAAGAACCTGAATAAGAGGTTGTGCAGTATCAGAAGAGTTTATGGCCTGCTGCAAGAGTACGAGAATCAATTGATAAAAATTGGGGTCCATTTGAAACTAAACCACTTGTGTTATACTGGGAGTATGTGGGTGACATATGTCAGTGCTGTGTTTTAATTCAGCCTTCATATTTGATAAATATTTTATTTTGAATGTCTATCTTATCTTTTATTGTACGTGTTCTGAGTAGTTGTCCTGAAAGCAGCTGAAAAATTTATATATATAAAATACTTTATACAAGTGCACTCCTGAACAACCTTCTGGCCAGTGAGGTCACACTTGTGACAGCCGGCGCTGCTCAGGAGTTTGCACCCCCCAAGCCTCTGAGGCTCTCGTTAAGAGAACATAACATAAGAACATAAGAACAGCCCCACTGGATCAGGCCATAGGCCCATCTAGTCCAGCTTCCTGTATCTCACAGCGGCCCACAAAATGCCCCAGGGAGCACACCAGATAACAAGAGACCTCATCCTGGTGCCCTTCCTTGCATCTGGCATTCTGACATAACCCATTTCTAAAATCAGGAGGTTGCGCATACACATCATGGCTTGTACCCCATAATGGATTTTTCCTCCAGAAACTTGTCCAATCCCCTTTTAAAGGCGTCTAGGCTAGACGCCAGCACCACATCCTGTGGCAAGGAGTTCCACAGACCGACCACGCGCTGAGTAAAGAAATATTTTCTTTTGTCTGTCCTAACCCGCCCAACACTCAATTTTAGTGGATGTCCCCTGGTTCTGGTGTTATGTGAGAGTGTAAAGAGCATCTCCCTATCCACTCTGTCCATCCCCTGCATAATTTTGTATGTCTCAATCATGTCCCCCCTCAGGCGTCTCCTTTCTAGGCTGAAGAGGTCCAAATGCCGTAGCCTTTCCTCATAAGAAAGGTGCCCCAGTGCCGTAATCATCTTAGTCGCTCTCTTTTGCACCTTTTCCATTTCCACTATGTCTTTTTTGAGATGTGGCGACCAGAACTGGACACAATACTCCAGGTGTGGCCTTACCATCGATTTGTACAACGGCATTATAATACTAGCCGTTTTGTTCTCAATACCTTTTCTAATGATCCCAAGCATAGAATTGGCCTTCTTCACTGCCGCCGCACATTGAGTCGACACTTTCATCAACCTGTCCACCACCACCCCAAGATCTCTCTCCTGATCTGTCACAGACAGCTCAGAACCCATCAGCCTATATCTAAAGTTTTGATTTTTTGCCCCAATGTGCATGACTTTACACTTACTGACATTGAAGCGCATCTGCCATTTTGCTGCCCATTCTGCCAGTCTGGAGAGATCCTTCTGGAGCGCCTCACAATCACTTCTGGTCTTCACCACCACCAAGTTTGGTGTCATCTGCAAACTTAGCCACTTCACTGCTCAACCCTGTCTCCAGGTCATTTATGAAGAGGTTGAAAAGCACCGGTCCCAGGACAGATCCTTGGGGCGCACCGCTTTTCACCTCTCTCCATTCTGAAAATTGCCCATTGACACCCACTCTCTGCTTCCTGGCCTCCAACCAGTTCTCAATCCACGAAAGAGGCGCATGACTATACTAGTGCTTCCCATACTTTTTTCACACCAGGACACACTTTTTAAAATGACAATCTATCATAATCCACTAGACAAAAAAATGATCTAGAAAGCAATATTTTATTTATTATTAGTAAATAAATTATTAATAATAACTGAGGTCCTGTGCTTCTGAGGCTACTAGAGACCTGGCGTATAATATGTGTGTGTGGACATTTGCTAGACTCTCCCTAGAGACGGAGTCCCTAGAAACCCCCCAACCTGGACTGTCAGACTGTTTTCCTTTACAATCATTCCAGTGTACCTAGATGGCTGGACAGCAAGGTATACAGTTAGGAACTTCTGTAGAAGAAAAAGGCTGAAATCAGGTTCATACATGATCTACAGCACTCTAGAGAAAATCAGAAAATGTGACAATTTAATTTTGGGGTATAAAGATTACCTCATATCACAGGTTTGTATTCCAGCAAATGATTTTCTTTTGCAAACCAGGCAAGGGTGCTTGCAAAGTTAAAAAAAAATGCTTCAAAAACCTTCTGCAACTCATCAAAATCAGCTTGCAACCGACTTGTGGGTCCCAGTCCACAGTTTGGGAAACACTGCTTTATACACTGAAATCAAATCAAAGTGATTTCAATTTTACTTTACATATGCAAAGTAAAATTGAAATCAACATTTTATTAGCAAAATATACCAAAGCAGTGAACATGGAAAGGACACTACCATTCAAACATATGCATGTTATTCTGAGCTCATGCACAACATATACATTTTTTGCTTGGATAGATTGACAGCCCAATCCTATCCACACTTTCCTGAGAGTAAGCCCCATTGTCTCTAATGGGACTTACTTCTGAGTAGACACACATAGGATTGGGCTGTTAGGCAGGTAGAAAATGTATCTATGTCCAGATCTATGTCTAGTCCAGATTTGTGTGCATGTAGCCCATATCATATTACGCAAGGAGGGACTGAATTCACCTTCTGATCATATCACCCAAACTGATTACGTGCACCTTCATCTCCGATGATCTGACTTGGGGTCACCATGTATAGACCCCACTGTGAGACTGAGCAGAAACTGTGCATGCAGCAGCCATTGGTGTGCCTGTTTGCATGTGCAAAAGAAAGAACAAAAGGTTCTTGGCAGCCCTCCCTTCCTTTTTGATTTAATACTTTTTTTCCCTTTTTTTTTAATTTGCAGACGCTTTTCCTAGCACAGAGATGTTAAGTGACAGAAGAAGTCTCACCTACTCAATTTCTGCTCATCATGCAGCTATTACAGGGGCAGGAACCCCACCAGAAAAATCAGCAGCCCCCATTGTTTCGAATAGTAGTCACCCAGCTTGCGTTTACCTTTCAAAATTGTTTTCTTTCCGGTGATGCCCATTTTTTATTAAAAACTCTACGTTTGTCAAAGGTTTATAACTGAGCCATAAAATGCTCTCTTTGCGAAAGAGCTGACTTTTACTTAAGGTCTCTGCCTGGAAATGACATTTGATTTAACTGTATTAGTTAAGTGTCCATTTGTCTTCTTTAAAGTACCACATGGAATAGCCTAAAAGAATAAGAATCTGTTTGATACATCTTCTCCTTTGCCACTTTTTCCAGTGTGCAACTTTATAGGCTACCCCTGACCACACAGAAATACACTGAAGTTTAGTCATTGGAATCAATGGAGGAAGGTTTGGTGTTATGGCCTCAGTACAATCACTGTTTTCAATTGTAAAAGTTATGTTGTTTTAGGAGTTTGGATGAAGAGGTTCAGCTTTCTAATAAAGTACTCTGAATCCAAAATCCAAATCATACAATATCTTTGCAATGGTATCTCTGTGCTAATTGTATCAAAGATGGGTTCTTGTAACCCACAGTGGGTGTTCCTAATGGATAAACAGGTAGAAAAATAACCATTGTAATCATAATCATAAGGGAGAAGAAGATGATTATGACAACAGTTATGATAATGATTCAAGCGGAACAGGATTATATTGCTTTTTCACACAAGGCAGCCTTAACTCAATTAATTTGTTGGTATGGGTTGTGTTGATGGACACCAACTTAGACGATTTTTAAAAGGGACTAGATGAATTTGTGGAGAGGTCTATCACTAGCTATAGGCCATATTGGCTATGTGTTACCTTCAGAGTGAGAGACAGCATATTTGTAATATTGCCTTTATAGTATTTCAGAATTGTAGCCTTCATGGGGGCTCTCGAGCATCCTAGGATCTCCCATTGAAAGAACAGAATGTTAGGCTTGATGTACCTTTGAGTTTGATCCAGGAAGGCACTTCTTACGCAACAGTAAATAAAGCCATATAAATGCAATGAACAAAGCATATAACATGTAGCTTAACTCTGCCCCTAAAGTGTTGATTCCTCCTTTCTGGCTTACAGCCCCATACTAACTAAATCCCTGTGTGGCAATTCAGCAATGCCGACACCAGCTATGCTGGAAGTGTTCTTGGGTGAAGGGGACATTTGACCCTTGCCCTGGAGTTAGCCCAAGAAGCTGCTATGGGTCAACTTGGGACCTGTGCCAGCTTAATCACTGGCACAGGTCCAAGTTTATCCATACAGGTGGATCAGGCCCTGGAAGGGGTTGGGATTCAGCATGTAATGCTGATGCCAAACTCACCCTCTCCTGGTGGGTTCGATCTACCAACCCTGCCCCATCTCCTCCCCATTCTACCCTCCTCCAGCCCAGTTCAACCCCCTCTCTGCCTTCTTCCTGCTCCATTCCGTCCTCTGCACAGGGCTTTCCTGCTTTGGTGCACCAGCTCCCCACACTGCCACAAAGCGCTTTATGGCACTTTTGTGGCACCCTGCAAAGGCAGAACATGTTCTGCCAGCTCAGGCCTTGATTAGGATTGGGCCATTGGTCATGTGAGCCAAAAGGTTTGTTGCATGATAATGGCAACTGAGGGCAACTGAGGGCAAGTGCACACAGTGTAAATAGTGAGGTGACCATACTGATAAAGAGCAACACTAAACAGCCCCAGAGGGGGTTTTCAGCAGTGTCAAAAGCATTCATAAAATCTCAGTAGTTTCCCCTCAGGCTTTGCATATAGTTCCTCCCAATGTGGATAAGAGATTGATATTAAACCACATGGCCTAATTTTGTGTACATTTACTCAGAAATAAGCCCTGGCATGTGTTTTCTTCCAAGTGAGTGTGTGTAGAGTTTCCATCTAAGACTGCAACCCTGCAAATATACATTTGCCTGGGAGTAAGTTCCATTGAAGTCATTGGGACTTACATCTGAGTTAATGTGCATGGGATTGTGCTGCAAATACAGTATATACCAATACACACTGGCTGCTCTTAACATCAATTCTGCTGCAAAGTTAAAACAAAAATCTTCTATTCATTGCAAAAACAACAAGAAATACATGTTGAATAAGGTATTGCTTTGGGGTCCGTGTGGAAAAGAGGTAGAGGGGAGAGGTGTGCTTCCATACCTCAGCTCAACGTGCAAATAATCTAACAGCATCCATTAGATTTTCATCATTACTGGCAGATAAGGATAGCTTTTAAGTCCATAAAATTCTACCTTTCCCCACAAATCAAGCCCCATGGAAGTTAATTGTTGATATAAAATAAGCAGAAGCTCCCAGCGGCTTTTTCCCATTTACCTCATTAAGCTCTGTGTTGTCTGCAGAGTCATTAGGAAAATCTGTATCTGATACCAGTTTTCCTCAGGTGCAGGTAATTGCAGCTTTTTCAGACAGACTCTCTCTCTCTCTCTCTCTCTCTCTCTCTCTCTCTGCACCTGGGTGGTGTGAAGAGCCAGGAAGAGCTCTGTGTAGTGTGCTTCTTTTTTAATACAGGATTGGCTCCATATCCTTATAACATCACTTAAGAATTTGCTTAAAGTTAAGCATCTGTTTGGATGTTGTGCTATACCAAAATACATGCTAGTAAGCCAAGCATTTCCTGAACTGAAGGCAGAATCTTAAAGAAATATAAATGTAAATATGGTGTAATTACATTGTTATTTGGACTGCTAGTCCACGCTTTTTCTAGATGGGTTAGATTGGTGGTTATTATTAACAGTATTTATATACCGCTTTTCAACTAAAAGTTCACAAAGCGGTTTACAGAGAAAAATGGTTCTCACACATTTAGCACTGGGACCCACTTTTTAGAATGAGAATCTGTCAGGACCCACAGGAAGTGATGTCATGACCAGAAGTGACATCATCTAGCAGGAAAATTTTTAGCAATTCTAGGCTGCAATCCTATCCTCACTTACCCAGGAGTAAGTCCCATTTACTATCATTGTTATACATAGTAGCTTGTTAAAACTACAGGTCTCAAACATTTCCTCAAATGCAGTCACATACCATGGTAGCATCAAGTCTCATATACTAAAAATAAAATATTGAAATGAATAGGGACCCACCTTAAATTGGCTCGACCCACAGTTTGAGAAACACTGGGTTAGATAGTAAAGCACACATATAGCACAATCTTATGCATATTTACTGAGAAGTAAGGGCCCAGTCCTATCCAACTTTGTAATACTGGTGCAGCCGCAATGCAGCCATGAGGTAAGGAAACAAATGTTCAAATGTACCTTGAGGAGGCCTCTGTGACTGCCTCCACCACAGGATGCAGCGTACACCCCCATTGGCACGGCTGCACCTGCACTGGAAAATTGGATAGGATTGGGCCCTAAGTTCCATTGAGTTCAATGACTTACGGCCTGGTGTGTTTAGGATTGCTGCCTTAAAATTGCTAAATAAAATGTTGATACAAGGATGGACCACCTGCAACACAAGTGTCGCAAGCAGGAGAATATAGAGCATCAGGGCACGTTGATTTAGCTGTTGCATAGACCTGAGACTGCATTTGTTTCTGTGCCAGAGCTCTACAGACTTGAAGCTTGATGCTGGGTGAAGTCAACTAAGGATGCTTGCATAGGCGAACACCCTTGATTGTTCTATTTGCTCTTTGGAGTGTCTGCTGTGTTCTGCTCATACATCCTACATTCCTGCTTAAAGACAACTATGCTTGTCCAGATGTGAGGCTTCGATCCACCAGCAAGAGGTGAGTTGGTGGTGGGAAGAATGGGGGAGGGAGTGGAAGAATTTTTTTTCTGGGCAGGGAGGAAGGAGAAACCAGAGGTGGAGAGGAGGCAGGAGTAGTGCGGGCTTAACATTGTAGCAAAAGTAGCATATGCTATGAATGTGCCCCACACTTTTGAGGGCCCCACACTGGCTTCCCCACTGCAGTGAAGGTCTGCCAGGCAAGCAGGAAGGAAAGCAGAAGCATGCAGCTGCAGCCCAGCCACCTGCTCTTTTGCTTTCCCATTGCCACCCAGTTCCTTCCCCAAACTTTTTTCTTGCTTAGAACTTTATGTGAAACTGCTCTGATGACTCAGACTCTCAGAGTTCCATCAAGTCGGTAGCTTCTTTGCTGAGCTTGCCACTCGGACTTCTGCCATTAAGTTGGGCGGGCTTCCGTACCCACAAAGTGTCCAAATTCTGCACAAGTAAATGATGAGATGCACCCTTTATTTTGCTGTACTTTGCCCTTAAGGTAGGGGGGCAAATCCACTGAAATTCTATTCCTGCCTACTCAAATGTCTGCTCAGAATGTTTGTAAGCATTTTAGTTAATGTATAGCGAATGAAAGAGTTGAATTCATGTACTATGCAAGTAAATAACTTATGTTTTAATATTTATGTGTAGTTTAAAAAAAAATTTAGGGAGCCTTTATAACATATGCTACAGGCCCCAAACTTGGTTAATCTGGCCCTGGGCAGGAGGGGGTGGATCCAGCAGCAAAGGTGCATGCCAGATTCTGTCCCCTCCTTCTTAAACCTCCCCACCTCTTTCCTCAAACTTTCACCAAGAGAGGTGATGTATGGTGTAAGAGTAACTCTTACTCTTGTAAGGTGCTGTCTTGGCCATTCTTTGTAGATCTTGTAACATTGCTGAAGGAGGCTCAGTTTCAAGTTTGGTGAAAGTCTTGGTTGAAAAGTGTCTCCTGCTTTTGGGCCATACCTCAACAACATCCAGCTTATTTGTTTATGATTCAAATCTGTTATATCAACGAAATCAGGAAGTGGAATGAGCCCTAATCCTGGAGAATTGAAACTAACTAGGAGGGCCTGATTGGTGCTTGGCTAGAAGGCTGCTTGGCATCCCACTGAACCTCCCTGAATTTTCTAAAGGAACAGCAAGATCTGGATTTAAATAACATGCATAAGGTGTTGCTATGTGCAGGTCTAAGAGATCACAACAACAAACTGAAGTATTTCGAAGATCTGCAAAGTCCAAATTGAGATCTTCAGAATGCATGGTTCATGAGTTGATCTTTCTTTGCCTTTCTCTGCCTTCAAATTTAGTTTCTAGTTTTCCAAGTTGGTTTTTAATGTGCTGACCCAACAGATGTAGCACCCAAGTGAAAATATTTATGAACCTTTTTCATCTCATGGCACACTGGCAAGGCACTAAAATGGTCAAGGCACACCATCAGCTTTTTGATAGTTGACAAGGCACACTGTGCTCTCAGTGGGGGCTCACATCCCCCAATTGTCCTATTGATAAATGACCCTCTCCCAAATTCCCACGGCACACCTGGGGACCATTCACAGCACACCAATGTGCCACGGCACAGTGGTTGAAAATGGCCGCTCTATGGTGCTGCCTTCTTCCACAAGCAGATAAAACTTTTAGCATAATACGTCATGTTGAAATGCTCCTGTGCTTGCTGATCTGAACATATAAAATTCATAAGGTAGTAATTTTGTATTTTTCCTTAAGTATTAGTTTTGCGTGAAAAGCAGAGGACAGCATTATAGCTGTTCTCCTACATAATTCACTGTCTCTCTGCAGTGTTCTTTTTCCCCAGTCTTTTCTTCATGTGAAGACTGGTAATTATACTGTTTGATAAAATTGTACTCTTGGATACAAATTATTATTGTGCATAGTGAGTATATATTTGAATACAACTTCACTGGATATTGAACTTAGTTCTTACATCTAACTTAGCCTTTTATGAAGAATTAAACCAATTTTGCAATATCCTGAGTTCAACATTCTGAGCCCTGTAACAAAAGTCACAGTATGGGAACAATTTATACTCATATACTTGTGAGCTAAGGCTGATTCACACATGCATTTATGCACTTAGGAACATAACATTTGATGACTCACAGATGCATATGTGAACTACCTTAATCTGAAAGTACTACATTGGAGCCAAAGAATGTTAATGACCAGGTACCTTTGATTAAATCAGTGAGTCAAATTAATTGAAACTAACTCAAGTTCCATTCACTTCAACTGGCATTTTGGATGATGCTTAAATTACTTTGCAGGTCCCACACATTTACTGATGTGTGTTCTCACAGCACATGCATGTCCTGTCCCCCTCTGTCAGTTCCTGGGTCATTTTTTCCAATCATATCCAGGGGAGGTTGTTTAAAATGTGTGATCTGTCAGTGTAAGGCAGGGGCCACTATTGCCAAAGCTGCTCACCATTCCGTGGCTGGCTACTAACAACGCAGGAGCTGGTGAGCCCCAAACTGGCAGAAGCAGGCCATGGAACTTCTGTTGTCACCAGTAAATTGGCAGCGGGGCAGATCAGGGTCAATTGATGTGGGGAGTGGGCCAGGCCAGTGGTGGGAAGGGGCAAGAGAGGGTGAATTTGACAGCAGCTGTATTTGCCTGATCCTATCCTTCCAGGGCTGAGGCAGTGGAATGAGTTGTTCAACCAAGGACCTCTCACTGTCACTACCTTGTTCTGTCCTTCCCACTTGTAGTTTCAGGGGCTTCTCCGGAAACCTATTTGTGGAGCACTGATGAAGGGACTTCTTCCAATCACATCTCTCCCTTTTTTTGAATCCTGAGAACTGTGAAAAGGGAGAGCTCAGTGGAAGGTGCCTCTCCTTCAGTGCTCTGCTAGATAAGGAAACAAAAATAATCCAAGTGATTTTTGGAGGGTACATCTCCCTCAACAGTTCCAGACAGGTGAGGATGCTCTACTGAGATTGCTCCTCTACCTTTTCCCAATTTGGCTGAGGAAAAAGCACTCCAAGGCTATTGCTCTGTCAGAGTGGTAAGGAAGGGGCACATTTGCTCTGGGAGGGGAGGTGTATATGGGTAAAAGTATCAGGAAGGCCTAGAACTGGGCTTGGTTTGAGAGCCCCCCCAGGCTCTGGTATAACCAGACTAGTAAGGAGTGTTGATTGATTTGCATTTTAAATGGTGTAGTAGGGTGGAGCCGGATGGATGGATGCCGGATGCCGGAACAACATTGGGATGGATGCCGGATGCCGGAACAAGTAGGGTGGATGCCGGAACAACATTGAGTGCCTGCCTGTGCTGGAAGAGCTTGACAGTGAACCAACCCTAGAAGAACTTCACGTGGCCCTGGACTCCCTTGCCTTTGGCAAGGCACCTGGAAAAGACAGCATCCCTGCTGAAGTCCTAAAATGCTGCAAAGAGATCATCGTCACTGAGCTGCATGAAATCCTCTGTCTCTGCTGGAGAGAAGGTGGAGTACCTCAAGACATGAGGGATGCAAACATCATCACGCTGTACAAGAACAAAGGTGACAGGGGTGACTGCAACAACTACCGCGGCATCTCTCTCCTTAGCGTTGTAGGAAAGCTGTTTGCCCGAGTTGTACTAAAGAGGCTCCAGGTACTTGCAGAGAGCGTCTATCCAGAATCGCAGTGTGGATTCCGAGCCAACAGGTCCACCACTGATATGGTATTCTCCCTTAGACAACTGCAGGAGAAATGCAGGGAACAACGACAGCCACTCTTTATAGCCTTCATAGATCTCACAAAGGCTTTCGACCTGGTCAGCAGAGACGGCCTCTTCAAGATTCTCCCCAAGATTGGATGTCCACCCAGGCTCCTCAGCATCATCAGATCTTTCCACAAGGACATGAAGGGCACTGTTGTCTTCGATGGCTCCACATCAGACCCTTTTGACATCCGAAGCGGAGTGAAGCAGGGCTGTGTTCTTGCACCAACCCTGTTTGGGATTTTCTTCGCTGTCCTGCTGAAGCAGGCCTTTGGAACTGCAACAGAAGGCATCCATCTCCGGACCAGATCAGACGGAAAGCTCTTCAACCTCTCCAGACTGAGAGCAAAATCCAAAGTCCAGCTGAAATGTCTGCGTGACTTCCTCTTTGCCGACGATGCAGCTGTCACTACCCACTCTGCCAAAGATCTCCAGCAGCTCATGGATCGTTTTAGCAAGGCCTGCCAAGATTTTGGACTGACAATCAGCCTGAAGAAAACACAGGTCATGGTTCAGGATGTGGACTCACCTCCCTGCATTACAATCTCTGAGCATGAACTGGAGGTTGTCCATGACTTTGTGTACCTTGGCTCAACGATCTCCGACACTCATTCTCTCGATGCCGAGCTAAACAGGCGCATCGGTAAAGCAGCTACCACGTTTTCCAGACTCACAAAGAGAGTCTGGTCCAATAAGAAGCTGACGGAACATACCAAGATCCAGGTCTACAGAGCTTGCGTCCTGAGTACACTTCTGTACTGCAGCGAGTCATGGACTCTTCGCCCACAACAGGAGAGGAAACTGAGTGCTTTCCACATGCGCTGCCTCCGACGCATCCTCGGCATCACCTGGCAGGACAAAGTTCCAAACAACACAGTCCTGAAACGTGCTGGAATCCCTAGCATGTATTCACTGCTGAAACAGAGACGCCTGCGTTGGCTTGGTCATGTCGTGAGAATGGATGATGGCCGGATCCCAAAGGATCTCCTCTATGGAGAACTCGTGCAAGGAAAGCGCCCTACAGGTAGACCACAGCTGCGATACAAGGACATCTGCAAGAGGGATCTGAAGGCCTTAGGGATGGACCTCAACAAGTGGGAAACCCTGGCCTCTGAGCGGCCCGCTTGGAGGCAGGCTGTGCAGCATGGCCTTTCCCAGTTTGAAGAGACACTTTGCCAACAGTCTGAGGCTAAGAGGCAAAGAAGGAAGGCCCATAGCCAGGGAGACAGACCAGGGACAGACTGCACTTGCTCCCGGTGTGGAAGGGATTGTCACTCCCGGATTGGCCTTTTCAGCCACACTAGACGCTGTGCCAGAACCACCTTTCAGAGCGCGATACCATAGTCTTTCGAGACTGAAGGTTGCCAATACAAAAAGTAGGGTGGAGGTTGTAGATGCAGGAATGACATCCTACATCCATTATCAAGGATAATACCCAAACCAATAACAATGTTCCACCTCTAATCTGTGGCCCTAATTATATAACTCTGGAGTTTGCTTTGATTAATGACCTGACAGCATATGAAATCCATGTTAGTACCTTATAATTACATTTTTCCCTACTTGTAGAGGTAGCTCTGAACTTACCATCAGAAAATATGAAGTTGTTTTTTTAAAAAAATTCCACTGTGATTCAAGTAAATAGATATGTTGCCATACATACTATCTTTCAATTGCCCATTATATAGATGGGCATCCATATGTCACCTTGTGAATTACTCTAAATATGAGAATCTAACATTTGGAGTGTTGGACAGTCCATAGATAAAAAGCAGATAAGATCCATGGTTCAATTTTACAGTATTTATGTGCTAGCATTTGAGAACAGATGACATTTTACTTACTTGTCTCTGATACACATGCCTCTTTACTTGGTAATTCTGCCTGATATGAAAAAAGCACCTAGGAATGTGTCATTGATATGGACAGCTCATCTAGCCTTTGAAGATACAAGATGGCCCAGAGAGTTTCTCTAGAATGAAATAGTAGATAAGCCCTCTGGTTCAGTGTTATTTCAATTAGAATCTCGTAATTGTGCCTATTACTTTTCTATCTGCACAATCGTGCTGTTGACCTCTCTGCATCTTATTTATCTCCTGAAATATTGGGTATGTCCCCTTTGATTTATTAACCTAATTCTGTTCAATGCAAGACCTTTCATTTTCTTCCTTTTTTGGAATTATCCACGAATCCTTTGGCTCCAAACTTCTTTTTTCTGCCACTTTGACTATAAATCTGCTGATCTGTGCCAACAAAACATTGTAAGGATTCATCATTACCTTGACACTGCTTCTGCTGAAATCCTTAGCCATCGATTAATCACTGGACAAACCAGCTACTTCTCTGTGGCTCCTTCCTAAATCTCTATGTATTGTTCTTAATCTTTCAGAGAGTCTGCCCTGGACTCTATTTTGGATAATACCCATGCTCCTTATCTTGTGTGCCCTTTCTCATCTCCCAGCCATTTTTCAACTCCAGTTCAAACTGGTATTTTTCATTTCCCAATATCCAGGAACCAAAAAATATGCTCCTTTCTACCATTAAAGCAGTAGTACTGGGAAGTAGAAGTAAAAAAGTCAGTCTGAAGGCTCTGCAAGCAATATTTTGAGTATATGCTATTTTTTGCCAAACAGCATATGGTCTGGAGTTTTTAGTATGCTCCAGGTTTTCTTTTTGATGACAGTTTCCCCAAAAGTGGATGATAATTTCATTTTCCCTATTAGTACAGGTGCCCAGTAAAATTTGTATTTATGCACAGGTTTTATAAGTTAACTTTAATATTAAACACCCATGAAATTTGAAGTTACAGTATGACCAGAATAAGGACACACAAGCATATTCTCCCCCCCCCCCCAAACCTGTCATCTGGTTCTGGTTTAAAATCTAAGATTTACTGTAATTACATCAATCATTAGGGGGGTTTTAGGTTGTGTAAATAGGCACACATTAGTTTTATTTTTCCCAAGCCAACGTTATGGGGAAAAAAGAAGGCAAAATATGGCATTGTGATTAAACCTACTAGAAACAATGGCAGCCCTACCATGGAGTAGTGTGAAGCAGGCCATTTCAGGTGACAAACTGTGAGCCAGTTCTAAAGGGCAGCAGGATAGCCCACCTAGCAGCCCACTATGAATGGTTTGCAGAGGGCAGAAAGCAAACTGGCACTATGCTACCTTTCCTTTCCACTTCCTAATATAAAAGAAGGGACAGAGATTTGAAAGGGGGAAACAAAGGGACTGAGGTGTGTTATCTAAATAGAAAAAAGGGGGGAAGGAAGGTCGTACCATTTGGTCCTCTGCTTCAGGCAGCAAAATGTCATGAGCTAATGCAGCAGTTTGCAAACTTTGTGCCGCCGCAACACACCTTGTCTCCATGCTGAGTTGCAAACCTGATGCTTGCTATTGCACCACAAAGCATTACTGGGAGCCACAGGAGGCTGCATCTGGGTCACACCAGGCCCACAACCCACTCCATTGACCTCTGCGGGCCCCAGAATGCCTTGCAGAAGCAAACTGGAAGTTGCAGGAGTAAACCAGAAGTTGTAGAAGCAAACCTGAAGTCATGGACGCAAACTGGAAGTCGCTTCCTGTTTTTTCCACAAGGCATTCTAGGGCCTACAGAGGTGTGGGCCCCGTGTGACCCAGAAGCTGCATATGGTGGCTCCCAGTAATGTTTTGCAAAACTACAAAGAGCATTGGGGTCACAGTTCGCAGTTTGGGAAATGCTGGGGTAATGGAATGGGATTTGAGCCATTTTCAGATGTTCACTCTGGAAAGAATGAATGTCCATGGGGAGCAGCTTTAATTCCAATGGAAAGTCTCCACCCCATGTGAATCTATGCACATTCAACATCAGACTTTATACACACAAAGGCTCACATCAGATATGGAAATGGCAACACAGGAAAGGATCTGAGCCTTTTCCCCTGCTCATTCAGCTTTTTCAGAATGGGTATCTAAAATGGATGTAAATGCACATTCTAAAATGTTCTTGATTTCAGCAGGACGTACAGTCCATCCTAAGTATTTCTGGTCAGAACCAAACCGTATTGTTGTGAGATTTACTTCCAACTATGTAGACAGAGGATTGCATGACTAATCTGTGCTACATTATATCTGTGCAGAATATTTGTGCAGGCTATTCAAGATGACACAAAAAGTGATGGCATCCCTATTTTTCTGGCTCCAAAATTCAGACGGAAGAAAAATATATGAATGCCCCACTCCTTCGATTTATTTGAAGGTGAATGGGAAAGGATTAAACAAACAAGAGTGTTTGTTGTCTTCAAGAGTCCAGCAATGGTTTCTGTGAAAATTGGCAAAAATTACCCATGCCTACAATGATAAAATACCATACTTATTTGATCAAAATAATTATAGGAAAACATGACATTCAAAACTGAGATATTTTTTCAAGTACCACTTCAAAAAAAAAAGTATTAAAGACCAATCAATACTGTTCCTGACATCTGCAGGTCACCTCTTCAAAACTGAGATAATTGAGTATTTGAAGGATCACAAATCATATATTGATCTGAAGAATTTAGGTGCTGCTCTTAGAAGAATGCCCTTGCATCCTGAATATGATGCACTGATGCCACTGTTGCCTTTTTCTGTGATGCTCAGCAATTTTAGGCATGTTTTAATAGCTTGAGAAGAGTGTAGTCAGTGGCATCGATAATAGCGTGAAAGGCTGAAATTACATAAAACTCTTTTGTCTTTTCAAACACAGACTGAAAATATATATATAGTGTCACCACTGTACTATCTATTGGATTAAAGAAAAGAAGGCAAACTTCAGGTGCAATAGAAAGAAACTGAAGCACACCTGAAGGCCACTTCAAATGTGACAACAGCAACTGTCTGAATGTACACTTGTGCAAAACAAAACACACACAAAACATTGTGTTGTCCTTAATACCATGACGAATGCATTTTTGCACAGGGAAGAGGGAAAACAGCTTATTGTTAGATCCAAGCCCCACTGAAGTGCTATTTGTGATTTTTGTTCTAGTAATAGAGACTCCATTTCAGCAGAGCTTTGACATGTCTTTTTCTATATTTCACCCACTATGTCCTCACTGGTAACGTGCAGTGAAGTGAATGGCTGGTAAGGCACTTGCTGTGGTCTAGTGCCACAAGGCATTCTGGGGGCTATGTGGAAGCTGCAGTGCCTGTGCAATCACAGTAAAGGCTGTGCTCTCACTACCATAGGTCGAGTCTCCCTGAATAATAGCAAGTACGAGTCTGGTACTATATAGGGGAAGACTAGAGCTGCAGTAGACAAAAGCTCTTTCATATCCTAACCCCCTTCCTGGGCCTGGTGGTTTTAGACGGAGCTGCTTGGATTTGTGGCAGCGATTTAGCTGGCACAGATCTGAGTAGCCCCATTAGGCAGGCTGAAACCTTACACAGGGTAAGGGGAAAAATGTCCCCTTACCTCAGGTAGACCTCCAGCCCTCTCCTAACTGGCGCTGGATACATGCAGTCCAGCTGTGCCAGCATAGGTTAGGATTGGACTGCCTGTTGCCTATTTATCATCACTACTACTCATAGAATCAATCCTTGGTCCATGTTGTTGCTGGGTCTGGAGGAAGTCTAGAAACAAAATTTCTCCCAGAAAAATTTCAAAAACTTTCACATTACTAGAAAAGAATGACCAATAAAACCTAACCATTCTAGTTTTGTCTGTTTTTTGCATATTTTGTTGACATCTCTAAATCAAATTAGTAGCCAATATTTCAGAGTGGAAAGAGCCATTAGTCTTTTGGTGATGTCATTCTGGCTGTGCTATATGTTGGAATTCCATTGAAAAGAGCACTTATTTTTGCAGAACAGTAGCAAAGAAACTATTCAGAAACTAAAGTCTGTATTGTCTGTTTGAATGAGAGTAGGACAGGTGCTTGTTTTTTCTGCAGAAAGGGGGCTAAGATTTGGGGAGCCAATTAAGAGACCAAGAGAGTCTACTTCCTATTGCCCAATGGAGAATTAGATAAAAAGTGAGTAAGAATTGATAGATTGTAAAGGACTGTCATACCTTTGCCCCTAACAAAAGAAACAGAATTGCTTAGTAGCTTCTTCCAGCTATAGGATTACTTAGTAGTTCAGGTAAGGCACAGGATTCTTTTTTTCTTTGAGAGAGAGATTCCCAAATGTGGCCCCTCTGACTGGATAGGGTGTATGTCTACAGTCAAAGTCCACTTCATACACAGGGTAAAGTATTCAGAACATAGCTGTGCATGTATGCAAATCACATTTCTTCCCCACAAAATACACAAGTGAGACATGTACTTTCTTACAGCCCAATCCTAATAAAAGTCCCAAAAGCCAGTTCAACACCCGCTGCATACAGCACAGAACTAGAGGTTTACTCCTTGGGGTAAGGGAACATTAGTCCCCTTAGCATGAGTAAAGCCCCAGGAGCCTCAATGAGGCTACTCGGATGTGCGCCAGTGACATTGCTGCCCCATATCAGGTTTCCAAGCCCAGGAAGGGGGATAGGATATGACAGTAGCCGCGACAGCCGTTCCCACCCTCTTCTGTGCCTGATCCACCCCTCCCTGTCCTCCTCCTGTCCTGTAATGCCTCCCTGTAATGTCCATGGCAGGCAGAGACCCCACCCCTTGGTGTGCAACCGAGCGCAGGGTGCTTACCCTGTCGAGGCGAGTTGGTCGTCGGCAGAAAGAAGGACCGGAAGCAGACACAGCTGTTTTGCACAGACGGTTTACTCGCGTCAAACTCTTGACATTCATGGGGCCTGTTACGTCACAGGCCCCATCGCCTTACACAGACTCGTGGTGTCGGCGCACAATAGGCTCGTTCCCGGCTCCTTCCCGACCCCTTGAGGTTTCAGGCAGAGCTCTCTGGCTGGTGCCTGTTGGCCAGGGGTATGGGTTCCCAAGGGCTGCAGTGCTGTTGTCTGGGGTCAGCTTAGCTGTCCTCAGGAAGGTTCCCGGTACCACCAGGCTTACCCCTCGATCAGCTGGCCTCCAATGGAGGTAGGTGGTACTGGGTCCTTGGTTCTGCAACCTCGCCTCTCCTGCTGTCACCCCCGGGGCCCAGGCGGGCCTAGGATCATGGAGTTCCCAGCCCCTCTCTCCAGGGCTGAGGTAAGCAAAGTTCCCTTCAGGGCCTGGATCGTCTGTATAAGGCCGGAGTGGCTACCCCCTCTGGCCTTCCCTTCAACCCTGCTCCCAACTGGAAAGAAGTAACCTCTCTCTAGGCTGTCCAGCCTCCTTATGAAGCCAGCCTTGGGCTGGGCCAGCCCCACCCCTTCTGACCACGTGACTGCTGGCTGCTCCCAGGAGGCACTAGGTCCTACTCCCAGGGAGGTGTCTTCCCTGGGATCCCAGTCCTGACAGTGCTTAGGTCTTACTCCCAAGGAGGCCCCTACCCCTGAGGAGACCCTTGCTCCTGAGGAATTCCAGGCCACCGGGGCTGGGCCTAGGTGACACTCCCCCATGTCTGTTCCTCCCCCCTAGCCAGTGGAGCACATCCCTGTTTCAGCAGGTGCAGGTCTCCAACTGGCAGTAGTAGTAAGGCTGGCGCAAGCCTACCAGCATGATGCTCCTTTGTACTGTTGCACCATGCCTTATAGAACATTTGCAAAAAGTGCATGCATCCATTCAGCCAGAAGTAGCTGGCTTAGGATAGGGATATGCATGTCTCTTTGATATTCATAAACTGTTTGGCTTTAATAAATGCCAATGAAAAATCAGAGGCAAACAGAGGTAGTATTGTTTATGTCTTCCTACCCTGGTTACAGGCCCAATACACAATCTTAGAAAGCCTTTTAACGTCCATGGTTACAAACAACTATTCCATAATGTGTTCAAGACACAAATACATTGTTCTCTGACATTGTGCTTACCTTATTGAACAAGGACTAACATAAGAGTTCATATGTAGTCCACAGCGATAAGCTTAAAAAATGAGATAAAAGTGTAGAAGGTTATCAGCTGGAAGTATTTAGGTCATTAATTTAGGAAGGATGCTCTGATACAGCATCAGTGACTTCTAAAACTGCTAATTAGAAGTGGTTTACCTGCCATACCACAAAATACGTAATGCCATACCTAAGAGAATTAAGCTTGACTATTAAATTAGTTGCACTTTTTTTTTTTCTTCCTAAGATTCAAAACTGCAAAGGCACCACTGTGGAGCTGGTGTATATGTAATGCAGAAGAATGGGAAACAGGATTTCTTCTGTAATAGCAAACATTGGAGATGCCAGATTGGAAAAAACATGATACTGTATTTTGTGTATTTTCTATTTACAGATACCTTTCATCACATTCAGTTTGTCCAGACCTAGGATGGGCTTGTTGACCAAGGGACATGACACTTGCTTGAGAAAACACGGCAGATGGGATGAAAAGGTTCAGCACTAGGGTGATACCGTAAACAGCACGTTCTCCCCAAAACATTGTACTAAAATAAGGGACCAATCCTGTCCAACTTTACAGCACCAATGCAACCATGCCAATGAAGTGTGCACTGTGTCCTAAGGTGGGGAGGCAGTCACAGAGGCCTCCTCAGGGTAAAGGAACATTTGTTGCCTTGCCTTGCTTGGGGCTGCATTGATGCTGGAAAGTTGAATAGGATTGGGTCATTAAAATGGAGTATTAAATGAGCATTAAAATGGAGAGGGCCAGTCTACCTTTTTCAGATGAACAAGCTGCCCCATACCCCAACCACAAGGTTATGGGCCATTTCCAGCCAGGAGGAGTGTTCTCTTAGGAAACATCCTCACTGTTTATTCACTCGACATTCAGAGGAAATCTTATTCCATTCACAGAGCAAAGATATTTAACTCATTTCCCAGAATTCCCTACTTCCAGATTCTGGACCACAGGTTTTGAGCCAAAATGGCAGAGCTTCAGTCAAGTTTGGAGAGCATCCTTGGGCACAAAATCCTCATAGATCAATTGCCGGGAGCAAACAATGGGTTATTGCACATCTTCTCTACGTGTGGGCTTCCCATGGGGACATCTCCCAGCCCTGGTTCCACCACCTTGTAAGTCCATGTACAGAGTAAGGTTTACATAGGGACTGTGCTACGTGTAAACCCTTTGAAGTTAACTCAGGTGGAAGTGAATTAGGTGGTTGGTTAGGAAAACATGGCGCCAGGGGACTGAGCAGCAGCATGATGGAGAGCCATGAGAAACAAAACAGACAGACAGACAGACTACAGACAGACAGACAGGATGGTGTTATCATTCAGTGACCTTTCTGGCCTCTGGATCTGCGTCCTCTTGCCATCATTTCTGTAAATAAACATGTTACTGGTTTAGTCCTTGCTCTTCAGGTAGGCAACCAGCTTCAAGTTTGTAAACACATGTTTAAATGCAAGTCACCTGCATATCTTGCATTAAAGAGAAATAATTATTAGCCATAATACACAAGCGACACAGATTATGTTGATGTCCTTTCCTTAGGACAGTTTCATGATGGTCACAGACTGTTTTCCCTCCTGTGGAAAAACTGCCTGGGGGGGGGAGGGGAGGACAGCTGAGAATAGGGGTGGCCACAGAATTCCAGACGTTGCCATCTGGTGTAGGATAATCTCAGACAGAAATTGTGAAAGGTGGAGTGCCTCAAAACTCTAGTGTGTCATAATTTTGTTCTTAGGAATTTGGAACTCTAGGGGCTCTGATTTTTTACTTTGCATAAATTTCCAGTCATATATTTTATATGTGTTGTAATGAGGGGAGAGATTTTTGCACCTAGGAGTCTAGATACCTGTGTGTGCATGACTGAAAGGGGAGGGAGCATGAAAGAGGTTCCCGATGGTTTATTCTCTTATTGCAACATATATGGTGTGACCAGAGCTTGTCTTTCATGTTCTTTTTTGAATAATGTTTTTCTTACATTATTGGTTAAGTTCATTAGGGTTTTGACATTATTTATATATACACTATTTGCCAAGACTGAAGCCTGTGTGAGCTTTGATTATTTTAAACTGAGCCTTTTATTAAATTGGCAAAGATCACTAGGATTTTTAAATTGCATATGATATTCGGCAAGGCTGAAGTCTGTGTGGACGTTCGTTTTTAAATTGAGCCTCTTATTAAATTGGCAAAATTACTAGAATTTTTAAATTGCCCATGAAAGTGGACAAGACCAAGGTCCTTGGGGGCCTTGATTTTGAAACTGGATTGCTTATTTCCTACAAGTTTCCCACGTGAAACTATAAAGTCTAAGACCAAGCAGGGTGATCAAATCAGGTTGTTTAATATCAGTAGTGAAATGGCACAGCTGTTGGATGTCATTTTCTTGCCTTACTCTGATTATCCTGTGTGATACATCACTTCCATATCCTGTGTGTCTCATTCCACTGTCAAACCCATAGGGGTTCGGCTAGGTTTTTGCCTATATGATGGAATTGCCTACTTATTTACCTGAATTTGCCCTATTACTGTGTTTACTACTACTACTACTACTACTACTACTACTAATAATAATAATAATAATAATACAGGTATTTATATACCGCCTTTCTTGGTCTTTATTCAAGGCGGTTTACATAGGCAGGCTAATTTAAATCCCTGGAGGGATTTTTACAATTGAAAGAAGGCTCTATCTTTAAAGAGCCACAACAAATTCAGATGTTTCATTCTGATCTGGCCTCCATCCTGGCCTCCATCCTCCCATGCTCAGAGCAGATGGAAATAGCTCAGCTCAGCTTGTCAGCTGCTTCAAGGTCGCACGGTGCCGGTGGCCTCGAACTGGCGACCTTGCGGATGTTATCTTCAGGCAAATGGAGACTCTACCCTCTAGACCAGACCTCCTGCCCTACTACTTGGCTCAGTGCCCATAGAAGTGATACCCCCAAGACCTGGGGGTTTTGTTGGCTGTTTTTCTCACATATTGTGACTCTTGTTGAGACTTGTCTTATTTGATTCTATGCCTTTTTCTCTTGCTTGAGGGCTTTCCAGAAGCAGTTGGTGAACCACTTTTCGAAATAGGACATCACTGGAGGCTGCGGCACGGGGCAATGACATCACAATATTACCTCCTAGAAGGAGGTGCTGGCAGCAGCAACCCCGTGAGTCAGCACCCCCCTTCTTGTGGCACCCAGGTCACATGCCCTACTTTCAAGTGCCTAGGTATGCCTCTGGCTAGACCAAATGGGCTTCTGATCTCCTCCAGCAAGGCCCTTCTTCAGTTCTTCTCTCTTCTATGGCCCAGTCACTCAAGCTAACTCCTTTTGAGACCTCATGAAAAATGATTGGTCAGGTGACAAGGCAGGAATTTCCAGTCTAGCTTTTCTATAATTTGTCTATCCAGCCCAGGATACTGTTGAGTAATCTTGGTTGCAGCTGAGAAGGGTCCATCTTGTGTGCTTGTGCTTCATTTGGAACGTCTTCACTCTTCTGCTCCCTCACCCACTTGGAACGCATTTGGAAAGCCTGAGCATCTCCGATTTCTCCCCATTATGGATATCATGTATTGATTTGCCCACTTACACAAAACCGCTTAGTAAGTGATATTTAGTCTTTGGGCTGTGCTCAAATAGTCCTCTGATGAAATCCCACAATGTGTTGCTGCCAGAAAATAAATAGGAAGTTTCTTTTGTTGTGCTAGTGAAAAGCCAAATTAAGCTACCTCTGAACAACTGTGCTTTCCAAACTTCTCCAGGAATTTTGTTTTCTTTTTAAGACAAGCAACTTGCACTCTGAAAACTACCAGCAAGAGAGTCAGTGTGACAATACAATCCCTTCACTCCTGCTGGGAGAACACCTGGACTTCATTAGATTGCTCATATATACCGCAAACATCTGTATGCTAAAATAGTTTAAGTTAAAGGGAGGAGAGCTGTATCTCCGTGGGATGCTATCATGTGTGCTATTTGAGAAAGTATTAACTGACACATTGTTCTACTCCAGTCTAATAAAATATCTTCTGCTTATGCTTATAGTAATTGTGCTCTAAACAAAAGTAGCAAGAGGTGACATTGTACCTCTCAGCTTTCCATTAAGGCTCAAGTTCCACACTAGATCCAAGCAAATGTCAAAGGACAGATTATTGTGAGACTGGGAGAGATGGGGAAATGGATGGTGCACTTCATGAAATGTGTTACACTGGCTTCATATTGTGTAGTACAAAAGCAAGAATGCCAAATGCTTCATGGTTGATATATGTGTCCGCACAACTTCCTGGGTACTTACTGGAGGCATGGATGGCATTGATTTTTCATTATAAATCACACTCCAGAATATTCACAACTTCATGCAGTCCCAAGTAAACGTGGCCACTGGGCAGTACACAGGATGGCTAGAGGCATCTAAATTATGATGCAAGGTAACAATATCACTAAGTGCCAGGACCTGGAAGCACTGCTGTGCTCTTTATGCTTCAAAGGAGGACTTTTTCTCCATGGCCCATTTAATAATATGTGCTGAAGGTGAATGGGGTGGTGAGGGAGCTTCCAACAAGGTTGTTAAGGCTACGGATTTGAGATTCTGGTCACTGCTGCTTTTCGATAGAACCAGGTAACCTAGTAACTATGGGATTACCATGCTGTGGCTATTATATCATGAATGGTGGCCGTTCTCCTATGTCAGAGGAGTAGCAGAAATCAGGTGATATCAGGGAAGGTCCAAATCACAGACAGCCTAATCCTAAGGGCCCAATCCTATTCCATTTTCCAGTGCCGGTGCAGCCGTGCCAATGGGGCATGCACTGCATCCTGTGATAGGGAAGTAGTCACAGGGGCCTCCTCACACTATGGGAACACTTGTTCCCTTACCTCGGGGCTGTGTTGTGGTTGCACCAGTGCTGGACAGTTGGATAGGACTGGACCTTAAGGCCCTTGGCCGATGCAGCCACACCCCAAAAGCGCACACTGCATCCTGTGGGTGGCCAGTTTCCTTATGTCAGGGCAAGCCTCTGCTGCTTCAGTGTGTCTCCTCAGATCAGCAGCAACCATTTTGCTGGCACAAGTCCAAAGAGAATAACAGAGAGGAACAGGGAGAGGATCCTGGTGCGTGCTGGTGACACCGGGATCCACCATCTCCCATTATGCCTCTTGCACGCCCTTTCCCTGTCTAGATACTCTTCTGTTCCTTCCCATCCCTACCCCATTCCTCTCACCACCCTCCCATTACCTCCTGCCAGCAGCTAACAGTGGCAGCAGGCCTTTGACACCACCACAGTTTGTAGCAACAGTTCTAGAATGGGTGCTGGTGGGGCACCAGTGGTGGGCCAAGTGCCGGGTGAATGGGGCAAATGCCCCGGTGCTGAGCCTACACGATGCTAGGACCGTGCAGGAAACCTTACTGAGGCTCCCGACCTGATCAGAAACTGTACTTCCGGTTTTCCAGAAGTACCGTTTAATACCATGAGGAAGCCTCAGAATGCTTCCCTGGTCGGTCTTAGTGTTCCATTCCATTCCATAGTGAATCCATTCCTGTGCTCACATCACCATAAATGTTCACACTGTCATAAAGGCTAGTTAGGATTGGGCTGTCAAACTGCATCATGATCTAAAGCTTCCCATTATGTGGAAATGATGTGACCACCTCATGCTAGGGCTCTGATTCAGCTCACCGATCGAAGTATGCAGAGAGGGGGGTTTTATACAGAACAAGCTGTTTCAGCTTGTTGATTGAACTTTTATTTCATTGAAAATGCAGTGGAAAAATAAAATAATTCAGCAACACATATTGTGTTTTTGCTCTTGCTTTTTTTTACACAACAATAATTCCAACAGTGGCAAAGCAACTTTCCAGTCTTGTTACAAGAAAATTAGAAGGTGGGTCATTAGGCAGAAGACTTTTTCCTCAAGTAGTTACAACTTCTGTCTAGATTTGGCGTCAATATTTCTCTTCTGTGCTTAACCCACCTCATTAATGCCAGCTTTCTCAAATACATTGCATCTTGGTTTCTAATAAGCATGCTAACTGTTATATTTTGTATTTGCTAGAAAAATGTAAAGGAGCTAGCATAAGATGAACAGGCAAACTTATTTAAGCAGCTACATAAAGCAGAGCAAAACAGAACAAACATGTTCCAGCATGCCATTTCCATGCTGTGCAAACTGCCTGTAGTTTGGCACCTGTCTACTATCCAGCTTCCCTTCTATCAAATCTGTAGGGTGGTATCTCCGGTGAAATGATAATTCCCTCAGAACACAGCAGGGCCAGCTTGCCCATGATGTCAGCTGAAGTAATGCCTCAGGCAGCTCTACCCACTAATATCCACTACCTCTGCGTATTAACTGACCTCTGTTACTCCTTTTGGCTTTTCAAATTCATAAAGGAACAGAAAAGAGAAGAGTGGTAGAGCAAAAGGATTGTGGAGGTAGCAGTAAAAGTGCTGATAGACAAGAGAGGGTGCGGCATTTGATGTATCACCTCAGGCACCATGTAGTCTTGGGCTGGCTCTGTAGGAAAACCTGTGTTCACAGCTGTTTTTTGCCAGAGACCTACAACTGACTCTTTGGCTGATTTCTTCAGTCAATACACCAAATTGAGCAATTTCCCTCATCCTACATTGACCATCTTTACATAAGAACAGCCCCACTGGATCAGGCCATAGGCCCTTCTAGTCCAGCTTCCTGTATCTCACAGTGGCCACCAAATGCCATAGGGAGCACACAAGACAACCTGCATCCCAGTGCTCTCCCTTGCATCTGGCATTCTGACAGTGCCCATTTCTAAAATCAGGCACATACACATCATGGTTTGTAACCCGTGATGGATTTTTCCTGCAGAAATTTGTCCAATGCCCTTTAAAAAGCATCTAGGCCAGATGCCATCACCACATCCTGTGGCAAGGAGTTCCACAGACCATCTTTGCTGTTTCTTGACCCACAGCATCCTTGTTTCTAAAGTGTTCTGTCCCCCATCACACTACAGCATGCAGCCATGCCAATGGAACACATCCTGAGTGCTATGTGGGGTGGGGGGAGGGGAGACCAGAAGGCCAATGAGAGGTAAGTAAAATACATTATTTTGGTTGCCTATGGGTCCACTCAGACCCATACCAGATATGTAGCTGACATAAGTGCAAGGAGAAGAAGGGGGTAGGGCAGGTTGTAAAATGGGGTATAGGCTTCTGCGTGCACTTTTGCCACTGAGATCCACCCCCTCCAATGCCTCCTGCTCTCCCCCTCCCCACTCTGAACCTCGAACTGCCCATGGCCCACCCTGGTAGAGTGTCCAGGCAAGTCTGGAATGACTTTGCTCAGAAAGTTTGTTAATATTCTATTAGTGACAACCCTTTCTTGAAAGGTAGAAAGCTTGTGAACATTCCTTTGCCTCACAGAAGTTCAGCCAACGAGGTAGGAGTGGTGCAGTTTGCAGCCCAGGGCCTGGGACTGGATCTCAGGGTGGGGTACATATAATGTCGGTTATGCCTAGCTCACACATGAAATGCAGAACACAAACCAAGCACAGGCTTCTTGCATGAACATACTTTAATAACTAAGACACCCTGCCTCCAGCAGCTTGCCCCATCTCTTGCAGGATAGGAGTTTAACACTTGCTACCTCAACATGTTTCAAATTTTATACTTATAACTGTCCCATAGGTTATGCTGAGACACGGTGGTTGTCCCAAAGTTGTGTAGCAGGCTTCATGACTGAGTGGATCCCTGCCTATAAACTAGCACTATGTCCAGCTCACTGCATTGACTTCCTATTCTGCCTCCTAAACAATATATCAAAATAGTCCAAGACAAGATAATGAATAAAATTTCAATGTAGCATAATTTCGTATTTCATGGTCTGCATATTTAAGATATTCATAGAAAAATAAAATCACAAATCTTCACCAACCTCCCTCCACCCCTCTCCCCAAATATAGACACATTGCTTACTGTGAAGAGGTCTTAAATCTGGGAAGGCTTTCAGATTTGGGCTTCCCTCACCTTATTTAACTGATATTTGATAAATTTGGTCGAAGGCTAAAGGACAGGCACTTTTTGTGGCCAAACGTTTGTAGAATGTATGGCTTGGAGAGGGGAATTCAAAATTTCCTCATGCAAAATTACTTTTACATCAGAGAGGGAAATGGTGGTGTTGACTTAGAAAATATTATTGAAGGATATTTGTAAAATTGAAAGGAAGTAATTGTTTTCTCAGCTGGGCTTCAGAATATCAAGAAAAACAGAATTTTACCATACATTGCTATCCTGTTTTTGGTAAAAAAAAAAAAAAAAAATTGACCATTTCACTGTTTTAGTGCTGCCTAGGGGCCAATATTTACCTAATTCTCAAGTGACTGAAATGAGGCAGGCCGGTGAAATCTTCAGGAAACCAAATTAGGATAAATTGCTCCTCATATCTGGAAAATTCATAGTGGGCTAAATTGGAAACTTCACCTGTGGCCCCTTGACAAGGACTTGACAACTGCATCACTAACACATTCTCTGGATTTTGATACATATCTCGCGTTTGTGAGAAGGAGTGGTTCCACCAGCATGTACGTGCAGTGGTACCCTGTTGGGAGAGCATGGTGGCTTGGAAAATTAGTTTTCCCCCTCCTAGGTGGGCTTCAGTGGAGCTCTATGAAACATCAGTTTTGTCCCATGTGCCAATGGTGTAGTCCTAAAAAACAAAAGGGATTCAGATAGTGTTGGGCCAGCAATACCAATGGTTGGAGTTCATGGCATTCATCAAGGAAAAACAAAAAACTCTCTGCTCTTAGTTATTACAAAAGGAAGAGATGATTAGGCAACGCAGGTCATGGGAAAGAAACATTTGACTATCCTGAAGGGTCAATATAGGCTCTGTGTGTGTGGATTGAGCCGTAAGACAGAGATGCAATGTGTGGCAGCATGGGATTCACACACACCGTCCCACTAACCTGTGTGCGGTGCTTTGTTCTTGCTTCACCTGTTGGGGTGGTGAGGTTGAGGTGTCACTTGGATGCCTGTCTGTGGACTCAACCTGGAGCAATGTTACAAGAAGACAAGTGTTAGCAGAATATCTTGCAGTGCATGGTGTGAGGAACAACTTATTTTTCAAAGTGTCCTAAGTTTCCTTTCACCATAGTCCATCACCAAAGTTCCCCTTTGTGCACAAGAAATGTGACAGATGAGAGGTCAGTGAGGTATAGCCCTGTGTCATGCATCTTACCACCTGAGCTGTAATCCAGACAGGGGGCTGAAATACTGGGGTTGATGTACTGTGATTGGTTTCACTGTGTGGTCTGTATATGATGCTCTGTTGTACAAAAGTGGGTGGGGTGGGAGTGGCGGGAGGTGAAATTTTTTGGCGTTTTCCCCCCTTCTCTATAGTTCCTTATGGGTTTATTCCTTTCTACTTCACCATTGCCATTGGAATAGAATTCTTCCCACATTGGGGGCATGTCGGTCATCTAAAGGGGTTTTTAGGATATGGTATACCACACTTCCTCGTTCTGCTCACATCCCTCCCATGTCACGTCCCAATTTCTCCCCAGCTTGACCTCTCTGCTGGCAGTTTCACTGGCGCCTGAGATATATTGGCATGGTGTGCCAGGGTCAGGAGTGCAACTGCCAGAGGACAGAATGCTGTGCTTGTAGGGCTGTCATTGTGTTGGCGTCCATGGCCGTACAACATGGAATATGCCACTCTGGCTGGTATATCTTGAGGATAGGATTTGGCTGGAATAATATAATTGCAGGTACAGTATCATAGGTCATGCTCTTGTATAAGAACTTTCTGCCATTTCATTCACCCATGAAGTTAGGACCATTCAAAGAAGGACCTCTGAAGAAAATATGTTACTTGGGCAAGGTGTTCCAGCCTTTTCTATTTATTTGACATTTGCAATGCTGTGTCCTTTGTTTCATTGGCTAGATGCAATAGTCATCTAAACTAGAAGAAATACAATTAAATATGGCTATCAAAGAAGGGAGTGAAATACAAATTTGGACTAATTTATGCAGACTAGACAATTGCTTGATTTGGCCACCTAATCTTCTGTCAAAAGCCAGGAAAAGAAAAGTGCTGGATAAATTCATTCCTCAATTTGAGGTACTGTCAATTGATAACTAAGGAATTAAGTGCCCAATGTATTTTGGTCTGTGTTGGAAGGTACATCTTGTATGGAATAGGAAAGCCCATATAAATCCTGTCTGCGATAGAAAGCCTCAGCTTGAAGGCATATGGTATGTTTAATTCTCCAATAAGTATGTGACAGCACCTGTGGATTTTGTTGTTGTTTTAATTATTTTGTGCTGCTTTAGGGACAGCATTGTGGGTGGTTGTTGTTCTTTTTTTCCCCTTGTACTAATATATATCTGCCATTTGGACAACAGATATAATCTAATTCATTTGTTTCAGTGCTGTTCAGTTTCCAAACAGAAAACATTTTGTTCTTAATGTTCACCAACCTCATTCGGGTCAAGCCCATATAGCTCTGAAATGTACAGTAGTTTTCTTTTTGGCAGCTGGGAAAACAAGATGATTGCCAGACCTGATTACATTAAGAACCAAATTTGTTACGGTATCTCCATGGTGAAAATTTCAGTATGTTTCCAACAGCCATTTAATCTCTGAAATGTAATACATTGTCAGGGGGAGAAAATAAACGTATGCTCATTTAGAATACACTCACTGCATTCCTCCGTGTATATTTTCTGATTCTCATGTGATCAATGAAAGTCTTTCATTGGATCCAAGGATATGCTTCGAAAACCTAAATAGTGTGGTTTGTCTTATCTTATCCTAGGCTCATTTCCACTCAGTAAGGGTATGTTTCATCCCTAATGTGATGACTAAAGTATTGAAACGGTCTTATCAAAATATTTATGCTTCAACTTTTAAAAATATCATTATATGGCTACAAGGTTAGACTTCGGTTCAGTCAACTGCATCAAGATTTGGAACTGAGAAAAGGAGTCAATTATGCCAAGATTTGTGGTGTTCAACTGAAAAGCATGGTTCAAACATAGACCTGGAGGCCAGCCCAAATCTCAGGAAATGACTCCATTCCATTATCTCAAGTGTCTTGCAAGCATAGATCAGCAAGTCAGACACTAACCCATTATGAATGTATGAAGCTGTGTTATATATTTTTGTTAGCTTTATAACGGGAGATGCGAGAGATTGAACATTGATCTTTCTGCGGAGCTGATATCCCAGTTTAGCTTCACAGCCTCATTCATGGCCTGTTAAGTTTTTGGAATGGCAATCGCTCATGTAAATTGTTCAGCTTGTTTCTGATGCAAGGCGGACCAACACATTAATAAAGCTGATCAAATCAACATGAGCTATTTAGATCCAGCTGACCGACTACTACATGCACACAAGCATCATAGCAGCAATTTTCCACCTATTTCATCTCATGGCACACTGACAAGGCGCTAAAATTGTCAAGCATACCATCAGTTTTTTGACAATTGATAACACACACTGCACTGCTTTTGGGAGCTCACATCCCGCAATGGTCTTACTAATAAATGACTCTCCCCCAAACTGCTGCGCACACCTGCGGACCATTTGTCGCACATCAATGTGCTGCAGCGCACTGGTTGAAAACTGCTGCTTCATAGGATTCACAAAATATGTTTTGCTGGATAGCACTCCTCAGGCTATTATTCCTTACACTGCTACACCTGGGAACTCAATGGGTCAAAGACTTCTGCCGACAACTTCTGATTATGAAATCTGAAAGATCCAAATGTTTGTTAGTCTAAGGTTGAGGCACACTTGAGTGTATTCTTCATCTGTCTAATGGGGAAGAGTGAAAAGGAAGGGAAGGAAAGAAAAAGATAGGAAATCTCACAAAAAGAGTCCCAGGAAATGTCTTTGAAAATGTTTGTGGATGAAACAAAGTGATGGATTCAGGAAAACACTAGCAGGATTCAAGCAGGTATAATGGGGAAGGGGTACTGTAGAAAAACAAGGTGTTCTCTGTCTTCATCTTGAAAAACCTTCAGATACCATCAAAGCGTTAGGAAATGCAATACCTTAAAAGTTTCATTTTTCCAATTGCATTTGTAGTCATACAGGTATGTAGAACCTGCAATTTCTGGAATTATTGAATCTTTGTACTACTTAGAAATGATCTTTGTGTTGACAGGATACATATAAGAAGATGAATGGAGGCTGTCAATATATTTCTGCAACTCTGTTTCCATTATTGTAGACTTGCCGCACAATCCTATGCATGTCTACTCAGACGTAAGTCCTGTTGAGTTCAATAAGGCTTATTCCCAGGAAAGTGTGTATAGGGTTGTAGCCTTCATTAACAAATGAAAAATAACCTCCTAGAGGGGGATAAAGTGGAAAGATGTGTGTAATGTTTGTTTTAATAATTTACCTGTAGTTAAAAAAAATGAATCTAAAAAAGTATTAGGAATGTTATTATGGCATGGGGAGGGGATATACTAATCTTCCTGTAACTGAAAGCCCATAGATATTTTTACACTGATGTCAGTTCAGAAAATGAGTTAAAAATAAGTTTATTGAAAATAATTATTTACTATTATTACCTTTAGGTCCAAATCCTAATCCACTTTCCAGCACTGGCATAGCTGTGCCAGTGGGACGTGTGCTGCATCCTGCAGTTGGGTGGCACTCACGAAGGCCTTCTCAAACTAAGGGAATGTTTGTTCCCTTACCTGGGAGTTGCATTGCCTTTATGTCAGTGCTGGAAAGTAGGTTAGGATTGCGGCCTTAGTTATTTAGCATCTACAGTTTGTCCATATTCGGCAAGAAGACCAACAAGGTAGCAGACTGGTTTGAAGCCCACTCTGAGGAGTTGACACCAGTCATTGAGGAAAAGAGGAGAGCTCAAGCAGCATACAAGGCCTGTCCCAGTGAGCGCAACCTGCAGGTCCTCCGAACTGCTCGCAGCAAAGTCCAACAGACTGCCAGGAGATGTGCTAACGACTACTGGCTCCAGCTCTGTTCCGAGATACAGATAGCAGCTGACACGGGCAACATCAAGGGGATGTATGATGGTATCAAGCAGGCCCTAGGTCCAACACAGAGGAAAATTGCCCCTCTGAAGTCTGCCACAGGCGAGGTCATCCAGGATCGGGCGCAGCAGATGGAACGCTGGGTGCAGCACTACTCTGAGCTATATTCCAGAGAAAATGTAGTCACCGAAGAAGCACTGAACAACATTGAGTGCCTGCCTGTGCTGGAAGAGCTTGACAGTGAACCAACCCTAGAAGAACTTCACGTGGCCCTGGACTCCCTTGCCTTTGGCAAGGCACCTGGAAAAGACAGCATCCCTGCTGAAGTCCTAAAATGCTGCAAAGAGATCATCGTCACTGAGCTGCATGAAATCCTCTGTCTCTGCTGGAGAGAAGGTGGAGTACCTCAAGACATGAGGGATGCAAACATCATCACGCTGTACAAGAACAAAGGTGACAGGGGTGACTGCAACAACTACCGCGGCATCTCTCTCCTTAGCGTTGTAGGAAAGCTGTTTGCCCGAGTTGTACTAAAGAGGCTCCAGGTACTTGCAGAGAGCGTCTATCCAGAATCGCAGTGTGGATTCCGAGCCAACAGGTCCACCACTGATATGGTATTCTCCCTTAGACAACTGCAGGAGAAATGCAGGGAACAACGACAGCCACTCTTTATAGCCTTCATAGATCTCACAAAGGCTTTCGACCTGGTCAGCAGAGATGGCCTCTTCAAGATTCTCCCCAAGATTGGATGTCCACCCAGGCTCCTCAGCATCATCAGATCTTTCCACAAGGACATGAAGGGCACTGTTGTCTTCGATGGCTCTACATCAGACCCTTTTGACATCCGAAGCGGAGTGAAGCAGGGCTGTGTTCTTGCACCAACCTTGTTTGGGATTTTCTTTGCTGTCCTGCTGAAGCAGGCCTTTGGAACTGCAACAGAAGGCATCTATCTCCGGACCAGATCAGACGGAAAGCTCTTCAACCTCTCCAGACTGAGAGCAAAATCCAAAGTCCAGCTGAAATGTCTGCGTGACTTCCTCTTTGCCGACGATGCAGCTGTCACTACCCACTCTGCCAAAGATCTCCAGCAGCTCATGGATCGTTTTAGCAAGGCCTGCCAAGATTTTGGACTGACAATCAGCCTGAAGAAAACACAGGTCATGGTTCAGGATGTGGACTCACCTCCCTGCATTACAATCTCTGAGCATGAACTGGAGGTTGTCCATGACTTTGTGTACCTTGGCTCAACGATCTCCGACACTCTTTCTCTCGATACCGAGCTAAACAAGCGCATCGGTAAAGCAGCTACCACGTTTTCCAGACTCACAAAGAGAGTCTGGTCCAACAAGAAGCTGACGGAACATACCAAGATCCAGGTCTACAGAGCTTGCGTCCTGAGTACACTTCTGTACTGCAGCGAGTCATGGACTCTTCGCTCACAACAGGAGAGGAAACTGAGCGCTTTCCACATGCGCTGCTTCCGAAGCATCCTCGGCATCACCTGGCAGGACAAAGTTCCAAACAACACAGTCCTGGAACGTGCTGGAATCCCTAGCATGTATTCACTGCTGAAACAGAGATGCCTGCGTTGGCTTGGCCATGTCGTGAGAATGGATGATGGCCGGATCCCAAAGGATCTCCTCTATGGAGAACTCGTGCAAGGAAAGCGCCCTACAGGTAGACCACAGCTGCGATACAAGGACATCTGCAAGAGGGATCTGAAGGCCTTAGGGATGGACCTCAACAAGTGGGAAACCCTGGCCTCTGAGCGGCCCGCTTGGAGGCAGGCTGTGCAGCATGGCCTTTCCCAGTTTGAAGAGACACTTGGCCAACAGTCTGAGGCTAAGAGGCAAAGAAGGAAGGCCCACAGCCAGGGAGACAGACCAGGGACAGACTGCACTTGCTCCCGGTGTGGAAGGGATTGTCACTCCCGGATTGGCCTTTTCAGCCACACTAGACGCTGTGCCAGAACCACCTTTCAGAGCGCGATACCATAGTCTTTCGAGACTGAAGGTTGCCAATACCATTATACAGTTTGAATTCTATTGGAAAGAGATGGACCTGATCCAGCCCACAACAACCTCTAATTGACCCCTCCTTCATCCATGACTATTGATCTGGCCCTCATATCTTTCTTGTGTGCACATTTACACTGATGTCTTGCTCCTAGATGCCATGCTGACATGGGCACACAAAAGATGGGAGCTGGTTCATGCCAACCATGTCCAGAGGCAATGCAGGCCTAAAAGAAAAGACAGTAAACAATCATGATCCCCCATTCTTTCCTGTATTCATGGAAGGTTGGGGCAAAAAGAGAATGCTGGCAAGCCCCACCCCCACTGATGACATGCACACAAAACCCATCTCTCCCTGTGATCAGTGTTTGTCTACAGTGAGTGCAAAACATTGATCATGGGGAGAGAGCCATAAGAACATAAGAAGAGCCCCACTGGATCAGGCCATAGGCCCATCTAGTCCAGCTTCCTGTATCTCACAGCGGCCCACCAAATGCCCCAGGGAGCACACCACATAACAAGAGACCTCATTCTGGTGCCCTCCCTTGCATCTGGCATAGCCCATTTCTAAAATCAGGAGGTTGCACATGCACATCATGGCTTGTAATCCCTCTGGTATTGCCACCCCTGGAATATTCCAGGGAGATAATCACAGAGAGAATTTCTTATTGGGAGCAATGCTTGTTCCTGCAGACAAATGCTGATTATGGGGGGGGCGCACATAATGTTCATAGTTGGAGCATGCCAGTGCAATCATTTTAGCCCCTTCCATCCACTCCAATGCACACAGGAATATGCATGGGAGGTAACGCCTGAAGAAAGCAAGTATTTACTTCAGTAGATAAAAGGCTGGATTCTATAGCGGAGAGTTCATAAAAGACTTCATACAGGTGAGATTTACATTGAGGTGCATCTCCAAGTGGGATATCTGCCTCACACATTACACTATGATGACAGAACACATCTTCTCCTCCATAACCTGAAGATCATTGCCAGCCAGATAAATGTATTAACTAGCTTAGAGGCCATTATAGTGACGTTGCCAAAGTTTAATTACCTGATTCACAGTACAAATCTGGCCGGCTTGCAATGCACAGATGTATTACGAGTCAAGCATCGTTGATCCAAAAATTCCTATTCTGGCAGCACTGAGGCTGTTTTGGAGGTGGGTGTGCAACGGTATCGCAAGGAGGTAGAACCTTGAAGTGAATAGCTAAGCAAATCACACAAACATTCAAAGAGTTACTCTGCTTTTCATTTAAACCTATTATTTGTCAAAGTCTTAGGCATTAATCACATACTGAGGCTCTTCAGTCTAGAAAAAAAGTACCTGAGGGGGGACATGATTGAGACATACAAAATTATGCAGAGAATGAATAACATGGATAGGGAGGTGTTCTTTTTCCTCTCCCACAACACCAGAACCAGGCGACATCCACTAAAATGGAGTGTTGGAAGAGTTAGGACAGACAGAAGAAAATATTTCTCTACCCAGCATGTAATTAGCCTGTGGAACTCCTTGCTGCAGGATGTGGTGATGGCATCTGGCCTGGATGCCTTTCAAAGGGGATTGGACTAGTTACAAAACGGGTTACAAGCTGTGATAAGTATGTGCAACCTCCTGATTTTAGAGGTAGGCTATTTCAAAATGCCAGATGCAAGGGAGGGTACCAGGAAGCAGGTCTCCTGTTGTCTTGTGTGCTCCCTGAGACATCTTGTGGGCCACTGTGAGATACAGGAAGCTGGACTAGATGGGTTTTTGGCCTGATCCAACCAGGCTTTTCTTATGTTCACAGGGCCAGATAGACCTGTGCAGAAATTTCCTAAGCAGTACATTGTAATTTTCCAGGGGATGGTGTCATTCCTGAGCTATTAGTTCACAGGGCACAATTTGGGTTCAATAATGATTGCAGATGTTTACGACTTGCTTGTTGCATGTTACTACAGACAGGTTACAAAACCCATCTGCTGTGTTTCTGTGGAAGTCTGGCCATGCTTCCAGACTGGGAAGAGGCAAACCCAGCGCTGCCATCAAGCGCCTCTGCTGAGGGTAATTATGCTTTGTGATTTATAACGCAGTCCTATTTGTGTCTATTCTATATGTGTCTATTCTGTTCCATTGTGTTCAATGGGACTTCCAATAAAAGGGTGCATATTCCCATGAAAGTAGGTAGACTTCTCTGAGAATAAGTTCCATTAAATTCCATGGGGCTTACTTCTGAGTAAGCCCCATGTTAACTGGCCTTTTGTTAAAGCCTTTTGTTAACGGTTAATAAGGCAATCAGAAGTTGATTGGAAAGGAGAAGTGCCAGATCGGTGACTCACGTAGAGATTCAACTACATTGTTTGTGGCTTGGTTCACAGGAACTTTTAGTTATGGTTTGGATATCCAGGAGACACAGAGACAGAGATTCTTCATATGGTTTTCCTATCTGGAGGAAACCATGTAAAATTTACTGGTGTATTTCTAGCTGCCCAGTGGCCTATTCTTCACATCTCCACTCATTAAGTTATTCACTGGGGGACCTGCTTAGCTCAAAGGAAAAATCAGAGTGGCTGTAAAAAATGCCTGTTAAAACATTAAAACAGAAAACTTGAAAAGAACAATTTGTTTTCAATGTGTGGCTGTGTAATAGGAAGTTGGAAACACAGGGTTTTATAGAAAGCAAGGCTCTGATAAACAGGTTATTAAACTGTTAACCAAAGGAGAAGATGCAATGAGAGAGGAATATGTTAGCTTTTCGTATTATTTCCTGTGCTTTGCATTTGGAAATCAGCAATGATGAACTGTTTGTAGCACTTTAGGGGGTATTCCTTCTCTTGGAATTAATACTGACTTTCAGATAAAATGGTGCAATTTTTCATACCCCCCCCTCTCGTGTGTGTGTGTGTGTGTGTGTGTGTGTGTGTGTGTGTGTGTAAATGAAGTCAAACATTAAAGTCACTTTGCTGAATGTGTAAATCATTTGGGGGGATCTAGGCTTGAGAGTTACCTTTTCCTCCTTTCACTCTACAAAACATCTTTTTTGAGCTTTGAGTTAACTTGCTACAAAAAGTGAGCATAGCTGGAAGATTGGGTCCAATTATTTTGCATTAATTTTAGCCCTCTTCAGACAGTCAAGGGTTATGTAGTGAATATACATGGGATTGGAGGTGGCATCACAAAGACAGACTCCATCTCCTGCCATGAACCTGAGATCCCACCCCCACCTAACACATAGTTAATCAACAGAAAAATGCAACCATGAATATAAATACATATGGGATTTGCAGACACCCCAATCTGGGTATTCTTTATGGCAAGAGCTGTGCTAGTCCCTCCTCTAGTGCTGTCAGTCATCCTTCAGGTGGACTTCCTTTGTCTGTCTGTTTCTCAGAAGCACTTGCCTGCCAAAAAGTATGAGAGTTTGCTCTTCTAAGTGCAGAAACATCCTGGTTCAGGCATATCGGAATATTTGCTGCTCTGACTTTCACTGGGAAGTCTTTTCCCCTCATCCATTATGTTCTTTAACTCAAAAAGTGGGTTTACTCTGAGCGAGGAACCCCTTTCAAAAAAGGACAGTGAAAAGATAATAGTTTGGCCTCTAAGCTGTGAATAAAATTCAGTTTCAGAGAGGACCTTTTTTGCACCCTCCTCCCTGCTGCACTTCCTACATACTCAAAAGTCACTCTTGAGAGCAGAGGCATCACCAGCATTTATGTCACCCGGTGCCTCATCTCCATGATGGATCTTCTCTCACACCAGACCATATAGAATAAATTACAATATCATATGCACAGCCTAAATGCAGAGGCATCACTAGGTGGATATAACCCACCAGTTATCTTTATTTATTTATTTTAATATCTAACAGTACAAGTCACTCAACAAATTAGTCACCAACAAAAAAGCAGTGGCCAACTTGATGACACTCACACAACTGAATAGAAGTGCTAGTATTAGCTCTAAGACATGGAAATGAGAGCTAACTCATACCAACACCTTATCTGTTTCCTGCTGTGTCATAATAACACCTCATTGGCTCTCAGAACAATCAGTCTCATTGGTCAGTTTTGAGTTACAGAAATCCACTTTTTGTTACATAAGGCAGTTGTGTGTTCCTTTTCTGGTTAATTGGCTGTAGCTTTTGATAGAATGCAGATAATTCAACAGGGTTTCTTTCATTACATTCTGCATGAAATTTCTCTTCCAGTGATATATAACATGATGGTATTGTTTGTAAATACAAATTTTCCAAAAGGTTTCCAAAATTTTGGCCACCAGTGGTGTCACCCGATACAGTCCGCACCCCTTGCACCCCCTAGTGATGCCAGTGCTGGAGAACTGTGGGGTCATCTGGAGCAGGAACAGGGCTTTTTATGAGAAGAAGCACTTCTGGTTTGTGCGAGGACATCATTGGAGCCAAACTGCAGTTTTTAAACAACAAATCTCAGCAAATCACTACCCCACAAAGAGAAGTATTAGTTCTTCTGAATATAGCAAAACAGGTAAGTAGCACAACGGCAATTCCCAGTTGATCAATTAGCCATATGAGAAATGCAGAAATCCACAGTATGTATGCTAAAGGCTACAGACAGCAGAAAAACAAAATATTGTTTGACTCCTGTTTCATCATGGAGGAGTCAGTGATGTTGTTACTAACGTAGAAACAGTGATTCATATTGTGACATACAGTGTCAGATCTACCATGTTTGGGGTATGTAATAAAATCTCTTGATAAATGAACAGAGATCTACACAGACACCCCCCCCACACACACACACACACACACTTTGAAATGTAAAAGTGGTCCCAGAATGCCTGCAGTTGATTAAAAGCCCAATATGTGTTCTTTCCAACATAAAGAATGATGAGATGAAGGCAGTTAGTTGCTTACTTTACTTACATTTTCAGAGAACTGGAGACAAGATTGCAAGGTGCACTGCTCAGTGCACTGATTGTAAAGCATTAAATGTGGGGTAAGAGGGTCAGGAGGGTTGTGGTCTATTGTTAGGGAGCTGGAGAGAGAAGTTACCACCCTGACTTGTTTAAGTGTTACTCAACCAACATTTAAGGTTGAAAGAAGAGAACGCTTTGGGGTAGGATCTGAAACAAACTGTTGTGTCCTTCTGACCCAAATGCCAGTCTCCAGTAGAAGCTGATGAAGGTACCTGCCAGCCAGTTCCCGACCCCCACTCCATGTTGTGCTGCCATTTTTTCTCAACTAATTGCTTCATTCCATGACTCCTGGGCCACTGAGCATATTCAGGCGATGTCAAGCTGAGTTTTCTTTTATTTTTATTTCTTTACTTTATCTTTTAATGAAAAAGTATGTATAAATGTATGAACTTCTGCATATGTATGGAGCCCAAGTTCTTCAAACGTTTAGAACCTACTGCCTTATTTTCAGTTAGCTCCGTCTTGCTTCCAGTCTGATAGAGAACTATTTAAGTTTATCATTCGCATGTATAGTTAGCTTATTTATGGCCCAAGCCTATGTTGGCAGAGTGCCGGAATAATGCAAGTTGTGCCAGCAGATGCTGCTTTATGGCAGTCACAAAGCAGCCTCCATTAGTGCGTGCTGCCCGGCTGCTGGCAGATTGGCCAGAATGGATTCCCACATGCTGGTGGAGAGCTGAAGACCCACCAGCTGAAGACCCACCAGATGCAGCTGTGCGGACACTGGAATGGGGTGGGGAGGGTGGGAGGAAGATGGAACAAGGGAAGGAGTGGGCAAATAGAGCAGTGACGAGGCAGGAAGGAGGGAGGATCAGGCCCAGGAGGGTGCAGGCTTGATGACAGTGGCAAATGCAGAATCCTTATCCTCTTCCGGGCATGATCTGCCCGGGTCAATGTGGACTTGTACTGTCAATAGAGCTGGCACAGGTCTGAATTGACCTGCCAGGGCTGCAGGACTTATTTTGGGGCAAGGAAGCAAATGTGTCCTTACCCCAAAGAGGTTTCTTGAGGCTGAACCTTCTTCATGGGATTCAGCAACATCCACACCAGTGCTACTGCATCATCACACAGGGAGTTACAGAGGATTTGTGTGTGTGTGTGTGTGTGTGTGTGTGTGTGTGTGTGTGTGTGTGTGAGAGAGAGAGAGAGAGAGAGAGAGAGAGAGAGAGAGAGAGAGAGAGAGAGATTTTTTTCAAAGGGATAATGAAGACCAAGAGGCACAAATGTTGGTATATGGTGTGGTTAACAAAATTGTTGTGTCTGTCCATAAGAAAGTGTATTCAGTAGTGCTCATGTGGAGAAAACCCTAAACCATGGGCTTTGCAGGACAGATCCAACCCAGTTAGAGCAGCATGAATCACAACAATGTAGAACTAGAAAAAAAAGATAGATTATCCAGTTCTGTACGCTACCATGGCAAATTACCAAATTAGGGAAAGAGATGGCAGAATCTCACAGGTTCCAGTCAAGAATGTCTACAGGGTGCTGCAGTGCCAGGAATAGGAGCTGACCCAGATGGTCTCCACCATGTCTGATGGCTGGAAGTTTGAGCAGCTGGTCAGCATCGGGTCCTCCTACAACTATGGGAACGAAGACCAGGCTGAGTTTCTGTGTGTCGTTTCCAGGGAGCTGCAAAACATGCCCTACGGCATGGCCAGCGAGCCCAGCGAGAAGGCCAAGCAATACCCTCATGTGATGTGTTTAGAGGCAACTAAACAGCCACCAGGTAGATGGGACTCGTCAGCCTGGGAAGGCAGCTCATCTGAGAGAAGGAAAACTCTGATCCCAAACCTCCACTGCCTTGTGGCTACATCCAGTTATGGAAAAGGCTTCAGGAGTCATCCTCGAGGCAAAATCCGGAGCCGGAGTCCCTGAGGCAATTCTTGGCTGAACACAGTCACGTTCTGGCAACTCCTGTGACGCCGCTGGAACCAACCATATTGGCCTCTGCCTTTCCATTGGACCATTTCAGCGACGTGGAGAGGGGGGATTTGCTGCATGGGTAACAGCCTATCCTCCATACCTACTTTACCCAGGCTTCACGCACTGGAGAGGACACTCTGTTCCAGAACCACCATTCAGAGCATGACACCATAGTCTTCAGAGACTGAAGGATGCCAACAACAATGCTACCATGGCATGTGTGACAGTCCATAGGCTGTTCCTGCTTGTGGCCTTGCATGATCACATGATCAGAATATAATGATTAAAATAATATGACTAGGCACCCATTGTCATAACTACTAAATACAGACTCTGCAAGAGATATCCAGTATGGCTCCCTCTTTTGGAGCCATACTATAATTTTTTATAATTATAATTTTTGGAATAGATACATCAAACCAACAATAAAGTCTTCAGGATCATGGCACTAGTGATTCAATGTGTGATGTTTTTAACTCAGAACTAGTTGGAGGGTATGGTTATAAATAGTGGAGAACGGCTTTAGTTCAATACCCTTTATATTAGTCAATTTTAATTTGCGTTGATGTTTTAACCTGCCCCAAGATCTCCGGAAAGGAAGGAGATTAATTAGAAATAATCAAACATTGCAAATGTCCCCCATTTTCCATTACACTTTTTAATGGCTATTTCTTCAAATAGTTAAGGCCTGCAAGTATTACTGACACGCTGTGCCAAACTCTATAAAGACAGTCAAAGGGGAAGGGAAGTATTTCTGAAGTTTAATTAGCAAGTCCTACCAGATTTCCATTAGTGTTTATGGAAGAAAAAGAACCCTTGTATTACTACCAGGCACGTTACAGAGAAAAATCATGCCATATATATATAGCATTATATATACACGCGTGCGTGTGTGTATGCATGCATTATTTCCTTAGGATATGCAGTATCTCCCACAACCACATTTTAATTCTGTTTTCATTCAATCATGTGGTTCAAGGATTTAAAGCTATTTGCTCTGCAAATAAGGCAATCTCTGTACTGCCATGGTGCCGATGGCAGATGGAAGCCTAATTCCAAGGAAATGGAAGTCAAGATTTCGGATCTGTTCCATGATTCATGATGTTCTCAGGAAGACCGCTATATTATTCAGAATAAATATATTAGCAGAGGGTTTTGGGAAAAATAATATCAATATTTCTTTAGACTAATATAGATTCTACTAACTTGTGTTACATTAAATATTCGACTGTAAAGATGCCGTATTTTAAGCATAATTTGACCTCTTTACATGACATTATTCAGAAGAGTTTAAGAAAGTTGAATAATACAGCAAGGTAGGAGGAAATGACAGAAAAGCATTACAGCTGCTTCTGTAATGCTAGTAGAAGGGGACAAAATTCACTAGCAAAAGTTGAATAATACCTTTTGTTATATAGTGGGTCCATGCAAATAAAGGAAGGCATAGAGATAACAGCTCAATACGCTTATTCCATCTTCAGAACAGAACCTGGCAATGAATCTGAATGAATCTGACACAAGGAAAACACCCCTGGCTTTTATACCCTTTAGCTCTGCCCAGACTCCCCATGATTGATGCAGCTGAAACATTAACTAGAGGGCCAATCGGATGGTAGGATTTCGATCCATCACCTGATTGGCCTGCCATAAGTCTGGGCCAATCAGTTATGCAGGATTTTGATCCTGCATAACTTGCATGCATAACACCCCTCCCCACCAAAGTACAGTTCAAGGTTAACAAACAGTCCTCAGAGTGGTGGGGCTGTACCTGCATTCGCAAGGTGCGGCGAGGCTTTGGTATTGGGAACTCTGGTTCCTTAGTCTGCTCTGGGGTTGGCACAGCTATGGCAGAGGGATTCACCATAGGTGTACTGACATCAGGTGGCTCAGATAAGTCGCCAGTGTTATATAGTGGATCCATGCGAATAAAGGAAGGCATAGAGATAACAGCTCAATACGTTTATTCCATCTTCAGAACAGGACCTGGCAATGAATCTGAATGAATCTGTCACAAGGCAAACACCCCTGGTTTTTATACCCTTTAGCTCTGCCCAGACTCCCCATGATTGGTGCAGTTGAAACATTAACTAGAGGGCCAATCGGATGGTAGGATTTCAATCCCTCACCCGATTGGCCAGCCATAAGTCTGGGTCAATCAGTTATGCCGGATTTCGTTACTGCATAACTTGCATATGTAACACCTTTATTAGGATCAACTCAAGTGTCAGGAGGTAGAGAACAAGCTTTCAAGTTCTCCATACCTCCTTATCAGGCTGGATGTTAAGCAAGTAGGAGGTGGGAAAGACACAGGACCCAATCTGATCCAATTTTCCAGTGCCAATTCCAGATCCAATTTTCCATTGCAGTGAAGCTGCAATGCAGCCCTGAGGCAAGGGAACAAATGCCTTACCTTGTGGAGGCCTCCATTTAACTACCATTCCACCACAGGATGCAACACACACCCTATTGGCATGGCTACACCAGGGCTGGAAAGTTGGACAGGATTTGGTCCAAACTTAGGTATCGTGGGCCCAAACATTTTAGTTTGTTGCAATCATGAAACAGAGTGAAGGACATTTTATACAAAATAAAGGAGATTAATCTCTGCTAGGTGCACAATAGAGTTTAGCGTACACTGAGTGCAAAATGGTGACCACGGCATCCAATGTGCCCCAGGTAACTGCCGCTGCTTCCTCTTCCCTTCCTGAGTAAGGGAAGTAGTCCCTCAATGGGGCTACTTGATTCTGTGGTGGCTCTCGAGAATCATAGAGTCCTGTGTCAGACTGCACGGTCCAAAATGAGGCTCTGGATCTGGAGCTTTTAAGGGCTTTAAAAGTCAATACCAGCACTTTGAATTGGGCCCAGAAATGAATGGGCAGCCAGTGTAGTCACCAAAGCAGCAGTCCAACAGAAACCACCTAGCTCCAGTAAGCACCTGGGCTGCAGCATTCTGCACTATGGCTGTAGCTGGTGCACGAGCTGAAACTGAACAAACATACCCCAGCCCACAGCTATCACCCTGTTCTCTAGGGAGAGCTGTGAATCCACAAGCATTCCTAAACTGTGCACCCATTCCTGTTGGAGGAGTGCAACCCCATTCAGAATGGGCAGATGACTCAGTACCTGCATTGAGGGTTTTCAGACCAAGAAAACCTGTCTTTTCTGGGTTTAATCTCAGTGTGTTGGCCCTCATCTAGATCCCAGCTGCCTCCAGACAGTGCTCCAGGACATCCATAGCTTCCCCAAAATGAGTTGGCAAGAACAGATAGAGCTGGGTGTCATTAGCATATTGACACTATTCAAGTGGATCTTGATAGCATGAGAATTTATCCTGTTGACTGAACCTACAGGAATGAAATTTTGTTTGGCCAAAACAGATGTTTCTCAAGACTGGGAACATAAGCCAGTTTATATGATAAGGGAAGATGAGGCAATCTTTCCTGCACTGTACCCTTTCCCCTTGTACCTTCAGTGAACTTAAGGCACAATCCTATCACTGAGTCATGCTAGTGCATGCTGTGCCAGCCTAGGATGTCATAAAAGCACCATAAAGCACTCTGTGACACCCAGAGAGTAAGCAGCACTGGCGGGAAGGCCTGCGCTGTCCTGCAGGTGGTGGATCCAACCAGCATGCCTAATGGAGCAGGTAAACACCTGCCAGGCAGTGCAGAAGCTGGGGAAGAAGTTTAATGGGGCAGGGGCAAGGAGGATATGGGGGTGGATCAGGTCCAGAAGGTGGCAGGATCAGTAGAGCTGGAGCATGCCAAATTGTATCCCCCTTCCTGGCGAAATGTCCCCTTACCCTGTGGATACCTTCAGCCTACTCCTTTTTAGCCTAACATGGACTGTGCAGTCCTACGGCCCCAGTGCTGGTTATGATTGGGCTGTTAGTTTCACTTCATTTAAAATCAATGTTTTATTTCCAAGTAAATACTAGCATTGGACAGTAAATTCCCATTGATTTCGTTGGGAAAATTGCAAGCACGCACTTTACTTTCTGCCATAGAAATCAGTGACGATGATTCAGCCAATGTTGAGCACTGTTGAGCCAATGTTGAGCACATTAAGAGCCCAATCCTATGCCTGTCTACTCAAAAGTAAGTCCCATTATAGTCAATAGGGCTTACTCCCAGGAAAGTGTGAATAGGATTGCAGCCTGTCACATTTATTTTAATGAGAAATAGTTAAAGCACATGATTTAACCTCCCAATATAATCAGTGCAGTGTTAAAATTCACAACTTTGCTTGGTTGGCAACCTTCAGTCTCAAAAGACTATGGTATAAGCCTACAGCACCCGGTATTCCAAGGTGGTGTCCCATCCTAGTACTAACCAGGCCTGACCCTGCTTAGCTTCTGAGATCAGATGAGATCAGGCACATGCAGGGTAACAGTTGCTACACTTGGTTTGAATCAATGTGATTTTAGGAGCAGAAACTTACAGGGTTTCCAATGCCATGTTTCCTACCTAATGTAGGTGGGGACCATGGCCTCATGCAGAGGAAAATCAGTAGTAGGGGGCTTAGCATGCAAACCCTTGATCTTTGGTGGAAAAAATTGATAAATGGAGAAAAATGATCCCCCCACCCAAGCAAATTTAATTTTGATATGTGAACTCAGCTAGGGCTGAAGGTTTAAAAAATGATGGGGAGGTACATTTTCCAGGAGGCATATGTGTGAAGGACTGGTATGTAAACCAACAGATTTACGTACCCAGGTGGAAACCACAAGAAGAAATACTACCTTGGGGAAAGCATATCCAGAGAGAGCACGGAGAAGGGCTAAACCACTATTGTACCTGAGGGACAGACGGGAGGGGGGATAAGTTCTCCCAGGCAGTATGAAAGAACCTGCCCCCATTGCAGCCACTCGGAGCTGTTCCACGCCACTCCAAGTGGCCCTGCCAGCTACTTTTTTCACTTTATTTTCAAAGCAAAAGAAGCGGGCAGCCTAAGCAGCTGCCTGCTTTTTTGGTTTTGAAAATAAAGCGAACACCTAGCCATTCAGAGTAGTGTGCAACTCCTCTGAATGTGCTGGAAGTAACTGTGACATCATCATATCACCACAATTACTTCCGGAGTGGGGGGTGGCCAGTAGAAGGGCCAGAATCGCAACTGGGTTGAGCAGCCCCATTTGCTCTGTCTCAGGAAATGCAGCCTTGGGAACTCATGTAAAACCCACGCATTTTAGAATACACATTCTTTCTCCGCTAAGACTCATTGCAACATGAAGTATCCATTTTGAATGGGCATGCCAAGTGCATCAAGACACCATGTCCTTGGGCATTGGTTTTGTAAAGATATCATACCAGCAAAGCATCCAGACATACCAGCAGACACATTTGGAACTGTGGTTGTGTACACTGACAACCTTTATCAAAGCATACATTACCAAAAGCAAAAGGTTTTTTTTTTTTTCCCCGACACAGAAATAACAAAAGTGTTGTTAGTTATAACTCATAATAAGGCTACTGCATGCTGGCTGACACCATGCTGACCTCCCTTTATAAAGTAGTTGAAATAGATTTTTATGAACCTCAAGTAATTTAAACTCTGCTAATGGCGAACTGTGTGAAGAGTAATTCTGGCAGTCTTCATGTGCAGCTGTTTGGCTAGAATACAAGCTCATTACTGAAACAAGAAGGAAAAAAAAAAGAAACGTTATAACAGGAAAACTGAAGAACTTGCAACTTTGAAAGTTAACATTGCCCCATATCTGGTCCAAATGGTTAAATTAAAAATAAATACATCCAGGCATTTGGGTTTTTTCAATGGCAGCTTTACCAATATTTATGTCCAAATTTTAGGGGATGCAGGAAGATCACTGGCTGGCTTCAGATATAGCACAAAACCATGGTTTCTACTAACCATGGTCAAGAACCCAAACCTTGATTGGAGCTTCCAGATGTACAACAAACAAAGTAGCACATATTGCTGCTTCTCTGCTTCTGGCTGCAATCCTAACCACACTTTCCTGAGAGTAAGCCCCATTGAACAAAATAGGACTTATTTCTAAGTAGACCTGATTAGGCTTGTGCCTTTTGTCTCCCATTGCTCAGAATTCAGCTTCATAAGGTTGCAAGTTTGTGCCTGTGGCTGTGGTACAGTAACCTCTTGGGGTGGGGCAATGACCTTAGCTCTGATTTATCATTGGTTTGTAAATGTAGACAAAATGTGAAACCAGAGTTCACACGCTTGAAATTCAAATTCTGGTTTGCTGGAACCAAAAGAATTGTGGTTTATGGGCAGGCTCAGATATAACACAAAACTATGGTCTTGCATTATGTCTAAGCCTGTTCACTGTGTACAGCACAGCACCATGCCACTGAAGTCTGAAATTTTGTTTTACTTTCTGTACATTTATTTATTCCATCTATTTAAGGAACAGTGTAAAAGAAAGAATGAAACAGCAGTAAAACTAGCAATAAAGCCGACCATCAGCACATAAAAGCAAGAGAAGAACAAACATATTGCTATAAAACAACAAGAAAAAAAATCCAGCAGAAACCAGCAATGATGAGCTTTTGGGATACTGATTGAGCATTATCTAGGACTGGCATGAAATTTCATGCATAATGAAATGCAATGTGAATATGAGGGTTTCTCCCATGGATCATTCTAAGAACACAAAACAAGGTTCTGTAGGATGAGTGAAATTTCTCAACCTGCCAGCTCTTGATTTGTAGCTGCTGCCTGTGGAAGCTCAGAAGGTATGAAAGCTATGGAGTCAGGAAAGATGATCGCACTGTGAAAAGGGAAACATCTGGAGAAATGAAGGCCCTATGAATTTCCTCATAGAGCAATACTTGTAAAAACTCCATTTGAAAAAAGGGGGGGGTTGAAGCTGGCCTGTTGATGTAAACCACCTTGAATCTATGAGGCAGGTGGTATATAAATACTGTAATAAATAGACAATAATGTAATCGTAGGGTCCCTGCCCTTTGGCCCCTCCCTTTCCTCCAGGTGGGCCAGAAAAGGCCTTTCCTGTTCCTGGCTTGTTTCCTGTAGTGTTCCTTGTTTGCCCTGCCAGCCCCCTCTGGCTGGTTGGGGTGAGCCAACCTTCTTTGCCCCCTTCAAGGGCAGGGAAGCCTCCCCACCCTGGGCATGGGGTGCCTGCTCCAGGGTAAGTCAGGGGGTCAGGGCATCTGGGAGGGTCCCCGACAGTAATATATTATGTAGTCCAATGCTGAGCTTATGCCGCTGAATCTCACAATTCTTCAGCATAAGCTCCATTTGAATGGTGTGAAAGCCACACTGCCATTGGGTGCTTTGGAGCCACTGGAACAAATAAAAGACAGAGACCTTTTATTGACAGAGACCTTTTATTTAAGACCCAGATGCCCCCATAGAGAAAGTAAGGTGATGGTGGGGATAGTTTGACCGAGGATTAGGGCAGGGACTGTGCCATACAAGGGGTGGTTCGGGGATAGGAGGAGGAGGATCTAGGTGGCAAAAGTGCACACACCCTGTTCCTCTTTTCCTGGTCTGACGTGCCCCTGAGGCTACTTGGACTTACAGCAGCTAAAATATTTTTTCTTACCTTTCCTGGACCGTCTGGTCACCTACCGCCATAGAATGCCATGTGCACTCTGTTGGTGGTACTATGTACTCTGGGCTGGGGTGGAATAGGACTGAGCCATAAATCATCCTTTTAACATCTAACAGCCCAATCCTTTCAAAATCCCTCCTTGCTGATGCAACTGCACCACTCAAGTGTGTCCTGCATCCTGTGACAGGAGCAGTCCTGGAGGTCTCCTCTGGGTAAAGGAACATTTGTTTCCTTGCCCTGGGGGTAAGCCTCAGTTGCCCCGATGTGTGTACTTTGATCTGTGCCAGTGATTTTGAACCCAGATAGATGGATCAGGGGCAGGAAGAGAGATAAGATATTGGCAACAATTCTGCTGCCGATAACTATTCCCTTCCTGCCCTGGACAATCCTCTGGTACTGGCCCTGGTACTGGCCCCATTCCGCCTACCCCTCCCTCCATTCCATCCACCCCCACACCAATTTACTGGCACCAGGTCTCCCACAGAAGCTGCTGCCACTCATTGTTTGTAGTAATGGCCAGGCTGAGCTCTACGGCGGGTTGCATTTTGTAATGTCCGTAAAGTGTGCAGTGATGCTGGAACAGTTCAGGTTGTTAAAAAAGGGAAGTAACACATCATAAGTATCTCTAGTTCTGTGCCTTTCCACATTCTGGAAAATTATACATTAGAAAGAGAGAAGCAGTTAATAGACCTTGCAGAGGTAGCAATTAACAGCCCAATCCTATCCATACTTTCCTGGGGGTAAGCCCCATTGACTCTAATGAAGCTTACCTCTGAGTAGACATACATAGGATTGGGCTCAAAGGCCAATTTAGCATGTACTCCAAAATCAAGAAATGCTTAGCATGGGCATATATCTAAAAACAAGAGACAGATTTATGGTTTTCAGCCCATCCCCATCAAACTCAATTGAAAAATTTTCATGCAAAACAAAGAAGATAAATGTAATATAAATGTAATATGTTATCCTGAGATGCAATGTATCAGAGGCTAATAAATATTTACTCATTTTTGCTTGCTATTTGTCTTGGCATACATAATGGGAATTGGAGTGCTCAGCTAAATATCTAATAACTTCAGCTTCTTGATAAGTAAGCAATTTTTTTGTAAATTTGCATGCATGCATTTTTTTTTGCTAGTCAAAGAAGTTAAGAGGGCACACAATTCTCAACAATCACATGAGAATATACCGTTCTCCATAAATTGTAATGTTTCTCAGGAAATTCACAGGAAATTCCCATTGATAAAATCTCAAAGCACCCATGTGAAAGCGATCAGTTCATCTTCATTTCTTATGAGCTACTGTCAAGTGAATATAATCAACCCCACTAGACCAATATTTGTACATCGGGGCCCAGTCCTGTGATGGTAGATCTCGTTATTCACCAGCATTGTGGGCAGATTGGGGGAGTTAGGAAGCCAGACCAGGGGTGAAAGGATCTTGTTGGTAGCTGGGCTCACAAAGTTCTTCCCCCCCTTTCCAGCCCAGAGCTGCCCCCTTCCCTAAAGAGCTGACATAGGTCTGAGGAGACTTATTGGAGATCAAGCATCCTATGGAGAGGTGAGTATATCTTTTTTTTTAAACTTACCTTTTACCCTCCCCTTTTTACTTACCTGATGAAGTGGCCTATGCCCCCCCACCCACCCATAGCATGCAGTGCACTCTTGGTCATCAGCAATGCACATTCTGGGCTAGTGAGGGATAGGATTGGGATGTAAGTGTTGTATCCTACAAATCCTTCTGAGATGTGTTATCACTTAGGGCTTTGTTTATTCAAGCATGCGCATGAAGTTGTGACATGCTTGGTTATCCCATCTCTGACATTGCAAACTGGTTTCATAGCCATCTCACATGATCTCATATGTGATGTTCAACAGAGGCTGTTCTCATGTTCAGTGATGAGTCAATTCTAGCAGGTGCGAATGAGCCTTGAATAGTGTTGAGAGGGAAAATGTCCACAGCATCCAGCTTGTGGTTGGTATTTGCTATACTATGTCTTTTGTGGAAAGAAAATGACTTGCCCAACAAAATTATCCAATGTTCATTGTGCCATTTCACTTTGGAGAATAAGCAGACCTGACCCTGCTTAGTCCCTGAATGGGAAACCACCATATCAGCTTTCACTGAAAGGATCCCAAGTCCTGGAAGCTGTGACAATAACTCAGTGGTAGAACATATGCTTTGCTTTCAGGCTCAGTCTCTACTGAGACCCTACTGAGTATGTTGGGAAAAAACCTGGAAACTGCTGCTAGACAAACGGTAGACAGTACTTGGTTAAGCAAACCAATGATTTGCTTCCGTTCAGGCAGTTTTCTATGTTCCTTCTTTAAGGATCAGTTCTTTGTCTTCACCCAGCTCCTGAAAAATTGCCAAAATGTCCCGCTACCACTTTTGTTGTCTCCTGAGGCATCTCACTCAGCTTTAGAATGTCTGTGGTTTTTCTTGTGATGACAACATGTGAAGCTCACTCTTGAATATATTGAGCAAGATACAGAACATCTTGCTGTTAGCATTACGCTATCCTTTTATAAATGGTTGTAAAGACATTCAGAGTTGATAGTTAAGAGCTAGTAGATAGGGCAGTGGTTCTCAAACTGGTGGGTCGTGACCCACCAGTTTGTGTAAAGCTTCCCCTGTGCCTTTAAGGGGTGGGGAAAGGGGGGAGGCAGTGACACAATCCCCAGGATTGTGTCGCTAAGGGGGGTGGGGGGAATGCTTTTACTTACTGTGGGCTTCTGCAAGCACCAGGAGGTGCAGGGAGTCCTGTGCAGCCCTCCACAGGACTCCCCAAGGCTTGGAATGTTGGGAAACAGCGCATGCAAACCACCTCTTACAAACCTGAAGTAGTTTTCCCACACTGTTTCTCAACATTCTGGTGCACTAGTGCTAGCCATAGCAAAAGTGTCATGAAGCACTTTGCGATGGCATAGCAATAGCAGGCATTGGTGTGAAGGTCTGCACTGGCCCTTGCTCACCACCAGGAGAAGCAGCACATGCTGTGGAAGGTAAGATCTACGGCAGCGGAACGGGGCAAGGGCAGAGCAGGAGAGGGATGTGACAGGGTGGGGGAGACTGGTGACAGAGTGGGAAGATCAGGCCCAGTAGGGAAAAGGAATTGGTAGTGATGGCACATGCTACGTCCTGTCCCCCTTCCCAAGCCTGATCCACTGACATGGCCCAAGGCAGACTTGTGCCAGCAATTGAGCTTGCATAGATCTAAGATGCCCCATTGCAGCTGTCCCCTTACCTCAGCAGTCGCCAAACTCGGACCGAATTTCGCATTCCGCTTTCCAAAAATGTGGTCCCCATTCGGACCGCAGCTTACCATTTTCCTTCCGTGTGGTTGGTCTTTTGAGTAGATCTGGGCACCAGAATGCTCTGGGCAGTCAGATCTGTTGCCCAATGTCCTAGAAGGCTGTGGCATACTGGCAGACGCAACTGCCCAGGGTCCTGGTGCCCAGATCTACTCAAAAGACAACTCGAATGGAGGTGGAACAGTAAGCTCTGCTCACGAAGCAGAAGGCTATCTCCAAACCCCGAATCCAGTCCCCAGGCCGGGGTTTGGAGGAGCCTGCCTTAGCTCAGAAAGACCTACAGCAGCTGAAATTCCCACATAGGATGCGCCTCAGCCCACGTTGGCCCTGCTTCATTGTGCAGGATTTGGCCCATAAAATGGCCTTCTGAAAGAACTTCTGTGTAATACTGTTGGAAGAGCTCTTCAGGATCTTAAACGAGCATCCCCTGTTATCCAGTAACATTATCTTGCTGTAGAGGGATACTTTTCCCAAGATATGTGTCTTGCTTTATATCAAGACAGTTTGTTGGTCCATCCAGCTCAGCATGGTGATAACACCAATAATGTTGCGTCTTTACAACTCAATGGTTACAGCACTCATCCTCCTGAATTCATTGGCATCCATGATAGTAGGGCATTCTGTGGTGCTGTGGAGAGTGATGCTATGAGAGCGGTGCATTCTTGCTAATCAGTGCCAGTATCCTTCAATGTCATATCCTACCGCACCGTTTCAGACAGCACTCAGCTTTCCAGGAACAGATCCCTGTTATTGGAAATTTTACTGTACTGTCTACACTGAATAGCAGTGACCTTTTGGGATTTCTGATGGAAGTCTTTCCCCAATGGCAGACTTCCCATTCACTTGATGGGGCAAATGCCCCTGGCATGGAGTATTGTGCACCTTTAGGACCCCGCAGAAGCCTCTGAGACTCCCGACGGGGTTGGAAACTGTGCTTCTGTTTTGCCAGAAGCACAGTTTAAACCATTTAAATCTTCAGAAGGTTTCCCCGATGCATCCTGGAGTCATGTGAGGCACTGTGTGCTCCAGGTAAGTGGGGGAGGGCAGATTCCCCCACAGAGGGCACAGAGGGCGGGGGGGGGGATTGGGCACCTTCCCAAATCTTTGTCCTGGGGTGCAGGGCTGAGAATGTCTGCTACTTTCTTTCCCAGCCCATGCTGGAGATGCCAGGGATTAAAACTGTGACTTTCTGCATGCAAAGCAGGTGCTCTGTTGTTGACCTATGGCCCATCCCTTCCACATGCTTATTTCCTCACCTAAAAATGGCTAGATGGAAATGTCCCACCTATGCCTACTTTTGATGGAACAATCAAAATAATGTTCAATCACCCAATACCACATATCACATTCTACTACCACTGCAAAATGATACTATGGTGTTTTTTTTCAACTTAGGAACTGGCTCTGCAGGACAAAAACTTATTTAGTGGTAAACAGAACCCTAAACTATTATGTAATTGGCACCATTTACTCTATATTTATAGCATTATGAGTTTACTGTATTTGGGTTGTTCAAATAATTTTGCATATCTAGTTGAAATTGTATTTTACATGATGATTTAATCTACCCGCAGCTGCAGTGGTATAAATTACACTTAAGACTATGCTGATTGATTATAATCAGTTGTAATCATGTCTTATAATTACATTGCATTCTGGAGACAGAGGACGTTTAAGCCTACTCAGCACCCTGTTATATAAAGGAGATTAGCTTCTACTTCTGTGAAACTCCGCCAGCATTGAAATAATATGCATATTCACACCATGTTTTATTAAATTTATTGTCCGAGAACCAAGTAAATTTCTTTCTGCAAATGTAAAGCATGACAAAGAAATCAAAATGATCATAATGGTTGGGAATATCATGCTTGTAAACAATGCTCTCATTAAACATGTATAGCCCATTTGGCTTGAAAATTGCAATAAATATAAAAAAATCCATTCCTTTGATATTCATTTGATAATAATTGGTTATTACGGATCCAATTGTGCATTCATGAAGCCATAAAACTGAGCAGGAGAGATGCATAAACAGCATCTTATGTGCCACAGATAACAATACACTGTACCAGTGGATTTCTCAACCCAGTCATCCAAGGTTTTAATTATCATAGTGTTTCACCTTACTGCACACAGCAATACATTTTATACTATCTTTATTTACAGATTTATCTTTTGTATGTTTAAGATATAAAAGACCCCATTGCTTTTTAAATTGAAACATCTGACTTTTTTGTTTGTTTGTTTTTTACAAAAAGAATTGGGGAAGGATTAGTTAGATCTATAAACAATTGGTTAATGAATTATGATTTCCAACACAGCTCAATAGATCCCCCGCTGTACAGAACCGGTATACTTCTAAATGCCATGAACCGTACAGAAACACTTGAGTAACCATGTTCTGGACACCCAGTGTCTTTCATCAATTCCAGAGCTGAATTTTACAAGACCTTTGCAAACAGCAACAGCAGCAACAACATTCCACCATCTGCTTGGGAAGATTGGAAGAGGCTGGGTTAATTCAGATTGAGGACCCAATCCTAAGTGTGCATTAGAATGCACTTTTCAGTAGCATAATGCACTTTCCAGCTGTCCGCAACAGTGCCTGGCCACCACTGGAAGCAGTGAGTGGCGGAATCCATGTGGTGACGGACTGTGGATACCTGCTGCTCAGGTTAAACCATGCAGGTGCTGAGAGGGAGATAGGGGGGAGCGGAAGAGGGTGGTGGATGGGGGGGGAGCAGGGAGGAGATGGCATGGGGGATGGTCCATGAAGGGAGCAGGTTTGGTGGCAGTGGCATCTGGTGAATCCTTACCCCCTTTCCTGGCCTGATCTGCTTTCTTGGGTCAACATGAGTCTTAGTGTACCATTCAAGCCTGCATGGGCATTCCCTGGGGCAAGGGAACAAATGTTCCCCTTCAACATCCAAAACTCTCCTGGGCAGGGCCCATGGGGGGGGGCAAAAGGGGTCATTTGTACCCAGGCGCAGGGTAAAAAAGGGGGCCCAAGAGCCAAAGAAGCGAGCCCAGAAAGTTACAGGGATCATATATTTTCCGATCTCACCCAAATTTGTTGCCCACATGGGATGCTGAGTGTCTGGCTTCTGCTGCTAACAAAAGCGATATGTACTGGGCGAAGGAATGCATACGTGACACGCCATGCATAGTGTCAAATCTGGGAGGAAATTGGCCTGCTACAGAAACTATTTGATGTGTAGATCCACTTGCCGTGAAGGGGTGCAAGGGGATAGGAGCTCAGGGGCACAGCTGCAGGGCTGCAGTTGCTACCGATGTATGTTTTGGTGCAAACAGGACACTTTCCATTCTAGTGTGAGTCTAAATATGATAATGCTTATTTTTTTGCAATGATTTACTATATTTAAAAGATTTTAGAGAGACTTAAGGGTGCTTTTTGGTTTTCCGTATTACTTATCTAGCTGCTGACACTGCATGGGCAGGTAGATCTGGGCTCTGCATTGGTGTGCCATAAATGGTCTGTTGGTGTGCAGCAGGAGTTTGGGGGAGGGTCATTTATTAGTAGGGCCATTGGGAGATGTGAGCCCCCCCAACAGCATAGTGTGCCTTGTCAATTCTCAAAAAAACTGATGGTGCGCCTTGACAATTTTAGCACCTTGTCAGTGTGCTATGAGACGAAAAAGGGTGAAAATTGCTGACCTAGAAAGTAGGCAGTTCTGTAATTGGAGTGCTGTGTGCGTGTGCCTGTCTGTGCACATTCAACAATGATCAGGCCTTCTAGTTTATTTTTAATTATTATAGCAAAGGCCTACAGGCAAAGAAGGGACCAGTTGAATCAAATCAATCTGCGAGATTCAGAAGCAGCATATACCTCTTAAACATCACATTCACATTTCTCATTTCCTTGCCCCTCAATGCCTGGCTCTGGTCCATAGTCAACTTACTGGTATCCTGCACTTTCTGATGGTTTGTTTTTTGATGATCTGCTCTTTCAACACATTTCAATTACACCCGGAAGTTAATCATTCAATGCATGCTCTTTCATTGAGAGGTTTCTCAATGAAACCTCTCTCTGCTATTTATTTCTTTCAACCTCTCTCTGCTATTCTAAAAATTGCCCTCCTTCATGTTGATGAGCATATGACATGGTGATTCAAACTGTTTTGTTATATGTGTAAGTGAGAGAGAAAGAGAGAGAGAGAGCATGTGCGGCAACTTTAACTACTGGTCTAGGCCTGTTCCCTAAGACATTAATGAGAGTGCAGAAATCTTTCTGGGACAGCAGGAATGTGCAAGATAAAGGCGGCGTTTGCAATTTGCTAGCTAAAAAGGCATTGGAAGAAACATCTGTAAACTAAAAAAAGACCCGGTTCTGCTTTCCAACCATTTCCGCTTTCCACCACAGATCCGGTCCCTAACCTGTTAAATGAGCGGGGGATGCCTATATTTCCAAGGTCTGCTGGCCCATTTTTTTTCCTTGCCAAGAGCAATCTTTTTCTCTTCCACAGCTAAAACTAACCACAAGAATCGGAGAACCCTTCAAATAAATACCAATGATCGAGTGCTCCGCCTAGCAAACATGAAGAACAGCACATCGCACTTTGCAGCACCTTATGAAGGGAGGCACAAATAGAAATGTCAATAAGCACTTCACACAGATTCATTTCTGAGATCTTTGCAGAAGCTGGTCAGGCATCTTAGCCTTGATGAGTCCCACCTGCCTACTTCAGAGGATAAATTACAGCCCATCTTTCTCTTATTAGGAATAGGAAGCATCTTTGAATACTTTGCATGTCCACTAGAATATTATGGGCTTGCAATTTAATTATGCAAATAAGCAATTTGGAAGGTTTTCTTCAGTGATCTCACATTTAAATGGTGTGGCACGAGGGTTAACTGTTTCATCTGTTCTGCCAAAACATGACTCAAGATGTTGAGCGCATCTGTAATTACATTTCTCAATGGTTTGTATTCTCGGTCTGCCACTGCAGCAAAAGCAACCCCATCCAGTCTGATATTGAGGCATTTGGGGGGCACTGGGACAGGGATTAGAAAATGGAATTTGGATGGGGGGGCACGGAGCAGAAGGGAGAGAGGCCTGAAGGCACAGAGAAAATGTGTGCAGAGGAGAGATAATTGGGAATAGAATGTGAAACCTGGGAACAGCCAAAGGCCAGAGAGCCAGAAAAGAGAATTAAGCAGAGACTGCCTAATTCTGCACTTGCTTACATGAGAAAGCGAGAGTTATCCACATGTGCAAGAGAGAAGAATGTGATCCAGGAGAGCAGAGAAACAAAAAAGAATTAGGAGATCTGCAGCAAACACAGCACAGAAAGCTACTGGGTTTAACATTGTCATTCCATGAGACTTGTCAGCACTTTGTATGACTGGTATTGTGTTGACAGGTTGTTTTCACAACATCCATTGTTTGGGGCTGTGTTGCTCCTTTCCATTAATGACTTTGAAAATGATTTAAAAAAAAAACAAAAAAAAACATGTTACATGATCACCCCATTTTCCTGACTGGCAACAAGCTCCAGGAGCGCGTAGCTTCCCTGAATTCTGACACCCTCTGGAGGAAAGACCATGGGAGGTTGATAGTGTCTTTGTAACACTTGCGTTATTTACAAACACACTGGTTGAGCATTGGAGAGAGGTTGATAGCAGAGCACTCCTTTCAAACAACAACAGATCACATCGGGTAGCAGCCTCTGCATTCCCAAATACTTCCAGCTCTTTGCTTGCTCTTACCATGTTTCTCGGGCCTATAGCCCAAGCCTATGCAGGATTGGGCTGTACTATGGAGAGCTTTGTGACCATGGAAGACACTTCCGCTGTCACAAAATGGCTGCTGACAGACCACAAAGTGCTCCATCAGTGGCCGTTTTGGGAGTACTGCTGCAATAACTGGCAGCACTCTGCTTCTCTTGCCAGGCTTGTCTGCCAACACAGGAGGAGCTAAGGCTGCAGAGGGGACAGGGAGGAAAGAAACAGGGTAGAGAGGTGGGAAGAGGAGGGAGTGGGTCCAGCAGAGATCACATGTACTGTGCACCTCTAATTTTGTTAACTTTATATTTTTAAGAGAGGGTCACATGCAATGTCAGCAGTGTGTTTTTAATACCTTGTCTACTCTTCTTTTGGAAATGAATGAGAGGAACCGTGCCTTTGAAGCATGGTTTTAGCATCTGATAAAATATCTCTGTTTCTGCAGTTTTGCAAGTTGGGGGCTGAAGTCTGGTCGTCAATATCATCTGTGTTTACTGGGCAAGAGAAATTAGTACATCTTCTGTCAAAGGTTGCCTAGAGCAATTGCCGTTGACAAATATTACTCATCTTTGTAAAAATATACACATTGTTCACAATGTACAAGAGAGATGCTATATTAGCTCCCATGTAGGGCTGCTAATAAATGTTATCATCTGAAAAGCAATTTTTAAGCATGGCATTTCAGTCAGCATGACATGAAAATCAGACTTCCTCCTTCCTCCCATAATAGCGCCCTATTTCAAATGGAATAGACCATATTTAGACAGGATATTAAGCAGTACTTTTTATAGTTTGAAAAACAGAAACATATTAGATTGTGAACAATCTTTTAATTTTTTTGTAGTTTTCAATTTAGGAATATTATTCTTGTAACACTATGGTGGTCCTATTAAACAATCTGACGGCACAATCCTAAACTCATCCGGCGCCAGTGAAACCAGAAGTGCCTTTCTAAGGCCTCCAGCAGGCCTTCTGAAGCTTTCCAAGGCTAGGGACTCCCCTGCCTGCCTTAAGTTCCACCACTTGGGGTACGTGTTGGCACTCCCTCAAGGCGTGGTACCAGGGTAATGTACCCCCTGCCTCCTTAGCTACACCACTGTCTTTCACACTACCAGCCCTCAGGCTTCTCTCAATCCACCCCGATACCTCCATCCTTCCCCTCCTTTCAGCTCACGTCACCAATCTACCAGTGTCAATGGGGCTGCTCTTGGGGTTGTGTGCAGGGTCCTTCTTGCTGTCTGCAGTGGCAGTCCAGAAGCACACAATTCCATGAGTTTCCAACTTGGAATTTGTAATGCTGTAAAGCTAGTTCTGGTGGTGTTAACAGCGCTCAGAACAAAGGGCTAACTCCGGAAGTGATAAGATCGGATATTTGCCAGTGTGCCATTGCCAGCGGCAGCAACCCCACTACTAGAATTGTTGGGTTTATTTCATTAATTGTGTATTCAGTGTTTATACCCTTCCTTTCCATAGGATTACACTCAATGAATAACGAGAACAATAATAGAGGACTTTTTAACAGCCCAATCCTACCCTTTCTCCCACCATAACATACAGGTGCACCAAAACAGGCCGAGAAGCATGCTGTGGTGGTGGAGATCAGGAGGCTTGAGAGAGGTAGGGGAAAATATTTTTCCTTGCCCCTTCAAAAGTCCCTCAATCACCAATGGATCTCCTTGGACCTGCACCAGCTATGCTGCTGACACAAGTCCAATGAGACAAAGGGAACTTTGTCTCAGGAGGCTCCAGAGGGGAAGTCTCCCAGTATAATTTGCTTGTGTCAGGATATACCCCCTCCCACATCCAACACACCACCTTCTCTCCCCTCCAATCTGTCACATTCTGCCCATCCCCCTGATCTATCCTCCCCAAGTTACTGACATTGGCAGGCCTCTCTTCGCAGCCATCATTATTTGGGGTGCTCCTCCGTGTCTGTGGCCCAGAAGCATGCAACGACATGCTCTTCTGCACCATTGTTTATGATGCCGTAAAGCATGCTCTGCCACCAGAACACTAGTTCTGGCAGTGGAGCCCAAGCATAGGATTGGGCTGTAAGTGGCTTTCCTAAGAAGTTCTGGCAACACATCAGAAAGCCTACAATGAAGTGGAGGTGTCAAGGCATTCTGGAATCTAAGTGCTGCAGTAAATTCATTTTGTATGGAGGACTCAAGTAGGTCAGAGGAACGAAAGAGAACATACACTCACCTTTTCAGATCAGCTGCCATCACCTTGTGTAGAGAACTTCAAAATCCTGACGCTAGTACTGGACCTTTAGATGAGTGTCATTGCTGCATATACACATTGTTACACGTACAGTACTGTACATTGCTGGTGTGTATGCAGTGCTTTTGTCTGGAGAATAACACAGTGGCAGAAATCTTCAATGCAGATCTATAAGGTTGCTCTTTATTACTTGTCATGGTACCACCAACTGCTGCACTAAATGTTCATGTTTCACAATGAGTTTCTTGTCCTGTATCTCTTTCAGCTTTAGCTAGTTTGCTTCCGACTATAAACATGAGAGAAGATGAGCAAAAGTTTGCTTCTTGGGGATTTAAAAGATATTTGCTTTTTTTTTTTTTTTTTAGGTTTTATAATTCCTTTGAAGAATGCATTTGAAGTCCTAAGGATTATTTCCAGTCTTATAGGCTCAGGACTGATTTTGTTCTTTGAAAAGACAGTTTTTCTGTGTGATTGCAGAGTAAATTCATGCAGCGAAAAGACAGACCAGATTGCACTGTGGTGCAATGGATACAGTGTTCACATTTAATAGGAGAGAATAATGGTACCATTACTGATGATATGCGCTGACCCAAAGATCTATTCCATCACCTTAAGGTGCTCAGTGAACAACCACTCTGTCTTGTTTCCTGTTCTTAGCCTCAATAGAGTTGATCTGTACTGACCCCATGCTTTCCAAAGTGCCTACAATATTATAAAGTGAGGCCGCTGAGATAGCACCCTTATCCTTAAATTTAGTGTGTTATAAAGGCAATTTTAATGTATTACTCATTGTAGAGTATCTGTATGGCACTGATAACCTTGGCAATAAATGTTTCTTTTGGTCTGTATTTACAGACCCTAGGGACATGAAGTTTGTCTGCAGTAAAGAGATACACCGAATAAAGGCAGCCACGTGGAGTAGCAGAAGAAAGAAAAATAGGTCTGATTTTTTTTAAAGAAGTATTCAGATTAGAGAACGCTGGATTAATTTGCACTGTGCGCATTTAAAATATAAAGCTGATTTTTGAGTATGTATTTTTTTGGTATATATTCCATAAATCAAACACATGCACATGTGTACACACAGACAGGCAAGACACAAAAAGAGAGAAGGGCTCCATTCTTAAAATGGTTCATCTATTTTTTAAAAAATAGCGTGGAATCTATAATAGTAAAAAATAAAAAAATAGCACACTCATCACAGGGTAAAGGGATCAGAACTGATCCTGAAAATTACCTCAGTGTGTGTGTGTGTGTGTGTGTGTGTGTATCTATCTATCTATCTATCTATCTATCTATCTATCTATCTATCTATCTATCTATCTATCTATCTATCTATCTATCTATCTATCTATCTATCATGTTAAAACATTCCTCTGCCCTGATGCTATCATGCTGTTCCTCTTTCTACCCCAGCCAGCCTTGAGAGGTGTATACCAATAGGAAAATAATGATAATAATAATAATAATAATAATAATAATAATAATAATAATAATAATAATAACAACAACAACTTTATTTTTACCCCGCCTTTCTACCTGAAGGGACTCAAGGCAGCTTACAACAAGTTAAAACAGATGAAAAATATAATTTAAAAACAGAGGGTCACACAAGGACCCTCATCTGTACATGACCAACTCCTGAAGCAGAGGGGCTGTCACCCCGTCAGCTGCTAAGCCAGGGCTTATGGGAAGACCTACCAGGCTATTTTGGGAAGGGGGCAGTGGCAGCCAAGGACTGTCTTCTTTTCCCAGGGTGATTTTACAGTGTTTGAATGTCCAGTGTTCCCACCACCACCACAGGTGTTGGGAGCCAAGACATCTGGTAATTTTTAAATACCACCAAGGAAGTAGAGTCTGCTACTGCCACCTGCTCCCCACTGCCTCTCAGTAAACAGAGCCCCTTCTTGGGCTTACAAGGAAGCCATGGGGAGTAGGAGTAGCTGTGGACCACCCTCATATTCTCCCAGTTCTATTTCACAAATCCCAGAAGTCTCTCATCCCTAACACCGAGCTGAGTGCTGTGGCCTCTGAGAATTTTCAAATGGCACTGAGGGAAAAATGGGGATGGTTTGCTGCTCCCATCATTGCCTAGTGAGCCAGCCAGGGGCCATTGGGGAAGGCGGGCAGAAGCAGCAGCTGACGTGTCCTCCTTCATAGTATACTGTACTACAGTATAGTTACATGCCTGTAACTATAGTATGGGGCATTGAGTAAGGAATGTAACCCATCAACTATCCAATTCTCTTTCCAAGGGCACCATCAATAGAATCTAACCAGGAAAATGAGCTGGTATCTAGTCAGGAAACCAAGCAGTGATAGATTGCCTCTCCTCTCCATTGCTGCAGGTGGAGCATGAAGGAGGGATTGTGTCTGTCTGCTGCCTGGTTCCTGAGGTAGCGGGCATGCACATCCACTTTCCAAAGGGGGGGGGACGACAAACCATTTTGGTTCCCTACAGAGAGCCACTTAAGATAGTCACCAGGAGACGTGATTACAACCTGTTACAGAAGAGGAGAACATGACATGAGGATGCCCTCAGGAGGAAGCAGGTGAAGAAGCTTGGTCTGGTTCAACTGGACAGTACCCTCTTTCCCACTCCTTGCTCAGAGGGCTGTTTAAATCCAACTGCCCTGTAAAGCAGAAGCAGAGAAAGAGGAGGAAGCAAAGACATCAGGAACTTGCTCTGCTTTTGTGATATTACTGTTGGCTGTAAAATTTGCATTGTTAGTTGCTTTGCATGCCTCCTGAGTGTGTGTGTGTGTGTGTGTGTGTGTGTGTGTGTGTGTGTGTGTGGCACATGAGATATAAGCTTTCAAAATAAATAACACTAAATAAGTATATAGCAATAGTTCCATATTTATTATAATATGTTTTTCAACAAGACCCACATGCAGAGTAAGGTATCCTGGCCAGAAGATGCATTTTCTAGCAGGTTTGAGCCCTGGCGCCTACATTTTAAGAAGTGACAGTGCAAGCCTATGAATGTCTGCTCAGAAATAATTCCTGCTGTGTTTAAGGGGGCTTACTCCCTAATAAGTATATAGGATTGCATGTAGTTTATAGGATTGCCACTGGATTTTTGTAGCCACAAATCCAATGTGTGGTATAGCCTTCAGAACCTGTTTTCACAGGAGTGTTTCTAAAGCACCTGTTGGTAATTCACCCTACCCACATTGTATTTCCAAGCAGCTCCTTCTGGAATGGTATGGGATCCCTTTCTGAAAAGCTCTCAATTACTGCAGCTCACCTGATTTGCCCCCAAATGTATGAATGAAACATTACTGTAACCCAGTGATTCTCAAACTCTCTGGGAGAGTTTGAGAGCCACTAAGTACTTGCGTGGGCGGGGGGGGGAGGCAGCAGGGGCGGGGGGAAGGCAGCGGCATGATCCAGAGGATTGCACCGCCCAGGGGGGCTGCAGGGGCTTGGGTGCATTTACCCAAGCCTCCTGCAGCCTCCCCAGGCTGCGAGGAGCCTGGTGCGAGCTGCAGCAGGGCTCCCCACAGCAGTGAATGTCAATGCGGAGTGAAGTGGAAGTGGAGCGCGATCACTCCGCATTGACTTTCACTGCTGCGGGGAGCCCTGCTGCAGGTTGCGCCAGGGTCCCTGCAGCCTGGGGAGGCTGCAGGAGGCTTGGGTAAGTGCACCCAAGCCTCTGCAGCCCCCCTGGGCAGTGCGATCCTGGGGATCGCGCCGCTGCCTCCTCCCTGCCTCCAGGCTGCTCCCACCCCTTAAGGGGGCAGAGGCCAGGGCTCACAGGCTGGGGTGTCGCAACGCCCCAGTTTGAAAAGCCATGCTATAACCATTCAGCTGAACTGCCCCATGCATCTTATCATTGCAACACAGTGGCACCATCTGTGGCTGGTGTGGCTGGTGCGGGCCACACCAGGTGTCAGCTTCAGGTGGGGGTGACACCAAACCACCCAAGCCTCCATTTGATAATTTTTGGCCCATTCTGGGTCCAGCCACCTTGCTTTCTCGGCAACGATCATGTTTTTTGCTGCTTACCAGTGAAAAAATAGAGCAACTGGGCCTGGAGTGGGCAAAGTATAGTCAAATGAAGGCAGTCTGGAGCTGGGCTTATTGCTTTAAAAGTATGTAATAGCCCAGAAGGTCGAGGGAGACACTTGATTTTGTCATTAGGTCATTATATCACCCCTGAACCTCTGTAACTTCAGAATGCATCTGGTGCAGGAGCATCTCAAGAGGTGGAATACCCAAACACCTCTCCCATACAATGGGAATGCACCCATTGAAGTATTGCCCAAACCAGGATGCTATTCTGCCCTTACACAACATTGTGACAAGGCTACGTTCTCTTTTGGATTATTGATATTGGTGCTGTCAGGTTCCTAGATGTTATCAGACAATTTTCTGTGCTGCCCCTCTTTGCCTATAACACCCTCCCCCACCCCCATCACACAGACAGAATAGAAGCTTCTTAATAGCCGGAGGAAGAAAAATTTAGAATGAAAAGCACAAGCGGGCCCAGTGAAAAGTTTTACAATAGCGTTTAAATTGGAGCATAATGAGGCCGATGTAACTTGAATAAATACATTCTGACTGATACGCTAGAAGGGGGAAAAAAGCCTCATATCTCCAAGTTCCAGCTATTTGTTAAAATATTTGTCACAAACATTTAATTTAGGATTTATTCTATAATGGAGCCACTTAATTTATTTTTTTAAATCCCAATCTCTGTATTCAAAGGGATAAAGTCGCATTTTATGCTGTGAGGATGATTTTTCCATACAGATTATTTTCTCCAAATTTGTGTCATCGTGGAGCTTAGACTTTTTAGAGCTAAAAATGAAGAATACAGGATTTGAACAGGATTAAGTTGCTTTCCAGTCCTACCCACATAGATAATAAAGACAGTTTTACAGAGTCACAGAATCTTAGAAGTTCAGGCCTGAAGGAGGAGACATTAAAGGGTTGTTTTGTCGCCTCCCCCTTGCTCTAAGCAGAACTCATTATACCTAAGCCGCAGATATTAATCTATCATAAAGTTTTATTATCACACTCTAGGCTCAGTGAATGAGACACAAAAGCGAAACATTTACAAAATGGGAAACATTTGCACTCCCTCCAAACTTCCCCATAGTCCCTACTAACCCCATTCATCTCGAGATGTCGTATCTCATTAAGAGAGCTCTAAATATTGAGCTCCCCTGCGCAAAATGTTTGTGAGCAGAACCGAGACAAGCACAAACTTGCCTGCAAAAACTCAAACCTTGCAAATGCTGGGGTAAAAAGTGTTTGCCACTATTGCCACGCCAAAGTCTCTCTGCCACAGCGAAGGGCTGAGTTTTGGAACTGAGGACGGAGGCAGCAAATGGCCCTGACTGCATTAGTTTGTGATCGAAACGGAGGCGATCATTCTTCAAAATCCCCAGTAGGAGTAACTGACACTTTGCTTCCGTTACTCCTGGGGCATGGGGAATAGGAATGAAGTGGTGGACACATTTCACCTTCAACCCATTGATTCATACACTTGCAAAGAGTTGAGGTTTTGTGGGTATCCACTTTGAAGATGTCTTGGTTCAGTTCAACCACTGGGTTGGGCATAAATCCACTCCATAGTGCTATTACAACCCAATTTTAACATGCGCTGGAAGGGGTAGGCCAGCTGGCCTGCCCCATAACCAAAGTGGAGTTGGAGCTGCTTGTAGTGCAGCCCTGGCAAGGGGAATTCTTTCTCTTACCCCGGGTAATGCCGCAGCAGCCACAATGGGGTTACTCAATTCTGTGCCACCTAAAGAAGTGGCACAGATTCAAGCAGCCTGAAGCTGCTCTGAGTTGCCCAGGACTGGGGTTAGGATCTGGCACAAGTGCCAGATCCTAGCCTCACTCTCTGCTTGACTGCAGGCCACCTATGGGCCCGCCCACCCTCCTCCAGAACGCCACCTCCTCTCCCTCCCTCTCCAAGTCCCTGCTCCAGCATGCCTTAGCCAGTGCAGCTTTACCATTCTGCCGGCGCCATGGGGCTCGTGTCAGCCTCCCTCCTCGCACTGTGGCACGAAAGTTCCTTATGACACTTTCATGACACCTCTGAGCCAGCGCAAGGGACTTACACTGGCCTATCTCTAGGTAAGGATTGCGCCCTTTGTCTTCTAGGATGGGCAGGGTTTGAAAGCACCTGCTGCAGCTGAGTTCCTTACTTAGAATAGCGCATCTCACAAATGTGCATTGCAGCTTTTCACAGGAGTTTTATGGCCTTAAAATAGTCTTATACAACTTACCAAATGCAAGCCACCCTTCATGTTGGGCACCATATTACCAGCTCAATATACCTGATTTTTACAGATCTCAGAATATCTGATTTTTTGTCTCTTGCTATGGAGTACAAAAGTAAGACTCCTTGACAGAATTCAGGGCATGATCCAGACTTGCGCATGCCGGTTTACCATACTGTAAGGCACATTTGCGAGCCCAAAATTGAGCAACCTCCCTCAATTAGCAGAGCTACTTCCCTTAGCCAAGGGAAGGGGATGAAAGTCCCCCCAATGAGCCGCCATAGGCTGCCTAGTTGCACTCTGTATGTTACAGTAGCCATTTCGGCACCACGGCAGCCCTGCCCTCTGGGCAGCTCAGGATTGGGCTGTCAATTTATGTGTGGAAGAAAGGTCTATTTGTAGCTATGGGTCATTAGTTAGTTGTTGTAGGGTCAGTGCTTTTCAGTCAGTGGTACTAATAGCACTAGAGACTTCTTATGGTATGGCAGGTGGCACTTGCCTTTTGCCATGGTGACCACATGGCACTTCTCTTCCTGGTCCAAGCCCAATGGACATGGAGATGACTGGGACAGGGGAGAAGATATGACTGTACAATTGCCTGGCTCTCCAAAAGAGGCATTGGTTGGGTATACAGTGAAGGGCAACTCAACAGTAGGACAATTCCTTTGCACAGCAGTGGTGGTATACATGATTGGGCACCTCCAGCTGGCCCCACCCCCTGCCAATGACACAAGAGCTAGCCCTACTGCCTCACCCTGCCTACATTTAGCATTTGTCTGCAGAGTTCCTCCCTGTTATTGGAACCCTGAACAGGTTAGATTATCACAAAGAGTTGAAACATAACAGCAGTTCAGACAAGAAAAGGGTGGGGAACTACACAATCTGGCTCAAAGCACAATTAGCCTTCTCAGAGATGCTGCACCTCTAACTACTAGATCTTGAACACTAGTATTAAGGAATAATATCACCATCACGCCCTCTCATGGAAGTACATGTGACTCCTCATTTTTTACTCCTGGGAGGCAAAGTCCTGCGCTGGATGGATTATTTTTATGACCCAGCATGGCAAGAACAGATTCAGGTTAAATCTGTTAAAGAACAGGTTAAAATTCAAGCCCTCTGACCATGTCTGGAATGTGGCAAAAGACGGTCCCATTCAGAAAAACCATCTTTAATAAACAGGCAGCATGTTGACTACATGATTTGCACAATGCTCTAAGAATTGCATATTCAATGGCTAAATATAGGGGCATTCTATGAAAGAATTATGCACTGTCACTAGCAACTTTTCTGAAGCAGGCAGTCATGTCAATTTATTTTTAACCACTGTAGATCACTAAAGTGAGGATCTGTAGCTCTTGAATCCCGATCGCCCAATTAAAGGGGGATCGGAGTTTGTTTAGCCTGGACTGGAACACAAGAGTCTCCTCCCAGTTGGGGAGTGGAGGAAGGCTGGAACTGGTGGCTACGGGGGCCTTTTAAAGGGCACAATGCCCAGCCCTCTTCCTCCTTTACATGTGGGCACTGTGTGGACAGGATCATAGGATCCTGCTGCTGGAGCGGTAAGGTGTGGGGGCTTCGGGTTGGGGATGCATGGTCGGGGGCATTCCCTGAAGGCCACCCTTGTCCCCTGGGGTGGCTCTTGCTCTCCTCACCCCATCTTCCCTTGCATCAGACCTTTCATGGCCGCCCGCTCACCCATAGACCGATATCCTGCAAGCCCCATCTTCGGGGCCTCCCACCCCACCCCCAGCCACCCGATCACCCTCCGGCTCATCACCCGCCTTTTCGGCCGACCTTTCCCCATCCACCAGCTCGCTTACCAGTTGCCCTCCGCGGCGCTCCAAACGCGACAGGGCTCGGGAGGCTCCCTGCAGTGCAGAGGGATGGTTACTCACCATCGCAGCAAGTCACTGCAGCACTTGCCTGGCATGCGGGATTACTTGAGCAGGTTGGGGCTGGACCGGTGGTGGGCGCTTGGCCCCTGTCATCACCGGCTTCCCAGGCGGTGGTGCAAGGGGCTCCCCTACTCCCCCCCCATGCCGTATGAGGAAGAAGCCCTCCCACTTGGGGATCATCTGGCCCCTGAGGTTAAGGAAAAGATATGGAAAGGTGAGTATGTGGATCTCTTCTTCACAGGGAACCAGAGCCTGAGAGCAGGGCGGGGGAGTGCACTTGGGAACTGCAGACAGTGCATAAGCCCAAGATCGATCACAATTGGACCAATTGGTTGACAGGGTTTACCATTTACATGGCGGTGGTCCTACAAAAGGATTTGTCCCAGGGCCCGGCACTAGCAAAGTATCAGGACTTGATCAGAGGGTACTTGGGTTCAGGTTGGTTGGCTTATGATGAACAGTTCCGCATGCGCATGGGAACTAACCCGCACCTCTCCTGGGAAAGGAAGAACTTGGAGCTGTGGATTCAGCTCGTGATTCTGGGTGGTGCGACGGGGCGAGCGCTCTGACAGTGGACATTTGATTGCCAGAAACGCCGGCCCTTGCCCTGCAGGGCCGGCTCCAATGGGGGCAACGGGCCAGCGGGTTCAATCCCCACAAGTTTGCTATGAGTATGTCTTCTCTGGGCGTTGTTCCAGAGCGAGTTGTATATTCCAGCACACGTGTGGCCTGTGCAGTGCAAGCCACCCACTCAGCTCCTGTCCAAGGGGTAAGGGGGGCAGGAGATGGAGGGGCCGGGGCTCAGGTCAAAGGAAGGGAGGAGGTGCAAGCGACGCCACCATTTCCAAAGGGGCCAAGTCCGATTAAGCTAGCAGAGTTGGCCGGGCTGCTGAGCGAGTACCTTGATCGCTCAGCGGAGGCATTCCTTTGGGAAGGATTCATGCAGCGTTTTTGCATTCATTCACCATACTGCCTGCCACACCCATCTTTATTCACAAATGGACTGGATTCACTTTTAAGCTGTGAACTCACATCTGTTCAGTACCGGCTCAGTTACTCTCAGAAGTTTTCTAAGTTTCTTTTTTGACCACATCATCATATCCTTGTCACTGGGAATGATGCACACAATTCATTTCCAAACCATACATTCACATATACATTCACCATACATTCACCATACATTCACATATCTGGTGTGCTCCCTGGGGCATTTGGTGGGCTGCTGTGAGATACAGGAAGCTGGACTAGATGGGCCTATGGCCTGATCCAGTGGGGCTGTTCTTATGTTCTTATGTTCATACCCCAAGGGTGTGATTTTAGCTCAGAACCTGAGGTCGGTCACAGGCATGGAAGACATTGTTCAAAGGAAGATTGCCAAGGAAGTGGGGTTGGGGGTGTGTTTTGGGCCCCTTCCCTACTCCCCCCCTGCCTGACCTCAAGGTTTCCCTGCTGGGGGTAGTACCCAAAAAGGCCCCAGGGGAATATCGCCTCATTCACAATTTGTCCTACCCTGCAGGGACATCGGTGAATGATGGCATTCCCTGCCAGCTCTGTACGGTCCAATATACCTCTTTTGACCAGGCAGTCTGCATTTTGAGACGCTGTGGGCTGGGAGCGCTTATGGCAAAATGCAATATTGAGTCCGCTTTCCGCTTGCTCCCTGTGCATCCAAGGGATTTCTGCCTGTTGGGTTTTACCTTTGGGGGCCAGTTCTTTTTGGACCGGTCACTATCGAAGGGGTGTTCCATGAGTTGTGCCACTTTTGAGCTGCTGGAATGGGCGCTAAGGAGGCGGTGCGAGGCGCGAACTACCGCTCATTATCTTGATGATTTTCTTTTTATGGGCCAAGCTGGTACAGGACAGTGCCAGAGGCTACTAGATACTTTTCAGTCCCTGGCACACGATTTAGCGGTCCTGCTGGCTAAGGACAAGACGGAAGGCCCCTCCTCCCATATGACCTTCCTGGGCATCAAGCTCAACTCGGTGTCAGCTGCAAGTAGACTCCCGGCGGACAAGCTGATGGCTCTGACGTCCTGGCATATTATAATGCCATTGTACAAATCGATGGTAAGGCCACACCTGGAGTATTGTGTCCAGTTCTGGTCGCCGCATCTCAAAAAAGACATAGTGGAAATGGAAAAGGTGCAAAAGAGAGCGACTAAGATGATTACGGGGCTGGGGCACCTTCCTTATGAGGAAAGGCTACGGCATTTGGGCCTCTTCAGCCTAGAAAAGAGACGCCTGAGAGGGGACATGATTGAGACATACAAAATTATGCAGGGGATGGACAGAGTGGATAGGGAGATGCTCTTTACACTCTCACATAATACCAGAACCAGGGGACATCTACTAAAATTGAGTGTTGGGCGGGTTAGGACAGACAAAAGAAAATATTTCTTTACTCAGCGTGTGGTCAGTCTGTGGAACTCCTTGCCGCAGGATGTGGTGCTGGTGTCTACCCTAGACACCTTTAAAAGGGGATTGGACAAGTTTCTGGAGGAAAAATCCATTATGGGGTACAAGCCATGATGTGTATGCGCAACCTCCTGATTTTAGAAATGGGCTATGTCAGAATGCCAGATGCAAGGGAGGGCACCAGAATGAGGTCTCTTGTTATCTGGTGTGCTCCCTGGGGCATTTGGTGGGCCGCTGTGAGATACAGGAAGCTGGACTAGATGGGCCTATGGCCTGATCCAGTGGGGCTGTTCTTATGTTCTTAGTTATTCGGGCGCAGAAGGTCATGCTGCGCAAGTTGCAGGCTTTGGTTGGGCACCTGAACTTTGTCTGTTCCACCGGGAAGGGCTTTCCTGCGTCTCTGTGATGGGTTGAGCTCACCGCACCACAGGGTGTGGGTGACGTTGGCCATGCGGGAGGATATGGCCATCTGGCTCCGATTCCTGGGAGAGTTCAACAGGATTTCATTCTGGCATTCAGAGCAGCTTCTGAGGGAAGATCGACAGGTGCATTTGGATGCAGCTGGGGGTCAGGGGTTTGGCATCTTCTTTCGGGGTCGTTGGTGCACGGCACTGTGGTCTGGGAGCTGGGTGCAGGGCAGCATCACGACTGACCTTACTTTCTTGGAGCTGTTCCCAATAGTGGTAGTGGTACATATCTGGGCAAGGGAGTTCCAGAATGCCACGGTGCGCTTTTGATGCGACAACCAGGCAGTCATGCCAGTGGTGAACTCCATGTCTTCCAGTTCCCCCAGGGTCATGACACTTGTACAGCAGTTTGTCCTGCAGTTCCTGCGCATCAACACTTTGTTCATAGCTCAACACATTCCTGGGGTTGAGAATTGCATCACGGATGCTTTGTCTTGCTTTCAGGAGGAACACTTTCAGGAACTCACCCCTGGGGCGGCGCCGTCCCCAGACCACATGCCTCCCTGGCTCTGGGAACTTGGCTTGCAGAAATAAATGAAGTCATATGCACCTCACAGCAGGGCTACTCCCATAAGGTAACAGAGTTTGCAGAGTTTAGACAGGCGGCTGCCCTACCCAACCTCTGGCCAGCGCTGGCTGAACACCTGCTGCTCTTCTTGCTCCACCTGCAGAGGAGAGCTGTTAGCTCCCTGCCGGGCTTCATGCCTTTGTTTCCAAAGCAGCAGGATACCCCGACTCCACACAGGATTTCAGGGTGCGGAGGATGTTGGAGGGCTTCTCCAGGAGAACACCCCCTGTCTGGGACCACAGGCATCCTATTACCCCTGAATTGCTCGGGGGCATCGCAGGAATCTTTACAGTGACGAACAGCCCTCTGTTCGTCACTGGGCGAGGTCCAGCTTTTCAGGGCAGCCCTTTTTACAGCCTTCTTTGGCACCTTTCGACCCAGTGAGTTCTTAGCAAAAAGCAAGGCTGATAGATCTGCCCGGGCCCTACAGAGGTCAGACCTAACGTGGGTGCCCGGAGGTGTTTCATTTACCCTCAGGAGGTCTAAAACGGATCAAAAGGGCCTAGGTTTCCCTTAAGGAGGTAGTGGGGATGCCCTTGTGCCCAGTTACGGCTTTACAGGAATATTTAGCACTCTCAGGAGCATGTGGGGGAGCCCTGTTCCAGCATGTGGATGGTTCTCCTCTGACCTTATTCCAGTTCAGGGCAGTTTTCTCACGCGCCCTGGGGGCTTTATGGTTGCAGCCGAAGGAATTCAGCTTGCACTCCCTCCGCATTGGGGCGGCCTCTGCAGTGGCGGAATTGGGTTTATCCGGGGAGGACATTCAAATAATAGGCCATTGGCGTTCGTCGACTTACAAGTGCTACATGCACACTTAATACGGGCTGGCTCAATCAGAGCATCCCCCAGGTTGGGGGGGGGCAGCACCAAAATGGGGATACCTTACAATAACCTTTCTTCTTTCACCCTGCAGGACGCTGTGGTAGCCCAGTGCACATGTTGATCTGCAGCCACTCCATTGTCTTTTGGGCCCGCAAGAGGGCAGCTGCGAGCTCGCTTGGATCACAACTGGGCCTCAGCCCCGTGGTACAAGTTACCTGGTTGGCCAGGCAGGGGATGCAGTGGGGCCAGCTGCTGCCCTCAGTGATTGAGTTCCTGCATGAGAACCCCCCTGCCTGAGGTTTTTGTGCTCCACCTGGGCAAAAATGACCTGCGCAGGATGTCCGATCTGTCTCTGAAGAGCAGACCATGTGAGGACATTGCCACCCTTCTGGGTTGGCTGTCCGGTACCACTCTGGTCTGGTCGGACTTACTGCAACGTTGCATGTGGCGTGGTGCCTGCTGCTGCGCTAAGGTTGAAAGGAGGCGCAGGAAGGTCACCAGGGAGATTGGCCTGTTTGTGTCCCGCGCCGGCGGCTGGGTTGTATTGCATCCTGCAATAGGCTATTCGCTACCTCACCTGTACAGGGGCGATGGTGTTCACTTGTACAAGGAGGGAGGAGACATCTTTCTGAAGGACCTGCGGATCTGCCTTAAGGCGCTTCTCACCCTGGTTGGGAGCGGTGGGTCAAGCGCTAGGCGGACCCCTCCTGGTGGCAGGTGGTGCGGGTTAGGAGGCATGAAATAGACTTTGGGCATGCACCTTCAGGTGGCATAGGCAGGGCAGAACCCAATTGCAGTTCTCAGGGGCTTGGCGGCACGAGGACATAGACAGGGCCCTGTCCGGGACCACGGGGTCCGTCTCAGAGGCTCAGCAGCTCGAGGTGGTACAGCCGGCGGTCTGGCTGCCTTCCCCTTAAGGGACAGACCTGGATGAGCTGCGCCGCCTAACGATGGGGCGCGGCTTGGAATCAGGTGCATGCCCGCCTGGGGCAGATGTGTTCTGGTACCGCCCAGAAGTCCCGCCTCCGCACCACTGGGGGCTTCACTGCCTCGGATGCTGCAGGTCTCAGCCTCCTCTTCTGTTGTAACTGCTAAATAAAGTGGCCCTTTCTCCCATATCTGTTGTCTCGAGTGTTCATTGGACAGTGCGGAAACAAACTTAGATGCTTGAGAACCTCCACTGGTTCACCAGAGGAAAGCTTTAATTTGCTAGGAGGGTCGGCTAGCTTCAGAGATGCTCTTTCGCTCTGCATGCCCCACTGATCGGCAAGGTAAAAAAAGGGGAGGGCTTCTGAAGTGGGAATTTCCTCTTGAAATATGAATCTAAGGCTGTCTGATCTTTCTGGAACATAAATGGTGCCTTAATTATACAAAAGCTTCCATCTCCATCCTAACAAATGGAATTCTGTTGTCATTCAAACCACAGCCATAAAAAAGGGTGCATTCATGCTACCAGAGTTGCCAAAGATATCGGATTAAGCTTAGGTAACTGTAGCCTACAATTAAATGTCATTTCCTGATTAAAACAACAGGAGCAGTGCGGCAGTGCCAAGACCTTGTCCACAGCTGAAACGCGAACAGGGGCGTAGCAAGGCTAAGTTGTTAGCCTCAATAGCACCACAGCTGCTTTGCCTTTGCAAAGCCAAGACACACCACAGGCATTATGTGCTCATCATGACGCCTCCTATGCCCGCTTTCCTGGGAGTAACTCCACTGATCACAATGGGACTAACTTCTAAGAAAATGTGCATAGAATTGCATGCATTGTCATGTCTTCCTTCAACCCATTCTTTTCCCAAGTGCATGCTAGGAAAAAGCTTATACAAGCACGGCTGCCCCAAACATCTATTTGTGGTATAGATTTGTTTCACCCAGAAGACAACAATCCCCCGAAATGATGCAAAATTCAGCATCTGATAAAAACAAATAAAAACCTGAGCATTACCTGTCCGTGCTGCTGAATCCCCCGTCAGAAGACAAACGCTGATGTACAATTTGATTTCAGGTGCAGACTGCATCAATACTATTGATTGAACAGGGGAAAAGCTTAATTATTTATTTTGTATGTAAGTTTATTATGAAGGCTGGCCACACGCCAACAAATTATTTAGGCAGGAAGTTGCGACTGTCTAAATTAATATCGGAGAACCGCTGCGTTTACCCTGAGGCTGCAAACGCTGGGATCAAGCAGGAACGTTTTTTGTTGTTGTTTTTAAAATAAAGTTAGAACTGTGTATGTCATTGAAATCCTTAAACTTGCATACACAAAATGATAATTTCCCATTGGAGAATAATTAAACCCACACAATAAAGCGTGTATTGTTTCCGGATGCTATGCATTTCTCCTGCTCGGAGAAAAGGAATTCTTGAATGGCAGCTGTCAAAGGCTAGGGGTTTGGTGCGAAACAATACATTTGAAGATTTTAATTATGTACCCTTAAGAGTGTGTTGTAGGCCTGGGAGACCAATCCTTTTTTCCTAAGGCTGATGGTGTGTGTCACCACAACTGGGACAATTGAACTCAAGACAAAAAGAGAAAAAAAAAAGAGGTAAATTACTAAAGCCTTTCACAAAGGTTGCAGGCAGAACAAACTCTCTTTTCATAAGGGGGAAAAAAAATCTAAGAATAATTTTGTCCTGAAAGGGCAAAAGGAAGCAAACACCAGAACTTTTTTTTTTTTAATTAGCTTGGAAAATTAGCCTGGAAGATTGACGCCTCACCTAAGGATTATCGGGAGGGGGGAACCTTTGGTGATAGGAACCTTCATCAGTGAAATCTTACTTGTCACAGTGCCACTGACACTTTTCGGAGCTGGAAAAAAGGCGCCCTCCACAACTATGATCCAGATTTCAGCCCCTCCACAATTCAGATTGAGGCAGGGCTCTCTTTGCCCAGTCCCACCCTGCATGAGGCATGAACAGGAAACACAGGGACTTGGTTGGGTGTTGAGTCAAGCCAAGAAGGGAAATCAAGGCAGTGCTTTCAGTTTCAATTCCAATTCTGGAGGCTTTACGTGCCAGTTCACTCATCAGACTGAGACAGTCTGAGATTAGTGGGTCACCCTTGTGGGCTGGGTAGGAATTTTTGTTCCTGCCTGACTGGCAGTTGGCTGCATGTTTTTTGTTTTTGTTTTTGCCTACCTCAAAGGTGTCTTTGAGGTGCAGTGTTTTAGCCAAGGTGGCCATTACTGACAGGTGTAGTTGGGATAGATAGTAGGGTTAGGGATTCAGTATGCTCCCTACAGCAAGCAGAAGTCAGAAGAACCAGAACCAATTGTACGTAAGAGGCTGTCCAGATCAGGAATGCAAGCTAGAGCCCCCCTTGAGCTTGAATTGCAAAGTCCATCACAAAGGCTGTCAGTCTTGGGATGGGCGCAGCAATTCATCTGCCTTGACGCCCTTTCCAGGTGTTGGTGTGGGAAACCTGGGGTTGTCAAATGGTAACAGAGGTTGGAGTCAGGGTGGTGACATTCAAAGGGGAAGTGATTTCCCTATCCACCTTCCCTGCTGGCATAACTAGTGCTGCACTGGTGAAGGCTGCTAGACAGCTGTTGTAAAGCAGGCTCGACCAATGAGTGCAGCACTGGCAGGGAGGCAAAGTGACGTTGTTGCAGTGATACCATGCTGCAAAGCCCATGCTCCGCAAGCCAGAAGGAAACACCTGCTTTAAGTGAGGGCTTAGACCATCTCACAAGCCACTCTGCCCTCCAGGAAGGTCCACCCCAGAGTTCTGGGAACCAGCCCAATACAACACCAGCAGCAAGGCAAAAGGAGGAGGGCGACATGGAGTTAGCAGTACTCAATAATAATAATAATAATAATAATAATAATAATAATAATAATAATAATAATACAGGTATTTATATACCGCCTTTCTTGGTCTTTATTCAAGACTTTATTCAAGGCGGTTTACATAGGCAGGCTGATTAAATCCCCGTAAGGATTTTTACAATTGAAAGAAGGTTCTATCTTTCAAGAACCACAACAGTCCAGATGTTTCACTCTGATCTGGTTTCACATTCTGGCCTCCATCCTCCCACGCTCAGAGCAGATGGAATAGCTCAGCTTCAGCTTGTCAGCTGCTCCAAGGTCGCACGGTGCCGGCGGCCTCGAACTGGCGACCTTGTGGATGTTATCTTCAGGCAAATGGAGGCTCTGCCCTCTAGACCAGACCTCCTGCTGGTCTACTCAAGGCTGGTCCTGGGCCGTCTCTTGCTCTGCAAGTACCCCGCTCTCCTGGCCCCACAATCAAGAAAGGAGAATGTCGGCTGCTAGGCTCCCAACCCCTGGCCCTGACCACAACAGCTACGTTCCCGATGAGCCCGGTCCCTTGTTGGCAGCCTTGTTATGGAAGACTGCACCCACCAGGCCAGGAGGAACTTGCAGCAGTGCCTTCCCAAGCCAGCACCTGATCTGAAGCTGGGGTCACTAGGCATCAGTGCCCTGCCCTGACCATGATGGGTGGAATGGGGCAGTGATGGGGCAGAGAGGAAGGTGATCAGGTCCAGGAGGGGGACAGGATCACCAGCCACCTCCTTCATGGGTGAGGAGAAAGTGTGAAAAATATGATGGCAGTGTTGGTGGTAAGAAAAATCAGAAGCACATACTGCCTGTACAAATATACTTGCCTGTATAAATATCTGAGGGCCTGCCATGTAGAAGATGGAACCGATTTGTTTTCAATTGCTCTGGAGGGTGGGACCAAAGCAAATGGGTTTAAATTACAAGAAGGGAGATTTCAAGTAAATGTTAGAAAGAATGTCCTGGTGGTAAGAACTGTTTGGCAGTGGAACAGCCTGCCTCAGAAGGTGGTAGACTCTCGATTGTTGGACAACTCAAAGCAAAGTCTGGCTAGCCATCTATGAAACGTTCTAGTGGACAGGCTGCATTGGCAGGGGGTTGAACTCAATGATCTTGGAAGCCCTTCCAACTCTATGATTCTATGGTTGTCTTCTCAGTCAGGGATCAGGATTGCTACCACCACTGCCATAGACATGTCTGCTACGTACCCTTTCTCTCCCCACCCCCGCTTGTCCAGTTGACCTGTTTCCTCCTTTTCAGTCTGCCTTTCTGGTTTGAATAGCAAAGCTGAGCGGGACAAAGCAAGGAAGCTGGGAGAAGTGGAGTTGCGCAGTGCCCCTCCCAACTTTCTTGCTCCGCCCCGCTCTGCTGCACTATTTCAAAATACAGGCTGGTGGAGGGTGAATGTTAAGAGGGCGGACAGGGGCTAGGTGAGATGACCCCATGCGTGGCTAATGGATAGAGTATCACCTGGTCTATTTGCCAACTGAGGCAGCCTGCCTCACCTCACCTCATGACTGGAACAGTCCTGTTGACATGCAGTGATTCGTGCTTCAGTAAGTGCATGCCCCCCCCCAAGAATAATATCACTGCTCGACTGAATTGACTGACCAGGATTCACATATCCACATAAATCTCACCCCAAGTCTTGTCATTTTGAACATGTTTCTTTTGTACGATAGGTGTATTTCAAATACAGTATGTGGTGCACTTTGTGAAACCGCCATCCAAACCATCCTTGGGCAGGCAGAACTACGTAGTCATGGATCTGGACCAATGTCTCTACAATACTGCCATTCTGTCCAAAGGAGACACACAGGAAAAGACACTTGAAGTGACAAGCATGCTACACTCAGATGGCAGGATATCTTTCTTTTTTTTTAATTGAGGGGAATATGGAATTTTGGAAACCTATTTATCGTACTTGTTTTGCTGTTGCAGGGCTCATTTGTTTAATAAATGTATGAATAGCATCCACTGATACTTAGTATGGGATACATCAAGCTCTACTGGTGTAAAATCAACTTTTGAAACCCGCACCCTACCTCCCCTCTCTGTCTCTTTCCTATGCAGTGCCATCTCAAGGTGTTTCAAATGTAGTTTCTCACATTCTGCACTGCTACCGGCAATTATTTTTTTCTGATGCATATAAATGAGACAATATTAATGCTTATTAAGCCTTCCCCAAAGAAAATGTCAGGTCACCGCAGTAAACTTTATTATTTTTTTAAGCAGTTTTTGAAAATAACAGCAAGCGGTTGTCGCCCTCGTCCGTCGTACCCCCTGTTGCTTCCATTTTAAGTCGGATGCTGTATCCTTGGGCCTCTTTCCGACTCACACCAGCATCCTGGCCTGAGAATTGGCACGAAAGACCTGCTACATCTCTATAAACAACGGCAAATCCCACCTCTCAAGACAGAGCTTATATGCTCCATTAATTGTTTCACCTTTCTGGGGTTGTTTTTCGTTCTCCACAATGGGAGCGCCACAGCATGATAAATTACGTGTCACACCCCATTCCTGTGTATTGCTTAGTTGCTCCTTAGAGGATTAGACAAAAGGTTTTGGCTTTTCATTCTCGGTATTTTGCATGGCTACTTGAATACTTCATGTAGTTCCGCAAATATGCACCGAGTGCTTGGGAAACTTGATGGCTGTATTCCTCTCTGCCCCCCTCCTTTGTATTATTGCTGTTGGTAATGCATTAAAGCAGGTCTCTCTGATTTCCTAAAGATGCTGTAGGCACATCTGTTTATCGTACCTATTTTTTTTTTAAAGGACAGTTTTACATGTGGAAATAATTGTTCCTTTGTGTTATAAATCACAGAGATGCCAGCCCCTGAAGCTGTTCTGTTATGTGATTTAAAAACTGAACTAAGCTAGAAGGCTTAGGAGAGAATAAACATGAAATCTGAAATTGCTTTGACAGTAAGGGTATAATAATTTATTTCTACTGACTATGAAAGGTCCACTGATCCCTGTGTCTATGAAATACTTCTGTAAACTGGGGAGCTTTTCAATTAGTTTATTTCTTAATTACGTCAGCCAATTACATGGTAGCCAGGACAAGTTCCTTTCTTGGCTATTTTGTGCTGAGACTAATTTTTTTTCTTGCAATTAATTAGAGCGGTGGCCAAGAGAATTACCAAACTTGCAAAAAGAAAATCTCTTCAGAGTTGTACTTGAGAGAGAGAGAGAGAGAGAGAGAGAGAGAGAGAGAGAGAGAGAGAGAGAGTTATTCTCCCCCACTTTTGTTTTGGAACCATGAATTGGGTGAATGAACCTGTATTGGTGTCAAATGTAATTACAGAGAAAAACCATCAACATTATGCTAATCACTATGTCATGAAAATTAGACTATGACTGCATTAATAAGATGCAAGTTCATTTCAGCCAAGTTATTATGACTTTAATGCCGTTTGGATGGCTTATTACTAAATTACGTTCTATTTGTGAAATTGTAACAATATGGTCATTAAGATAATTTACAAATGTTAAGCCATTCCGAGATGTTGTAACATCCTGAACCCTGGTCAGCTTTTTTATAAGAATCGGGCAAAACTGTAGTGGAGCATCTTTGAAACAAACTCAAACCTGTTATTAAGACCTAATCCTATGTTGGGCCGCGCCAGCAGCTGTGCTCTGTCCTGGCAACAGCCATAGCAAATGTGCCATATGGCACTTTGCAGTGGCCAGGAGGGAAAGGGGCATGGGTAGGGCAGCCAGCGCCAGTCGACACCGGGCCTTTGTGTTGGTGCGTCTGGCAGTAAGTATCCTGCCAAGTGGCAGGAAGGCGTTCCAGGGTGGGGGAGGGCAGAAATTGTGTGGAGGAGGCCATTCAGAGGTAGTTCAGGCCCAAGTAGGAGCGGTGGCAGTGGCAGAGGTTGCTGCCAAATCCCATCCTCCCTTCTGAGTCTCAGAGCCTGATAAGGGTCTCCTCTGTTCTGCACCAGCTAAATAGCTGGTGCAGCTCTGACCCATCAGGGCTGCCAGGGCTCTACACAGGGTAGGGCAACCAATGTCTTTTACCCCAAGTTGATCTCCAGCTGCTGCTCTGGCTTCGCAGGATACAGTGTTAGCTGTTTTGGCCCCACTGTACTGCATAGCGCCGGCAGAGCATAAGATTGGGCTCTCAAAATGTGTATATACCACTTTTTCAACAGGAGTAGTTCACAAAGCGGTTTGCATAGTAAAATAAATCAATAATTCCGTGTCTCCAAAGGACTCGCAGTTTAAAAAAGTACAGAGGAGAAACCAGCAACAGCCACTGGAAAAGGTGAAGAGGAACAATTGCTTTCCCCTGCTAAATATAAGAGGACCCCACTTAGAAAGGTGCCCCGTTAGCAAGGGTATTTGGGCAGCTGATTCAGTGCCCCTCTCATGTCTCTTTGATTCTTTCTCTCAGAGGTTTCTTCCCCTTCCCTTCATCTTACCTTGAGAAGAAGGGAGGCGACTTCCATAGTGCAGCTCTCTTTTTAATTATTCTTTATTTTGAACATTCACGAGCCATTTCCCTGTGCACTCAAGATGACTTCGATGCAAAATCACGTCTAAAATAATAAAAGAACCAATGTCAAAGAGCAACTATCTCAACCACTGACACACCATAAAAACCTATTTGAAATACTAATAGACCTACAATAATCAATCAATTAAACGGTCTACATAGGAGAAGAAAAATGCAAAAAGCATCCAGTTCAGAGGAAAGGAGGATATAAGATTTATCTCACTGGCAGCCATTTTGCTGCTTCTAGAGGCCTGGCTAAGGAAGCAGCTTTCAAATTCAGCTAGAGGGTGGATTATGTAGAATTTATTGCAGAGTCCTTCAGTATTTGTCACAAATCACTTCTTCCTCAGCCTCTTTCTCCTAGAACCGGTAAAACAGACAAGATATAAAGTACAGCAACACTGGAGACAGTGGTGTAAAGTGTAGGCAGAGGCTTTCACTAGTAATTAGTGTTTTTGCAGTTATTCATTAATCTGCCTTCACTTCTTGACTGGCTTACCCCAAAGCCTCAGTCAAAGAAAAGATAAAAACAAACACAAATCACCCGGTGAAAAAAAAACTGGCATCAGGCAGAAAGTTCTATTAGAACAGAAGCTAAAAGTCAACCCTCCCACCAGCTTTACCAATCCCCAGGAGCAAAATACAAATGTAACTAATACAAATGCACTGCGATGCTTCCAGACATGCTCAGCCCCTGGCATTCTTTTCATATATGGAAGAATGCCCCGTCATTGTGAGACAGCTGCTGACAATGTAGGCACTTGCTGCCCTAATGGGATGCACAGATGGTAGCACAAAGAGTGTGTTCTTTGTGAGTCTTTGGTTTGTAGGGGAGGTGCTGATCTCGAAGGGAAGTCTCAGGCATTTAATGAAACACTGGAAATAAGATATATATCTCTTTTATAGGCTTCCAGTGGAACATGCAAGGTGGCAACTCTCACATCTGCCCAAAGGATGGGAGTTTATGTATCCGGCTCAGATATATTGATGCAAATGAGATGCGTAACAGACTGTTTGATCTGAAATGTGGAAGAAGGGCGTGTGTGACTCATTCGTGCATTGTCCGTTTGGACACACTTCTGGAAGCCATTTCAGTTGAATGGCAAAAAGATGAATCTGGTAAGTAGGCAAGCAGATGACCGGAAAAGAAATTCCAAGGTTAGGATACAACAAGGCGCAATAGGCAGAGTTGATCAAACTTTGGGGAAACTGTGGGGCACCTGATGGCAATGTACGTAATTGGAGGAGCCAAGGTCGTGAGCGGGCAGATGACTTGAAGAAATGTCAAGATATGATGATGGGGGAATGGCCATGAAGAGCTTTTAGGGCAACAGATAAATTATCAATAAACTCATCTTGGCACTGAACGTATTTTATTTATTGTTTTATGTTAATACTTTTTCTAGATCTAAGCCTCCTTCTCCCCCAAAACACAGAGCAGGTAGCAAAATAAATATATGTGTGGTACATAAATAAAGCATGCATGTGTCTTCTCTAAGGCCAAGGTTCTGTTCTGGTGAACAATCAGTCACAAACTCAGTAGAAAGCTGCCTTATGAAAGATGGCTGCCAATTATACAAAAGCAAAGAAAATCAAAATGTTAATAAGCACAGTGAAGGCTCCCGAGCTTGGCTGCAGAGAGAGACAACATGAACAGAGCCTCAAGGCATGAGATCTGGCAATGGCAGGGACACAGTGAAAGGGCAAGGCACATCTGCAGGCTTCCTGTGTGATATTAAGGCCTCCATGACAGTGTCGATATGTGCAGCTGCAGTACCTGAGGCAATCGGCACGATCACATGAGCCACACAGGGGGCACCCTGCCTATGTCTGGCCTTGGGCGTCACATTGGCTCCCGCTGTTAACACAGGAAGAACACAGCAGCGGCGGCAGCAGCCAGGATGATCCCAAGTCCATTCTCCAGCAGCAGCTTTGGCATCATCTTGTCAAGCGATGCCTATGATTACACAAGCAGCAGCATTAGGGATCTGGCCCACAGCTTGCATCGAAGGCACTCTTTGGCCTAGCCGTGTGCTCCAACTCCCATCCAAACCCATTTCCTTCCACGATTATCAATGATGAAATGTCAAATGCAAGCCCCCTTGGTGGTTGGAACAGCAGCATCTCCCAAGCTATTGAGAAAACCACAGTTTGTGCAAACGCTGACATTACAGATTAGCACGAAGCTGGACAAGAAAATAAGTCTGCTGTCAGAGCCAAGGCTGTCATTATACACCAGCTCCACTAGGCAGCCTGTTTTGTGTGGATGGACTCATCAGCAATGCTGCGTTCCCATTTCAGTTCTGTACATCATGAACCGCAGGGAGAGATCTCTTACTACAAAGCATCTTCGATGGCTGCTTGTCAATGATCCCTCTCTTCTGATGGACTTGTTAGTGTGGCAGTGGCGTTTGAGAACAGAATGGTGGTCTTTGTCTATAGACTTTCCATTGATAATGAAATCTCCCTTCTTGAGCACTTTGCTATCACTGCAGTTTTACACAAAGGGAACTGAGGCTGAGAGCTACACTCATGAAGTGACAGTCATCTAAGAGAGGGCACATTTCTGATATTATGTGTTTGTGCTCTAGCAGTAGGTGTTGACGTGCAACATTTAGCATGCAATCCCATGCGTGTTCACGCAGGAGTAAGTCCCACTGAGTTCAGTGAGGCTTATGCCCAACACAGCATCCCTAGAATGGCAAATTTGTTTTCCAAAATGATAGATTCTGGAGTTCGAGTCTGGCAAAGAATCACAATATCTGTCCTTAATCGTAGGTAGCCCATGTCGTTCCATGATTAAAAAATAATCCACCTGTTATGTATACAAGTTCAATGTATACGTTATGCAGGATCAAAATTCTGCATAACTGATTGGCCCAGTCTTATGGCTGGCCAAATGGGAGGTGGATCAAGATCCTACCGTTCAATTGGTCCTCTAGTTTAGCCTACCAATCAGATGGTCTGAGACTGTTTCAACAGCACCAATCGTGGGGAATCTGGGTGAAGATAAGGGCGCAATCCAAACCCCTTATGTCAGTGCTTTCCAGCACTGGCATAGCACTGCCAATGGGATGTGTGCTGCATCCTGCAGTTGGGTTTTATGCCTAATAAAGGTTTTGTTGACTGTTGACTGACTGCAGTTGGGAGTCACTCACGGAGGCCTCCTCAAAGTAAGGGAATGTTTGTTCCCTTACCTCAGAGCTGCATTGCCCTTATGTCAGCGCTGGAAAGCACTGACATAAGGGGTTAGGATTGCACCCCAAGGGGTATAAAGCAAGGGGTGTTTGCCTGGTATTTTCATTGCTAGGTTCTGTTCTGAAGATGAAATAAATGTGTTGCACTGTTATCTCTTGGCCTTCATTTATTCACATGAACCCACTATTTAACATCATCCTTGAAAATCTTGTTTCTCTTTCAAGTTACATGAAGACTGATGTTTATGTAGACCGTTCCAGAACCCCTCCATGAAACTGTGGATTCCAGGAGAAGACTTCCCACCCTCCTGAGACAGGGGAGCTAGGCTCCCCTCACCTCTGGAGAATTTTCTGAGGCCTGCCGAGGCCACAAGTGACTGCCTACAACCACTGCGGGCCTCAGAATGGCCAAAATGACAAAAAAAGAGTGACTTCCGGTTTTACGATAAAACTGGGAGTTTGGAAGGCCCTGCATTGGGAGGCCCAGGGAAACCCTGGAAGGCTCCCTGGGCCTTCTAATGCCTTATAAACCTCCAGTTTTATTGTAAAACAGAAAGTCACAAGTTTTTTTTTTTGCCTTTTGGGATATTCAGAGGCCCACAGTGGCCACGGGCATCCTTTGGTGCCTGTGGTCCTGTGCTGGATAAGATTGGGCTCACAACTGAGCATAATTTCCAGCAACTGATACAGCATGCTTACTCAGAAGCAGGCCAGTTGCTGCTAATCCTCCACTTCATGAATCTGAAAAGCAACAGAAAGAAAAGGATGCATCAGAGACACTCTACCTACCATCTTTCTTTACACTTCCTCTTCTGCTGTCTTGCCCTCTTCCCTTTCAGCTCTTACACAGCCTGGTCAACTGGCAACACCAGGTGAGTTTGGGGCTGAAAAGACATTTGATTGGGCACGAAACCTTGAAGGTTTTCTTTAAGATGTGCTCCAAAAAAAGAAAAAAAGAAAAAAGTTTCCATTGCTTTGGCTCTGCAGCGATAGCAGATGCAAAGTCAATTGATGAATATTTCACTGCCAATGTTTGTATGCGCTGTTACTTAAAAACACAAGGTATGAAGTTACAAGATTGCCTGCCATGCCATATGGTTATATTTAGCCAGAACTCATGCACTGGGCTCCTACTGAGAAACATGCAGGTCCCCATGCAATAGTAGGTGAGCATATTCTCACTATTGTACAGGAAAGCTCATTAACCATTCCACATTGTGCCTCATAAGGTCAACAGAGTGGGAAAATCATGCTTCTTGGACCATAAAATGTACTGAGAGATAAAAACCCTTATTAAAACATGCATTTTTTTTTTCTGTTGTGCTTTGCATCTTATCTCTTTTTTTTAATCTTTCACAGCTGGGCAAGATAGAATTGTTTTCATTTTGAATGGGAAGCATATGGCTTGAGGTTCCTCAGCTTCTCTCTAGACTGAGGTCTTTTGAACAAATCTGGGCAAACCACCCTTTCATTTTAAAACAAGCCATACATTTCTAGCCCTCATGGCTGCAGAGCAACGACTGAAAGTGCAACAGCTGTTAAAGGTCAACAGTTTTGATATGATAAGAAACCCCGTATAATTTGTGGTTTTCATTTCTGATTGCAGAAACCAAGGTTTTTTCATAGCTGAGTTTAAGAAATGCAAGCAGCTTACAAATTATGGTTTGGCACATGGGCTACTGATATATGCAATCTGTCTCTTACTGAATCTGTTCATTGGTCCATCTAGGTCACTATTGGCTACACTGACTGTCATCAGCTCTCGGAGGTTTCAGATAGTAGGTTTTCTAACCCTATCCTCATGGAAAGCAGATACCACTGTACTACAGCCCCTCATCCTGACTCAAGTAAGGGCCCAATCCTATCCAATTTTTCAGCACTGGTGACTGCTGCCCCACCAGAAGATGTAGTGCATGCCACATTGTCACAGCAGCACTGGTACTGGAAAATAGAATAGGATTGGGCCCTAAGTCAGTGACAAGACTGATTTAGGTTGCAATCCTAACCACACTTTCCTGAGAGTAAGCCCCATTGAACAAAATAGTACTTACTTCTGAGCAGACCTGGTTAGGATTGTGCCCTTAATTTAAGAATTATGTCATGGGTGAAACCTTCATACTCAAAACTAGTTTGACTGTTATGAACCCTGCACTGAAATGAGGACTTTACTCTCCTTCATCAGTGAATCCCTGGAGTTTGTATTCTCTAATTGGATCTTGTACAATATAGGTTTTGGTGAGGTGTCTAGACCAAGTTAGACCTAGGTGCAAAGTGAATTGGGGCCTGGCAATTGAAGCAGGTAGGGCTGTTATTGCCCGTCTAGTCATTGTCCATTCACAGTCCACTCTGTTTTGGAGGGATAATGTTCACTTATCTGCCCTCAGGAGGCAGATACTTGACTGACCTGCAGCATGACCAGAGTGCCTTTGGGGGCAATTGTGATCCTGGTCCCTGTGCTGCCCAGGAGGCCCAAAAATGTCACTTCTGGTTTTCTCTTCTTTTGAGGGCCAGAGAGACCACGCATGGCTTCCCCAACCCCTAGTGGTTCTTCTGAGGCCTCTGGAAGGCCTAAAAACTTTATTTCCAATTTTCACCTGAAAAAAAAAAAAAGGCAACAGGAAGGAGAGGTCACAGCTGTGCACCCCAGGCGGCACCCTGGGGCATTTACCCCCCCAACCCTCCCCAGTATTTGGGGGCCTTGTAGGTCAAGGGAAGAAGCTTTAGGCTAGCCTCTCTCCTTGTGGCAAGTTTTGACTGGACCAGAGATGGCAGTGTTGGAATTTGGGTGCAACACCACTTGCAGGACTCTGGAGGGAAGTATATTGTCCAAGCACCTTTACCTGCTCTCTATAATACTTTCCTCCTTTTGTCCTAGGCTCTCTCTGTCCCTCCCCACCAAAGGAGAAGGATGCGGCTTCCTAATGTTTGGCAGCCAATACTGTGATGAGCATCCCTTCAAACAGAAAAAAGAACAGCTATGAGTTCTCTGTTCCATATGTAGTAGGCGCTTTGATACTTTAGAAGATGTGTACAACTGTAAAACTGTGATTAAAGTGTTTCTTTTGAAACCTTAACATCCTCTACTCCTGTATGTGTTTATTGATAGCATCAACCTAACCGGATGGTGGAATTTCCCAGATGGTCATCTGTGGTCTTTGCTAGGTTAGATGTCTTCACTGAAGGTGAAAGAGTTGTGAAGCTGGGCCCACTGCCAAGTTGCACAAGTATGTGATTGATTTCCAGTAAAACTGGCCCAATTTATATTCCATGCAACTTTGTCTCGTGTGTTTATTGGGAGCTGCGCAGGCAATGTCTCAGGTCACAATCCAGTGCATACTTATCTGGGACTAAAGCAACTCTGTGCACCTGCTTATAATTCACTATGCTCCTTTCAGAATAAGCCATTTATGGGGCAATTGGTAAGATGTTCAGATACAATCCACAAAGTTTTAGAAAACTTCACCTTTCTGGTTTTATGCTCCCTTCTTATCCTCATCTCTAAATAAAATTTAAGTGTCAATAATCTTTAAACCATTTCAACCTGTTTATTGTGTTATTCTGACTTCTTTTGCCACAGACTGCCTGTGATGGATCACAGCTGATCAGGGTCACTCACTGATAAATGTATGTCAGAGGATTTTCTCTTTTAATCTCAGTCTGAATTCTTATCCTGTAATGGCAAGTCCTTGCAGAAAATGGTGTGTGTGTGTGTGTGTGTGTGTGTGTGTGTGTGTGTGTGTGCGTGCGCGCGCGCGCGCGTGTGTTCAGTTTCCCCATTCCTTACTTTCTCTCCTTGCTGTTTTGCTGGGAACTTTTGGGTAAAGCACAACCAAGTTCTGAAATTCAGCTGCACACCTTCAGTGCCATTCCCTCCTGGATCCAAATAAAGGCAGGAGCTGCAATCACTCTAGAAAAGGGCTGTAAAACATAAGGCCCGCGGGCCTGATATGGCAAATGTAAACTGTTTATTTGACCCCCATGATAATTGGGCTGTCCCAGCACGACCCTTTCAACAGCGCCACTTCTGCTTAGGCTCTGGGAGGGAGAGATGGAAGGATGCCTTTGAATGCAAGGAACACAGTGGGGGAATGAAGACCAAAAGGGGTGAAAGAGAGAGGTGCTGGGAGAGCCCAATTATCATACTGCTGCCTTATTAGTAGTCTGGCTTCTGCCATCACAGAACACCTCTCAGCTGCTGATTTGGGAAGCTTTCTTAAAACAGTAATGAAATGTGAGTGATGTGGCAACCCTCTCCCTCCTGAGTGAATGGAGATCAGGCAGGTGAAACCATATAAAGGCAAGAATATCTAATAGGTGATATACTATACAGGACAAAGAAAGGGGAATTGCAAGGGTCAAACAAAACACAGGTGATCATATGAAAAGAAACAGAAAAGAGGGAGGCAGAGGTTGGCAGAGATGCTAAAGGTCTCCGTGGTCCATTGACCTGTCTCAAAGCTGGATCCTTTATCAGTCAAGAGAGAAAAGGATGCTCAAACAATAAACAACATGCTAGAGCAAACATAATGATTGTCTTCAAATGATTCTACAACTCCTTCAGGATGCTGAGAAGTCACAGAAGCCCCCAAGGTGCGAGAAGGTTTCAAAACAGATGAAAAATAGGCAAAATGTTATAGAAAAGAGAAACTTCCACCATTCTATCTCTGTATTGACTTTACCCGAGTTCAGTGGTTCTCAAACATTTTAGCACCTTTTAAAAATGACACTTTATTGAAACCCACCCAAAAAGGACTTTCTTAAAAAGGAGATCTAGAAAGAAGTAATATATATTTATTTATTTGTAAGTAACAATAACCAGAAGAAAAGACCCTCAAACATTTTTCTCCCTATATTTACACATGCTTGCCAACTGCAGGAGCTGAGCTCTTTGCACAGTAATTAGCAGCTATAGTATCTGATTTTTGAATAGCCTCAGGCCTTGAGACAATTAGTTATCTGATCTTTCCATCACCCTTTGGCAACCCACAAAAATCAGGTCACGATCCACCAGTGGGTCCCGACCCACAGTTTGGGAACCACTGTGTAGAAAATAGTAACTACAGCAACAATAATAATAATGAAACCTTGTCTTTATTCATAAACAGGCATGTATCAAGACTGATCCAACATTTATTGGAAAAGATTTCGTGTTGGGAGTATTAAGCCTTGTTCAAATTAATTTAAACTATTAGAGTTGGTCTATTCATTTATGACATTGCTGTATTTTTGTAATAATTTATTATAATGTATGTTAATAAAATAGAGTCAGAAAATATAGTCCTCTTGTTGAACAATTCACAAATGACACCCCCAGGTTTAATTTGACTCATGGATCACCAGACTGGGTCTGTAACAACTGCCCTGCTCTCTATTTTTCTGCCCTGGATTTTTCATTCATCAACCAAGTATTTTCAGTTTCTAAAGGTCTCTAGGGGGAAGAGCTAATTTAGGAATTCCCTAAAGCTTAACTATGAGTTGGTAGAAGCACAGACATGTCATTGTGGATGCATAATAACCTTGCCGGTAATTATAGCTGCCACTGGCTCAGTGTGGGGGAGAATAGCTGCACCATTAGCTTCTAGAAAATCTCTGACCTCAGTCCAACCCCATTTGATTTCTTTTTGTCCTTTATTTTGTGACAGGGGTGGCTAACTTCTGTATTCATGGCTGTCATGATATTCTCCAGACTAGTTCAAGGGTTGGGACAATCAGTCCTCCTAATGCATTATCAGATTTTATAATCAACTTGGCCTCACGTATCAGGCACAAGTGCTGTGATGTTATGAAGTACTCAAGTGGAATGGGGCTGATGAGGAATGAATGTGGGGATTGGGAACAGGCCTGGGTGACAGAAGAACTCTCTAGGAATTGTGACATGACATGAAGCCAGGCCAATGTGTCAACAAGGACTGTCAGCTGCTCTCCAGGGTTTTTGAGAAGAGTCTTTCCCAGCCCAATGCCAGGGATTGAACTTGAAACCTTCTGCACGCAAACCATTTGCTCTGCCACTGAGCTACTATGGACACCATCACATAGTGACAAATTTGAGTTGGGCAGCCCAATCCTGAACTGCCGGGTGCCCAGAGGAGCAGCGATGCCAAAATGGCAACTGCAGCATCCTAAGTGTGCTAGGCAGTCACTTGTGGGTTGGGAGGCCCGATGCAGCGTTATGGATCCTGCCTCCTACCCCGGTTCCTACCCCTCCACACCCTTTCCTCACCCTGGAATGCCTCCCCCATGCCCCACCATACCTCTCCTCTCCCAAAGTTCGTCCTTTGCTCTGGGCGACATGTGGCAGGCCTTTGGCTGGCACTGGCTCAGTGCAGACTGCTGCTAAGCTGACACCAGCACTGACCCAATGTTGAGTATTATGTTTGTGCCCTTCAGCACATTTGTGACACTCAGAACCAGCGGAGGGGAGGTTTAGCCACGTGTGGCTTAAAAACCCTCCTAGTAATCCTTGTAGCATGCCCAAAGGCTTGTCTGAAATTTTGTAAGGTGGGGCCTCTTTATCCACAGATTCAGCACCTGTGGATTTGACTTCACATGGGTGCTGAACCTACTTGGAAGGCCCTCACCTGGCCTCCTGGTGGACGTGACTGAAAGATGCCTCCAGACACATCTGGAGGTCCTCTGATGGACCCCACCCATGAATTGCATTATTCGCGGGTTTCAGTATCTGCAGGGGGAGGAGGGGGTCCAGGAACAGGCCCCATGCAGATATTGAGGTCCGCCTGTACTTAATCAGTGACAAGACTTGAACTGACTTAAAGAATAAAGCACCCAGGATATTGCTGTTGCTTTAGTACTGAATAGTCACTCATGGCTTGTTCTGATCTTCAGTCTGGTGCATGTCAAACTCAGCTGCAGAAACATATATTGTGCGGTGAATCTGGAACAGAATTAGTTGACATATTGGAGGCACTAACCAGTTTAACATTGCGCCTTACTGCTTGAATTGATCTGTATTTTCCTTTTATTCCAGTGCAAAGTATCACCTCCAAATGATTATAATGGGTTTATTCTTTACCTCCAGGGAAGTTATATGCAATACAAGGGAAAGGTTGAAATAAAGTTGGAAAAGAATACTATTCTCACGAGCTGCTTATTTCTAAAATTGCATTATACTCACATCCAGGCCGAAGAAAAGCTGTGACTAAAAATAGAGATATTCCTTACTGCTGTTTCAGTACCAGTGTGCTTTGCAGATTTTTCTGCAGTACATCACCCCCACACGGAGAAAAAATCTAATTGATTCACTGAGATATGTTTGAGCCTTAAATATGATGCCATCGAGGAGCTGTTGTCTGTTAGGTTTAGTTTGTATCTTGACACCCCAGGCATAATAATTGCCTAATATAATTGAGGTGTGTGGTCCTCTCTCAAAATAGTTTTAATTGGGGGGAAAAAAGGCTTTACAAATTCACGAGGCTACTGTACAGTTCACTGTCATCATGAACATGGATACAGTTGTCCATTTGGGACAGAAAAATAAGTGAACTTAGGAAGTGCAACTATTTAGTAAAAATAACTGAGTGGCTTTCACTGGAAGAATGGGGAGGGTAAATATGATGTTATCGTGGAAAGTGTCACACATTACATAATTCATGATTGTGATAGAAGACTGAGGGTTATGCCTGAGAACCGGCTTGTATTTCAATTCAAATCAAGAGATGCCACCGGTTTGGTAATGAATAATGCAGACAAACAGGGTGCCTTCCACCAACTAAGGATCGCAGACTCCCTGAAACAACTCATTAGAAAAACAAAACCGAAACCAACAAAAAATGGCCCGTACTCCTTTGACAAAGAAACGGAGCAGAGTCACTTTCACAAGCCATTTGTAGGAGCAAGAGTACGTATTTTGCAACTCCGAAAGCCTGTCGGCAAAATAGAGAATAATTAAATTAAAATGATATTTCTTCTCTTCCTTTCAAATGGGGGGAAAAAAATGCCACAGAGCTCTGTGAAGGACCCTGTGTAGTGCAAATGTAGGCCATCAGCAGCCTGGTGTTTCTAAAAAAGAATCCATACCTGAGCAAGACATCACGCGCCGGACTCATTATAGCATGGCTGTTTACAACTCTAGAGAGTACTTACGGTGCTGTCAGCATTTTTAGCATATATATAGCTTCATATTTTGGGCTGTTTATAACTCAGCAATAATAATAATAATAATAAAAGAAGCACTTCAGACCAAAATGCAGGCAAACAAGGTTTCAGGTATCGTTATGCCAAACAAAAAAAATGTGTGGCTGCTTTAAAACTTTTCTTTATATTGTTTTGCAAATGCCTAGGACTCGTGGCAGGTGCTGTACTGATAAGCTTGAACCAAAAAAAAACAAACAATATTGGCCAATACTAAGTAGTTATTTCATGGAGAAGATAGTATCTTTTAGAAACAGTGAGCAGACTGAAACGAAAATTAAATTCTATTTTCGAGTGGCAGCATAGAAACCAGGAGCACCCTATTGTACAGAACAGGTGTGACCAACAGGAAGTAGGTTGCAATCCTATCCTCACTTTCCTGATAGTAAGTCCCTTTGAACCCAACAGAACTTAGTTCTGAGTAGGATTGTGCGCGTAGTCATGCAACTGTCTAGGATCAACTTTTTTCAACCTTTTTCGTCTCATGGCACACTGACAAGGGAATAAAATGGTCAAGGCACAACATCGGTTTTTTGACAATTGACAAGGCATGCCATCACCCAATTTTAATAGTAATAAATGGCCAAACTCCTGTGGCACAGCTGCAAACTATCCGCAACACACCAATGTACTGTGGAACAGGGGTTGAAAATTGCTGGTCTAGATACAGGACCCCTGGCTGTTCCATGTTAGCATCGCTGAGCTTCCTAAAGAGAGACTAGGGTACAAAATGCACAATAGCAATCTTTGCCATTCCTGAAGAAGAGACATGTTGTGGTGGATACAGTGATGAAATGGACCAAGCCTTTCACCTACAAATGCAAGCAGCAATGTATTTATATACTATGCAATTCATCACGAGCAGGGCTTTTTTTTCTAATGGAACGCGGGGGGACGGAGTTCCGGCACCTTTTTGCAGGGGCCCCTCCCCTTTGGAGGCATTCCAGGAGGTGGGGAGCAAAATAGAGGCATTCGCTGGGTGGATGCTGGGGGGTGCAGGGTGGGCAGGCACCTGGCCCCTGCCTGACCGCACAACAACCCCCTCCTGCCCCCATCTCCAGGCTCTCGCCTGAGCCCAGCCTGCCTCCACTCCCGCCGCGCTCTGCTTCCCAGCGCAGCTTCCAAGTCACTGGAGGGCGCGGGGGACACGTGCCAACACCGAGGAGGAGGACGGACGGATGGACAGCCAGCCAGCCAGGGAGACGGGCTGCGGCACCCACGGAACACCCAAGTACTGGCTTGGTGGAGGAGGAGGGGAAGGAAGCTGGCTGGTGCAGCCCCCATGCCAATCTGCAGCACGAGCCTAGGCATGTCTACTCAGAAGTATGTCTCATTGTGCTCAATGGGGCTTGCTCCTAGGAAAGGGTACATAGCCTTGCAGCCTGAGAGCCCAAGCATGTCTACTCAGAAGTAAGTTCCATTGTGTTCAATGGGGCTTACTCCTGTTAAAGTGTCATAGCCTTGCAGCCTGAGTAGACAGGCAGCGGAAGGGTTCTGTGGCTGCAGTCCTCTCCACACTTTCCTGGGAGGAAGCCCCACCGCCTCTAATGGGACTGACTTCTGAGGAGACAGGCACAGGATTGGGCCCTGAGGCTGCCATCCTATCCACAGTAAGCCCCATTCACTAAAGTGGATTTCTGAGTAGACATGCATAGGATTGGCCTCTTAGGCTGCAATCCTAGGCACTTTCCTGGGAGTAAGCTCTGAGACTTACTTCAGAGTAGACATACCTAGGATTGGGCTCTTAATCCTGGCAGAGATATATATCTGCACCCGTTTTCACATGCTAAGGGCAGGTGAAAAGGGATTCTACGTGTGTACAACTTGCCAGAGATCTCCTCATCCTTCCCCCACAAGCATGCCCTCCACCAGCCAGCATTTGCAGCTCTCTCCAGCAATGCACAGCAGTTGCTCAGGGCAGCAGAGAACATACAATTGCATGCCAAGCGCCTTCCCAAAGACACAGAGTATTCTGATACCTGAATTAAACCATATTTAATCGCTTGTTTGCAAATGTAGCTGTTTCTATGTGCACCTAAGGACCCCTCTCGTGTAAGAATTCCTTTTTTGTTCTTATTCCCACAGTTGCTTAGAGTAATTTTATTACATGGAATTCATGTAAGCCATTTTTCAGAATGCATTCACTGCTTCCTCTCCTCAAAGTAGTGCCACACTACATACTACACACTACAAGTGCACCTGTACAGTATTTTTCCCCATGTGTAGAAAAAATAGGGGGAAGGGGATGTGGAGATTGACAGCCCAATCCTATGCATGTCTACTCAGAAGTACATCTTTAGGGGGGAAGCACATAAAAAATATTTTATTTCTCCAATTAAAAATGGTTTAAATATAAATAAATAAATAAATAAATAAATAAATAAATAAATAAATAAATAAATAAATAAAAGATTAAGAAGTTGTGAGTTCCTGCACCTTTTTATTTACAAAAAAAGCACTGATCACGAGTCACATAGAAAAGTCCTTCCAGGAACTGAGACACGCAAATATATGTGGAGGTGAAAGGGACGGTACCTGTGACTTTGCCCTTGATCGTTCATGTTGCCTTCTACATGATAAATCATGAGGTTATCACATCCTGAAAATTAATCCTATTTATAATTTTACTATATGGAGAACCTTCTATTGGAACTTTTTTTTCTCTCAACATTACTAAGGGGAAAGTTGTTTCCTTGCAACTTTTAAAAATGACTGTGTGAATTGCCCTAACATCGATGACTTTTGAAATCATCCTGGCTTCTCAAATCACCTGGCTCACCTGGCCGGGTGGTCACCTGGAAATCACCTGGCTTCTCAAGTTGTACTACGTTGGTACATGGCCATAGTCTTCTTTAGAAGTTGTCATTAAATGTAGGGGGAGAAGTCAAAAGTTTGTGAGGGGGGGGAGTCCTGGGGCAAAGGTCCAGGGTTGACCTGCCACGCTCCAGTGACTTATTGGGTGCTACCAATGTTGTTGAGAATTCAAGAGTCAGCTTAGCCAGGTAGGCCCTCTGACAAGCATGGGCCCTCAGCTCCTGCCTGTCCTAACTCAGTCCAGCACCTTCCAACCCCTGACAGCATCTCTGAGCAAGTGCTAGCCACAATTTAATTGTTTGACTGCATAGGGCAGTGCTGAATGGGGGAACCTGGCTCGAAGCTGGTAAGGAATATGCATTTTGACTCTCTACTTCCTGCAATAACCTCTTGAAATGCCTTTGCACATGTAGGGGAGGGGAAACAGATTTCTACTGAGACTTGTAGGAATCCTTCATGAGCAGATGCTGTGCCTGCCCTCAGACGAGATAATTTAACCATCCATAAAAATGTCAAAATCGGTAAATCAGCATTAAAATGATTAGAGTCTACAAGGAATCAGACCCCAAACATTTAAGAAAAATACCTCTGATGCAGAAGTATGATCATGAACCATCACTCATAATAAATATTTACTGCATTCTCAGTCCCATCCTAATTTGTAAGGTGAAATGGTGAGGGAACGCACTGAGAAGAAGACATTCATTGTGTGCTTAGCCAAGGACACATACACCCACTGAAACCGTACTCTGTTTGATGTCTATGATCTCACATACTTCTTTCAATTAGATCTTTAACGCTTATCTGATGTCATATTTATTGCTCTGGTAGCTTTGAAATTCCCTTCAGTTGGGAGAGGCTGTAGATGTGCATTCCACTGTGCACTGATGACTATAGTTCAGCTAAGATTTAACATACAGTTGCGCTGACACATATAAAATATTCATGTGGATATTCCCAGGCAACATCCAGCTGGCTCCTTCTTCCAGCTATGTTCCTCCTCAGCTTGTCACTAGAACACACTTAAACTAGAGACAAAACTAGAGTTTTTAAGCCCCAAATTCCAGTTAATGATGTGGGGCTCTGGATGTGAAGCAGATGTGCTCTAGAAGCAAATGTGTAGGATTTGAATTTTCTTCTACTCTACTACCTTAAATAAAGATAACATGAGTTGTAACTGGAAACTATCTCTCATATGTTCATATTTCAGATCCACCCAAGGAGATCATCCACTCAGACCAGGGACGGCCCAGTCGAGTCTTCTGCCTGATGCTGCTCCTGACTCACCCTTCCAAAAAATCCCTTCCATTCATCCCTTCCAAAAAATAAGCCCCTTGTCTCCCCGCCATACTCTGTCCTCATAGAGGGTTTAGAGGGAACATGTTCCTTTAAATGTTAAATGCCACCTGAATACAGAGCACTTTACTACCCCTGCCCCTCCCTCTTGGTTTAAAGTTTGAAGGCCTCCTGTCCCTTTCAACTTTAAATGCCACATGAGGATGGAGCAAGGGGAGGGGTGGCAAAGTGCTCCCTCCTCATGTGGGGTTTAAAGTTGAAAGGGACGAGCTCCCTTTAAACCCTGTGCAAGGATGGAGGGGAGTCGATGATCTGATTCGCACTTGCTGTTCATGAGCAAGGAGCAAATCAATGCAGCCGGCATCCACACAGGGCTGCAGGGAGAAGACAGCCACCTCCGAGTGAAAGGCACCAGGCACCTGCCATCTGCTCACCCCCCTTCATCCACCACTGACACAAGCTGCATCAGCCTGCTTCCTCGCTGGAAGGATCCATACCTTTCTTGTTTTGAAAACACACCACATTTTAAATGGGTGCAAGATTGTGTGGCAGCAACAGTCCAGGCCCGAAAAGTATTGACCTCACAGGCAGGACTCATGTGCCTTGCATGTTTGGTGCCGTCATTTTGATCAGAAGCATTAAATCAGGTAAAGAGCATTTCTGTGGTGTTGCATTTCCTCTGCTGGCATTTCCCCCCTTCATTTTGTGGCAATAGTTGGAGATGGTGACGAACACAATAAACGAGACAAGCTTGTCGCTTTGCAGTAATTAAAACTGCTTTCAATTACCTGGTGAAGATTATTGGAGGATGATTAAAGGCGTTGGCTGTTATCCTAAATGCACTTGCGCTGGAGTAATATGTTCTGTGCGCATATATGACAAAAAGGAAGATATTTATGCTATGTCATTATGGCATCCATCTTCATTTGCATCTGTTCTTCTCAAAGACAGCATCCTGCACAGTTTGGAGAAATGTTACTATTCTAAATTAAATCTAAGTGTCTTATAATACACACAGGAAAAAAAATTGGACTACTTCATTATGTCCCTCTGATGGGTGTCGTTCAGAGATTTAGAAGCTTTGGCAACATTTTGATGGTTTCATTAAAGCTTTTTCCTCCTTTTTTCTTCGAACATTGTACTTAAAGAAAACCTTTGCTGAGAAGCTACATTATTTGACACATATTATATAAGTTGCTTTAAACAATTTCTTTTACAACAGAATTTGTTTTGACCGTTTCAGAACAAACTATATCAAACATAATGTTTGAGTTTCCCAAACAGAAAGCTGGTTATTTGCACTACTGAAAGGGCACCAGGATTTGAAAAAAAAAAGGTTTTGAAAAAAGCCCAGGATTTGAAAAATAATAATAATAGTAATAATAATCTCAGCGAAGCTGTTAATTACTTGGAATGGCAACAGAAGAGTAGGTTGGAAAGTGCATTTAAAAATCTCACCTGTTTCATAGAACTATGCCAAATATGTGTGTGTGTGTTTCTAGATGGTTGATCACTTCTCGTTTAATTTTTGAGACGTGCCAGGACTTCTCGTTAAATGTTTTTTTCCCTTAGTAGGGAGAAGAGGAATGTTTTCACTGGTTTCACTCCTAATACCACTGTCCTCACTGGCTGTACTCCCCAGCCAGCTGTACATTGCACTTTCTTGAAAAAGAGACTGTATTCATGGACGAAGGCATAGGATCATGGTATGTGAACTGATACCATCAGCTCCCGGCCCCAAACTGCCACCCAATCCTTCCTTAATCCACCCCCACTACCAACTTACTAATAAGGATGGGGGACAAAGGAGTTTCAACAGGACATTCGACAATGACATTATACATCATTGCCAAACTTCCAGGTTGCCAAGCTCTGAGCTGAACGCAGCTTGGCTTCGAGCTTTGCAGCCATGCAGTTTAGAGGGAACAATGCCTATTACATGACTCAGGTGATGAGTCACTACCATGTTCTTCTCTTTGTTTTTCCTTCAATTGCAGCGATGTCTGGTCTAACTCTTCTTCTTGTCTGAGGAAGTGAGAAAAGGCATCTGCTGGCATCCCCTAGAGTGTCTCCTGGAAGATTCTCAAGGAAATGGGCAAACATTTTGGCAGGAGGGCCACATCATCTCCTGACACTGTGTTGGGGTCTGGCAAAAAAAGAAAGAATTAATTTACATTTCAAATTTGAATGCATTTACATAAAGGAATACATTAGAGATGGAACTTATATGAATGAATGAATTTTATTGAGCTTATTTATAATACACATGAGAACTATAATACTGGCATGTAGAACCACATAAGAACTACGTATGAACTGTTTTGAACTATGAACACACCTCCTGCACAGTGTAAACATACAGACGAAGCCAGAAGCATATGGAGACATAAGCTATTCAGAGGCAACGGGCGGGGGGGGGGGTAAAATAATGCTCAGGAAAAAGCAGAAAGCACATGGAGACTATAAAAGGCCTTGCTCTAACTCAACTCACAGTTCGTGTCTGGCGGTCACCACCAGCAGTTGCGGGCCAGCACAGGCTCCAATATCTCTGACAGGCCAGAGCCTCATTTGAGACTTGGGGCTCTCGGTGGGTTGGATTGGGCGTTCCCAAGGGCTGCAAATGGCCTGCAGATTGGGGTGTCCCAACCTAGGACACCAGCACTCAACTCTTCTCATTTATGTCTTCTGAAGAAGAAGCAGCACTTGGCGTGGTCTGCACTGCAGGTAGGTGGGCAGCCAGGTGGATGGCACAGATGGGACACAGGTATGAAGTGCACATGGGACACCCTTTGCCACCTCCCCCAGTCTGCCACTTGTAGCAATTGACACTGACCGAACTCTTCAGAAAGCCAGACCTGTGTTCAGGTTGAGCCTCATTATCCGCATGGGTTCTGTTCCAAGCACTCAAGTGGATGGCAAAAAACGCACTATAGCAAAGCCATTTAAAAAACAAAGTTCTTTGCTCTGGTGATTTAAAAACAGCCTTGGTGACCTTTGTGATGTAAGATAAGAGTCATTAAGAAGACAATCCATCAATCAGTCCTCCAAGCCGACTTAGAAAGGCGCTTCACTCAGCCCCTCCCTTCACCAATGCAAAGCGATCACCTTTCTTTCAGGTGCTCAGGGGGAAGGGAGGGGTCACCTGGAGAGAGAAGGATTGATGGATTGTCAGCCAGCTGCTCCCCCTCTCATTAAGGAGGCTATTGTTAAAGGACTGTTCAGTATTTTAAACTGATTTTAAAGGGGTGCATTTTTCCCCTTTTCCAGGGATCAGCACATTCCTTGCCATTTGCAGGGGCCATTCGTGTTGAGTCAAATCAGTGTATAAAAAATCAGTGTATAACAAGGCTGGACCTGTAGTCAAATAATTTGATAACAGTGTTAAGAACCAGCATCACAACATTTAGTACATTGATATTGATGCTGTCTCTGCAGTTCTCTGATTTCTTCCCTTTTGCCTTTAGTATTTGATGCAAACCAGGTTGTCCTGTGCCCAGACAATTTGCCTTCTTGTATTAAGTAATCTGTCCCACAGTGGCTGAAATCATTGTTCAAAATAAGAATACATGTTTAGCTTTCTAATTGGCAAAAAACCATAACCCTCTCAAGAAATAGCTACTCATTATGGAAAAGGTATTGCAGTGAATAAATTGCATCATGTGCTTTAAAATTGAATCACACCTTTCTTCTTTGATTCAAGGCTTTCCAAAGAAAGCTAAAATGAGGGAACTGGAAAAGAGACAAATTTTGTTCCTTTTGTATGTAATGAGCATTTTTTAAATGAAAGAAAATTACATCAAGAGTCCTAAAAGTGGGTGTTTTTCCTCCCATTTTTTTCCCTTTCTATTATAATCAGTCTTTAAAAAGTTCTTTCAGATCTTGTTAGAAGGTTTTCTGTGGAAAATCTCTCTTTGGTCTCCATCAAATATGCACAACTAGTGCTTTTTAACATTTCTAGAGTGCCAATAATGCACTCGATGCTCATCTGATACAAGATATTTCTCCTGAAACTTGGTATGTGAACTAAAGATTTAGTTCTGCGAAGAACTAAATGTCCCCTCCCCTCTGCGAAGATTAGTGCTTCTAAAGTTTGCTGGCGATTGGCACCATATTTCGGGACATTGTTTTCTCCAGAAATTAAGGCTTCCCAGTTTTTCTGGTGACGATCACCTGCCTCACATGAATCCATTTACCAAATCAGAAACAAGTATCATAAAGACAGCGGGTGGAATTCTATACTGAACACATCAAGCTTTGCCAGTTGAATTCCAACCTGAGTATGAAGGATACCAGAACTCTGCGAGAGAAAATTTTCATAACTAATTATTGGGTTGTGGCTCCTTGAAATGGTTCTCAATCCCATATAGATCCCCAAGAGAGTGCTTGGGTTCTCTAGGATCAGTGGCAGACTGGCCATTAACGAAAAGGGGCAAATGCCACAGGCATGGAGCCTCACGTGCCTCTAGGATCACGTGGAAGCCTCTCTGAGGCTCCAGACATGGTTGGAAACTGTGCTTCTGGTTTACTGGAAGCACAGTTTAAGAACTCGGGAAGCTTCAGTAGGCTTCCCTGGTGCATCCTGGAGTTGTGCGAGGCTCCGTGCACTCCAGGTACATGGGCGGGGGAGAGGATTTGTGTGGGGGGGTGGCAGAATCCCAAGGGGACACCATCGTGGACCTTTGCCCTGCGGCGCGGGGCTGGGGAGGTCTACTACTGTCTAGGATACCAGATAGCATGTTCATTAGCAGCCAAATCCTATGAGATCTTACACTGCTAGAACTAGTATTCTAGCAGTGTAAAGTCCTTTATGGCTGATGCAAAATTTGTGCACCGTTTTTGCACTCTCTGAATAGAATTGGGCTGTTAGTTTCAAAAACTTTGTATTCAAGACAAGCATTTTCAATGCATATTTTTCTTTCTTCTTTTGGAATTGCTTTTATGCTGTTTTAGTGCCCTGTCGTTTGATTCTTCATAGTATGTACGTTGACATTTATTGTTGTTATATGTTGCGTACCATTTTGAATGGCTTTGTAGAACAAACGGGTAAAAATGAATTGAAGCAATAATAAAGTGCTTACATTAAGTACATACATTGTACAGTAAAAGCGAGGTATGCTATTTGTTTCTTTAAGATTCACGTAAGCAGCAACTAGAAACGCATCAGTCAAACTCTTTCATGTATTTGAAATGGGAAAGGAGCAAGAAAAAAAGGTATGTGGGGGTGCATTTATTTATTTATTTGATTTATATCCCACCTTTCTCCCACACCAAAGGGGAGTCAAGGCAGCAAACAATATCAACATAAAATATATATTAAAAACTATTAAAACATTAAAACTGCAGGATCACTACAATTAAAATATAAGTCATTTAAAAAAAACAAAACACCAGTCCCCAGTGTCAGTTAAAAGCCTTCATAAATAAGAAGGTCTTGAGGCCCCGCTGAAAGGTCTCCAGAGAAGGAGCAGTTCTCAATTCCAGGGGAAGGGAATTCCATAAACGGGACGCCACCACGGAGAAGGCCCTATTCCGAACCGCCACCCCTTCAGCTCTACTAGTGGTGGCACACACAACAGGTATATTTCACAACTAAAGTGTGACTTGTGCTTTAGTACCTTAATTAAGTGTAAAATATTCTGCTATGAAAGAGACTTTAATCTAAAGTATGTTGACATGCAATCCTAGGCATCTTGCCTCAGAAATAAATTAAATTTTCAATAGGGCTCATTCTCTAGTAAGTGTGCTTAGGACTCATCCTAAGCGATCTTTGTATGTCATCTCAGTGTTCTTCACAACCAAAACCCTGGAATGCTATACTCTGTCAATGCAACCTGCTTGTCATATTCCTCTGAGGAGAAGGAGAAATGTTTTCATTTCATTATATTTAAACATTAAAGTACTAAGGAGTACTGCTGCTCAACCCAAATGGGAGAAAAAGGTCTTAGATTACTATAAAACTAGATAACTGGCGGGCTGAAATTTCTATGATCAAGATGACATCAAGAGCTACCCATCTGGGTGGGGGTTTCTCCAATTGTACAGGCAATGACTGACACCAGCAGTGGAACTGAAATACAGGTTGAGCCTCATCACTTGTGTGGGTTCCGTTCCAACCACTCACATGAATGGCAAAAAATGCACTATAGCAAATCCATTTAAAAAACAAAGTTTCTTTGCTCTGGTGATTTAAAAGCCTTGCTGACCTTTGTGATGTAAGATAAGAGTAATTAAGAAGACAATCCATCAATCAGTCGCACTCCAAGAGCTTACAAAGGCACTTCACTCAGCCCCTCCCTTCACCAATACAAAGTGATCACCTTTCTTTCACGTGCTCAGGGGGAAGGGAGGGGTTGCCTGGAGAGAGAAGGATTATCAGTCAGCTGCCCTCTCTCTCTCTCTCTCATTAAGGAGGCTGTTGTTGAAGGACTGTTCAGTTTTTTTAAACTGATTTTAAAGGGGTGCATTTACCCCCTTCTCCAGGGATCAGCACATTCCTTCTCATTTGCAGGGGCCATTTGTGTTGAGTCAAATCCGTGTATAAAAAAATCCATGTATAAATAGGCTGGACCTGTACTTTAAACAAGTGCTTCCCAAACTCCCACAAGGGATTTGAGAGTACTGTAAGTGTGTGCGGGGGAGGACTAAGGCAGCAACCCAATCCCCAGCATCCTGCTGCTACCAGGGACAGGAGGGCTGCTTTTTTTTTTACTTACTGGCAGCCATCACCAGAGTCCTGGAGGGTCTGGGGGGTCTGGAGAGCTCTCCGCAGGGTTCCCCAAGTTTCCAAACATGTAAAAATAACAAAAAAGGGCACTCCCGGTTTCACAACAAAAACCGGAAGTGCTCTTTTCCTCCCTTCTTTTAGATGCTTGGAGGTGTGGGGAGCCCGGCGGAGAGCTCCCCAGGCCCTCCAGGACTCCGGTGCTTACTGCCGGTAAGTTAAAAAAACAAAAACTCTCCTGTCCCTGGCAGCAGCAGGATCCTGGGGGTCATATTGCTGCCTTCCCCCCCCCCAGCATGGACAAGTGCTTCCCTGGCTGGTGGGTCATGGCCCACCAGTTTGGAAACCACTGTTTTATGCAATTAGCAAGACTCATCTCACAAGCTATGGAATTACAAGCATGCTTAGAATGTTTCCAGTCCATTAATTTGTGCCATCATTTAATAAGTATATATGTGGACAAGTTCTGAACGTGGTTGCTGCAGAAAATGAGACATTTCTAGAGGTCAAAACTCAAGAGTTCATCTTGGTGTTGGTTTTCTTTTCATCATTTATTTTAAAACTTGAGACACAAGACTCTTGAGTCTTTACTGTTTTAACTTACCTTTCCACATAAGTACTCAAAATGTCTTATATAACAACAACAAGCAAATCTCAAAGTGACAAATTGAGAAAATCCAAGGAACAGCCAAACAATATTAAACTAACTCTGAAAAAGCCAGCAACAGGCATTCGGATATTACAGCATTATTAGCTGGAGCTTTGGGTTTTAATGCCTGGGTGAGTGGCTCCCAGCCTGACTATCCAAGCACTAATTCGAAATCGGACTGTGTTTTTGTCCATGAACTTACGCCTTTGTTTGCCTTCGCTTCTGTGCCTCTCTGTGATTCTGCTATACCTCACATTGGATTTGACCTTCACTTTCTGCCCAGCTTCAGATCCTGAATTTGCTTTCAGATTTTACCTGCCCTAACATGGATAATCCTATTAAGGCTTACATGGATTCCGAACCACAAGGGATGACCCAGCTTGACCATCTCATCTCTGGATAATTCCTTGGTTGATACTTGGACACCTTTAACAGCATCTGACATTGCCTGAAACTCTGCTTTCATATCCTATGTCATGTTGACAATATTGTCTCTGAGATGCACTTTCTTCTCAGTATGTATGTTTCTATGGGACCAACAAATGGACGGTTATAATGATATTTGGTCAGCATTCCTGGGGACATATGCCACGTAAGCTCAAATTAATCCAATCAAATTGTTCTGTTCAGCACATTTCTTTCACTCAAAAGACATAGAGACATCAGTTGTCTTTTTCTTACCCTTTCTCCTTTCCCCACTTATCTTTGATATTTCTGGTTCTTATTGCTGGTCTATACAAATTGTAGAATGCGGGGGGGGGGGGAATAACTTACAAAATAAGAATGGGTATCACAATTCCTCACTCCAATGTCCAGGTAGCCAATATCTATCAAAAAAGGTTTTTAAAGAAATAATATATTAGTGGGTCTTTGTTATCCATGGGAGATTTGTTCCATGACCCCCTGCATATGATCCCCTGTTCATGACCCTCTGCGCTGAAATCCATGGATACTAAAATCATTGGGGTCCCAGGGCACTGGTGCCACAAAAACTTACATGGAAATTCCACCAGGTCCTCCAGGAGTTGTTCCAGCATCCCAGCCTCCTCAGAAGGCTTCCCAGATGTTACTGGAAATATTTTCCAGTTTATGCCGCCAACTTCCAGTCACATCTGGGCAGGGCCTCCAAGAGGATTTCTACCAGGGGGTGCAAAGTTTCTTTAGGGCCCCTTCCCAAAGAGGGAGGGGGTGAAGCAGAGTGAGGACGCAATGGGGATGGGCACCACTTCTGCAACAGCTATAGCCCCACAACTGTGTCCCTGAGCTCCCATCCACTCCTTCATGGCAAGCAGATCCACAAGCCAAAGAGTTCCTGGAGCAGGCCAGCTTCCTCTCAGATGTGACACTCTTAAGGAATGTATGCATTCCTGGGTCAGGTGCATGTGGCTTCTGGCAGTAGTTGCTGCCATGTGTCATGTGCATCCCATGGGGGCAGTGAGTCTGGGTAAGATTGGAAAATGTAAGATCCCGCGAAATTTCTGGGCCCCCTCCTTTGGCTCCTGGGCCCCCTTTCTGACCCTGGGCCCAGGTACAAATTACCCCCTTTACCCCCCGCTCCTAGGCCCTGCATCCGGGAGGTGTTCTGAGGTGCAGGCAGACTGGCACGACTCCCCTCAGAACACCTCCCAGATCACATTTTTATACCACCCTTCATCTAAGGAGCTCAGGGTAGTGTGCATGGTTCCTCCCCTTATTTTGCCCTCACAACAACCCTGTAAGGTAGGTGAGACTGAGAGATAGTAATAGTCATGACATGAAATGCTGCTTGCGTGCCCCTTGGTGCGCTAGCAGGAAATTGCCTGGTCTCCCCCCTTCAGCCGGCAGCAGACTCTGGCTGCCAGTCGATTGACTGGCTGGTTGGGGGGGGGGCAGGAGCAGAGTTCTGCTCAGGCGTAATAATGGCCAGAAAATAAATGCAGTGAAGATATCCCCATAAGTAATGGATGAAATTCTGCATCAAATCGTATATAACATGAAGATATTATTCCTAAAAGTCACTGTTTCCACAACTTTGGTCACTAGGGTGTCATCCCCCCAGGTGTCTCATTGGTCCATTTTGACTTAAGGCAGTGGTTCTCAAACTTTTAACACCAGAACCCATTTTTTAGAATAACAGTCTGTCCAAGACCCACCAGAAGTGTTGTCATGGCTGGAAGTGACATCATCAAGCAAATTAAAATAAATAATTATAAATAATTAAAGAAAAACAAATAATTAAATAAGGAGAAGCCAGCCCTATTTCACCAAGTGAATTTTCTCTGTAGACTGCCTACAATAACAGCCTCTCCAAAAAAAAAAAAAAAAATCAGTGAGATTTTCAGCCTTACCTGGTGCCCAGTTCAATATAAGTTCTTATATTTAAACCATATCTCTATCAGGACCCACCTGGCTTTACAAGTCTAAAACAGAAAACATTGACCTTACCAGCTCAAGCTCCCGCTTCATTCTTTTTATGGCATGGGGCTGCCTTCTGGAGCATTTGTTGAGCTCCACTTTCAAAAGATCGGGATCATTCTGGTGGCCTCACATTTCCTTTTTCCTGATATGACCATGAGCTAAGGCACATTTGCTTACTCACGAGTGAACGCGACCATGTGGCTTTGTTTTGCTTTCCATAGGGCTCAATACATTCGTCAGCTTGGAGGGAGGGACTTCCTTCTCGGGTGTTTTGGGGGGGCTGCGTTTATTGCATTGGGATTATTCTGGAGTAGTTGGATTCCTCTCAGCCTGCCCTTTCTGATAGACTAAGGCAGGTTTGCCTACTCATTAGTAAATGCACGATATGGCTCAGATTCACTTTCCATAAAGCTCCATGCATTTTTCTTTTCTGGTTTTTTGGCCACAACTTTTGATAGAATAGAGATATTTCACTCCAGATTTTTTCACTCCATTCTGCTGTAAATTCCACATTGAATGGTATATGACATGATGGTACTATTCCTAAAAACCATGATTTTAGCGATTTTGGTCATTTGTGGTATCTCCCCCCAAGGCTGGCACCTAGGGCAGACTGCCCCCCAACCCCTTGCTAGCTAAGCTACTGTGTAGCTTTCTGCCGTAGCAGCATTCTGCAGGGCACTTTCAGACTCCAGTCTCCTCAGGGTAAGGGAACATTTGTTCCCTTGCCCTGGGGTAAGTTTGTGCCAGCCCACTGGATCTACTTGGACATGTACCAGCTCTATCTTCTGGGGGCTGGGGATAAGAATAGGCCCTCAGTTTGGCTGTACTTGTTGTAAGAGGCGACTAATCAGCCACCGGGTAGATGGGACCCGTCAGCCTGGGAAGGCAGCACTTCTGAGAGAAGGAAAACTCTGATCGCAAACCTCCACTGCCTTGTGGCTACATCCAGTTATGGAAAAGGCTTCAGGAGTCAACCTCGAGGCAAAATCCAGAGCCGGAGTCCCTGAGGCAGTTCATGGCTGAACACAGTCACGTTCTGGCAACTCCTGTGATGCCGCTGGAACCAACCGTATTGGCCTCTGCCTTTCCATTGGACCATTTGAGCGACGTGGAGAGGGGGGATTTGCTGCATGGGTAACAGCCTATCCTCCATATCTACTTTACCCAGGCTTCGCGCACTGGAGAGGACACTCTGTTCCAGAACCACCAATCAGAGCGTGACACCATAGTCTTCCGAGAGTGAAGGATGCCAACAACCAGCTCTATAGTTGGTGCAGACCTTGTGACTTGCAGCTTACTGTGGTGGCCAGGGCATGCTGAATCAATATACTGTACACTATCCATACTTGTTTGGGCTGATTATTAACAGTAACACAGCCAAACAAGGAAGCTCCTTTGCAAAGGAGTTGCTTGACTTGATTGCCACCAGTGTGAATATTTTAAAGCATGGTCTAACCGTGAGACTTGCAAATGTCATAAATCTGATCTCATGGCTCATTTCTGCATTTCTGCAGAATAGTTAAGTCCAATATCATCACATGCTTTAGGCATCTAAGATGTGCAAAGCAGCACATCATTTTTACTGAATGAGCAATAAAAGCTTTACACTAAGGAAGTCAAAGATAAATTTCAGAAATGAAAGGGTAGCATTCACTGTTTCTATTTTAGCTTCCAGTCGCATGGCTCATGAAACTCAGTGATCAGCAAGAACTTGGAGATAAGTTTGGTTTTGTTTGGCTTTCTGAGCATGTGAAACATTCTTTTGTCCGCATGGCAATTAGACAGCACAACGCCACTGCAAACAGCAAGATTATAGAAGAGTTTCAATGTAAAAGCTGATCTTTAATTTCATTCAGGAAGCTTTCGGATGAAGAAAATTAAGGGCTATAATTTTACTCCTAATGAAAGTTTTTCTCTCGAGGATTAGCTATAGAAAATTCCACTTCAGATTGCTCAATTTCATCAGTCATAATAAGATGCATTTCACTAAAAAAGGTAGATCAATATTTCTCATTGCAATTTACATTTAAATGTTCTTTTTGTGCCTGTAAACAAATGAAGGATTTTTTAAAAATAATGTTCTTGTTTCTTTCTCTCTCTTTTTAAAATTGATAGCCTACAAATCTCAATCAGCAATATTCTGCTAGTGTGTACATCTGCTTCATGAAATAGCAAGAAGTTATTTGTAGAAGAAGAAATTATGCAACAGTGAATGTTGTAGTTGTTCAGATCATGATACCTAAGTAAGGGCCCAATCCTATCTGGGGCTTACAGCAGCAGATCTTGCAATCCAGCAAGGCTACAGGGGTTCCCAGATTCCACACCGGAGCAGATAAGGTGGTGACGAGTTTGGCTCAGAGGGAGAATTGGGGTGGGGAGTGGGTCAAACCAATTTGCTTTGGGGTGGAATGTGGAGGATCATGGTGACTGTAGACAAGATCCTATCCCCCCCTTCCCGACCCAGCACTGAGGCTTCTTGAACTTATGCCAGCTAAATAGCTGATCTTGATCCAAGGATACCCATTAAAAACCAGGTAGCCTATGAGGAAGTAATTAAAAAATATTTTTACTTACTTCTCCGGGATCGTCTCCCCCCCCCCCCCAATATTTATTTATACCCCGCTTATCTCCCTCCTGGGCATTCAAAGCGGCTATAGCATTATAGCATGCAGTATATGTTCTGTCAGCAGCGCTGCATGCTATGGGCTGGCAGGGGGATAGGACTGGACTGCAGATCTACATAGGTAGATAACTATGTAGATGAACCTCAATGTATTCTGCATTATAACTTTTAAATAATAGAACAGTGTTTGTTTCTGACATCCTGCGGTTTACATCAGAAGTTGGCAAAATGCTATATTTGCATATGCTAGCTGAAAATCTTACACCAATGTAAACCTAGTGGGCTTTTGAAGTAGATATAATGAATCTTCTTGTTAACCACAAGATAACAGTGTTGTATTCTGGGTCATTTGACAGCATCACTAATGCTTGTTTGGGGAGAAACAACCAATGATTTAACTTAATTGATCTTAGCTAACCTGAACGCCAATGGTATTGCTTCCAGAAAGTTTCCATTTACAACAGGTCAGGCTTGGGAAGGTTACGGCAGTCTATTTGCCACATTGTATTATTACAATGTTGGAAGTCTCTAATCTTCACACTTTGCACTGAAAGTGTCCGAAAGCAGTAATAGGGTTGTACCCTAATTTTCTCTTCTTCAAATGAAAGCCCTTTCATTTGCACAAGGGGGACAATTTTCATCAAACTCCCCTGAGTCCTGCAGTCCTCTGCACTTCATAAGGCCTTGTTCTGAAGGATCCTCCAAGCCTCCGGAATGGATTTTGGTAAAAGGACTGCTATGCTGAGGAGGTGGCAAGGAAGTTCACTTCTACAAACTTCCTTCCATGCACACTCCTTAGAATGCAACCTATAGTATAAAAACAATTGTCTACATATGTCTAATTATTCACATGCTGTGTTCAGTATACATACAGTTTTACATGCAGTCTGTACACTATATTTATGAGGGGTTGAGTCACCTTTTTCACTTTTAAAATGAATGCATGTACAATAATTCACAGAAAATCCTGCATGTGCCTACAAATGCCTGTACTTTTGCACAATATAAGAGTCCTACCATTGTCCCATGAAGAGAGAGTTGAACCCACAGCATAAAAGCCTCTTTATGCTTAATATTTTTCTAACTATTCACCAAAGTATAGCTGTATGTGTGAATGGGCAAAATGTGTTTGTAAGGACATTTATCATACAAGTACTGGCCTGGGAGCCAGTGCCGGCAAATACAAAATTTGCCCTACTGAGAGTTCAATCCTACACCAACCTTACAGTGTTGTCACTGTTCCTCCACTGGCACTCACTACCATAAAGCAGTCAGTGTTAGTCACAAAAGGTGCTCCAACAGTGTACTACTCCACCCCCTGCCAGAAGTGCCAGTGGAAAGGTCTGCACCTTCCTGCCCAGGCTGTCCTGTCCGTCCTGCTGCTCACTGGAGCATGTAAGTTAGCAGAAGAGATGGGGGTGCGGGAGGGAAGAATGGGGGCAGGGATGGGGCAAAACCGGGCAAGGAGGTGTGTGGGATGGACAGTTAGCATCTGGGAAGGGGGCAGTTTCAGCAGTAGTGGCAGCCACCAAATCCTAACCTTGTTCCTGCACTTTATCCAGCTGCACAGGTCCCTGTGAACCTGTACCAGCTGTTTAGCTGTTGCAGGTCTAAGTAGACCTTCCTGTGCCACAGAGGCTTAAGAGAATAATTGTCCCCTTACCAACCTCTGTAACTCCCCCACCTCCACCATAGGATGTATTGGTAGCCATCTTGGCACTGCTGCATCAACGGGCTGGGAAAAGGATAGGATTAGGCCACCAATATGTAAAACACTCTCAAGGAAAGACTAACAAAGTAGGTATTATAATGTATTTAGCAGAGGAAAAATACTTGCTTCAATAAGGCTCAGACTCATCAGCTGGAAAGGGCCTTGTAGTCCACTTAGTCCAACACTCCAACAAGGGAGAGCTCACCAACTTGTTACACAATTGGTTCCATTGTCAAATTACTTTTACCATTAAGAAGCTGATCCTTATGGTTCTTTTTTTTTTAATTCCCTCCTCTGACTCAGTGGCATCACTAGGAAGGTGCGGGTGTACAGGCTGATGCACTTGGGGGGATGTTACCGGGTGACGCACTGGGAGGAGACACCACTACTCGTCAAAACTGTGACAACCTCGGTATTTTCAAATAATATCATCATGTTATATATAATTCAGTGTGGAATGTAATGCAGAATGAATGAAACAAACCACATTGAAATGTCTTTATTCTCTCAAACATTATAACCAAATAACCAGAAAAAGAAAAGACAATTGTCTTTTGTAAGAAAAAGTGGCTCTTCCTTCTCAAAACTGACAAATGATACTGGTTGTTCCAAGAGCCAATAAGATATTATTATGACACAGCTAAGAACCAATAAAATGTTAGTGTGAGTCATGTGAATGTCATCAAGTTGGCCACTGGTTTTTTGTTGGTTACTGACTTGTTGGGTGACCTGTACTGTTATATATTTAAATAAATACATAAATGCATACATACATACATACATACATACATACATACATACATACATACATACATACATAAAGAAAGAAAGTTAGTTAATGGAGGTTACACCAACCCTAGTGGTGCTACTGCATGTAGGCTATGTGTATGATATTGTAATTTATTACCCCGCACTGGCAATGAACGCACCAGACAGAGGCTTGGATCTAAACTGGGCCACTTTATTAACTGTTTTACAATAAATAACAGCAGGGCACTGGCAAAACTACCTTGCCATGTGGATAGCTGGTTGGGGGAAATGGGTGACTGTCTACCTCCCCCAAGATGTTAATAGGTGTGCAATCTGTCTCCTGGTACCGCTCAATCATTGATTAAGCGTTTTCATCCTTATCAAGCTGTGAGGGTCGAGGCAGCTGGATGTCAAGCTCACTTGTACCCAAGCACAGCTTTGCCTAATCCAGAGGATAGCCAGCCAGCTTCTTTGAGCCAGTCAAACACCATGGGAGCAGTCCTGACTTGCCCTTGACCTTTGCTTACTTCAAATTGCCCACCAAGGTCTATGGGCTACCTACCCATCCTGCATGACACCTTCCAAGTGACCATAAACCTAATTGACAAAGCGCCTCACCCCCTAATCAGTTCAGGGTAGGTGAAAAAACTCTCACCACCAAGCCAATTTGCAGTGAAAGCCAAAAATTCCTATCTAGCCTCCAGACAGAGGGCCAGTTAGTCTTGAACCAATAAAAAAGGACAGGCGGGTGAGGGATGCTGTCTGGAGCCCGACTAAGCTGGTCGGAGACATGCGCACCCGTCATGACTCACCCCTAGGCCCCTGGAGCCAATAGGATTCAGCAAGCCAGTGCCTTGGTGCCTTGGGGCAAAGTCAGTGCGCAATTCTGTATTGTCTGGTATGGGAGGAGGCGCATCATGATGATGACGCAGTGAGCTCTTTTACCGGGTGACCAAACCCTAGTGCTGCCTCTGCTCTGACTTAAGCCTGTTAGAGCTAGCCCTGCCCTCTGGGGCAGCAGAGAACAAATCTTGGTTTTCTGTTCCCCTTCTTCTAGAACACAGACATTTTGTTGTTTTAAAAGTGCCCATGAGTGACAGTTCCAGGTCTATTTTGTGGTTCCTTGGTGTTGTTTTTTTCTATTACTTATCTCCCTTTCAAAGGGCAATGCCCATCTTTGGCAGAAAGAACAAGACTCATATTATCTCCTGGAAAGAGAAGCATGAATGCAAAAGCCTTTATGCTATCTGCCTGCCTGTGTATCAGACTGGACATTTATCACTGAGATTTGTTTCCTTCCAACTGCTTTGTAGCCATGTAGAAAGCAAAGCATCATGACACAGCCCCAGGGATAAACGTCCAAAAGGTAACTTCTGGGGCTGTCTATTGTCTGTGCTGACGCATCAGTTGCAGCAGGGCTTAGTAGCCCAGTGGTTGCAAATTCCCTCTTTTCCTGGTTGGAACTAATTAAATCCACATACTTAAATGTGAAATTAGCCATAATCACACTTCTATGCAAGGTTCAAACTTCGGATTTGAAAAGAACCCATTACGTGAGCCCATGAATCACCGTGAAAGGTCCTAGAGACACTAACCTCCTGCTAAAAGTAAGTTCTAACTGGAAGAAATAAAGCATGTCCTTATTTGTAATTGAATAGATATGCTGCATTACACTGCTAAACTGTGTATCATTGATTTTAATTTATGAGCCACAGTTGCATTATATTAGTGAAAATGAATGCTGCTGATATAGTATGCGAAATGCTGTATTTCCTATTTTTAAAAACGCCGTTTTGCTCTATCCAGTCTTCATGGATCTATCACCCTGGCAAGTACTGAAGCCATCATTTCATGCCTTCTTCTTTCCTTTTTATAGATCTTTCTTTTACAAAGCAAGAACTGTCTTCCGTTGGGGCGATCTGTTTAGCAGATTGCAACCAAATGGTCCATGCTATCTAGCCTAATCCCAGTTTCAAACCCAGGCACATGTGCATTGCATAACTCCTATTGAACCCAGTGAGACTAACTCCTAAGCAGACAGATGTCGGATTGTGCTGTCAATGCCAGCCTTTGTCAACTGGCCCAGCCACAAATCATGCATGTTAAGTCACATGAAGGGCATCAGTGGAGTGAAGTTGGGTGCATACCATCACTCTGTGTGAGCTGGTTCACATTTGTGACTGCTGCATGAAGAAACTAAGATGTGTAGAAGACCTCTGAGGAATAATGCTAGTCTGAAGGCAACACTTTTTCCTTCCCTCCAAATTTGTCAGGTCTTCTCCCTGAGCAGTAACCTCCAAATCTGATTTGGCATGTCACATCAGTGAATCCAGTGGCACTTGAGGTCCACTTCAGATTTTCTGGGTGAATTGCTTGGACCTAGTGAGTCACCAGCTAACTGTAGTTGAGCAGCTCTGGGGCTGCTGCTTTGATCTCTTTGCCAATGTTGATTCAGGTTTTCTTCAGTGCTGTCCACTATTATACAATATTAAAGTCCTTCTGCTCTGGGCAGGTGTCAACTTTTAATATAACTCAGTATCTCCTGGGGTAGAAGATAAGCATTTCTTACCATCTGTTCAGTTCCCATATAGAACAAACATATGCTACTCTTATGCTTTTTTCCTCTGCTGCTTTTATGGTGTTTTTTGTTAAGGGTCTCCTTCATATTTTTATTAGTATATTGTTTATATTGTATGCTGCCTTGTATGCATGCCTTTTTTGCATGTGGAGAGGTGGAATGTACGTCTTTTGGATAAATAATACATACATACATATTTTCTTCCCACCCATATTTTGCATTTAAAACAATTTCTTCTACCAATATGCATGTTCTCTTCTCTCTCTCTCTCTCTCTCTCTCTCTCTCTCTCTCTCACACACACACACACACACACACACACACACACACACACACACACACAAAATGGGCAGGTTCAAAGCTCTGCATTGGTGCTGATCTTGCCTTCCTTTGAATGTTGGCCACAGAGAATTACACATAGGACGTTTTCATCAGGGTTGGGGCTTAGGCCGAAGCAAGTGGATGTGAAGAGGGAGTGGCTGGACTCGGACAAAATTGCTTCTTCTTCTTCTAACACAACATCTCTGCCCAAAAGATGCTTTAAGCATAGAGGATGAATTCCCATATAGTTTAAAGAACAATAGATAGGAGGAGGGGAGCGAGAAGGCAAACCCTTAGACATGGATCCTCCATACTCAAATGTCCTAAGTGACATATTTGCTAAACCTGGTACCTTAGCATCCTAAGATCCAAATCCTAACCAACTTTCCAGCACTGGCATAGCTGTGCCAATGGGGCATGTGCTTCATCCTGCAATTGGGTGGCAGTCACAGAGGCCTCCTCGAGGTAAGGGAATGATTTTTCCTTACTTCAGAGTTGTGTTGCCCTTACCTCGGTGCTGGAAAGTTGGTTAGGATTCCTAAGTGTCACCAAGAATTTAGTGTCCTAACAGCCCAATCCTGAGCTCCCATGGCAAGCAACTTCGACGATAGTACCGAAAACAGCTGAAGCCACATCCTGCGCACCTCGGGCTACCACAGGTGCTACCAGGAGAAGGGAACTTTCATCCCTTCACCCAGATAAGGGAAGTAACCCCGCAAAGGTCAAGGCATTTGTGTAGGGCTCTCCTGGCAGTAAGCCTTGCAAACATGCCTTATGGCATGTTTGCAACAGTGCGTGCCGGCACTAAGCCAGCACATCGATCTCAGGATTGGGCTCTAAGTATCCTACCTGCTATATGTCCTCTGCTTATCCTCAGTTTGAACAGAAGGCCTGCAGTGAATATCCCAAGAACTGCCTATATAGAGCTAAGTGCCCCTATCTATGTGTGAACCTGGTTTCTGCACACATCACTTGCTAGAACAGGAACTGGTAGTAGTATACAACACTAGAAGAGCATAGTTAAGTATAGATGTGGTCAGTGTGTGAATGATGGAGGGAAACAGAGTGGGCCTTAAGAAAATCCATAAACTCCTGGCTCCTCTACTTTTTAACTATGCTCACCTTCTTTTGAAAAAAATTGTTCAGGGGGGACTCATGAACAATAAGAGGCTTGAGTAATTCCAGCACTGCACTTCTTTCAGTAGAATGCCCTTTGAGATGCATATTTAGATGCAAACAACCATCCATATTCTGGACATGCATCTGAACCTGCATTTCACTGAAACCAATGCAGTATGGACAGGCCCTCTGCACCCCAGGAGGCACATCAGATTTATCCCTGATTCAGCAAAAGATGTGCACCCAGAAGCCCATTTTCAGGACCTAAACTGAATCAAGGCACAAAAGCATTGAGTGGAGACAAAGGATAAAAGAGAGAGGGAATTCTCCTCTATGCTTTGCCTCTACTCTTCTTTCTGTAAAGTGCTGCATCCTCACCAGATGTGGGTGGGAGAATCCTTTGCCTGGTCTCACCCTACAGGACATGAGACCAAGCTGGGCACTTAGGCAAAAGAGTTTTTTGTGGTTCCCATACAGTAAAAATAGCAAAAAAAAGTTAGGGTCACTATGCACAGGCAGTGAGACACTTTTGTGAGTCTCCTTCTTGTGTATGACTATATATAGGATTCATCCAAATAATGTTTAATAGATCTTAATAGTTATTAAAAAAAAAAAAAAGATCTGAATAAAAACAAAAATGTTGGTTTTCTAGTAATTCTGAGTTGGGACTAAGTAGGTTCTCTGTTCCAAAAAAAAACAACTGCAAAACTGGGGCTATTGTAATTGGTGCATCACAGCATGTTTAAGAAAAGTACACCCAAAGTTCAATCTAATCTAGCTGGTATCATCAAATTTTTATACCATTACCGTAATTACATTTGTGCACAGAACTCACTTACCAAAGATATGGATCGTTACCTGTGCAATTTGATTATGGAATTTAAATCAATATATTTGATATAATTACAGTTAAGGTTACAGTAAACGTTGTCAGACATTACATTAGGCCTTACCGTCTTGTTCTGTATGTTTTAATAATTCATTTTTGAACCAGAATACTTCAGCTAAAGTAGGATATCCTTCTTTCAGACTAATTTCACTAAATGGAAGGAAATGACACAGTAAATCATGCAGGAGGATAAATAAATTATCTGTCATTCAGTTTGATGTTATAATTTTCCATGAACGTCTTATTTCTGTGGGTTAGCAAACAGTTCTGTTCGCTCTCTGTCTCTCTTCCCCGCCCCCCAATTTTTTGTTCCTGATAGCTGATGAGGTAAAGGCAGTGACAGCTCTAGCCACATGGTTTTGCGCTACAAGATAATACAAGATGATATAAGATGAAAAAAATAACAGCCATCAACACCTTTTCCAACAGTCAATGGAATACTCCAAGCCTCTACAGCCCTGAGTCAAAGCGACATCTGCCATCAGCCACATTGGTCAGTAGTTCCCATCTATTAGAGAACCCACTTGGTTTGGCTAACCCTGTATACTCAGCCCTGATTTTGGGGCATATGGAGATGCCATGCAAGACCAGGGCCCCAGAAATTTGGCCCTGAGAGCCAATCTCAATGACGTGAGTGCTCTCAGGCAGGTCCTCCTAAGTGCCCTGAATTCAATGCCTATGTGCTGTCTGAAGATCCTCATTACCTAATCCCATCACAGTGGGGAATCATGGAAGAAGACAGCACAAACTGTTTAAGTGCAACACACTTTAAAGGCATGTGTCAAACCATTGCACCACAGACCAAACTAAGCTCTGTGGAACAGTTCTCATTCATTTCCTGACAAAGGCAACTTGTTCCAGGAAGCCCAATCCTAGCCTGCCCTGGAGCAGGCTGGCTAGCTGGCCTGCCCTGCATCCAGAGCATGGTAGGGGTCTAAAGTGGCTCAGCCCAGGGCAAGGGGAATTGCTTCTCCTTACCCCGTGTCGCACTGCAGCAGCCCCAATGGAGCTATTCAGATCTGCACCAAAAGGTGGCACAAATCCAAGCATCCCAGAGCTGCTCTGGGTCAACCGAGACTGGGGTTAGGTGCTGGATCCTGGCCCAACCCCCTGCTCAACTGCCCTCTCTCCGCCCTAGAACACCTACCTCCTGCCCTCCCCATCCCCTCCCAGACCACTGCACCAACCTGACTCAGCTGGCATGGGTCTACCTTTTCTGCCGGCCTGCGAGGTTTAGGCTGCCCTCCCTGCTCAATCAGAGCTGCTTAACAGCACTTTCACAACATTGGTGCGCTGGCACAAGGGGCTTGTGCTAGCCCATTTCAGGGCTTGGATTGCTCCCTTAATCTTTCTAGTGCTATCTTCCAGAAAGGTGCCTTACTTGAAGGTATGACATTCTTATTTTGAATGGGGCAGGACTGCAGGTGCCTTCTGGTGCCCAAGTCCATATCTTTTTACCTTGTAAAGCAACCAATGATGGCACTAACTTTCCCCTCCCACTCCCACTCAAACCCCTTCCCAAACTCATGGCAGGTAATTCTTATACCAGGTAAATCAAAGAGAGCCATTCAGCTCTACATCACGTTAGGAAAAACTGTTGAAGTAAAAAAAAAAAATCACTATCAAATATAGCCTGATATTGACCTGAAGTGCCACATGCAGCCCACGCAGGCCCTGCGCTGTGTGACCAGGTGGCTTCCATGAAGCAGCCTGGCAGCACAGCTGGGCATTTGTCTTGGAACCAGTTAAAAACAGAATTAAATTGGGTACATTTGCTTCTTCTCATTTGTTATGAAAGGCATGCAGTGAAATGGCATATATGCTATTTGTTTCATTCGGGATCTGGATCCACTTGATTTTCATAAATGCTGGTTACTGATAGCACGGTTTATTGTTTTCTTTGGTTTTTAAAAATTATTTAACATTAAAAAGGAGCAGCAGAACTTTTGGTGCTGCCTTCTGGCAGCTGTTAATCTTTTCCCTCACAATGTCATGATTTCAAGGTAGGCTGAGGAAAAGTATTGGCTGCCACAGAGTCATGGGAGTCACCTCATTGGCATCCTTCAGTCTTGGAAAACTATGGTATCGCGCTCTGAAAAGAGGTTCTGGAACAAAGTGTCCTCTCCAGTGCGCAAAGCCTGGGTAAAGTAGATATGGAGGATAGACTGTTTCCCATGCAGCAAATCCCCCCTCTCCACGTAGCTGAAATGGTCCAATGGAAAGGCAGAAGCCAATACGGTTGGTTCCAGCGGCATCACAGGAGTTGCCAGAACGTGACTGTGTTCAGCCATGAACTGCCTCAGGGACTCCAGCTCTAGATTTTGCCTCCAGGTTGACTCCTGAAGCCTTTTCCATAACTGGAAGTAGCCACAAGGCAGTGGAGGTTTGGGATCAGAGTTTTCCTTCTCTCAGATGAGCTGCCTTCCCAGGCTGATGAGTCCCATCTACCCGGTGGCTGTTTAGTCGCCTCTTACGACAAGTACAGCCAAACTGAGGGCCTATTCTTATCCCCAGCCCCCAGGGATGTGGGATAATGTGGGAGTCACCACATTTCCTCATAATGTTTCAGAATCATTCTGCATCCAGGGCATGGCAGCAAAATATGGTGACTGCCAGAAGACAGCTGGTGAGAACTCTTCCATTCCTTTCCAATTTTAAATGTGCTTCAAAGTCTGCCATTTGGTCATGTTACAATTCAATTCACGGTTTGAACCACTCACAGTGGTTGGCTTTGCAATGCCTTGCTCAGTGCTGCACAAGTTCTCTTGAATGGCATTCATATATAAAACAGGGAGGGGGATCCAGTCTCTACACTGAACACAACTTCAATCCATTACCAGGAGGCTGATAGACACATGACCTTCACAGACAACTCCATCAATGTAGCATCTTATCAGATTGGCCTGTTCGTGGTATTAGCATGGCTCGCCTATTACTGCATTCTGCACTGTTTTTAAACAGGCTAGCTAATTTAGTGTTGCTGAACTTAGAAAACTTAACCTTTTCCCTGCTTACAGAGAAGTGAAATAGGTCAATGTACCATCAGCCCACACTTCAGTCCTATTGTCTGAATTTCTGTGCTTTCATTATTAACGGACGTCCCTGATTATCTGCTGCGACCAGCACAGCAAATAAATACCAGTAAAAGGGGGCAAGGCCCCGATATCTGCTTCATGGAGATAAAAAGCGATGCCAGTAGTTCTGTCGTAATCGCAGCATCTAAAGGAGGCTTTTGCAATCACTCTAATAGGAAAACCATTCCCTAATCTGAACTTCTAGTGCTGTAAATGTTTCAACGGGGCACTCAAATTTGTCAAACAACTTCTTGGCATGTAGTGAAGTGATAATGGGTTCGTGCTTCAAGGATGTATTTGTCTTCCGTTAAGCTTCTCTCCCGATATTGGTGCATGCTAATCTACTTTTAATAACACCTGTTTAGTCTCAGTTGATTAAGGAACAGTACGTAGGTGCTACACGCTTATCCAGAATGTTGAATAAATATCATCCTCAAATATTTTGAAATCAGTTTTAATTAAAAAATATCTGAGGCATGTTCTGTGACTGAATTCTTCTTTCTGCTTGCTTCCTCTTTAGGAAGGTGTGTGATGTCATACCTAGGCATGATCTGAGTAGACATGGTGCAAGGATTCTACCGGGGGTATTTGAAGCATTGAAACTCCCCTTCCTGAATGTTTGCGAGCACAAAGATGACCAGCATCGACATGCCAGCAAAAGGTTCAACTTTGCATGGGAGTCAACAATTCACAAGGGTTCTTTTTTAGAGAGATTGAGGAATTTATGCTTCACCCCTTTTCAGGCACATCCAACCCTTTGCAGGAGACTTAAGTGAAAGTTCTTTTGCAGATATTCACTTGAAACATGAACAAAAAGCTTGATTCAATTCCAGGTTGAACAATGGGATGCTCATGTATTCCTGAATTTTAGTTCACATTGAAATCATCACACTTTTGTGCCAAATAATAAATAGTCCATTGTAGCAACATGGCTGCAAGAATCAGACCACAGTGGATATAAAAAATGCTTCGGGGCATTTTTAAAGGAAACAGTATAGGCATAAGTACTTTAATCAAGTACTGAATCAATCAATCAATCAATCAATCAATCAATCAAAGAGAAGTTACTCCAGTAGTGCCAGATTGATCTCAGGACCATTATCACAGACAGGTTGCTGAGACCTACCACGCTCATTCAAGTGTATTACAACTATTCCCTGAATTTGCTGTTTCTGCTTAAAATGCATTTTTAAAAAGGTACTAAAGGTATATGTTGACATCCCACTGATTTCTGTGGGAAAAATTTCAGCATGTGCTTAACAGTCACTTCTGCTGAAATCAATAGGATTATAAAATGCTTACTTTGGGCTGAATTGTGCTCTGAATCTTTCTGCTGTTTACTTCTTGAAATATATGGGTGAAAAAGACACGTAGACAGTGTTCGGTATGGTACATCTGTAAGAAGTATGCCTGCTTCTTTCCAAAAGACATGGTCAAGAAGCACAGGAATTTTGTTTTAATTTTGCAACTGTTTAGTTAATCCTAAATCCTCCCAACGCCAGTGCTGAGCCTTAGCACCAGTGCTAGGTGCTGTAAATATGCCATCGAGCACATTTATAGCACCAGGAGAGTAGGGAGCACTGGGGCTGGGCCTGCATCAGTCAGGCACTGGGCCCGATGTTTGCAGGAGGAGGTTGCACCACTGCTGCAGGAAAGTGAAACCTCTGGGCAGCATTGCAGCCTCTGGGGGGCAGGGGAAGGGTGGAACAAGAGCAGGACAGAGGGAGGAACTGGGGCAGGAAGGGGTGGGACTGGCGGAGCAGGTCTCTGCCAGATCCTGAACTCCGTGTTGGGTTGAAAAGCATGACACGGACTCTCTCAGCTCTGTGCTGGCAAAATAGCTGGTGCAGACTTGAGAACCCCCATTGTGGGCCTTGGGGCTTTCTTGGGGGAAGGGGACAAAAATCCACTTCTCCTGAGGAGATGCCCAGAGACCTTCCAGTGATAGCCAATGGATACAGTGGTAGCCACTTTGGCGCTGCTGCTCCAGTGGTGCCAGGAAGCATAGGATTGGGCTGTGAATTGCTTACATTTCAATCTACAATCGAATGTAGGCTTTTGTTGTTTCCCACTGACACATTCATTCACTGCCCAATCTTATCTTTGCTGCAGGACCTCACAATCCAGTAGTGCAGAGCAGTTTGTGGCATCACGACATGTGATAGACTGTCACATGCCACCAGCCTGCAGCCATAATTGATTAGTAGTGCAGCCTACACAGCAGCGGTTCATCTAGCTCTTCCAGCATCAATAAGTTGGCCTGGAGAGTGGGGGTGGGCTGGAAGGGGGAGGATTGGGGTGCGGATTGGGCCTGCCAGGGGGCATGTCAGTGGCAGCCTGGGGCTGGTTGTTTGTGGCAAAGGCACCTCCAATATCCTATACACCCAGCCCAGTCTTGCCACATGCCCTTAGGTCCACTCAGACTTGTGCCAGCCAAAGAGCTGGTCTAGATCTGAGTAGACATGGTGCAGCTGCATCGGTGCAAGTGGTATGGCATGGAATCGGGGCAATGTTCACTCATTCAGGGCCTGCCTACCCATGAGGTCAACTGCAGCATTTACCTCAGGCAGGAGACTGGTAGGAGACACCTACTTCTATCCACCTGCTAACCTCCTCTGATTTTGTTTGTTTGTTTGGCTCTGCATTCACTTGCTCGCTTATTCACCTCCTTTGCTCCAAAACTTAAAAAATCCACCACTTTTGAGTGCAGCTCTTTTTAGATCTGATGATACTGTAGACAGGACACTCCAGGTGGGACATTAAAATTGATGAATTTCTTTAAAAAAAAAAAAAAAGCATCATACCAATATACAAGAAAACAAGTCTACTCAATTAGAAAAGACAACTTAAAATGCATTTATACCAATTCATACTACCTGACCATAGGAATCTTTTAAAAAAAGAAAAATGCAAGTCTTATTTTGTATGGTAAAGATCTGTGCTGCCCAGTACACCCCTGCTCCAACCGGTGCAGGGTTGGGATCCAGCCCGGCCAAACTGGCATGGGCCTCTGTGCCAGCCCAGCCAGCTTTCGAATCTGCACAAATGTGCCTTACGCATGTTTACAACACTCAGAAATGGCACAGGGAGGCCTACACTGGCTCAGCTCCGGGTTTGGATTGGGCAGCCCATTGCAAAACAAGGCAATGTTCAAATCTCTCTTCTGTGGCGGATGCTTGCTAGGTGGCCTTAGGTAAGCCTTTCAATCTCTGCTCTCCAGCTGCAGTACAGGGATAACTATACTTACCTCGCAGGGCTATAACAGCTATACCCAGATAATCCATGCGAAGTGTTTCGAGCATTCATTCAGATGCTTAATATTGTTATTAAACATTGTCTGAATCCCCAGTGGCGCTGAGCCACATCCAAGTTCACAAAGAAACTCCTCGCCAAGAAATTATTCAACCGACTCCTGACTGAAGTGTTTGTTGTGGTTATTTTGCAAGCTTCAAAAAAGGAGGTTTCATGAAAGCTTGTCAAATAAGAAGGCTGTATCACCTTGGAATAAAAATTCCACAATTTAATTTAAGCCTGCTTGAGAGCATATGGACAGGTTATGGGACATGACAAAAGCCTCAGCTTTATTATAACGTTTGTGCCGACCATCATTTAGGAGATGACGGTTAGCATTTTGCCAGCACATAACAAATGCCTAAAATGACAAATGAGAACAGTATAAGTGACCTAGATGCGCTATAATCAAAAGCTGATTTCCTTAACCATGTTTCTTCACAATTATCTTCTCATGAACAATCAAAGGCCTAAGAACTGCTTGAGTAGGTAATTATTAATGAAGAATTTGGAATACAGCACGAAAAGGAGAATGATGGCTTGCAGAGAACTAAAGAAGCCGAACACAGTAATCAGGAGAGAAAAGGTCACACATTTTTGGAACTACAACAATAACAATATAACAATAAAGTCTAGTGTGGATGTGACCAAGTCAAGCTACTTTCCCGGGGTGGGGGAAGTACCTTGCAAACCAGATACAATTGCCCCCCTGTCTACCCTATTACAACCTGTTAAGGCAGGCAAGACAACAGAAACATCAGCTGCCAGACACTAACCTGGCCCTCAGGCACAGTAGATCACAAAAGCATCTAGGTGGGACACTTAACAAAGTGTCCAATGCCTTATGACAGCCAGCCATCCCAGTGGCTGTAGCTAAGGCATCTGGCACCTGGGGGGGGGGCACAAAAAATTTCAAAACCCCTCCATACACCCATAACACCCCTCGCCCCCACCAAAATATTCTGATGGAAACCTTCTTGCTCCAAAACCCGAGAGACCCCGATCATGAGATCCAGGATGATAAAACAGCAGTGCTAGGTCTGGAGGCTTTTCACTGACTGTCAAGCCACCAAGGTATGAGAGCTCCCCATTGCATGCTTCTAGTGTCCCACCAAGATGTTTTTGTGATCTCCTGCAACATAAGGCTGGTATGTCTGCTACTGACAAGAGCTTGCCTGTACACCCAAGAAACAATACTATGACCTACAATCCAAAACTCTCAACAGCTGCTTCTCTACAAAATTCACACATACACACTATAAAACCTGAAAAAAAACTAGGAAGCAGCAACTCCATGCCTTCTCTACCTTCCTCCAACCCAAACGTCCCAAACCACACTGCTTGGCTGGCAAATCCAACAGACCCAAAACCCTCCTCAAAAACTCATGCAAACTGAAAAGTGTATTGATGGCCACCCATTCACATGGACAAAGAAAGGGCCCTTGGCCCATGAAGGACTCAGCTCCAGCTGTCATTGGACATAACTCTGCCCCAGCAGTGCTGGCAACACAGTCAGATGCCCCCAGCTCTTCTGATTTATTTTGAACTATACTCCACCATTCATAACTTACTGGCATTTGAGACATGAAGTCCCTGGCACCACCATCTAACCTGTACTGAAAAGCCAATTCAGTTAGGGAAAAATTAATTAATTAAACCTCAAAAGATGGGAAGAAAGGTAGCCCTAAACAAGATCACTTTGGAACATGAAGTATAATATAGGGAATACTGATGCCAATTTTTCTTTAAAAAAACAACAACAAAAACAACACCACAATGACATATTGATGAGGTAACCCAAGCTCTCAACCACATTAAAAGCTCCCTATACACCCTAAAGATTGTACATGAATTTGGAAAGCCAGCTTTCTTGGCATAAAAGGCCAACACAATTCCTGTAATGGTATGGGGAGCCAAATCAAATCCCTACAACTGTGGTTTTCAAACTCTCCGGGAGTTTGAAACCCGCAGTAAGTCTTTGTGGGGGCGGTTGGGAGGCAGCAGGGGCGGGGGGGAGGCAGCGATGCGATCGCCAGGATCGCATCACTCAGGAGTGCGAGCGCCTGCAGGGCTCCCCAGGAAAGTGAGAGTGGAGCGATTGTGCTCTGCCTCTGCAATCTCTCCACTCTCACTTTCCCTGACCTGGGGAGCCCTGCAGAGACTTGCGCAGGGGAAAGTGGAGCAATCGCACTCTGCTTCCGGTTTAGCAAAGGCAAGGCGCGATCGCCCCATTCTTACTTTCCCTGAGTTGGAGAGCCCTGCAGAAGGTTGCGCAGGGCTCCCCGTACCCCCAGGAGGCTGCAGGAGGCTTGGGCAAGCATACCCAAGCCCCTGCAGCCCCCCTGAGCAGCGTGATCCTGGGAATCGCACCACTGCCTCCTCCCTGCCTCCTGGCTGCCTCCGACCCTTAAGGGGAAAGATACCAGGGCCCTCAGGCTGGGGTGTCACAATGCCCCAGTTTGAATACCCTTGTTGTTGGCATCCTTCAGTCTCGGAAGACTATGGTGTCACACTCTGAATGGTGGTTCTGGAACAGAGTGTCCTCTCCAGTGCGCGAAGCCTGGGTAAAGTAGGTATGGAGGATAGGCTGTTTCCCATGCAGCAAATCCCCCCTCTCCATGTCGCTGAAATGGTCCAATGGAAAGGCAGAGGCCAATACGGTTGGTTCCAGCAGCATCGCAGGAGTTGCTAGAAAGTGACTGTGTTCAGCCATGAACTGCCTCAGGGACTCCGGCTCTGGATTTTGTCTTGAGGTTGACTCCTGAAGCCTTTCCCATAACTGGATGTAGCCACAAGGCAGTGGAGGTTTGGGATCAGAGTTTTCCTTCTCTCAGATGAGCTGCCTTCCCAGGCTGACGAGTCCCATCTACCCGGTGGCTGTTTATTCGCCTCTTACGACAAGTACAGCCAAACTGAGGGCCTGTTCTTATCCCCAGCCCCCAGGGGATAGTTTGAATACCACTGCCCTACAAAATTACTGCAAAAAGAACAACTGATTCTGCCTCAACAGGCTAAGAAAACTTTCACTCTCGACAGGGCTGTTAATCTCAAAAATGCCTCCTAGCTCTGGCACAGGCAGCTCTGGGGTCAGGTGCACTGAACAACAAAGCAGGCAAGTCTGTTTTACCTGACAAGGTTCCACAGGTTCTCTGACATGAACCAATCCACCTCTTTCACCTGAATCCACCTCAGCTGCCAAATGGCAGAACCAGTGAAACCAAAAACAGGAGAAAACATTGACTATCTCATTGTCCAAGACTGGGACATGCCTAGAAGTGAAAAGAATGTTCTTCAGCTTTGTGTTCTTCCAAAGCACCTGATGAAATGCATTATCCAGGGTGGTTCGACAGACAGTTAATGCAGTTCCACTGCCAAGTTGTCACACCAAAACAACACCATCTTGTTGCAAGATTCCTGCCCCCAGAGTCCCATCTCCATCAAAACTGGGAAAAGAATTCCAAAACTGGAAGACCCTGCACCCTATCTGAGTACCAGGCACCACTACTCAACTTGCAAAATTTGAGTGCCCTGCCCACTCTTGAAACTTGCCACATGTAGCCTTCATATGCCCCAACAACACAGTTTGCACCAAGCCCCATCATCCAGTCAATTTGGCTGCAAGCAGACAAGAAATCAACCTTTTCTGAATTGAGTTGGGTTCCCAGGAAAATGAAACTGGTAGACAGCTCTTCCAGCTTTTCCTGGCCTCAAGGTATGCCACTCTCCCTGTACAGCTCTTCAGAACTCTGCAGCAGGTGGTCACAAATGTCTGATCCAGCAGCCGTTTTGAAAATAATGAGTGACAGCATGATTACCCAATGTGACCCTCAAACACCATTCCATAAAGGAACCTTCCTAAAGCATCCAAATAATAATAATAATAATAATAATAATAATAATAATAATAATAATAATAATAATAATAATAATAATACAGGTATTTATATACCGCCTTTCTAGGTCCTCAGATTTCTCCTCAGACTTTATTCAAGGCGGTTTACATAGGCAGGCTAATTTAAATCCCCATAGGGATTTTTACAATTGAAAGAAGGCTCTATCTTTCAAGAGCTACAACAATTCAGATGTTTCATTCTGATCTGGCCTCCATCCTGGCCTCCATCCTCACATGCTCAGAGCAGATGGAAATAGCTCGGCTCAGCTTGCCAGCTGCTTCAAGGTCGCACGGTGCCGGTGGCCTCGAACTGGCGACCTTCGGATGTTATCTTCAGGCAAATGGAGGCTCAACCCTCTAGACCAGACCTCCTGCCCCTTGTAAATGCTGACCTTGTAAATGCTGTACAAGAAATAGAGCAATTGATGGGCAGTGCCTTAGCAGAATAAAACCTGCCTTCAGTACAAAACCCAGCAGACCAAAGTCAATCAGGTGCACCAGCAAAAGCCTGAAGATGGATTTTATATTAGATTTGGCCATCATGGCATCCCTATGCAGCAATACCCACACCATGGCTGCAGTGGAATCCCATGATACATACTGTACAGATGCATGCATGTCAGACCAGTTGACAAGGCTCAGCTTTAAAACCTGTTTAAGAGACAACCTGCTCAGTGCCTGCAATCATTTCGCATGCCCATTCAAGCTGCCCATTCAAACTGCGGCACCTTTATATCATTGCAGTTCCTATCTCTTCAAAATCACACAAAAATAACACTCCTGCCTTTATGGTCTACGCTCCAGCCCATCTTCTTAAACCTACATTGCCTCCTTTCTGCCCCACAACAAACCCATACCCTGCAGGCCAGCATGATGCCCTACATCTTCACAGAACCTTTGCAAACAGAAGGAAAAACACCAAAACAAATTCATTTGTGGGTTCTCAGGCCACATTCATGAAAATGTTTCCTGATGTTTCACCCCAACTGTGTAGGGCTTTCTCAAGGGAATGAAAAAACTATACTGACACCCAAAAAACTCAGAACAAAGCATCTCACTCTACTGCCCCACAAAGCAAAAAAAAAAAAAAAAAAACTACAAAAAGTATCCTAGCCGAAAGCTCGAGGAGTCCTAAGCATAGGTTTGTACAGAAGGAAAAACAAATTTGGATTTCCTAATAACTCCCTCTCTCTGTTTAAGACCCACACACCTGAACCGGGTACTACTTCAACCTGCCAGAATCCTCACAAGAGATGGATAGGCTTCTTTCAGTTGGTTTTGATGAAAACCTCAATATAACTTTTTAGGGAGATAAAGACATAATATGTGGAGTTAAAGTTATTTTCTAAAGGGAAGGTGAAATTGAAATTGGCTTGTCATTTAGTCATCTAATGCACATTATAACAGGATATTTTAATGCAATTGAGATAGGAACCAAATTTCATCTTCCTGGGAGCAGTGCTTATAATATTCTGGTTTTTCACACCTTTCAGCATTTTCATCACTAATAGGTGCCACTATTAGATTTTACAGGCTGATTTTACATTATCTGATTATTAACATAAACCCTTCATGCTCCAGTGGGAGAATTAAGGATAACAGCTCTAGAGGCAGGAATCCCAGAGAACTTCACAGATAAACACAGACGTGCATTTTTAAGATATTATTTTGTTATGCTAGCACATTTATATATGCTACAAACTAGCCTGACTATATTGGTTTCTTCACTCAGCTCGGTCCCTTTGCTGCTAATCAGATTTCTTGAGTTTGTCCAAAAATATTCTTACTGCGACAACCTTGCTTTGTTGCATAAAGCCAACTCTCTCCTCTTTACTAGGGTAGTGGCATTTAAAAAAACAAAGAGAGATACAAGGGGATTTTCTTGGTGGCAAGTCTTGGATTGAATCCACTGAACAAGTGAATAGCTTTCTTTAGGTCACATCACTCATCCTTTTGTCACGTTCTCCCATCCTGTGTGGTCAACAAACACATGGAAGGGGAATGGATTGCACATGGTGGTTCCCTTTCATTTGGTCTCAGAGGGGGAGCCATCATGTTTTGACATGTACATACAAACAATGTTCAGCCCTTGGGGCTCACATGGGTACTGTCTACAGGTTAGGGAGGAATCAAGAATGTGCCTCTTGGATTTGCTTCCATGCTGCCTGGGACAAGGACCGCAGAATGCCACTGCCCCCAATGAGGAGAATGCTCCCCCTCACACGGCCCTCCGAATGCCTTCTGAGGCCTCCAGAAGACCTAAAACCCAACTTCTGGTTTCAGACAAAAATGGAAAGTGATGTTTTAGGCTCTTAGAAGGACTTTTGAGGGCATGGGAAGCCCCCAGTAAGTCCATCTAAGGGCCTAAAATGTCACTTCTGGTTTTCACCCGAAGGCCTCCATACAGAGGCTGGGGAAGACCAGGAGGTGAAGAAGATGGTGCCGCCGGTGAAGGTGTGCCACCCTGGGTATTTGCCCCTCTTGACTCCCCCTAGGTACACCAGTGGTCTTATTAGTCACAGCTCAGTAGTGCATGACAAACACACATTTCTGCACCACACTTTCCGGCTCCAAAGAACAGGCACAATTGCTCAGTTCTTAGAAAGCCAGGGATAGTATCAAGCATAGATACAGCAAAGCAACAGAAACAGTGTTACCGGTGACTGCTGCAGCACTTTGTAGGAGAATGACGGAGGCTTTGTGTATCCTTCCAGGTATTGCGGGTACTTCCCAGTCATGTTTAGGCCCCGTTTTCTTTGTAAAGAATTTCTGTTCTAAAAGTAGCAGGCATGTGGGCTGCAGTAATCATGAACCCTTTCGGAGACGGTGTTGAACGGCTCGATGATGATGTGACTTGGGTGTTAGAAATAATGGAAAAACAAAACAAAAAACCCCAGAAATGTGACAGGAGAACCAGCAGCGAGAAGCACACCGTTTGCTGCAGTTTGTCTCTCCACTGAACTAACTGAACCAATAATCACCAACTGGTTTTCCTTGGGTACTCTGCAGCTTAAAATCCCGCATTGCCTTTCACAAATGAAAACCATGTAATTGGTAGCAGTGACAGCTGTTGGGACTCTTGCACCCTGCTTGGTCCCTCTCTCTTTTTCTCCAATCTCTGTCCCCAGATACAACGACAAATCTATTGCAGATGCAAACGACTGGCAGCATTACAGCTCCCACAGATGAATTCAGGGTTTTTCCTTTAACGGAAAAAGCAGGATGGAAAGAAATGCACGCAACCAAAGTCAGCAATGTGGTGCTAATGAGCCGCACGATACGTTTTCTCAGTTCCTTCGGATTGCAAAATCTTAAAAAAAAAAATGCAATTAAAACGATAATGAATAATTTCCAGGGATGCTACTGAGATTTCAGACAGCTCTTAATGGTGCTCGTCATCCTCTCCAGTTTTGATGCCTTCTAAAGTGGGGATAAAAATACGTACAACCCACCTCCGAGGGCTATTGTAACAACGGTTAATTAGCAAGTACTTCTGAAGTGGAATGCAATTGAAACCGCGTGCCTTACATTCTCCCTTTCCGTCCTCTCCAGTCACTCTGTCTTGACCCTGGATTGAGTCAAAATAGATGCCTCACTGCCTAGAAGCATGTGCTTACATTCATCAGGTACTGCCAGGTTCATTCGTGTCAGGCACGTGGCCCAATCCTATTGAGGACTGGGCTGGTCCGCTGAGCTGGCACACAGGGCACAGCGCTCTATCGGTGGCCATTTTAGGAGTGCGGCTGTGCGAGGCGGCAGTACTCCAGGACCGTTGCCAGAGATGCCTACGGCTGCAGGTAAGGCAGTGATGGGGGTGGGGAGAAGGTGAAGTGGGGCGAGGAGGGGGTGGGGAGGGGCCATGATGGGGACAGGAAGGCTGTGGGAGGTGATGCATCCAGCACTGAAGGTGCACACCAGATCCTATCCTCTCCAGGAGCAGCCTCACCCCTTTTCTCTCCTCAGACTAGTGCCAGCAAAATTGCTAATGCAGGTCTTAGGAGTCCTGTTGCAGGTCACGAGGCTTAAGCAGGGATAAGGGGATTTAAATCTTCTTTCCCTGCTGAAGCCTCCTGATCCTCTTCATTCCCCGCTGGATACCGCTCACAAATTTTTGACCCAGTGTGGGGTGGTGGTGGTGGAGAGAAGGGTAAGATTAGGATCACAGAAGACTTACCAAATCAGACTTGTTTTGATTTGATTGATTGATTGACTGATTGATTTGTAACCCACCTTTCTACCTGTAGGTCACTCCAAAGGTCATTCAGAGATGTCACCCTTGTCAGCATTGGAAAGAAAGGAAACTAGGAATCTGCAGCCTCCTGGAGAAGGGTATGTATGAGCTTATTTCCTCCCGCTCCCCATTGTGAGTTCATTCTAAGTCTAGAGCAATACTCCGAATAAAAAACAACTTCATTCATTCAATCAATCAAAAATGTATTAGGGTGAGGCACACATACACCTGCCTGCCCTGCAGGCACATCCAGCTATTATGTGATCAATGGGATATGGCTAGCAATCTGAGGAAGAGCAGGAATGAGGCCGAAAGCCAAAGTGTCTTTGAGCTTTGTGTTTTAAAATGATGGGGGGATGGAGAGGAAGAGTTTGTGCTCGAATTAGAGCTGTCACTGAAGTTCTCTAGGTTTGGCTTCAGAAACTAATGTTGGAAGTTCTAAAGTCTCCCTGGACAAAGGAGGGTGAGCTTCCAAACAGGGCCGTATTTTTCACAAGGCTGACTAGGCTGAAGCCCAGGGACCCCATCATTTTTTTGTTTTGTTTTTTGCTCTGTTGATAAGAATTAACTGCTTCCTTATTGCAGTGAAAAAAATTGTTTCTTATATTAAAATAACTATTCATAAATTATATGTTTTAATTATTAAAAACTTGATTCACTTTAAAACATTGCAGTATTGAAAAATTATACCCCCAAAATGTACATTCCTGAAGAGTTCTACGCGTGAAATAAAAATTTAAATTGTGAACAGAATTCATCAGGAGTCTCCCAAAATGGATGTACTATGTACTGTGGTCTGGTATTTACCGTACCAGGGTCAGGCTGTCAGCTGTAGTGGGGTGAAGGATTGAACTGTTGGAGGGGCCTGAAATACCCGAAAGCAATGGGTTTACATGGCCCTGCTTCCAAATTCAGTTTCAGAGCCAAAACTCCAAGAAGCTTGGTCCTGCCTCACAAACCCCCTTAACTTACACCCTTAACTTACCCCAGGAAAATGTGGTGGTGGAATTGTTGGCTAGTGAAGAGGTTGTTTGAGGGATGAGAAATCTGAGCCTTCAAAATGGCATGGTAAATGATCAAATTGGGGGGGGGGGAAGAAGGTGGAATCATTTACAGGTGAACATCAACCAGTTCTGCAATGAGGGGGAAAGCAGCCCCCTCCTAACTGCCACTGTGGAAAGTAAAAGGTATCTAAGGAATGGAAAACACCTGGGCAACACAGGTGTATTTAGGGGGGGGGGTCAGAGGTACAAGTGATCCACAGGGCTAGTGCCTCCACCTAATCCTCCCCACCCCACAGCCACTTGGAGTGGTTGCTCAAGCAGTAGCTCCTCCAAGCAACTTGCAACTGCTAAGAGTTGCTGCGGGGGCAGAGGATTCCCTGTGAGTGGGATAAGCTGGTGGTTCCAGCATCCAGGTACAGTTAGGAATCAGTATTTAGTCAGAAAAACCATAAGGATTTTAGGTTGATTTTAGTTTTTTTTTCTTCTCTGGGCCTTACATGGTCATTCAAAACTCCCAGCCAGTTAGCTCTGAGTTACGGCACATGTGTGACGATCTGCAGTGCACAATCTGCTGGTAAGGTATTACTGCAGGTTTAAAAACTGGTTAAACAATTAAGTACAGTGGGTCCTCCTTATCTGCAGGCTTGGCATCCATGGATTTAAGCATCCGCAGATGCTGAGCCAGAGATTCTCCTGGACACATCTGGAAGGTATTCTGAGGCTGGGAGAGTTCTGTAGAGTGGGCTATGGACCTTCCCTGATTTCAGAATGCTTTCTGGACATGACCAGAAGCCACTTCTGGTTTGCAACAGCGACTTCCAGTCACATCCAAGAGGTGTTCTGATGCTAAGGAAGGCCCGCAGCCCACTCCACAGGTCTTCCCTGGCCCCATAACACCCTCGGACACAACCAGTGTGGCTCTGATTGGTAGAGCTTCAGCGGCTGACTTATTAGAGGTGGAGGAACAGCAAGCAGAAGTCTGGCTATGGAGAGAGGATTGAAGGAAGGGACTAGCCAAGGAGTACAGGATGAGAAGTGGAGTGGTGACTGCAGAAGTTTGAGTGCCAGGTGTGACTGATTTATGTGACAGTGTCCTTCCCAAGCCCCTGTGATGTGAACTTGCCCCTGTGGGGGAAACAGACTAGAGCATGGAAAGAAAAGTCCTGGAGGTTCAGACCTGAGTTTGATAAAATCCCATTCATTTAAGGCTACTTGAGATCACTCCTTTTTATGTTGGGGAATATTTTCCCTGGTTCAGGAGTTATTACTCTGGTGTACTCTTCTAATCTTCACACTGATACAGAGTCTCGAGTGACACTGACTAATCCTACAGCTTACTCCCCCCAGACATATAGCTTCAGTGCCAGTTTGCAGTTTACTTTGGGGGGGGGGGGAGTAAAGTAATTCATAGTTCTGCGTTCCCCAGTTGTGCTGTAATCTGTGAAGTGGGACTCCTGCGCCATGATCCATGAACACTAGCCAAGGGCTCACAGCTCACAGCAAGGGTGAAATGAGCAAGTATCACTTTACACATGACCACATAAGCAGAAATACAAGCCATTTGTGTTTCACTTTCCATACAGAGACTGTGTGCAATACACAGTTCCATCTAAGCAACTGATTCCCAGCTCAGGTCCAATTCAAACAAAACTAAAAGCAGGTTGAAATGGAAGCTGAAGTTATGTATGTCATCTTGAATGTGGAGACCAAACATAGGATTGCCCCACCATACACCTAAATGCCACTTCTTCAATCTGATAGACACTTTACCAAGTCACGATCAGCTTGTGCCCAGACCAGAATGGAACCTTCCAAGGTTTATCCATCAGCGTACTCTGATGAATACTTTGAAGTTGCCACCCCAGAAGATACAGTGGGCCCTTTGCATCCACAGTTTTGGTGTTCACAGATTACAGCAATCGTGGATGCCTCCCCATGTCTCCCCAGGCCTGCCAGATGCAAGAATCAGAGTTTTTAAAGGAAGCCACCCTTAGGCTTGCCTAGATGCAACCAGGCCTCAGCATATAATGTCACGTCACAGGTGTGTAGCAGAGAATAGAGTTCCTTCTTTTCCTACAGAACAGAACAAGAACTAGAGACGACATTAGCCACATGAACACAGAGAAAAGAAGAGCCCAATTTAAATGGAGGTGGCCGTACAAGCTTGCAAACGCCAGGGAGCAGAAGTTTAAGTGACCTCATCTGCAGCTGTTTTGGACTCAGGAACAGCAAACCAGACGCCAGAATTTGTGAGATTAAGTAATCTGATAAACCTGGATTTAGTCTGTCATCTCTGACAACAGAATGAATTAATGAAATCTTGATTACAGAGTGGTTTTCCTGCAGTGGCGTAGCTAGAGGGGGTGCAAAGCACTAAGTTTTGCAGGTGCCTGAACGCGCTGCTTAGGCAGTCTCTCCCCCTACTGTTCGGAGCCACTCCAGGTGGTGGGAGCAAAACAGAAGCAGAATTATTTAAAAAATACAAGCCCAAGTAAACAAATTGTCCAGACAGCTGGGTGGACTTTTAATTTAGAAAGCAGTTTAGAGTGCAGAAAGGCATACCAGTATGTTCTGCCTGTGTGGTTGCACATTTATGCCTACAATATTTGTCCGGCAAACCTTTTCCACTCTTGTTTGTTTTGTTGACAGAGAGAGAGAGAGAGAGAGAGAGAGAGAGAGAGAGAGAGAGAGAGACCCCTAATGAGATATTTCTCTCCAAAGTTCTTTACCCACAAATGCCTTCAAGCAATGTCTCAGACAACAGCTGGACGGATGACTGCTTATTTTTGGATTTCTTCTGACTGTTTTGAGCCATGCCTGGGCACTTACACATATCCCACAGTGATACACATCCCCCCTGTAGTTCTGTAATTCTTTCCTATTTTAAAAACTCACTTGTACTTAGATGTGTATTTACAGATAGCTACTGACACCTCGTTGGAGATCTTACATCTCCACAGTGGAAGAATGCAGGCCTCGCTGTCCGAGAATCCCATTATCAAAATCAAGACATGGTTGGGATGCTTTCCCGACTCATGATGAAGTCATCACCTCTATAATTATGACAAAGGACTGCTGTACGTGAAGTTGAAGGAACAAATAAAATGGGATTTGCACAGTGGCAACAGCCAACTATGTGAATGGACTTGCTAGCTTTATCCATAGGCTACTTTTGGATTACGGGTGTGCACCACTTAACAATCGTTTGCTTAATGACAGACCACATATATGACGGTGGTCAAAACACAATAACGATGCTCTTAATGAGGCAATTGCATCTCCCATAGCCTGAAGCCGAGTTTCTGTTTACAAAACAGAGAGGCTCTTAATGCAAAGAAAAGGCAATCTATCTCTAGTAGCCTGTGCAGCCAGCTAGTGTCTGGCAGGGAGTGTCTGTTTACACAACAAAGGCAATAGATTGGACTGAATGTTCACTTAATTACCTAACTGCATAACAACAGGGATAGGCAAATGTATCCCCATCATTAAGTGGCGCACGCTTGTGTTTTGTTCACGATGCAGTGACAAGTCTGTTTGATGGCAATGCGAAGAAAAATATGTGGCAGAAAAAAATGCACTTGGCAAAGCACTGCCTACAGGTGAGTCCACCATATGCTGCAGCAAAGCTCGGTTGCATGTTGTTCATGGGGAATGGATCACAAGAAAACAGTGCTCCATTGAACTTCTGTGCTGCTCTTTTCTTGATTTTTTAGAACATTTTTAACTGGACCTTGCCCCCACATAAGACACAAGACAAGGCGTTACGGGCTAAACTGGGCCACAATTTATTTGAAACCTATAGTTTCTGCAGCAGGAACTGTTCTAAGCCTTCCCCCCTCTTTAGTGCAGGTTCCTACCTTGGAGGAGTGTCACCTGGGCCCAGCCCCGGTGGCAGGGGTCTTCTCAGACCCCTTAGTTGTAAGCCATAAGTACTGCCCAGATCAGGCTCCCAGGCGGAGCATCTCCCAGAGAGCAGGAGCCCAGACCTCAAGGAATCTCCAGCTGGTCACATGGCTGGAAGGAGTGGGGCCTGCCAGGCTAGCTGCTGGGCTCATAAGGGACCTGGCAGCCAGAGGAAGAGGTTGATCCTCCTGGGGCTTAGACTCTGCAAGAAGAGGGAGGGTTTGACCAGTGAACTGTCCAACGAAAACCTACCTGGCCACAGGGGAAGGGGCTTAACAGCGGTTTTGCCAGTCCAGGGAAGCCCCGGAGGGCTGGGAGAAGAGAGAAGGGCCCTGCTGGAAGCTGGGCAGAGGAGCAAGGCAAGGTTTGGGGAAAAGAACTTCTTGCTCCACCCCCAAGGCACGCTGGGATTACAACCCTGGGAGGCAATTTCTGCCCCAAGGGACAGGACAACCCAAAAACTCAACTGAGCTGGTTCTAAACGTCAATTGGGGCACAACCAACCTGGGGCCCCTCCAGCCAGTAGGTGGGCTCAGCTCTGCTCCACCAGGTGACTCTGCCCACATGGTCCAGCAGTGCAGGGGCTCCTGCTGAGGGACCACCTCTTGCCAGATTATTGCACCAATTTACCTCTGCTACACTGGGACTCTGCATTAAGTGCTGATATGAACTTTGACTGTCCTGCTCATCGCACGTCGCTCCATGCCCAAGTGACTTGATGAGTGTGAAACATTTAACTAGAATAAATTGGCTCTACCAAGCTAGCCATTGCACCCTGTGGTCTTTGCCTCAATGTGGTAAGTATCCTGCACCTTGGGTCCCCCGAGGGAGGGACAGGTCCCTGCCATGGACATACAAGGAGACAACAGCTGCAGTCTATTTGAGCTCAGAGCTCTAGAGGAGCAACAGTAGGGTATAGCCTTAATGGCCAGCAAAGAACCTCCCACACATGGCTCCACCAATTCACCAGTGCTACTTGTCCCCTGCCTTGTGCAAGGGAGTGGGGCAAAGGTGCTTGCCCAAGTAGTCATGGTATTATGGGCATCTAAATAAATGTTAATGACACTGGTACTTCTCATATAGTTTATGATAGCAACATCGTAAGGTGACACAAGCAGAAATGGGGGAGAGCATCAAAATGTTTGTTCAATACAAAGCCAACTCAACTGCCATGATCTTGAGCACATAGCATCAACTAGTGCTTTACAAATGGCATTGCAAGGAATCAGTTGTTCTTGTCAATGAAAAGATCAGCAACAGTTGTCAGCAACCGAATGTCGAATGAATGCATTCTCAATTCACCTCAACCAACAGCGACGTCTCGCAGACCTTTTCAGAACCCAGTGTGATCTGAGAGTCCACCTTAGAACACTTCTCAGAATCTCAGGCTACAGCCAGGAACTTCCTGGCAAATGCACCATTTCGTATGAAAAGCTTTCCTGAAGCTTGAATGTTTGAAAATCCACTTGCACTGTTCATTTGACAAAGGATAAAAGTACAGGTTTGGATGATATATTTTTTTCACTATCTCCAGCTCCCATGTGACAAAGACATGAGCGCAACCATCCTGCCTCCCCTCCTGGAGTGCCAGAGTGGTGCTGCTTAATTACTCTATGTGCTGGTGTTTTGATGTGGATAGGTCAAACACTACTTTAAACTGCACCTGTATTAACTGTGCATAAAGAGCATTTCAGACCTACCTCCACCCATGATTAAACTGCACCATGGCCTTCCAGAAGGGCAAGGCATGCTCATGGCATACTGATCATATGGGAATGGGGGCTAGTTGGGAAGCAGCATCCAAATCAGCTCAAAGGGAATCCTCATCCCCAGTGACAGGACCAATGCGCTCTGGACAACTGTGTCCTGCTCAAATGCGTCCCAATATTGGACATTTGTGTCCCTTCTTTGTAGGACATTTCTGTCCCAATATATGTATATTTATATTAGATGTACTTTTTTATTTTTAAAATGTAAAGCTTGGGCTAGGGTTAGGGCTGGGAAAAGAGGCGTAGGATATATTACATGGGGTTGTTGCCCAGCTATAGTTCGTTACCCGGTTAATGGTTGGATGCAAATGATTGGGATGGGGGAGAGGAAACCCAGACACAAATTTCCATTGATGCAAACGACTAGGATGTATTTGACCAGGACCCAGTTGTCCAGGATGCAAATACCTTAGTACCATCACCGGCAAACACTTTAAGGTTGATCACTGGATTCAGTTGCAAGCAAGTGAGGCTGGCTAAAGGCCCTTGCCTGTCAGAGGGCCCATCTGATTCAGCTGACCATTGAACTCTTAGTGCTGGTAGTGGTGAAGTTGCCAGTGCAAAGCCCTGCCCCACAGCCCCAGCAACCTGGAGCTGGCACTGTACAGGAGACCTCATCCTCTTTCCTTTTCTAAGAGGAAAATATTATTTTCTTCCTGGGAGCACATTTCTGAACTCAAAGGCACATTTTCAAGTAGTGAAGCTATTTCTCCTCTCAGTAAATGGAAGACAGCAACGAGTTCAGCTTTCAAGTGCCGTTCTTGCTTAATTCAAAATGCCAGTGGAAAAAAGTGATCTTTATTAGATGGGGCAAATGCACTGATTCACCACTTGCCTAGCAATAGATTTCATGCGCAGTAAAGCTTTGATGCATTAGATGGCGAGGAAAATGAAAGGGAAATGTAGCAGAACTCTTTTACACACACACAAAAAAAATTGTAAATTATGACTGAGAATTGCCCTCATAGTTCTATTTCTCATATAATTGACAATACATTAATTAAAAGAGTTTCAAAGTTTACCATTCTATGGTCTTAGAATTTGAAGGCTTCCCCGAACCTCAGAATGCCTTACAGGTAGGGGCAGTCTAAAATGGTATTTGCGAAATAACACTGCCATAACATGAAATTGGACTTATAAAACAACAAAATGCGATATCCTGCTCAATTTATCAAATAGCACCACCCTGCACCTATCAAAGTAGCTGCAGAGCATCTGTGGATCATCCTGAGTGCTTCTAACTGCGTTTCCGAGTCCCTAATTCGCTCAGAGCTAAGTTGCTTTAACTGGCTGTAGAGTCTTCTGCTTTGCATGCTTAGAGGCTGCCAAGGAAAATGCATGGAGCCCTATGGAAAGTGAAGCTGAGCCACAGTGCACGTTTACTCATAAGAAGGCGACTGTGCCTTCGTCCATTGGAAAGGGCAGGCTGAGAGTAATGCAACGCCACTAGAATGGTCCCGTTCCAATGAACGAAGACCCCCCAATCTCTCAAGAACAAAGTCCCTCCCTCCAAGCTGATAAATGGGCAGGAGGTCTGGTCTAGAGGGTAGAGCCTCCGTTAGGCCGAAGATAAGATCAGAAGGTCGCCAGTTCGAGGACACCGGCAGCTCCCTGAATGGCTGAGAATGTCGAGACCTTGAAGCAGCTGACAAGCCAAGCTGAGTGATTCCACCTGCTCTTGGTGTGAGGAAGAAGCGTCTTGGCTGCCCTCCATGTGAGAGATGGAGCTGCTTGTCAGCCTGTATGGGAGAACTGGAGAAGTGAGACCAAACCAGGAAGATCCATTCTGAAATGTTGTTGGTTCTTGAAAGAGAACATAAGAACAGCCCCACTGGACCAGGCCATAGGCCCATCTAGTCCAGCTTCCTGTATCTCACAGCGGCCCACCAAATGCCCCAGGGAGCACAACAGATAACAAGAGACCTCATCCTGGTGCCCTCCCTTGCATCTGGCATTCTGACATAACCCATTTCTAAAATCAGAAGGTTGCGCATACACAACCTCCTAGAGAACCTCTAGGATTATAAAAATCCCCTTGTGGGATTTAGAAACGCCTGCCTATGTAAACCACCTTGAATAAAGTCAGAGGAGTATTATTATTGAACCCTTTCGTAGTAAAACTGAGCTACACATTTGCTTTTACTCGCGAGTAAGCAAATGTTTAATGGTTCGTTGGTGTGGTTTCTTCCCTAAACTTGAAAACCAATTTGTTTCCATAGTAATTCAATGCTGTGTTCAATTCTGTTAGTCCAAGTTGCTATCTTCTCAGTGTTTTAATGTGGCAGTGTCTTTGTGCTTGGCAGCATCAGGTTCATGGCAGTTGTTCGTACAAGTAGCATGCAAATCTGAAACGGCTTCTGTAAGTTTAATTCAAGCAGTTGAATATATGGTTGTGCTCTTCAGGTGTGTGTGTTTTATGCAGCCACAAGCATAAAAACATATATGCCATCTATATGACAGTGATTACACATTATAAAAATGCTTTAAAATTGATTAGAACATTAATTTGGAATACAAACACATAACACTGCTATAACACTGCTTTTAACCCCCTTTTCTTTTTTTAGGATAACACTGCCATCCATGAAAAAAATAAAACCGTTTTAGACTGCCTCTACTTATAGGACATAAAAAGTGTCACTTCCTAAACTGCCATCCTGAGCTCCGCAGAGGCTGCGAACAGACACACACAGCCTCTGCGGGGCTCAGAAAAGCCTCCAGAGAGGGTGCACAGGGGGCACCCAGGCGGGCCACAGATCTGATCTACAGTTAACTGAAACTACGGATATGGGATCCATGGATATGCAACCCCCCCATATAAGCACTGTATCACTGGAGCAGATAAAGGTGTGTACAGCTCAGACTGGTTTCCAAAAATGGTCTGCTTAAATAAATAAATAATGCCTTTCTCATATGCATTTATCAATCCCTTTTGTTTAGGAAGCATCCCAAAGCAGCGCCCTTAATATGAACTGGCTCTTATATGAAAAAGAAATGTTGTGGTGTTTGGATGGAAGCAGAACCACTAGCTGCCTGTGACTGTTTTACATGGCCCCAAAATAGGAGTATCTCCAAGCACTAAAAACAAACTAATAAATACTGCTGACCTTTTAATGACAACCACAAGGGAAGGGATTTGGAAATATGACCCTTTTCGAAAATGATTTTTTCCCTTCTTCAGAAGTTGACAATATAGAATTCATTTCTAAACTCTAGAAGGAGTTGCTGAGGGGGGAAATGTAAAGGGAGAATACATTGACATTTGCTTTTATTATCAATTACTCTCTGCTTTGACAACCGCTCTTTAAAATGCATTCAAAAATAATGATGTAGAAATCAAAATGGAAGTGCTCAATGAAACAAGGAATAATGCAAGTGACACTTTACTTTGTTAATAATTCACTACTTTGAATGTACTGTGAATAGGCTGAGCAAGTTGGTTTCTTCGGGACAGAGTTTTGCTTGAGGATGGCTAAAGCCACAATCCTATATACACACTTTCCTGGGAGGAAACTCCATTGGACACAGTGGGACATCCTTCTGAGGAGACATTCACTGGAAAGCCCTACAGAGCCTGTGTGCGTCATGAAAGCCAATTCAGACACCTTGGGCCCATTTCAACATCACCTTTTGCGATCTGAGGGTGGCTGCAGGGCATGACTCCACTCTATTAATTGACTACATCCAAAGTCTGAGATCATCTGGAAGAAGGCCAGGCCAGCTTCCAAGCGTCTTCCAGTTCTTGCAAAGAGTGATGGTGGTGTGGTCTTCTCCTACATGACCTGTTTTATCAAGCAAGACGGGAAGAGTCAGGACTGGCCTTAGGGCAATTCAGTGGATTCTGCTGAATTGGGCCCCACATGCTGGAGGTACCCCAAATCGCAGTTGTGTTCCTAGCAGGGCCAAAGAGCTAAGTTTTGCAAGGCACCTCAACACCTGTAAGCTGCCCTCCCCCTCGCCGCCATTTGGAGCAGTGAGAGCAACACAGACGAAATGAATTGTGTGTGTGTGTTTTCCCCTAATCCACTGAATTGCCATTGGCCTTTGGGCTTGCACTTGCAATAGTTCTCCTATAAGCGCACATTATACATGTCTTAAAAGCATTCCCAGAAACGTGTCTTCACAATTTTATAAATCCTGGATGTTACGTCCCAACAGCATTGGGGGCCGGGGTGTCTGGGAATGGTAAAATGGTGTTGGGGAAAGAAAGAGGATGTTCCACTGCCACTGAGTCCCACTGGCTCCCAGTAAGCCAATCAGGGTCCCAATGAATAGGCTTATCAGGGGGCAGAGGGAAGCAGGTGATGCAAGTCCTTCGCACCACTATGCATAACTGTAGCAGTGACTAGGAAGGAGGACTATCATCCATCCACTGTTCAGTTGGCTTTCATGGGTGGGCACCTACATGGGAAAGCAAAGCAAAGTGGGAACTCTGCAGTGGGTAGATGAGAATCCTCCTTCATTGCTACCACTGTGGTAGGGGCATGAAAAAAACTCACATCAATCTGCTGTTCACATTCTAGGCATCATGGGAGTTTTTACTCCAGGAAAGTCCCACCTCCAAAAAACAAACAAAAAAACCAGAGCAACCACTGCTAGAAGAATTTGTCATGCATTACCTATATAAAAACTAAAGCAAACACACACAGAGCCTAGTTCAATATGGCAGGAACCATGGGGATCACATGGTATTTCACAGAAATCTTCATCAAATATCATCACGTTTTCTAACGTATCTAAACTCTGCTAAGCCCTGGAAAAGTACTGTACATCATCTCCCTTCATATGTGAATAATCCCCAAATCTTTTTTAGTGGAATCCAAAGGCAAGATTGGACCACCCACCGTCTTACACAATTATCTTTCTTTTATAGGTCACCAAAAGGCTGTCCACATCCAGGAATCCACATACTGATGACAGAATAATTAAGATAAGACATCTCAATTGATTCTTAGTTGCTCTATTCAATTGCAATTATGAACATAAATTACCATGAAATGCTGGAATGTTGTAACACTTATTGATGAGAACTACATCTGACAAAAGGACTCAGCTACCCTCATAGAACTAACCCTTCCTCTTCTGCATTAAAATCATTTTAATTTAGTGGTGTGTTTTTCTCCCCAGGAACATTGCTTTACCTACTCCATGTGGTTAAGACACTCAGCATCCAATAAATCCTCCTAAATAAATATATTAAGCCGTCAATAGCTTAGCACAGATAACATCAATTATTTCATTGAGTAACTGGAACACATACTTGGCTATAAGCAACTTTTCTTATCTCCTCTGTTACAATACAATATTTCATAGAGATGAGACTAAAAACACCAAGGGCAAGCTGAAAAAGGATCAGGGTAAGGGAGCAGGGCAAATGGGGAAAAGATGTGCCTCTCGCTTTGTCTTTCTTCTCACTCCTTGGTGCCTCTATCAGAGGATCCCTCTGCCAGCCACCTCCATGGAGGTAACTTGCAGAGAAATCAACAGATTTGCAGAAGTAGCAATGGTCACAGGGGTCAAAGAAGTATTGATTAGGCAGTGTGAAACCAGGGATTGCTCACTTCATCTCAGGCTAAGGTAGCATAATTTCTCCACAGGTTCATTCATATCCCATCAATGAAGGTCAGTAGTAGCAGTTGTAACAGTTGCTGTTGTAGTCTGTACAGAGGTAGGGACTGGACTAAATGGCCTCCAAGGTCTCCACCAACGCTAACTTTCTATGATTCTCTGACTAGAAGGTTCAGGAAGGCTAGTCCAGATGTTCCCTTAACACCATGCCTATCTGAGACGCAGATTACTTTGAACGTGGTATAAGAACAGCTTATACCATGCTTATTTGAGAACTAATGGCATAGCTTAGGGGGTGCAGGGGATAAAAATTGCACCAGGCAAAATTAAGTAATACCATCATGTTATATAACATTTGATGTGGAATTTAATGCAGAATGCAATGAAACAGTGTCAAATATCTCTGTTCTATCAAATGTTATAGCCAAATAACCATGTCAGGGTTCAACTTCACCCCAGACCCCTGACTTTCCTGGCGGGAGAAGACCGCGTGGCAGTGAGCCAGAAGGGGAGGTCCCAGAGGTGCAGGAGGCCGTCCTCTCCCCAGGTGCCAGGCAATCCTGGGGAAAGCCTCATGGTTATGGTTCTGCTCTGGGTGGGAGCCACAGCGAGACCGCTGCAGCCCTGGCCCTGGACAGAACCTGGCTTGCCCCCAACTCGCTGCAGTGGAGCACAAGGCAGACACTAGGCGAATGGGCAGCCTCAGGCTGGCAGGAGGCTGAGGCGCCCAATGGCCTCCCCAAATGTCCCCCACCGATGATGTTGCCAAGCGGCAATGCTTCCACAGGACCCCGTCCCCCAGGTAGAGTCACGCTGCACCTGAACTTCAGGGACGGCGTCTTGAGGGGTGCAGATGAGAGGTTGGTAGGGCAGGAGTACTCAGGGTGGCCCCCATCACAGTCCACCTCCTTCCTATTGGGGGAAGGGCTGGGGATTGGGGAGGAATGGCGCCCTTTTGAGGATGTCGGGGGGGAAGGGGCGGTACCGGATGGAACCCAATGGCTTCATAAAATCTGGGGTGGCCCATGATGATGGGCAGAAAGAAGTCTTGTGAGGCAGGCAGCAAGGGAAGGAGACTCCCTGCCTGTGAGCCACCCAAAGCCTCTGAGTTGGAGCAAGGGAACAGGGTGCAACTAAAACCCCCCTCTCCAGAAGCGTCCGAGGTCACCCCGAGCCGCTGCTGGGCCCCTACCCAACGAAGCTTCACCGGATCCTGATTTTGGGACCCCTCCCCAGCGGAGTCCAGGGAAGACTTGTAGCCCAGCTATTAAGCCTTGGTCCTGGGGCCCGGAAAAACCAGAAAACAAAAACTGCCTTATGTAACAAAAAGTGGATTTCTTTACTCAGAACTGACAAAGGAGGCATTATGTGTTGGAACAATGTAGTATGACTGCCATTTTATGGACTCTCACGTTGTTGGCTTCACTAGTGAGTTCCTCTAGGAGAGTGAACAGCCTTCGGCAGGATGGGCAAACATTTTGGTACAAGGACCACATTATCTCCTGACACTGTGTTTGCGGGCCAGGAAAAAAAAGAATTACCATAGATACTCATGTATAGTACCTGAAATTTTTGCCAAGTAATCAAGCTCCAATTATCACTTCGCCTTATCTCTGGGTCAATCAGTGAACAGAGCCTTTCAACTCTGAACAGTTTCTTTCTCAGCTCAGCTCTTTCTCAGTTCTCTTTCTCTTTCTCAGTTGCTCAGCTTAGGCAGGGACCTCATTAGTTGCTATAGTGATTTTCCTGGGACATTCCAGCCAAAGGTAACCTTTTATTCTCCTTCCTTCTGCTGCAGCCTGGTTCTGCTTGGCAAATGCTTGCAAAGCAGGTCTGTTTTTTGAAACACCAGGATGGGACTCTCCTTACCAGGCTACAATTCAGTGCACCATTACTTCAGAATAACACCCATGGAAAGCAGTGGGTCTACTTCTGAGTAAAAAGGGTTGCAAAAATCTCATCTCTCTGCTGTAAATTGAATTGCACACTCTGTTATGTGTTATGGGTTGTATGTTGTATGTAGAGCCAGACACCTTAAAGGTGGATTTGATTCATGGTGGTTCCCAACCTTTTTTACTTGCATATCCCTTGGCAGCCTATTTCCATAAATTGTACCCTTCATATTAGCAAAATGTTTGTAATTAATAATATAAGCCCTCATCTCCTCTATATGAAAACCCAGACTTCATGTATTTATCACACTGCTTTCTCTTTTTATCTGTTTGAAGAACAGAAGACTCTGCCTTTGCACTGCTTTGCACCAGAAGTGTGCTGAGCAATTCTGGGTGATCGATCACTTTCCATATTATGTTTCAGCTTTTTTACTGTGCTGGTTTTCAGACTTCATGTAATCATCACATACTTTCTCTTTTCATCTGTTTGAAGAACAGAAGACTCTGCCTTTGCACTGTTTTGCACCAGAAGTGTGCTGAGCAATTCTGGGTGATTGATCACTTTTCATATTATGTTTCAGTTTTTTTACTGTGATGGTTTTCAATCACTGGTTCATAGATGAATTGATGACCAAAAACTAGCTATTGGTGGGGCTTTCACAGCCAACTAGCTACCTCCCTTCCTGCCTTGCTGGTCCTTGCAAGGCATTCTGGAGCATGACCTGCCTTTTTCTGCCATTATTCCATTCTTTTTCAAGTACCCCTAAAGATCTTGTTGAGTGTCCTTGGGAGTTCATGAATACCAGGTTGGGAACAACTGTTTTACTGAGCTTAAAGGTATGTAGTTTATAGTGCACTTACTCTGATAGTGTTTACACAAAGGTCATGAAGACCAGAATTTAAAAAAGAATAAAAATGTATCTTATGATCTTTTACTATGTTTTTAATAAATTAGAGACTACAGTTCTTAGGTAACAATTAGTGGTAGGTTATTTTTCAGGATCTGGCATTGGGTAAAATCAGACAAAACTATAGTCAGACACCCCCTTAAGTTTAACCTCTGACTTATCCGAGAGTCATAGAAAATTCCATGATTGTTGGCTCAAAACCTGCCCTTGACTTATCTGTGGGATCGACTTATAGGCGAGTATCTGCGGTGGGCTGCGTTTCGAATTTACATAAAGGAATACATTAGAGATGGAGCTTATATGAATGAGTGAAATTTACTGGGCTTAGTTATAATACACATGAGAACTATAATACAGGCATATAGAACCACATGAGAACTCTGAGCTTTTGCCACACACCTCTTCCATAGTGAAAACATACATACCAAGCCAGAAACACATGGAGACTTAGGTTGTTCGGAGGCCAGCTTGGGCTTCAACAGTGAGAGCCAGAGGCTCACTGGAGACTGAGGTTCCTGGTGGGCCAAATTGGGGATCCCTAAGGGCCGCAAATGGCCTGTAGACTGAGGTTTGCCAACCCTTGACCATGGGTGACTTGGGTGGAGCGACTGACTCCTCACTTAGAAAGTCTAAGTTCAGAGTCTAGCAATGCATTGTCCTTATTGGGAGGTTTCCATCAGACTCTGCTTGTTCCCCAACAACTCATTTGGGGTGGTAGAAGATCACCAGGCAGGTCATTTTGACTTACGATTACTACCAAAAGAGTAGCTACTATGGAATTGTATGGGTCTGGGATATGGCCAAAATGCAGTAGATGCCTCTAGCTCTTGGAGGACCTAAAAAAGAGTGGGTGACTTCCTTTGTATCCTGGAAATCAAGTGCTATTTTCAGTGTAGCTACTAACTCCAGCCGTGTAATAAAGTTATTCAAGCTTGTTGTCTGTTGCTGAACCGTCAGTGTGAAATATTATAATTAATTCTTAACCTTGTTGACAGCAGTTGTTGCAAAGTTATTTGTGACACAGACAGGTCCCTTAGCACACAGTATGGCACTGAAATAGACTGTGAAATGAATCACTGACAACAATGAAGCAATATAATAATTTGCTACCAAACCAATTAGCATCCTGAATGCTAATTGTACTGTTCTCAGCCAACCTCATAGCATTGCTTCACCAGACCTGAGCAAGCCAGAAATTGCACCAACTTGATGGCATATGGCAAAAAAAGAACCTAGTGCTAATGGCCGGATGTGACCTATGCTCGGGTAGCCATTGTCACATGACATGTGTCAATCATTATTTGTTTTATTTTTAAGTGTGTCAACAGAACTAGGGGATGGGAGCCTGCAGTGATCAGGAGGTTGCTGAGAAACGATTCTTGCAAATAAATAAATAAAATAAAAATTAACAGAAATGCTTTTCCAGCCAGGACAGCTTGACTGGTATAATTTGTTTCTTTTACAAGGCCTATAAGCAAACAGTTCAATGGAAGAAAATCACACAGGCAATCCAATCCTGCGGAACTCCTCATGTGGCAATGCAGCCATGCCAATGGGCATGTGCTATATCCTGTAGGGGAGTTTCAGGCCCTGAAGGGAACATTTGTTCCTTTTCCCTGGGATAAGCCCTCACCAGCCTGTGCAGTCTACTTGAACCTGCAGCACCAATTTAGCTGGTAGTTGGGAGATCAAGACCAGGAAGGGGGATAGGATATTGGTGGCGCTGCTGCCACTGATACTACCATCTTCCCAGCCTTGATCCTCCCTTCTCCCCACACTATCTCCACCCCTCTCCCTCTCTTCCCCTTTCCACCCACCCCACACTGTCTTACTGGCAATGGTGTGTCTCCTCCAGCCACTGGCCCATGGACCCGGCCACCACCACTTGCAGTGGCTGCCAGGCCACACTGAATCATGTTTTGTAACAGCTGTAAAGGGCCTTACATTGCCAGAACGTGCATTCTTGTGGCCTTAATAGATTGGGCTAATAAGCTCTTTTCAAAGAATAGCCTCCCAAACCAAAATGCCTAAGCTCAGAAGCTGGTGCTAATAAGCAAGGTGGCAGGTAGTTCACAATGCTCCAATTCTGTATTGAAGAGGGTGGTGATCAGAACCTCACTTTGTTGCCCACCTAACAGTCATATAAATCCTAAAAGGTTTACAGAGCAACCTGTGAGTCTCTTCAGCACACTAGAGATAGTGGCACACTGCAAATCTATTTCATGCACCCCACAGTACGAAGTGTTCAACCACACTGCTTTCTCTTGGATAAAATAGCATTGTTGTTCTGCTTATCCACAGGGCAAGAAGCAACTCAGTTGGAACTGCTAAGCCAAGAGACTGGGAATTCAAGAGATACAAACAGTTGGAACAAGCGACATGAATTTTTCTATGCTATTCATTTGTTTCACTTATTTTTGCAGTGTCTTCTCAATGTCTCTTGACCCTTCAGTATCTTTCACACTCCTATTTACATAGTCACATCTCCATTCTCACATGGAAATATACATAGCTTGCTAACACATGTAATTGACATAGCACATGCAGTATGCTGTGCTAATATGATACGTATACACACAGCCACACACACCATGAGGCACTATTTCCGTAGTCTGCCTATTACTTTCTCTGCTGAACCCACTTTCTCAACTACTCCACAAACACCCTCCACCTGCTCCTGTGCCAGTAGCATACTTAGGGTGAGTCAGAGGGTGCGAGTGCTCCTGGATGGCATGGCTGGGAGTGGTGTCCCCCACTGTGCTGCCCAGTTCCATGCTGCCCTCATGTCCATATGCAGCCTTCTAGTTTTTCAGAAAACTGAAAGTACCTTTCTAAGGCCTTCCAGAGGCAAAAAAAAAAAAAAAAGGTTGGCAACCTTCAGTCTTGAAAGACTATGGTATAAGCTTACAGCACCAGGTGTTCCCAGGCTGTCTCCCATCCAAGTACTAACCAGGCCTGACCCTGCTTAGCTTCCGAGATCAGACGAGATCGGGCATGTGCAGGGTAACAGTTGCTGCCATTCTGAGGGCCAAAGAGTTCCCCCCCCCCAAACTGGAAATATCTTTCAAAGGCCTTCAGGAGGCCTTAGAAAGCCTTCTGAGGGCCAGAGAGGCATGTAAAGGCATGACCTTTACAGCCCTCAGAAGACCTCTGGATGTGACCAAAGGGTGCCTCCAGTCACATCTGGAGGTCTGGTGGAGCCCTGACGAGTCCACCAGACAGGAATGTACCAGAAGTAATTGCGGTGATGTCATCATATCACCACAATTACTTCTGGTTGGGGCAGCATTTCCACACTCTTCCCAGAACGGCATAGGGGCCAGAACTGCCACTGTCCTATGCCAGGTTGCTTGGACCCTGTTCTACATTATGCTTGTGTCAGGTTGCTGGGTCAAACTCCTACACTGGACCCCCCCATGCCCCCCTCCACCTACCCTGATAGCAAACTGGCTGCTACCCCTGTCTTCAGTACTGAAGCCTCTGGGGCTGGCCTGGTGGGTCCTCAGATGAACATGGACCCTGACAGACCTTCTCCCTCAGTCACTAGCTTGAGCACAACTCTATGCATGTGGGTCATGACACATGTACTCAGCGCCAAAATAGATGATGCATCAAAGATGTGACTGGGTCACACCTCCTGTGTGCTGAATTTCTCTAATGCACCTAATGGTGCAATGGAATTTCTCTAATGGTTAATCATGTTTAACTATGTTCGATCTGAAGGGTTCCACCATGGCTGGTATGGGACAAGAAAAAAATGTTCTCTATGACACCAAAAGGTGAAGGGAGGCAGTATGAATCAGGACTGGGACAGCAGGGAAGGCTAAATTCCCTGTCCTCTCATACTACCCTTGTCTATACTGATGCCTCATGCAGCTGCTATTTGCATTTGAAAAATTCAGTGTGCCCCTTTGACTTTGCTTGCACGTACTGCAGCAGCATTCTTCTGTGCTAAACACCTAAACTAGTTTTCCTAGTGATTTTACAGTGATTTCTGTCAATCTTATGCATTTTAATTTTTAAAAAAATCAATCTAAGCAGAAGTGGTTTGCAGCATGTACATACCCTCGTTGTGAGCGGTGATGGCAAAGATTGCATTTATACAATTAGGATGCCATTTGACAGCTTTAATCAATTTGAATCTCTTCCCTTCACTGTTTAAATGTCAAAACCACCTCCAGAGGTCTCATCAGAACCAAAGCGTTACTTAAAACTGCAAATGAAACAATCCAAATTATGCAAATGATTCTCCAAGAGATCCGCAGAAGCCCCATGTTATTTGAAAAGAAGCATTCCTTTCTTCAGCACAGAACAGGAAGGAGCAGAGCAAGCTACTGCCACCGTTTGTTTAAAAACATCCAATGGTTCTTCTTCAGTACATGGCACAAAACATTGCTTTCGAAAGCACGTTCTATTGTTTTTGTTTGGCCAGTCAGAACCCTTTGTCCTTGGCTCCATGAAATTCAATTCATATATTCTTGTGACTGTATGAAAAAGCTGGGAACTCTTGAAAGATTCCATTACACTAGAAGCCACATAGAAAAATGGCCAAATGCTCTTTTCAGTTCTATTTATCGCAGAGTCTCCATTAGCAGATTACGCCTACCTTTTTCCTATTACATAATGCCCTTTACATTGTTACAATGGGTTCCTGTCATTTATTGTACACTACCAATGGAATTACATGTTCCCTTCTAACAGGGCAAAGATGCCACTTTTAAAGTGGCAACGTATTCATACCAAACAGGGGGGAGGGCAACTGTTCCAGATCAAAGAGTGTATCAACCCTCCATTGGCTGTTCCTGCTCCTTTTCATATGCCTCTTTTTAGACAACGAGAGCGCAATCCTAACCAACTTTCCCGCACTGAGGAAAGGGCAATGAAACTCCGAGGTAAGGGAACAAACATTGCCTTACCTTGAGGAAGCCTCCGTGACCGCCCCCCAGAACATGCCCCACTGGCACAGCTATGCTAGTACTGGAAAGTTGGTTTGGAATGCAGCCTCTTTGGAACCGGGAAACCATTACTCATTCCATTTGCTATGTAAACTGCACTATGAACTTTTATTGTTGAACAGTGATTGTTGTTAACTTCACAGCCCACCTGATGGTGGCTGGTATTTTCTAAATATCAGGTCCCTGGATATCTAGAGCAGGGGTGCCCAAACCCTGGCCTAGGGGCCATTTGTGGCCCTCAGGGACCCCCAATTTGGCCCACAGGGAGCCCCCAGTTTCCAATGAGCCTCACTGGAGCCCACACTGGCCCAACCTGACTATTCTCAGTGCGAGGGACCGACTGTTTGACCTCTTGTGCGTGCTGCAGGCCAAAGGCTCCCTCCACTACTTGCTGTTTCAGTTTGTGAAACAGCAAAAGAAAGGCTGGCCTTGCTTTGTGCAAGGTCTTTTATAGTCCTTGAGACCTTCATTCATTCATAAAAGTTCCATCTCTTTTATAGTCCTTGAGACCTTCATTCATTCATAAAAGTTCCATCTCTTTTATAGTCCTTGAGACCTTCATTCATTCATAAAAGTTCCATCTCTTTTATAGTCCTTGAGACCTTCATTCATTCATACAAGTTCCATCTCTAATATAGTCATTTATGTAAATTTTTGTAAACATATTCAAATTTTAAATGTAAATTAATTATTTTTTGCCCGGCCTGTGACACAGCATCAGAGAGTTGATGTGGCCCTCCTGCCAAAACGTTTGAACACCACTGATTTAGAGGGATTTATGCAATATATGTGCAGTTCTGAGTAAAGTTGCTTTTTGCATCAAAAGGTGGCAGAAAGGTGAGGATGGGGCTGATGGTGTATTTGGCAAAGATCTGCTTGCCAAGATACACAGGGAAGACCTATCAAGCTGTTAAAAGAATGTTCATTCTCCTGGCCAAGGAATGACCCTTGAATCCAATCCATGGAGCTTAAGAGAATGACAGGTCTGGAAAAGATGCCGCTGATCTCTCAAATATGAACTTGTAGCCTGGAGAAGCCCCATGCCGCTTGCCTGTTATCAGACCAGTACATTTCCTTTTTTCATCTCCATCTCCTTCAGTGAGTGCCAGCTAGTTTTTCTTGCTCAGCAAGCAGCATGTGGCATGTGTCGCTTTGAACGGCACTACAGTGCAAGGAATATCGTGCAGACACTGCATGAGAAGGTTATCAAGTGGCCCTCTTTGTCCTTGGTCTTGCTGCCTTATTGCCTTATAATGGGGCAAAAGTGTTACCTTTCAGGGAGGAAATTGGGCCATTTGTCCTGGTGCCAGGTTTGCTGCATTGCCATGAATGTTACTGATCACGGTTTGTCTTGTTTGCTTTGCATATGCAGGCTGGTCTCAAGTCATTTCCATAAAATTATAACAGCACAACATTTTTTACATCTAGAGCCCGATCTTATCCTTTCCTCCCCCTGCAGGTGCAGCTGCACCGAAAACAGGTGCACTGTATCCAGCGTGGGAGGGGGCTGTGGACCAGGAGGCTTCAGAGGGGGAAGGGAGATTAAAATCCCCTGCAGTGATTCTCCTTAGACCTGTGCCAGTAATTTCACTGGTACCAGTCTGAGGAGACAAAGTAGGCTGGGAGGTTTGAAAAGAGGGGATAGGATCTGGTGCTCACAATCGCCACTTAATCCACCATATCTTGCAGCTTCCGTGCCCCGTTTCAACCCTCACAACCCAGTTTCACCCCTCCCTGCCTCCACGGCTGCCTTACTTGCTTCGGCAGGTGGTGAGCAGTCTGGCAACAATCAGGGAGTGCTGCCACCTCCTTTCATCAGATGTATGAAGCAATGAAGCATATACTGGCCATGTACGTGCATGAGACATATGACTGCTCACTGAGAATTTTGCTTCATGCAGTTGACAAGGTAGACTATTGTTCAGAGAAGCTTATGCTACAGTGATAGTCCTTAAGGTGCTCTTTATTGTGTCTGCAGCTACCCTCTTACACAGCCACCTCTCTGGATGTGGATTCATTCAAAGGCTCCTAGATAACAGTTGAGCTAAAACAGACATGTACCTTTTCTTTGCTACTGAGGGCTTGTATACTCAGTTACAATTTCGGAACTGATCCTACAATGTGCAGACAAGGAATTCAAGACGTTTCAGCCCACCGCCTTGTCTTCTTGCATCATTTGCAAATCAGACTGTTTCTCCATGTGCCATAATTTCACCAGAAATTGGCAATTTCTGCTATCAGTCACATAATGGCTCATTCTGGGATATGGAAAAGTGTTCCCAGAGCTACTTGCTAATTCAACTCGCTTCAATTCTGATAATAGAAATAATGGCAGGCTAAGGGCCCAATCCTATCCAACTTTCCAGCACCGGTGCAGCTGCAATGCAGCCCCAAGGTAACAGAACAAATGTTCCCATACCTTGAGAATGCTTCTGTGACTGCCTTTCCACCACAGGATGCAGCGCACACCCCATTGGCATGGCTGCACCAGCCCTGGAAAATTGGATAGAATTGGGCCCTTACATAGCTTATATTGAAATAGCAGATCATGATTTCAGGACAATGGATTGCACAAACAGGCTTCCAGCCACCATGGTGGGCTTCAGTGACCCAAACTTGCATAAGAACATAAGAACAGCCCCACTGGATCATGCCATAGGCCCATCTAGTCCAGCTTCCTGTATCTCACAGCGGCCCACCAAATGCCCCAGGGAGCACACCAGATAACAAGAGACCTCATCCTGGTGCCCTCCCTTGCATCTGGCATTCTGACATAACCCATTTCTAAAATCAGGAGGTTGCGCATACACATCATGGCTTGTACCCCATAATGGATTTTTCCTCCAGAAACTTGTCCAATCCCCTTTTAAAGGTGTCTAGGCTAGACGCCAGCACCACATCCTGCGGCAAGGAGTTCCACAGACTGACCACACGATGAGTAAAGAAATATTTTCTTTTGTCTGTCCTAACCCACCCAACACTCAATTTTAGTGGATGTCCCCTGGTTCTGGTATTATGTGAGAGTGTAAAGAGCATCTCCTATCCACTCTGTCCATCCCCTGCATAATTTTGTATGTCTCAATCATGTCCCCCCTCAGGCGTCTCTTTTCTAGGCTGAAGAGGCCCAAATGCCGTAGCCTTTCCGCATAAGGAAGGTGCCCCAGCCCCGTAATCATCTTAGTTGCTCTCTTTTGCACCTTTTCCATTTCCACTATGTCTTTTTTGAGATGCGGCGACCAGAACTGGACACAATACTCCAGGTGTGGCCTTACCATCGATTTTTACAACGGCATTTTAATACTAGCCGTTTTGTTCTCAATACCCTTCCTAATGATCCCAAGCATAGAATTGGCTTTCTTCACTGCCGCCGCACATTGGGTCGATACTTTCATCGACCTGTCCACCACCACCCCAAGATCTCTCTCCTGATCTGTCACAGACAGCTCAGAACCCATCAGCCTATATCTAAAGTTTTGATTTTTTGCCCCAATGTGCATGACTTTACACTTACTGACATTGAAGCGCATCTGCCATTTTGCTGCCCATTCTGCCAGTCTGGAGAGATTCTTCTGGAGCTCCTCATAATCACTTCTGGTCTTCACCACTCGGAAACGTTTGGTGTCGTCTGCAAACTTGGCAACCTCACTGCTCAACCCTGTCTCCAGGTCATTTATGAAGAGGTTGAAAAGCACCGGTCCCAGGACAGATCCTTGGGGCACACCGCTTTTCACCTCTCTCCATTGTGAAAATTGCCCATTGACACCCACTCTCTGTTTCCTGGCCTCCAACCAGTTCTCAATCCATGAGAGGACCTGTCCTCTAATTCCCTGACTGTGGAGTTTTTTCAGTAGCTTTTGGTGAGGGACCATGTCAAACGCCTTCTGAAAGTCCAGATATATAATGTCCACGGGTTCTCCCACATCCACATGCCTGTTGACCTTTTCAAAGAATTCTATAAGGTTCGTGAGGCAAGACTTACCCTTACAGAAGCCATGCTGACTCTCCCTCAGCAAGGCCTGTTCGTCTATGTGTTTTGAGATCCTATCTTTGATGAGGCATTCCACCATCTTACCCGGTATGGATGTTAGGCTGACCAGCCTATAGTTTCCCGGGTTCCCCCTCTTTCCCTTTTTAATGCAGAATGTGCGTAAGTATCTTTGGCAATGTGTTGTTATGTTCCTTCAATGAGAGAGCATAAAGTGCTGTTATCATTATCAAGTGGTACAGATGGAGATCATCTCATTTTCCCGTAAAGTGAGGGTACACATACTTCTGTGGCTTTGAGCAATGGTGATCGTTCAAGCTGAAATCTGCTTGTTTACTCTCTTTATCTCATAGTGTCACACACAGTGGCATGTTTGGAGAGAAAGAGAGTGAGGTGAATGGAAGTTCCTCCCAGAGGGACAAACACTCTAATGTGAATATATATTATTTACAAGCTTGTGAACAAGAGAAAGCAATTACAGCAGAAGGGTGGAAATGAAGTCGTGGAATCCAGCATGTTGACTTGCAGAAGGAAACAGGTACTGAAGGTCAGACAGCAAACATTGGACACATTACTTTGTAGAGAGAGGTAGTGGTGGCCGATAGGAGCCACTTAGCACCATGTGTTGGCAACCTTCAGTCTTGAAAGACTATGGTATCACGCTCTGAAAGGTGGTTCTGGAACAGCGTCTAGTGTGGCTGAAAAGGCCAATTCGGGAGTGACAATCCCTTCCACACCGGGAGCAAGTGCAGTCTGTCCCTGGTCTGTCTCCCTGGCCATGGGCCTTCCTTCCCTGCCTCTTAGCCTCAGACTGTTGGCCAACGGTGCTGGATAATGTACAAAAGGGACAGGACACTGAAGAAGCGAGGGAAAGAATCTTTGACTTCAGGAGAGAGGTTTTGACAATGGTTTTGTCAAAATAGACATGAGCATCATCATATGCAATGATGAAAAACAGGCTGTTTGGGCAGTCCTGAAGTAAGCCTGTGTGGGCCAGTCTGAACTCTACAGCCCAATACAGATTCAGCTAGGGTATATGAGAATGCCATTAAACTGCTCGTGGCCAAAAACCCCTGTGTAATGAGAGAATAGGGTCAAAAATGATTAATTCATTACGGTGTTTTGCATGTGCAAAATCAGAGAGAAATGGCATCAGACTGGCGTTTTAAATGTTTCATGTTGTCATGAGGCAAGCGCAGAATGTACCAATGGGACTGTCAACCTGCACAGCACCTTTAAACACATTTCCTAGGTCTACCTCTAGAGAAATGTAGAAGTAGCAGGGACTGGCTAGCCTGATTGGCTCACCATGAAGTGAGGTTAATCAGCTGCTTCAAGAGGTGGGCTGGGGGAGAAAGTGAATTGTGTGTGTGTGGAGGGGGGGGGTACCACACATTTGATTTCTGCTGGTAGCTTCCCCAACCTATTGCCCAATCAGCCATTTCACTCTGCACCAGTGATGTTGCTAGGGTGGTTCGGGCCACACCGGGTGACGGGCACAGGGGAGTGACCCCACTACTGGCCAAAATTTTTAAAATCTTGATGTTTTTGAAAAAAACCCATCATGTTATATATCATTCGATGCATAATTTCATGCAGAACACAATGAAGGAAATAATGCTGAAATAGCTATATTCTATCAAAAGTTAGAGCCAAAAAACCATTGGGGGTGGGGCGATGGTGCATCACCATGCCCACTGCTCAGGACATTGCTCCACCCACTGCATAGGAGGAAGTTCATCACGGGGTGACACATTGGCTCCTTCACTAGGTGACACAAATCCTAGTGATACAACTGCCCTGCTATCTCGGACAAAGGGCATTAGCCTAACCAGGTCTACTCAGAAGTAAGCCCTATTTTGTTCAATGGGGCTTACTCTCAGGAAAGTGTGGTTGGGATGGCAGCCAAAGAGCAATAAGATGCCAAGACTCAGTGCGGATTGACACGCTTCATTTCCCTTGGCCCACAGGCATTTTGTTTGCCTTCTCTCCTATCAGACTTCTTCCAAAGGTGATACTAAAGATAACACTAGAAAGGGCGCAGGTCCTTCTTGCGCCACCCCACTGGCCCTACTTCAGAGCACTCACTTCAATAGAACTCAGCTTCTACTGCACTCCTAGAAGGGGGGCAATCTCAACAGGAATGTTGTCATGTAATGAAAGTTTAGCACTTAGGAACTGCGATTGCTCCACCCCTGCCTTTTTCCTTGCAAGCAGCCTGGTAGCTGCAGCTGCCTTCAGGTTGGCTGCTCATCTTGATCTCTTTCTCAGCTGTGGCCAGTCCAGATGAGGGAGGGAGGGAGGGAGGGAGGGAGAGAAGAGGAGGGAGAAGGGGATAAAGAGAGTGCCCTGGCCCAGCAGCTGCTGCTGCTTCTCTGAGACATGTATCTCCATACATGTTGTTTTTCATCTTTTCAAATCAGGAACCATATGGAGGACACCAATGAATAAGGTAGCACCCAGAGGGAAAAAGAAGGTGGGAGGTGAGAGAGAAAAGGGGTGCTGGCATGCAAGGGGTGTTGGAATTGGAGGTGTGCTGGTGGGGAGTGGCAGCATTTGGGAGGTAGACAGCGGATTTGAACACTGCCTTGAGTACCAGATTGGTTTGGCTCACCTGTGGAAATAGGATTCAGCTGTTTTTTGCCCCAGATCACCCTTCCAGGAAACTATATGCATAGGTTTGAGCTACATCAAGTTTCCTCTGGAAACACTGGGTATTCCTTACCCCCAATGGCTTTTCCAAGGTTATGGATTGCAGCACCACAAAAGCAGTGTGCTGTGAGATCCAATGTTTTTCCTAAGCAAAATATTTCAGACACCTGTGCATTATTTTCTCTGGTGCATAAAATGAATGTTGTCATGTAATGAAATTGTAGTGCTTAGGAACTGAGAAAACAAGACACCTGTCCACCCTTTCTTCTTGTTGTTCCTTTCTGCCACCTAATGCTTTACCTAATGGAACTCATCATATACTTAGAGTGAAATTCTAGACACGCCTACTCATTGATTTTAATGGGCCTTTCTGCCAAATAAGCGTGTTTACAATTGCAGCTTTAATGCTTTATAACTGTATATTTTCTTCTAATTTCTTTTAATTTAGTTTAATACACACACACACACGTGTGCATGCACGCATGAGCACACACAGAGAGTATTTTGTTCTGACCAAGGAATCTCATCACAAGCTGTTTTATACTGAGCCAGATTATTGGTCTATCTAACTCATGACCCAACCCTCTCTGCCCAGATGTGACATAGTAATGCTAGTTACGATGTCGCAAAGGCCTATGATGTCACACAGAGTGGGCTGCCAGCAGCCATTTTGGATCCGCAATCTGAAAGGGCTACAGCAGCAGCAGTGACTTGCTCTAGCACCTAGCTCTACATGGGAGTGCAGTTAAGCTGGAAGGCTGGGTGGGATGAGATGCAGACAGGGGAAGGGGGAGATATGTCCGGAGGACGTTTGTCCAGGCACGCACGACCTGCAGCAGTACACTATACACTTTCTCACTTCCTAACATACCCCCTTTCTCACCTCAGACTTGCACCAGAGAAAGAGCAGGTTAAAGGGCTGGCACAGGTCCGAGGAGACCCACTGGCAATGGAGGCTTATAAGGAGTTAGGGGGAAATGTTTTCCCTTGTCTCTCCCAAGCTTCCTGACCGTCACCCTTCCCCCACACCATAGCATGTAGCACTGCCTCTTTGGAGTGGCTGCAAGCTATGGCAGGGAAAAGGATAGGACTGGGTGCGCAGTTTCACCCACTGTGACTGGTAGTGGCTCACTGGGTTTTCAGAAAAGAGTTTATCTCTGCCTTACCCAGAGACTGAACTTGGGAGCTTCTTCATGCAAAGCCAGAACCGCATCAGTGAGCTCCCTGATCTCAGAAAAGAAATGGTATCTCCTGTCGCCTTTGATCCTCCTAACAGTCTTGCGAAGAAAGTTAGACTGAAATACAGGGACTGGCCCAGGATCACCTACTGAGCTTCATCACTGACCCAAATTTGAACACAGATCTTTGTTTAAAGCACTATACCACTTTGGCTCCCTAATATCCGATATTGGGGGGGGGGATGAGGAGACAAAAATAAGTAAATAAATCCATGAAATCAAGGCATTATTAAAATGACTTCTGACTCAGAATATTCTCAGGCAAATTATCCTTATATGTTATTGCAAAAAAATCCCCAAGGATTTGGCCTTCATATTAAGTTTGGTAACCTTTAGGGCGAACCAAAGTTATAAGCTAGAAGAAGGAAGGGGCAACAAAACAAAACAGGCCATAATGAAATCTGGTTATTATTTGAATATTGCATGCATAATAAATCCCTAAAGAGAGGTCTTTTTTTCATCCTGAAAGCTTGTGTAACATAACATACAAGCTGGCCCACTAAATGGTATAAAAGCCTATCTTGCTTAGTTTATTTTAGAACTTTAATTCACACTGAGCTCAGCGCTCCGTTTTGTCCCAGTGGGCAAGCTTTCTTTTTAAACCTCTTTCTCGCACTTATTAATATAATTCCCTCCACACCAGGAAGCCAGCCTTGGGGAAGCCCCGTTCATTTGCTAATAATTTTGTCTTTTGCTGTTCTTAAACATGTTCTGAATTACAATCGACTGCTAAGGAGCTTAGGTTTTGTACACTTAAAAAAACAAAAAACACATGTAAAATATTGTCCTAACAGAGAAGTGAAACTGTTAAATATTAGCAGATCTAGGATTTGCTGGTGGATGTAACCAGGGCATTAAAAACTGTATTATGCAGAGATTTGTCTGCTCTCCTGTCGCAAGCATTGCAATATAATAGCTTATGTGGAAGCAGGGGTTGCCTGTGGCTTCTTATAAGTTGTGGTCACCATACCGTTCATTTCTTGGGTGTTACATTTTACTGTATGCTTAAATGATCTGGTAATATCAAAAAGTTAAGTACTACATTTTGTAGCTCTAGGTAATCGTAAGTCTTCCTTCAGGAAGACAAGCAGTTCACTGAAAAAGAAGAGGGGGTGGACTCTTTCTAAAATGATTTTATTCAAGTCTCTGGTATCTAGGTACAGCACTTTCACTAAATGGTGAAACAACTTTTCCCTGATTCCCCTTACAAATCATATGAGACAAGGTCAACTTTGGATAAATAGACCCTGCTTACCGAATGACAAATACCACTTGCAGAAGGTTTTGAATTACACCAATAGTCCAATCCTATCCTCAGCCAGAAAATAGTGTGCAGTAGCACTGACCCTGTTGCATGCTGTGGGTCAGCCAAAGACCATAAAAAAACAGAGAGATAAGTAAAAGAAAATTTTACAAACCTTCTCCACTGCATCATGGCTCCAATTGGTCTACTTGGATTTGTGTCAGCTCTTTGGCTAGTACAAGTCTGAGTGGGCCCAAGGGAATGTGTCAAGGGCTGGAAGGAGGAAATGGATATTGTTGCCGTTCCTGCCCTCCCCCAAACAGGAAATAATGTCCCCCAGACAGAAAATAATGCATGAAAACAAATAACAGTATGACAAAAACAGGGCGATGAAAACTATGAAGGCAGGTTATCTCCTAGGTCTCCTAGGTCATCTCAGAGTTCAGGGAGATCTTGATATCTCCCTGAACTCCTTCAGCTCATAATGAGTATGGTAGACCAACCACTTATCTTCGTTTACTTCAGATGCTTTTACATTCTCAGCTATTATGATCACATCTGATTGGAGTCACTGTTGCTGCTGTGGAACTAAAAATCTAAACGGGAGTTCATCATAAGGAACCACTAGCCAGGTAAAGACACCACAGGATGTGGTGATGGCATCTGGCCTGTACGCCTTTAAAAGGGGATTGGACAAGTTTCTGGAGGAAAAATCCATTACGGGGTACAAGCCAGGATGTGTTTGCGCAACCTCCTGACTTTAGAAATAGGCTATGTCAGAAGGCCAGATGCAAGGGAGGGCACCAGGATGAGGTCTCTTGTTATCTGGTGTGCTCCCTGGGGCATTTGGTGGGCCGCTGTGAGATACAGGAAGCTGAACTATATGGGCCTATGGCCTGATCCAGTGGGGCTGTTCTTATGTTCTTATGTAGCTGTTCTTGCCTGCTTTCTTTGCAAGTGGTTAGCAATACCACTGCCATGATGTGAAGGAACTTGTAGACTTTCTCCAGAACACTCCTATGCACTTAGCATTTTGGCAAAGGCCGAAACCTGAGACACATTTACATGGAAATAAAGGCTGTTCAGCTCGGTGGGGCTTCCTGATGATAATTACAGATTCCAGTCTTAAATAAAGAATAGCCATTTACAGGAAGGCACCCTTGAGATGGTGACAAAGTGGCTCCTTGCTTTAGTGCTGCCTGTCTCCTTCACGAAAAAGATACCTTTAAAAGAGGTTAATATTCTGTACGATGACATGTGTGTAATATTCTGGACGACCGGGCAGACTGAAATTACACCTCCCCCCCCCAAAAAAGATAACCTCATGTCCTGACAAGCAAACACATCTTTTCTCCCACGCCCTCTCCTCCCTCCTCTTTCTGCTTCATTGTGGTGGACAGAGAATTTGAGAAAAACTCTTCCCAAATGAAAGGTGAACACTAAATGCAGAAGGGATGGCGCTCCTTTCTTTAGCAGTCTTTTTCCCTCCCTGGCTTCCCCCTGCCTCTTTCTCCAACTGTGCAACATTACTTAGTGTAGGGCCTGCCAAACAGGAGGTGAGAGATGATGGACCCCCTGAGGAAGGAGCGAATGGAGTCAGTTGACTCAGTATGCCCTGCACATGAATAGGAGGAGAGGCTGTTCTACTCTTGTTGTTCCTCTCTGCCATCTAATCGTGTCTTCTAATGGAACAGAGCACAGTGCTATAATGCTTCGAGCAAGGGAATGGCAATGGAATCATTTCCCACTGTGTGCCTTTTGAGCGAGTCACTTATCTACTCGCAACCTCCATTTTGCCATCGTTGAACTCAGGGAAAGAAATGCCTACCCACCTTTAAAAAAAAAATAAGCTAAGCTTTGTGGAAGGTGAACATGAAGGAAGTGAAAAGTTTCAATTGATCGGTGTGGCAAACTTGCAGGGTCACAGCAGAACCCGATAGGCTGTGGTGCTCAACCAGCATGACACAAAGCCAGGATCCCATTGCTCACACTTTGGGGCAGGTAGCACTGCCTGCTTTGGTTGTCCAGTTAAGCCACCTTAGTTGAGCCACCCTCAACACGGCTCAACTGCAATGCATAAGGACTATCTGAGGAATCATGGCGGACGAGGAAGTAGATTCGCTGATAAATTCCTAAGAAGCAAATAGCAGCTTCAAAGGCAAATTGCAGCTTGAGGGGGACAGTGATATTCAGGAGGAAATGATAGCAGAAAGTGTGCCCCTCCCTTTTCACATACTGTGGTTACCCTACCATTCCCATCTGGTGCATTCACAATACGCCTTTCTCTCCTTGGCTGTTTTTGGTTTTTGCTTCAACAACGAAGTAAACAACTGCTTTGTTTCATGCATCATGCTCCTCTATTAATGATAAACTTCACACAACCGGTATTGTAGCAATGTGAAAAAAGAGTTCCTAGAGGTGGCTTGGTTTTGTTTGTCTTCCTGCGGGGAACCAGGAGCTGCTTAAGGGCAACCTGCACTTCCTCTGGCCCAAGCAGAAAGAAGCCAAAGCCAGACAAAGCTCTGCAAAAGCTTCACTTGAATAAAACTTGATGTCTCTTTGAATAGCAAAGAGACTTTTTGATGCTGAAAGCAAGCATAGACTTTCGAGACCTATTTTGGCCCCAAGCCTCAATAACATCCAAAAAAAGGCTCAGGCAGCCCTTGAATGGTGCATGCCTAGAGTCCAGCAACAGAATGTGTGAACAGTGTTTGGGGGCTGGAGAAGTTGCATCTGTGAAGGCCAGATCCCAAATGGATCTCAGCTCCTTGAAGGAAGAGCATGGGTATCAGTATAAATAACTAAAAATAAACCAGGCAGACTCACACCTAATTATAAGCAGCCTCTTCCTCTCAGCCTCACAGTCTAAGCCTGATCCCAAAGCTGCATCCCGAGCCTGACTTTTTATTATTTGAAAAACAGGAAGGGGAAGGGGGGGCAAAGCCTGCTGAGGGTTGCAGAGTGTAATGAGCTTTCAAAGGCCTTGATCATTCACCGAATCCCATAATCCAGTCAGGCTTTCTGAGCAGAAAAAAGGAAGTTGTGAAGTTACTAGCTTGGCTCCTGATAAATAAAAAAAAACACACACACACCGCATACACACAAACACCAAACAGTTTTGCCGGTTTACCTGACTTTACACAAACAGTTCAGACTGATGAAGAAAATCAGTGGGGAAACCCACAGAGTTTTGAATCTGCATGGCCGCTGCATTTTTTATTTGCATGGAGAATATAAGGCCTCCCGCCAATTCATCAACTAACAAAACAAGTGTATACATAGAACAGTCTTTGAAACGACAAGCTTTCTGGTTTCAATTCCTTCCTGAGTAACATCATTTTGCAAAAAGAAAAAAGGGGGGGGGACTTTAATATTCAACTTGTATTTATGCTGTAGAGCACTGGCCGCCTTTCCAGGGGTTTATCATGGTGAAGCAGCCTGTTTTGTGAATGGGGATATCCTGTGTCATATTCTTTTAGTGCTGTACCAACTCTCACTGGGACATCCAATAATTCGTATCTCATGCCTAGAAATTTAAAATTAGATATGCTCAGGAACTTGGCAAGGTTACTTCATTTTGAAAATGTTCTTTTGGATTTTCTTCTGATAAGCAGAGTGAAGTTTCAGCGGGAACTGAATCTGAAATGGTTGGAGGGCACAATTTCAATATCCATCTGAAACTGGAGTTAAGTTGAGGAGTGGCTTCCTATGTAATAATGAAAGGGACATTTTCATATCCTGGGGGGAAATGACATGTCTGGTCATCTCAATTTTGTTGTAAATGGTGCTATTGGAAGTAGTCTCACTGGCTAGTATTAGTGGAATATATATTAAATGCTCTTATCAAAACCACAGACACACACACACAAGGATAGATGCATGCTTTTTTTCTCTTGAACTGTAAATTGACCTAAGTAAATGTGTAACACGTAGGAACTTTATTTTGGAAAGTTAACTCTAAACAAGATGTGGCAAAGCATGCTGAGTTAGAGAACAAAGGCTACAGTCCAGCACACCATTAATCTGCTTAAACCCAATTGACCTCAAAGGGATTTCAGCAGTCTAACTGTGCATGGGATTATAGCTAAAGTTTAGTTTGCAACTGGAAGTTTAATATAAAATCTTTCACATCAGATTTGTTATCCTACAATTAAGCAGCAGGCTCGGGCTTTCAAGATCTTGGGACTGATTCACAGGATTCCATCCTTTCAAGATGGACCCGTCATATTCATTCATTCATATCCAAATGGATATTTTCATGCAAAAATGTTCCCTACGTGGTAAGATCACAAGTCACCATATCCTCAAAGTTCCTTTCCTGTCCCCTTCGCTTTTTAAAGGACATTATAATTCATTATTTTTCAATTGACTACAAATATGCTAAGAGGAAAAGTCACTAAATCCCCATCTTCTATTTCAACAGCATCTATTTCAATGAACTTTTATTTCAACAGTCCATTTGGTCAAGGGCTCAGACCTTCCTCAGACACTAATCTGCAGCATGTGATCTACCTTCAAGAGCCCAGGGGGTGAGTGAGCAGCTATCATTCCTATCTTTACCACCCAGTGATAGCCAGTTACTGTGAAGTGCTACTACACCATTCTCCCCCTTCTTTACTTCCAGGTCAATCAAAAAGACAGGAGTGCTAAAAAGCACCCTGGCAACATTTGTTTGCTTACCTCGGGGATGAATAGCGGCTGCACTGGCACTGGAAGGTTTGATAGGATTGGGCCGAAGCCTCAACATAAAATGCTGAGACCCTTCTGATGCTAAGCTGAACCCCGCTTCTGGCTCTTAATCACCTGTTGAAGATCTACTTCAAAAACAGAATTGTGTGAATCAAACATTACTGACTTATGTCTTCACCTCGGTCAGTCTAGCTTCTAATCCAGGTTTGGGATTGAAATGGCCTTAGTTTCTCTAGTTAATAATAACTAGTTAATACTGTTAATAATAATAATAATTTGTATTGGCAACCTTCAGTCTCGAAAGACTATGGTATCGCGCTCTGAAAGGTGGTTCTGGCACAGCGTCTAGTGTGGCTGAAAAGGCCAATCCGGGAGTGACAATCCCTTCCACACTGGGAATAATAATAATAATAATAATAATAATAATAATAGTTGACTGACTGTGTCGGGCACCAGCATTGCTGTGAGTTCTGTTGAAACTCTCAGTGATGTCTGAAACATGTTTATCCTTCTGTACGGCCTCTCAGGGTTGAGACTGGGAGACATGGTGTTGTACTGTTTTCAATCTACCTGGAACGGAGGGTGCAGAAAGTACTTCTAGGGAACTACTACTAAGCCTGATTGTGCCTGTCCTTTGGGATCCCAAATGCTGTTTATATGCTGTCCCATATTTTCATGAAACGGGGGGAAGTTGTCTGGATTTGAACTGAAGTCTCACCAATACGCAGATGACACACAACTCTCGCTCACCATATCATCTGATTCTAGGAAGTCAGTAGATATCTTGAACTGTTATATGGAGGCAGTGGGGGGGGGGGCTGGATATGGACTTACAAACTGAAAGTTAATCCAAAACAAACTGATGATTGTTAGGAGAGCTGATCTAAGAATTGGAGTTCATCATCCTGTTCTCAATGGGTTTGCATTACCTCTGAAAGAGCAGGTGTGCAACTTTGGGTTGCTCCTGGACCCAACCCTGCTCCAAGAGAGGCAGGTGATAGCCTTGGCCAGGAGTGCCTCTGTCCAGCTTTGGCTGGTGCAGCAGCTAATGGCAAGACTGGTGTCAGTTGTGCCTGTCCATAAATCACTGACACATGGCAGAGCTGCACCACCCATTTGATGAGTGACCCCATTGCTGAGCAGAAGGGGATATCATGGAATTCCAACAAAGATTCTGCTGCTGCTGCAGCCCTTCCTTCTCTTCCTCCTCCTCCAACCACCATGTGAGACATGCAAGAAGGTGAAGCCCTAAAGTCACTTCACCAGTTGTTTCAGGTCTTGAGAATTTCACCTCAATTTTCTACTACTATTTTGTTCCTCCCTGAGATTTTGCACTGTCAGCTTTTTTTTTCTAGGGCTGCTTTGAAACAATCCCCAGCATACTCATTAAAGCCGTTATTATTAGTTTTAGATGGTCTTTTGGGGATTCCCTAAGCTATTAGAATATTTGAATTTGCCCTTTCGGTGATTATTACTATCAGTACAGTAGAAATATAGCTACAAATCTAGAGAATACACAAGTAGTGTGGCCCAGACAAAAGAAGCATAAGGTAGTATTTATGAGTTGAATGGGCTTAGAAATGGTGTTATTGACTGTGTAACCAATGCAAAATAGTACATCCAATCAGTTTCCTTTCCTATTACATTTATTATGACTGCAATCCCATACATGCTTCCCTGGGGAGGAGTCCCAATGAACTCCATGGGGCTTACTTCTCAGTAGACATGGCTAGGATTGGACTGTCTTTTATAATCCAGTCCTACTGTGTGATCTGCCAGCATATAACGTGGGCTGCCATTGCTTCAGTGCTCTGACAGTGTGTGGCTTGCTGACAATGGTGTAGCAGCCAGTAAGACCTGCATTGACAGCAGACATAAGAACATAAGAACAGCCCCACTGGATCAGGCCATAGGCCCATCTAGTCCAGCTTCCTGTATCTCACAGCGGCCCACCAAATGCCCCAGGGAGCACAACAGATAACAAGAGACCTCATCCTGGTGCCCTCCCTTGCATCTGGCATTCTGACATAACCCATTTCTAAAATCAGGAGGTTGCGCATACACATCATGGCTTGTACCCCATAATGGATTTTTCCTCCAGAAACTTGTCCAATCCCCTTTTAAAGGGGTCTAGGCTAGATGCCATCACCACATCCTGTGGCAAGGAGTTCCACAGACCGACCACACGCTGAGTAAAGAAATATTTTCTTTTGTCTGTCCTAACCCGCCCAACACTCAATTTTAGTGGATGTCCCCTGGTTCTGGTATTATGTGAGAGTGTAAAGAGCATCTCCTATCCACTCTGTCCATCCCCTGCATAATTTTGTATGTCTCAATCATGTCCCCCCTCAGGCGTCTCTTTTCTAGGCTGAAGAGGCCCAAACGCCGTAGCCTTTCCTCATAAGGAAGGTGCCCCAGCCCCGTAATCATCTTAGTCGCTCTCTTTTGCACCTTTTCCATTTCCACTATGTCTTTTTTGAGATGCAGGGCCAGGGCAAGTAAGGTGGCAGCAAGGTGGACTGAGCTGGGCCAGAGGAGAGTCTGGGCGGATCTCAGGGGCAGAGGCATCCATGAGATAAAGAGTCCCCATCCTGGGCCCAACATTGCCCTAACAGATCTACACTGGTAAAATAGCTGGTGCATAGGAGACCAGGCAATGGCGGAGGAGGTGAATGAAATTTTTCTATACTTATCTCTCTTGACTGGCTCTCAACATGCAGCACAGCCTGCATCCGCATCCCTACATCTCATAAGACAGCCCAGGAGAGGATTGGGCCCTTATTCTAGTTCAATAATAGAGTATTTACCACTTTTCAACAACAACAATAATAATGTCTGACAATACCTCTCTTGGGCTCAAAGACCGGGTAATTAATAGATTTGTTCTTTATAACATATAATGTTCAATAAAATGGTAGAGTGAAATCTTCTCTATAATCATAGTTCATAAAGTTTTATATACTTAGTGTTCAAATGCCCCATTTTTTGAAAGAAAGAAAGAAAGAAAGAAAGAAAGAAAGAAAGAAAGAAAGAAAGAAAGAAAGAAAGGTTATTTAAGTTGTGACTCAATTTGGCAGCAATGTCATGCAATGGTGTTCCCTCTTGTTATTGATCGGCAATGCTACGGAGCATACTGGAGAGCCCTGAACAAGTCACTCTTCTAAGCCTAACTGAGCTCACAGAATTATTGTGATGTCTAAGTGCCCCTGTGAGCCCATTTGAAGAAGAAAATATAACAACACTCATTATAAGTAAAGCTGAGATGTGTGAAAGAGTCCTGAACACAACCCACCCCTACTGCCACCTTACCTGTTCTGTTGTGGTCTGGGTACATCTCTAGTGGGCACAAGGAGCCCCAATCCATCTGCACCACAGGCCCTCTATAGGATTGAGCCACCCAGGGAGGCCTAAGAAATGCTGCATGGATAGACTGTCCATGACTAGATGAGACTAGATAGAGAATCTATTATCCAGTCATCCAGTGAAACTGATTAGCAGGATGTATAGGAAGGACAAAAAGCAACTACACCGTTATACAGGGCATAATTTTTTCTATGGACTTCAACACTACAGGATGTGGTGATGGCCAGGAATTTAGGTGGCTTTAAAAGGGAATGAGAAATTCAGAAGACAATATATCAGCGATGACCAGTCATGATGGCTCCATGCTACCTTCAGGGTCAGAAGCACAATTCCTGTGGATAAACATCATTTTCAGGAGAGAAAAATGGGACAGGGGTATGCCTTTATCTACTGTTGTGGACTTCCCAGGGGCAACTGAATTAGGTGGCCTAGATAGACCTTGGGTCTCAGCCAGCTGCTATTCCTACATTCTTGACATGTCGTTGTGTATAATATGCTTAAATATCTGTATAGTTTGATTTGGTTATTCTGTTGCATACTTGGATGTCCTAGATAGGAAATGCAATCTTTTAATAATAAAATTAAGTATTTGTAAAATGTTAAATTGCATTTGGATTTTTAATGGATGGGATCTCTATTACAGTGCTATCCTCTGTAAGGGCTTTTATCTGCAAGTCACCAGTTCAAACTCCCATATAAAGACGGAAATCTTATCTTTGCCTAAATTTGATGAAAGGCATTAGGAAATCATCTATCTTCTCTCTTTTCCTTCGTTGAATTAAGTTATGCAGAATAGAAACTGAACTCATTGGAAATGTACCAGAATATTCTATTTCCTTAAATATTTAAAAAGATGTCCTCAAGTAAGTCAGAGATAGGTGAGCTGGTTTAGTCTTGCCTCATATAAAAAAATAGGAAATAGTCTTCTCCCCCCCCCCCCGACACATTGTGAAAAATATCAGACCAAGGGCCCAATCCTATCCAACTTTCAGGGAGAAGGGCGGGATACAAATAAAGTTTTATTATTATTATTATTATTATTATTATTATTATTATTATTATTATTCCAGCACTGATGCAACCATGCCAATGGGGCTTGCACTGCATTATATGGTGTGGGGGCAGTCAATGTTTATTCCCTTACCTTGGGGCTACACTGCAACTGCTTCGGCACTGGAAAGTGGGATAGGATTGGACCCAAGTCTTTTTGAGGCTCAGTAAATGCCCATCTAGGCACTGTTTCTGTCAATTCCAACCTCCAAACAACATATCCCTCTTTCATTTCCTTTCCAGCCCTGAACAGCAGTGCGATAGATGGCAGCAGGGGCAACAGAGTAGAGGGAGGATCTTCTTCTCTCCCTCCTTTCATTTCCCTGCTGCACTGCAAGCAATGCACCAGAAAACCCTGCAACAGGGACTCAGGGGCCAGGAAGGATTTTTCATTCCCCCCCACCCCCTTGTCCCAGCAAACTGCTCCATAGCATTCCAGAACTGAAGGGAAATTTTCAGGGTCTCTTGGAACTTGTAGTCTTTCTGTCAACTACAGATTTCTGACTGCAAGGAGAGAGAAGAATTTTGGAGAGCTGAAGAGCTCAACTTTTCTTTGACGTGGGCTCTTCAAACTTCTGAAATCCTTCCTCAAACCCAAATTTTGTGGAATCCTAAATATACACCTGCTTATTTAACGCATTACTTTCATATTTCTGTAATTTTTAACATACTACAGGTTACAGCACCATTGCTGTGCAGATTCATTGGAAAGTAAAAGATGAGCAAGTATATGCAGCTAGACATCTCAATTAGGACCCTAAGCAGAGTGAAGAAATATCAGCTATAACAAATATATATCAACAGCCGGGAGAACTAGACTGCTGTGAAAATAGTGAATATACCAGATGGGCTAAGACTACAGCACAGTCCCGCTCCCTCAGTTGCAAGTGTATGCAAAGAACAAGTTCAAACCATCTCCTTGCTGGAGCCTATCACAACCCTACCTTCTCCCTCAACTCTACTGCCCTATTGGGTTACTATCCTTCATACCAGCATGCTCCAAGAGGTTTATCTCAAGGAGTTACCCAAGCATAACACAAGGCAAACTGACTGTTTCCCCCAGCCCCTGACGTGGCTCAGCTCCTTCGAGATTAGACTGTGTGTTGGAGGAACTGGGGAAAGTGGCCAATTGAAAGGTCCTATGTCAGGTGTGGAAGAGCATTTGTTTGAGCTAAATTACCCATCTAGAACAACAAAGGACACAACTGTCATAGCGACAGGGGAAAGTCCTGCTCACCCACCTATGAAGAGATGTTTTATAACCTGCTCCTTCTACAATTCCATTGCAGCCTTAGCTAAGGCTGTCTCCTCCTGGATTTTTCTCCAGTACAGCACTACACAAAATAAACAACCCTCCCCCTCCCCCCCCAAAAAAAACAACTGTCACTTGCTGGGAAACATGCAAAACAGCTCTTAAAATAATACAAGTGAGTAGTTTGACGGAAAACAGAGCTCGCTGTTTCCCAAAAACAAAACTGCCATACTAGCAGGTTAAAACTTCCTTGTCTTTTCGCAAGATTCACAGTTTTTGAATAGCAACTGCTAGATTGAGAATGGAAAGCAAAAACATTCCTCTGACGAGCTTTAAGAACAGAGGAGAGTTTTGATAACAGGTTTCACGTTGGGAGAAAATCCGTCATTGTAATCTTTTTAAAACCAGTTTTGCTAAACTGCCAAGAATTTATACTCAAGTGGTTCTACAGCCAACACTCCTGAGGAAAAAGACCATCAAGACAGGTTAGAAGGGTTTAAGCCCATTATTTGATAGCCGCACTTTATTCTGACTTGGATTAGTAAGACGATGTTTCCAGAATGAATACTAACCTCTTTCCCACATCACTGTAGCCAGACTGAGAGTGCATTTCTATGTGTTTGCTCTGACTGGACATAAACAAGCATGTACCTATTCCTAACTGGTTCAGAGATTTAGAAATGGTCTTGCCACCTTTTTTTTTAATTCTCAAGCAAAAGACATAACCTCCACATATATTTGCTCCAGGGTTTTTCCTTCCCAAATAGTGAAAGTTAAATTCGGAACTCCAGCTGAGAGTGTTCCAACCCTGTGAGCTTTTCCATGTGCAGAGAGGACTCTCCCATTCTCAGCAGCGAGATGAAACAGTGCTCTCTGTGCATAGCTGGTTATAGTCGCTTCATGCTCCAGAAGGTTCCGAACCCGTCATTGTTTCCTGTCCAGATTGCATTGTTGATATAAGGCCAAACATGGTTTCTCAGACAAGACTCCTTGACATGTTTTGACAGGTCTGCCATGACTAAAGGAAGGACAGGGCTCCAGCACAATCCAGACAGTTGCTGAGCAGAAACCTGCACAATTCTGTGATTTCACACATAACTGTCAAAATTTTGTCTTTGTGAGGAGGTTGCGCGAAGCAGATGTTCCACAGAAGGGGAGGTTTTCAACTTTTGAGAATATCTGTGGTAACAAAAACACTCCTCATTTAAGACAAGCAGCAGGAAATAAATACTTTCCTTGTCCCAGAAGACAACATTTTGCACTCTTGAGAACATTAAGGATATTTTTAGGTTGGTGTCTCCGAAGAAAAGGAACTACAATTCAAAATGGATTGTTTCCTTAGGAAATAATCCTATGTCCACTGAAATTAATAGGATATGTTAGTCATTACTAACTTGTCTCATTGATCTCAATGCAGCTTAGCTATGACTAACTTTCTTAGGACACAACCCACTTTGTTTTTAGATTTACACCCCAATCCTACCTATGTGGCAGTGTGGTATCATTATGGCTTCAGTTGTATCTATCCTGTGGGGTTTTTTTTTGGCTGCTGGAGGTTTCCTTGGGTTAAGGGGACATTTGTTCATTTAACTTCATTGGCCTTGCCAAACAACTGTTAATGTCATTATTCCAATCCCCATCCCTTTCTCATATTGTCTAGATCCAAACCAGCATTGCAGCAAGAGCTGTAATGTCTCTGCAATGACATTATTCTGTAAAATGTTTAGCTGTGAGTAATGATGTACCAAAGAGTGTGTTGCCCCTGTTTCCAGGAGGGATTTTAAGCCAAAGAGCCTGTTGGACACAGAACCGACTGATGAACGTTATTGGATTATTTCTGACAGAGTAGCACACCACTGAAATAAGGTTAGCCATGGATACCCACTTGTTTCAATACAGGCTGTCACAAATAATACAATAACTTTATCTCTGTCTATTTGTTGCATGACTCCATGTCACCGTAATAACTCTTTTGTGTCAAATGTATCTCTCCTTTCATGTCAGATGCTTTGACGGCCTTTCGTGCCAAGTTGCAAACAGCAAGGAATCAGAGATGGGAGAGTTTCCTGCCCTGATACAAAACCACCACCACCACCACCACCACCACCACCACCACTACTACTACTACTACTACTACTACTACTACTATTTCATTTACTACCAAAAGGAAAGTAAGTAAGCAGGATGGAAGGACCCTCAGTCTTTTTGTAAATTAATACGTACTCAAGCTTGCAGGGTGGGGAGGGGAGAAGAGATTTTTAAATGCACTTGTACAGGAATCGTCTTCTCTCCAAGTTCCCACTTTTCATCCAATTTAAAATGCAACCCAGAGAACAAAAAAAGGCTCAAAGCAAAGGATAACATAATAATATAATTAAAGACGTTTTAAATAAGTCAGCAGTTCTCTTAGTCTGTGTTTTCCCTTTGTAACAAAAGAGATGTAGGCAATTATTTTAAATTAGGCTACATGGGGATATTATTTGTATAACTGAAATAGGTTTCTCTTTGTAATTAAGCTTAATGGGCGTTGTTCTAAAGATGAACTGAACCGGTTTCGAAAACCCCAAGAATCTCCCAACTGCAGGCATGCTTTGAAGCACATGGCTGGGAAAAGCCATATCTTCATTGGCCTGTTGGAGCCATAGCTTACTTCATCAGCTTTTCATCTCGAGAGCTTTGATCATCTTCAAGTGGTCTCTTGTGGCTAGTTTCACCAAATTCCGGTTAGCAATGGTGCTGTGAAGCAAAGCCATACACAAAGCAGAGCTGAGACCAGGGAATGCCAAATATCCCAACTCGTCTTCCTTATTCCCTACTACTCCATGCATCATTTGCGTATGCAGCTTCTAAGTTCTTGGACATTAGCTCTGAACCATTAACACAGATTCAGAAGAAAGGGTAGGGAGAACTATAGGTCTATTGAGCCAGGACTAGCAAAATGGAATTTAATAGATAAGTAATAAAAGTCAGTGGCTCTATCATCCGGATCATGTATGTTGGACTGTGTGGGTGGCGCAAAGGACACCTTAATCTGTCACAACGAATAGTATTTTCAGTGCTGTGAATTTTACTAACATCACACTATATGTACACAGTGAATGAAACTACTCTCTACGGCACAAGAGGATCAGATGAAAATAGAACTTTATTGATTGAACTGGTGTTCTGAAACAGCAGGCAGCCCACTGGAATTTGAAACAACCAAGAATGTAGCCTATGAACTTAGCCAGAGAAACTTTCTGAAGCTTCCTCAGTCTGAGTTCAAGAGGTAAAGGATTCTACAATTTCCTTGCTTCTACGTCTCAACAAAAACCATACAGTGCCCACAGAGTTTCTACCTAAAGCACCTGCTCCTAATGATTTGGGAGGGGAGGAACGTGCTATTCTGGGAGACAAAAAAGAGTTGCTTTCTCACATCTCTGTCATGAATTTGGTGGGGCCATTTCTACAGGAACTTTCTTGCGCTCAAGAATCTTGAAGACTAACAAATTTATTTCAGCCTATGGTTTTTTTCTGGACTGAAATCCTTATCAGATGCATGAAGTGTTATCCTCAGTTGGCAGGCATGATTGTATGGATAATTGTAGACATGGAGATAAAAACAAAAAAATGTAAAAGATAGGGTCAAGGACAATCAGATGGAAGAGATATAGGGCCCAATCCTATCCAGCATTCCAGTGCTGATGTAGCCATGCCAACCAGGTACGTGCTGCATCCTGTGGTTGACAGTCATAGAGGCCTCCTCAAGGCAAGAAAATGTTTGTTCCCTTATCTTGGGACTACACTGTGGCTGTATCAGTCTTGGAAAGTTGGGTAGGACTGGGCCCATAGTAACCATTATAGAAAGTTCAGTGATGATTCACAGCAACAATAACAGTGGCTGAAACAGTCTTCCGGGCTCTGCGGAATAACAGCTCAATCCTAATGACAAAAATTCTGGCAGAACCTGAGTTGTGCTGGACTTTGTGGCAGCACAGGGACCCAGCACTCCAGCAGGAAGGCTGGAGCCTTCCCGCACATGGTGGCAAAGTGACGGAGACCCACTGGCGTAGGTAAGCCCAGTGTGGGGGGCGGAATGAGATGGGGAAGGGCAGAAGATGGGGCAGGAAGGCTAGCATGGAGGGAAGGACTGGCAGCAGTGCACACCGAATCCCAGGTCCCTTTCTGGGCCTGATCCACCTGCACAGTTCAACATGGACATCCAACAGATATATCACTGGTACAGATTGGAGTTGAACCAATCTTCTGGCTGCTGGGGCTTACCCAAGGGCAAGGGGATAAATATCCCCTTACCATGAGGAGGCCTCCAGCAGGCAAAAATACCCTGCAGGGTGCTGTGTTCCCTGCACCTGCACCACTGCTACGTGGCACAGGGATTTCGGTTGGATTGGGCTGTTAATGGCTGATTTAGGTTAGACTGGGATTTAGGTTGGTTTGGACTGTTAGAAGTACTAGAAGTAGTGAGACAGGAACAGTGATTGCCGATTGGAGCATACATAGATGGACCCAGACCTATGAACCAAGAGGCCATGGAATGAATACAGTGTGTCCTTTGTTCTTAGGTGAAGCTAAATGCATTCCATTACTCCCATTACTGATAAGAGGTAATCACACTGGCATAGCTAGAGGGGGGACGGGGCACTAAGTTTTGCAGGGAGCCTCCCCGCAGCATGCAAGCAGCCCCTCCCCCTTCACTTGGGAGCCATTTGCCTCCATTTTGCCCCCCCCCAAAAAAAAATGGCTCCAAAGGAGAGGGGAGGAGCCGCTTGCATGCTGTGGGGAGGCTCCCTGCAAAACTTAGTGCCCTGCCCCCCCTCTAGCTACACCAGTGGGTAATCATGTTGTCTAATCCATGCTGGAACTGTGTTGTCAGAAACCATGGGTTTCTCCATTGGTACCAGGAACGGCCTGTGTAAATGCCCCTGCTTACTTCTACATGTGACATGTTTTCCTGTGCAACTGAGAGAACACCAGAACTGTCCCTTTTTTTTTTTTTTGACAGGGCATTCTACTTTTGCACAGCATCCATTTAGGATACAATTTGTTTTATTCAATATTGATAAGAGTTAGCAGGCGATGTACTTGACTTGGACTTTGATAGAAGTGTGAAGCAGTAATTAGCACATGATATATTTAACCTCTATGAATATCTCACCTGATTTTAATGGGGGGGGGGATGCACTATATCTGGAGCTATGGTGACTGCTCTTTGTAGTAAGAGATTAATTTCTTTTCAAAAGGTGATGTATCATTTTTCAGATGAAATAAATCTAAGGTGTAAGGCAATGCTTTGCTCATGGAGAGATGCAGCAGAAGGAACGAGTTTGCCCTCAAGTGGACTTGCAATTATGAATTTAACCTGTAAACGAAGGGATGAACATTCATTCATGTCAGAAAATCAACCCATTTAAGGTGAAGATATCAAAATGGGGAGAGGGTGAGAGAGGCGGAAAAGATGTCCACTTATGCTAGCAAAGTCTTGTTTTGTCAGTTTAGCTACTGTATATTTGAACACTTGAATAGTTTTCAGAAGTTCTAAACCAATGTAGGAAGTTGTAGTACAGCAACTGTTCATTTGGTCTTTACAAAAACTAGCCAATGACCAAAAAACATTTTGAGAAAGCAGTACTTCATTCCTGGGTGGCAGGCCTGGAACATAATCTCACCCATCAGCCACTGCAGCAAAGACTACAGAAGCTCACTAGGTGGAAGAAGGAACACCAGATTTACCCTGCTAATTTATTTCTCCACCGTGAATGGATAGCATCACTGGACAGGTTGCTCCTCCCATTTGCTATGGACAGACAGGTCAGGCCAGAACTGGACCGGCGGAGACTATCACAGGTGTGCCTTACAACACATTTGCAACAGTGCGCGAGCTCTGAGGAATCAAACGCTGCCAATAACCCTTATCATGCACAAAGTCTATTTGTTTTAGTAGAACTGTGAAAGAGATATTCCCAATCGGGCTCCGAGAGTGAAATGCTGACCCACTAAAGTCAATGGTAAATTACAGCCCAGTCCTGTCCCCGGTGACTCCGTCAGGTGCAGTGGTGCCAAAATGGCTACCTCTGCATCTGGCAGCACCCCCGGACTTTTGACTCCTATTCTGGAGGGAAGCCCCAAGCCCTGCAATGGGGCTTCTCAAGTCTACACCAGCTATTTTTCCAGAGCAGACTTGAGAGCCTCATGTCAGACTTTGCAACAGAGCAGAGCTCCACCAGTCCCACCCCCTCCTGGGCTGGTTACTCCCCCCATCTTGCCCTCCCTCTGCCCCACCTACTCCCCACCTCCTCCCACCCCCAAAAATACTCACCGCCAGTCAGCTCTGCAGGAGTGCTGGCCGGCCCTCCATGTGGCACTGAGGCTCAGCACCAATTGGTGCTAGTCCAGTACCGAAAGCCTCTCCTTTCTGGCACATTTGCAACACCCAGCACCAATGCTTCAGCTCAGCTCCAGCACTTGGTCCACTTAGGATTGGCCCTTAGCTATCAAGCTATTGCTATCAGTCAGATCAGGCTGCAGCATTAACTGCTAGCTTTGGAAGACTATCACGACGTCCGTATCGGAGCTAAAATTTGAACCCAGGATTTTTTAAAAATGCAGACAGGTCTATGCATGAACATCTCAGCAGCACTACTCTCATTACACTGAAAAGGTATGACAGCTACATGAATTTCTAGTATATTCTGGCAGTTTTCCCATTGTAAAACTCTTGATTTCATTTACTATTCCGTCTATTCAAGATGCATGTTGCTTTTCGCAGCTCCCAAGATTTTCACGTTCATCTGCCTGCATCTTCTGGGCAGGTTCTTTGTTTGTTTGTAAGTTTTTAGGGAACTGAGTTGAAGTCAATGTTAAAATTCTGATTTCCAGTTAAAAATTATACCTCTACCACAAACCCCGATGTGAAAGTGATCTTTAAACCTTTCTCTGGTCAAGAGCCATGTTACCTCTTGTCAGTCATTCAGTCTCAAGTTTGGGGCTGTATCATGGACAACATGCAAGAAGGTGATCATAGATTTGCTGGAATTCATTACCTGGTATGGAATATAAATTGTCCATTTGAGGCTTCACAGATGCATTGCAGACAGAGCATCAATTCTCCATGAAGGTATTCTCTGTCTTAGGATATAAAATGAGATCCTGTACTTGCACAGCCAGTGAGCTTTCAACTGCATTTCAAAATGTCATCTATTTTTCATCCAAGTCCCAGCCACTAACCACAGCTATAAAGGAGCCCCTGTGCTTGAATGTTAAAGCTTCAGGGAACTGTCCAGTTTCTGAAGTAAGGGCACACAGTGCAGAGCCATAACTGGTGCTAGAAACCCATGCTCTCAGGGAACAATATGATCAGGTAGATCAGCACCCAAGCCACGGGGAAGAAATTTCAGAAATCAAAGCCACTGATGAACAGACATTTTCTAATCATATTTTTTGTGTGATTAAATCATGAGCGAGAAAAGGGAGAGGTTGTTAATGCTTTTCTCTCAAAAGGAAATAGTTTCCCAGCATGAAAACATACTGGATTGGATCTTAAAATTCCAAATTATCCCATTGGATCTGGTAACTAGCTTGGGGAGTAAATGGAAATGTATAAAAATCAGCATAAGAAAAAACTTATTCAAGTGTAGTAATGGCAGTAGTGGTGTTAACATCAATATTAAGAAATGCATGTAAAACGTATAGAATAAATAAAAGTGCTTACTTGGGATATTTTGAAAAGTTCAATAATGTGTTAAAATACTGTTGTCAAGAGATACAGGAGATCCAGACTACCTGGGAATTAGGAAAAAATAATTGTTAAAGCTATTAAAGAAAAATTATGGCACAGAGGAAATAGAGCGGAAAGGATGGTCACAGTGACCTGAAATTAAATGGGGAAAAGGTATAAGGTTTCTTTTCAAAAATGCTAGGCTTACTTTGAGATAAAGGTTATTCAGTGGCATTAAGATATGATAATTTCTCATTTCACAGTAGAAGTTATTCTGGAAATAGTTTTAACATTGTTTGGATGCAAAATAGCTACACTTAGCTTTGACCTCCACTGTCCATCCATACCTCCCAACAAAGAACATTTACAAATCCCAAGATCTCTTGTCTCCTTTGTGACTTTGTGTTTTCCCCTTCAATTTTGTTTTCTCTGACATTTAGAAAAAGTTAAGAATGAACTTTCTTTTCATTGGGAGCCATGACATATCATTACTGAATTATGGGATCTAAAATAAATAACTGCTCCCTGAGTCACCACTGCTTATAGGCTTGGTGAGTAAATGGAAGTTCTTCTCCTTCTCGCACAACACTAGCATCACTAAAATTAGGTGATGGGAGAATTATAAAGGAAATATTTCTTTACTTGGCATATAATTAATCTGTGGAACTCCCTGCCACAAGATGTGGTGAGGTCTTTAAAAGGGAATTGCACAGATTTATGAAAGAAAAGTCCATTGCAGATTACAAGCCATTATGACTCTATACAACCTCCAGGTTTTAAAGGTCGCCTACCTCTGAATGCCAGATGCAAGGCAGTGGAAATAGGATGCAGGCATCTTGTTTTCTTGTGTGCTCCTGAGGCATCTGGTACACCACTGTGAGATACAGGAAGCTGGACTAGAAGGGTCCCTGGCTTGATCCAGTAGGATAATTCTTATGTTCACTGTGCTCGGTTGTGCCCACAGGAGAGTTGGCAGAAGATTTGAGGCTCAGCAGAGTGATGGTATATTCTCTCTGCCAAGTTGAGAAAATAACTGGGGGAAGCTTCCAGCCCATCAAAATGGCTGAAAGGCAGAACATCCTCCACTAGAGAAGGGTCTGGGCTTCAGACAGAGTGAAGTCAAACAATAAGAGAATTTCAGGTAAGTCCTCATCAGACAAGGAGTTGCCCAGCCATTAGCACTAGGCAATCAGGTTGCAGAAAGGGGGTTATGTTAGAGAAAGGTACAGTCCACCTTCTCCCTGTTGCCTGTCAACCTGCTAAGGTTGTTATACATTTTTTCATGCCCATGGGTTACTTAGTGGCAAGTGCCACATTCAAAAAGGTTTAACTCATTTTTGGAATGGACCACCAAGAAAAGAGTTGGTTGGCCTCAAGTCATGCCCTATCTAGACAAGTTTCTATTTTTAGGTGTGGCTGATTCTGATGGGTGTCATAGATTGATGTGTGCTTTTCAGGACATAAAAAAAGGAGTTTGGTGTCCCTGGAGCCCAAGAAAATACAGTGGGGGTTATCTCCAGATTGTACTGGGTATCAAACTTGACTCCGTGGTTCATGCTTGCCTGGGAAAGAAACCCAGACATCAGTGGGCCTGCTCCAGGTTGCCATCACTAAAAGGAAATGCACTCTGCAGAATATTCAGATCTTGCTGGAGCACCTTAACTCTGCATATAAGATGTTGCCCCATGCAGAACTTTCTGTACATGGTTAGCTATGGTGTCCATGGAAATTTTTGTGCCCCACCACCATTTGAGAACCATGAAAGAGAAGAAAGAGCACCTGAAGGTGTGGTTTTCTTCCTTCTATGACTTTAATAGGGTGGTGATAGGCACCCCATAATATCTGAGCAGTTATCAAACTTTGCCCACGATTTGGAGGGATATCACCATTTGGGTCATTTGGGTTATGAGGCCAGGATCTTTAAAGCAGCCTTCACCACTATTCTTTTTCTGCAGGCTTTCAGATGATGAAGCTGGTCTGTAGCATTTTAGTGCTACTTGGGAAGCAGCTCGAGATGCTGCTTTGGTGTGGCAGAGAAGCCATGGCAAGAATTAGACAACAGAGACAGGTTTCAAAGGTATGCAGAATGGCTGGAAGCAGGAGCAGGAATCAAATCAAAGGAGAAGTGTGTCTCTCTCGGCTCCTGACCCAGCTTTTTATTAAGTCTCAAAACACATGATATAAGGCTACGTAATAGGGAAAATTACAAGAGAATGCTGAGATTCATACTGGCTGTAACCAGTAACTGGCTCTCCAGCTTAACCGCAAACACATTCCATAGATATGATTTCTCCATAACATCTTCAAGGCTAGCTCTTTCTATAACCTTCTACTATTTTCCAGAGCACTGGCTTTTCAACACTCAGCATATCAACAAAGCGTGTGCGCAGTCGCAGGTGTGCCTGCCAGATTGCCAAATATGCAAAGACATCTCAAAGCTCAGCCCCTGTACATCACTACACTGGTCTCCAATTCATAGGGGGACAATTTGGAGACTTTTGGACCTTTGGGGTTGTGCAGCTAGACTTTGCATTAGATAGTATAAAACCAACCAGTTCAGCCAAGGAACCTACCTACATTAACATAAGAACATGAGAAGAGCCCCACTGAATTAGGCCAAAGGCCCATCTAATTCAGCTTCCTGTATCTCACAGTGGCCCACCAACTGCCTCAGGGATCGTACAGAACAACAGGACACCTGCATCCTGGTGCCCTCCCTTGCATCTGGCATTCTGAGGTAGCCTACTTCTAAAACCAGGAGGTTGCATGTCATGTGCTACCAGGTGATGGTAGTCCTGCAAGCCATGATCACAACCTAAAGGTTGTCTCCAGCACCCTGCTGTTCTTATTCTGTCACAGGGCTTAATAGCTATGTGGAAGCCTTGCTTGTTACCAGGAGAAAACTAAGCCACTTGCATTTTGCTAGAGCAAAAATGAAAATGTGTGCTTCTCTGCTCACCAGGAAAGATATGTATGCAATGTTTTAAATTAGGCATTTTTTACAGGGTTGTTGTTTTTTTTAACATCTAAATAATTTAGCACAATCTTCATGAAGAGAGCCTTTCAAAGACCCAGATCCGGCTGTTGTTGCAGATGAGGAAACAGATGAATAGTCAAAATATGGCTGTTTTGACTCTTCTCGCACCTCACAAAAGGCATCCAACAGGCTCAGATAAAAAATTGCACAGTTGGCTAGGATTTGTATGCCAGTGAACATCTACAACCAGGTTGCCTAGGCAGCTTCCAGATTTCCAGGAGGAGTCCCTTGGGCTTTTCTTTTTGAACTGAGGCATAGGTCCTTTTTTCTTGCACACAGAAGACAAATTTTCAAGGGCCACATCACATTTACAGCCCAGTCCCAACCTGTCCTGGAGCAGGCAGGCCAGTGGGCCTTCCCCGCATCCAAGGCAGATTTGGGGCCACTTGTAGCTTAGCTGGGACAAGGGGAATCACTTCCTCTAACCCCAAGTAATGCCACAGCAGCCCCAACAGGGCTACTTGGATCTGTACCACCTAAAGAGCAGACCAGAGCTGCCCCACCCCTGCACTTGCTGGCTGCACCTCCCCCACCCTGAAATGCCTTCTCCCTGCCCTCCCCATGGCCCCCCCCCCAGATCCCCATGCTGGCCAAGCTTGGTTCACACAGGCTTACCTTTTGGGGCTTGGGCTGCCCTTTGGAGGGTGACACACGTCCATGTGCTGGCCTCCTTCCTCTCCCATAGTGCGAAAGTGCTTTAAGGCACTTTCCCTCCCCAGGATTGTGCCCTTATTGATTGTGCCCTTATTGATTGTGCCTAATTGATTTAAATAATGGATCGTACTATCACTATTTTATTGGCGAGTTTCAATCTTGGAAGCATCAAGTATTCTGTGAGATGATAATTAATTCTAATACCTTGAATAATATTCAACATTTGTACATTTCTGAATATGCAAAGTGTTTTGTGTTACCTGTAAAGTATAATCATCTCCATATCGCAGCTGAGAGGGAGCGGTTTGCCTGAAGTGGTCTAGTAAGTTCATGGAAGAGGTGAGATTGAACTGGGAAAGTCTTGATTCACAAATCAGTAACTAACAGCCCAATTCTATGCCCCCCCCACCAATGTAGGTGTATTAAAACCGCTTGTGCTATATCCTGCAGCGGGTGGTGGGGAGAACCCTAGAGGACTCCTCTGGGTACTTGTCTGAGGGTTCTCTTCAGATTCATGCCAGCAAAATTGCCAGTGCAGGTCAGCGTGGACCTATGCCACAGGAGCGGGTCCAGGAAGAGGTTTTGGTGTCCCTTCTTCCTGGACCCCATATATCCTGCTCCCTGCTCCATCGCCACCCCATTCCACCCTCCCCCACCCCATTCCACCTCCCTCACTGACCTACCTTGGTTGTGGACCTCCAGCACCCCACTGCAGCCATGTATGGAGCCATGTACGGAGCAGCCATGTATGGGGCTCTCCATCCGCAGTGGGTTCCAAGTAAGCAGCTTTGCATGCTGCTGGAAGCCATTTTGCAACCACTGTAAGGCAATCTGTTGCAGTAAGCAAGCAGCCAAAATCGCACTGTATCTGCGGCCCAAGGCCAAGCAACACACTCCCAGGAATGAAGACGACACACAGCAGATGTCCACCACCAGATGTCCTTAACTATGTACAATGTATATTTACAGATCCAAGCAGACTTGAAAGCAAACAGTTCTGATAGTGAACAAATCACGATCCTCACCAACGTAGCTTCCTGCACACAATCCACTTCTGCATCTCCCACAATGCAGTTTGCATAGGCTGCAGTATATACTGGTGTTAACCAATCAGGGCGAGCTACTGTCTGGTGATGTGCTGAGTCACCATCGGGTGATACATGGGGACACACACCAGGTGACAGTATCTGGTGACCTGGTCTTGCATCAGCCACTCCCATGATGCTATGCTTTGTGTCAGGCCTAGACATCAGGGCCTTGTTCTATCCAGCCTGCAAATTCCCAGCAGGCCTGGGGCTGATACCACAACACAATCACTGCTGGCGGAACTCTGGCTCTCTCAGCATTCCAGCCCAGTAGGATATGGTGTGTGAACTGATTGATTGTTAAGCAGTGTGGTATATCAGATTTACATTGTATTACTGAAGTAATGACGGCCACGCGAAGAGCTGCTCAGAATGTAAGTTTCGTATGTTGCAATGGGGACTCTTTCAGAAACTGAAAGGCAGGATATAACTATCTCTAGAAAATAAAATAGTTTAGTTAAAAGTAAGTCCTACTGTGTTCAATGAGGCTTACTCCCTAATAAGTGTCTTTAGGATGGCAGCCATGATTACCTTCTAGTATTATTAGCAATTATTAATTGCTACTACTAGTAATCTCCTAGTGTTTCTCACCTGTAATACTGCTAGCTCTGTACAGAGCTATGTTTGATTAGGGAAAAGAAAAAGGGAATTAAATGTAAACTGTGATGACATTCTTTTGAAACAAATCAGAGATTTCATAGGGAAGGAGGTTTCATTGTTAATGATTTCGTAGCATTAAAGGGAACCTCTTTGCTCATCTTGTATTAGGTTTTCATATTAAATTTCCTCAAGCCTATTGTCAACATCAGTGACCTGAACTGTGAGAGGTTATTGACAATAGCATTTCTGATACACTTGAAATTTAAAAATTCTTAACTGATTGAGTGGAAAAGGCTTATGTTCTTGTGATGTACTTTAGCACGCAGTTTCTCTAGAAATCAAATCTTATTGATTTCTCAGACAAAACTCGTGCCAAGCTAAAGTTAAGGCGATGAATAGTATCGTTCTCTTAATTGAGCAATAATTTTAAAAATCTAATATCTCGGGAACAGGAAAAGCTTTCGATAACATTCAAGAATAAGAACTAAACATTTACGCAAAGAGCAGATCACGTGGTACGGCTGAGCCTGGATCATATCACTACAGCTTGCACTTGGAGGATCTTTTGGATGAGTAGTCTCTATTGAAAAAGGAAAGATCCCCTCCACATCAAATCACATTCTAAGTTCACTTACTCACAAACCAAGGGTCCAATCTTATCCAGCTTTCCAGTGTTGATGCAGCCATGCTAACAGGGTATGTACTTCCTCCCTTGGTGGGGGGGGGGGGGTCACAGAGGCCTCCTTAAGGTAAGGAAACAGGTGGTAAGGAAAATTGTGGCCGCATCAGCACTGGAAAGTTGGATAGGATTGGGCCCCAAACTTCTTTGTTCCCATGTACTCTGCTGGGATTAAACAAGATTAAACAATGTTTGGGAATCAGGACGAAGGATCGCTTGAAGTTATCCTTGAGAAAAGTAGTTTGGTTCAAAGACAGTGGATGAAAAAAAAAGAGGATCCAAGAGATCAATGATATTTTTGATCAAAAGGAAGGAGAAATGTAGCACCTGCACTTTCATTTTCTTCTACAGAGCAGCAGAGAGGGACTCTGGTAAGTGATCATAAGCAAGGCATTCCAAAGGTGAGGTACTACGATGGAAAAAGCCCTATTCCTGATATACTTCATAGATATGGCTATGAGATGCAGTATACTCTTTTATGCGCAGGCAAGGAATGGCACGTGCAGAGCTTGTCATTTTTGAATTGTTGTTCATCAGCTAGTTCCAACTGCACTGTACTATCAACCATGTCTAAACCACACAGAAGGCTCAACAGTAGCTTGTGCGTTCTGTTGCAAGGCAGGGAGAAGGCAAAACCAGAAATGGTTGAAAGTAATCAAAATATATTTAGAACAAAAGCAATAGTGAGATTTGAATTATGCAAAGAGGCATGGAAAAAATGCACTATACGGAGAGAGGTACGAGTACAGAAATCTCCTTTAGCATTTCTACAGTTCCTAAATCCTTCAGTTCACCATTCCAGTAAAACTGCCTCAGAAAATATTGTTAGTTTACTGGAAAGAATTAATGCCTTGGTCATCCAAAGGCAGTTCCATATTGTAAATAGAGAGAGGGGGGAAAAAATCTCTTGAACTTTACTTTGTATTCTACAGAGACAGGGGAAGGATGAGTTACATCCATTCCAAGAGCCCGTGTCGCTTTTTGAAGATGGCTGTCAACTGAATGTGTTTTATGGTTCACTTTATCATCTATGACTGGAACTATTACCTTATATGAATTCTGGATGCATAACATAACCCAGCTGCCATGTAATATATTTTTAACTTCAAAGATGTGCAGATGAGTGTGAAGCTTAAATATTCACTCCTGACATGCACCCCCTCCCTGCTCCCCCCAAAAAGGAAGTAAATTGCACTTTTCAACCATTTCAGGGGCAGGTCTTTGGTGATTTTTTAGTCTGTCATCTGAAACTTTATGATAGCCCCATGTTCAAACCCTTCTGAGATCTTTTTCTGCTCAGCAGTGACACTTGATGGGCAAGGCGCCTCTGAATTGGGCACAGTCTTCCAATTCACCCGGAAGTCTTCCAATTCACAGTCTTCCAATTCACACATGCAGAAGCAGTTGCCACCATGGACGCCTCCTTGGCTGTGAAATAGTTAATAGCTGTGATGCCCAGGAGAGAATATTTCACAAAGCATTATTGTGAGCTTGTATGGCAAAGTGGTTTGCATCTCAGATGAGATATAGGGAGGTTCAGCTTCAAAAACAGACAAAGGTGCAACCCTAATCCCTTGTGTCCGTGCTTTCCAGCACGGACATAAGGGCAACACAGCTCTGAGGTAAGGGACCAAACATTCCCTTACTTTGAGGAGGCCCCCATGAGTGACACCCAACTGCAGGATGCAGCACATGTCCCATTGGCACCGCTATGCCAGTGCTGGAAAGCACCGACATAAGGGGTTCAGATTGCGCCCTTAGCCATGAACCTCAGTGGGTGACCCCAGACCGGTCACTGTCTCTCAGCTTAGGGTTTAGTTAGAAATGCATTTAATTGGTGCTTTGATGTATTTATAATTAGGAAGTACAAGGAGGGCAGTGCAGCATACATGGGATAATGTGGGGTCCTTTACAGCCATTACAGCAGGATCACAGCATTGTAATTGTGCATTACAGCATGATCGAAGTCATTCTATCCAATGGGAGCAGTACGTTCTGGGTCAATCAATGCCTGTTTTCTGTCTGTTAAATTAACATATATCTTACAGTGCTGGTTGGCACAGTGCTCAACTTCAAGAAATGTATCCCCCACGCTATTGGAGTTATTGCTGTACTCATACTGTGCTTTTGAGTGTGACACCCAGTGTGGCTTGCACCACCCACCTATATATAGTCTTATATACAGGTACCTCCTTATTCCACCCTGCTTCTTCCTGCCCCAGTCCTGCTTTAAGTGCTGCCAGTCCCCTAGCCCCTGCTTTGCTCCCCCCTCCCACCCATGAGGTCTGCCTCTGGTTGCCCCCATTCTGAAAGGGGTCTTTCCTCTATACCTGTTTGTCCTACCAGGCCCACTGGGAGATCCCCAAGACTACAGATGTGTGCCCTCACAGCCAACAAGCCGGTTAGGCAGGGCAAAGCCACTTGTGACCTGAATGCCTCAGGACAAATCTGGAAGGAAGTCTTTGCGGCATTCGGTACTACCGCCGTAGCAGACAGAACTCACCCCAGCAGACTCTGTGGTGACTGTGCTGCCACTCCAGGTGAATTCTGAAGACAGAGCATTGGGCAGCAGGAACCACTGCCCCAAAGAGAGGTCAACCGGACACCTCCAGCTCCAAGGAATAGCCATGAGGCAAAAGGCAACCTGCAAGCAGGTTGAATCACCCTTGTTCTCTCTTTGTTAGCAGATAGGGATCCATTCTTCCCCACCTAGTTGATCCTTACCTCAGCTGGCCTCAGTTTTGGATTCTGCAGAAGGGAAACCTCTCTGCTCTTAGATCCTGCAGTACCCTCTCTCCATGACTTCTTGGGCTCTGGGGAGGACACTCCTCATTTATCATGAGCCCCCTCTCCTCTACTGCCATGTTATATGGTGGGCAGTGGCAAGGGGGCAGGGAGATAGCATAGTGACAGCCACACCAGCAGATGCCAGCAGTGCAGCAAAGAGCATGGGGTTGTGGAGGTGTGACTAACCGGTTAGGCAGCTGCAGTAGGCACGTGTCCCATGCCAGTGCTATGATTGGCTAATGCGCTACAGCCAAGTGTGCCTGTTTGAAGTGACGAAGATGGGGTGGTCTTATGCCTGTCTCCTGCTGTGGCTGGATGGTTAGCAAGCAGCCTGAAGGAGTAGCTGATGTGGGTTGTAGAACCACGTGGGTGTGTCAGGCGAGTCATGCAAAAAATGAGTGCTTTGCTGGTGAGGAAAAGTCCCTTGGTTGAGACTTAGCACAAGTCTCCTGTGTCTCTGTGCACCAGGACTCTGTTTTGCCTGAGTGCAGCTGAGGTTCCCCCTGTGACTCATTCCAGTTCTTCTTCTAGCCAAAAAAAATGGTCCTTCGAGCTGATAGATGCCCCCATGGGGATTAAAACCTTGCAATTGAGGAGCTTGTGGGTTTGTTTCAAATGGCTGCCTCTTCCAAGGGACCTTTCTACTCTTCCTCTACTCAAAAGGTGTTTTGTGAATGCATGTGTTTATATGGGTGAGATAAGGGGACCTGAACCCTTGGTACAGGGGTCCCTAACAGTTCTTTGCTTTTGCCCCTTCACTGCTGCCACGGTGACTCTTGTGGAGCAGGAGGGGTGCTATGACATCCTTCTGTTGTGTTGTGTGTACATGTGTGTTTGTGTATGTGGACACTTAGCATTTCCCCATGGTTGAGGCCGTGCTTGCAGCAGTGTTATTCATTCATAGTGAATGGCAGAAGGGGATATCCCCCCCCCCCAGTATTGGCCACTCATAGGCCCTGCACCTACCCCACCACCTGCTCAGTTCTCCCTGGTGGCAATTGTCTGCCAGTATTGGGTCAGTGATTTGCTCCTTGGACAACACACCAGTGACAGGGAGGTCACACAGATGATCCACCAATGTCATGATGTGATTAACAGGCAATCTTGGTGCTTCGATGAACGCTGGGGGTGTTATTGGGAAAGGCCAGGACAGGTTTGGAGATCCTCATGATCAGATTGTAGCAGAGTGTCGTGTGCAGCATGGCGAGGCTGAGGGATAGAGGGGGCTCATCAAAAACCACCCCGTCTTGTAAAAAAAAAAAACAAGACCATGATAATTATTTTCCTAAATAGTTCACTTTTATACTGCTATTAAAAAAAAACCTATTCCTTTTTTAATGTTTCAAACATGTTTTTAAACAAAGTGTATAGAAAAGGATTTTTAAAAACCCATAAAAATAAAACATTAATCATAACAGTAGTGAATAGTGAACTTACTTCTTCTGAAGCAGTTACCACTTTTTTGCGTTTGGCTCAGTTCAGGGCAAACAAGAGATTTTAGGATCTAGTTCTGGTTCAGTTGGGGGGGGGGGAAAGAACCTTCTCTGAACTAGTTTTGGAGTTGGGCTCAGACTTGATTAAGTGTCTTGATTTTAGCACTGCATCCCAAATACTATCGTCCGTTGCCTCCTGTCCAAAACCCGTATGGTAAAATTCACCAATCACATTCCTAACCCTGCTTTTGCAAGGACAGGCAAAGGTCCTTGTAAAAGTTAAACACGTGCTTGAAGAGGGCTTGTCAAATGTGGCAGCCCCCACTGAACCAATGCACAATTGCCCTCTTTCTTTCGACAGCTCGAAGGACTCCTGTAATGTCTTGGATCCCAAGAAGTCACCCCGTCGAGCTGCCCCCTGGAAACAGCTCATCTTGGGAGCCATGTGTTAACTGTGATAGCTTGACAATTTTCCTGGAATGGCATCCTGGGAGTTATCAAGGAGGTTAATGAGCAGCCAACAAGGAGCAATGTAGGCCTCTCAAATAGCAGGATGGCCAAAATAACCTCGATCAGAAGGGTTATTGTAAAATGCCTCCAAAGTACCCTGGCAAGCTGGAGAGTAAAATTGCAGCTTAATGTGGCCACAGCTGGACCCAGATGACCCTTCAGCCGTCTTTGTCTCAGGAGTGGTTTCTAAGCAACTCTGTTTCATTTGGTAGCATTTCACCCTCCCTTGTCATGAACTCTCTCAGGTAGGCCGGTGCCTTTGAAATCTTTTGCTGCACACTGCGTACTGTGCTTGATAGCTTTCAGCTGCCTGCCTGAGGAAGACACTGATGTGGTTATGACAGTGCTCTGAAAGCTGTGTTTGAGGAGCCAGCCTGGAAGCTCAGGGCCCTTTCACAGAAAGTAATTTCCCCTGAGGGCAGTCACTTCACTTCCTATGAAATGCCTTCAATGGCCTAACAAAACCCAGTGGTGCCAATTTTTTGCTACAATAAGTTGGTGCTTCAAAGGATGCACAGTGCCTGTTTTAAATAACTCTCTCGTTTTGTCCATATTGTTCTATATCATTAACGATGTCCTGGCACGATTCACATTTCTAGCGCCACGTGAAGGGATGATTCGGATTGCTTTTATATGTGCCGAGCACACTTTAGGGCACTTCCTCTGACATACTAATTGGATTGCTCCATGTTTTCTCCATAAGTGTAATGGTACATGAGATGTTACAGCCTGCGTTTCTAGTTACAGCTGACTGCATGATCCACATACATCACCCTGGTCATTACTGAAAAGTATTTTTGGGCTACAGTAACACCATGGCTTTAAAACCAGATACATTCTAGTGGGTGGAGCTTTCTGCATTCCTTCCATAGTCATAAGAACATAATGGTCCATCCAGTCGAGCATTGTGGGACACTTTCCAACAGTGGCCAGTCTTTGAAAAATCAGTATGTGGACCATGAAGTTCACAGAGCTCACCCACTCTTTATCCCAGAATCTTGCACACACAGATACACTGCTTTTGAACATGCATGTTCTATTTGATGAGTAGTCTACTGTTGGCCATTTTATTGATCTAAAGCCAGCTATGCTAGTGTCCACCACCATATCTTGTGGCAATACATTCCATTTGTTAATTCTGCTATCTTTTCCTTTGTCCTTAATCTATTACCAATCAATATTATTTGGTGATCCCAAATTAAAGTGTAATGATGGGGAAAACATTTCTTTCTGCTACCATTTGTAAAGTTGACACTTCTGTCAATGTCTCCCATTAGTCATCTTCTTAAAATAAATAAATACAGGTGATCCAACCCTTTGATTTGGGGGACCAATCCTATCCACCTTTCCAGCATTGATGAAGCTGTGGCAATGGTGCATGTGCTGCTTCCTGTGATGGAGGGGCGGTCACAGAGGCCTCCACAAGGTAATGAAATGTTTGCTTCCTTACCTCAGGGCTACAGTGTGGCTGCAACATTGCTGGAAAACTGAATAGGATTGGGCCATCTGTTGCTCTTTTCAGTTTCTTTTCAGATTGGGCAGGAGGTCTGGTCTAGAGGGTAGAGCCTCCGTCTGCCTGAAGATAACATCCACAAGGTCGCCAGTTCGAGGCCACCGGCACTGTGCGACCTTGGAGCAGCTGACAAGCTGAAGCCGAGCAATTCCATCTGCTCTGAGCTTGGGAGGATGGAGGCCAGAATGTGAAACCAGATCGGAATGAAACACCTTGAATGTAGTCGTCCTTGAAAGAAAGAACCTTCTTTGAAATTGTAAAAATCCCTATTTAATAGGGATTTAATAAAGCCTGCCTATGTAAACCGCCTTGAATAAAGTCTTGAATAAAGACCAAGAAAGGCGGTATATAAATACCTGTTGTTGTTGTTGTTGTTGTTGTTGTTGTTATATTTCTACAGTGGTACAACTGGAGATGGGACAACTAGACCTGTACACAGAATCCCAAAGGTAGCCGCGCCACAGATTTTTATAATACAATATATCATGATATCATCCAGGAGCATTCCAAGGAGTCAAACCCTAATCAGAGAGTCAGGATGGTATTTTTCCTCTCTGTTGGGGAAAAAAATTGTTTTTGGATTTTTTTGGTTTGAGGTATGCAAGTAAAAGCAGGCTTGATTCTCAATGACTCACATGAAGTTCTCTTTGACAAACTAAACAATTATTTAAAAAAACAAAACCTTAATGACATGGGTCTTCATGGGTCTTCAACGTAATGAAAATAAAATGTAAGGCTCTGGAACAGGGGTCTTAAACATAAGGCCCATGGGCTGAATGCAGCTCCCAGAAGCAATTTTTCTGGCCCCCACTGTAATTGGGCTCTTCCAGCTTGGTAATTAGGGTCTCTTCATATCTTGAAAATATGAACAAAAAATGGTTGGCAACCTTCAGTCTCGAAAGACTATGGTATAAGCCTACAGCACCCGGTATTCCCAGGCGGTCTCCCATCCAAGTACTAACCAGGCCTGACGCTGCTTAGCTTCTGAGATCAAGATTTGCACATTTTCTCTTCTGTCATTTGTGGCCAATGAGTTTCTCTACAAGAACAAAGTGTTTATTTCCAGCCATCATCTGCTCGAAGATGTCACTTCTGACCCTCAGCAGGCACCATGAATGCTAATTTCGGTCCTCTGTATGAAACCGGTTTGACAGCCCTGCACTAGAAGAAAGGGGCAAGGATGATACACCTCTGCTGAACCAACTGTGTTTTCAGACCTCAAATGCGATGATTCTCTCTGATGTTCACATTTATTCCATGCAAGACAAATCAGGATTCACCATTCAAACAGACACACACACACTTGCAGGTGTAGGTATGTTCAGCATTCCCCTCCCCACTGTAACATTTCAGTTACAACATGATGGTCTTCAATTTTAATGCACAGAACTGTAATTAATTGAAAACTGCGCTTACTGCGGTAACTATAATTAATTCAGATAAGTTGAAGATGTATTTACTGTCTGGATTATTTCGCGTTAACCTTATTAGCCACAGATCGCTCAACAGCATATGGAAAACTACAGTGTGTGGCTAGATTTTGTTAGGAAGAAATGCAACTGAGGCTGCTGCTTCCTTCCTCCAAAGAGGATTATATTATGAAGCAAACTTGCCATCTACTGGGAGGACAGCTGCTTATCAGGTTTCTGATTAAGACAAGGGCCCATCAACAAGGGCAGCATGAGTTATAGCCAGTGATGATGAAAAAAGTCACGTCAGCTTCCCAGGGCAGCTGTAGATCTCGGAGGAGCTGGCAGTGGGTCAAGAACAGCACTGATATAATTGTAAAACGGAAGCTAATATAAATTACGGTAAATGGCCACATGTTAAAATAATCACCTAATCAATATTAATTCCGTGGGTATCTTTTAAGCGGCATTAATCATCATGAACTCCTTGGGTAGTAATATAGATGCCGCAATTGGCTTTCCACCATAATTCAGGTTTAATTACTTCATCAAGATAGACCATTGTGCTCAAGTCTTGCGTGTGGTTCCCACCGACAGTAAAACAATAAGAGTAAGGAAGCACTGAATGGGATCGTTTCACGGTTATGTAGAAAAGTAAGCAACGCCAATAACATTCTGAGATTTTCTTTCCGGATGATGTTTCCACCAGCAGGGCCACAACATCACAACATCTGGGTTCTTACACTTCAACTTCTTTTTCTCAGCTTTGACACATCTTAGGAAAGATTATGCCTCTGTCTGCCAATCTATACTGTATGCGCACATAATGTTGCACAAGGAAGGCTTATGCAAACTTGGCTGAAGGCTTAAAGGCACACACCCAGGCTATATCATTGGGAGGTGCTGCCTTCCTTCAACCCAACCCCCAAAACACCCATAAAACCATATTTCTCTTAATTTGTGTCAGCAATTTTTATACATGTAAATCTGAAGAGGTCTGCAGATGTCTCTTCAGAGATATGGCAAACCCACTCATTAATTGGCTACATTTTACTTCTTATCAAAAGATGCTAAAAGCAGGAAAATAACAGGCTTGGTGTTTCCCTTCTTTATCTTTGAAAGTATCATGCATATCAAAATATATAATAATAATAACAACAACAACAGGTATTTATATACCACCTTTCAAGACTTTATTTAAGGCGGTTTACATAGGCAGGCTTTATTTAAATCCCTTATTAAATAGGGATTTTTACAATTTTGAAAGAAGGTTCTTTCTTTCAAGAACCACTACATTCAGGTGTTTCATGCCGATCTGGCTTCACATTCTGGCCTCCATCCTCCCACGCTCAGAGCAGATGGAATAGCTCGGCTTCAGCTTGTCAGCTGCTTCAAGGTCGCACGGTGCTGGTGGCCTCGAACTGGCGACCTTGTGGATGTTATCTTCAGGCAGACGGAGGCTCTACCCTCTAGACCAGACAGGTTCTCCAACCAATTCATGGCTCCCTTGCAATACACTAGAAGCTGTGACCAAAATAGGGTCATAGATAATTCCACAGCATATATGTACACACTGGATGGGGCAGTTCTCTTCACACTAAAATAAATAGTTATTGGGGTTTACACCAACCCTAGTGCATTTAGGTTGCACGGGTGATATTGTAATTTGTTCTGTATGATCTGGTACAGGAGGAGGTCCATCCTGGGGGTTACACAATGAGCTCTTGCACCAGCTGACACAATCCAAAGTGACGCCTCTGAGTAGAAGCAGTGTGTGCTGGCGTCCCAGCATCCCCTGCTTCCATTCATTTTATCCAGAAGCAGTGTGAATGCTGCATGCCATGCTCTTCATAAGTAAAGGGAAGAGGGACCAGGGCGGGCCCGCTCAATTGCCTGCCTGCCCAACCCCCATCCAGGATAGTGCATGGGCAGAAATGGTATTTGGTGGGATTCAAGCAGTGCATGGGTATGCTGGTCTTTGACCGTGACAATAAATACATACATACGTACGTGGGTATGCACCTTCTCTGGGCAATCGCTATCTGGGTACTCTTTCCAACGGTACTAAAAATCTGAGACATGAATATAAAAGAGAGACCATGAAGGTGAATTTTGATAAATCATATGTGGCATTGCATGAAGATTTCTGATTTTTGCCTGAGATGTACAAGTCTATGCCCAGCAATATTCCGTACAACCTCAGACATTCTGAAAATATTAATTTCCAGTCGTCGTCCCCGCCGCCAGATGTGGTCACAGAGTGCACTTCATGTCACTGTCTGCTTTTTCAAGTGTTGTCTCTTCTTGGCCTCATTATTGTAAGCAATGTGTTGTCTGAACCTCAAAGTCCATCCATCAGGCATGGGAGAGGATGAATAGGTACTCTGCCCCATAGTTACTGTGCACAGTTACTCTGCTGAAGTCATCCTATGAATGGGGCTGTGAACAGGATACAAGTAACAAATGCTGGGTGGGGCAGGACATAGCAGTATGCCTGACCCTGAATTCTGAACATATACTATGATTACATATGTATGGTGAATGCCCAGGGGCAAGACTGCCTCCATGGTACCACTATCCATGTGCAATTTATCCAGCTGCACGGGAAAGGTAAGCAAACCATCTCTCTCTCTCTCTCTCTCTCTCTCTCTCTCTACGGCTGCAAACTTATACACATTTCCATAGGATTGCACTGTGTGTATCATGCAAATACTCTCCTTTGGGAGCAAGAAGGAACTTGAGCTGTATCTCAGAGCACCTGTTTGGCTTCATGGTTCAATATTTAGCATTTCTAGGTTGGGGGGGGGGGGGAAACCTGCTTGAATTCCTAGAGAGCTACTGCAGTTCAGCTAACCAGAACAGTGTTCTGACTCACCATCAGGAAGTGACCTATGAAATGAGGTGGCAGGTCCATAATCTGCTTTGTCATCGTTTCATTCATCAGCATTATTTGATTGTTGCTTTGCTAGTAAAAAGCTAAATAGAATTGGCCTTTGTGTCTTGTCAGTAGAGCTGCAATATATTTTTTGTTGAAAACTCCCTGAAGTATTTTCTTCTACTCAATTTAAAGTCTAGTCTAGTCTATAATGTATTTTGCCTCCCTTTAAATCTCTCCATGGCGCATCTTAAAATACACCATTGATTTAAAGATCTTTTTACTTACAGGAATAACTTCTGATTTTTTTTTTCCTGACCTCTTCACACTCCTTGGTAGTGACCTGACTTAATTGCACCGTTATCAGTAGATAATGCTGTAGCATTAAAATGAATTAGCATGTAATTACTCATCTTCCCAAGGGAGGTACAGTACTTAGAATGAACCATTGCATTCCACTGCATGAAAACTATGAAGCAGCGTGTTTACAAATGTATATTCAGATCACCAGCTGCCTCTCGATATCACATGACCAGGGAACTATCATCTCCTCTACAGGAGGTTTGGAAATGCTAAATCAACATCTGGTTTTAAATGTAAGAGGATTAAAAAAAACATTAAATTTATTTTTAATTATCTTTACTTTTGGCAAAGCTTTCTTAATAATTCTGAGTGGGTAGAGCAGGAAGTTTTTCCATAAATATTTTTACAAATTGTTTCATGAATTACAGCTCAATCCATCACCCGGTTAAGATGAAATACTTGGATTGTAGATTATTTGAGATCATTATCTTTTGAGCTTTAAGAAGGCTTAAATCTGAGTGAGCTGGGTCCAACCCCTTATATTAATACAAAAAGTTGCCTCATACCGAGATAGGCCATTGGGCCATCTAGTTCATTATTGACTGCACTGTCTACCAACAGTCCTCCAGAATTACAGGCTGTGATCCTTTCCTGTAGAGTTCAGGGATCAAATCTCAGACCTTCTTTTTACAATGCATGTATTCCCAGCCTGAGCTCCAGCCCTTCCCCTAAGCTGTGATATATTGAACCATCACGTCTCAGATGTGTCCTTCTAGAACACAGCAAGAAAATGTTTACTCGTTTATTATATTATCCAACTCTTCCATTTGGAAGCTGGGGCCAGGACTACATGTTTTGCACATATGCAGGTGGCACTCAGTATCATGGGTTTGGTTCCCATGGATTTGAATACCAGCGGGTTTCAGAGTGGGCCACCGGTAGCCCTCCAAACCCAAGCTGTGCTTGGATTCAGAGGTCTTTCTGAAGGCCAAGACCATGACTACCAGTTTTAACTGAAAACCAGAAATTGTGCTTTTTGGCCCTCTGAAGACCTTAGAAGGTCCTCTGGTCCCGACTGGAGCACAGCTTTGATTGGTTTCTGGGGGTAGGGGCAAAAACCACAAATTCCAACACTTGTGTACTTGGTATCCATGGAGGTTACAGGATATATACGTATAACTAACACCAATCTTAATAAAAATGATGCAATTTTTAGTGGTAAAGCAGTAGATAGTGGTATTATGAAGCACATAAGCAGCCTATCAGCCCAATCCTAACTAACAGTCTAATCCTAAGCCTCCCACAGTGACCACCAGATCCTGTGGGCATAGATAAACCGCCAGAGGTCTCCTTGGGGGAAGAGAGGTCCCATTGCTCCCTTACACCAGGTAGGCAGCAGCCGGCATCAATGTGTCTCCTTGACTCTATGCCAACTTTTAAGTGGGCATAGAACCAAGGAGACCCATATCGGGTTGCTCAGCTCAGGGGGGTATTAGGATGGCAGTGGCAGAGGCTTCCACATCTCCATCTCTGTCCCCCCTCCCAGACCCAAACCACCCCTTCCTCCGCCCAGTTCCATCTACTCCCCATCTCCCTCTGCTCTGAGGCAGCTTACCACCAGCTGGTGCTGGAGGAGCACCATCTGTCCATGCGACGCTGAAGTTCAGCACCTACTGGCACTGGCCCAGCACCAGTGCTCCTCCCCAGGTGCCATGAACGTGCTTTACAGCATGTTTTCAACACTCAGTGCCAACACTGAGCAAGCTCAGTGCCAGCTCTCTGAGCCCTCAGGATTGGGCTCTAAATTCCCCCCCCCCCACCAAAGGAGTGCACATTATATCCTGTAGAGGGGGAGCCCAGAGGACTCCTCAAGGTAAGAGAACTTTTGCTCCCTTATCCCCTCCGCTGCCCCAATGGGCAGCTGTTTTGTGTCAGCTATTTTGCTGGCACAAATCCTAGGAAAGTAAGGGAGAGGGAAAGACAGGGAATGGGGTTTAGGATCCGGAGCATGCCTGTGTCACCAAGATTCATCTGTACTCCTGTTCCACCTCGTGCGCATCCCCCTGTTCACCCAGAAACCCCCTTTTCCTCCCTCTCCCCACTCTGTTCCACCCAATCATTGCCACTCCCCACTCCCACTACCTTCTTACCATTTCTGCTGGAGGTAGCTGGCCATGGCAATGGATCTCTGGCACTATCACTATTTGTGGCAGTGGACCCAAAAATCAGTGGTGCACTGCCCATACCACCATATGGCCATTTACAATTGCAGAACTGTATTCCACTGTTGTAAAGGGCAGGCTAGCCCTTGTTAGGATTGGGCTGTATGGGTGAAGTACTGACCAGGCTAAGACCTCTTTTATTTTGGGCCAGCTCAAACAATACTGATGCATTCACCAGTTACTTTTCTTACAGTGTGCAGTCTTAGGTGTGTCTATTGAAAAGGACATATCATTAAGTTCCATTGGACTTACTCCCAGTAAACTCATATAGGATTGCAGCCTTAATCTCAGTGTATTCTTTCAGACAGGTAGGGAGCCAAGGGAAAGCCAAGATTGCAGGGTTTTTCATCACTGATGATAGAAAGTGGGTGTTTTGCTGCACAATTCACTGTCAAGTACCACATTAAGCTTTTGTGCTACAGTGAAATTTAAGCATTTGCTTACATACTTTCCTGACAACATGATCTCACATAGCCCACTGATGGACTTAAAAGTAAGATACCGATTGCCCAGAAATCCATAGGAAATCCTGGGAATTTAGGACTTTGCAAGATAGAAATGTTGCCACATTTCCGAGAATAGTCAGCTTTGTTTTGTGGCAAGTCCTTCATGCATATGCTTCCTATGGAAATGGAACCGATGTCTATAAATTAGAAACATAAAGTAATGCATGATATTATCCCCCATGTCAACAGAAATGTGGGGAGCTAAATTGTAAGTGATAATGTGCCCATCTTCAATACTTTTCTGTCGGTTACAATCTTTTTTTTTCTTTTTTTGGTTCTGTCAAAGCATTTTTAGAGATCTCTGCTAGAATGCCCAAATGGAAGTCTTTATTTCTCCTGTGTATATCCTTCTACCAATGGGGCCAAGAAGAGGGAATAACAAAAATAGCAGAAAGCATTCAACCATTTCATGAAACAAAATCCACTGGAAATGCTTACATGCTTGAAAGAGAAACTAAACTTAATCAGAGTTTCATTTCTGACAAGGGAAAACCATATGTTTGTTTACAAGGAAAAGAGCTGAAACAACAATTGCCTTCGTCCACTTTAACTCTGCGGCTTCTTTTCCATACATGATTAAAGAAAAAGGCTATATCCTGAGCTGCTGTAACGTCTCTGTAATTATCCTTGTACACCAGCAGGAGATAAAACCCAATTGTTTCCCTTAACTCTATTTAAAATACTCGCATTGCTATTTTCAGTGTATTCAGTTGGAAACAGGTGGGGAGTTTCCTCAATTTTTTTTTAAGCTCACTGTTAATTTTGTTTCTGCTAGCATGGATTTAAAAGGAACAGCATTTGCTAAAATTGGGCAAGCCTCTCAAGGCCCTAAACACATGTTTACTAAGCAGCATGTTTACTAAGCAGCTAAATTCTTCTTGGCAAGAAAACCTACCTGTAGACAATAACTGAACGAGTCTACATCTATGCATGGAAATAAATTTTATTTGCGACTTTGGGGTTCCACCAAAGAACTTGGAGGTGTATACTACTACTACTAATAATAATAATAGCATTTCAACAACAAAAAAGTTCACTAAGTGGTGTGCATTTCATTGAGATTCTTGACTTTTTTATTTACGAGCTACAGGAATCTGATCAGCAGAACCGAAAAGCAACTTGCAACAGAATCTCCAGCTCATCCTATCCCTGCCATTGCTGTATTGGTGCAGTGGAGAACTGGCTGTTGCACATCATACATATGTCACTCACAGAAGGGGCTAAAGATCTGCTGATGGTGGTGGTGAGTTTGCAAGCATCTGTGCAGTAGCTTGGGCATTAGTAAGGCTGTGTTATCCAGAACAGCTGCTGTAACCCATACCTCATCTTAATAAACATAAAATAATACATGGCGGTAAAGCCATAACAGAACTCCAGTGTGCAGAATCAATTAGCTGGAGACATGCTAACCTCAGAGAGAACACATGTTTAAATTGCTAAAAGGATTACTTCTTTTTAGAAACCAATATTCATTAAAAGGATATCATTACAATGCAACATTTATCTGGAGCAGGAAAATATATACAGTTCTTTTCAACAGATGTGAGAAACAGAATGATTGTGCTTGAGACCAGAGTCATTCCCCGCCCCCATCACCTAGTAAGTGTCTTGTGGTTTACCAGGCAATAAGGAAGGAAGGAAGCAGCAGCTGCAGCAGTCCATCCCCTATTCTGTTGCCAGCTATTTTAAAATTTCTGAATGCTCTGCCCCAATGCATTTAGTACCCAGGTGTCTGGAGTTTTAAAATGGCTGGTACCAGCCGAAGACTGTGGCTGCTGCTCCTGCCTGATCACCTAATAAGCCAAAGGGTGCTTACTGGGTGATTGGGTGGATGCCAGGCAAGCAGCAGCTCATGCCATGTCCAAGCAGGTGAACATGGGGGAGGGCAGAGAAAGAAGACGCAGCAGCAGGAGAGGAATGTATCCTGCCCACTTCTGATAGGCAGGTGAAGGGGGGGTAAGTCACGTGTGTGTGTGTGTGTGTGTGTGTGTGTGTGTGTGTACGCACGCACGCACGCACGCACGCACGTGCACACACATAAGGGAGGTCTTCCACAGGCCTTGTGCTCATATCCACAGTTCTTTGCTCAAGCATTTCCCCCAAGTCCAGTGCTTGAATCCAGTGCTCAAGGATATTCCCCAAGCTGCAGTGCAGAATTCACTACTTCCCATCAGAACTCACTGCTTCTCGACAGCAGGCTCAATCAGAATGAGTAAACATGCCGGAGAGTTCCGCTTTTGAGTGGGGCGGGGAAATGCAGCAGCAACCTTAGCTGCAATGAAATGCCTACTAAGTTTGCAATCTTATCCACACTTTCCTGGGAGTAAGCCCCCTTGACATGCATAGGATTGGTCTGTAAAACCCTTCACGTCAGGTGAAACCAGGGTGACCAGATACAAAGGAGGACAAAGTGCCTCTACCTTTAACCAGTGTATAGAAGCTGAGATTTTGGCAGGTGTAGCTTTTTAAACCCTTCCATGTTGAGCTGCACCTGCCAAAATGCCCTCTGCTAAACAGTGGTTAAAGGTATAGGCACTCCGTCCTTCACTGTATCTGGTCACTCTTGGTGTAACACAAATAGTGGTGCTGAGAAGCAGAAAACTTTCAAGCAGTTTCATTCCAAATAAATATGCTTGGGGGAAAAATAGGCCTGTGTATTTGACCAGTTTACCCTCTATTAGTGTAATACGCTAAAGGTTAACTGCAAAGCTTATTGTGAAGTCAAGGCAGTTCCCATGTCTTATGTCCCTAGGCCACCTTCCTCCCGTGCAAAGCATTCTCATCTACTCTTCTTGAACTTCCTCTCCGTACATGTATCATATTTCTGAGCACATTTGACTTCTCCCCCTGAACTAACATGGCATTGAACTCCTGTTTTCACCTTTCAAAGTATATATAGAAGGAAAGCGCTGTGTGCTGAGTCTTGGGTATTACAGCCAGGCACTGTTGCAGGGTGACCTAGATTTGCTTGAACCAGAAAGAAAATCAAGCACACACACCACACAGTCAGCAAAATACTGAGCACCAGACTATTTTAAAGTCTACACTCATTTATTTTCTGCCTCTCCACTTGCTTATTTCCTCAAAACATTATGGAGACCATGGATCTGTTTCGGCCTTCCCAGGAGAAAAAGTGTAAATAAGTTAGAAGAGACAGAAGCAATATATACACAATGTACAATACATTAGAATTAAAAAGACATGTTCAAGGACAGAATAACACTCTCCTGAAACATCAACTTGGGAGATTTAAGGCTGGAATCCTATGAAAACTTACCTGGGAGTAGGCCCCATTAAGCACAGTAAGTCTTGCTTCTGAATAAATATCTAAAGGAAGCACAGTAGCCTTACTTGTGAATAAACATCTGTGCTATACTAGGGGTGTCAAACATAAGGCCTGCAGGCCAAATGCAGCCCCGCAAACCATTTATCTGGCCCTTGTTATAATTGGTCTCTCCCAGCTTGATAACTGAGTCTGGCAGCAGGCTACACAATCATTAGCTACACCACTGCAGCTGCAGGTCTATGTTGACCCATGGAGGCAGTGGGGTATAACCCGGTGCAAGGGAATAAATGTTCTCTTTACCCAAGAAGGCCTCAACATGCCAAAATTCCCCTACAGGATACAGCAGATGCCGTGTTGGTGCTGCTCCATTGCAACACAGAGAATTGGGTAGGATTGGGCTGCTAGGCTGCAATACACACATTTACCTGGGAGTAAATCCCATTGAATATGGGACTTTATGCAGACTTACTTCTGTATAAACATGTACAGGATTGTGCTGTAAGAATTATGAATCACAATTTCTCTGGTTTTCTGGTTCAAATCTTGCCTCTGCCTTGCCTTTATTAGGTCAAGCCATTTAACATTCAACCTCTGCTGTAGTATGGGAATCATAATGCTTACTTACTTTATAGGGCTGTTGTAAACTTCCAGATGAGCCATAGGTCAGTGTAAGAGTATCTGCATTGTATGCAAAAGATCCCAGGTTAACTCTCATGCCTGATCTCATCTGATCTTGGAAGCTAAGCAGGGTCAGGCCTGGTTAGTACTTGGATGGGAGACCACCTGGGAATATCGGGTGTTGTAGGCTTATACCATAGTCTTTCAAGACTGAAGGTTGCCAACCAAGATGCAGAAAAATGTTGTCTGAAAACTTGAGAAGCTGTTCCGCTCAGTCTCTCAACAATTCTGAACTAGATGGACAAAAATACCAGATGGACCAATGATCCAACTCAGTGTATGTTCCAAAGACAATACAAAGTTCTCACTGCCACTCCCCTGCATCTGGCATTTAAAATCTTTTTTTCACCTAGAGAATATGTGTTGTTTTTTTTAATTTATTGGGGAATAATAAAACAATAATATGATTGCTTAACAAAATATCCAATGTAAAAAGGAAATAAAGGAAAAGAAAGGAGGGTGGAAATTAACAAAATTAGGCTGCAATCCTAACCACACTTTCCTGAGAGTAAGCCGCACTGAAAAAAATAGACTTCTGAGTAGACCTGGTTAGGTTTGTGCCCTTAGAGAATATGCTTTTTAAAAGCAAACCAGTGGGTATCTACTTCCAAGGCCAGGCAACTAGCCACAGAAAGATAACCCAAACATATTGAATGCATCAGCTCAGGCTTGTTCTACAGTCCTCTTATGCGGAAACTTTAGTTTGCTTGCTTGATGTGGTTTCCATAATTACCAGACCTCTGCAACTTGAAAATGCTTGAAGGCAAGTGTAAAAACTCCTTTCCTCACATAATGCTTGATACTGCTATGGGACATGAATACGCAAGCAGCATGCCGTTTTATCTTTCCAGCTTCAGGAAACAAAGTTTCAGAGATATTCCAAGACACATGCAGATGGGAATTAGTAAACAAGTATTTAGGGGGCTATCGTAACATTCGGCAGATATTGGTTCTGCTGTCTTGATTGATTCTCTTCGGTCCAATTCCATCTCCCCACAGCAAAATGATCAGAACAGTCATGCAGTTCCTGAGATGGTTTTTAAAGTGGAAAAGAACGGTATGGGCTGCTCTTCAGAAGTTTCCACGACTCTCGCTTCGAGAACTGTCATTGAACTCCCTGGGGATGAACTGGATGCAAAACAGTGAAAGCTTCGTTAACTACACAGAAGTCATCATCATGCCTCTTCCTTGAGGAACCTTGGCATCAGATGTGAAAGGACTATCTTGAAAAAAGGAATCAATACAATGTCTCCCAAAATGAAAATTCTTCGTAAACAGATTCTTTTTCTGTCAACAAAGACTTCTTATCAAATAACTGCATGTGTGAATTTTCTCGCACTGAGTATCTATGTGTTAAAATTAAACATGATCTGGAAAAGAGTTGGACTAAAGCCTCCTAAAATTATTTGGTTCACCAAACAGAAGTCAGATTGCTATTTACAAAAACATTAATGAAGAAGATGGTAGCCATTGTTAGATATGGTGGCACCAGGGTCAATCTATTCTTCCTCAGCAATCTATTCCTAATGTTTTGCGTGCTAGTTTGTAGTCTTTTATTGATATTTGTTTTCATACATGTTGTCTCTGGACTGGAGGAGGCCTAATTTTTCAGAACAGATTTTTTAAAAAAATAATTAATGTAAGGTATTTTAAAATATTAAAACAATAACAAAGAGCACATGTCCACTGAAAATTCTCCACCATGTGATCACAATTGCACCGTTAAATGCATGCAATCCTATAGAAGTTAATGAATTGCAGACAGAAGTAGAACATCCATGTGGAACTCCTACAGATGCTGCCATTTCTCATTTACTCCAAAGGAGAGGACAACACGTATAACTGTAAGTCACTGAAATGAATGGAAAATACATGCAGACATTAGAGCTCCCATTAAGACATCAAGCTGATGACTACCCTGTTTCCCCAAAAATAAGACCTAGTGTGTTTTTTGAGAATTGCTGAAATATAAGACCTATTCCAAAAATAAGACCTAGTTGTGATCATGACTGGGGGCATGGCTGGGGTGATCACAGGGGGGGACGGAAGGGGTCCTCGGGAGGGGGCAGGTGGACAACATGACCAGGAATGCTGCACTCCCGTGTATGCCACCTAGAAAGCGCCTGCTGTGCTACCTTGGGCAGAGGACACTGATGAGGAGCTGAGGTGGGAAGCAGCAAGCGAGGCAACCCTGCCTACTGGGCTGTGAGGCTCTCCGCATGTTCCAGGGAGTAAGTCCCATTAACTATAAAGGGACTGACTTCTGAAAAAAATAAGACCTACCCTGAAAATAAGACCTAGTGTGTTTTTTTGAGCCAAAAAAAAAATAAAAAAATAAGACAGTGTCTTATTTTTGGGGAAACATGGTAGAAACTACAGACATCAGTCCAGAGCCCCATATATGCACAAGGTTCTCACTGCCACTTATGGCAAATCAGTCTGTGTAAGCACAGGAGGTTATTTCATATTTCATAAATAGCAATCGAGCAACTACTGTTGGAATTTGGATGCAACACCACCTGCAGGAATCTGGAGGGCAGTATACTATACCACCACCTGAGACCACCTGTCCTATCTGTGGTTCTTGCAGGTGTGGTCCTAAACTATTTCCTTCCTCCCCTCCTTCTCACATTCTCTTTTTCTCTTCAAACATTAATGGAAAAGACTGCACTCTGCCAGATCAGGTCTGGGAAAGGATTTAGTGGCCTCAAACCTGCCCCCTTACCAGACCTGATCAACTCAACTTAGGCCGTCACCTCCGTTTCTCCCTCCCCTGCCCCATCACCACATTATTTCACCCAACTCGTTCCACCCTCCCGCCACCTTCACTGCCCTCCCGCCACTTTACCTTCATTGGCGGAAAATTCCAAATCCACTGGGTGTTGCTTCACTGCCTGGAATGGTTTTGATGGGGAGGGGCTGCTTACACAGCAGGTCTTTGTGCCTACAGTACTTACCACCCCACCTCCTCTGTAGGTACACCATTGGGGAGGGCAATATACTAGTAAGGTCATTGGGGTATGGCAGGCACCTACCAGCAGTGCAATGTGCTTTGTAAAAAAACTGATGGCTTGACAAGTTTAGCACCTTCTCGGTATGCCATAAGATGAAAAAGGTTGAAAATCACTGCTCTAGCAATTTGGTTCTCACAGCTTTAATAAGGTGCATAACAGTTTACTGATTGGTGGTGCCCTTTCCTTTAAGTCAGGAGGCCCCCTTCCTCCAAACGTTCCATCGTTTCCCCTGTGGGCTCAAAACCTGTACTAATTTTATTTCGCCCTGGAATCCAAATTTCTCACAAACAGCTCACGACAGCTCTGGTAATGGGCAAATGCTGTTAGAACATTCCAATTGACCTCATCTAAAATAACTTGGCTTGTATAAACACGCTCAAACAGGATTCTACTTGTACAACGGATTCCACTCCCCCTTATCACCAAGTCCCAAGGCCTCAAAAATAAAGTGAAAATCTGAAAAGCAAGGCAAGGACAATGATTTTAATCAGAAGGAATAAGTTGATGCGGAATAAAAAGAAATTAAGCAAACAGTTCTCTCTAAACCTGTTTAATCTATTTAATTAAAATCATCGCAGATAAAAACCCAAGTAGCTCTCATGCTGTATTCTTCCTGCCCCCCAAACGCCCATTTTTAGGCCATAGTGCAAACCTAACAAATACCTAATAAAAATGACTAGTTTTATGGTAAATGTTGCATTAGATTGTGGTGCCTTGTTCTTGTGTCCTTGAATACATTTTTAGGGTTACAAAGAGGCAAGAGGAATGTTCATTCAGAGTACCTGTTTGCATTCAGTTGACTATGACCTATTGTTGCTCCCTTGAACATAATATCTGCTTTGAATTTATCGTTTACCAATATGTGTCAGTTTTGGATGCAAACACAGAAAAAACCATTGTCTCTTCATTTAGACCGGGCTCTCCAAACTTCTCAGTATGAGGGCCATTTGTATATTTTACACATTTTTGCGGGCCCCCAAAAATCAGTTTTATAAATGAATGAATGAAATTTAAATGAATATGTTTTACTTGGATCTTTTTGTAATCAGTATGATATGATTCAGAACAAAAGAAAAATATTACAAATACAAAGCTTAAAATGAGAAATGATATATAACGAGTAAAAATGTCAAACATTAGCAAATGCTCTAACAAAAAAAAATTGCTGCAGGCCAGATAAAATCTTGTGGTAGGCAGGATGTGGCCCCCGGGCCATGGTTTTGAGACCCGTGATTTAGGCAATGTACAGCCCAATCCTATGCATGTCTACTCAGAAGTAAGTCCCATTATAGTTAATGGGGCTTACTCCCAGGGAAGTGTGGATAGGATTGGGCTGGTAGTATACATCACTTTACATGAACTGTCAACTTAAATTATAAACAGTAAAGGATAAGCAAAAATAAGAGTGTGCAAATAAAAATAATAAGTGCAAAAACACAACCGTAAAAAAAATATATATCAAATGTTTGTCCTTAGTGTAAACGTCTTCTCAATCTTCTACACCTTTCCCTTTAAAAATCTTGTTTTTTTGTGTAACAATGAGAGTGTCTTTCAGGGTATACAACTAGTATTTGTAAGACCAAAAATAAATCTAAAAAAATGCATTTTTTCATATTCTATTATATTGCACAACCATATTGTGGTGAAATAATGAAGGTGAAAGCAAAGCAGACCCACATATGCCTTGTCCAGTCTCTTATGAAAACAAAGCTGTACGATCCAAGTTCAAAATTGCCTCCATACTTTCAGCTGTCACCTTTTTAACCAAATTAATGGCCCCAGTTAGTAAGACATTGTGGCTCACATAATGAGCTCACGTATAGCTTTACAGAAATCATATGTTCTGTGCAACATTCAGTGTTACACAATGTGCAGTGCAATCCAGACTGCGTGTTGGGCTGGCGCAAGTCCCTTGCACCAGCCCAGGAGGGTCGCAAATGTGCCGTAAAGCACGTTTGCACCTCCTCGTGAGTCGGCTAGGCCGGCGCGCAGAAGTGGCCAGCCTGCAGAGACTGGCAAAAGCCTCCTCATTGACTGAGGCTCTGAGTCTTGTGTTGGCTGAGCTTGGCCGATGCAAGACTTTGGGGTGGGTGGGGAGGAGGCGGGGAGGAGGTGGGAGGAAGGTGTTCCCGGGCGGGGGGAGGGCGGGTGGTAGGGGGCCCCGGAGGTGGGGAGTGGGAGGCTGGGCTGGGAAGCCCCATTCCTGGGAAGTTTGGAGCAGCTTTAAGCTGCTCTGCTCTCCTCAGACTTGTGCCACTTCAGGAGGTGGCGCAAGTCTAAGGAGACCCATAGGGGCCAGGGTGCCTTACAAGGAGATCAGGAGAAAAGCTTCCCCTTACCTCTGGCTGAGCCACTTTGGGCCCCTATCCTGCACTGGATACAGCGCAAGCCTCTTGGCTTGCCTGTTCCAGCGCAGGATACGATTGTGCCCTTAGTCCCATTTAGTTAATGCTGCAGATGAAGTTTGGAATGGGAGAGTTTGTGCTTACCAGTTCAAAACTTCTGGACCAATTATGAGATCAACCCAAACCTCTTGTGACATCAGCTCATAGATTGCAGTTACCTGGTCTCATAATCAGGTCTTCCAACCACCACACCTCATTTCACCTGGCAGCAGGGTTGATGCGATTATACATCCTTTAGGCCTTAATTAGGCAGCAGGAGCATGATATACAGCAAGATCTCTGGGAAATGTAGTTTCTAGGGACCCAACCCACCATTACCTGCCCCCATCGCCTCCCCATTCTAACCCCTGTCCCTATTGCCACATTGTTCCGCCCTTCCCTCATCCCTGTTCTGCTGCTATCCCATCCCACCTCCCCCCACAACTTTCCTGGGTTGGTGCATCCAAGGAAATTAGCCAGTGCACATGGGAAATCTCCAGCCTTCCCACTGGTGCTCCAGCAGCATGCTGCTCCATGTGCTATCATACTGTTCCACCAGCAAGAACACTTGTTCCACCAGCAAGGCAGCCCAATAGGATTGGGCTGTGAGACATCTTAAAACACAGCCACCTTCTGCTCTCAGGCACTGTTGCATCCATAGAGAAAAAGGAGAGACCTAAAGCTGTAGCCCAACCTGGGTCTGCCCAACTGCGGTTAGGTCTGAAGGGTCTTGTTCTTGAAACAATCGCCGTAATTTATGAAGTAGCTTGAATTGCTAGCTCTTGTTCATCTTTTGCTGTTGCTTTCCTTCCCAGTTAAATAAATCTCATGTGATTCCCCCCCCCCCCTTTTATTAAGTTGCCCACTAATGTGTGTTCCCTGGTATCTTTTTTGGAAACATGGAGGAGGGTAAGCTGTACATACCCCACACTAATTTGCGGGCTCTGGTATTTTTATCTACAGCCCAATCCTGAGCTGTGTTAGCTCTGGGTTCTGAGTTTGTTATCATTGGACTGACTGATCTTTGTGCTGACCGGGACTGTTTATTGACTACTCTGCTTCTGATATCCCTTGCTCAAAATATAACTGCTGCTTGAAAGTACTCTGCTGTATATGCTGTTTCTTGCAACCTGCTCACATTGGGACAAAACAGGGATCCTACAACATCTAACTCTAACAAGCTGTCCGGAACACAGGGCTGCTGCGGTGCTGAAAATGGCTAGCACAGCATCCAGCGCACCCTAGACAGCTGCCGCCGCCTCCTCAAGAGAAGGGGACTTTTGTTCTCTTACCCCAAGTAAAGGAAGTAGCCCCGCAATGGGGCTACTCGATTCTACAGCGTCTCTGGAGCTGTCACAGAATCAAAGAGTTCCGTGTCGGGTCAGGCAGCCCAACACGGAGCTCAGGATCCAGTAGAGCTGAGCTCCACCAGTGCTGCCCTCTTCCTACCCTGCTTCCTCCCCTGGCATGCTTCATCCCCGCCCTAGGATTGGGCTCCTAATTCACTATTGTTTAAGATAACCCAGTACCCTTAGCTTTTCCCCCACAACTAGAAGTTGTGGTGGGGACAGGTGGAGTTACATACAAATATTATTTAAGCTCCGACTGCAACAATTCTTGTTGGAAAGAGCTAATCCACCAAGTCACCAGTCTGTGAAAAATTATTGCAGCCTGGAATTTTCTACCTTACCTGCAGGAAAGCTATCATCAAAAGCCTTTATACTAACTCAGAGTATATAAGACAATGGAAGAATTTTATGCACAGCTTTCTTCCCCCAGGAGGTTTTCCATGTCACATAGTTACTAGTTTGGGAAGGAAAAGGAAACCTCTCTCCCTTGTGCGTCACCTGTGATAAACTTCTCTCCAGCATCACACATGGCATTTGACACACGATAAAACTTCTCTTGCACATCAAAGTTAAATTGTAAATAATTGCTCTCTCTCTGCCATCCACATAACAGGCTGCGGTCCCCAGCCAAATGCACAGGACGTTGTACAATTGTGGCGTCCTGCTGCTGTCACAAAGTACTGCGCTCCTGGGGCTCACGTTGTCAGCAAGAACCTTCAGATAAATTACATTATTGAATTCAATTGGGGCCTATATTTCCTCTACCCAGAAACTGACACATGTTGAAAAGGTGCAATTTACATGCATAGGAACACTAGTAAAGTGGATTTTTTTTACAACTGCTGCCAATGTAAATTTGACCATTTGGAGAGGGAGAAAAAGGTCTACAAAGAAAACACGTCAGAACAGACAAAGTTTCATATAATGACTACTTGTCAGAATTTATGTTATAGCATTTGCTTTTTTTTATTTTTAGCCCCCTGTGTGACAAAACATCCCACCACCAAGAATCAGTGCAAAATGCATTATTCAACTGCTACTTATATTTGTCCTTGGATATTAGTTTTTGGAAAAGTGCCCACAATTACACCAAATGAAGGACCCACAAACACAGGAAACACCTTCAGCTTACACCTGCAGGTAATCTAGCAATTTTATGAGTTCCAGTGATGGTGGCAAGTCAAAGGATGAGCAAAATATGCTCTAGGGCTGCAATCCTATACACTCTTTCCCAAGAAAAAATCCCACTGAACACTATGGAATTTCCTTCTGATTAAACCTGTATAGGGGAGCGCTGTAAAACAGATCTACAAATAAAAACCTCGCGTTCTAAGTTTATTTGTTTTCTCAAAAATCTAGGAAATAAAATTTCTTGTTTCTTTTAATTAAACAGACAACCCCACTGGCTCGGCTGCATCAGCACTGGAAAATTGGATAGGATTGGACCCTTATACATTTCCTCTAATGCAGTGTTTCTCAGACTGTGGGTTGGGATCCGCCAGGTGGGTCGCGAGCCAATTTCAGGTGGGTCTCCATTCATTTCAATATTTTATTTTCAATCTATTAGACTTGATGCTACCATGGCATGTGACTGCATTTGGTGAAACATCACAGAGGTTTACTTTTAACAAGCTACTATGTATATGCTTTTAACAAGGATAATAAATGGGACTTACTCTTGGGTAAGTGTGGGTAGGATTGCAGCCTAGGATTATTAAAAATTTTCCTGCTTGATGATGTCACTTCTGGTCATCACATCACTTCCTGTGGGTCCTGACAGATTCTCATTCTAAAAAGTGGGTCCCGGTGCTAAAAGTTTGAGAACCACTGCTCTAATGTATATGGTGCTTTCACCCTAATAAAAATGTGATGGCATGACCTTTCAGGCCCAGTGCTATCCAACTTTCAAGCACTGATACAGCCACGCCAATAAGGCATGTGTTGCACCTTGCAGTGGGGGGGGGGGGGCATTCACGGAGGCCTCCTCAAGGCAAGGGAACATTTATGCCCTTACCTCAGGGCTGCATTGCAGCTGCATTGGCACTGGAAAGTTGGACAGGACTGGGCATTTCCTCACTCTTTATCTATCTATCCTTGTCTATGTTCCTGCCCTTATGTGGTGGCTCCCAGTATAGCTACCATGATAAAAACGAGGAGAACAGAAGGTACATTGATGGAGGCAAGTCAAAGAGGACTAAACGTAGCACTTGGGCCATCTAGTGACTACAACTAGTTCAATAACTAAAAACTCATTTATTCGACTGGAACCAGACTTAAACTTGACAGGTATACCCAACTTTTTTTTTTTTTTTTTTAGATTCCTTTTAGCTTAATGGCTGTACTTCTGTAGTTTTTGTCGCACCGAGAAAATATTTGTCAGGAACTTTGCTTCCACAGATTGTGTGGAGAACAAGGATGCGAGAGGTTTCCTCATATCTTCTGTTCCCTTGGGTGAGACCTCGCATCTGTTTATCTTTGCTAACAACTCGAGTCTGTTTTGCTCGTTCCTGGGAAACTGTTATGAAAACACCGCACAGTCTATGACACTGTGGATATATTTTAGCCTGTTTTCATATCACACGTAGGCTTTTTTTTAATACTATTCCCTTCCACTTTGGTACTGACGGGAAGAAACATTTTATAGGTCTCCAGTTCCCAGGTCTCTAAATTGTGCTTTCTGGAAAAAAAAAAAAACCAAAAAAAAACTGGCAATTCCTTCACAGAACTGAGAGATTGAATGCAAGGTTATAATTCAGCTTTGGGTTTTTGGCTGATGACATAAAACCACAAGAGCCAGTTAGTTTATGAACAGAAGAAGCCATGGCAGTGAATTACTACCTACGCATGCGAACAAAGTAGGCTTGTCTACAATCCGAACTCAATGCCTCCTTCAGTTTTTCTGCCAGTCTGCCTGTCAGCAAGGAAAGAAAAACACTCCGAAAAGGAAAAAAAAAAAGATACTAAACAACATACACACAGACAGAGTGTAGTATTGGCTTGTTGAACACTGAAGGTGGAACAGTGAACTGCAGATCTTTGGGGCTGTCGCATGAATCACGTGACCTATGGAAGTACTTCCACATGACGTCCTTCCACAACTTTCCTCCCACACAGGTAACAACTGTAAGAAAGAACAACAGGGATAGGCCAAAAATACATCATCACTTTCCATAATGATATTTCCAGCAGCCATTCCTTGGAACAGCGCAGGCATGGAAAGGAACCAGCCATGTGTCTCCTCCTTGCAAAAATTCAACTTGATCCTACTAGCACTTGTGTTAAGCCTCAGAGCTTAGCATCAGGGGTGGTGCGCACCCCCCCACCCCACACTGAAATCCTCCCTGCTTCCTCTGTGTGTGTGCAACCACCATGGATGGGGGGGCAAATGAATGGGTATGCTCCATCCCTCTTTACTTAGGAAGAGCACGCAGCCCCCATGCTCCTGTGGCTTCTCTTTGAAATGAATAGGTGCAGTGGTTCCTGGAAACCCGGCTCATTGAAAACATAAGGGGTGTAGGAGGTTACATGCTGCACTCTTCATAAGTAGAAGGAAAGGGCAGGCTCCAAATTGTATGCCCCTGCCTACTTGGTGCTTTGTAAGCTTCATAATTAGAGCCAAGTAGGCAAGGAGAGGTGATCTAGAGCTGTGGGAGCTGCCTTTTATTTTCCCTCACCCTCCAGAAAGGAGAAGCAGCGCTGGTGGAAGAAGAGGGGTAGCATTGCTGGGACCCTCTCCAACTTGCACCTAGCAAACTGGAAGAGGATCGGAATGCCCAGCGGAGTGACAGGCTGGAGAGGGTGTGTATTGGAATCGTGGAAGGTTCTTGAGGAGATAGTGTGATGCTTGCTCAAGATCAGCCAGGAAACATAGGGTTAACCCCAGGGCTCTAATTAGCAGTGGGTGTGCTGCACAGCTGTAGCCACTACAGGCAGCCAGGTCATTACAGGGTTAAAAGCAACACCTGGAGCAGTGAGAGGTTGTGGGTAGTAGAAAGAGGAAAGCTTGGAGGAAGGAAGGAAGGAAAGAGAGAGAGAGAGAGAGAGAGAGAGAGAGAGAGAGAGAGAGAGAGAACCAAGCTGGCTGATTGACTGGCTGACGGACCAATAGACAAACTAACGAACTGGTGGACTAACTCACAGACTAGCTAGCTGACTAAGAAACTGGCTAATGGACTAACTGACTGGCAAACTAACTGAGCAGAGATTGCTGGAGGCTGCTGCGGCTGGAGAAACTGCTGACTGAAGCAGGGAGGAAGGAGGACCTCTGCAGCCCCACAGGCAAGCTACCTACTAGCTACCTTCCTGTTGGTGCCGGGGTGCAGTGGTAGTTTTGTACACTACTACTAGCCATATTTCAGCCGGGGGACTAATTAGCCTTAAAGTGGGCGTAAGTTCTCTAGACCAAGTTTGGAAAGGGAATTTGGCAAAACAGGGTAGTGGACAGATGGGCTGGGGACAGCTTCATGATACCCCCTCAAGAATGCCAAGGAAAACATTTCAAGAGTGAATCCTTTGTTGACTTTTCATAGGAATTGAAAAGACCTACCTGAAACTAACAGGTAACCATGTGGGGGCATAGCATGACAGTAGTGACAAGGGAAGAGCAGGATCCTGGCAGCCACAAGTTTTGGATAGGCCACAAAGGCCAAATGAAAACATTGCACTCATTGTATAGAACTATTAAAATAAACACAAAGCATGGGTGAATTGTGGTTTGATACATACCTATGTATTATTTAAAGCTCTTTTTTATTATTAGAATAGCCATAGCTTCTTAATAGTTCATCATAGCCTCCCCCCTAAAAAAAATTGGTTTGTTGGGCGACCATGTCAAAGATAACTATCAGATAACCACATCTTTAGTTACTAGTAGTGACTTATCAGTTTTGCATGTTCATTTATGCCACTGTTGCATTCTGAAGTCAGTTACAAGACCTTTGGGTCTCATAGTACCCACTTGTATCATGCCAAGAATGTGATTGACAGCAGCGTACACCATTGTTTCCACGAGGTTTCTTTTCAAACAAAGAGAGTGAGCACAGATTGAATATACATCTCAACAGGCAGCGTATCATTATCCCCAAAAAGAAATCACAAGAACGTTACAATTACAGGGTTAATCAGCTAAATATATCAAAATATTTTGAGCAGATTGTCTTTATGAGCTGCGAACATGAAAGGTCCATTGTTTCCTTTTTAGAACACGCACGCACTCGCACACATTCTTTTTAAATACTCAAGTCATCCATCTTTCCTTCCCTAGACAACAAAGATTTTTGTAAAATGGAATGAAAACACACTGTACAGAAAGTGTCACAACACTTTTGAAATTGTCTATCAGCAATTGTGCTATTTGGGCTAAGATTATATGAAGGAAAAAAAATCAGATTAAACTTTTTTTTTCCTCTAGCAATTATTGCAACTAGGTTAGAGGATATAAGCTTGCAAATTCTAAAGCTGCCTCCCAGAAATCCGAGTTCTAAGTGAATCACAGTTTTGCAAGCTTCGCAAATGCCTTCCTTGCCTAATCTGCTGCATAAAAGGATGTTTGTCAAGATGCCGTTGTCTCTTAAATTGTTAAAAATCATTCAAGAGGCAACAGTTCATCCAGATTTTCCATCAAGTGCCAGTCACAGAACATTTTGTAGACATAAACATGGATAATGGGAAGAATAATAATGCCTCTAAATAGGTATTATAAAACTATAATTCCTTCCAGGGTTCATGCAATGCCATAAATTGTAGGCATAAACTCAAGCAGTTTACTGCTAGGAATCATGAGTTGAAATGATGAAATTATACCTTTTGTAATCCCCAGGGAAAACATACATTTTATACAAGAGCAACTATAACATTTTAGCCACTGGCCCCATCACTGGAAAAAAAAAATAGAGTACTTCTTGGAAGACTGAAAACAACTGTGCAGGTGTTTAGAAAATAAATCAAAGCAAGGAAGTGTTTTAAAAAACTAGTTGGGTACAATCCAATATCAACCAGGTAATGTATTTTGTCCAAACTATGAATTATTGCTGATGCGTTTACATTTCATGAAGGTGTGGAAGTAAACCTACAAAAATATATGCTACTGGAAGTTTTTGTCATCACCCTAAGTATGTGGGACACCTTTCGTAACTAGATGTAAAATATTACATAGCTTGCATTAAATGTCAGGGAGCTTGTGGGATCAATAACGAAGAAGAAAAACAAAGGTGCCATACTGTAAAATTCCTGTTTATTTTTCACCCTATCGTAGCTACTTTGAAGTCATAATTGTGAAAACAAACAAATGTGTTGGCAACCTTGAGTCTCGAAAGACTATGGTATCGCGCTCTGAAAGGTGGTTCTGGCACAGCGTCTAGTGTGGCTGAAAAGGCCAATTCGGGAGTGACAATCCCTTCCACACTGGGAGCAAGTGCAGTCTGTCCCTGGTCTGTCTCCCTGGCTATGGGCCTTCCTTCTTTGCCTCTTTGCCTCAATCTGTTGGCCAAGTGTCTCTTCAAACTGGGAAAGGCCATGCTGCAAAGCCTGCCTCCAAGCGGGCCGCTCAGAGGCCAGGGTTTCCCACCTGTTGAGGTCCACTCCTAAGGCCTGCAGATCCCTCTTGCAGATGTCCTTGTATCGCAGCTGTGGTCTACCTGTAGGGCGCTTTCCTTGCACGAGTTCTCCATAGAGGAGATCCTTTGGGATCCAGCCATCATCCATTCTCACAACATGACCGAGCCAACGCAGGCGTCTCTGTTTCAGCAGTGCATACATGCTAGGGATTCCAGCACGTTCCCAATCCTATTCTGCACTGGAACAGGCAGGCACAGGCTGGCCTGTGCTGTATACAGCGCAGAGCAGGAGGTGGATCATGTGCAACTCGGAGTAAGGGGATTTATTTCCCCTTATCCCATGTTGTGTGGCAGCCACCTCAATGGGACTACTCAGACCTATACCTGCAAAATTGCTGGCACAGATCCGAGCAGCCCGGTGTAACGCTGGGCTGCTCGGGAGAGGGGGTGAAGATCCAACCTAGGTGACAAAGGGCAGTCCTACCCTCCTCCCAGGCCTCGCCCACCTCTCAGCCTGCTAGCTGCCCTCCCTCTACCCACCCTGAAATGCCCCTGTTCTGCCCTTTCCTGCCCTCCCCAATTCCCCACGCCTGTCTCCCCAGGCCAGTGCAAACTTACCCCTGCCCAATGGGGATAAGGCACTGGGAGTCCAGTGCGCATGCTTGCATCGGCCTCCCTGACTGCTGAGTCATTGCAGACATGCCTTATGGTGATACTCCAGGGCTCTGGCTTGCGCTCTATTTGTTAGGAAGTAAAAAATTTTTACAGTTCCTTCACATGTGGGTTATACAAATTGCATAGATTTTAACTGAGGAGCTCCCACTTCCTGTTAATGTTCTGGGGTCATCCCTTCTACTAAGTAGGCTTCCCACTTGCTTGTCTGTCTATAAGCTTCATGCTTCTAGTGATTAGTAAAAGTAAGACACGATCAACCTTGGCGCTAGCGATAAGGATCAGAACAAAGTTAATGGGCATGGGGGGGGGTCACTGTGGTCCATGGAGATAGGGTTACACTGTATCTGTGGTTTCCATATCTGGGGGGCCTGGAATGCATCCCCCACAGATGGGGGGCTTGTAGACCTGTAAAACTCTAGAGTCTCTGCACAGTACTCTCCTGGTCTTTTTCATGTTTTGATATTAAAGATATTCAGTATCAAAGTCTTGGAGGTGAAATACCTAATAATCAACATGATGTTAATGTTGGGATGGGTCATGATTAGGAATATGAATGAAGGTGTGCATTTAAGGTGCAATCCTTGGACACTTATCTGGAACTAAGTCCCATTGAACTCAATGGGACTTATTTCTGAGTAGATGTGCATACGCTATGCTATGAAAGCTCTTGCACCACTGCACATTAATGACAGTGCACACATACTGGTGATACCAGCATATTGTGGTCAACCATATTGCGGCGCTGTTTAGCTGTTCAAGTTTAGCCACTGTTCAGCTATTCCATACTGCTTGCCGGGAGGACTGAGGCAGCCCAACAGGATAACAGCTACACTACTTTACGGTGTCTAAAGCTGAAATTCAGCCAATTGGTGCTGCAGCTCAGTGCAAAAAGCACATGCATGCAGAAAGTCCCAGGTCGAAACCCCAGCATCTCCAGGTTGGGCTGGAAAAACCCTGACTTGAAAACTTGAACAGCCGCTGCCAGTCAGTGTTACCAATACTGAGCTAAATGGACCAAAGGCCTGATTTAATATAAGGCAGCTTCCTATGAACCCTGACCTTTCTCAGGGCCCAATCCTGTTGCAAATGTGGTAAGGCACATTTGTGGGCCCTACCACCAGGCGAGCGCTGGTGATAGTCCAGTGATGGCCGGTGTTGGGGTATTGCCGGGCAGCTGCTGAAGCTCCACCGCTCGGTGGTCACACGGAACGCCGAGCAGCAGAGAGGTAAGTGGAGGTGTGAGGGGAGGTGGGGAGCAGGCGTTCCCGGGAGGGGGGAAGGGGGGAAAGGGCAGGGAAGAGGCATGCCAGGGGGAGGGAGTGGGAAAGAAGGGAGGCGGGACTGGTGCTCCACCAGATTCAGAACCTCCCTGTTGGGTTCACCGCCTGAGGCTACTCGCTTCACCCGGGGGGAAGGGGACAAAAGTCCTCTTTTCCCAAGAAGCCGGCGGTGGCTGCCTGGAGCATATAAGATGTGGTGGCAGTCATTTTCAGTGCCGCTGCAGCCCCGTGCCCCGGGCAGCTCAGGATTGGGCTGCCCATGGCTGCTACCAATTTTCTACAGTTGCTTAGAAGGTGTCAGCTCTACCCCATCTATTTCAATAACTGCTCCAGGATTATCAGAGTGGGGAAGACCTGAGGACAGAGACCGGCAGGTTTGGTTTAGGTGGAAAATCTCAAAACCAATTAGGCTAGTGCAGCATTTTTCAAACTGCAGGTTACAACCCAATGTGAGGTGGGTTGCAACTCATGAGCTGGGCCACAATACAATGATCTGTCCAGTGCCACAGTGCCTTATTGGGAGCCCCCAAAGTCTCCCAAGGCGTCCCCAGAGGCTGGGGAAGTTATGAACAACCTTTTATTTAAAATGGCTATTTCTATACAGTTAATAATGTTGACATCTCTCAAAAATTTCTTCTCAGTGTCCCATCACGATCCATTATTCTGGTTCAAATTGCCAACTTCAGCAATGACCTCAAGGCACATAAAAATGATATCTCATTATTGAAATGGATGTGATGCTAAAGATCCTGACAAATACCGGCATTTTTTTTCCTCTTGGACAACTCATGATGGCTTCCAGTGGCATTTGCAATGTTTGTTAGAAGTGATGGCAATGCAACTTTTTTTGTGCTGGTTCATATAGAACTTAAATATTCCCTTGATAATTTTTTTGAATAAGAAAAAAAGCCAATTACAGAAAAAGATGTCTGTTTAGAGTTACAAAATTACAGTGCAAATTCTAATAAATTACTGAATAAACAATAACCACTTGTCTATCAAGGGACTAGTCCCCACTAACCCATTCCTTCTGTAAACATTGTCAATTTGTACATTTTTTAATTGAAATATGAGGAACACCAATAAAAGGGGATACCAATCCTAGCAGCTGTCACACCTAGGAGTTTGAGTGAATTTATACCTAAGAACATAAGCACATAAGAACAGCCCCACTGGATCAGGCCATAGGCCCATCTAGTCCAGCTTCCTGTATCTCACAGCGGCCCACCAAATGCCCCAGGGAGCACACCAGATAACAAGAGACCTCATCCTGGTGCTCTCCCCTACATCTGGCATTCTGACTTAACCCATTCCTAAAATCAGGAGGTTGCGCATACACATCATGGCTTGTACCCCATAATGGATTTTTCCTCCAGAAACTTGTCCAATCCCCTTTTAAAGGCGTCTAGGCTAGACGCCAGCACCACATCCTGTGGCAAGGAGTTCCACAGACCGACCACGCGCTGAGTAAAGAAATATTTTCTTTTGTCTGTCCTAACCCGCCCAACACTCAATTTTAGTGGATGTCCCCTGGTTCTGGTATTATGTGAGAGTGTAAAGAGCATCTCCCTATCCACTCTGTCCATCCCCTGCATAATTTTGTATGTCTCAATCATGTCCCCCCTCAAGCGTCTCTTTTCTAGGCTGAAGAGGCCCAAACGCCGTAGCCTTTCCTCATAAGGAAGGTGCCCCAGCCCCGTAATCATCTTAGTCGCTCTCTTTTGCACCTTTTCCATTTCCACTATGTCTTTTTTGAGATGCGGCGACCAGAACTGGACACAATACTCCAGGTGTGGCCTTACCATCGATTTGTACAACAGCATTTTAATACTAGCCGTTTTGTTCTCAATACCCTTCCTAATGATCCCAAGCATAGAATTGGCCTTCTTCACTGCCGTCGCGCATTGGGTCGACACTTTCATTGACCTGTCCACCACCACCCCAAGATCTCTCTCCTGATCTGTCACAGACAGCTCAGAACCCATCAGCCTATATCTAAAGTTTTGATTTTTTGCCCCAATGTGCATGACTTTACACTTACTGACATTGAAGCGCATCTGCCATTTTGCTGCCCATTCTGCCAGTCTGGAGAGATCCTTCTGGAGCTCCTCACAATCACTTCTGGTCTTTACCACTCGGAAAAGTTTGGTGTCATCTGCAAACGTAGCCACTTCACTGCTCAACCCTCTCTCCAGGTCATTTATGAAGAGGTTGAAAAGCACCGGTCCCAGGACAGATCCTTGGGGCACACCGCTTTTCACCTCTCTCCATTGTGAAAATTGCCCATTGACACCCACTCTCTGCTTCCTCTTGGTTCCTGTTGGTACCTGTTCCTCTTGGTTCATGGTTGGCAATCGGAATGTTCAAAATGATTCAAAATAACGCATCACCCAAAGTTACTTCTCGCAAAGTTGCTCCTCTGCTGAAAGTAACTGGGGGGTGGGGGTGTTCCAATTTTTAACTTTAAAAAAAAACACAAAAAAACCCACCAACCAACCACTGGAAGAGCCAATTCTAGTAAAGATCTCCCTTGTCATTTGTTTTGGCTTTTAGGACTGATCCCATGGTCATGGAACAGTAGTTTAGACCAGGGGTGTCCAAACATTTAGGCAGCAGGGCCACATCATCTCTCTGACACTGTGTTGGGGGCCAGGAAAAAAAAAAAAGAATCACTTTACAATTTAAAATTTGAATAAATTTACATAAATGCATATATTAGAGATTGAACTTATATGAATGAATGAAGGTCTTGCAATAGTTCAAGGGCTATAAAAGGCCTTGCATAAAACAAGGCCATCCTTTCCGTCACTGCCACTGCTGCATCATCATTATTATTATTATTATTATTATTATTATTATTATTATTATTATTAACAGTATTAGATGTGAAATAGCAAGCAGTGGAGGGAGCCCTCATCCCACAGCTCACACAAGAGGTTGAACAGTGGCCCGCATGCTGAGAACAGTTGCGTTGGGCCCACATGGGCTCTAGCAAGTCTCCGGAGGGCCAGAGGCTGACTGGGGGCTGCGGGCCGGATTGGGACTACTTCCTGCGGGCTGGATTGGGAGCCCCCAAGGGCCGCAAGTGGCCCCCAGGCTGGGGTTTGGGCACCCCTGGCTTAGAATAAGCACATTAATGGGCAGTCTAGATCAAGGGTGTCAAACACCCTGACACCTGTGGGCAAAATGAGGTCTGCAGAAGCTCTTTATCTGGCCCTTGGGATCTCCCAACATCATAATCAGCTGTTGAGTTGTGCTAAGGTGTCACTGCTGAAAGAGCAGCCCACATGATTGGGCTCTCCCATATTTTGAAAATATGATCAATATTGGTGCAATTTCTCTTCTGTCATTTTCAGCTAATGTGTTTCTGGTCATGGCCTGCTTAATGACATCACTTGCTGCTTAATTACATCACTTCCAACCTTCAGCAGGCATCACAAATGCTATTTGGCCTGCTTTATGAAATGAGTTTGACGCTCCTGATCTAGATCTTCTTATTTAGCACCAATTTGGTGCCATTGAGCAACTGGAATAGGGTAGAATACAAAATCAGTATTGAACAAGCATTCATATTTTGGGAGACGTTTGCATGTCTTCTTCACTAATGCACAGAAAAGAAGAAAAGAAATGATAGCTCTGACCTGAAGAAGCTCGAGTGCAGGTTAAACCTCCATACATTGAGGATCCCCATTGGGCTAAGGAAGTTCTCTTTATTTCCATCTCATCCCTTCACTTGATCATGTTCTTCAGAGTATGGACAACTTTTTGCATGGCACATGGAAAGAGGCTGATGGGAATCTGGCAGTTGTGCATGGCTCTCTTATGCATTGCAGTGGTTCCTTGTGCATCTGTTCAATGGGATTAGGGTGAATGGGGTAAAAACCTTCATGTACATAGTCACTGTGCCCACATTGGGACTGAAAATGGGATTATGAAGGTGTTAATCTTGAAGCTATTAATCTGAAACTGAGTCATGTATTCAACACAATAGAGATAGATACATGTTATACAAATGCATACAAGGAAGATCCAAGTTGTTGACCTTCACTTTGAAGCTCATACATGCAGAAGTCACTTGGAGAAATTTAAATACCCCTTTCTCCACTGCTTCTCCACTCAAATTGCCCCAGGCTGCCTCACCTTTTGAAAAACAAAAACAAAAACTGAGGTTGAAGCTATGTCACAAAGGACGCAATCCTCAGAATGAGTTGGGCCAACTCAAGTCCCTTAGGTTGGGTGGCCCCAGGGGCGGGCAGGTGAGGAGCTGTTATGCCAGATCCCAAGCCCCGTTCCCAACAAGTTTTGCTTGTCTCTGAACAAAGTCAACTAATATGCCTATGAACAATTCTCAGCAACTGGGTTTCCCGATTGCCCAATTACAGCAGGGAGATCGGAGTTTGTATGGCCTGGCCGGAACATGCGAGCCCCTTCCCCTGCGGGGATTGGCGGAGGGCTGTGGTTGGGGGGAGCAGAGGTAATTTAAGGACACAGCAACAACCCCCCCTTCCTGCTTTGCTTGTGGGCACCGAGCGGACACCCGCCCACCCATCCATTATGCAGTCTGAGTTGTACTGGTCGCTGTTTGAGGCTGGGTAGGAATTTTTTGCTGCCTGACAAGATTGGACGGTGACAGGCAGTTTTTTTGCCTACCCCAGACTGCCGTGGGTATGGGGCTATACCCCTATTATATAATCGGTCACTTTATGCTGGCAGGTGGTGCGGTAGAGGCGTGCTTGGGACTTTGGAGCGCACTTCAGACAGCATAGGCAGAGCAGAACTCAATAGCAGTTCTCAGTGGCTCAGCGGCACGAGGACATTGCCTGGGGCCCTGGCCGGGACCGCGGGGGTCCTCCTCAGAGGCTCAGCGGCGGCACAGCCCGCGGTCTGGCTGCCTTCCCCTTATGGGACAGACCTGGATGAGCTGTGTCGTCCAAGAGCGGGGCGCAGCTTGGAGTCGGGTGCACATCTACCCTGGGAGACAGAGTTGGTTCTGGGGCCACCCAGTGGTCCCGCCTCCGCACCACATGGGTTTTCGCTGCCCCTGCAACTACAGGTCTCAGCCTCCTTTGCTGTATTAAAATGCTAATAAAGTGGCCCTTTCTCCCATGTGTGTTGTCTCCAGTGTTCACTGGACTGTGCCCAGACAATAATACTTACCACAAGCCGCAGTATTGCAGTAGGTAGATGGAACCCATAGGTTGGCTGAGCCAGTGTCCAGGAGAACTAGGAATTTCTGTGGTAGAGTCCCAATACTGATCTCACCAAAGTAGAAAGACTGCAGTGAAAATCTTTGGTAAGATGGAAAATTTCATAACAGCTTTAAATACCTTTAATACTAAACCAATTTTCCCTTCTGCTGCTTCAAGCCGCTCCACTCTCCTTGGACTTGTGCCACCGCAGGAGGTGGTGCAAGGACACCCATTGCGGCCAGGGTGCCTTACCCAGGAGTAAAGGGAAGAGTTTCCCCTTGCCTCTGATAGTCGCCTTGGGCCCCTATCCTGTGCTGGATACAGCACAAGCCTCTTGGCTTGCCTGTTCCAGTGCAGGGTAGGATTGCGCCCAAAGCCCCCTTAGTAAACAAGAGAACATAACATACAAAGCACTGGAATACAGTTCACTTCTATTATGTTACTCAACTTATCAATAATAATTTCATCTCTAATAAGAACAACCCACAGTGTACCACTTTGGAACTCCTATAATTAGTTTTAAATTATCTTTGACTGAAATTGCATGTTTAAAGCCTGATGGAGTGTTATATGATCGCTAACTCTGTGATGGTGTATGGGGAGGTAGAAGGCGACTACTATTAAGACACCGGGAAGATACTTCTTTGTAAAGATTTAAGGATGCAAGCATAATAATTACCTGACAAGTTGATAATAGGCTCTAATGCAAGGGCATTTAATTTACCCTTTCTCCGACATACCTATTGTAAAGTTTATGCTGAATTGAGGTCTTTGTTATGTCTCCTGGAAGACATTTTTTATTGTCTAGTCATTAGCTAATACATTACAGATCTGTCTCTCTCTGACTACATGACTGGAACAAGTCTGGCAAAAATACTCACAGGTAATGCTACACACTAATTATTACCCATACAGTTCAGCAAATAAACTTGCATTTAATTTTAAAGATGGTGAACATAAGAAACAGAAAAAATAATCCAGGTCTGCTGTAATTTTTAAATGATTTTTTTTTTCAAAAGGAAAAATAATTCAAGCGTAAACAGAACAATATTACCCACAAATTGATTAAAACAATAGCTAAGAACTAAAGGTTGGTAGGGTTCATTCGGTGTTAGTGCAGGTTCTTGTTACTAGATATAACCAACAGCACTATACATTGGGGTGGGGGTTACTATACAGGCACAGGCATCCATCAATTTTATAAATGGAGCTCATTCTAAAAAGAAAATAAAGCAGAGCTGGCTTTTATATGACTTCATTGATTTTTCCACTACAAATCCCATCTAAATATTTTCATACCCCTTGATTTTAGTAAGAAATAAGAATAATTTCCATTTGAAAGCCAGCATACTTTTAATGGAACCATATGGGTCAAGAGCTTGAGAAGAACCAAACTTTTAGGGTCCATATGAGATCTCTTCAGGAACACAGATTCAGTTTTACTATGGGATGTGGTAACTTTGTGGAGGCCTCCATGACAGCCCTCCCACCCCAGAATGCAGCACATACCCCATAGATACGGCTGCGTCAGTGCTGGAAAATTGGTTGGACTGATTGATTGGTTGGATTGATTGGACTGTTAATCATTTGTGGCACATCAGTGGCCCCTAAGTTCCTGTAGCCTGATGGAGACCTTGACTTAATATAGTCAAGCAGCTGTTGAACACAGGACATAGGAAGCTGCATTGTTTGGCTGAGTCAGAACATTGGTCTTTCCAGTATTGTGGCAGTGGCTCTACAGGGTTCTAGGCCGAGATCTTTTTCAGCAATAACCTGAAGATGTCAGGACACAAACTTGAGACCTTCTGTAATCTACCATTGAGCTTTGGCCCTTCTCTGTTTACAAGCCTGGCTGTATTATCTACTGTTGCTTGATTAAATTCAGTGAATGAACTGAAGGGCTGTAGCTTGCACCACTACAATGCTTTGAATACTAATGCTTCCCTTGGACTGAAGCAGAGTTTTAAATGAACTCATTTAAAATGAGTTTTAAATGAAGCAGAGTTAAAAAATATATGATTTTTAAGACAATCCAAAGCAGCACTTCTGTATTGTCTCAGGGAGAAATCCTAACCTACAAAGACACAACCAGGCCACATGGCCTATGCATAATAGGAGCAGGCTGGAGGTCACCTTGGGACCCATAACACCCCAGCCAGCCTTATGGTGCTATTCAGATCTGCGCCAGCAATTTAGCTTGTGAAAATCCGAGCATCCCATCTAGGACTCCAAGGTCTGGGAGTAGGGGTTAGGATACAGCATGCATTGATACCACCAATTCAGCCTCTAGGCCCAAACCTTTCCCATTCTGGCCTCCCCCCATCCAGAAATACCCCTCCCCTTCACCCCCAGAATGCCCTCCTGCCATCTTCTCCCACCCCATGTGTCGCCCATCACAACACTCACCCTCACCTGAGACACAGGGGCTGTGCCAACACAACATGCCCTTTGGACTGGGTTGCCCAATGTCTACTTCCAACCTTGCCTTTTAGTATCCTGTACCCTGTTTATGAAGCTTCTGCTGAAACTCATTCTCACTGCTAAAAGCGGTGCAAAGTACACAGGGCATGCAACATCTATCATAATGCCTGCCATATGCAAATCAAGGCAGTCTCTGCCATGTTTGCCCCAGCCATTTTGACAATTGCACATGATATATGCAAATGAGTGAGTCATGGACTCTCCGCTCACAACAGGAGAGGAAACCGAACACTTTCCACATGCGCTGCCTCCGACGCATTCTCGGCATCACCTGGCAGGACAAAGTTCCAAACAACACAGTCCTGGAACGTGCTGGAATCCCTAGCATGTATGCACTGCTGAAACAGAGACGCCTGCGTTGGCTCGGTCATGTCGTGAGAATGGATGATGGCCGGATCCCAAAGAATCTCCTCTATGGAGAACTCGTGCAAGGAAAGTGCCCTACAGGTAGACCACAGCTGCGATACAAGGACATCTGCAAGACGGATCTGAAGGCCTTAGGAGTGGACCTCAACAAGTGGGAAACCCTGACCTCTGAGTGGCCTGCTTGGAGGCAGGCTGTGCAGCATGGCCTTTCCCAGTTTGAAGAGACACTTGGCCAACAGACTGAGGCAAAGAGGCAAAGAAGGAAGACCCATAGCCAGGGAGACAGACCAGGGCCAGACTGCACTTGCTCCCAGTGTGGAAGGGATTGTCACTCCCGGATTGGCCTTTTCAGCCACACTAGACGCTATGCCAGAACCACCTTTCAGAGCGCGATACCATAGTCTTTCGAAACTGAAGGTTGCCAATACAAGTAACAGCTCAATCCTTCGCAGTGGTGGGCCAATGCGGTGCACTCTGAGTTACTGCTAGCCATCACAAAAGTGCCGTAAAGCAGTGGCAGTCTAAGCTCTTGCATAAACTACTGTGGAAAAATTTCCACTGTACCTTATTAGGGTTGGGTTTTGTTTCACTATTTGATTCAATCAGCTGAAATGACAAATTAAGCACATTGTCCAAAAATTAATACCATAGTCACGTACAACTAATGTTATCGCTCTCAAGGTAACCTTAATCGAGATGCTAATAAGAAAAAAAAACAACGCTTGGATATTCTCTTTTCGCTGAATAAGTGCTTTTTTTGGTGTTATCAAACTGGGAATTCCACTTTCTTCACTGAATGCTCTCGTTCTGTCCTTTCATACCCTTCAGGTGCCAGATTATTGCTCGCATCAGAAAAGGAATCTGATTAATCACTAGATCATATGTTTTATTCAAAAACAGTGTCCTCTATATTTCATCCAGAGTAAATTAATGAGAAAAACCACGTAAATTGTGCAGAATATTTTAGTTGCCTGCGTTTTAAGATTGCTAGATTGATTAGGAAGTCTCCCCTAAGTATCAGACTCTGTACTTCTCAACTTACTTTTATTTTAAGTAGAAGTAACACAGCCTTCTCAGACTGTGGCCTCCCTCCTTCTAGGTCAGAGGAAAGAGGTGTAGCTAGCATTTAACTGGTTCCTCCCAGGAAATAGAACAATACTATGCTTCATAAAGTAGCACTTTTCATGTTGTGACAGTTTGATTTTTAGCTTATTTGAGAACAGGTGCTGTTAAGGAAGGGGAAAAAAGTTTTTTGTTTCCTTATGGCTGAGTCAAGTTAATAAAAATCTTATAAAATCATTTATAGCAAACCAATTTAATCCATTTAAACGGACCAAAACTATGGATGGAATACATCTTCATCAATAATTTGTGAATGTTGTGCTCTTCATTGAGCCTGTGTAAACAATTTGTAAGCCAAAGTTAATACATGGTGATTTCATGGGCTTTTCACAAATAATCCTCTGTTCTTTATCACCTTTATCAGTAATGAATTTGCAATATTGAAAAGTACTATTGCAGTCTTCATCATTAAGATAGATGCGAGTCTGATGTCAAAGTTTGGATGTAAGGACAAACATCTCTCAGCTTCGTTCATGCTAGAATCACTTCTCCAAGGCTTAGAACAGAACTTTGGAATCTCCAAGAATAGCCACCACAACAACCTCAGTCCTGAAGCCCCCAAATTTTAAGCAGCAGAGTATCTTATGTTTTTGACCTTTCCCAGCACCTACTGCATCAGTGCCTTTAGATCATTCCCTTTACCTCTGGGGAACTTTGCTGAAATGATGGGCCAAAAGAGGGAGTGAAGAAAAAGGGGTTCTTAAAAATTAGCACTATAAGGGGTTCTATAATTAACAATTGAAAATGGCATTGTCTTACAGCTAATAGGCTGGGAGTGTACCATTTGATGGTCACTTACTTTGTGTAGACTACTGGGAAGCTGTAAAAACACTTCTATGTAATGCTATGATTGCTGTTAACTTTATTGCATTCCATTCATCAGCCTTTGGGAAATGGCAGCTGGATCCAGTCGAAGGCAACTGAAACCAGGAGAGGAGGTCTGGGGCAAGTGGTAGAGCTGCCACCTTGTATGCCTGAAGATCTGGGGATGCCAGTTCAAAACAACCAGAAGTATTCGAGAGCTGTCGACCCACTGATAACACTGATGAACAGACCTTCCATGGGAGAGAGGCAGTTGCAGACCTACCATAAGGTCCGATGGGGCAAAAGCCCCAGGCACGAGGCGCTAGGGCCCCGCGGAAGCCTCTCTGAGGCTTCTAGGTACAGATTTCCCGGAAGCACCATTTATAGCGTCGGAGAACCTCACAGAGGTTTCCCTGACGTGGGTGGAGGTCATGCGAGGCTCTGTGAGCCTCTGGTGAGTAGGGGGAGCTGATTTCTGCGTGAGGGGGCACCATTGTGGATCTTTGCCTTGAGCACAGGGCTGGGGAGGTCCACTGCTGGAGAGAGGAGTTGCTGTCAGCCGAGTGTGCGAGGTGAAGCAGCCAGAGGTAGACCAGACCAAGAAGGAATCCAGTTGGAATGAAGGCATTCTACAAATGATTAGAACTATTGTATTGTAAAAATTCTTACAGGGGTTTAGAAAAGCCTGCCTATGTAAACCACCTTGAATCAAAGTCTGAGGATAAATCTGATGACCAAGAAAGGCAGTATATAAATACCAATTATTATTATTCTTTTTATTTACATGAAAATGACAACACAGCTGATAAAGATTATGTACGTACACACAAAAACCACAACATTTATCAGCTGGTTAATCCCAGCTGCGTCTAGGTGCAGATGAGGCACCGATGCAGGATGGACGCTGTGCCAATTATGGTGGTCTTTTGTAATTCAGCTGGTGTTATTGCCGGGGTATCCAGTTGTGCAAAGTACTCATTCAATTGCATTGATATTGTTCCTAGTGCACCGTTTACTATCGGCAGCACTTTTACATGCCCTGAGCAGAACCTCAAAGATCCTGTCACACGTAGGAATGAGCTCTGCTCCCTGTCCATCCAAGCCCACTTGGTAGCATTTGTTCCAGCAGTCATCACCAACAGCCATCACCAACACCAGCACTCTTTGCTGATGAAAGAGTGTTCAGGACCTGTATGTTGACATGACCTACCTGCTGGGCAAAGCTCAAGAGACACTATCACCACCATGCTTAGAACAGAGCTGATTTACCCCCCCCCCCACCCTTTTGTTTAGATTTTAACTTAGCAATTTCATTTTGATTTCATTTGGCTTATTTTATTCCCCAAACATTTTTTGAAAGAATACAAAGCCCTTGTGGGCAGGACTATGAGCATGGGGGGGGGGGGGAAATACTGTAAGCTGCTCTCAGTCCATGGGATATTCCAGGATATAAATCAAATTAGTAAACAAACCACAATAGGAACGGTACCAAATAGATGCATCTGAACCAAAGTATTTCTTCATATGGTGGTATTTGAGCGCTGAATCCTCATGTATGAGAGGCATGTTGTGTTGCCTGATAACATTTGTTCTACATGTGACTGTGATGCTGGGTACATGCCAAGCAAGCATGACCAAGGCCAAACTCACGGAATTTTCCTTGGGCGAATGGCAAGAAAGTATCAGCTCTCACAGGCCTTTAGTAAAAAGGTTAAACTTTGCTTCTTCAGAGCAACCCTCCCTATTCTGCTGGCTAGCCTTGCCTTTGTTTCGGCACTGTCCAATGAACACTCAAGACAACAAATATGGGAGAAAGGGCCACTTTATTTCACATTAGCAAGAGAAGCAGAGGCTGAGACCTGCAGCATCCGAGGCAGCGAAAGCCCCTGTGGTGCGGGGAGGGACCTCTGGGCGGTACCAGAAACCTCTGCCCCCAGGCGGGCATGCACCCAACTCCAAGTCACGCCCCGCTGCTGGGCAGCATGTCCCATCCATGTCTATCCCTTAAGGGGAAGGCAGCCGGACCGCGGACTGCGCCACCTCGAGCCGCTGAGACTCTGAGGTGTGCCCCGCGGTCCCAGCCAGGGCCCCGTCTACGTCCTCGTGCTGCCGAGCCCCTGAGGACTGAAATAGTGTTCCGCCCTGCCTATGCCACCTGAAGGTGCATGCCAAAGTCCCATTCATGCCTCCTAACCCGCACCACCTGCCACAAGGTGGGGTCAGTCTAGCGCTTGACCCCCCCACTCCCAAACAGGGGGAGAAGCGCCTTAAGGCCATCCTGCAGGTCTCTCAGAAAGATGTCCGCCCTCTGCTCAGACAAGTGCAGCCATCTCCTCTGTAGAGAGCAGGCATTGAGAAGGCAATGGCTGGATGCACAATGACCCGTCCACCGGTCCGTCCACCGGTCCACCCGTCCACCGGTCCGTGCCACAAACTGGCCAATCTCTTTGGCAACTTTCCACCTCATCCTCTCCACCTCAGCACAGTGGCTGGCACCATGCCACACCCACTGCTGTAGGAGTCCAACCAGACCATCGTGATGCCGGGCAGCCAACCCTGAAGGGTGGCGAGCTCCTTGCCTGCTCTGGGTCTGAGCATCAGCCCCGGACATCCTACACAGATCATTTTGCACAGGTGGATCACCAATATGTCAGACGACAAGTTCTCCTTCAATTACTCGGCCATTGCGGGTAGCAGCTGGCCCCACCGCATCCCCTGCTTGGCCAGTCAGCCAACTTGCATGGCAGGGCCGTGCCCGAGCTGCGTTCCAAAATGCCTCATGGCTGCCCACTTGCGGGCCCAAACTACCATGGACCGGCCACAGACAGTTCACAAACCAGCTTTTCACCACATCCTGCAGAAGAAGAAAGATAAGTTATTGCCACAACCCCTGCCCGTTGCAACGCCCCCCCCATAAAAGAGGGGTGCCAAAGAAGGAGCCTGCCTCTAAAAGATCCGAATGTAGCGCCTATAAGCTGTAGAACGCCAAGGATCTACCTGGAATGAAGGCTATACTCCTTTGGCTGCAATTCCAGGGCTATGAGGGCATGCGAAAAGACCAGCCTAGACTGGGATAAAGTCAGCGGGGAGCCGTCCACGTGCCGGAAGAGGGCTCCCACTCATACTCCTGCAGTGCCTCAACTGGGCACAGCAGCAACCCGCCTGTCAAGCAGGTTGGAAAACCTCACCCCTCTCTTAAAGGGGTAGGGTTAGCTAAGCAGGTTGTCACCCAAACTTCGCCCCTCCCTCACCAGAGCAGGGACCGTTTACCCGTTAAGTGAGTTAGCGGCATCGCCCCTCTCTACAATGGAATAAGGACTGCATACCTGTTAGCAGGTTGTTGACGGCACATCCCACTTTCCCACTAAAGCAGGGATAGCACACCCATTAAAGTGGTTGGTAACACTGCCTGTTAAGCAAGTTGGTAGCAACTTTGCTGACATAACCTCACCCCTCCCCCGCTGGAGGAGGGACCGCTCATCATTAAGTGGATTGGTAACCTCACCCTTCTCTCAAGGAACAGGGGCAGCATACCTGCCAGTGGGTTGTCAATCCTGTCAAGCGGGTTGGTAACAGAACATTACCCCTTTCCCAGGCGGGGGCAGAGCACCCATTAAACGGTTGCTAATAGAACGCCCCCCTCTCGAAGAAGAAGGGGCCACAAATCCGTAAGGGGGGTTGTAACCAAACATTGCCCCTCCCCCAGGAGCCGGGACAGTGCACCCATTAAGTGGGCTGGTAACGAAACATCACCCCTCTCTAAGGAGAAATGGCTACGCGGGTTGTTAACAGAAACCTCCCCTCTTCCAAAGGCCTAGTGGCATTATGCCCACTAAGTGGGTCTGCACCAGAACACCCCCCCCTTCTCTGAAAGGAGTAGGGGCAGTACTCCTGGTAAGCACATTGTTGACAGAACACCACCACCCCCACAGAAGTCGGGTAAGCACACCCATTAGGCAGCCTGGTAACAGATCATCGTCCTCCCCTAAGGAGAAGGGGTAGCATGCCTGTTAAGCAGGTTGGTAATAGAATGCCACTCATCCCTTAAAGGCGTAGGGGCGGCACACATATCTCCTCTCTCAAGGAGCAAGGGCAGCATGCCCACCAAGTGAGTTACTAAATGCCCTGCTGATGCCCAGGGAAAACATAATATTAAATGCTATACTCTCATATCAAATGCCCCATCCACTCTGCCCCATTCCTTGGGTGCTGAAGCCTGGCCAGGCAGCTTTCAAAGCGGCTCCCACATAGATGGAGTGCTTGCTGTAAGCAATCCGAGATGGCCAGGGGCTCCCCCTATGCCACTAAATATCCTCCAAAACTGATGGAGTATTAACAAGGAGGAGGTCAGGTGCCTGGGAGGAGATCATTGCAGGTGGTTGGGCTGGTGTATCTGTACTGGCTTGCACTCATTGGAGCTCATTTTATGCCTGTATACTCATCATTAAGTCCCATTAAAATTGATGGAACACACTCCCAGGAAAGCGTGGACAGGATTGTAGCCCTAAGTCCAGCTATGTCTACCTGGATACAAGACCCCTTATACTCCTGGGACTCATTCCTTGGAAGTTGGAGCCAGGATCTGAGCCCTATGCTCCAAGCCTCTGCATACCCCATCAGAAGCAAGCCCCCATTATCACCCAAGGGGCTTACTCCCCGTAAAGTGGGCAAGGACTGCAACCCTATGACCAAGTCTCTGTGTGCCTGTTCAGAATCAAGCCCCCTTATAGCCCAAGGAGCTTACTCCTTGGAAAGTGGGGAGAGAACTGCAGCCCTATGATCCGGAAGCAAGGCCCCTTATAGTCCATGGAGCTTACTCCCAGGAAAGCGTGGCTAGGATTGCGGCCAAAGTCCAAGGCTCTGCCTGTCTCCTCAGAAGCAAGGCCCTTTATAGACTATGGGGTTTACTCTCAGGAAAGTGCATCCAGGATTGTGGCCAGAGTCCAAGGCTCTGCCTGGCTCCTCAGAAGCAAGGCCCACTATAGACTATGGGGCTTACTCTCAGGAAAGTGTGTCTAGGATTGCAGCAGAGTCCGAGGCTCTGCCTGCCCCCTCAGAAGCAAAGCCCATTATAGTCCAAAGGGCTTACTCCCTGGAAAGTGGGGCGAGGACTTCAGTTTTATGGTCTAAGCCTCTGCATGCCTACTCAGAAGCAAGCCCCATTATAGTCTAAGGGGCTTCCTCCCTGGAAATCGTGGTTGGGGTTGCACCCCAGCATTTAAGCCTCTGCCTGGCTCCTCAGATGCAAGCCCCATTATGGGCCCTGGGGCTTACTCGCATGAAACTGGGTGACGCGGAGGCGCTGAGATGGTGCCTGCCTCCCATGGCAACTCCCCATGTGTGTGATCCTGCATGCAGCAGGGATCCGGGCTAGGCAGGACACCTCCTGGAGCAGCCCTGCGATCACAGCGCCCCTCTCCAGCAACACTTGTGGGCACCCTCCCAGGAAGCAGCAGCAGGAGCGCCACGTGCGCTGGAGACCCTGGCAAGGCCAGCAGGAAGTCCTGGCTCTGAGTTAGAAGGTGGCAGCCTGCCCCCTCCGCCCACTAGGCTAGGGACTGAGCGCACACTCCAAGCATATCTGCTTGGAGCAAGTCCCCCTGCACTCCCCGGGGCTTACTCCCAGGAAAGGGTGGGAAACTCCCCGGGGCTTACTCCCAGGAAAGCAAGTCGTCGCTCCCCCCGCACTCCCTGGTGCTTACTCCCAGAAAATTGTGGGAAACTCCCCAGGGCTTACTCCCAGGAAAGCAAGTCCCCCCGCACTCCCCGGGGCTTACTCCCAGGAAAGGGTGGGAAACTCCCTGGGGCTTACTCCCAGGAAAGCAAGTCGTCGTCCCCGTCCCCCCGCACTCCCTGGGGCTTACTCCCAGAAAAGTGTGGGAAACTCCCCAGGGCTTACTTCCAGGAAAGCAAGTCCCCCCGCACTCCCCGGGGCTTACTCCCAGGAAAGTGGGAAACTCCCCGGGGCTTACTCCCAGGAAAGTGTGCCTGGACTGCACCTGATCCTTCCTTGGGCAGAGCCTGTCCAAACCCCCATTCCCCACCTTACAGATCAAACACGCTGCACATGAGATCTAGCGCAGGAGGCCTCCTCGGGAGTTGCACTGGTCCTAAGGTGGCTGGATGGGGTCAGGTCCACTCTATTCCCACGTGCAAAGAAGGAAGAGGGCTGTGTCTCGTGCCCTTTTAAAAGGTCCGCTGTAGCTGCCAGACCCAGCCCCTTTCTCCTCCCCCTTGGGGAGGGACTCTTGTGTCCCGGCCAGGCCAAACAAACTCCGATCACCTTTTAATTGGGTGACTGGGATTCTAAAAATGTCATGACCATCTGCACCTTGCTTGGTCAGCAGGTTTAGACCTATAAACAAGGTCACATTCTGAAAGAGCCCTGACTCTGAAGTAAACAAAGTTGTCGATAAGTGCCTTCAGCTGTGGCTTCCCTTGCCAACTTCCTTGTAAACTTATTCAGTATTGTAGGCCTTCTGAGCAAATCTCTGCTCCACCCTCCTCAGGGTGCAAAACAACAGAAGGCACCCATTTCCAACTGGTTCATGATGAACTCACCACAAAATAGCCTCTGTGCTTCCCTATGGTAATTTTGGTTATAAAAAGCAAGGTCACTGACTCTTTGTGTTCACTGTTCGCTTGCTTGCTTGCTGACATACATCACTTATGAATTGCTTAGCTACACATTGGTGTTGCATCCAACACCCCTAATCTCTTTACTATCCAAGAACCAGTGTGTCTGGCAGCACCCAGGAAAGGTATCACAGGCCACTCACTTCTTTTCCATCCTTTCTCCCTTCTTCCCCAAACCTTCCCCCAAGCACTACCACCAACTGCTGTTCAAAACCTACTGAATCACTTTCCTTCTACAGACAGCCACTTAAGCAGCTTGCTGAAAGGTGCTCTTTCAAAGGTGATCTTAGCTCTCTTACTTTGTTCTACTCCCTGGAACTAGGTAAGACTACCAGCTAGCCCTCCTACATTGACCTTTCAAATACTAGTTTTTTCTTCCTTTACTCCCACCTTAAAACCAGGAGATCACTGTGCCCTAGAAACCTAGCCCCGCAATGCTGCAAGCTTCCTCCCAGCAGATAAAGATAGGTGCCTTTGGCACCACTGAATACTGTTCCACAAACCAGTAGCATATCACACTGGGGCAGTGACTTTATGAAGTCACATGACATTCCCTTGAAGGAGAGTCTCCACAGAGAAGGAATGGGGGGGCACAAAGCTTCCAGCACCCCCATGGAGAGTTTGGGAGTTGCCTGGAGCATTGCAGAAGGGGGACACTGCCACTACTGCTCACCGCCAGGTAAGTCCACACCTGGTATCCTCAGTGGCACCCAGGGCACCTGTCCTGTCTCACCACACCCAAGATATGCCCCTGCCACAAACCCCACCCCATCTTCTATTACTTGTGTGTAATCAAATGGATGGCACACTTAGGATTTCTCTCCTTCCTTCATCACGTTGTCGAAAAATTTGCTCCAACTTTTTAGTGCAAGATGCCAAACTACGGAAACAAGTGCTTCTATATTCCTACAAAGGCAATTCACTAATGTCAGCCAGCAGTCTTGCGCTTTCACGCTGCCCTTACAACCCTTGGGGGAAATTAGTCTTCTCTCCTGTCAGCACATATTAGTACAACCAAGGCAAAATGCAATAATAGAAATGAACATGGCACTGACCAATTAGTAACTCAAGGGTAAAAAAAAACAAAAAACCTGTGATGTGACATACATCTTGTCCATCAGCCCTGCCAACTCACTTCTGTGTTGATTCCTACACATAATGTGACTGTAAGCTTCATTATTATTAAAAGACGGAGAATTACGAGTAGCCAGAGGCATAATCTGTCTGGAGTACAGACTAGAAAAAAAATATCTGCAGTGGTTTAAAACATGTTCTAATTAGTACCCCAATGACCAACACCGTTGAAATCAGTTAATGCAGATTTCCTGCTGAAACTCCAAAAGGGACTTTTAAACCAAGGATTTTTTCTCCCCATCGTGTTTCTGTGAAAATGAAAAAAGTAGAAACCTGAACAAAAATGAAATATTTAATACATTCTCTTCATAAATGAAATTGCCAAGAAACCTGTTTTGCTTTGATTTCCTCTGGTTTAGGTGTTGAATGAAGTATTATTCAAATCCTTAAATAGCACTGAAATCCTGATGGTGGAGGCATACGGAGGCTTTTATTCCTTCATACTTTAGATCTGGAGCATGTATCAGAGGCTTTCATTAATGTTTTCTTTTTCTGCAAAGGGCAGTACTCATGCATTATGGTGCCAAAAATAATAAGATATTTTGTGCTAGTATATTCATTTTTTTAAAGCATTGCCCGTAATAAATTGCTTTTAAGCTGTGTGAGACCAAGTACATAAGTTACTCATCTTTTTACTCCACTTGGCACAAGACATACTTGTCTCAAAGAGGTAACTGTTCTGCAGCAGAGACCAGGACAAGCTTCTTTCAATACTGACAGCAGTATCCCCACCTCTTTTAAGATCTTAAGTTCACTCATGATGATCAGTGAGTTCAGAGAGCAATGCAACATAAGCAATAGGATAAAGCCGTGGTCCCCAGACATGTTAGTACCCGGACCCACTTTTTAAAATGGCACTCCATTGGGACCCATCTAGCTTTATAAGACTTTTAAAAAGTTTCACTTTACCAGCTGCTGAAGCCTCTGATTCTATCCTTTTAACTATTGGGGGGATGCCTTCTGGAGTGTTTGTTGAGCTTCCAGGTTCATCGAATGTGGGGATCATTCTGATGGCCTTGCATTCCCCTTCACCTGGCCTTTGATAGGAGCTAAGGTACATTCATCTACTCATGAGTAAACACACCCATGTGGCTCTGTTTTGCTGTCCATAGGGCTCAATACATTTTCTTTGTCAACTTGGGGGGGGGGTCGCTTCCTTCTCGAGTGCTTTTTAGGGCCTGCGTTCATCAGATTGTGATCATCTGACATTGCATTCCTCTCGGCCTGCTCTTTGAAGTGGACTCAGACACAGTCACCTACTTGTGAGTAATCGTGCACATGTGGCTCAGTTTCAATACATTTATCAGCTATCAGCTTGCCAGTTTCACAACCCACCAACAAACTGGCCGCAATCCACTGATGGGTCCCAACTCACACTGTGGGAAACACTGGAATAAAAGCTTTAAACGGAATTGCAGACAAGATAAAGAGCCATCTCCACTCTCCATGCATCAAGTTCAAACTAAACATGATGCGGGAGATGGGCAAATGTGTCTCCTATTGTGTTACTTTTGGCTAAAAGCAGCCACAAGAGAGGCAATTTGGATCAAAACAACAATGCTGAGGAACAGGATCTAACTCTTCCCATTGCAACACAGCCATGATCAAAATAGCTTCTCTGAAGCTATTAGCTGCATAGCGGCAAACTTAAGTCAAATGTATTATGGCTGGCTTCTCTCCCCTCTTTTGTGGCTAATAGCTTCAAAGGGGTATCCAGATCAGGGTCATGGTGCATGGGGGAAAGGATTAGATGCCACCCACTGTGTGGCTCCAGTTCAATCCACCACCAACACCATCCCGGCCACTTTTAGAAAAACAAAGAGGAGCATCACCTTTGTACATCCATATACCCAGGTACAATCCCATGCACAATTCTAGTATATATGTCTATATCTACCTACTAGTTACAATTGCTCACATCTTCCATTCAATGCAGGTACAATCTGTGTACAATATTCCTGGATTATTGGTCTGTGCAAATGAACCAGGTACAGTAATTCACATGGAAGTTGGTACCTGGGTATCGGCATTCTATATCCGAGCGTAGCATAAGATATGAACAACACTTCTGGATGACATTATTACAGCTGGCATGCTGTATAGTTCTCAAACAAACTCTGCATTCCTAGTCTACAACAACTCATTACCAGTACGGTTGCTTTGAAAATTGGCCGTTTTTACAAGCTAGTCTGATTTCTGCATGTGCATTCTTGAGGTTTAATCCTAAACATCTGGCCTAGATGCTTTTAAAAGAGGACTGGACAGATTTATGGAGGAAAAGTCCACCCCAGGTTACAAGTCATGATGACTATATGCAACTTCCAGGTGTTAGAGGTAGTCTATCGCCGAGTGCCAGATGTAAGGGAGTGGCAAGATACAGGTATCTTGTCCTGTGTGCTCCCAGAGGCATCCGGTGGGCCACTGTGAAATATAGGAAGCTGGACAAGATGGGCCTTTGGCCTGATCCAGCAAGGCTCTTCTTATGTTCTTGCATTTTTATGATCCTGAGCTTTGCCATTCTGAGCCTATGTGCTAATTCTGAAATATGTGTCCTGCAGGTTTTCCTTCTTCCTCTTGATGTAGAAGGCTGGTGATATACCTGGAATATATATATAAGCCTGGGTAAGTCTGTCTGTCCGTCTGTCTGTCTATCTACACACACACACCCAGGCACACAGCATACCATGGGAAAAATTTGTTTGTCTATGTTAGAAGAATAAACACAGTGCAGTGTAGTAATGGGCCAAACAAGTGATCAAGTTTCATATCATTTCCAAGCATATCATGCTAAAGAGCTTTAGAAATGTTCACAACACACCTTCCCAAAACAACCCATCATATAGAAATTGTATCATTTCTGTATTATGATGCAATCCATTTAAGTATACGAGTCATAAAACACTGTAGTTGGACATTTCCACATTTTCAGTCTATATTTAATAAACTGTAATTCTCCGATTAATTGCTTGATAAAACTAGGCTTTTATGAGCCAATGCGTCAACCACCTTCAGAGGATATCGTCCATTTCTAAAAATAAATTCAGTACATGTCCACAACTGCTGTACATGGTAGAAATGTAGCTATAGCTATTAAATGGGTTCAGTCAGATAATCCTATACTATACCCAGGGCTGGCCCTCCTGATATGGAATGCCAAACACTGCCCCCTTTACCTGATGATATGCCACCCACTCTCCAGTGTTCTCGTTCAACACTTTCCTCCTCCGCACATGGCCTTTTCTTCATGGTCTCTCCTCTTCCTTTTCCAAACCAGGGAGTGAAGGGAAAAGGAGGATCAGTGGAGGCAACTAGGCAGACAATGGCGGTTGATTCCCCATCTATCTGTTGCCTGAGGCAACTGCTTCAGTTGGCCTCATGGATGGGCAGCAGAATGTTTGCATCTAAACATATAAAACTGCTTTCTAATGAGCTACACAGATATAACCTAATTATCCATGGATTTTTCACCTGCAGTTTTATCTCAATGCATGAAAAATTAAAGGAAAAACATCCCTTTTAAAAACAGCCTTGCATACCATTGTAACTGGGGAGAGCTGGCAGCAGTCAGAGAATCAATCTCTCTCTCCAGGCACTGAGAAAGGCTTCATTCCTAGGCAAGCAACCCCTCCCTTCCCCCAGGAGCATGTGAAAATGAAAGCAAAAGTGATTATCACCTTCGTGTTGCATTCTCTTTGCATTCTTTGCAAAGCTCCTAGTGAAGTGAAGGGAGGGATTAAGTGCCTGGAGAGAGAGAGAGAGAGAGAGAGAGAGAGAGAGAGAGAGAGAGAGAGATTGTCTGCCACTCTTGGGCATTACAAAAGTAAGCAAGGCTGTTTATAAAATTGCTGAGCAAGAGGACATTGTTTTTTAAATGGATTTCCTTTAACACAAATTTTGACATCTACTGGCAACAGATACCAAGACTCAACCTGCACTGCAATTCTAAACACAGTTCCTAGAGAGCAAAACCCACTGTTCACAGTGGGACATAAATCTGAGTAATCATGCATAGGTTTGCACTGTCAGCCTCTTGGTGCATCTAGTGCAATGCTGCATCCAGTAATTGGCATGAACTGGATGGTCTTTCCCAGCCCTGCCTTGAGATGCGAGGACTTGAACATGAGACCTTCTGCATGCATGTGCTCTACCACTAAGCACAGGTCAGCCCTCCAGTATGATCCTGGGTCAGACCTTTGGAACAGTGCTTTTTGTAAAATAAGCAGAATTCTCATTCCGGAAGAGGAAAACAATAGGAAGAAAATCTTTCATAGCACTCTCCTTTTCCTTCTACTGCAGATAAGAAACGGAGGAGGAAAGAGTTTGTAGGTCACGCTTCTCTGCACTACAACACATGGGCCCTTTCTCACCAGAGATCTGTGAATCTCATTTTCGGCTGAGCTGCCAAAGCAAACATTTCTATTTTTATATTTATATCTGCACATATACGTGCTATGAATAAGAATGAAACAGGGAAACAAATTACTCTTCAATTTAATGCGAATATCTCTTTAGAACAGGAAACCGTACATAGTGTTGTTGATGATGCATGAGATGGCACTCTCTCATCTCCGATGGCCAATGGCATTGCCATAGGACAGATCTTTTCTTTATTTCAGAGCCACCACGGACTGTGACAAGAATGCATACTATCGAGGTATTTCATTTTGTGAAGTTTAAGAAAGCCTAGGGAAAAAAATGACTTTAAAAATATATATGAAAATGTCTATACATTCATTTGTATTTGCTCGTACAAAACTATACATTGTACTAAGAGATCTGAGCAATCCACAGTTCATATCCCACCTAAATACAGCCATAGTTATGGTGGTAAGAGAAATGTGACTTTTATATCACTATAAAATGTATCTAAAATAATACACATTTTATTGTAAAAAGTTATATTACTGTATTACTGCATTACATTAAGACCATTTGGTTCAGCCTTCCATGTCCAAAGAGATATCGGAACAGAGATTTTCCAGTATCTGACAAAAGAAATGTTGATTTGATCAAAGAACTTGCATCGAGAAAAGGCATGATCAACTATTCCCCCCAGCCCACCATGCAGTGCTCTGGATCTAAAGTGCACATCAGTCGCTACTTGGTCTATGAGAGCAAAAGTAAAGGCATGATACAGGTGGCTGCACTCTCCCCAACTTCTGTAGTGCAAGGCAATTTAGGGCCCAATCCTATGAACCTCTGCACCAGTGGTACACTTGTACTGCTAGCTCTGGATGTTTCAACTGTGCCATAAAGCCAGGGTGGTGTATTGGTTTGGGAGGTGGACTTAGACCTGGAAGATCCAGGTTTGATCCCCCCCTCAGCCATGAAGCTTCCTGGGTGACCTTGGGCCAGTCACTTTCTCTCTGCCTCACCTACCTCACAGGGTTGTTGTGAGGACAAAAGGAGGGGAGCAGCTGTGTACACCGCCCTGAGCTCTTTGGAAGAACAGCGGTATAAAAATGTGAATAAATAAAATAAAAATAATAAAACACCTTTGTGGCATCCTTGGAGCAAGGTGCGCTAGCTGGGAGGCCTGTGCTGCCCCAGTGCTGCCTCTGCAGAAGCACGAGGAGCTGGTGAAGAGAAGGTAAGAGCTGGTGGGTGCGGGGCCATGGGGAGGGCGGCAGGAGGGTGTGGGGGGCTTCTGGAGGCAGGGGCCACTATCTTAGATGACTTTAGCGTTGATTCAATTTCATGGATAATTATACCCACTGGAATCATCAACGGGTATTAGCAATGGTAATGGATGCTTTAATCTGTAATTGTTAAGTTTTAATGTCTCAGAGCCCAATCCTGAACAGTGCGTGCTGGCTTACCGCTGAAGCGCACTGTCCCAAACGTGCCATAAGCTTGCACAGTGCTGGCCAGCACTGGGCTAGCGTCAGGTGGGCGTGTGGCCTTTGCCGCTCGGTGGTCGCATGGACAGCCGAGCTGTGGCATGGTAAGTGGGGCCAGGGGGTGGGGGAGGTAGCATTCTGGGGAGGGGTAGGCAGGCAGATGGTGAAGAGAGGGCGGGGAGAAGGTGTGATGGGGAGGTGGGAGGCAGGGAAAGGGCGGGCGGAAGGCGTGCCAGGGGGAGGGAGCGGGGAGGGAGGGAGGCAGGTCCGGTGGAGCAGGATACAGAGTGTTTGTGTGGGGCTTGGCGCCCTACACAAACGCTTTTACCTTCGGCGCTTCTACATTGCAGGGCTACTTCCCTTACCTGAGAGAAGGGGATGAAAGTTCCCTTCTCCCAAGCTGCCGCCCATGGTAGACTGTGGCACACAGGATCCAGCGGTGCCGCCTAAGCTGCAAGCCACAGGAGCTCAGGATTGGGCTTTTAATATTAAGATACTATAATATCATATGCTGAGAGCAACACGACCGAATGTTTGTCTGCACTTTGCTGTACTTGCGAGCATCTAAGGGAGCAGTCTGAATGAGCACTGTTGGAAACAAAGGATCCACAAAGCTGATCTTTTTACCACTAAAGCAAAACTCTTATTGGCATGTGACATTCTGGCTGACACAAAACCAAGCAGAATGAATTTTTTTTTAAAACTCCTTTTGAAATGAGTGCAACATGCTTAGATGTCCAGTGTCTCTCTGAACTCTCGCAGCCTGCAATGGGGTCAACTATAAAAGAACACTGAAGAAAATGATTGTCATTACAACTGAAACAGATCTGCAGAAAATTATGACATTTCCTAACTGATCTCTGAAATGTTCCAGCACAACCTTGTTGAAAATGCCAAAAATTTAAGTTGCTGTTTAAAATGCAAAGGAATATGATTTAAAATGAAATGAAGAATGAAGAATGAAGAAAGAAGAAGAAGAAGAAGTACACACTTTGCTATTTAAAACTGAATGCTGTAATGAGTAATAACCTGAATACACATTTTATTGGAATCTGAAATTCAACCAACATCCAGATTTTAGAATGTGAATTTCCCAATTCTCTTCCATGAAATAATCTTTGAAATTCAAGAGATTTTCAGATGTTATTCTTGATATACCACATGAGATGTCTGAATATTCCTTCTGAAGAACCCAAGTAAAAAAATCAGTCAGTGAAAGTTCAGTCCAACTAGTATTTCAGCATCAGAATCTATATTAAATTTGCAGAAACAAATTCCGAAAAGTGAATTTCTGAATGCTATGAAGCACTCTACACCTGTTCTGGAATAAATGCTTGCATTTCTCAAACTGCAGTAATGCTTCCCCTGTATCAAAAAGGAACCCACAGATGACAAATTTGGGAAGTTTTACTTGGGAAAAGAGCTCCCCTGCAATGAACTGTCCTGCCGATGATCTTTCAAGCAGTGAAAAAATATTTTCTCTTGCCATGAAGCTTTTAATTAAGTCCCATACATAGCTTCCAGTTCCATCTCAGGTGCATTCTGACAGAGAAGATGTACAGTATCTTTATTCCAGGCTAAACTATGGAAAATTGTTGCCTTCAAGGGCAAGCCTGTTGTTATTTCTCTACCGTGATCCTGTTATCTACCATGCCAGAGCTTTTGGGTCTCCCTCCCCCCATTTTTTCTGGCCTACTTGATTTAGCTCTGATTTGCATCTTCTGAAGTCCCTTCACTGTTTAAGTTCTCCCAGCCCTTGTTTCCTTAGCTGCTTGCTTTACTTCCATTTTTCTTTTAAATCTCCTGCTGCTTCGATCCCCCTGGTTGTTGCTTTCCTGGCTTATTTTTGTCTCACTGCTATTTGTGATTTCTGTTAAAAGTCTCCCACTGTTTAACTTCCTCTTGCAGTTGTTCCTTGGCTTATTTTTTCCACTCTTTGAATTTGCTGTTAAAAATCTCCTGCTGCTTTGCTTCCTCAGACTGTTGCCTCTACAGTCCATTTTGTACTTCCCTTGTGGTCAATAGAGAAAAAAAAAGTTTCTGGATCACATTCAGAAGTGAATCTAGAAGCCAGTCTAAGCCAATGTGACATGTCATGTTCCTACCAAGAAATTACACAACACTGCCTCTACTTTTCAGTAAAAGTTAATATTGCTAATCAGCTTTAACAGTAGGTCTTGTGTTTTCCTTAGAATTTGTCTTACTGATATTGTGAATATAACTAGACATCTTAGAACTGAACACCTTAGAATTGAAATCCAGAGATTTATGTATATGGACAGCAATGGACTGCAAACGTAGCTTCATATTAGGATTCACCCAACTCTCCAGCAAATAGTCTGCATTTTAGATATGGCAAATAAGTCCAAGCAATAGAAATAAATTTAGCAAAATGGCAGGGAGTTATTATGTAGGGCCAAATGAGATGGAATGATGAATTGTAACAGGATTGGGGGTGGGGAACTTAGGATTTTTTTTACAAATATCAAGAAGACGTTGCAAAATATGGCAAAATTGTGGTGGTGGGGAAGGCGCGCTGGTAGTTTGTCCCTAACACAGTTTTGATTCTGACCACGGCTCCTTGTAGATACTATGTTTTGATGAATAACAAACTTCCATTGGCATTCAACTGAAGTTTTAAAATTTATAAAGTTAACGACAGTGCTCTTCAATCTTGGGGTTGGTACCTCAATGGGATCACGAAGACTCAGTTGTGGGGTTGTGGCAACTTATAGAAATGCAAAAGATTGAAGACCACTGGATTAGAGCACCACCAGGTAAAGAGGGAGGCAACTGGTGTTCCAGGGGATTATGCCCCTGTCCTGCTCAGGTTCTAAGCAATTGTGCTAAAATAGCTTTCACTAATGTCAAGCATCAAGGTAACTTTCTCTGCTCTCTAATAACTAAATTTGGTTACAATGAACAATGCTGGGAGGGTGTTACAGGGGTGGGGTGGTCTTAGGAGGAGATGGGCTTGACGGTGGGTCCCCAATCTCATACTTTATGTATTTATTTATAAGTAAGCGTGTGTGTGTGTAGGTGTGCAACTGGGATCAAAACTGTGACATCACAAAAGTACAAAAGCCCCCCTCCACCACACTGCGGTTCCACCACATTTCATATCCACTTCTTGCTGTTTGTTAAAAAAAAAAGGGGGGGGGGCTTAAAAGAAAGACTGGAACATAGAATGTAAAGAATAAAAAAAGTAATTATAGAGTGTATATTAATAATAACCTTTGCATGTGACTTTCATTAAAAAGCAAGCTTAGAAGAGAAGAGTCCTTCATTCTGCTTAGACTAGTGGCTGTATACTTCACAGACACGGAGAAATAGGAGAAAGAATATTCCCAGGAATGAAATTCAACTCCAGTTTAGTGGAATAAAGATAGTGATGATACTGGCTTCTGAGATGAGGATGAGGTAAAGAAAATGGATGTCTTAGTGGAATACAATTTATTAAAGTAAGAGCAATCTGCAGTTCAGGTCTGCTTTCTAAGCTGCTAAAATAAGAAGGTAAGTAATGTATGCCTCAGGCACTCACAAAGACTATTTGCATAATCAATGTGGCATTGGCTCCAACATGTGAAAGAAAGGCCTCTCTCCTCACTCAGGAGTGACAGCAGAAAAGAATCTACACTTCCAATAATGAATTCTTTAGCTGTCAAGGTTTTTGACAACACTGCAAACAAAATGTGGATTTTTTTTGCCTTTTTTTTTTTTAAAAGAAATAAACGGCCACCTCTGTGAATGCAGTTGCAACTTGAAAGCATATCCTTAAGTATTGAAAAGGTCTTTTACTGGTAAAATTGTATGGCTTTCAGTTTTAATGATGCCACCAGAAAAGAATGAAGCGAGAAACTGAAATCTCTCAAAAAAAATTTTTTTTTAAAAACCATCTATTTCCTCCAGTCCCCAAATGTCAAGGGCATTTACGGGACCCTCAATAAGTGCAGATGACATGAATGGTGTTCCGTATACAGACCAACCAAGTAGATTTACCGTACTGTGCTGCTTCCCCTGGTTGAGAGTGAAGACTGTGTGAAAAGGTCATAGAAAATAAGCACAGCAGGATGTTGATGATTTTTGTTGTTGTTGCTGGTTTCAAGCTTCTTTTAAAGAAAAATAAAGAAAAGAAAGAAGGGGGCTTGTCCCTAATGCAGTTTTTCTGTTCTTCAGGCACAAACAACAAAAACCAGTCCTTTGCTAAAAGCAGATTTAAATACCACAATGAAAAGCCAACAGTTAAAAGCAAGATTTTTTTCCCCCCAATGGTGTAATGAGGGGTGGTCCCCAAACACCCATTAATTTCTTTTACGGAATGAACACCTGAGATAGGCTTTTTGCCGTTTTGAAAAGATTCCCATAAAAGTTACAACTTGTTTAGTTTTGCCCTCTGCTGGGATAAAATTTCATGTAGTTCATAGTCCAAAGGGGCAAAGGAAGCAAATCAGGACCACTTCTTCATGTACTGCAAGAGAAAAATAAGATGAAAGCTTTGGCAGCCTATTTAATAGTGCTGCTTCAGGAATACATGCAGTAGAGATCAACTTCATCCAAGGGTATATGTGGCAACATGCTTGCCACTTTCAATTCTGGAGTGCCACATTTGATTCATGACCAGAGTGCCACCACTTTCTATTGCACAATGAGAGCTATGAGAAAAAGAGGAACTTCCATTGACGAAAGCACTCACAGCTGATAGTTTGACATCCGTTGGCTTCCACACATCTGTATAGTGCTGTACTTCTTTTTCAAGAGCAGCTGACTCTCTCATTGTGCCAGAACATAATGAGAAACCAGGAGACAGTTTTCCAATTTTTGCCAGGCACAAGCAGGATCTGATGTTACTTTTTCATCTCACGCACCTTTTAAAGCTGTCGGAAAATAGAGAAAAATTGGTTTAAGTCATGACCCTTCATAGTGTCACTTACACATGAAAAGTATCATCTTTATGTATTAATCTGCCGTCAGCAAAGGTTTTTTTTAAATTTCCCTAGAGTTGTTCAAGCCTGTGATTTTACACTGATGTGACAGAAAGTAAAATTTAAATATGAACTTTCCATGCGGCTATAGATGGACAGGAATTTCTGAGGGGGGAAGGGAACCAGCAATAATCAAGTGAACTTAAATAAAAGCTGGATCCAGATCCAAAAGAAATGTGGCAAAAGAAATGTAAGAAGGTGATACGGGAGGCCAAGCGAGTCTATGAGGAACGCATGGCCAGCAACATTAAGGGGAATAATAAAAGCTTCTTCAAATATGTTAGAAGCAGGAAACCCGCCAGAGAAGCGGTTGGCCCTCTGGATGGTGAGGGAGGGAAAGGGGAGATAAAAGGAGACTTAGAGATGGCAGAGAAATTAAATGAGTTCTTGGCATCTGTCTTCACGGCAGAAGACCTCGGGCGGATATTGCTGCCCGAACGGGCCCTCCTGACCGAGGAGTTAAGTCAGATAGAGGTTAAAAGAGAAGATGTTTCAGGCCTCATTGATAAATTAAAGATCAATAAGTCACCGGGCCCTGATGGCATCCACCCAAGAGTTATTAAGGAATTGAAGAATGAAGTTGCTCATCTCTTAACTAAAATATGCAACTTGTCCCTCAAAACAGTCACAGTACCAGAGGATTGGAGGATAGCAAATGTCAAACCAATCTTTAAAAACGGAAAGGGGGGGGACCCGGGAAACTATAGGCCGGTCAGCCTAACATCTATACCGAGCAAGATGGTGGAATGCCTCATCAAAGATAGAATCTCAAAACACATAGACGAACAGGCCTTGCTGAGGGAGAATCAGCATGGCTTCTGTAAGGGTAAGTCTTGTCTCACAAACCTTTTAGAATTCTTTGAAAAGGTCAACAGGCATGTGGATGCGGGAGAACCCATGGACATTATATATCTGGACTTTCAGAAGGCATTCAACACAGTCCCTCACCAAAGGCTACTGAAAAAACTCCACAGTCAGGGAATTAGAGGACAGGTCCTCTCCTGGATTGAGACCTGGTTGAAGACCAGGAAACAGAGAGTGGGTGTCAATGGGCAATTTTCACAATGGAGAGAGGTGAAAGGCAGTGTGCCCCAAGGATCTGTCCTGGGACCGGTGCTTTTCAACCTCTTCATAAATGACCTGGAGACAGGGGTGAGCAGTGAGGTGGCTAAGTTTGCAGACGACACCAAACTTTTCTGAATGGTGAAGACCAGAAGTGATTGTGAGGAGCTCCAGAAGGATCTCTCCAAACTGGCAGAACGGGCAGCAAAATGGCAGATGTGTTTCAATGTAAGTAAGTGTAAAGTCATGCACATTGGGGCAAAAAATCAAAATTTCACATATAGGCTAATGGGTTCTGAGCTGTCTGAGACAGATCAGGAGAGAGATCTTGGGGTGGTGGTGGACAGGTCAATGAAAGTGTCGACCCAATGTGCAGCGGCAGTAAAGAAGGCCAATTCTATGCTTGGGATCATTAGAAAAGGTATTGAGAACAGCTAATATTATAATGCCATTGTACAAATCAATGGGAAGGCCACACCTGGAGTATTGTGTCCAGTTCTGGTCACCACATCTCAAAAAGGACATAGTGGAAATGGAAAAGGTGCAAAAGAGGGCAACTAAGATGATTGCTAGGCTGGGGCACCTTCTTTATGAGGAAAGGCTACGGCGTTTGGGCCTCTTCAGCCTAGAAAAGTGACGCCTGAGAGGGGACATGATTGAGACATACAAAAATATGCATGGGAAGGATAAAGTGGATGGAGAGATTACACTCCACGCTCTCTTTACGCTCTTTACACTCGCACAAAACACCAGAACCAGGGGACATCCACTAAAATTGAGTGTTGGGAGGGTTAGGACAGACAAAAGAAAATATTTCTTTACTCAGCGTGTGGTTGGTCTGTGGCACTCCTTACCGCAGGATGTGGTGACGGCCTCTGGCCTGGATGCCTTTTTATAATCCTAGAGGTTCTCTCTTTCAAGAACCAACAACATTTCAGAATGGATCTTCCTGTTTGGTCTCACTTCTCCAGTTCTCCCATACAGGCTGACAAGCAGCTCCATCTCTCACATGGAGGGCAGCCAAGACGCTTCTTGCTCACACCAAGAGCAGGTGGAAACACTCAGCTGGGCTTGTCAGCTGCTTCAAGGTCTCGCCATTCTCAGCCATTCAGGGAGCTGCCGGTGTCCTCGAACTGGCGACCTTCTGATGTCATCTTCGGGCTAACAGAGGCTCTACCCTCTAGACCAGACCTCCTGCCTCCCATTATTATGGTAAAAATAAGAGAAGCAATCCACTTGAAGAGGACAAGAATATTTGTACGAAGACAGAAAATGCTTTTCCTTCCCTTCACTGATGAGCAGCTCAATTCTCGGTAGGTCTACTCAGAAGTAAGTCCCATTGTGTTTAATGGGCATACTCCCAGGAAAGTCTGCATAGAATTGTAGCATGAATTACTGAAGTTCTTTAGTTTATGAGTTGGTACAGTGTAGTGGTTAACAGCCTGAACAATGAATGAAGATTTGTACGGTTCAGATCTTGCCTTGGCCATGAATTTACTAGGTGGTCTAAGGGCAGCCATTCCCCCTCAGTCTTAGCTGCCCAACTGCAATTTAGGAATAATAATGCTTACCATTCAGGGTTGTTGCAAGGGCTGCATCTTCAAGTGTTCTCAACTCTCAGAAAGCACCATACAAATGCTGATTATTATTAAAGGGTGCCGTATCATCGTATCATGTGTGCATGCAATTGTTCAATAAGCCAGTTGTCTGTACAGTACAACCAAGCAGGGAGAAGGGACTTAACATACTTCCTTCATGGTCAAAAGTCTGAAGATGCACTTAGAATTATACCTCTCTCAGATTCTTCAGCTTTCTGATCATAAACACTTATGACCACTTGACAGCCAACTAGCTTATTGACTGGTTAGATGTACACTTTGATAACTGTCCAGTTAGTGAATCACGATATGGATGACTACTAACTAGGTAGGTTTATGTGTAGATGACTAGGAGCCCAATCCTGAGCTGCCCAGGTGCACAGCTGCAGTGCCACCGAAAACCACCACATCCTGAGCACCCAAGACAGCTGCAGGTGGCACCTCAGGAGAAGGGAATTTTCATCCTCTTCCCCTAGGTAAAGGGAGCAGCCCCACAGTGGTAACAGCCTCCATGTCAGGCAGCGAGCCTGACACAGAGGCTTTGGATCAGGTGGAGCAAAGCTCTACCAGTTCCGCCTCCCTCCCTCCCCGCTCCCTCCCCCTGGCATGCCTCCCCCACTCTCCCCCACCTCCCACTTCCCTGCCACGCCTCCCCTGGTCCCCTCCCCACCTTCCACCCCTCTCCTCCCTGCCCCCCTGCCCCTGCTCTCCTCTCTGCTGCTCAGCGGTCCATGTGTTTGCAACAGTGCGTGCCGGTGGTAAGCTGGTGCGCAGAGTTCAGGATTGGGCTCTTTAGCTGCAATCCTATAACATTTACATGAGAGTAAGCCCACATTAATGGGACTTACTTCTGGTTTAATGTATGGATCAATGTATCTGTGATCCCATTTCCACTCTTTTGTTGTTTTCTGTGTTGAACACATTTTTAGACTATCGTGTTGATTCTTAAATGCACATTCTACAATTTGAATACATGACTTGAAAAGAAGCATGTTTGAACCCTGGAAAAACCACACAACACCCCATGCTGGTTCATCTCAAATAAACATCAGTATCTCACATGTCAGTTTGGAATCATAGCCTTACTGATTTTTTTAAAAGTCATATGATACTTAAACATGACTGAAGTGAATTGAGATGGAAAAAAAATACAACAGAGTTCAAGATTCATATAGGTATTAAACTTAGCAATGGGGTGCACAGCTGGGGTGCATTAGAAACTGAACAAGTGACAGCTGGACTTTATGAACAGACAAGGCATAAAGTGATACACTTATGCTCTGGGCTTGAAAGCGTGATCCTGGGAAACCCAGGTGAAGCTTCTTCCCACACAGGAACAATGGCTAAGGAGGGATTCAGGCTTTGAACTACTTGATTCTATCTTACTAACCAAAAGTCTCTTGCTTGATTTAGTGAAGCCATACTATTAAACAGGCAACTACAAAAAATTTTTGGACAGGTCAGAGAAAGTGAATGACATCTTCCCTTTCTAAAAATATAGTCATTGAAATAAAAAAAATGATATATGTACGTGAGAGCACCAATTGTGTAGAGATACGTATATCCCTTGATTAATGTGCATACGAAGTGATTAATTCCTGTGATGAGGTCAGTCCTCAGATTGTTTAAAAACATCCTCCCTGACCTGAGTGCTCTAGCCTAGTGGTTCCCAAACTGTGGGTCCGATCCAATTTTTGGTGGTTCATTAAACTGACAGGGCAGATGAGGCTATTTTTTTTTCTTAAGGCCCATTGAGAGTAGCATGGTAGTAACTAACATACCTTGGTAACTAACATACCTTGCATGCAGAAAGTGCCAGGTTCAGTCCTTGGTATTTTCAGATGGGGTTCGGCAAGGATCTTTTCCCAGAGAGCTGCTGCCAGCTAGTGAAGACAATAGTGAGCTATCCGGATGAGGGTCTGACTTGGCAGGAGGGAAGTTCCTAACCTTTTCAGTCATGCCCCTTTGCTCTTATAGGCAAGCTGAGTGGGGAAAACAATTTGGAAAAGACCAGGGTGGATACATTTGCAGGCAAGAATTGGCAAAGCCAGAAAGCTTAAGCATTTGCCATTTATCCAAAAAGCTTCCCCCTACAAATGCTCCACCAACCTCCACACTAGCTTCACAAGGTAGGTTTGTGCACACTGTGTACTACAATAAGTTTTCTACTTTGCCTTCCTCCCTTCTCCTGGTCTTGTGCTGCTGCCCATCAGAGGCATAACATAACTGCCCTGATGCTTGGGGCATTGACATCACATGACATTGTGATGTCATGATGCCATGTAACATCACGCTGTCACTTCTGGGAACTCATTGGAGGATGGGGGCTTGCTGATGCTCCTGTGAGAGTCTCCATTTGAGAAGGAACAGGGCATTCAAAGCCACCAGCACCTCCTCCATAACTAGGGCAGAACCAGGGCAGTCATGCACCCCCCCCCGGCGTAGTGCCCAGGGTGCACACTCATCAGGGTCTTCCCAAATTATGCCCTGATGCCCATTTTTTCTTGTACACCTTTGAATCTCCCATGAAAGTGATTCTTCTAATACTATAGCATGGTCCATCAAGAGTTCAGAACTTTTAAGGAAGAATGATTTGAATGGAAGAGTTAACTGGTTTATATGCTGTCTGGTTGAACCATTTTATCAGGAATACCTTGATCACTTTGTGTGCAAAATGCACTGCACGCGCACACACACACACACACACACACACAGAATTTTGGACAAAGGGTACCCAAGGTATTCACAATAACAAGATTAAAACATCCAGCATGTAAACCAGTCATATGCTGAACCCACAGGTTTAACTTGATAGGAAATAATTGAATTAATTCACCTTTTCTCGCTGAGGGAAATGGGAGTTAAGATTACATTTACTCCTTTAGATTGGCTGGATTATGCCCTCAATGTTTACCTATTTCTGTGGGAAATTGGTGTCTCTATTCATGTCCTCCCTTGCCAAAGCTTTCTAGTAGTCTTCTAATTGAAACAATCTGAATTCATGGGAAGCCAACTTTTAAACTGGAATTTATCAACAAGGAGCCATTAAAAAATGAGTAGTAATTCTAAAGAGAATCGGATACATGCTAAGGCTTTACTTCAAGCAATTTTAGTAGGTTATTCAAAATCTCAGGGTAATTTAACTTTTGGACTTAAGCCTGTTGCGGCCTCTCTTGGGTGAGATCTTCTGGTCGTATTTGTCAAGGCACCAGTTACCAAAACTCCGTACAAATCTTTTGCATCATTTTCCACACTAATAAACTGACTGGAAAAGTAGCATTTTCTGAAATGCAGAATGTTTAGCTTGGACAAGAACCCAGGCTATGTTGTGCTTGTCTGCAAAGCAGAGCCCATAGTCTCAAGTTTACATTCTTTTTAATGTTTTCTAGCTTTTAGCTGGAAATATAATAAAAATAGACTTCAGAGGTACACTTTATATTTGTACTTAGGCATTTGTATTCCTGATTGAAACTTGACCATGAAAAAACATATAAGTTTAAAAATGCTTAAACATAATAAATGACCTTTTATAAGCAAATGAATGTTTTAATGCATTATATGGTATCTTCCATATCTATCTGGGGCAGAATACCTGCAATATGAATTCTGAAGAGACAGGTAGTAACAAAATATCTTTCCATGTACAGGTTGAATCTCGTTATTCGCAAGGGTTCCATTCCCAGAACTCACATTAATGGCAAAAACTGCATTAAAGCAAATTCATTTAAAAAACAATGTCCCTTTGCTAGGTGATTTTAAAAACAGCCTTGCTTACCTTTGAGATGTAAGACAGTCATTAGGCAGACAATCCATCAATCATTCTCTCTCCAGGTGCTTAGAAAGGCTTCATTCTGAGCCAGTGACCCCCTCCCTTCACCCAAAATGCAGTACTGGAAAAGAATGCAAAGTGATTATCATTCTTTCACGTGCTCAGGGGGAAGGGAGGGGTCACTTGCCTTGAAGTGAAGCTGTTCTAAGTACTTGGAGAGAGAATGATTGATGGATTGTCAGCTGACTGTTCTCTCTCACATTAATAAGACTATTGTTGAACAACTTTTTTCCTTTAATTTAAAGGGCCCTTCTCATTGCATTGAAATAAAACTGTCACAACCATCACCCTTGGGGTCAGTGAAAGATTAGAGGGGATTCCCAAAGCCAGGTAGGATGTAGCCCACACCCTCTTCCACCAACCTAATCCACCAAACCCCCAAGGATAATGTGATTTGCTTATACTACCGTAAGCACCCAGGTTCTTTTAAAATACAAGTACATTCCCTTGGTCACTAAATATGGCACGTAATCTTCATATAGAATGATTTTATTATGAAACTTTAAAGGAGCTCCAATTGCTCCAGAGACATTTACATGCATTTCAGTAGAATAAAATAAGAAAAGGTTAGCTAACTTAGCACACTAAAAGTTACCAACATTACAGATCAGCCATATAACATTTCTTCCAGCACAAAAGCTGCTAACCCCAGCTTCCTTCCACCTGCTATTCCTGTGATTTTCTCTGAGGACCCATACCCAGGTTTAATCCTCTAAATTGTCAATAAACTACACCTGGGTAGCCTCAGATCCTCTGCCCAGCAACCGACTTAAAACCTCTTAAAGGAAAAGGCACTGCCCCACCCTGTGACAAAAACCATGGGTGAAAAATCAGTGAATAATTAGGTTATACCTGAATGTTGTGAGAGACAAGAGGTTGTTAGTGCAGCATGCTCCCTTTCTGCTGCAAGTGGTCTGTAAAATTCCTGATACTCATGGATCGTTTTAGCAAGGCCTGCCAAGATTTTGGACTGACCATCAGCCTTAAGAAAACACAGGTCATGGTTCAGGATGTGGACTCACCTCCCTGCATTACAATCTCTGCACATGAACTGGAGGTTGTCCATGACTTTGTGTACCTTGGCTCAACGATCTCTGACACCCTTTCTCTCGATACCGAGCTAAACAAACGCATCGGTAAAGCAGCTACCACGTTTTCCAGACTCACAAAGAGAGTCTGGTCCAACAAGAAGCTGACGGAACACACCAAGATCCAGGTCTACAGAGCTTGCGTCCTGAGTACACTTCTATACTGCAGCGAGTCATGGACTCTTTGCTCACAACAGGAGAGGAAACTGAACGCTTTCCACATGCTCTGCCTCCGACGCATTCTCGGTATCACCTGGCAGGACAAAGTTCCAAACAACACAGTCCTGGAACGTGCTGAAATCCCTAGCATGTATGCACTGCTGAAACAGAGACGCCTGCGTTGACTCGGTCATGTCGTGAAAATGGATGATGGCCGGATCCCAAAGGATCTCCTCTATGGAGAACTCGTGCAAGGAAAGCGCCCTACAGGTAGACCACAGCTGCGATACAAGGACATCTGCAAGAGGGATCTGAAGGCCTTAGGAGTGGACCTCAACAGGTGGGAAACCCTGGCCTCTGAGCGGCCCGCTTGGAGGCAGGCTGTACAGCATGGCCGTTCCCAGTTTGAAGAGACACTTGGCCAACAGTCTGAGGCTAAGAGGCAAAGAAGGAAGGCCCATAGCCAGGGAGACAGACCAGGGCCAGACTGCACTTGCTCCCAGTGTGGAAGGGATTTTCACTCCCGAATTGGCCTTTTCAGCCACACTAGACGCTGTTCCAGAACCACCTTTCAGAGCGCGATACCATAGTCTTTCAAGACTGAAGGTTGCCAACAACAAGGTCTGTAAAAATGGTTCCCATCACCAAAGTCCCTATAGCTCAGTACTTCCCAATCTTTACAGCACCGCAACCCACTTCATTAGCTGTGTCACCCACGTAGTGCCCCAGAATGCCTTGAGAATGCCTTGCGGTACCACAACCAACACCATCCTGGAACCTTTTCGTGATTCTCCCAAAATCAGCTCACAACCCACTGGTGGGTCATGACCCACAGTTTAGGAGCAGCTGGAACAGAAACACACATAAAATATAGTGATGTTGTGACAGTATGCCACCTGAATCTCTACCGAGTCCTTCTGTTCTACTCCTTCAAGGCTCAGGGCCGAAGTGGCATCAGGGTTGGCCAGAATGGGCACTGGTCCTGGTCTCCAGCCTGAACCATCCCTGAACCAACGAGATCCCACCCTGAACCATCAGTACTGACAGTAATAGTAGTGCCCCAATGCACATGATCAGGGAATAGAGAGGGACCTGTGAAGGACTCAAGCACAAGTTTTGTCCCAGGGATCCCAATAACCTGCCACCTGCACTGGCTCAGAGCTTGTCTTCAAGACTGAATGAAATACTGGCTGCAAATATGACACGGGCCCACAAGCCTCCCAGCTCCCATGACAGCCTGGCATAGAGCTATGCATGTATCACAGGAGTTGAAAACAGGCATCGTTGATGCTACTCTGCATATCAAAAATATTGGAGGATTCTGATGCCCTGATTCCAAAAATGCAGACAGACAGTTCTGCAGCATTCTACAGAGAATGAGAATGCTGTTCACATTAAGTGCAGTCTGTAATTCAGGCTCTCATCAGGTGTTGTGCAAACCTGTGCAGTCATTCATACTGAGGTTGATATATCTATGTGTGGCAAGATGCAGTGTAGGAAAATAAGAAATGGCTATCTACTGCAATCATTCTTCTTTCAACACCATCCTTAATGCCAAACAATTAAGCCCAATTTCCCCCACAGGTACACACAAATTTAGAACAAAAGAGGCCAAGCCTTTGGCAGTCAAATACCGCATGCCGATTGCACTACAAATGGCTATTCACCTTTCTGTATTCAGCAGTCCATGCTGCAATGAAGTCTAGAGAGAACCCCACATAAAAGAATTCATTATCAACCAAAGAACAGAGGACCTAATTGAAAATTGTCAAGCAATGAAACATCCTCAATGCAAGAAAAATGGACTTGATCACAAAGTACCAATTGTGGCTATGGGCTTTAATTTTCCTTTCAGTGGTGCCTGAGCAGGAGCCCCGATTAAAAGGAACTGCCAAAGCTATTACCTTCCTCTCAGTTTCCATCAAAAATGCATTGGGCTTTTTGCATTGGGATAAAAAAAAAAAAATGCTAGCCTCCACCCCTCTTTCTACAAAGAATGTTGTAGTGCCAATTAAACATTCTCTCCTGCAGATCCATGACATCAAGCATGGACTGGGATAGGAAAGCAGGATGCTGAATGAACTTAAGAAGGAAAGGCCATGCTTGAGAAGGAAAGGCCATGCAAGGAGGAGGAAGGAAGCCTACGTCTTCAAAATGCCTAGCAAAATTAAGCATTGGGCTTTTGAAAAGGCAGCAGACTATCTGAGGTATCTAAAAAGCGTACAAAAGCCGTCTTCCGTCCTGTTGAAATGGGGTTTCTTTTGTTTTTCAGTGAACAGATTAGCAATTTATTTCAAAGGGCCATACCTGGCTGCTGTGCTTCACTGGATTCAAAAGTAAGGGTTCACCAGATTGCAAGGGAGGAGCCCTGACTTTGGTAGAAGCAAACCAAATAAATAATAAGGTCTCAGTTGCATTTTCAGACTACCTCTTCGGCAGAGAGAATGGAAGGAAAGGTCTGTTAACAAAACAAAAAAGGCATTAGCTTTCATTGCCCCTGAGGACATGTCTTTTATCAAAGCTCACAGAGTTGCTTACACTTCTTCTAAGCCGAAATCTTAACTGGTGCCAGCGTGAAGCTCAGCTTTCCTACCAAAGGACATTAAAATATGAAGCCAGGGATGCTGCTGTGCAGGTGGGAGTTTATCTTTTTGTAATTCGTCACGCTATTATTTGTAAACGTGGGCAGGAGTGAGGGCTGCTGGACTCCTAGCATCAGAGCAAACCTAGCAGCATAGCCAAACTTCTGCAATTGGTCGTCTGCTAGAACTGCAGGCCTCTCCATAACAGGAACACATGCAGTCATCAGTGGCAAATGTCACTGTCTGGGGCCATTCAAGCATCCATCTTGCCTGCTGCAGGAACCAGGGAGCATCCATTTTGTATCTATAGACTGTCACAGATGTTCTGGGGTGCAAGCAAATAAAATTCTTCAACAAATCATTCACATATACACAAATAGTGTTAAGAACTACAAGAACTTATAGTGGGAGGGGTGGATCTTGGTAGCAGCAGCACTCGCAAGGATCCTGTCCACCTTTCCCTAAAAGCTGGTATGGGTCCAAGGAGAACCATTGGTGGTCAGATGGCCTACTGGGAGGTAAGGAAAAAAATACTTTTACTTATCTCTCCTGGACTGACTGGTTTCCCCTTCACCACAAGACGCAGCACTCTCCTTAGAGGAGTGTGGCACACAGATGCCCCGTAGCGCTAAAACTTTCTGTTCCCTCTATTAGCATGAACCTGATTGGAGGGAGACGTGCCTCATCAGAGCAGTGTCCTGGCTGTCTCACAGTCCTGTCAGCAAAGGAACCAAGATGGAGCTAGGTGAGGCTGTCAATGTTTGCAAAGCAAGGTCAATGGCAACAGTGAACAACTGACAATTATCTGACCATATTTGATCAGTCAATTCGGCAGCTTAAATGTGAAATCCTGGCGCTGTCCTCCATTTGTCCCTTCTGACTTAGCAAAGGCAGCTTCTTATATTTGGAAGCCCAAAAGATCTAGAGTTTTTGTTCTCCCCTTTGGCTTAGTTGTTTGGGCTGAGCTAGGTTCATAACTGCAGTCCTCCCCGTGACAAAATTAAAATCCAAACTGCTTGACCAAATATTTTCCAGTATTCCTTCAGATGAGACCCTTTGCCCAAATATGCCATTGTTCCTGCATGCATTCAGTAAACAGAGCAGCCCACACCTACAGCTAAATGTGTGGAAGGCTCTACAAAAGGCAGGGCAGACCGAGCTCTCTGTGCACGCAGTTATTACGCCTGGGCTTTGTTCAGGCATTCAATGAACACATGTTGATTGAGGGGTAAGGCTCAACATGATGGTGCCAACTCCATTTGCACTCGCTGAACATGTGAAGGAGGGGCAGCTAAGAAGGGCCAAGGCTACTGTTTGATGTCCATGTTTGTACTGTATTCAGTTTGGAAAAGGGTGACCAGATCCAGTGGAGGACAGAGTGCCTATAACCCAGTGGTTTTCAAACTGTCTAGGAGAGTTTGCATGACTGTAATTCCTTGCGGGGGGGGGGGAGAGGCAGCAGGGGGAAGGCAGCAACTCAATCCCCAAGTCCCTGTACTCACCAGTCCCTGTAGCAGCAAGTCCAGGGCGTGGGGAGCCCTGTGCGAGTGCCTGAAGGGCTCCCCCGCTCGTTAGAAGTGAAAGTGGAGCAATCACGCGATTGCTCCACTTTCATTTCTAATGAGCTGGGGAGCCCTGCAGATGCTCGCACAAGGCTTCCCGCACCCCAGGACAGCTGCTGCAGGGCCTGGTGAGTGCATCCCAGTCTCTGCAGCCCTCCTGAGCGGCAAAATCCTAGGGATCATGTCGCTGCCCCTTCCCTGCCTCTTGTACGGTTCTTCATGTAGGGTTCGCTGTCATCCGTGATTTCCATTATCCATTGTAGCAGTAAGAACCTAACCCTTGGGGATATGGGGAAGAGTCTGTAAGTGGAAGCAAAATATGTGTATTTAATTTAGCCTTTGTCATCCAGCTTTGTAATTTAGCTTTGTAATTTAGCTTTGTCATCCAGCCCGGCAATGCAGCTGCCTGACAATGATTGTATCTGTGTACAGTTTAACATGGCAGGCAGGCATGGCATGTCCTGGCAGGACAAAGTTCCAAACAACACAGTCCTGGAATGAGCTGGAATCCCTAGCATGTATGCACTGCTGAAACAGACATGCCTGCGTTGGCTTGGTCATGTTGTGAGAATGGATGATGGCCGGATTCCAAAGGATCTCCTCTATGGAGAACCCGTGCAAGGAAAGCGCCCTACAGGTAGACCACAGCTGCGATACAAGGACATCTGCAAGAGGGATCTGAAGGCCTTAGGGATGGACCTCAACAAGTGGGAAACCTTGGCCTCTGAGTGGTCCGCTTGGAGGCAGGCTGTGCAGCATGGCCTTTCCCAGTTTGAAGAGACACTTGGCCAACAGCCTGAGGCAAAGAAGATGAGGCAAAGAAATACAAAGAGGCAAAGAAGGAAGGCCCACAGCCAGGGAGACAGACCAGGGACAGACTGCACTTGCTCCCAGTGTGGAAGGGATTGTCACTCCCGAATCGGCCTTTTCAGCCACACTAGACGCTGTGCCAGAACCACCTTTCAGAGCACAATACCAGTGTCTTTCGAGACTGAAGGTTGCCAACAACAGTTTAAAATGTGAGCAACTAAAGCAGAAAAAATTTCTGTATGGTCATATTTTTTGCAGCTATCATTTATGGCCAATAGCTTTTCTCCTAAATATAGTTTTACTAAAAAATTGACTAACCCTTGAGTTAGTTGGTTATTTGGAGCAAACACCACTTTAAATATCTCTGAAGCAACCTGATTCAGTGAGACCTGCAGACTAGAACCCCCCTTCACCAAATGCGGGTGCTGTATAACCCTCTTACATTTCAACTGAACTTGCATAATGACGACTGAAGCGGTTCCGAATCTGGGAAGCAGACTTGGTAAATATCTCCTTGAAGCGACCCGTGTGTGGGAATGCTTCTGCAATTAGTCTCATAAGCAGCCGACATTTCAATTTTGTTTAATTAAAACATTTAAAATCCTTTGATCAGCACCAGTTATTACAATGATACTTTGAAAACAACCGGAAAAAATACAAGTGAGAATAAAATGTACCCCTTGGTAAGTAGGACTTGGCAAAGATATTGCTTGTTGTTTACTCTTTCAGCCTTTTTTAAGCCTTAGTATAAATACCTAGGCCAGCTAAATATTTAAAGATATTAGGCAGGATTTAAATGCCAGAATCTTCAAGCGGATCTTCTATATAGCCGCACTTTTTCAATGAACAAGTTACATAAATACATTACTCTGAACAAACAGGCAGTTCTTTCTGAGATTACCAATAGCTCTGATCATTAACTAAAGCAGGGGTGAGGTGCTGAAAGAGCAGCCTGCATGATAATTGGGTTCTCCCACATCTTGAAAATATGATCAAGATTTGCATATTTTCTCTTCTGTCATGTGCAGCTAATGAGTTCCTGAGGAAAAAAAAAAGTGCTTATTTTTGGTCATGATTTGCTTATTGACATCATTTCCTGCTTAATTGCATCACTTCCAGCTCTCAGCAGGCCTCACGAAAGCTATTTGGCCTGGCACTCAAGTTTGAGACTCCTGATCTAAAGTCATTCTTGAACCTTCTGCTTGCCCTGGTGATTTGAATATTTTTTCTTGCGTCCTTCACAGGTCCCAGGAATCAGGTGGGAATCCCAGTCCAGTTCAGTGTGGGAATTAAATTATTAGAATAGTACTAACAGCTTTGCAACACCCAGGAAAAATGCCCTCCCATGCAATCTTTCTTACTTCTGAGTAAGCATGGCTAGGACTATGACTGCAGCTGAGGAACTGAAAACATTCTGGCATGTGGAAAGGAAACACTTCAGAACAATAAAATAAAATAATTTAAAAAAAACAAAACAAAACAACCTATATGTGGACCAGCCAGCCTGACACTTAGCAGCATGTTTGTTCAATACATTTGACTTCTGTATCTCATTAAATATTTTTTAGTGTGAAATGTTCTGGCAACTGTTGAAGTTGCTGCTGGTTCTGGTGGATTAACTTCCACCATCAGTGGGCTTCTCTAATGGTTTGAGATCCCCCCCTATTTTTGCATACCTCCACATTTATTCATGTGTTGTTGTTGTTGTTTTAAATCAACCCCACAGATGGTGTTTTATGAGCTAAGTTATTTTGGTTTATAAATGGGTGTTTCACTTTACTGTGAGCTTGCCAAGGGTGTACAAGGGCTTTGTCCTCCAATGTAAACTGTTTGGTTGCCACTTGGCTTAATGTTAATTGCATGTTTCATTGTCACCATTTAAATAAACGAAACAACAATGTCTGCTGTGCAACGCTCAGTTTCTTAGTAATGATTAGAAAATGAATGCATTTGAAATCTTTGAAAAAGATAATATGTAGAGATGTCTCATGGTCTCTTTCTGAGCTGAAATATCCTGGAAACAATTCTAAATAAAACCAAAGTGAGGCCATGATGGAGATGTTTCAAAATACATTTCTTTACACAATCCTATACTACAGGAAAATGTTCTATGTCAGAGTTAAGGCCGGGAGAGATGAGAGCATGGAAAGGAGGAGCTATGTATTTCATGTTTGATGCCACATTTCATATCTTAGCTCCTCGGGGCAATTCCTAACAGCAAGTGATGTTTTTAAAAGGCTAAGAAACAAATTAGATTGTAGCCGTTGTGCTAGGGGACCAAACTTGAACCCATTGCCCTCTGCCACTGTACTGAGTAAAATCACCCTTGAGAGTTAATTGTTCCACAGGGAAAGACTTATAGGTAACAAATGAGAAACAGCCCAGTGTTATTGTATAGCTAAAGAAAAGCTATTTGGGTTTATCATGAGAATAAAGAAAAGATGACAAATTGCCATGAGAAATCACACTGGAAGGTATAACATGTTGACTAAGTGAACCTCCTAGACCTGGTAAGTAAAATGACATTCCATACATGTTGGAGGAGAAAAAGCAGAAAGAAAAGGAGTTTTAGAAAAGAAAAATATGAGTGTGACATATGTTTGATTCCTGAAACTACTGTATTTGAGTACAAACTGTGACAAGGGGATATTTTTCCAGGATATGGAGGAATGGGGCTTTTCATGAACAACTCTCCCACTGCTAGCCATCAGTTATAAGCACTTCCCACCTGCCATGCATTTTCTCCAGTCAGTAGACCAAATGATTTAACCAAGATAACTTGTGTTCTGCAATAGGATTGATTTTGTGCTTCTTTTGCCTTGAGAATTCCAAAGAAAATGGAGAGGAGTGTCTTCATTTTTGTGGGTAGTCCCACAGAGTTTGGAGATTTGGGAGAAAGGGACTTGTGGTGGTGGTGGTGGTGGTGGTGGTGGTGGTGGGCTTCTGACTTGCTTTAAACTGAAATGCCAGAGAAGCAGTTCTTTCAGTGCTTCACCTCTATATTCAGGAAAAAAAAAAATTATTCTTAAGTATATTTATATACCACTTTTCAACAGAAATGTTCACGAAGTGGTAGTAAATTGTCTCCTGTCCCCAAAGGGCACACAGTCTAAAAATAGAGTTTAAGTTTTAAACATACATAAAGTATAAGCCTTGACTTATATAGAAGTGTTTGAAAATGGTGTTATTTGTTTTACTTAGAAGTAAACCAATAAGACTGAATACAATCCTGATAGGATCCCAACCTGCACAAGCACAGCCCCCATACACTATGTCAAGCCACAGTCTGCTCTATGGGGCTTCTCCGATGGTCACCAGCTATTTTTGTGCCGCATATCCGGGAAGCCCAATGTAATACTAGGACAGCTGGGAAGGGGATTAGGATATGGCTGAGGAGGCCTCCACCCAGGGCCTAGGAGAGGGGGGTAAAGGGGGCAATTTGTACCTGGGCCCAGGGTCAAAAGGGGGGGGCAGAAATTTCCTGGGATCTTGCGTTTTCCTATCTACTCAGACTTGTTGCCTGCATGGGTTGCTGGGGACACTACAATGACTGGTGATGCTGGTTACACTACTGATGCCACATGGGTTGGTAGACCTGGCTCCAAAGATTTTTCCAGCTGTCTCTAACCTCCCCCCACCCTGTTTTGCCCCTCCCTGCCCCTATTTCTGCTCACCCATCACCACCCTCCCTCTCTGTTTCACCCCTCTCCCTTTGCAAAGGGGCCCAAAAGAAACTTTGTACCCACAGATAAAATTCCTCTCAGAGGCCCTGCCTCCACCAATCCCACTCTTCTCCCCGCCTAATCCACCCTCCATTCCGCTCTTCTCCACCCTGCAACACCCTCTCCCCTCCTCCCCGCCTCCCCACCACCCTCACCACCCTCACCATGACCCTGCCTGCTCCAGCCAGCTCTGCTGTAGTGGTTTGGGAGGTGGACTTAGACCTGGATAATCCAGGTTCAAATCCTCCCTCAGCCACAAAGCTTCCTGGGTGACCTTGGGCTAGTCACTTTCTCTCAGCCTCACCTATCTCACAAGGTTGTTGTGAGGACAAGAAGGAGGGGAGGAGCAGCTGTGTAAACCACCCTGAGCTCTTTGGAGGAAGGGCGGTATAAAAATGTGAAAAATAAATAAAATAAATAAATTTATGCCTGTTTGTGGTACTCTGAGCCGGCACAGGGAAAGCTTACAACCACATTAGAATTGCATTGCTAGGCTGTGATTCTTACCAGAAAGAAACACCTCTGTAGAACGAAGCTCCTATTTCTTGATAGACATTTCCAAAATTCCCTCCAAAACCTCCCATAAACAAAATAAATTATATTAACATCAATATATTCAGGTATAAATAATGTGCCCGATGTGTTCTGCTAATGAGTCAAATACGTCATAGACACAGCACTTCTGTTAAACAGGCAGTGTCATACATGCTGATTTCTTGGTCTTCAACTTCAATTCTGTTTAACCGCTTGTAGCATTACCCCCGGAGTAAATATTTTTCCATAACCAAGTCAGCGTACTGTGCTAATTTCAAACTATGCACAATCAGTCTTCTTAAGGGAATGTTTTACATAATATTGAGCTTCATATGAATAATTATTTCATACTAATTAGCACACATACCCTCTCACTCCATCTTCAAAACCTCTGCCTCCATCATTACCTAACCATGACTGGAATAGAGAAGAATGGCTTGGCAATTGCGCTGAATCTTGCAAACCTGATCCCATCTCAAGGATTACAACATGGAAATGAGCTATCCATAAATATTAAAAATTATCTTTGTCGCACAGATGTTCACTCCACTTATCTGCAGAATTTCTGGATCAAATATTCAATATGAATATGTTAGTACCCACCAAAGATTGCTTTTGGCAGGGTGTGTGTTGATATCAGCAGGAAATAAATAGGAAAACATTAAAAGGTATAAAACTTTAAAACAAGAGCTTCAAGGTGTTTTACAAAGTACAGATGGCTTATTCTGCTCAAGTGGATGTCTACTACTACTGAATGAGAAATGGTTGGTACTGGTGGGGGAAAAAATGGTTGGCAACCTTCAGTCTCGAAAGACTATGGTATAAGCCTACAGCACCCAGTATTCCCAGGCGGTCTCCCATCCAAGTACTAACCAGGCCTGACCCTGCTTAGCTTCCAAGATCAGATGAGATCAGGCATGTGCAGGGTAACAGTTGCTACTGTGGGGGAAAAAAATAGGGGGGTTATGACTTGGAAGTAATGAATCCTGAGCAGTGGGTTGCATGCGAATATGTGTAAGGGAGAATGAAAATTGATATCACCAGTAATGAGCTTAAACAAATAGCGTGAACATCGTGGCACATAGAGCAGGAATAGGTGGAAGGTTTTGTTGACAATATGTTGAAAACGGAGGCCAAGTCTTTCACATCATCATCTAACTACAAACAGCTGGTATGCTAAAACACCACAAGATGTTTCAATCACTTAGCTAGTGCTTGGATGCCCTTACATTTTAACCCTGGGTTGCTGTACCACCGGCTGCCCTTCTGTTTCATCCAGTCTTATGGTTTCTCATGCTATGAATACCTGTCAATAGAATGAAAAAGCAGAATGAAAGCAGCATTTGATGTCCATGTTGAGTGTAGTCAAGGTTGCCTCAACATATCATGTGACCAAAGATTTTGAGAGTAGGAAAACCATCTATTGGTTCTTTCTAAATATCCAGTTAGGAGCAGTCTGATCATCTTGTGCTTTCAGCAAATGTGTCCTACTATGGTAGATACAGGATAGTACATACAGCAATACCTTGACTTTCATCCACTTGACTTTCATCTTTCTGCCATTTTCAATTATAACCACATTTCAAATTTCGTCTATATGCTTTCCTCTTTCCTCCAATTTCATCCAGCCTTCTTTGATGCTTGTCGACATTCTTATATTTATTTTCTTTTATTTCTGTTTAGATTTCACACATTTGCATCTGTTATATAGTTAGTGGTTTACATTTTTCACTGGCCAAAATACACTTGCAAGCTAAACAAGGCTATGCTTTGACAATGATCCATGTTTGATTTTCATCCATGCTCAGGGCTCTAACTAGATGAAAGTGCAAGGTATTGTTGTACATGAAAATGCCTTACAAATACAAAATAAACTGGTTGTCACAGACTTGGAACATTGGTAATGGCCCACTTATTTTTCTGGCATACCACTAGGTACACTGGCACAATGGGGAGGGGCACCATCATGGCAGCCCCTCTGCTGGCAGCTCCTGCATGGTTGCCAGTACAGCAGCCAGAAAGATGTGGGTCTTCTGCAGTGCAGTGTGGACTACCTGCTGGCAGAGGGGTGTATCAGAGTGGGGATTGGGGGGGGAACTGATTGTGATGGCACCAGTATCTACCACATCCCATTCTGGGCTGAACATGCCACCAGCAGGTTCCTCAGAGCTACGTCAGTAAAAGGATCCCCCGCAGATATGAGAAATATGGGGGATACACCTGTATACACAGGTGAGAGATATGGGGTACACAAATATATACCCACCCACACATTAACATGTATGTGTGTTAGAATGTCCCCACAAGAGCCCGTTTTTGTTCCCATATAAGCTCCTTTGCATGTGAACTGTGAAGAAGGTGAAGATTTCGACAGTCCTTTCCATACTAATATCAGTGTCAGAAAAACTCTTAGTTGGCAACCTTCAGTCTCGAAAGACACTGGTATCGTGATCTGAATCATGGTTCTGGCACAGCGTCTAGTGTGGCTGAAAAGGCCAATTCGGGAGTGACAATCCCTTCCACACTGGGAGCAAGTGCAGTCTGTCCCTGGTCTGTCTTCCTGGCTATGGGCCTTCCTTCTTTGCCTCTTTGCCTCGATCTGGCGAGTGTCTCTTCAAGAGACACTTGGGCGAGTGTCTCTTCAAACTGGAAGAGGCCATGCTGTACAGCCTGCCTCCAAGCAGGCCACTCAGAGGCCAGGGTTTCCCACCTGTTGAGGTCCATTCCTAAGGCCTTCAGATCCCTCTTGCAGACGTCCTTGTATCGCAGCTGTGGTCTACCTGTAGGGCGCTTTCCCTGCATGAGTTCTCCATAGAGGAGATCCTTTGGGATCTGGCCATCATCCATTTTCACGACATGACTGAGCCAAGGCAGACATCTCTGTTTCAGCAGTGCATACATGCTAGGGATTCCAGCTTGTTCCAGGACTGTGTTGTTTGGAACTTTGTCCTGCCAGGTGATGCCGAGGATGCCTCAGAGGCAGCACATGTGGAAAGCGTTCAGTTTCCTCTCCTGTTGTGAGCGAAGAGTCCATGACTCGCTGCAGTACAGAAGTGTACTCAGGACGCAAGCTCTGTAGACCTGGATCTTGGTATGTTCCGTCAGCTTCTTGTTGGACCAGACTCTCTTTGGGAGTCTGGAAAACGTGGTAGCTGCTTTACCGATGCGTTTGTTTAGCTCGGTATCGAGAGAAAGAGTGTCAGAGATCGTTGAGCCAAGGTACACAAAGTCATGGACAACCTCCAGTTCATGTGCAGAGGTTGTAATGCAGGGAGGTGAGTCTACATCCTGAACCGTGACCTGTTCTTAAGGTCATGGTCAGTCCAAAATCTTGGCAGGCCCTGCTAAAACGAATCATGAGCTGCTGGAGATCTTTGGCAGAGTGGGTAGTGACAGCTGCATTGTCGGCAAAGAGGAAGTTATACAGACATTTCAGCTAGACTTTGGACTTTGCTCTCAGTCTGGAGAGGTTGAAGAGTTTTCCGTCTGATCTGGTCCGGAGATAGATGCCTTCTGTTGCAGTTCCAAAGGCCTGCTTCAGCAGGACAGCGAAGAAAATCCCAAACAAGGTCGGTGCAAGAACACAGTCCTGCTTCACTCCACTTCGGATGTCAAAGGGGTCTGATGTGGAGCCATCGAAGACAACAGTGCCCTTCATGTCCTTGTGGAAAGACCTGATGATGCTGAGGAGCCTGGGTGGACATCCGATCTTGGGGAAAATCTTGAAGAGTCCATCCCTACTGACCAGGTCAAAAGCCTTCGTGAGATCTATGAAGGCTATAAAGAGTGGCTGTCGTTGTTCCCTGCATTTCTCCTGCAGCTGTATGAGGGAGAATACCATATCAGTGGTGGACCTGTTGGCCCGGAATCCGCAGTGCAATTCTGTATAGACACTCTCTGCAAGTACCTGGAGCCTCTTTAGTGCAACTCGGGCAAACAGCTTTCCTACAATGCTAAGGAGAGAGATGCCACGGTAGTTATTGCAGTCACCCCTGTCGCCTTTGTTCTTGTACAGTGTGATGATGTTTGCATCCCTCATGTCTTGAGGTACTCCACCTTCTCTCCAGCAGAGACAGAGGATTTCATGCAGCTCAGTGATGATGATCTCTTTGCAGCACTTTAGGACTTCAGCAGGGATGCTGTCTTTTCCAGGTGCCTTGCCAAAGGCAAGGGAGTCCAGGGCCATGTGAAGTTCTTCTAGGGTAGGTTCACTGTCAAGCTCCTCCAACACAGGCAGGCACTCATTGTTGTTCAGCGCTTCTTCAGTGACTACATTTTCTCTGGAATGTAGCTCAGAGTGGTGCTGCACCCAGCGTTCCATCTGCTGCACCCGATCCTGGATAACCTCGCCTGCAGCAGACTTCAGAGGGGCAATTTTCTTCTGTGTTGGACCTAGGGCCTGCTTGATACCATCATCCATCTCTTTGATGTTGCCCGTGTCATAAGAACATAAGAACATAAGAACAGCCCCACTGGATCAGGCCATAGGCCCATCTAGTCCAGCTTCCTGTATCTCACAGCGGCCCACCAAATGCCCCAGGGAGCACACCAGATAACAAGAGACCTCATCCTGGTGCTCTCCCCTACATCTGGCATTCTGACTTAACCCATTCCTAAAATCAGGAGGTTGCGCATACACATCATGGCTTGTACCCCATAATGGATTTTTCCTCCAGAAACTCGTCCAATCCCCTTTTAAAGGCGTCTAGGCTAGACGCCAGCACCACATCCTGTGGCAAGGAGTTCCACAGACCGACCACGCGCTGAGTAAAGAAATATTTTCTTTTGTCTGTCCTAACCCGCCCAACACTCAATTTTAGTGGATGTCCCCTGGTTCTGGTATTATGTGAGAGTGTAAAGAGCATCTCCCTATCCACTCTGTCCATCCCCTGCATAATTTTGTATGTCTCAATCATGTCCCCCCTCAAGCGTCTCTTTTCTAGGCTGAAGAGGCCCAAACGCCGTAGCCTTTCCTCATAAGGAAGGTGCCCCAGCCCCGTAATCATCTTAGTCGCTCTCTTTTGCACCTTTTCCATTTCCACTATGTCTTTTTTGAGATGCGGCGACCAGAACTGGACACAATACTCCAGGTGTGGCCTTACCATAGATTTGTACAACGGCATTATAATACTAACCGTTTTGTTCTCAATACCCTTCCTAATGATCCCAAGCATAGAATTGGCCTTCTTCACTGCTGCCGCACATTGGGTCGACACTTTCATCGACCTGTCCACCACCACCCCAAGATCTCTCTCCTGATCTGTCACAGACAGCTCAGAACCCATCAGCCTATATGTGAAGTTTTGATTTTTTGCCCCAATGTGCATGACTTTACACTTACTGACATTGAAGCGCATCTGCCATTTTGCTGCCCATTCCGCCAGTCTGGAGAGATCCTTCTGGAGCTCCTCACAATCACTTCTGGTCTTTACCACTCGGAAAAGTTTGGTGTCATCTGCAAACTTAGCCACTTCACTGCTCAACCCTGTCTCCAGGTCATTTATGAAGAGGTTGAAAAGCACCGGTCCCAGGACAGATCCTTGGGGCACACCGCTTTTCACCTCTCTCCATTGTGAAAATTGCCCATTGACACCCACTCTCTGCTTCCTGGCCTCCAACCAGTTCTCAATCCACGAGAGGACCTGTCCTCTAATTCCCTGACTGTGGAGTTTTTTCAGTAACCTTTGGTGAGGGACCGTGTCAAACGCCTTCTGAAAGTCCAGATATATAATGTCCACGGGTTCTCCCGCATCCACATGCCTGTTGACCTTTTCAAAGAATTCTATAAGGTTTGTGAGGCAAGACTTACCCTTACAGAAGCCATGCTGACTCTCCCTCAGCAAGGCCTGTTCGTCTATGTGTTTTGAGATCCTATCTTTGATGAGGCATTCCACCATCTTACCCGGTATAGATGTTAGGCTGACCGGCCTATAGTTTCCCGGGTCCCCCCTCTTTCCCTTTTTAAAGATAGGCGTGACATTTGCTATCCTCCAATCTTCTGGCACTGTGGCCGTTTTGAGAGACAAGTTGCATACCTTAGTCAAGAGATCTGCAACTTTATTCTTCAATTCCTTAATAACCCTTGGGTGTATGCCATCAGGGCCCGGTGACTTATTGATCTTTAATTTATCAATGAGGTCTGAAACATCTTCTCTTTTAACCTCTATCTGACTTAACTCCTCGGTCAGAAGGGGCCGTTCGGGCAGCGGTATCTGCCCAAGGTCTTCTGCCGTGAAGACAGATGCAAAGAACTCATTTAATTTCTCTGCCATCTCTAAGTCTCCTTTTATCTCCCCTTTCCCTCCCTCACCATCCAGAGGGCCAACCGCTTCTCTGGCGGGTTTCCTGCTTCTAACATATTTGAAGAAGCTTTTATTATTCCCCTTAATGTTGCTGGCCATGCGTTCCTCATAGTCTCGCTTGGCCTCCCCTATCACCTTCTTACATTTCTTTTGCCACAGTTTATGTTCCTTTTTATTCTCTTCATTAGGGCAAGACTTCCATTTACGGAAGGAAGCTTCCTTGCCCTTCACAGCCTCCCTAACTTGGCTGGTTAGCCATGCGGGCACTCTCCTGGATTTAGTGGAACCCTTCTTTCTTTGCGGTATACACCTCTGCTGGGCCTCTATTACTGTTGTTTTAAGCAGCCTCCATGCACTCTGGAGAGACTGGACTCTTTCTACCCTCCCTTTCAGCCTCCTTCTAACCAGCCTCCTCATTTGAGGGAAGTCCGCCCGTCGGAAGTCAAGGGTTTTTGTTAGAGATTTGCCTGGTATTCCACCCCCAACGTGCACGTCAAAACGGATCGCAGCATGATCACTGTTCCCCAATGGCTCAGTAACGTTTACATCTCTAACCAGGTCCTGCGTACCGCACAAAATTAAATCCAGAGTCACCTGTCCTCTGGTGGGCTCCGTGACTAGCTGATCTAAGCCACAGTCATTTAGCACGTCAAGAAATCCGGTTTCCTTATCGTGACCAGAACACAAATTGACCCAGTCAATATGAGGATAATTGAAGTCCCCCATGATTACAACCCTGTCCTTCCTTGTCACCTCCCTGATCTGTTTCCTCATTTCAAGGTCCCCATCAGATTTCTGGTCTGGAGGACGATAGCACACCCCCAGTATTACATCGCTGCTCAAGCCTGGTAATTTAACCCACAGAGATTCTACGGTGGAGTCGGACCCACCTTCAATCTCTACTTTGCTGGATTCTATCCCTTCCTTAACATAAAGGGCCACCCCACCTCCAACACGCCCCTGCCTGTCCCTCCTGTAGAGTTTATAGCCCGGGATTGCGGTATCCCACTGATTCTCCGCATTCCACCAGGTTTCCGTTACGCCCACTATGTCAATATTTTCCCTTGTCACCAGACATTCTAGTTCTCCCACCTTTGCTCGTAGACTTCGTGTCAGCTCGTGTCAGCTGCTATCTGTATCTGGGAACAGAGCTGGAGGTAGTAGTTGTTAGCACATCTCCTGGCAGTCTGCTGGACTTTCCTGCGAGCAGCTTGGAGGACCTGCAGGTTGCGCTCACTGGGACAGGCCTTGTATGCTGCTTGAGCTCTCCTCTTTTCCTCAATGTCTGGTTGTAACTCCTCAGAGTGGGCTTCAAACCAGTCTGCCATCTTGTTGGTCTTCTTGCTGAATATGGACAAGGCGATGTTGTAAACAGCATTCTTGAAATGTTCCCATCTGTTGGATGCATCTGCATCAGCTGGGTCTGGAAGAGATTGCTCAAGCGCTTGTGCAAATTCCTCCACTTTTCTCTGATCCCGGGTCTTGCTGGTATCAATGCGAGGTCTTCCTTCCTTTTTAGTGTGATACAGTCGCTTTGTTTGCAGTTTCACTGTGCTGCACACCAGGGAGTGGTCAGTGTCGCAGGCAGCACCCTGATAACTGCATGTGATCTTGATGCTGGGAAGGCTGGAGCATCTGGTGAGAATCAGGTCGAGCTGGTGCCAGTGCTTTGATCTTGGATGTCTCCAAGAGACTCTATGTTGGGACTTTGTGTTGAAGAACGTGTTGCTGACACAAAGAACGTGATGACAGCAAAACTCTAGCACTGAATCTTTGCCTGGTCGAAGATCAGGAAGCAGAACAATAGCAAAAATAAAATAAAGTAAAACCTACATGATTGAGTACTGTTACTCATCATTTTTAAAAACCCTTCTTTGTGGGTTGTGAATATATGAGTTTCCATGTAATTGTAATGTTTTATTAATGATCACATTTCCCTGGTTTCAGGGAAATTGTCATTTCTGTTTGAATGTGTCAAAACTGCAAAAGCCAAATAACTTTTCAATTTCTTTTTTAAGAAAATGAGATCATGCCGAGTAATGAAACAGAGCACATTTCAGTACTACATGCAAAAAAAAAATAAAAAAAAATGGACATTTCTCATTGTTATGTGATATCACTGCAAGTCTTTGAAGACAGATTGGGAGTACCTCCATTTTTAAAAGTCTTATTTCCGAGGTTGAATTTTGTGCAGACATCTTTAGCCTAAAGAAAACTGATATGCTAATTGAAATGCTCTGTCACCAGACCATGCTTTTTCTATGGTTACATCACACTAGAGATGCATCCACATGCAAATAAATTTCTATCATATTCAATGTTGGGTTTTATTAGACTATTTTATTTTTCTTGTATGATTTATTGCAATTTGCTCAACAAGACCTGAACTAATTCAGGGATCCTTTTTTACAATCATTTTTGGCACTGTCAAATAAACAGTTCCCTACCCTTTTAACATAATATTACAAGGATTCGTTCAAAAGTGGGTGAAAATTTTCACCTACTTAGAGTGAGGGCAATGCTGATCTAGAAAGCATGATAACTCACTCTCAGTGGTATACATAGTGGGTGGCCAGAGGCCCCTGAATCCCCGATGGCAGGCCATAGGGGGGTGTCAGAGAGGACAGTGGCAGATACGGAGGTGACTGGGGCAACGTGTCCCCCTCTATGGCACTCCCAGTTCACTGTGGAGGGATGGCACTGCCCTTGTCACTGAGTGTCATGAAGTTGGGCCCTCCCATCTGCTCTCACCTCAGTTTGGCTCTGAAATGGAGCCATTAAGGAAGTGGGGAAGGGTGTCAGGAGTGGGGGTGATGCGGTGATGCAGGTACTTAGAGGCCCTGAGTGCCAGAAGGCTCTGGGATGCCAATGCTCACAATAGGCAATATTTTCGTTCAGTGACATCACATAGTCCAGACCAGTACCTACAGAATTTTGACATCATCATATGTGATTTTTCCTATTTTCCAAAGAATCTATTATCAGGAAGACCCAACACTTTATAAGTAGATTTTCACCAATGACATTTTTTTCTATGGCACTGTTTTGTGTCACATTCTAGGCTACCTAACTTGTAGTTTCATTTGCAAAGATTTTTTTTTTTTAAATACACAATAATAAGAGTTGTGGATACACAGTTTGCTGCCTTTCTCAGGTTGCATCTGTTCCTTACACACCATATATATTAAATCTATGAAAAGAAATGTTGGTGTAATTATACTGTAACATATTCAAAGTGCTTATGCACTGGATAACTATGGAAGAAAAAAAAAAGAGGGCAGTGAAAGGGAAAAAGATGAGCTCTCCACCCATACCATAGTGCCTATCCAGATTCCACCCCCACCCCCCACATACGGACACAGTTACTAGTTAACAGAAAAGAAAATACTGAGAGGAAAATCTATTTAGCATTGCCTCCCAATTGGCCGTGAAAGGGGCAGTTTATTTTTATAATCAAAAGTGCTGCTCTGGAACCTACCAACATTGATTTGAGCTCTGCTGTTCATGAAAATTGTCTTGACTTCAAGTAATTAAAGATCACACTGCTCACAGACACTAATTACAATGATTTAGCAAAAGTGTAATATCCAGTGCAAAATAATTCCATCACTGTCCTCTTGCTGATATTCTAAAAAAGATTATGGATTTACATTGCACCAGTAAATGGTAGTTTTGTACTGTAAAAGACAGAGTAACATCACAAACGACTGTGTCTCAATGTCAAACATAGGGCATCCAAATCCCATAAATCTCCCAGCCACCTTTAAGACATTATTTGACTTATGAGGCTTTTGAGAAGAAGAAAAGATGAAATAAGGTATAGTTAATGCTTAGATATTTTTTTCCCCTGACATCTTCTTAAGCTATGTCCACTTGATTTGGATGGGAAGGAAAGATAGATGCTTGCTATAAAAATCTTTAGCAAGCCACTAATGCTGTGAAAGGAACTGCTGTTCCATTTTGCTTCATCAGCCAAGAAATGCATCTTTGAGTTTCATTTAAATCTTTAAAAATATCATACAGCTCATCCATCTTGCAACTATTTACTAATGAAGTAAGGAAGCACCCATTGCATTGTACTGTTGGTTGGTTGCCTCTTTAATCAGAAGCCCTTAACAGATGCAGTTATGTTTCAACCACATCCTCTGTCAATGCATCTCTAATCACCTGTTGCCTAAGAGCTCATAGCTAACCTGTACTCAAAGCCCTGGCCTTGGATGAGTGGAAGGCTACTGATTGGACTTGCTCTTTCTCCTATCCAGTGGTTCTCAAACTTTTCAGCACTGCGACCCACTTTTTAGAATCACAATCTGTTGGTACCCATGGGAAGTGATGTCATTAACCTGGAAGTGATGTCATCATTGAAAGTGACATCATTAAGGAGGAAAATTTTAGTGATCCTAGGCTGCAATCCTATCCACCCTCACCCAGCAGTAAGCCCCATTGACTCTCATTGTTAAAAGCATATACATAGTAGCCTGTTAAAAGTACAGGTCTGCAACATTTCCCCAAATTCAGTCACATACTATGGTAACATCGTCTAATATATTAAAAATAAAATATTGACAGGAATGGGGACTCACCTGAAATTGGCTCGTGATCCACCTAGTGGGTCCCGACCCACAGTTTGAGAAACACCATACAGACTCATGTGTGTCAGGGCCTAAACAACATGTTACATTAAGCCCAGTATGCAGGCCAATGTGTTTATTTTTTCTTTAATGAATGAATGGAAGTTATGTGGGTGAAGAATTCAAATAGGATTATCATGGCAGAGAAAATAGTTAAATTCCATCTCTATCATGCCATGGTCCAAATCTGGATTGGGCTTCATATACATACTATCTACCGAGGAAGAAACATGCATACCAGCACTCATAAAAGGTGTTTTCTATTTGGAAGCAAAGCACAACACACTGCTGAACAGTGAACCTTCTCGATCCGAACAGAGGTCTTAGAGAATCCTTTGTTCTTAAGGACTTTTGCTATTGAGCTCTGGGACCTCAAGGAACAAGTGAAGTGTCCTTTCACTCAAGCACTGACCTTGTGAATCAAAGCCTGAGCAGTTCATTGTCTAGAAATAGGAAAGACACCAGGATAACATCCAAATATAAATCCCACCCACATGCATCCCTACACTTGACAGGACAGCACACTAATGAAGAGAATCTTATTCGATGACAGATCTGCCTCCCCAATCAGTATCTGCTGTAAACATGAAACAGAGAGGTTATCTCCCTTAGGCTGTAATCCTAACCACACTTTCCTGAGAGTAAGCCCCATTGAACTTAGGACTTATAGGCCCATAGGACTATAGCCCCATAGGACTTACTTCTGAGTTGACCTGGTTAGAATTGTGCCCTAAGAGGTTGTCTTCCTCCATGTGACCCAGTCACTGCTGAACCTGCCCTTCTCTGGTTCCTTGGTCAGTGGCAAATAGGACTCATCAGAGGAATGCACAACCAGGTTTTCAGGCCGGTCAAAGCCAACTTCTCACTTTCAGCCTTCATCTCATTCTCTTTTTTAAATCTATATTTCTTTCTCGGTCATTAAAATGCATTCTAACTAGAGAGATTGTGGCAATAGCTTACCGGCTGTGAAATGATTATAAGCTAAAGTACTTACTGGTGCTGAAATATGCAGGTTAATTTGCAGGCCCTCTGAATGGGGGATGTGTGGCCATGTAATAAAACATTTGTTCATAATGCCATGAAATTGGACATTTTTTTGCCATACCATACACAGTTCTTCAACACTGAGAAACCAAACATTTTTGTATGCCCCTGCTGTGATCTGCCTGTCACTTATTCTTGCTGTCCAGGTATCCCCTCAAGAGGAAACTGCCGAGGATAGCTTTCGTGAATGGAGACAGTTGACAGTACTGTTCCAATCTCTTCCTTTTCTTCCTTCTCTGTATTTTCTCCCTTTGTCAAGTAGTAAAATGCACCTTAGAATGTTCATTAAAAATGTCTTCTCGGGATGTTCAGAAGAGTCCCTAGCAAGGGGTTCTGGGATATTCCCTTGGCCAATGGTGAAAGGAACAATTTGGATTATTAACATTGAAAGACGTGAAAGACGATGAAAGACGTGAAAGACGATGGCAGAATGAAAACATGACTTTACAAAATCAGGACTCTTAAAAGAGCTGCCGTTCTACAGGTAGCAAAGATCTTTCTCCATTGTGCTGTGTGTCAACAGCATTATTGAAAACTGCTGTGAGAACAACTCCATCCTTCATACAAATTGAGCAGTTGCCTTGAGTGTCAGTTTTGTATGAGGCTCTGCAGATGCGGGTTTTCTAGGCAACCACAGGGCACAATCCTATGCATGTCTACTCAGAAGTCCGAGTGAGTTCAATGGGACTTACTTCCAGGAAAGTGTGGATAGGATTGCAGCCACAATGTGCTAACACCACCTTTTTTTTCCTACAGTGGATAGCTGCTGGGACAAACCTCAAGCACCCAGATAACAAATGAAAGAGTGGCAACCGTGGATGGAAGGACATGAACAAAAAGGGTTGTTAAACATTAAAAATGTATGGTGGAAAAGGAATATCCACAGAATCCTGTACCTGGGTCTTTTGAAAAATATAAGCTTCAAAAAAAATTCTTTGACACTTCTTAGCTTTTTTTTTTTTCCCCTGAAAGCAATAATATGAAAAGGGAATTAAAAGACAAAAAAAAAAAAAAAAAAAAAGCTTCCTTTTCCAGTGGTAAAAGAAAAGATGGCAGTGATGGCAGGTAGCACCTGATTTCATATTTGGGACACCGCAGTTTTTAAATTCTGCTAGATTAAAGTATATGCTATTTGGTTTGTTTGCATTTTTATTGTGGTATTGTACAGGGCCACCCTCATCTGTGGTGGCTCCATTCCAGAACCTCCTATGGGTAAAGAAACCTGTGAATAATGAAATACGTGCATTTTGGGGTCCCTGTAATCTTCCAGTTCCCCTGCCCTCCAGCGGGTTTTTGAGGGAGGGCTTAGGTCACTTCTAGTTTTTAGTAAAAACCGGAAGTGACCTTTACATGCCTTAAAAGGCCTTTGGAGGGCTGGGGAGTCCAGAGGCCTTAGAAGACATGCTCAGTGCCAGGGAGGCCACATACGGTCTCCCCAGCCCTCAGAACACCATCTGGAGTGTGCTCCCCTCACCTCCAGAGGGTTCAAGTGGGTCCAATCTGTGGATTCAGGAACCCACGGATACTGAAATCCATATGTACCAGACCCACAGAAAACATGGGCCCACCAGCTTTGCATTATTAAATAATGTCTTTTAAATCCAATGAACTGGTTGGCAAGAATAACAAGTGATTTGTTGGCTAGAATAGTCAAATGACAAACTATTAAGGGCAGGTGAATAAAGTACAGGCTTGCCCCCATATGTGCAGGGGATCCATTTCAGGGACAGCCCCCCCCCCCAGATATGGAATCTGCAGATATGGGGAATAGTGTCACTACGCCCACCCCTACAGCTATCTTAAAGAGACAGGAACACAGGTTATACGGTGATAAGAGCTTAAGGCTGTGATCAGCAAGCAACAGCCATGGCACAATTTGCAGGCAATGAAAGTTTGTGGTTTGAGACCCTGTGGGAAGCTGAGTTATTCGTCCAGTAGGAAATGTGAGCCTGCTGTGAATGCCCATTACAAAGTAAAAACTACCAGTTATAAAACATAGAACAACAGAGCAGAAATGAAGATCTCATCCAATGCTTGTCAGCTGTCCTACTGCATCAGCTGGCCAAAATACCCCGTTAAGTGGAATTTTATAACTGATCAAATGATGAGGAAGAGAAATAAAAGTTGACATTGTCAGTACTGTGCTGTAGGCACTGTCAGGAGCAAGTCTTCGCTGGGCAAGGTGAATGGAGAAGCCTCATCTAAGTGCACAGACTTTTGCCAGTGGCTCAAAAATACACAGTCCCATCTCCGAATCAGAAAGTGAAAACTGAAACCGTGGGCCTGATCTGAAAGTGCCCTTGCAACTGGTTCTGAGCAGACCTTTCTTCTTAGGGTCAACCTCTGAAAGAAAACAAAAAAATAACCCTGCATGTTTGAAGCAGAAACTGGCTGACTGAATGCCATCTTCAGAATAACAACAATTAACAAGCATTTACCTTTGCACCTCCTAGTAAGTATGCGAGACAGAGGGTTGGTATAAAGGCCACTTTATTTATAATAAAGTCAAATGTACAGCAACCTGTGCAAGAAGCTAAACTCCACCACTAAAGTGTGGGCCACTAAGGTGAGGCATGATGCTAACTGCTGCATCCCCAGGTGATATAAAGGACGTGTCCACCTGAATCCAAGCCCCGCTCGATCGAAGATTGAGGAGGCTTATCACCGTTGAGCCTGAAAGGTTGAGGCAACAGGACAGCACAGATCCCCGCAGGTCAAGCCTTGCAGAGATCATTTCATCATCCAGCTTGGGGGGGGGGAGGTTGTCATTCAACCTCATCGATCTGGATAGGAATTGTATATGAGTGGTTTTGGCTGACTTCCCTAACCTCAGCCTGGATGCCAAGCAATAAGTTCCCGCCTACACAAAAGCTGCATAAAGTGGCCAGAATAAAACAACAAAATGACAACCCTACCAACACAGATCCTGTGTTGGATTAGTGAATATAAAAATCCACTTATAAAACTGGGACTACAGGTCCCAGCATCTGCTGTAGGAAACTGACATGCCACATGGTTTTCTCAGCAAGTAGAACTTGGTACTAGGTACTTCTGTACTGCAATCCTATACTGCTTACCTGCGTGTACATCTGACTGAATTCAATGTTGTAGTTAGTACTCAACTCAACAAACCTTTATTAGGCATAGGCATCTGATAGATAAAGGGCACAATCCTAACCAGGTCTACTCAGAAGTAAGTTCTATTTTGTTCAATGGGGCTTACTCTCAGGAAAGTGTGGTTAGGATTGCAACCAAAATCTCTGAACAGGTACCATAAAGAATGTATATACACACAAATACATACAAACATAAAATTATACATACATACATACATACATACATACATACATACATACATACATACATTATTTAAAAAACAGAAAACAGCCAATTACTTTACAGTATATGTCAGTGGTTTTCAAACTCTCTGGACTCTCTGGACTCTCTGGAGTTTGAAAACTGCCGTAAGTTCTTGTGGGGGTGGGGGAGAGGCAACGGGGGTGGGGGAAAGGCAGCGGCATAGTCCCCAGCATCTCGCTGCTCAGGGGGCTGCAGGGGCTTGGGTGCACTTACCAGAGCCTCCTGCAGCCTCCCGGGGGTGCGGGGAGCCCTGCGCGACCATCTCCAGGGCTCCCGAAGCGGCAAAAGTGACAGTGGAGCGATCGCGCTCCACTTCCGGTTTAGCGGAAGTGGAGCGCAATTGCTCCACTTTCACTTCTAAAGCATCAGGGAGCCCTGCAGACGGTCATGCAGGGCTCTCCACACTCCCAGGAGGCTGCAGGAGGCTCTGGTAAGTGCACCCAAGCCCCTGCAACCCCCTGAGGGGCACAATCCTGGGGATCACGTCGCTACCTCCTCCCTGCCTCCTGGCTGTCCCCAGCCCCTTAAGGGGGCCCTGGTATATGTACATAAGATTATGCTGTAAAAGTATTACTATTATACCAAGAACTTACCTTTTACATTCTTATTCTTAGATTATGAATCTTCACACTGGTGAATTTGCATTGGCAAGAAGCTTACTAATGAACAGAACATACTTGCTGGGGGGGGCATGTTTCTTATAACATATTTTTAAAAAACCTTTAAATAATGTAAAGATAAAAGAAAATTTGCCAAAAGCAGAGGGGAGAGACAAGGCTGACCACTAAGTAAACATTCATTTCACATTTATGCACAGAGGTTAATTTAGATACAACTCAAGTTTGCACAACAGCTGAAGAATTCATTTTGACTTTGTTCGAGGTCTATCTTCATTCTGAGTTACATTTAGCTAGACAGGTTTTTCACTATATTTTTTCTAGAAGGTATAGATACTTTAGTTCCCTCTACAGTTCATTTTTATAGGTGGAACTCAAAACAAAAATGTGGTCTAGTGAGGAGAACCGATGGGCCAATCCTACTGGCTGGATACCCTGTTGGGTTGCATGATCTGCCAACATATCCCAAAATCCCCCGAAGCAGCAGCAGCTCCATAAAGCTGTTGCCAGTGCAGAGTCTGGGTGGTCTCATGCTGGAGTCTACAGCCTACAAATCATCCACCACACCAGCTATGAGCCCAGTCCTGGGCCGTGAGGCACGTTTGCAAACCTCACCGTTGGGCTCCCGCCTGTGCTAACCCAGTGCTGGCTGGTGCTGTCACCCAGCCTCCGTGGCTCAGCAGTCTCACGGACCGCCGAGCCACGGCACGGGGGAGGGGGCGGGGAGCAGGCGTTCCGGGGAGGGGCCAGTGGAGGCATGATGCTGGAGGTGTGCTAGGGGAGGGAGGGAGGCGGGTCGTAGAGCGCCACTCTGCAGGATCCAAGGTGTTCATGGAGGGCTCAGCGCCCTCCATGAATGCCTTTACTCTACTGCCGACCGTTTGGTTGGCAGTAAAGTGAGTAACCCCATTGCGAGGCTGCTTGCCTTACCTGGGAGAAGGGGACGAAAGTCCCGTTCTCCTGAGGCACCTCCCGTGGTAGCCCGGTGCACGCAGGATCCAGCAGCAGCCATTCTCGGTGCTGCCGAGGCTGGGTGTCCTGGTCTGCTCAGGATTGGGCTGTAAATTGGCAGCAGGAAAGGATCATGAGTGGGGAGTCTTGGATTCTGGACCGAGGAAGGTTTGAAGGTGGGAAGGGGAGGATCTTGGCTGCAACAGCAGCCACCGAGATTCTATGCCCCCGGCTCAGGCCCACTTGCCTCTTGGAATCTACTGGATCTTCAGTAAAAGAGCTAATCTGAGTAGGCCATTTCGGCCTAGGGAATGCCAAAGTAGCTATGTAATGACCAGCTCTCTGTTGGTTATCCAAGTTATTTTTAATCCTGGATCGCTACTCCTTTTGGTACCCGAAAAAGGTGATTCTGTATTTCAGACTGTCATCTTGTACAACTATGCCGCTGGAAATAAACAAACAAAAATAAAATACTAATAGAAAAATCATATGCTAGGTTAAATAAAGTAAAAAAAAATTTTTTTAAAAATACCCACACCTTCACAAAAGAACAGCAAGTCCTGAGGTCATCTCTGAACTTTTGCTATCTAATTGCTGCAGAGTTGCCACTGTCAATTTATCCTCCTGACCCCCATTTTAGCGAGGCATTAAAACTTTAATCCATACTCCAGCATTCATTGCTTTGGAGGGTTTTTCTCAGGCTATTAGCATCGCTTTAGTTGTATTGCTTCTTATGTAAATTATGGAGAAAGTGAAACATGGAGTAACTGTATAATTATCCCTTCATACTCACACTGAAAGCAAACCTAAGCATATCATAGGCATGGTTAACTGTACTTGATAATAATCTCAGTGCTGTTTAGCGCACTTAATTATATGTACTCATTCTTGATACTGCTTCACATCAGAAAGCCATTTGGTGAGTCTTCACAATACCTGATGGAAGAGGGAGAAGTATTGTACCCAATACCTAATGTCCTTGTTGGATCAACAGATGCATGTTTTCTTCTGCTTTGTTGTTGATTTCTTTAAAAGCAGGTAATGTGATGGGTAAATTGTATGGGAGTGTATACAATTGTAAGAGAATGCAATCTTCCCTCTCCTCCGCTGCCCTGAAATCCAGACACCCTTCAAGAGTCTAAAAGCTATTACTGTCACTCCAACAGAAGTTCACCAAATTATTTAAAAAGTTACACAGGCCTACACACATTTTGCTGTCGTAAAAGTTAGTCCTATTCTTGGGTGTATTTGGGATGCTGAATCCAAAAATGGCATAGGTTTTGTCCGATTGGCTCTAGTTTTGGTGGCAATGCATAGCCACCTTATATGCTGATTCAAGCAGCTTCCTCATGAGGAAGTCAATGCCATCGCTTCCTCAAGAGAAAGCTACTTGAATGAGCATATAAAGGTGGCTATGCGGTACCCCCAAACTAGACTCCATCAGGCAAAACTGAAGACCCTTTTGGATTCTGCACCTCCAAAATAGCCTAAATTTATCCAAACATCCTTGGCAACTTTAAAAAAAAAAAGGTTTTTATTGTAGGCCTGTGTTATTGGTTTATTTTGTTTGAAAAAACCCAACAGATTTGTTACTGAAGACTGATAGAGCATACCTATGCATATTTACACAAAAGAAAGTACAAATAAGGGCCAATCCTAACCCCTAATGTCAGTGCTTTCCAGCACTGACATAAGGGCAATGCAGCTCTGAGGTAAGGGAACAAACATTCCCTTACTTTGAGGAGGCCTCCATGAGTGACACCTAACTGCAGGATGCAGCACAAGTCCCACTGACACCGCTATGCCAGTTCTGGAAAGTACTGACATAAGGGGTTAGGATTGCGCTCTAAATTCAACAGAACTTACCACGAGTTGTGAATTAAACAGCAGACCAGACTGGGCCTGCATCAGGAAGATGTCTTCTAGGAGATGGAGGGGAAAACTATTTGTGTTTCAGCTCCACCAAGAACATTTCTGCTCTTGCTTTTGCATTCAACTGCTGGGCTTTCTATACATTGCAAGTCACATTCCAGTGTCTCACTTGATATGGAGCTGTCTGCTGCAGCTTGCTATCAGGGTGGAGACTTTCCAGTTAGGAAGAGACCCATTTTAGGTGGGGGGCTGGAATTCTCCATACCGGCGAACATGTTCATGAGTAGGTGAGCACTAGAATGGCATATGCATTTTCCTTCTAGAAGTCTCTTGGTTGCATAATAGCTAGCATTCTGGAAATCTGTTTAAGCCATGTGGAAACATTTTTTTTTTTTGTAAATCTATGACTAAAAACAGGGGTTCTTGTAAATATATAACAATTGTAAACTTATTAGAATGAAGATAAACCTGCATGAACTCCACCTATGGTTGTTACTGGCTTAACAAACATAAGTGTATTTTGCTGAATGTCATTGAGTCCTAGATGCCTTGTGTGTGAAGTCCTTAATCCGATTCTCAGGAATAATTATGGCTTACATCTTTTATTCTTTCATAAGGTTTTATATCACTGCTTTGGATAGGTGTCATTTGCAGTACACTTTCATTCTTCTCATTCACAACTGGAACAAGTAGTAGGGCTAGAGCAGTGCAAAACTGGCTTCTAAACATACAACATGATTGATGCAGAGATCAGCAAGCAGGTTTCTCTTTATCAGTTCTAGGAAAGCTTGCTAATTCCTTAGTTGTTCAAAGGTTTTTGCACACCTAATATATACAATTCAAATATGTTTGCTAATCTCTATGAACTAACATCCTCACGGGAGAATGAGACCCTCTAAGACAGTGGTTCCCGGACGTTTTAGAGGCTCCAAAGGCTGCTGCCTGATTTATAAATGCCAAAGAGTGTGGCTATAATGGTGATTGGGCAGCAGTGCTCCCCCCCATAGTAGCAGCTTGGTTAACCCTTGATGCGCATAGCATAGCCTAATCTGCCCTATCAGATTCACGACCCAACAAAAATTGGGTCATGACCCACTGGTGGGTTCCAGACTCAGAGTTTGCTGCTCTAAAACATACTAAAGAAGATATCAGATTGTAGGGCATCTATCTTCCACCCAGCCCTGGCCTGCCTCTGTATCTCTGGGATCCTTGCCCTTTAGTTCCTTCCTCACCTGAACTTTTTCCAGTGTACATCTCAGCTTGTTCCACAAAGCTAGTGGCTCTATGTCAAGCTTTGACCCCATCTAAACTGACAACTTACCTTTTCCTTACAAAAAAGGGTCACAAACATTCAGGCAGCTAAACTTGACCAGAAACATTCTGACAGCATGTTCCCTGAGCACTTGAAATGTTTATGAACATTCCATGCAATCAGCTCAGCCAATCAGTGTCAGAGCCTTCAGTGCCACAAGCACAATACAATATAGATTAGACCATAGTCTAGGCAAAGACCTGATTAAAGCTCATCATTGAAAGGGAAAAATATATATATATTATCCTCAATTGCTGGCTATTTGTCAGAGTATTTTCTTGTACATATAGATGAGATGAGAATATTTTTTTTTCTACCATCAGTAAAATGAACAGGTCTTCGTCCCTCCCAGGTCACTGATCCTTTTAACATTTTTCCTTTATTTTCAAAAAGTCAAAATACACATTTCAATCTCATTAGCTATGCCCTTGTTTTTAATACATTACAACAGTTATTTTGAACCCACACTAATCATTCACCTTCTCTGCCCAATTGCTGTCCCCTTAATGGGTGGGACAATTGCACTGCTACCAGGGACAAAAGGGTCTTTTTTTTTTTTTTTACTTACCCCTGTCAGTGTCGGCTCAGAAGTGGGCTGTGATAACTTTTTTTAGGTGTTCTGAGTCTTGGGGAGTCCTGCAAAGGGGTCCTCAGTCTCCTTGCAGTCTCCAGAGGCCCTACTCTACCAGATATAAGGGAAAAGACCCTTTTGTCCCCAGCAGCAGTGCAATTGTGGTTATCACGTCGCTGCCTTTGCCCCTCCCCCACAAGCACTTACAGCAGCCCAAACTCTTCCAGAGACATACAGCCATGCCAACAGAGGCTGCACTGCATGCTATGGTGTAGGTGGTTGCCTACAGGAGGTATTTTTAACTTACCTTCCAATAGGCTTCCCAATCACCTATAGTTCTGCTCAGACCAACACCAGGCATTTTGCTGTTGTAGGTCCAAGGAGAGTCTGGAGATGTTGCAAAGAGGGGTTTCGGGAAAAGATCCAGGTGCAAGTCATTGTTGGATTCACCTCCTCCTTCACTAACACACACTCTGGTTCCTCCCCAACACACCCCACTACTCCCCCTCCACACACATGGCACACAGTCCCCTGCCAAACACCCATGGAGCTTCCTGGAGCTGCGCACACCACACCTCTTGCTATTTGCAGCAGCGGCACAGCAGCAGATGACTGCAACCCAGTTTTTGCACTGCCATAAATTGCGTTGTGCTGCTAGTTCTGGCAGCACAAGGCCTCAAGGGTTTGGGTCTTAGTTGCAAAATTAACAGTGCAATCCTACTCATGTCTGCTCAGAAGTAAGCTCCACTGGGGCTTTCTTGCAGGAAGTGTGTATAAGATTGCCAACTTAGGGCCCAATCTGATCCAACCCTGGTGCAACCGCAATACAGCACCAAGGTAAGGCAACAAATGTTCCCATACCTTAAGGAAGCCTCTATGATTGCCTCCCCACCACAGGATGCAGTGCATGCCCCATTGGCACAGCTGCCCCGGCACTGGAAAATTGGATAAGATTGGACCTTTAGGCTACAATCCTATGCACACTTCCTGGGAGCAAGTCCCATTGAACATAATGGGACTTACTTTTGAGTAGACATGCTTAGGATTGGGCTGTTAGTATTATTTCACAAGTAATGCCAGACTCTGGGTTGGTTGCTAGATTCACAGACATTCTTCTTTGTTTTGCAATTGGATTCCCTCCCTGAGTTCCTGGTTTGGGCAAACCAAAGTATTCAATGATATCTGAACCAGCTAACTTTGGACTGCTATTCCCCTCCAAAACCAGAACTAGAAACCACAGTGTCAAGCAGGTTTCAAATTCAGCAAATGGGAATGATTGCATGGAATGTTTGTAAGCATTTCAAGATAGCTGTAATACTGCTAGTAGCTGAGTTTAAGAAGTTGAATGTAATGACAACCAATGGTTTGCCTAAACCAGCCAGAGAACTGGACCACACCAGCTGATGGTGTCATGCAATAGTTTGGTGTTACATATGAAAAAGTCCTTACTCATTCTTTTACTTAAAAAAAAAAATCTAATGAACTGAAAATATTGGACCACCCATAAATTCTGTCCATTGTCAAGGAGTACAAAAGGTAGAAAAGATATGATGAGAGACTAAAATCAGGCAAAGGTTGCATTTATTATTTTAAACTTTTCAGACATTTTCACATGAATAACTTTAAATTCACTTATTTTATTTTATTTTATTAATTTAACACTGGCTCCCTAGTAGTCTTATCATTCTCCTGGCTTGCTACAAGTTGAAGGCTGCACGTTACTCTGATCTGACAGCAAATAATTAAAGTGCTTAAACAACCCCTTGGATGTATGGTATACTGTAGTTGGACAAATTTGCAGAGCTAGATCTCAGGCTGATCTATAATTATAAGTGCCACAGAAGAGCATGATCCTTACTGAGTCAGATTAATTTACATATTAAACAGCCATCTGTAGAAATTGTCATAGCACCTTGTTGTTACTGCCAAGAATCACATGGAGATTTTCATAATAATATAAAAAGTAGTACCTTGGGCTCTAGATACGTTTGGAAAAGTGCAACTGAATGCATTCATTATGACTAAATTATTGTCAACACTAATAGTTTTCAAGCCCTCCCTCTTTAATTTGTCCTCCTTCACTATGTTGCCTATTTAGTAAAATAGAACCAGGAAAATGGAACATTGACTACTCAGAGACTAGTAATGCACACAAGCCAATCTTTCCTGTTGCCATCTTTGGCAGAGAAAAATACCCTAAGAATGTGTGGCGCTCCATCTGTCATAACTGGCCCTTGTGCACACAGTGTTTGGATCAAAGTTTTTGTTTTAAATAACACGACGTGCCTGTGAACTAGAACAGATCTGATGATATCTGTGTTAATAAAATACAAACACTTTATACATTTGGCTGCACGAAGAAAATATTGTGTCAATCCACAGATGATGATTCTTTTAGAGCCAACCATTCTTTAAGATCCAACAATGTCAAGTAATTCTTATATCTCACATAACTTTCATCACGCACCGTATTCCAAGTGTGCAGCAATTGTATTTTGAAGAGCAACTTAAGTCAAAGATATTTTAGTTAATCCAAATTTATTAACAAATGCAAATTCCTTTGGTTTATTTTATTCCATGTTAGGACCATTATGGATATCTAATGGTATGTATACATAGAACAGCACAGGGGTGTCAAACATAAGGTCTGTGGGCCCAATGTGGCCCCCAGAAGCAACTTATCTGGCCCCTGTTATAATTGGGCTCTCCCAGTGTGATAATTGGGCTCTCTCATATCTTGAAAATATAAACAAGATTTGCACATTTTCTCTTCTGTCATTTGCAGCTAATGAGTTTCTATGTGAGAACGAAGTGCTTATTTCTGGTAATCATCTGTTTAATGATGTCACTTCCTGCTTAATGATGTCACTTCCAGCCCTCAGCAGGCAGTATGAATGCTAACTTCGACCCTCTGTATGAAACAAGTTTGACACCCCTAGAATAGTAGATCTGGGACGGGTGGTTGGGGCTCTCTAGATCAGGGGTCGCTAATTTTTCGGCCAAAGGGCTGCATCAAATATCTGGCATAGTGTCAAGGGATGGGGAAAAAAAATTAAATATAAAATTTAAATATATACATTAGAGATGGAACTTAGATGAATGAATGAATGAATGAATGAATGAATGAATGAATGAATGAATGGGCTCAAATGTCCAGGATTTCTCCAAGCACCAACACAGCCCAAGAAATAAAGCACACACTTAAATGGGCCCCCATTCCCTCACCCCACTAGCACAATTCTGGTTGTGTTTGGTCAACTGGGTCAGAGGCTCTCAGGGGATCAAAGGCTGGCTGTGGGCTGAATAGAGGCTCTCCACATCTGGGCTGCATCTGGCCCACGGGCTGGGGTTTGGAGACCCCTGCTCTAGATGATTGGTTCCTGTTTTTTTCTCTGTCCGGAGATGTCTTCTTTCAAAAACACAAGCTGTCAAATATTTAGTACAGCACAAATAATAATGGCAACAGACAAAAATTTGGTGGCAGAGCATATGCTTTGCATATAGAAAGGTTCTAGGTTCACTCTTTGGCCCTGTCAATTCAAGGATTAGATAGCAGGTCTGCAAAATACTCTGCCTGAGACTATGGAGAACTGCTACCAGTCAGAAGAGACAAACCTGGCTAGATAGACCAGTGCTCGGACTTAATTTGAGGTATTGTATAGAAGTTGCATGTCATTATTCAGAGAAACTGTGAGAGGAAAAATGAAAGGCCCAGGAAGCCAGAAAACATGGTACTATATGGCATTTTTATTATGGTATTGACACAACACTAAGGAAATCCCATTAAGTAAAACAGTTACAGTCTAATCCTAATGGGCTGCCCTGCTGACAGAATGCACATTCTGCAGGTACCGACTACTGCATAGCAGCCATAAAGTGCATTCTGGAGTCCTGCCGGGAATGCTGACAGGAAGGCTAGAGCCTTCCCACACACACTGGTGGATTGACAGACACCTGCCAGAGCAGGTAAGTCCCACACTGGGGGTGGACTGAGACAGGAGAAGGATGGGGATGAGTTGAATGGAGGAGTGGTGGGCAGAACAGAGCTGGGGCGGGAACAGGGAAGAAAGTGGATCAGGCCTGGGAAGTGGGGCGAGATAGTAGACAATGGCACATGCTGAATCCTGAGCCCCTTCCTGAACCTGATCTGCTTTCCTGAATCAACACAGACATGCACCAGCAGCTGAGCTGGCACAGAAACGAGTTGGATGCTGGGACAAATGTCTCCCTGGCTATGGGCCTTCCTTGTTTGCCTCTTTGCCTCAGTCTGTTGGCCAAGTGTCTCTTCAAACTGGAAGAGGCCATGCTGCACAGCCTGCCTCCAAGCAGGCTGCTCAGAGGCCAGGGTTTCCCAACTGTTGAGATCCATTCCTAAGGCTTTCAGATCTCTCTTGCAGATGTATTGCAGCTGTGGTCTACCTGTAGGGTGCTTTCCCTGCATGAGTTCTCCATAGAGAAGATCCTTTGGGATCCAGCCATCATCCATTCTCACGACATGACCGAGCCAATGCAGGCATCTCTGTTTCAGCAGTGCATGCATTCTAGGGACTCCAGCTCAGTCCAGGACTGTGTTGTTTGGAACTTTGTCCTGCCAGGTGATGCCGAGAATGCGTCGGAGGCAGCGCATGTGGAAAGCATTCAGTTTCCTCTCCTGATGTGAGCGAAGAGTCCATGACTCGCTGCAGTACAGAAGTGTACTCAGGACGCAAACTCTGTAGACCTGGATCTTGGTATGTTCCGTCACCTTCTTGTTGGACCAGACTCTCTTTGGGAGTCTGGAAAACGTGGTAGCTGCTTTACCGATGCGTTTGTTTAGCTCAGTATCGAGAGAAAGAGTGTCAGAGATCATTGAGCCAAGGTACACAAAGTCATGGACAACCTCCAGTTCATGCGCAGAGATTGTAATGCAGGGAGGTGAGTCCAATCCTGAACCATGACCTGTGTATTCTTAAGGCTGTTTTCTTAAAGCAAAATCTTGGCAGGTCTTGCTAAAAGGAATCATGAGCTGCTGGAGATCTTTGGCAGAGTGGGTAGTGACAGCTGCATTGTCGGCAAAAAGGAAGTCACGCAGACATTTCAGCTAGACTTTGGACTTTGCTCTCAGTCTGGAGAGGTTGAAGAGCTTTCCGTCTGATCTGGTCCAGAGATAGATGCCTTCTGTTGCAGTTCCAAAGGCATGCTTCAGCAGGACAGCAAAGAAAATCCCAAACAAGGTCGGTGCAAGAACACAGCCCTGCTTCACTCCGCTTCGGATGTCAAAGGGGTCTGATGTGGAGCCATCAAAGACAACTGTGCCCTTTATGTCCTTGTGGAAAGACCAGATGATGCTGAGGAGCATGGGTGGACATCCAATCTTGGGGAGAATCTTGAAGAGGCCGTCCCTGCTGACCAGGTCGAAAGCCTTCGTGAGATCTATGAAGGCTATAAAGAGTGGCTGTCGTTGTTCCCTGCATTTCTCCTGCAGCTGTCTAAGGGAGAATACCATATCAGTGGTGGACCTGTTGGCTCGGAATCTGCACTGCGATTCTGTATAGATGCTCTCTGCAAGTACCTGGAGCCTCTTTAGTGCAACTCAGGCAAACAGGTTTCCTACAACGCTAAGGAGAGAGATGCCGTGGCAGTTGTTGCAGTCACCCTTGTCCCCTTTGTTCTTGTACAGTGTGATGATATTTGCATCCCTCATGTCCTGAGGTACTTCACCTTCTCTCCAGCAGAGACAGAGGATTTCATGCAGCTCTGTGATGATGATCTCTTTGCAGCACTTTAGGACTTCAGCAGGGATGCTGTCTTTTCCAGGTGTCTTGCCAAAGGCAAGGGAGTCCAGGGCTACATGAAGTTCTTCTAGAGTTGGTTCACTGTCAAGCTCCCTTTCATCTTAGACCAACTTATTTATGTCATCAATAATGACCCACTTTGTAGACTCCGTAATCCTATGCACATTTTGTTGGAATAGACTTATTTTTGAGTGAACATGTTTAAGATTGCACTGTTAGCACAGAGAATCAAATTCTTTCAGGGTGTTCCAGCATCATTCAAAGCACACAACATGGAATTTTGTGTGTAACAGGTATGCATGTCACACATGAGAACAAATGAGGGAAAATAAGCAAGCCAAATAGTTAGTGGTCATATGATATGTATATATCCATCATGAGTGACAAGGGAAATGCTTGAGGTTGGTTCCGCTAGCATCTTCATTTGAAATGGATTTTCAGAAGGACTTTTCATTTAAAAAAAAAAAAAAAGGCAGCAGAATGATCCACTGAGAGAATATCAACTGACAACTAAATAGCAGGGACCCAAATTATGCTTTTAAATTTCCACGACTGTAAACAATGGATGTATCCTGTTGATTTCAGTGATTGAAGAAACTATGGCTATAAATGACATGTTTTGGAAATAGCCAAAACAAAAAAAAAAAGTGTACTGTTTTAGTTCTGCTAATTCATGGATATTCTCCAAGCATAGCAAGCATGTCGTCTGCTATATTAATTCTGAAGTTGTTCAGAATGCCACTCCATTAAAAAGAAAATGTGACGTGCAAACACCGCCTTGGTTCTCCTTGGGGAGAAAGGCGGTGTGCAAATCCTGGAAATAAATAATTAAGAAGAAGATTTATATACCACTTTTCAAGAGCAATAGTTCACAAAGAATACAGCCCATGGACTGTATATAGCACAGGCATCGTGTATTGCAATCCACTGGGTACTTTGTGAATGTCTCCTTTCCGGGACCTCCATAGAGACTCTGTGGATATACACATGCACATAGATGTGGAAGAGTATTTAATACAAATTTATTTTTACAGAAAGAACTATTTCGACAGCTATGTTGCAGATTTCTTCATTACCAAATACCACTGTATTTGTGCGATAACATTGCAGCGTGTGAGTTTATAATTTTTTCCCCCTGTATTACAATGTAATCATGACAATAAAGTCTTCCATAAGACAATGACTATCAGATTTTTCAGATTTTCAATTAGATTTTTCCATAACCTTCCCAATATTCAAGTGTATTTTTAAATTACACATAGTATGTCTTCATGCAAGTGCCTTGAAAAAAAATTGAAAATTTTGATTCCCCTGCACCTGTTTTCATATCATATTGATGTCATATTTGGAGAAAGAACTGCTTTACTAAAATCACGTTCAAATGTTGCAATCTTTTCAATTTTGCTTAGATTTGCATCCATGAATCAGTAGGAATCCAACTGTAGTTGCACCAAACCCACACATGTAGCCATGTGCTAATACAAGCCATGTGCAAGACAGGACTGGATTGAGCTGCCTGTAGCATAGTGGTTCTCACACATTTAGCACTGGGACCCAGTTTTTAAAATGAGAATCTGTCAGAACCCTCCAGAAGTGATGTCATGACCAGAAGTGACATCATCAAGCAGGAAAATTTAACAATCCTAGGCCGCAGTCCTACCCACACATACCCAGGAGTAAGTTCCATTTACTATCATTGTTAAAAGAATATACATAGTAGCTTATTAAAAGTACAGGTCTGTAACATTTCCCCAAACGCAGTCATATACCAAGGTAGCATCAAGTCTAATATACTAGAAATAAAATACTGAAATGAATGGGAACCCACGTGAAATTGGCTCCCAACCCACAGTTTGAGAAACACTGGCATATGTTATAAAGGGGTCCTAAATTTAAAAAAAAAAATACACATAAATATTAAAACATTAAAAATTTTCTTCCTGCAGGCAACTCAAACTCTTCTGCTGTTGCAACGTGCTTTCCAGCATGTCTGTGACAGCTGGCACTGAAAATATTTATTTGTATCATGTTATTAATGATGTCCGTAATTATTACATAGCATGTAGCTAGCATGCAGCTCCCCCGACATGTAAACAACAGGATTGCCACATCATGAAATGCTGATTTCACCAGAGTCAGTTTGCAAGCATTTTGTGCTTTAGGGTCCAGACCTATCCAACCTACTAGCACAGATGCAGGCATGCCAGCGGGGTGTATGCTGCATCCTGTGGTGGAGGGTAGTCATGGAGTCCTCCTCAAGGTAAGGGAATGTTTGATCCCTTACCTTGGGGCTCTGTTGTGGCTGCATTGTGCTAGAAATTTGGATAGGATTGGGCGCTTAGTACATTTAGGACCCTCATAAACATGGGGCCCGTAGCATATGCTACTTTTGCTACTAAGTAAATCCAGCACTGCTACAAGGACGTATCTTTATTGCTTCAAACTACGATTATCGTGATCATTGTAACAGAGTGCAGTTGTCTTTTCTGTTTCCCATGAGTCCCGTCCCAGAGCATTGTACTCGAAGCTTCAAGCCAACAAAATTATCATTCAGGGCTTTCACAACTCCAGTGGTGTAATTCTAGGCTGCTAAGAACTTCAACCTAGGACTACTTTAACACAACAAATCCTCTGTAAATAATCCCAGGTGTGTCAATACACAATATGAGAACTGACCATTTGATGGAAAGGGCTATAGTTCAGTGGCAAAGCATATCATGTGCATGGAGAAGATCCCAGGTGCAGTTCCTGGCACAGAGCTGGGAACCAGTGCTGATAAGAGGAGGGTGCAGGGGGTAAATTGTGCCCATGGGTGCTTTCCCATCCCTAAGCCAGGGCAGCCTTTTACAAGCTCTGTGAGGATAAAGACCCAGAGACAAGTGGAAGGCAAGCAGGCAGCTCTGGGATCACCAGCAACAAAGGTTAATACCATTCCTTCTTTTTCTTCACATACCTACTGAGCTCTGCACCAGACAGAAGGCAGGCAGTGAGTCACAGCTGAAGGATCTTGTTGCCAACAGACTCCAATGGAGCAGGGCTGTGCTGGGGCACCCAATCCCAGGAGGGGTCGGTCAGGCACCCAGTGGGGTGGGCAAATGCACAAATGTTGCTCTCCCAGTGCTCAGGTAGCCAGTATATGGGATGGGGAAGCCTTGCTCCTGGTGTCGTCGTTCCCATTGCCGCTCCTGGAAACCTCCAACAAGATTTCTTAGGGGAAAGGCAGGGCTCTCACTGTTGCTCTCCCAGTGCTCAGGTAGCCATTATATGGGATGGGGGAGCCTTGCTCCAGGTTCCCCCCCCCCATTGCCACTCCTGGAAACCTCTAACAAGATATCTTAGGGCAGTGTTTCTCAAACTGTGGGTCGGCACCCACTAGGTGGGTTGCAAGTCAATTTCAGGTGGGTCCCCACTCATTTTAATATTTTAATTTTTAATAGATTAGACTTGATGCTACCATGGTATGTGACTGCACTTGGGGAAATGTTACAGATCTGTTCTTTTAACAGGCTATTGTGTATATGATAGTAAATGGGACTTACTCCTGGGTAAGTGTGGGCAGGATTACAGCCTAAGATTGTGAAAAAAAATTTCCTGCTTGATGATGTCACTTCTGGTCATGACATCACTTCCGGTGGGTCCTGACAGATTTTCATTCTAAAAAGTGGGTCCCAGTGCAAAAAGTGTGAGAACCACTGTCTTAGGGAAATAGCAAGGCTCTCACTGTTGCTCTCCCAGTGCTCAGGTAGCCAGTATATGGGATGTGGGAGCCTTGCTCCAGGTTGTCCCTCCCCCCATTGCCACTCCTGGAAACCTCTAACAAGATTTCTTAGCGGAAAGGCAGGGCTGAATGGAACCAGGACCAAAAGCTTTCTTAAATAGGAACTCTCCAGCCCCTCATGATGAGAAAACCACTGTAAGTAGACTAGACATAACTAGCAAAGAATCTTGTGCCTGGGAGAAAACCGAGATCCTCTTGCCAGGGAGAGGGGAAGTGCCTTGATACGTATGGTCTGAGCTAGGAGACTGAAAGTTTGTGCGGGGGGGGGGAGAGATTTGTTAATGAGTTGTGTGGGTCTCCTGGGCCTAGGAACTACATTTTTCTAGCAGCGCCAGTTGGGAACTGGGTCTCTGACCTTGAAACGGGGAGGAGGTCTTGCTCCAGGCTTGGGAAAAGGAGGGAATCAGAAGGTCTGAGCCCAGTGAGAGAGAGAGAGAGAGAGAGAGAAAGGCCTGGAAGCAGGTGTGTGAAGGCCCAGCGAGGGATGGAGGTGGCAAGTTCTTGATTGCGGAGAGAGAGAGAGAGAGAAACAGTGCCGTGGCTCTGTGGTTGCACAGGCTGTGCTAGGGAAGCCCAGCAAAGAAGGTCCTGCTGCACTCCTCTTCTGCACCTGTGAAGTGAGGCCTACACTGAACTGGCAGCCACAGGCACCCCTGGTTGAGGACCTTATGCAGCCCCCTTTGGATTCTTATCCCCCCCCCACAGTGATTGCTAGCCCTCCTGCCTTGCCTGAACTATCAACCTGTTTTTACCCGGCCCACAGCTGTACACATTTGGTCTCTGTTGCATGTATGCAACATTGGGCAGAAATGGCTTAAGATGAAATAGGATGACATGGCTGGCTTTAGGAATATGGAGAAGATGAAAAATGAATGGGACCCTAGTGTGCTAAAAGGGGAAAACAGCTCTCTAGCACTTCAAGCGTTGAAGCAGCAAAATTAACACAGCCTGCATTCGAAGATAGTTAACTTCTGCCATTCACTGCTCTGTGAATCTGTCCAGTCTCCCTCTGCAGCCGTCCCCGCAAATAGTGGAAAGGAACTCAAGCATGTACATGAAAGCAGGTAAACAAGTTTTAAAAAAACTCATACAGGTATCCTTTCTCTTTCTGACAGGTAGTAGAGAAACAGAATCAAAGCAAACCAAACTCTGTTTGGGAACAGAAATGGCTGCTGTGCATTCAGACCAGGTAAGGGGGATTTGCAACTCAGGCTTCTTCTGCAACATTCCTAGCCGCACTCTGCTTGTTTCCTTCCTACAAATCCCCCAGTTGAGGCTGCAAAACTCCTCAAAGTTCAGTCCCAAAGCCTGCCTGGGACTGAACTTTGAGGAGTTTTGCAGCCTCAACTGGCCCCCCCTTTTGGCAACTGGCAACCAACCTTTATATTTTGCAGCCATGGAGCACCTCCCCACCTTAAAAAAAAAAAAATTCCTCATAGGGATTTGAACCCCTAGCCTCTGGCTCCACAGGCTAGCACTTTAGCAATTGAGCTATAAGTGCTCTTAGGCTCAAAGTGTTTGGAACTAATATTTGAAGCGCTGATGGCCACCAGCTGGGCTCAAGATCTTATATATTAGTTCTGAACACTTTAACTATAGGCTTTCCTATAGCCCAATGGAGAGAGTTTCCTATAGCCCAATGGTGTACCTCCCCACCTAAAAAAAATGGGGTGTTTTTAGCTGTGGCAGGAGTGCTTTTGCTATCAGGGAGCTCGTGTGTGTGTGTGTGTGTGTGTGTGTGTGTGTGTGTGTGTGTGTGGTTATTGACTATGTCTAGTTGTATCTTATTACATATTTCTCTGATAAAAATGGTTTAAAAATAAATAAATAAATAAAAGATTAACAAGTTGTGAGTTCCTGCACCTTTTTTTTTTTTTTTTTTTTTTACAAAAAAAGCACTGGTTAAAGGACTGTTCAGTTTTGTAAACTGATTTTAAAAGGTGCATTTTCCCCTTCTCCAGGGATCAGCACATTCCTTCTCATTTGCAGGGGCCATTCGTGTTGAGTCAAATCCGTGTATAAAAAATCCATGTATAAATAGGCTGGACCTGTACTTCCCAGTAGGCCACCTGGCTGCCAATGGGTCTCCTCAAATGTATGCTGACTATTTTTTGCTGTCACAAGTCCAAGGAGCCTTGAGGGGCAAGTCTGGGCCAGTCTGTCAGTCTTTTCTCTTCCCTCCCTCTGCCATAGCAACTCCAGACTCTTTATTTGTTTTATTTATTTATTTTAGAAATTTATGTCCCGCCTTTCTATCCAATGAAGGACACTCAAAGCGGCTCACAATTAAAAACATATTAAAAACATTAAAACACAATAAAAACCTGGATCCCAAATTAAAATAAATTCAAAAAGCGCCATGCCCCTTGGTGTCAGCATAAAAGGCCTCCCTAAATAAAAAGGTCTTAAGCCCCTGCCAAAAGGACCCTAAAGAGGAAGCTGTTCTCAATTCCAGGGGGAGGGAGTTCCACAGATGGGAAGCCACCACTAAGAAGGTCCTTTTTCTTGCCGCCATCTCCATTCACCTCCGCTAGTGGCGGCACAGTCAGAAAGACCCCCTCTGATGACCTGAGAGAATGGGTTGAGTTGTATGGAAGGAGGCGATCCCTTAAATACCCTGGACCCAAGCTGTATAGGGCTTTAAAAGTCAAAATTAGCACTTTTAATTCAGCCTGGAAACAAACTGGCAGCCAGTGTAGCCGCCAAAGCAGTGGCCCGACTGGGTCGAACCGACGAGCCCCAGCAACCACATGGGCTGCTGCGTTCTGCACTAGTTGCAGTTTCCAGACCATCTTCAGAGGCAGCCCCACGTAGAGTGCATTGCAGTACTAATCTAATCTGGATGTCACTAGGGCATGGGTCACCGTGGCCAGGTCTGAGCGACCCAGGTATGGTCGCAGCTGGTGAATCAGCCGAAGCTGAGCAAAGGCTCCCTCACGCTCCAAAGGCTTCCTAACTGGGAAAGCCTTCTCCCACCAGAAGCCTGCCATGCTCAGCAGCTCTGTACCCTGTATTTTCAGCTCTGTACTTTTAACGGCGACTGAGCTAGGTGCTGCGCGACCCACCTGAAATTGGCTTGCGATCCACCTTAGTGGGTCCCAGCCCACAGTTTGAGAAATGCTGTCATAGACTGTATGTGCAGTCTGTTTGAATTCCGCTTATGCCAAGCAGCACCACTGAAGTCAGGCCTGTCTGCCTGCTTATGCCAATGTTGCAGTGCATTCTGGATTATTTATGATTCAATTGGCACTGTTTCGTCTGAGACCCTGGTCAGATATTCAAAGCCCCTGACCTCTGCTGCTACCTTGCAAGTCATATATCCAGAGGAAGAAGATAAGGCTATAAAACACCCTTGGGTTTGTGGGTGCAAGATGGTGGTGCCTTCCCGAGCACCCTTTTCAGAGACATTGTTTACGGGTTTTGGAAAATGAACACACAACATCCTTTACACATCCCCAAAAATTCCAATCCCAGAAACGCATCTAGTTAGGATCCCCCAGCTTGTCTTGCCTTATCTTGATCAAGACCTAAGCATTCCTCCAGTGGTTGTGACTCCTGGAGGTGAGGCAGAGATCCCCTTTGTCTTTGCTTCATTCTCAGATCTCCAAAGCACCACATGGAACTGCGCACTGAGGCTTGGCAAGCTGTCAGGGCCGTAGATATCATCAAGCTGTGACCCTTTCTCTTGCAACTTCCCTGTGTCAATCCCTCCTCTCTTCTCAGGGGAAGGGGCTAAAGAGTAGAGCCCTCCTAACCCTCCTTCTCCCCCAAATCTCCCCCAAATCTTCTCCCCCTTTCCTTTCTTATTGGTGCACCAAATACAAGTACATACAACACAATCTAGGAACACACACAACCACACCAATCAAGAAAACTTTTACTGCATTCTTCTTGAGCCATTAGTGAAGCACCTTATTTTTGATGTTTTTACTTCATCAATAAATCTTATGGCCCAATCCTATCGTTGGGTTGTGCCACTGAAACATGTGGTCCGGTGGCACAACACACTTTCTGTTAGTCACAAACGCTACTTTCTGGAGAGTGTGGGCTGGCCCTGCTGGAAGGTTTGAGCAGTCATCTTTGCATGGCAGCAGAAAACAGGTGCTGGATGCCCCAGGAAGGATCACTCAGGGAGCTGGAGAGAGGTGAGGAGGAGGTGGAATGGGGGTGGGCAGAACAGGGAGGCGATGGAGGCAGGGAGGAGGGTGAATCAGGCCCCGGAAGGGAACAGGTTCAGCAGCAGTGGTGCCCACAAAATCCTGACCCTTTTCCCAGAACTGATCTTTGTGGGTCCACATGGACTTGCCCCAGGAATATCATTAGTGCATGTCTGAGATAGAGGTGTTTTTCAGACCTTCTATCCATAGATAGTGAATAAGGAGCTGTGGAACTGCACAATCAGTTGTGAATAAAAACACAAAACACCACATTTTGCATTTTAATTCAACAAATTTAAACAAAACAAAAACAATTTTCAAGCACCTCGACCCATTGGGCTGGCAGGGACTCCTCAGGGGAAAGGAACAAATGTTGTCTTCAGAGGCCAAAACTCCCCCCCCCCCCACTGGAAAACTGGAAGTGACTTCTGGTTCCTCTGCAAGCCATTCTGAGGTCCCCGGCCAGGAAGAGGCCTCTGGGGCCTTGCAAAAAGGTGCAGCACATTGCAAACCCACCAGGAAGGACAAAGTGGGTTTCGGTGCTGAAAGGTTTGGGAACTGCTTTAGGGCATTCATCCCTGACTCAAAGCCAAGGATCACCTGATGACAATCCCCAGCTTTGCACTGTTTACTCCCCATGTCAAATATGTCAAAGAAGATACAAATTGCAGTACAGCCCCAAACTGCAAAATCTTTGGGGTCCAGTTTAGGGGCTACATCCAGCATTCTAAACTGCGAAGACCTCTGGGATCAGTCATGTTCCCTTTAAACAATCAGCTAACCTCAGGATACACACTAATCCCTGTTCTTAATCCCACACCCACACAATACTGGTCACACTGGGAGGCCGACTGAGGCTTACCTCCCACCGCCCCACTTGCTGACTATAAAGCTGTGCAACCCTCATCGCAGACCCTTCAGAAACAAGTCAGTGCCTAACTGATAAATGAACACCATCACCTCCAAAAACAAGAGGCCGACTGTGCAGTATCCCAGGGTGAGAACTGAAAACTCCAGCAAACTGGGCCTCTATTCCCCCCAACATGCAGTTTAACTTATGTCTTTCCCTATCAATCTTCCCAGGGGTTCTAACATCCCTCTAAACTCACCTTTAGAGAAAGTCAGACTAAATTACACCCAGCCCAGGAACCCAAGCCTGACTGACAGCAAAATCCCTACTGGCATTGACATTCAAAGACATTGTGTTCCTCTGCCTTCAGTTAATCTTGCCAAGGTGCAACAGAAGGACATGCGTGACATGCAGATATTCCCAAAACACTGGGACTCCATTGCATACCAGGAATCCCAATCCATCAGTGAATTCTGCAGGCCCAAGTCAACAGCTGATCTCACTGGGAACCCTTTGCCAGGTTATTGGGTGGTCCCAGAGATGCCCTCTTCCTGGTGTCCCCTGGCTACTCCTTGATAGCCCTCTTTCTCCAGTTACCTTTTGGTAAGCAACAGTGCGGTGTCCAAATCCAAACACTGGGCAGTTGTGGCAAAATGGCAACCCCATCAGGGAAATTCTACTTGTATAACTGAAATTCCCAGTGCACAAGGAGGAATTGAACTTGCTGCATGACTGAGTCTTCCTGAAGGCCAGAATCAGAACTAGGTCAGCAGGCAAGCAGATGTCCACTGTCTGACCTATCCCCTTGAAGAGTTGGAGATGGCATCATTATTTGGAGCTACAGCTCACTGTGCTCCTTATGCCATTCAAGTCAGATGTCTAAAGCAGCACTTAATTGGAAGTTCTCATTGTGGGACATCCATGGATTACCAGCATAATCTGTACACATGTGGCGGATGTCCAAATGCTCAGTTAAGGTTAGGGACCCTGGCACACAGTGGAAACATCCCCTGTGTTAAATCCTGGGAGGTTTGCTTCCAGGCAGTATGGACAAATGGTCTGGCCGTGTACCATGTTTCCTAACTGGTTTGCTCTGCATTGTGGGGTTGTGTGATGTGTTGCTAGCTGACATCAATATCTACAATACTCTTGTTTCTGCTTGTAGTGCTACCTAAGAAGAGCCATTCCTAGGTTACATATAATTTCATGGTTATATAAATAGATAATATGGGGAGTAAATATTTGTATAATAGATACGGAATGCTTTTATAATGATCTACATCTATCCGCATCAGCGAAAACAAAATACTCTTCCTGATTGAACATGTACTCCCCCTTTTTCCGCATGCACTAATGTTTGAAAACCTAGTCCTGAGATTATTAACCAGCTCAGGTAGAATAACTATTATTGTAGTTGCAACGGATAAATATGGGTGAATTGTAAAGGAAATAGAACTAAACAAGCTAGCTTTAGTAGAGGTAAATTGGGAGGACAAGCTAAAAATTTAAATCTATACAACCAATAAACCAGATGGCTCAGAGGGGAATTTAATTGCTATACATAAAATCTAATATGCTACAGACACAGTCAAGCTAGCCTGATATTTTTCTCCCTCATAGAAACACTGAGGTAAGAGAGAATGTTGTAAATTGAAATGGGGGGGAAGATTCTGAGGAAGCAGGAATCAATTTTTCCTTACCTAAAAATATTAATAAAAATGTATAAGAAGCGCATAAAGACAAAAAGTATAGCAGTAGACGAGAAGCAATCTAATGACATGGTGTACAGAGGTGGGATAAAAACGTACTTCTTCATTTGCTGAGTGATTTTTGTTGAATTCAAGTTTTCTACACTGTTCTGCTCCTTCATACCATGTGTGCTGATAGGAGTTGGTTCTGCTGAGGTAGTTCTGCTAGGTTTATTCCTGAAGGCCTTATTTATGAAAAGCAATTATACTTGTGCTTAGCTTTAAGCACATTCTTATATGCTTTCCTGAACAGGGAGGGTAGGTGGAATGTTAAAGGCATCCAAGTCATTTATATGTGCAAGTCCCATTAACTTTCAATGCATTATCAACTCTTAAGTGTGTTAAATGCTTTTGAAAATCTCCATTCACTTTCTTTCCCAAGACTTCCTGGATAAGCAGTTTCAAAATCATGCTCAAACTGTCTCATCCAAAGTTAGACCCATTGGCTTCATTACAGAGTACCAACCAGTCAATGGTTATCTTTCTTCAGCCAGACAGATAGCATTTCTCAAACCATGGGTCATGCCCCACTGGTGAGTCACAACCCAATGTGTCATGAAGCCATGTGCTGTGGGTCAAAATCCTATGTGCTGGGCCTAAACACAATGCTCCCTGTAGTGCCGCAATGCCTTCTTTGGAGCCCCCCCCCCGGAGACTGCTTCTAGGTCACACCAGGCCCTCTCCATTGGCCTCTGTGGGTCCCAGAATTCCCCATGGACATGATTTGTTGACCCATAGTCGCAATCTGATTTTAAATGATCCAGATGAAGAAAAATGATTTTTGTTATTTTTTTTCTTGTGTGTTTTACATTATTTTTCAATGATTTTAAATACTGTAAGCCAACCTGACCTGGTTCAGTAAACATTAACAACAGATGAATGTAGTTCATTACTTCAGTGTGAATGAAGTCAGCTGGCCCTATGGTCAGCTGGTGGTCATATGTCCTATGTTACAAAAATGTTACCCCTCTTTGCTTTCTCAGATTTCTGATTTGGTACAGATGCTTTGTATGACTGCTTCTTAGGAAGAGCGTTCCATTCTGTTCTGTGCAGTGATAGCTGTCACAAACGACTTCCATGTCATCAGGGTCAGGGCCCCACATATCTGTGAGGATGTTTGAATTTCTTCTTATGAACATTTCTGCATCGCAAAGTTGGCCCTCTCTATTCTGGACCTCCCTTAGAGGCTGGGGCTTTCCATACATTTTGGTGGAGGAAAATGTTCCATGTATCCATAATACTAAATTGCCATAACCAGCAATGAGAGACCCATGCGCCCAAAGTTCTGGATTCTAGCCATTGCCAATCAGTGCTCTGAAATTATAATGTGGCCTTCTGTTACTTCATCCTTTTGCTTTTTAAACATTCTTGGCTTTCAATCATCTGGAGTTTAGCTCTAAACATAAAATTCACTTGTGTTCGTTTTAAGCAAATTTGCTTAAATGGTTTGTGCAAATAAAGTTCTACTTATAGAGGGATCTGAAAATCAGTTGTATGATTAACATTGGAACAGCTGAAATATGAATCTATTTTATCCAGAAATATAAAAGCACAAATTGGTTGTATTGAGAATCTGAAGAAAGGCTGTTGATCACCAAGGCTGTTGTTATTCAGTGGAATGCTGGGATGATGGGAATCAAGCGCTTCTGCTCCAGAAGCTTTGGCAGAACCAGGAATGAATCTGTCCTGCTCTGAATATTAAAAGATACATAAATGGTGGCAATGACAAGTTCACAAATTCCATCTGACTTGACACCTGTAACTTGCAGTTGTCTTATAGTGCAATTCTAGTTGTCTTACAGTGCAATAGTCTACTCAGAAGTAAAACCCACTCAGTTCAGTGGGACTTACCCCCAGGTTAGTGTGTATAGGATTTCAACCTTAATCATTTGTAGCCTTTATGATGAGTCCACCCCACTCAGTATCCTGAAGTCTCTGTAATTCATAGATCTCTTAATAATAATAATAATAATAATAATAATAATAATAATTTTATTTTTACCCTGCCTTTCTCCCCGAAGGGACTCAAGGTGGCTTACAACAGGTTAAAACAGATTACAAACATATAAAAACATATTAATACATATCATAAAAACAGCAGTCAGACAAAAAATAGGTAGGTAAAAAAGAGCATAGAGCAGCAGCAAATCATAAGAATCAGGCCTGTAAAAAATATTAAAAGTTAAAAAAGGCCGAGAACTCAGAAGGCTTGTTTAAACAGAAGGGTCTTCAGGCCTCGCCGAAAAGTCTCAAGAGAGGGAGCCATTCTTAAGTCAAGGGAAAGGGAGTTCCATAGCGTTAGTGCCACTACTGAGAAGGCCCTATTTCTTGCCGCCACCCCACGTACCTCCCTAGGCGGCGCCACTTGCAAAAAGGCCTTCTCTGATGACCTAAGAGGATGAGCCGAATTGTACAGGAGTAGGCGATCTCTAAGATACCCTGGCCCAGAGCAGTATAGGGCTTTAAAGGTTAAAACCAGCACCTTGAATTGGGCCCGGAAATGAATGGGCAGCCAGTGCAGCCGCTGGAGAAGCGGACTGACAGAGTCAAAACGCCTACCTCCAGTAACCACACGGGCTGCCGCATTCTGCACTAGTTGCAGTTTCCGAACCGTCTTCAAGGGCAGCCCCACATAGAGCGCATTACAGTAATCTAACCTCGATGTCACCGAGGCATGGATCACCGTGGCCAGGTCTGCACGATCCAAGTACGGCCGCAGCTGGCGTACCAGCCGAAGCTGAGCGAAGGCCCCCCTAACCACAGCCGCCACCTGGGAATCCAAGAGCAGCTGCGAGTCCAGGTGGACCCCCAAGCTGCGGACCTGTTCCTTCAGGGGGAGTGCAACCCCATTCAGCGCAAGCCGATAGTCCAGCACCTGCATCGAGGATTTCCAAACCAGGAGAGCCTCTGTCTTATCCGGATTTAATTTCAGCTTGTTAGCCCCCATCCCTCACTGCCTCCAGACAGCACTCCAGGCCCTCAACCGCCACCCTGGAGTCTGGAGGAAAGGAGAGATAGAGCTGGGTGTCATCGGCATATTGATGGCACCCCACTCCAAACCCCCGGATGACCTCTCCCAGCGGTTTCATGTAGATGTTGAATAGCATAGGGGACAGAATTGAGCCCTGTGGCACCCCGCACCTCAAAGGCCAGGGTGTTGAACAGGCATCCCCCAGCACCACCATCTGGGACCGATCTCCAAGTAGGAGCGGAACCACCCCAAAACAGTGCCTCCAACTCCCAACTCGGCCAATCAGCCCAGAAGGATACCATGGTTGATGGTATCGAAAGCCGCTGAGAGGTCCAGCAGGACCAACAGGGACACACTCCCCCTGTTCAGTCTCCGGCATAGGTCATCAACCAAGGTGACCAGGGCAGTTTCCATCCCAAAGCCTGGCCTGAAGCCAGATTGAAAAGGATCCAGATAATCTGCTTCATCCAAGACTCTCTGGAGTTGGGCCGCCACCACCCGCTCAATTACCTTGCCCAGAAACGGGATGTTGGAGACTGGCCGATAGTTATCTAACACAGTGGAATCCAGGGAGGGCTTCTTCAGGAGGGGGTGAACCACTGCCCGTTTCAAAGTGAGTGGTAACGTCCCCTCCATCAAGGAGGAGTTGACCACCCTCCCTGTCCACTCAGCCAGTCCACCCCGGGCAGCTCTTATCAGCCAAGCCGGGCAAGGGTCAAGCAGGCAGGCAGATGGCCTCACACTCCAAAGGAGTCTGTCCACATCCTCAGGCTGTACAAGCTGAAAAGAATCCCACAACACTGGACGAGCAGTCGCCAATGGGACCTTCTTATTGGTGCAAGGCATGAGAGTCAGTTCTTCGTTTGGCCTTCCTGTAGCTTGACCTCTTAGTTTCATGAGGGCTGTTGCAGCTGATCAGAGAGATACAGGATGGTTGTAACAATGAGAGCTTCAGCATACTATTTAGCCCCTTTTAACAACTTTCAGATCAGCAGCAAATTGCTGTCACCGCAATGGTACTAAAGTAACATTTTTTCATGTTTTCTGTTATTAAACAAAAAGGCTTGTTTTGCCCCTTTCTTTCTCAAATGACATTTTCTCTGGTAGAGTTCTATGTATTTTATAGTATTTTATGACAAGACTGTAGCTACCTTCCTGCAGTGTTTGCCTGACTGCTTGGCTTTAGTTTTAGTTAATCCAGAAGGTATCCCCAGCACCTCTCTTGGAATTGCTGCAAGAGTTTTATTACCGGCGCCCCCCCCCCCCAAATAAATGCACCAGACTGCGGCTTGGATTGAAAACTGAGTCACTTTATTGATCTTAAGTTACAGTAGGGTGACAGGGGTAGTTGACTAAACTCCCAGTCCTAAGTTGTGCGGGGTCGTTAATAGGGGGAAACTAACTTAGCCATCTACCTCCCCCAAGGTCAAAGGGCAAAACTGTCCGACTCGAGGCTGTCACCAGACCTGCGGCCTAGGACAACCTGTCAGCGTCACCCACCCAAATGGTTAAAACAGCAGGACTGGTGGCCCCCAGGTCAAGCCCTGCCAGGCGTGGCAGTCCAGTCAAAGGGGCTTGCCAGGCAGCCTCTTCGAGCTGGGAAGGCATCATGTGATCAGTACTGGCTCAACCCTTGACCTTGCTGTCTTAGACGGACATCAGGATGTGGCTACCTACTCTGATCCTGCACACTTCACACCACAAGGGAGGACAGCCTACTGCTTGTCCTTCCCTTCCCCACTAAGAAGAAATTGCTTCACACCCTGCTGCAAATCGGTCAAAAAAGATGTCGTAGCCCAGCAGGGAAAGATGAACCCCATCGCTGTGGAAAAGGGTGGGGCTGGTCCACACAATCTTGGGATGGTAGATGATGGACCTGCCCATGGCCGCTGCGACCCTCCCCAGTTAATCGTTCACTCAGCGCCTGGCCACAGCAATGCAGCTTATGCTGCGAGCGCCCCTCCATACCCTCCTAGGGAGAAGGTTAGACCACAAGATTGAAATCCCGGGAAACCAGTCACGAATGGTGAGAAACTCCTTATGGCCTGCAGCCTCAAGGACAATGTCGTCCTCTGACAGAGGTCGTTTTCTCTCAAGTGCACGATGATTACCTGGGGTGGCGGGTGTGTGGAAACATATTCATATACCATGGGCAGGAATTGTCACCAGCACATGCCCCTTCGGGCAGCCAGGCCACATTGGCATGACCAGCTAACCCCAACTGCGACCCAAAACTGGTGGACATCACATGCTTCCTGGCCCCAAAAAACGATAGAGTGGCCGATGACCAAAGTCTGAACAAGCTGCGGCCACTGTGGATCTGCCAAGGCAAAAACAACAGTAAGAAACAGAAGGCATTGCTGTGACTAGGTAAATAACTAACAGAGTCTGCAAACATGACCGCCTAGTCAACCTGGCAAAAGCCCAAAGAGCTTGCCCCCTATCACTATGCAATGAAGGCCCAACATCCCCCTAAGGCCACACAGGGGAAACAGTCTGGCTTCCCCCAAAATGGAGCCACAAGGCCCAAAGGCAAAAGCCTCAGAGAAACAACCCCCCTAGGGGGAGGGGGGAGTCCCCACTAAAAAGTAACAATTGGGACCCCAGAAAAACAGCTGAAAAGCTCAGTTCCCAAAAACAGGCTGAAAAGGCTCTGGCAGAAATCAGAGAAACCCCCGATCGGGGGAGTCCCCTTTTTAACATTGGTAGACAGGCTCATAACCTAACCACTTATCTCAAATAGTAGCGATAGGCGCCAGAACGCCACCTGCCAATCCTCTGAATGGCAGGGGCGGGCAACTCTAGCCATGCCGCTGCCGAGGCGGTGCCAATGCAAAAGGAGTGGAGTCCGTACTCTTCGGGTGACAAACCCAACTGTGAAATGGCTCTTTTAAACAACTGTTTAAACTGATAGAGTGTAAGCAGAGTCAAGTCCCCGTGTCAGAATAGACACCCGGGACCTAGGGGTGCCCTTGCTCAGTATGGGGTGCCTTGCTCAGTACAAGTTAAGGCTTGTACTGGGCACATGTGCGGATCGGGTGACCTGTGGAGACGAACCACCCCTACCTAATTGATTGTTTTTAATCTAAGTCGCAGGTGAACCAAATCACCTGTGATCTCGCAGTCATCCCACTGCATGGTTCTAACTGTTGGGCCTCCTTTTGATTGGGCCAGAAGCTCACTCACCCGAAATGTCCCAATGAAAAAGACCAAAGTAACTGTGCGAAATAAGCAGATCTCAAATTGAGAAGAGCAAAGAAGGCCAAATTCAATATAGAGCCCATGCAAGAGGGTGACTGTTATGGGTCTGTGCTCATCGGGTAGCAGAGGGGTGTCTTTCTTGAAACCTTCCAGCATCTTCCGAACTCAAAAATCAGCTGCAGGGTCCTTGGTCCCTGCTGCTTTGGCACTGAATGATACGGCAGCTAAACAAACTGACATGGACCGGACAGATATGTCACGGTCCGTAGGGCCAAGAGAAAACGCATAACCGCCTCTGGTGGGGAGGATGTGGAAAGGGCAAGCTCCGCATCCCTACAGAATGAAGTAAATTCCCATATCTTACTGCGGTAACTGGCCTGGCTGGAAGGAGTTAAAGATGCCCAAGTGGCTCCCTGGGCTCCAGTGAACCAAGGTTCGACAACCAGCTGGGCATTTTAACATATATTGGTTCCTGACGGGCCTATAAACAAAAAAATCATCAAGGTAGTGGGCAGAGTAAACAGGGCATGCCCTGTCATGGACCACCCACTCCAAAAAAGAACTGAAACTTTCAAATGCAGCACAGGAAACCAAACAACCCATCAGTAGCGCCCGGTCGACATAGTATGCCCCATCAAAATAAAAGCCTAACTGGCAAAGTCATTGGGATGGACTGGCAAGAGGCAAAAGACTGATTGAATGTCAGCCTTGGCCATAAGAGCGGAGGGACCGCAGTCACGCACAAAGGACACATGTATTTAACCGAGCAAAGGTCATGCAGAATCTGATCGTTCGCTGACTGACCTTTGGGGTACAACAAATGATGAATTAGCCGGAATTCTCCCGTAACTTTCTTGGGAACGAGACCCAGGGAGGAAACTTGTAAATTAGGAAGTGGTTGCTCAGAAAATGGGCCAGCCACTCGCCCGGCCACAACTTCTTTGGCAATCTTTTTCCGCACCACCTCCTCCATGCTGCAGACTGAGCGAAGATTCTTAGCCCAAGTGGGTTGGGAAGGAGGAGGTGCAGGAATCTGAAAACCTTGGGAAAATTCATCTAATAGATATTTAGCCTTTGGTGGGTTGGGGTAACAGTCAAGTAGCTGGCCGAGTAATGGGAGCCTAATTGGGGTTGGGCCCCTTAGAAGGAGGAGCAGCGGGGGCGCCACCTTTTGGGCCGCCTCTTAGCTGCCCTCTAAATCAGGGCCTGGCCCATCTGAGCTTGGGACAACTAGACACTGCATGTTTGGCCCCACATTGCACGCATGCATGAGCAAAGGGGCAGTTAGACCGGCTACAACGTCCTGCGGTGTTAAATTGATAATAGGTGTGCGGGTACTGAACCCCCTGAGCACCCGGGGGTGCTCTGAGTTGTTCGCTCCTGTTTCTGGCGATCAGGTGACCACTGTCCAAGTGGTCGCCCATCGTAGGTTTGGATGGAATGACTAACTGTGCCCAAAGCTCCCATTGTGGAACCTGCCAGTCCAGGGTGGGATCATGGGAGGATCTCAGGCGAAAGTGTTCATCATAAGAACACCAAGCGGGGCCCGAATAGTCGCGGAAAGCCCTGTGGATAATATCCAGATACTTAAAGAGGGAAGGTGACTTGTTGGGGTACATTTGAAGGACTACTGAGGCATATATTATAAAGCCATTGAACCAGTTAGTCCAATTTTTGTCAATTTTTCTTTGCTTCACCAGCTCCTGATCCCTAAGGGGCTCTCTCAGCCTTGGAGTAGGTTGGGGCTCCACTTGTAGGAGGCTGAATATATCCACAAATTGCTGGAGCCCATGCTGGCCTGATACATCTGCTCTCAGCATGAGGACGACTGTTCGACCTCTCACCTGAGCTGTGGGACAAGGGCTCCCTCCACTACTTGCTGTTTCACATCTGTGATGCAGCAGTGGCAGAGAAGGAAAGGCTGACCTTGCTTTCTGCAAGGCCTTTTATAGGCCTTGAGTTACTGCAAGACCTTCATTCATTCACATAAGTGCCATCTCTAATAAATTCATTTATGTAAATTTATTCAAATTTTAAATGTAAATTAATTCTTTTTTTCCCCAGCCCCCGATACAATGCCAGAGAGATGATGTGGCCCTCCTGCCAAAATGTTTGGACACTCCTGCAGTAGAGAGTATAAATTAATATCATGGCAACATTTCATACAATCCAACAGATTTAAATAATGTAGGTTTATGTAATATAACCCCCTCTGTAACTATGCTACATATGTGTAACTGAAACTTGCTTCCCATTTTTCTTGTCTCCATCCCCTTCCCCCCGTCTATTGTCTCCCTGTTGTCCGTTTTTAGACTGTTAGCCCTTCAGGACAGGGACCTGCTTGTTTACTCCATGTAAAGAAACATCATGGTACTATATAAATACAGGTGGGACCTTGGTATCTGAGGGGGTTCTGTTTCCGGACCCCCCCCCCCCATGGATAACGAGATCTGCGGGAGTTAGAAGTTTCTGGACACACATCCAGAGGTGTTCTGAGGCATGGGAAGGCCACATGTGGCTTCCATGTACCTCAGAACACTTCCCAGAGGCTTTTAGAGATGTACCTCCAGTTTTTCGTAAAGCTGGAAGTGCATCTCAGAAGCCCTAAGGTGCATTCTATGGAGCATGGAGGCCAATCACGATCTCTGTACACTCAGAACACCTCCCAGACACAACCGGAAGGCACTTCTGCTCACATCCGGGAGGTTGGTAAGGCCCTCCACCTGTGGCTTTGGAACCTGCTGTAAGTCAAATCCATGGATTCTGAAACCACAGATGAGGAGGGTTCACTGTAATAACTCACAAATGAGAGCAATTTCCCCCCACGTCTTAAAAGGTAACACTTTTGTCAGAGCTTCTGTTCATAACCTCAATTCTTGGACACTGCAAGACATCGTTCCTGCTGTAAAATAAGCCAACTTTCTTCAGACAATATTTTCTCTGATCAACCAAGCCACACCCACTTCAGCATTTTCTACTTATATCCATGTTGCAACTGCACCTGATAAATCTTTCTCATACTATAGTAATAAATGGTTCTATTATTCAGAGCGATGAGGCAAGCATGGCGAAGACTGCATGTTGGCTATCTCCAACTGGATGCTGTCTGCGAGGAAGACTGAAAAAGCGGTGGCTTGACTGGTTGAAAGAAGACACGCAGGCACTCGAAATCTCCCCAGAAGACGCCCTGGACCATGCCAAATGGTGTGCGGCTTGCAGAATAGGGGACCCCACACCAACATGGGAAATCGCTATGACGAAGAAGACTATAGTAATAAAGCAGTTTGTATTATGTGAGTGGATAATTCATCCCAGGAGGATAACACAAGTATAACTTTACTTCTGGTTGTGTAGATAACTAACTAAGGGTGCAATCCTAACCCCTTATGTCAGTGCTTTCCGGCACTGGCATAGCTGTGCCAGTGGGGCGTGTGCTGCATCCTGCAGTTGGGTGTCACTCACAGAGGCCTCCTCAAAGTAAGGGAAGGTTTGTTCCCTTACCTCAGAACCACACTTTCCAGCACTGACATAAGGGGTTAGGATTGCACCCTAATGTGACTAATGTATGTAACTAACGTAATGAAACTAACTGAAGTGACATCCACACTTGAAATCTGTAGTAAATGCCATTTCAAAGAAATTTTAAGTGTGGTTGATGTCTTAAGGTTGAAAAAAGCCAGTGTGAAACAGTCAACAGAATAGAGCAAACCATTTGGTTAGCCAGCTCCATTCAAATGTGTAAGGCAGCCGTTCACAAACTGCACCATGGTGCCTGAGGGTGATGCAGTAAACTCACTGGGGCACCATGGGGTGTCTCAGTGGCTTCTTTTTCTGGCCATGTGGAAGCATGCAAAATCTCATGTGATTTTGGAGAAATCTCATGAGAATCACCTGGCAGTGATTCTTGGCACAGTCCAAGATGGCAGTGGAAGAGCCAGGAAGAAGAGGCCATAGCAAAAGAAGAATACACAGACCTCAGTAAGTTTGGGAACCGCTGGTGTAAAGGCATTTCACTGAAATCAATTGCTTCCAATCAGCTACTTCCAAGTCAATAAATATGTGTAGGATCTGGGTCCCCACACAAACCATGTGTCTGCAATCATTCCCTATAGAAAAAAAGTCTGTTTCCAAGCCAGGAAAAAAAATGGAACATTGTTGTGTCCTAAAAGTGATGCTTGATAAAATCCAGATGATTCTTTCTTTCTTTCTTTCTTTCTTTCTTTCTTTCTTTCTTTCTTTCTTTCTTTCTTTCTTTCTTTCTTTCTGCATAGTTTCATGTTTATTATTAGGTCAACGGTATCTGTGTGCAATAATGACATTGTAACTGGGCCAACTTTCCAGAAAGCCTCCTGGAGGTTTCCTCACTTAACTCGGCAACGCTGCCTACTCTCTCCTTCCCACTCCCTTTGCAATGCACATAGGGAAACTGTCAATTCAGATTTGTAGTCAATGAACACCTTTTTTTGATGAAGTATCCTGCATATCATGTACTAGCTGGAGGTGTTCTCTTCTGCTGTTTGATGGAGAACTATGACATGTCAGGAAAAGAGAGGACGGTTTCCAACCAGAGTAATGTGTGCAGACTTGACACTCACTGAAAAGTCATTTTCATGTTGGCCTATTTTTTTTTTCCTTTAACATCATCTCATTCCTTTGACTTCTCATTATTCCTGTAATATACAATTTGGTCTGCTGTTTGCAATTTTCTGCTGCAGTGGTTTCCAAGGTTCAAAATAATCTGTTTCTATCTAACTGAGAAGCAGATGATAAGAAGATGTATATATCTAAATAGCGTGCTTATTTGAAAACTTAAATGAGGTTCCATTGAAGATACCTTCAGTGGCCCAAATGTCTTGATTTTGTTACAAAGGTGAAAAGCTTTTGTGTTTGCCTTACTGGGCTTTTTCATCTAACACTCATGGTTTTAAAAATAAAATAAAATTGGGAGGTGTTTTCATAAAAGAAAACTGTCAAGAACTGTTCCAAACTGCATTCTGTTGTGAGTTGCGCTGGTATAAAATTAACATGTCATTGGCTCTGCTCGGATGTCTCGAATTGCAATTAGCAACTGAAGTTTCTGCAACCCTCCCACTCCCTTACCGAGTTAGTTTGGTTTAGCAAGATGTCTGAATCAGTGTAACCAGAGGTTAGGGGTCAGTGGTCAGCCCGTTCAGATGCATCAGAGGGCCCACCTAGCCAGGTCAACCCCTGAACCCTCAGTGGAAGTGGCAGATCCCAATTCACCATCAAAGGGCTAGTGATGAGGTGGGCATTAGGGAGCTCCAGTGCAGAGCTTTGCTTCAGGACCCCCAACAAGAGAATAACTATAGTTATTGCTAGCCTCAGTTCGCACTTAAACCAGAGGCCGAAAGCAGGAATCCTGGATTCAGTTTTATTTAAGAGCTAACAATAGTTAGCAAAGGTGATTGCATGAGGTCAGAATTCACATGATACTACACTATAGTTTGTGCTAACCAATAGGAGAGTGGGCAATTTGTGACAAGCAGATGGGGAGATTATCAGCCCAATCTTGAGTTGCCCAGAGTGCAGGGCTGCCATGGAAACAAAAACAACTGCCAAGGTATCCAGCACCCCCTGGACAGCTGCCGCCACCTCCTTAGGAGAAGGGGACTTTCATCCCCCTCCCCTGAGTAAGGGAAGTAGACCTGCAATGGGGCTACTTGATTCTGTGGTGGCTCTTGAGCCGCCACAGAATCCGAGTTCCATGATGGGCCACGTGGCCCAACAGAGTGCTCAGGATTAGGTGGAGCTGAGCTCTGCCGGTCCTGCCCCTGCCCTCCCCACCACACTTCCTCCCCACCTGCTGCCCACCCTCCCCCTACCTGCCCCTACCACGGAATGCCTCCTCCCCTCCTCCCCCACGTCTCCACTCACCTCTTCACCACCCAGAAATCCGGGTGACTGCTGGGTTGTGGAACATGAGCCCAGCAGGCATGCAGCCCAGCACTGGGCTAGCTCTGGCTCTGGGTCTGCAGTAAAGGCTCGCAAATGTGTCTTACGGTATGTTTGCGACAGTGTGCGCTGGTGATAAGCCGGCATGCAGGGCTCAGAATCAGGCCCTAAGACAGTCAGAGTTCTGGCAAGGATACAAACCTCCAAAGATGCAAAAATAATCACAATAATTCACTTACTGAGGCATTCCAATTTCTTACTGAAAACATTTTGAGCACATCATTACAGACAACAGTCCCTTCTTTTTTCCTGAATAAGAAGTGTCTTTATGTCTTTGACAAGTGCTCTCTGCAAAAATAAACAACTCTTTATTCAGAAGAATTCTTTAGCACTATTTGAGGTTTATTTTTTCACATTTTTATACTGGCATTCCTTCAAGGAGCTCAGGGTGAACATAGATAGATCATCCCTTTCTTTTGTGCTCACAACAACCCTGTGGGGTAGGTAAGGGTGAGAGACAGTGACTGGCCCAAGACCACCCAACAACTTTCAGGGCTGAGTAGGGATTTGAACCTGAATCTTCCAGGCAGCAGCATCACTAACAAGGTGCAGGTGTGCAGGTCACACTGGGTGATGCACATGGGGGGGGGGGTGACAACTACTCACCAAAAATTTTTAAATCTTGGTATTTTTGAATAATATCATCATGTTATATATCAATTGGTATGTGATTACATGCAGGATTCAATGAAATAAACTGTGTTGAACTATCTCTAGTCTGTCAAAAGTTATAGCCAAAAAACCAGTGGGGGCAGGGTGATGGTACATCACTACAGCAACTGCCCAGGGCATTGCCCGCCCACTGTATGGGAGGAAGTCCATCATAGGGGTGATGCACTGGCCTCCTGCACAGGGTGACACAAAGCTCCACTGCTTCCAGGTTTAAATCCAGCTCCCAAACCACTACTCCATCCTGGAAGTTTACCTTCAATCTGGAGATTGGTGTATTCCTCCTTTTCTCCAGACTAAGTGTGCTTTCCAGCACGAAGCCCTGTTTGCCATCAGGCAGCATCATGCCTGAACCAAACTTTTTGCTGTGCCGTCTAGGAAACAGAATGATTTGATGGCTCCACTTCAAGACCGGTTGCCAGAGCAGATTGATTGGATGAACTGTTGTAGAAACTCATATCACAAACAGTCATGTCTCCTGGATGAGTACAGAGATGCCACCGCTTTAGAAACAGACACGCTTTTGCAGAACATTTATCGTTCAAGCTTTGTTAATAAAAAGCCAGGCAAAGTGGAGCAGTACTTTTGGCTTTGTACCATACCTGAAGCTAGGATCCAGTAGACTGAAGGATGCAAAAGACTGGACTGAAACAGTGACATGACAATTGCATCCTAGACAAATGTGTCCCAGTCAAATGCATCCCGTTATTTGGACATTTCATCTGTTCTTTTTGTGTCCTGGATATTTGCATTCCAATAGATGCGTATTTATATTAGATGTACTTTTTTATTTTTAAAATACAGAGGTACAGTTAGGTTAGGGCTGGGATAAGAGGATTAGGATATTGCAAATGGAGCTTGTTGCCCAGTTATAGTTTGTTTGCTGCCCAGGTACAGTGGGGTGCAAATGACCGAGAGACACACACGCACACAAAAAAACACAAATATCCAGGGATGCCAATGACCGGGCACATTTGACCAGGTCACAATCGTCCAGGACACAAATACCCTAGCAACCAATTTAAACATCTGTAGAATTTCTTCCTTTGCCTTTGGTTTATTTTTCAAGCTAAGCTTTCAAATATTGAAAGTTCACCATGAGACCCTTGATCCGAAATGATAAATGAACTCCTGAATTAGAAGAAGATGCTGCTATTATTTTAACCAGTGTACTAACTCAGGGTTAATCTGGGCGTTGTTCAGCTTATTGAAGGCGTTTTAAGGGAACAGATGGTTTTTATTGTGAAATCAAGTTTTAACTATGAACGTAGATAATTACCCTTTAGACTTTAAACATTTATATGTGTCACATTATGTTGGAGCATTTTTCATGGTCAATAGGTTGAAAGGTTATAAAGTTGAAAATGCGTAAGTGGCAGAGCTCTTCAGCGAAAGGAATTTGGGATGCGAGAACAACAATTCTCTGCTGCTCTCTCTTGGAAAGAGCCGGTAATAACAGCCAAGATGCGTTCATTTAAGACCACATTGGGTCTTAAATCCCCGCAAGTCAAGCTGTGGTTTAAAAAATATATATACATACAGAGAGAGAGAAAATTCTGGAACGCAAGGGTGTATGTGTATGATTTTTTTTTTTTTGCTAAATATGTTTAGATGTTATAAGTTTAGCACTGTGGGTACAACTATTTCCTACTCACTGCTAATAAGGATGACGTATCTTGATGGAAGTGTCAAATGTTTCTCAGAAGTAACTCTCCTAATATAGAGCATGGCAATATCCCCGCCCCCCGCACAAAGCCAGACTTCATGTCTACTGTACAACGCTGATGTTTCCAGTGCTTTGCTTAGAGATAGCACGGCAAGGGGAGTGTGTCAGGTGGCAGATATCCTGCAAACAGACTCCGATTCCCCTTACAGTGTAAAACACTAACCTGAATATTGACAAGCAGGGGTTCTTTTTCCCCCCACTATTGCAACCTACTTACACATTATAAACAAAGTTGATGATTGCATCATGTGCCCATCAACTAATTGCAATTAGGAAAGAGTTGAACTCATTTGGAAGACTGCAATTATCCCGTAGCTTACTCTGAAGGCCGCTGTCTTATGATGATTTTTTGTACTCTGGTAAAGGGTCAGAAAATATTATAAAAAAAAAAAAATACTTGACCGAAAGGAAAATTAAAGTAGTTCTGTGTCATGAGTTTTTAATCCAATTCTACCTTACTATTGGCAGTTGGGTTATCATTCATCTTTATGGCAATCCCTTTCAAGTCAGATTTTTTTTCCTATCCAAGTACTCAAATGATAAACTGTTTATTGTTTTGTTTTTTTAAAGTATACGTGTGTTCTCAATATATTCCAGGACAGATCCCTGAAAGAAGAAATTCAGTGGGCATGTATTTATAAGAAAATAAGACAAGTCTGGTTGGATCAGGCCAAAGGCTCCTCCAGAGTCCAATGCTATGCATGTCTACTCAGAAGTAAGTCCCTTTAGAGTCAATGAGGCTTACCCCGAGGAAAGGGTGGAGAGGATTGGGCTATTAGTCCAGCATACTATTTAGCACAGTGGCCCACCAACTGCTTCTGGGAAACCCACATGCAAGAGAAAAAAGGCTTATTTATCTCCCTCCGTTGCTAACCTGCGACTCATATAATCTGCTTTTCAACCATAGTTCACAAAGTGGTTTACCTAACATAATAAAATCAATCAATGGTTCCCTGTCCCCAAAGGGCTTACAGTCTTTTAAAAAAAATACAGAAGTGACACCAGCAACAGCTACTGAAAAAGATGCTATGCTGGAGGGGAAGCAGGACAGTTGCTCTTCCCTTGCTAAATATAAGAGGGCACCACTTTAAAAGGTGTCTCTTTGACCAGTTAGCAGGGGTAAGCATGTTTAATACAGGATGATTATGAACAAACAATTTTGCCAAAACACTTCATTACACATCGGTACCTATTGGGTTGTAAAATTCTCTTTATCATGTAGGATGATGCAAATGCATAACTTACTCCTTTCTGACAGAGTTCAATTTTGAATCATTTGCTTGTCAATGAGAGCTTAAAGTTGTGACTTTCATAAGTCATTGCCTTTGCACTCTTTAATAACCACACAAGGCAGGTATATATATTGAAAGGGCCACTTTATTACAGTAGTATACAGAGACGGGAAAGCTGGAGACCAGCAGAAGTTGTTAAGCTAAAGCAGAGAATGGTACAAAGGCAACTTGCTGAAGGGGCATCAGACCAAAGCCCAACCCCAAGCAGGCAATAACACCCTGACTCAAAACCATGCTCTCTGCAAGGAAATGCAATCTCTCATGGTCACCCCCTTGCAGAGGCTGCCAAAACCCATAGACCTGCCCCGGCAGGCCAAGGATCCAGGCCAGGAACTACCCTTCCAGTTCCTTGCACCAGAGGGTAACTGAAGAGAGTGAGATGGGTCATACCCTGCCTTAGCTGAACTCCAGATGCACACCAAAAGCTCAACTTCAAGCCTTCATGCCCACACCAACCTGCAAAACAAAGTGACAGGCAGCCCAATCCTATGCTACCCAGAGCGCTGGGCTGACGCAGCGCCGAAAATGGCTGCTGTGGCATTTAACTGGGCAGTTTTGGTGGCACCTTGGGACTTTCGTCCCCTTCCCCTGGGTAAGGCAAATAGCCCCACAGTGGAATCAAGAGCCTCTTCAAGAGCAGACCCATCACAGAAGCTCAGGATCCGGTGGAGCAGATCTCTACTGGTCCCACCTCCCTCCTGCCCCACTACCTCCCCCAGCACACCTCCCCCCTGCCCTCCCCCCATCTCCTCCCACCCTGGAAGTCCTCCTCCCCACTTCCCCCATGTCCCCACCTACCTCTCCGCTGCCCAGCGGTCCATGCAACTACCAAGCGGCAGAGCACCCGATCCACCAGCACTAGCCCAGTGTCAGCAGGTGCTGAGCTAGTGTCGTCACTCTGCTGGCGCTAAGGCCTCACAAATGTGCTTTATGACATGTTTGTGGCAGCGGTAAGCCAGTGCGCATGGTTTAGGATTTGACCCTGAGTTAATAAGAAAGAAAAAGAAAAAAAACTCAAACCCAACCGCAGTTTGAGGTATACAAAAATGCTGCCCACCAACAGCCAATCAGGTGGACAGAAAAATTTCTACCTGGCCCCAAACAGCGATCAGTAAAACCCAGACAGCAGAAATGGGAGGGCTGGTGGGGATCAGTATCTCGCAGGGTCCAGAGCTGCCTGCAGAAGGTAACCGGAGTAGGAGCACAGCACCAGGTAAGTCTCAGGCGCTGCCCCTTCCCCAAAGCCACCAATGGGAAACGCTGCTATAGGAGAGGCAGCCAAAGTTCAAACCCCATGCAAAGGTTGGGAGGTTCAGGATTCTGATCACCCTTTGAATTTCCAATAAATTATCCAATAAATTAAAATCAATACTGTGGAATATTCTCGCTCTCTCCAGCATGTATAAAACAAACCATGTGGCATACTAGGTTTTAGAGGAATTAGAGGACATTCTATTGGATTTTTATCTGTAGTAACCAAAGATTCATTTGTCATTACATTTTTCACGCAGGAGCTAAATAAACAGTAGCTGGCTTTCCCACTACCACAAAGCCTCCTGGTAAGTACATCAGTTCCAAAATTATATCCCAGTGACAAATTATTTCTTTTATTTCTGAACTGTTCATGCTGTTTTCTACCACAGGCAGCCCAAGAATGCTTGCATAGTTCAGGGTCTTACAGGATGAAATAATGCTGTGAAAACAAAGAATGACTGCTGAGAACTACCTCTGGGGGCATCTGAATGCGGCCATGAAAGGGCATGGGGGGAGCGCTTCCCACTGTTCCTTCAATAAAGCCAAAGTAGAGTCATCACTGGAACATCTCTCTAACTACCATTTCTTCAGGGAACAGCTACCCAAGCATATGTGCCTGACCTCCTCCAGCTGCTTGCGTCACCTTTCTGGGGCTTAGCACGATTATGTAAGGATTGCCTGGAGCGTAGCAGTAGTATGAAGATACTCTTCCAATTTATGACGCAGTGGACTGCCTCAGCAGAAGCCACAGTCTGGGAAAGAAATAAACTAGTGTATGTGTTTTGCATTAGTAGGAAAGCAGGATCCTATGAGAAAATCCCACAAGAAGTACCAGAATCCCTACAGGAGAGCTGGTATAGAGTGGTGGCTGAGAGACTGAACTGCAAATTGGGACTGCCTTGGCTTGGTAAGTTCACCTCTGCCACAAACTCACTCACAGCACAAATCATAGACCTATTTACTTGGATGTAAGTCCCATGAGGTTCGGTGGAGCTTACTCCCAGGTAAGTGAACATAGGACATTACCTCCCCAGCTGCAATATAGGAACCTTACAGCAAGGGTGCCCAAATTCCAGCCCGGGGGCCACTTGTGGCCCTTAGGGACTCCCAATGCAGCCTGCGGGGAACCCCCAGTCTCTAATGAGCCTCTGGCCCTCCAGAGACTTGCTGGAGCCCGCGCTGGCCCAACACAGCTGCTCTCAGCATGAGGGTGACTGTTCGACCACTTGCGTGAGATGTGGGATGAGGGCTCTCTTCACTGCTTGCTGCTTCACAAGTGTGATGCAGCAGTGAAGAAAAGGCCGGCCATGCTTTGTGCAAAGCCTTTTATAGGCCTTGAGCTATTGCAAGACCTTCATTCACTCATATAAGTTCCACCTCTAATGTATTCATTTATGTGAATTTATTTAAATTTAAATGTAAATTAATTTTTTTTTCCCCAGCCCTCGACACAGTGTCAGAGAGATGATGTGGCCCTCCTGCTAAAAAGTTTGGACACCCCTGCCTTACAAGGTTGTTGCATGGATTATGAGATAATGCATGTGAAGCACCTTGCATGTTCCAAAGGTACTGTAAACGTGAGAAGTATTATTCTTACAAACCATTTAATACACACAAAGAGAGAGAGAGAGAGAACACACACACACACTCTCCTTTTCTTTAACCATTTAATACTCTTTTTCAAACTATTGTCCCAACTTCTCCTTATGCACTTTTCCCGATTTGCTCATTTTAATTTCAGGCCAATTCTGCCTACCTATACACTGCAAAATTAATAGGATTTGTACTTGTCCAAAAAGACTGCCTGCTGTTCTTTTGCCCAGCTGAACACATTTCCTGACCTTCAAATGTGATCCTTCTTTTGTCCTTTCCTTCTATTGCTGCTGCTTTTTGCCATGATCTCAAATCATACCGGAATCCTGCAAATGCAGGACTATTTGCTTTCAGTGTAAAACATACACACTGATAGTTATGAGTTCCCCAAAAGGCAGTGGGTTTGAAAGTATTATAATCAGATCCATAACCCTGCCCAAATATAACTGTGATGAAACACTTGTGGTTCATTGTGGAGGATTTTCTCTCCAATTCTGAAACGCTTCCGGTTCCAAAGGAGCTAGGCAATCAGAGAACAGTGGGTGCTGCTAAAGAAAGTGTGGCCAGGTCTGAAGAAACTACTTCCTTTTCTCTTTACTGTGTGCTTCTGACAGAGCAAGACAGTGAGAGCCCGCTATCCTCAGGATCCTCAGGATCAGAGTGCTGCTGGGGAGAGCCCCAGGTACATAGAAAGGGACCAAGTATCAGCCAGTTACCATTAGGTTATGTTTATGTTGGTCCGTCCGCCCTCTCCAGATGTTCTGAGCTCTTGGTTCCCTCAGCTCAGGTTAGGCTGAGTTGGGATCCAGGTTCTCAGCCTAGAGTCCAGCAGAGCCTACACATATGAGGCTTTCCTGCAGAGCGAGCACCATTTAGGGGACATTTATCTGTCAGCAAACAAGCCTGTTTATATTGTTTTTCCCTTCCGTTGATCCATTTGTTAAAAAAACCTCATTGTCAAAGCCTGAGGCAATGAGGATCCCCTGCTGCAGAGCAGACAGACAGTTTGGGGCAGGCTTAGTGCAGAGCTGTGGGAGGGCAGAGGCAGCTGTCGACTTTCTTCCCCCAGGGCTAGGGGGAGAAAACCAGTACTGCCCCTCAGTGGCTTGCCAGATTGAGAGGCTAGAGAGGAACAACAGCAGACCTAGTGCTGGGCAAACAAAGCAAATGCCCCGGACGCTGAGCCCACGCAACTCCAGCACCGTGCAGGAAGCCTTATTGAGTCTCCCGATGCAATCGGAAACAGTACTCTGGTTTTCTTGAAGTACTGTTTAAGACCTCAGGGAAACCTCAGAATGCTTCCCCAGTTGGTCCTGGAGTCGACAAGTCTCCTTTTCGTTGGTAAGCAGGCAGGGGCGGCATGGTCTGGGGGGGCGGATCTTTGCCTCGAGGCGCCTCAAGGGCAGGTCCATTACTAAGGAGGAACCCTCTGGCCTGGCTCACAGAGACTTCATCAAAGACTGCCTGGCCCAGAGTGGACCTCCAGTGGCCTCTGCCCCTTCTGTGGTTGATGATGATGATGATGATGATGATGATGAAGGGTGCTGCATTCATGAGGAGCTGGGGTAGGAACGCCCAGCCTAAGGAACTGGGCAATCAGCTGTCATCCCCTGAATCAACTGCCTACACTGAAAATACCAGTTCCTCTCCTGATGCATTTCCTTCTTCTTCTTGTAATAATTCAGTAATTTACTCCTTAATAAGAACGGATTTTCATTCATTTCACAGTTTCATTTGGGGAGTGCACAGGCAAGGACCAAGCCCAGAACCTAGACTCATTCTGTAACTCTATATTTTCTTAACTCTATGTGTGACTTGCACTCCATAACTCTAGACTTTTGTATCCCTGGTGATGGCCTGCAAGTCCTTTGGGGGGGGGGGGCATGGGCCTCCAAGGTAGTTCTAGGTTGATTTGCCCTCCCTACTCTGCCAGGAGGACAATGCCAGGATGGTGAAGTGGTTTGGGAGTTGGACTTACCTGAAAGAGCCAGGTTCAAATCCCTGCTGACCCAAGAAGCTTCCTGAGTGACCTTGGGCAGTCACTTTCTTTCAGCCTCACCTACCTCACAGGGTTGTTATGAGGAAAAGAGAAGGGAAGGAACTATGTAAACCACCCTGAGCTCCTTGGAGGAAATGAGGTATAAAAAAATGTGAAAAATAAATAAAATTTGGTCCTTAAAGAGCATTTAATTTGTTCTTCCCCTCTAGAAACAAGGAGAAATCACACTGAAGGACTGTGCACAATAAGCAATAGTTTACTCTCCATGAACATGTTCTTCAGCAAGTTTTAGCCTTATTCGTCCTACGAAGAACAAACTCATCAGAACGTTGGCTGAAGGACTATAATTTCTGAAACATACTCAGAAGCTCAAGGAGCAAAATGCTCCTCTTAATTATGTATTCTATCTTATGAACCTGTGACACTTGGGGGGGAAAAGGAAAGAAAAAAGAACGTAACCTTTAAGTGCAACTCTTAACCATGACACTTCTTAATGACATTGGCTGTAATCCAAAACAAAGTTAGACACATTTTCAACCCATTAAAATCTATGAGCCTAAGCAGACCTAACTCTGTCCTGGATTGTGGCCATAGTAAATGTCACAGGAATCGCAATATTTCTTCTTTGGCACAGCTACTGGCAAGGCAATTGTTCAACCGAAGCATTTGTCCTCTTTATCCCAAATCGTTGCTTTGTCCTTCCGAATTAAAACCCATAATGCAGCACATGAAGAGTTTTTCTTCATTGCTTACGCAGGCCAAATCGCCCATGCGTGTGTGCATTTATATCCCTCTCTTCTCCAGGCAGCCCAGACAGTGTACATGTTTATCTCCCCCTGCCCTGCCCTGCCCTGCCCTGCCCTGCCCTGCCCTGCCTCCATTTTATCTTCCCCAAGGGTCTTCTTTATCTTCTTCCTCACTGTCGGCAAGCAGTGTTGCAAACATGACATAAAGCATGACTGTGATGCTTACCATCCAGCCAACACAGGCTCACGCCCACTCTGAGCCAGCACTGGGTGGAGGACAGGCAGCAGAGAGTTAAATGGGGATGGGGGTGTGGGAGGAGGCATTCTGGGGTGGGGGAGAGTGGGGGAGGCGTGGCAGGAGGAGGGAGTGGGGAAAGAAGGGGTGGGAGGATCTGGAGCCCTGTGTTGGGCCTCTTGGCACAACACAGAACTCTGTTGCTCTGTGCCACGCCATCTCTCCGCCCTCCATCTGCCCTACCCCACCTACCCCCACCCTGGAACACCACCTCCCCATCTCCCCACGCACCCTTCCACTGCTCAGCAGCCAAGGCAACCACCAGGCAGTGGAACACTGGCCCAGTGCCGGAGTTGGGCCCACAATAAGGACTTGCAAATGGTGCTGGGCCCACTATAAGGCTTTTCAAATGTGCCTTATGGCACGTTTGCAACAGTGCACGCTGGCAGTAAGCCGGTGCACAGGGCACAGGGCTTAGGCCCAATCCTAAGCTCGGTGCTCCAGCTTTCCACCAGAGCACACTGTCGCAAACGTGCCATAAGGCACGTCTGTGAGGCTTACTGCCGGGCCAGCACCTGGCGCTGGCTGGCGCTGGGCTAGCGCCAGGTGGACACCCATCCTCCGCTGCTTGGCGGTCGGACAGACCACTGAGCCGCAACACGGTAAGCGGGGGTGGGGAGGAGGAGTGACAGGGAGGTGGGAGGCAGGGAAAAGGGGAGCAGGAGGTGTGCTGGGGGAAGGGAGCGGGGAGGCAGAGAGGTGCGTCCATTGGAGCTCCACCCCACCCGATCCCGTCTGTTCATGTAGGGCTCGGCGCCCTACACAAATTCCTTTACCGCCTTACTTGCCATACAGTGTGACAGTAAAGTGAATAGCCCATTGTGGGGCTGCTTCCCTTCTCCCAAGGTGCCGTCCACAGCAGCCTGAGGTGTGTAGGATGCGGCGGCAGCCGTTTTTGGTGCCACCAAAGCTGGGCACCCCAGGCAGCTCAGGATTGGGCTGTCCGTCTGTTACCAGTTCATGCTGACCCAACTTCATTGCTACCAGGTTCTTCTGCATATCTCTACATCTGTGGGACATACGCATGGACTGTATGGTTGTTTCTAAACCTCAGAAAGAAAAGTGAACTTTATTCCAATGCTCTCCAGTTGGCATTCAGATGTTATGATTAATAACTTCTGCTTGTGGATCACTTGCTTTAATACAGATGCATTTCCAAGCCCAAACTTGCTAATTAGTCCAATGCCAAAGTTTTCCTCCGATAGCTCTCGAGATGCATTTTTGCACACTGCGAGGAAAGATATTTTTAGAAAATATCAGCCACATAATTCCTCTTCAGTTTTTTTGTATAACAGATGGCATAGTCATTTGATTTATGCATTCACCTTCATATGGCCCTGCTGACTGTCAGCTTTTTTACCGCACAGGTTATTTTTTCTTCTGCACTCAAACACCAACTCTTTCCTTTGCATGAAATATGAGGTTTGGTCGCAAATATAACGGCGTGCATTTTTTGTGTTATCAAAATTGTGCATGGTCTGGTGATTAATTGTATTGTTCTGATCGGATTCTCCGCCTGAGACGTGAGGCTAATTACAGCAGCAAGAGCGCAGAACAGAATGCGAATCTTAACCAGATGTCAGATATTACACTGGTGGGGTCCAACATAGAGGTTTTAAGGGATATATGTATCAAAATTGATGCCTTTAGTGACTTTCTTCTCCCCGGATTGCTGGAATGTAATATGAAAAGGACAGTGGCTCTTGCCCATGAAAATCATTCACATCCATCATGTGAAAAAGCAACTCAAAACTGCTCTTCCCTAGAGTGGGCTTAGCTACAATATTTTTTGTGTAGCTGTGCTGTATGTTCACGCCAAGCATTTTCAAACTTTGCGTAAGCTAATATTGGAGTATAGATTTCACAGCATTTGGACTGTGGTTTGAAGGAAGTTACTCTTCCAGGTAAGTCTTCCTAAAGTTACTCATAACCTAGCTCAGGGAAGTCAAACATAAGGCATGTGGGTCGAGTGTGGCCCCTGAAAGCAATTTATTTGGCCCCAATTATAATTGGGCTCTCTCATATCTTGAAAATATGAACAGTATTTGCACATTTTCTCTTCTGTCATTTGCAGCTAATGAATTTCTATGTGAGAAGAAAGTGCTTATTTCTGGTCATCATCTGCATAATGATGTCACTTCCTGCTCAATGATGTCACTTCCGGCCAGTGGCGGACCTCCCATTATATTGATGGAACAAATGCCCCAAGTGCGAGCCTTTAGGACTGTGCAGAAGCCTCTCTGAGGCTTCCAACAGGGTCAGAAACCTTGCTTCTGGAAAAGCAGAAGCCTTGGAAGCCTCAGGAAGCTTCCCCGAGGTAGCCTGTGGTCGTGCAAGGCTCCATGAGCCTCAGTGAGTGAGTGGGGCGATTTGCACATGGGGGGTGGTGACAGCCTGTGGGGGGGGCACCAACATGGACCTTTGCCCCAGGCGCAGGGCTGGGGAGGTCTACCACAGCTTCCAGCTCTCCACAGGCACCATGAATGCTAATTTCAGTCCTCTGTATGAAACTAGGTTGACATCCCTGGTCTACAAAGCCGGTATGTATCTTTTTTTTTTTAAGAAAGCCCAAAATTTATTAAGTGAGTTAGAAACCCGCCAGAGTTAAGCATTTCTAAATTCCATTATGATTGACATGGAAATGCTCAGCATGTGGTTAAATATTTCACACTGAAATAAATGAAACTTAAAAATTCTTCCATCTAGCTACATTATGCCCTTACTGCTTATGTTAAATTTAATTATACATACTTCTCCCCTCCCTAAAAAGTATGCCTATCATAGCCAAGATAGAAATAAATGATTTTTAAAAGAGAGGGGAAAGGAAACTTTCAGGTTCCTGTTCTTCACTGAGCTGGTTCAGTACAACCCTTTTCATTAAAACAAGCAAATGAATAAATAAAGGACTTGGCATTTGATCTTACAGTAGAATTGAAAATTAAGAATGACAAAATTTGATTATTCCATTCCTTCATTGTCCATGTAATGAATTCCGAGTTCCATTCTTCCTGAATTTCAGTTAATCTATTTGACCATAACTTTGAACTGGCTCTTTAAACACAGGTGCCTGAACATGCATTTCTTTCCAGTGCATTGTCACACAATGCAAGGTGGAGAGGTTAATCCAAAGTACTCCTCCTCATGCAAGTTTAATACTAATGAAAAATCACCACTTGTGTCTATAATTATTTGTGCAGTCACATGAAAGCTTCTGTAAATTAGATGAGTAGCGTGCTTTTTTAAGTGGGTCTCCAAAGCAGCGCATGGTGGGACAAGAGCAGACAAGACAAGAGCAGGTATGTGATGCTATATTTGCCCATTTCCACCCTCCTTCTGGTTCTTCTTACAGTGCAGTTGGTCTTACCACGTTGATGAATGAATTGCTAATCCAGTTTAGATCAGGTGATGGTAATGTTGGCCAGCTTCCCTGCCAACATTCCTGGTTCACTCAGAGCAGTTGGTTTTCCTTGGGCATGTTGATGGAGCAGAACACAAGCCATCTAATTCCATCTAAAGCCCAGGCTTGTAATGGTGCCATTCAGTTGCTTGATCCTTGGCAGGTTGAGGTAATACACTGAAAGAGATCAACTGTTTCTCCCAAATAGCTCCAAATAACCTCCATGAACACACTCAAAAGAAAATGAGGTTTGGAAGCTTTGTGTTGTTTTTATACAACCCTAGCATTGTTATACAGTGGGCACTCATTATCTGCAGGGGTTTGGTTCCAGATGCTGGGAACCATTCCTGAAGTTCGCACAATTATATACCTGGAGCCTCCAAGGCCTCTCCTAGATTGCACTGGACTGGCGATCCACTATATTTGCAGGCCTCAGAATGGCCTAAAGAAGATTCTGGAAACTACTTCTGGTCAAACCAGAAGTTGCCTCCAAAAACCAGGTTTTTGCAGGGAGCATCCAGAGACACCCATGGGGACCCTCTTTATCTGTGGATAGTTAAATCCATTGATATAGGATCCATGGATGCAGAGCGTCCATTGTTCTGCCTTTCCCCAAAGGTCACACTTAGATTGAGAAATGTGGCTAAGGACCAGGAAGCCAAAACAGGAGCAGTGAGGTTGTTCAGTCAGTGACCCACTCCCTTATTATTGATGCATTTATTTGTTTATATAGTGCCATCCATGTATATATGTGAAGGTATATAGATATAGAAAAGACAGGTGACTTTCCCAAGGCCTGTTTAGTCCATAAGCTGATACAAAGCAGATGACAGAGAAAAAGAAAGAGGGCGATGGTAGGAGAAGCATATGCAGTTGCTTCAGCGACACATACTTTACATGCACTTTAGCTCAGTTACAGTAAGGAACAGGGTCTAGCAGCACAATTCTAGGCATGACTACTCAGAAGTAAGTCTCACTGAATTTAATGGGACATTCCTGGGAAAGTTAGCATTGTACTAAAATCTTCATGGGAAAGGGGACTTTTAAGAAGGGATTTCAACACTGTAAGAGAGGAAGCCTCATGCAGTTATTTTATTTCAGGAGGCTACTCCAAGCATAAAGAGTAGCTAGGAAGAAGCAGGGCCTAGGAGAGGGGGGTAAAGGGGGTAATTTGTATTCGGGCCTAGAGTCAAAAGGGGGGCCCAGGAGCCAAAGAAGGGGGCCCAGAAATTTCCTGGGATTTTGTATTTTCCTGTCTACTCAGACTTCCTGCCTGTCTGGGATGCTTGGGACACTACAATGACTGGTGATGCTGGGGACACTACTGATGTCACATGGGTTGGTAGACCTGGGCTCCAAAGATTTTTCCAGCTGCCTCTGACTTCCCCCCACCCTGTTTTGCCCCTCCCTGCCCCTATTTCTGCTTGCCTGTCACCACCCTCCCCTCTCTGCTTCACCCCTCTCCCTTTGCAAAGGGGCCCAAAAGAAACTTTGTACCCCCTGATAAAATTCCTCTCAGAGACCCTGGGAAGAAGGACAGTCATTCAAAGAAGCAGGAAACCTTTGGAGAGTTGAGGCTGGTGAAATTGGAAGAGCAAAGGACAGGGCAGGAGTGTACCCGAAACCATATCCAGAACGCCATTTTCAGCACCACTGCAGCCCCACAAACCGGGCAGCTCAGGATTGGGCTGTCACTTATTAATATTGCATCTTGGACTGTGACATTCCACCTGTCTCTCCCCTGCCCATCTCCTAAGCTTAAAGCCTCTCTGTCATTTCCATTCCCCCTCCACGAGTCCCAGGTTTCTCACAAAACAGCAAGGCGGAGAAAGGCCCATGTATAAGTGAAAGTCCAAAGCTCTTTGTTTACCTGGCTAGTTGTGCACCAAAATTTGGTCTCAAGGCAAAAATCTGTAGAGAGGGTATATTCCAAATAAAACCAGCATGACACTCATGCAACACAGCTGTTCTGATCGGACAAATGAGTAGAAATTGACCATTTAATACCAAAAGGATGCACGTTAAATTGAATACGCTTTAATTTAATTTAACGATTGGCCCATTAAAATTACCTTCCCGAAGTCTTCTCCTCTGCTGAGAGGTTTCTGCAACTTTTTTTTCTTTTTTGTCCTCATTTTTATTTATTTGTTTGCATGAGACAAGTCTCTGAATTATAAGCTAAACTTGGAGTTCTGCTGATTGGCGCTGGATCTGAATACATCTTTTTTTCTGCTTTGCCTGTTCATATTCTACTTCAGAGATGGATGGCCTCTCTTTCTGTTTACTCAGTTATCTGGCAAGTGACAGTTTCAACTCCCGCTTTCTTTCTTTCTTTTTTTTTAGGGGCGATTTTCAACTGCTTTTACATTTGTCATACGGAAGTGTACACAAGAGATAGGAGGTGATTTGCAGTCACTAATACTGAGACTATTTTTGGATCCCCGTATTGACAAGCTTTCGAGGCGACATTGTATTCCATCACAAATACTGCCCTGAAATCAGTGTAGCCTGAACAACAGGAAAATTCAAGACTACGGGAGGCCAACACAACAGGATATCCATAAGCAACAACACCTACTTATCAACAAGATGGGGGTTTAACAGGCTTGCTCCCAGCTGCGTCAGACAATGAGAGAATTTCAGAAAGCCAGAGTGGAGGAAATAAACACAAAAGATAAGTCTGGTAAGAGATTCAGTGCATTTCACTGGGGTCTTTTTCCCCCTCTACAAATCAAGAGCAATTTAAGGCAATAATGACTGATCGTTTTCTGCAGCCATCCTGACTTTTATCCTATTGCAGGGCACGGTTCTCTCACCTTTGTTTTCTTGCTTTGATTTCTGTGTTCATTTTTTATGATGTTCATTTTTTGTGATGAAAGTGGCCCTGTCTTGACAGGAACAGACAACGAGTGCCTTTTAGAGTAGTTCAAAGACACCTTTAACATCTTGGAACAAAGGGAAATTATTGTACAGATCAAGAGATTAGGAGGAAGTGCTTCGGCAGATTTAAAATAAAACATAAACAGCTGTTGAGAGATGGGCGGAAGACGTTTGATTAGTGGCCTTTTAATATTCTGAGCACCTACTCACACCCCTGCTCATTATTGTCTATATTTGTCAATAGCCAAAACAGTCATATTTGGAAATAGTGGACTTTGGAAACGGTTCTGTGGGCCAATTGAAGAAATGCTGATGGCATCTGGCCTGGATGCCTTTAAAAGGGGATTGAACAAGTTTCTGGAGGAAAAATCCATTACAGGTTACAAGCCATGATGTGTATGTGCAACCTCCTGATTTTAGAAATGGGCTACGTCAGAATGTCATATGCAAGGGAAAGCACCAGGATGCAGGTCTCTTGTCTTGTGTGCTCCCTCAGGCATTTGGTGGGCCACTGTGAGATACAGGAAGCTGGACTAAATGGGCCTATGGCCTGATCCAGCGGGGCTCTTCTTATGTTCTTATGTAAGAGAGACGTACTCTGCTACCTGTGCACATTGATGCATGAACATAAGGCACAGTGCAAGAAGATATCAACACTAGACATTTTCTCTATAAAACCATAACCCAATTCTAGATCAACAGATCATTATGAATAGTTCTTCACACATTAGAAGTTATTTGAAAATCACAACAGACCATTTAAGAATGGGCTACGGTTGCAGTGTTCCTGTCCCAGATATTATTTCAAATTGTATTATCTATACTGGTTTAGAATGGTATTCTAAATATTCCTTATGTTTGACTGTATCTGATTTTCTTTGAATCGAGGGGAAAAAAAAGAATTGTTCAGATGAACAAAACTCTTTTACTAGCTAGCCAGAGCTGGGGAAAAGGGGGCTCAAAACACACTGGATTGAATCTTAGAATTCCCATTGGAGCACATATCTAAAAGTAGGTGACTGCTGCATTATCTTCAATGTGACATGCGCTTTCTTCAGCAACAAGCAGAACGAATCCGCATGTGGGTACTGGCTCACTTCTAGAATGTTCCTCACTTTGCATAGCTGCTTTCTGAGGGAACAAACAGGATACCGAATGTACATGGCTGCTCAGAAAAGCAGGGGTATTCAAAACTAGTGATGGTTACAAAGGCTATGTGATGCAAGAGCTCAGCTCTTTTCCAGTTTCCCCACAGGATTTGGAGCCCAACCCTACTTTCCTGAAATCTTTGGCTCTCTTAAACAAAAATGGACTTTCAAGGTTGCACTAATATTTCAAATAAGAACCATTGCCAACTTTTCTTCTCTCAGGACTCTTGTGCATTTCTTTCAGTGTGTTTCTCCAGTGGAGGGGCAATAAGAGGAATATAATACAATCTGTTTCAAAGAATAATTCCACATGCCCTTTTATGATGATCCTGTTTCACAAAAACAAACTTCATGTTCTTGTTCTTTTTTTCTTAAGCTTTGATTTGGCACCTATTCTTTAGTCATAGCTCGCTCAGTTCTGGTTACTACTGAGGCACAATTGCTTCTCTCTTCCACTCCTGTCCAAGGATGCAAAGGCCCAATCCTCTGGGGGCCTTGCCTTGCACTTCCAGAACTTTCATTCCAGAAGCTCAAGGTCCTTTATGGTGATGTGAAGGTGAGGCCATTGTCATGGACTGCCACTGATAATGAGAAACACAGCATGACCAGTGGCAGTTCCAGGAGGCTCCACAGGTATAACAGTGAGAGTGGAGAGGAGAGAGGGAGAGGAGAGTGGAGAGGGTTCAGGATATTCTGAAGTGGGCAATAGGGGGGGCAGGGGCCAGAAGGAGAGGATCTCAGCAGCAAATGTTCACAATCAATCTTATCTCCCAGGTTTTGTCCCCCTTTCTTTCCTCCAACTTACACCAGCTATATAGCTGACATGGGTCCAAAGAGACCAATAGATTATCAGGGAGGCCACTATGCAGAACTAAGAAAAAATATTTTTTCTCCCCTTGGCAAGCATCCTGATTGCCCACCCCGCTGGATGCAGCATGAGTGCCACCAGCATTGGCACTAATGGTGGGAGATAGAATAGGGCAGAAAGGCCTTTCCCCTCTATCATAGGGCCTGTGGGTGGCAAATTACGCTCTGTTGCCAAAGCCTCTTAAATTTGTTATGAAAGACTGCAGTCCAGTGCAGACTATCATAGGGTGCATATTTGAACAAATGGCAGTAGAAAGTTAGTGCCCCAGCTGCTGGCTCCCACTATGCTCGGTTGCTACACATTGGAGATCCCATCTCCCCAGCAACCTATGTGTGTAACCAAAAATCAAGGCCAGTGTCTTCTATTTTCCCAGGATTCCATGATTATGAACAAAATTCCTGTTCAGATGGGACTTGATGGCTAAGTACTCAGTTATTCAAGACAAGTCAGTTCAACATAATTCTGTACTCATTCAGACTTGGACTCCTCTCTCTCTCTCTCTCTCTCTCTCTTTCTCTCTCTCTCTGTCTTCTCAAAACATAATTTTTTGAAGATGACCTAAGGCTTATTGTTACTCTGATGTATTCTATATTTGGATGCTGGCCATGCACCAGAACAATTTCATAAATTAAGGGTTGCACACTATTGCCCAGCAATTTTCAACCTTTTTTTAATCTCACAGCACACTGACAAGGCATTACAAGTGTCAAGGCACGCCATCAGGTTTTTGACAATTGACAAGGCACACCATGCTGCCAGTGGTGACTCACATCCCCCATTAGCCCTACTAATAAATGACCTTCCCCAAATTCCTGTGGCATACCTGTGGGCCACTCGTGGCACACCAGTGTGCCATGGAACAGTGGTTGAAAATGCCTACTATAGCCAATAGAAGTTGTCCTTTGAAACCTAAACACTTTTACATTCTCAGTGCAGAAGTTAGATCATGATACTCTTACTAATATACGCTGTGCTCTCCCATACACCTGGCTTTTAAAAAAGATATCTGCTATTCTTTAAGCATCTGGACAGCCTCTGCAACATTTCTTCTTCTTCTTCTTACCGCTTAATTGAAAAGCTTCCCAGCTTTTCTATTCATTTGGTAACATTTAATGATATTCCCCCCATGCTTTGAATAGGAGAAACCCAAATTTCACAAATAATTTGTTTAAAATGACTGCGTGAAAGATGCGTTTATGTAATAGGACAAATAGTCTGTCATCTTGTCACAGCATGACAAATATGTGCTCTAAATATCTTTAACATAATTAATTTCTGCAATGCACGATAAATTAGATTTGTTATGAAATCACATTACTTCACGCCAACTCAGAATTAATATCACTTGATGTACAGTGACATGGCTTCTCAGAAGCCACCGAGGAATCATTCTCATCAAGCCTGATATTAAATGAAATGCTCACCTCTCATGCTGAAGATATGAGTCTCGACACTGATTCTTTGTTAGCTGGAAACCGTTTTTCTCCCAATCAGATTGCTTGCTACTTTGTGATCTGACATAACTTTCCCACTTGAGAGGTGTGTGGTTTAATCCAGGCATCAATGAAGAGCAGCAAAAAATGAAGGGGAGTGGCCTTTGGACATGCTTAGGCAGCTGGGGTTGGTTTGCACATTGGTCCTAGTTGTTGCCAGTGCCTTCCCTTTCCAAAAGTGCTCAGTCTCTCCTTACTCCATCTTGGTTCCTTCTTTAGCAAACATTCCAGAAGGTCAGCCAGGGCTTCACCCTGGAAAGGATGAGTCATGGCTATTCCTTCCAATCAAGATCATGCTAAATAAGGGCCATTGATCAGAGCAGAAGGCTGGAACACTGTGGGGCATCTGTGTGTCATCCTCTCTAAGGTCTTACAAATTCAAGCTCTCCACCTTGGCATGATCCCATTTGTAAGGGCAAGTCTTCCTGCAGAATACATTATGCCAGTACTGCACAATCTTTTTACCGCCACAACCCACCCTGTCAGTCACAGTGGCTGTGGCACACCCTAGAATGCCTTGTGGCTTTCACGTTAAAAAAGTTATAAATGTCCCAATAGGTGTGGAATTAAAGGTCATTAAGGGGAAGGGAGAATCAGGTGTTTATTCTGATCTGATAGTTGGCAGTGCTATTATCTATGTTCTGATGATCTTGATAGATTAGTGGTTTTCACAATCCTCTTTCAATGTATGGCTCTCCTTTGCCACCCTTTTCAGTCCCATTTTTGTTACAGTACCAGGACCGTAACTGGCTGGGGACCATCCAGCAATTCAGCTAATTAAGAATTGTGTTGTTGACTTCCTCTGAAATCTGCAAGGTTAATATTTTGCTTCATAAGTATCCTCTTAGAAATACCAGTTCTGACCACTGATAGAGGGATTCGGGATTAGGACAGTAAATTAGAGATTAGGACACTAAATAGAGTTGTAAACTCAGTGAAGCAGAAGAACATATCTTGTGATATTTTAGTTTAGGGAGCATGTTTATTTTTCAGGTTTCTATTCCACCTTTCCTCCAAGGAGCTCAGGCCCGTGTACGTAGCTCCTCTCCTGTTGTCCTCCCAACAACCCTGTGGGGTAGGTGCAACTGAAAAATTGTGACTAGCCCAAGGCCACCAGGAAGCTTCATGGCTGAGCAGGGATTTGAACCTGAAACTTCCAGTTCTAAGCCCAACTCCTGAACCACCACACCATCAAGACAAAGGCTGCCTAACAGGGTGTGTTAAAACTGTGGAGAAATGGGTCTGTTTAAGATGCTTTTCCAAGGTGTGATGTCTGGGTCCTGAAATGTGACTTTGCTGTAAGACGGATAGCTTGCTGAGATACCTACCAGATTATTTGCACTGGTGTGTTGACCTGATCCTGAGCAATAAAGTTGCAGCTGGATCTTTCACAAGTCTCCATACATTTTATCTTCAACGCCATAAAAATGGTCCCTCCGGCTTTGTCCAGGTGCAGGGATCCACCTGAGTGGAACTAATGCTACCACTGGGACATTTAAGGACATACACCCAAGCTTTAAGACAAAGTGTTAGGAATGTAAATAGCTCTCCTACACTGTGTCTTTGGTTCAGTGTGAAATCCAAGAGCTTATGCTGATAACATGTTACAGAGACAACAGGAAGAAAAAGGCTGGTGGTTGTCGTTGGAGTGGAAAGCCATGCCTCGGTCTTACTTCATCCTCCATACTCTAAAAGCATTTTTTTTTTCTTCAGAAGCTTATGGCCTTAGCTTATTTGCAGGAGAAAAGGGCAGGCACTGAAGGCAGCACCTAATCTCTTAAAACCCACATGTTTAAATACAACTGAGAATTTACACATTCTACAACATTAATAATGTCAAGTGAAACACACATTGTCCCTGTCAAGTACTTTTCTCCCAAAAGCAGAACAAGTGGTGATGTTTTAGGAATTGCATTAAGGCCATGCAACTGAAACATCTGGAATGAGTCCAGAGCTGCCTTCCAGGAATTTTGATTTGACATCCGGGCTGGAATATTTTCACCTTTTTAAGCCATTACAGAGAATGGTGGATTTGGGGTCCACTCTGAGCTCACCAACTGTACTGTGACAAGCTGCTGGCTGCAACATTTAGTCTGCCTTGCTGACATGCCTCTTCATCAATCCCATCAAAGTCTTTCTTATCTCATAGAGCCCTGTTTCCTTGACACAGATGCCTGCAGTATAATGACCCAGAATTTCTCCCTTGCCATCTTTAAAATCAATAACCTTAAAGCAATATTGCTGGTCTGAGCAAGCAATTTGGAGCGCAGGCCTGAACCTGCAATCCATCCTGAGGTGAGTATCTAGGAGACAAGGTGAAAGAATATTTCTAAACACAATGTATTGTCTCACTGGGATGATGGGCATTTCTTGTGTGCAATTTACAGGTGTAGTGACGGAGACCAACACAGGGCTCAGGCTTTTCCATGATTAAATCTACAGTGCAGAGCAACGTGTCTGAAGCCAGACTCACTGTGTAGGCACAAAAGGCGGCACTTTGCATTTTTGTTCCAATGTTACAATCACACTCATAGAAATGGTTGGCAACCTTCAGTCTCGAAAGACTATGGTATAAGTCTACAGCACCCTGTATTCCCTGGCGGTCTCCCACACAAGTACTAACCAGGCCTGACGCTGCTTAGCTTCCAAGATCAGATGAGATCAGGCATGTGCAGGGTAACAGTTGCTGCCATAGCTACACCAACATTCTGGAGAACCCCAATAGCAGAACTGTGTCATAGACAAGGAGATTTGGAGGCTGGGGCAGTGAAGTGTCTATAAGGAGACAAGACCACTCCACTGCATCTGAAGAAATCCTTCTCGAAATTCCTTTGTGAATTTGTGCTGGCTAAATGATGACACAGTGAAAGGGTTGAGGGCAGGTACTGCAGAACTGACCAGGCCTCCACACTTCTGCTTAGCATAAGATGTCCTTCAGCTAGTGTAGCACAAAACTCTGCTTCGCCAAAAAGCCTTGTTCTCCACCACTGAATGACTGCAAAGTTTGATGTTCGTTGGAGGGAGGAACCTAGTTATCTGAATCAACAGATACTGTGAGTAGCAGAGGGAAACAAGGACATCTGTAAAGAAAATCTTGTCCAAAACATCCTCAGGTGATATACATATGCATCTATATCTTACAGAAACCACTAAGTTTAAGGTAGCTGAATAAATTATTCAGCTTATCCAGTTCTTGTGAAGGTTGTTTGATTCAAGGAATATGATCAAATCATCTTCACTGTGTCATCACAGCTATCTTTGATTCTTATGTTTGAACTGCTGTGCACAGTACCTACCCATTAACTGGTCCCAGACAGTAGGAGCCAGTCCAATGGGTACAGATGGACCATCTGACTGGCCCCACAAGCTCATGATAAAAGACACATGAGCTGAGAGGCAGTGGCGTTGCTAGGGGGTGTGGGGGGTGTGGGTCGCACCAGGTGACATGCAAGGGGGGTGACGCGCACTGGGGGGGATGACGCGCTAAAATTGTGGAGGAGCAACCCTGTCATGCCATATACCATTGGATGGAGAATTTCCAGGAGAATGCAATGCAAAACACCAGAGTGAAATATCTCCTTTCCGTCAAACGTTATAGCCAAAAAACCACAAACCAAAAAATGCTTGGAGCCCTATGAAAACCAAGCTGTATCTCACATTTGCTTGCAAGTAGGCGAACCTGCCTAAGTGCATCGGAAAGAGCAGGCTGAAAGGAATCCAATGACACCAGAATATTCCTGATACAATGAATGCAGCCCCCCAAAAAACACCCCAGAAGAAAGTCCCTCCCTCCCAGCTGCGAATGCATTGAGCCCTATGGAAAGCAAAACTAAGGCACGCGGCCACATTTACTCAAGAGTAGGTGGACTTGCCTTAGTCAGAAAGGGCAGGCAGAGAGGAATCCAACAACATCAGAATGGTCCTGATACAATGAATGCAGCCCCCCAAAAACACCCAAGAAGGAGATCCCTCCCTTCCACCTGCGAATGTATTGAGCCCTATGGAAAGCTAAACTAAGCCACATGGTTGTGTTTACTCGCGAGTAGGCAGACATGCCTTGGCCGTGAACATGCCAGGCAAAGGGGAATGTGAGGACACCAGAATGGTCCCGATCCAATGGAACTGGAGCTCAACAAATGCTCCAGAAGGCAACCTCCCCCCTACTAAAAAGGACAAAAAAAAAGAGGCTTCAACTGGTAAGGGGAATGTTTTCTATTTTGCACTTGTAAAGCCAGGTGGGTCTTTATCCTGATATGCCTGAAATAGAAGAACTTTAAACTGGGCATTGGGGAGGGCTGAAGATCTCACTGATTATTTTGGGGGGGGGGGGGTATTGCAGGCAGACTACAGAGAAAATTCACTCAGTTGAACAAGACTGGCTCCCCCTTATTTAATTATTTCTTTTATTTTAATTTAATTATTTATAATTCTTTATTTTAATTTGCTTGATGATGTCACTTCTGACCATGACATCACTTCCAATGGGCCCTGGACAGATTGTCATTCTAAAAAGTGGGTCCCAGTGCTAAAAGTTTGAGAACTGCTGCAATAAGGTGTTAGTAAGTTGAGACGGGGTGTGTGTGTGTGAGACTCTACAAGTTTTCAAAATCACTAAAATCCGAGTTTGGAGGAATAAAACCAGCATGTTATATATCAATCAATGTGTAATTTCATGCAGAATGCAATGAAACAAACCACATTGAAATATCTGTGTTCTATCAAAAGGTACATCCAAAAAACCAGTGGGGGCGGGGTGATGGTACATCACCACGCCCACCACCTGGGGTGTTGCCCCACCCACTGCATGGGGTGACGCACAGGCCTCCCGCACCTGGTGACACAAACCTGCTTAGACGCCACTGCTTAGTGACGCCACTGCTTAGAGGTGTTTGTTTCCAGTGAATAAGCCTATGTCTTACGGAACACTATGGGCTTACTCTGAGTAAGGCTGCAATCCTAACCACACTTTCCTGAGAGTAAGCTCCATTGAACAAAATAGGACTTACTTCTGAGTAAACCTGGTTAGGATTGTGCCCTAAAATACATAGCACCATTTTCAAACACCTGTACTTATAAACTGCATATCCTGGCCTCTCCCCTCCTGTCTTGATGATGTAGGGGCATTTTTCTTTACTGTCACTGGGGAAGGGGTATTCTTGAACCCTGTCTCCATGCAATTGAAAAAAAATAGTTTCTTATTTCCCACAGACAGGAGGTGAGGGCAGTGGCATTCCTGGAAGGGGTAAATGCCCTAGGGTGCCACGCTATCTTGGACAAGTAACTATATCTCAGCTTCAGTTTCCTGTCTATAAAACCAGCTTATAATGCAACTGTATGCATTTATCCAAAAGTAAATACTATTGAGTTCAGCAGAGACCCACTCACAAGTAAATGCGCACAGGGTTGAAAGTGTAACATTGGCACCCTTCATAAGGATATTGTAAACATAATAAACACAATAAACGTAATCAAGCACATCATAATTAAAAGCCTTAAATAAATGACATAAACAGCCCAGGTAAATTTATATGTGCTTCAGGGTTGTTTTGATTTGCGTAATAGCTATGATCTTGGCAGCAAGAGAAACTGGATATGTATTCACAACAATGAAAGACATAAAAGCTTGAAGAGTCATTTGCCTACTCATCTGAAACTCCTCTATGCTGGGAAAAAAAACAAAAAACAGTTTTGTATTAAACAGGCTGTGGTCCATCAAGAAGGCTGGTCAGATTTCAGGCTTATGGAATCAAAGACTTTGACCTAGAATCAGCCTGAGCCAGATGCAAAACAGATGATTGGTTAGATCAGGGGTGTCAAACGTAAGGACCACGGGCCAGATGCAGCACCCTGAAGCTCTTTATTCAGCCCTCAGGCTCCCCCATCCCCACCATCAGCCGTTCCCAGCTCCTAAGCTGTGTTGAGGTATCACTGCTGAAAGGGCAACCCACATGATAGTTGGGCTCTCCCTTATCTTGAAAATACGATCAAGATTTGCAAATTTTCTCTTCTGTCATTTGCAACTAATTAGAAAAAAAGTGCTTATTTCTGGTCATGACCTGCTTTATGACATCACTCCCAGGCATCATGAATACTACTGGCCCACTGTCTGAAATGAATTTGACACTCTGAGTTACATGGACAGGATCAAATAGATGGGTAGGATTATTCAAAGGATAATTCAGATCCTTTGAATTAAGGTACAGACCTAAAAACAGCTTAATTCAGGGGGAGGGGGGAGACAAGTATTTCTGCTCTGGTTAAGTCAGAAATCCATGGTGATCTATTGCAAGTCACCCAATTTAACCCAATCTATCCACCCTAGTCCACCATATATATTTACCTAATGTACCTGCTAATGTTTCAGAGATCAAGACAACACCACTCTTCTGTGCTTACAAAACCCTGCTTGTACTCCCCCTTCCCATGGCTCTTACTGTTGAAAGCATTTCAACTACTCACACAGTAAAAATACAGTTTTGCCAGCAGTGGTGAAATAATATACTTACAACATGTTGAACAGGCAAACTTTTTGCTTTAAGAAAGTTGTTTTCACTCTGTGTCATGAGACACCCAATTAAATGACTGCAGTAGCTGCCTGGCCACACCTTCCCTTTGGCTGCCTTGGAATGCTGGTGTGGTGTCAGGGCTTGGAGACCCCAGGGTTGTGCAGAAATGAAACCACTTTAGGGAATTGCCTGCTTAAAGAGCTCAGAGTTTAGAGCAGTGCTCTTCCAACTTTTAGTTCCAAAACCCCAACAAACAAACAAAGAGACTCAGACTCACTGCCAATCCAACCCCCTCACAGGACCCTATTTACCCATCCCTGCTCCTGTTGCCACCCACCCATCGCCCTCGTAATGCCTTCCTAGCACTGTTCAATGTAAGCAAATATTCTTACTAGACAGAGCAGAAAAGGTCACCTTGAAGTCTGGCACTAGTGAAAGTTATTTTAGCACAATTGCTGAGAACCTGAGCAGAACTGGGAACAAATCGCCTGGTACCTGAAGGGGTACCAATGCTTCCCTCTTTAACTGGTGGTGCTCTAGTCCAGTGGTGCTCTAGTCCAGTGGTCCAATGAAAAATGTTTTCATTCCCATAAGTTGCTACAACCTCCCAACTGAGGCTTTGCGACCCCACTGGGGTCACAACCCCCCAAGTTTGAAGAACACTGGTTTAGAAGCTTGAGGGGGCCAATGAAGGCCGTTGCTGGGTGGCTCTGAAGAGGTTAGAGCGGCTGGTGTGGTGTGTCAGCAGTGTGACGTCTGGTATTATAGTGCTTGGTTTCAGTAAGGCACACACACTCTTGATTTGGGTCTGCTAAAAAAAGGAGTGGAAAACAGGTGTGGGAAGCTGTAGGTGTAACTTTCCCCGCCCTGCTGGCATAGCTCATGAACAAGAGCTCTTTCTGCTCTGTAGTACTGACATGCACTGAACAGAAAGCTGAATGGCTTACTTTGCAGCTCAAGTCAAGTCATGAGAAGTGCCTTTGCCAAAACCCAGAAAGCCATCAGGCATCAGAAAGCCTTCAGGACTTTTGTGACGCAATCAGTTTGTGAAATTCAAAAACTGGATTGGCCCCAGTGGATTAGGAAGTCCTCAAAAACCCATATGAAGGCATGTGAAAACGTGAGTCCTCTTCTGGGTAGTGTAAATTATGTCTGGGTTGCCACATCACACATCACACTGAAAATACATGCTATGAAAACAGGCAAGTAGTGATATTTCCTTACCCTGGTGGTCTTGGGGCAAGGCTCTGCACTAGCCCCCTCCCCCCCACATGGTGTTCCCCACCTACTCTGATGGTACATTAGGCAAAATCAGTACTAGGGTTCAGGGATCATCCAGTCAAGTAATCCCACTATTGGACATGAGCCTTCAGCCAGTCCTGATTTAGCTGACACCAACCTTGACCCCATGATGCCCACCAAGGAACTGCTTTAGGTGAATAGTATGAACCTACTTCTCCAAATACAGGAATATCAACTTTTTTAGGAATATAGCAATATCAGCTCTACTGCTTCAAATTTATAAAACAAAACAAAAAACTTCCAAGTGTAAATGGTGGGAAAAGGATCAATCGTGCAAGAGAGCAGCTCATAACACTTACTGATTAATGAGCTACAGTTTCACCATCTGAAGTTACATTCAGGAGTCTGCCAGAATGTAACACGTAATCCAATTGTTTCCTTGTAGCGCCCCCTGTGTTTTTTGAAGATGCAGTTGCTAAGGCAACCGCATCATATAGTCTATTATTATTTTTTAATTTATTGGTGTCTTGTACAGAGGGAAAGCTCAGCTATTGCAGAAAATGGGGGGGGGGCATGTCATGGGGCTAAGATCAGACCTACATGTCTTCCAAAAAATTATAGATGTGAGCTAAGTACCATATGTCTCTCTCTCACACTAATTACAACAACCTCTCCACTGCATTGTACTCTTCATTTTAGTTTATTTCAGAATAACTGGTTTCATTTTATGTTTTAGAAGCCATTAGAGGACAGCAGCAATTTACAGCAACCGAAATGTAACCAAAGAGCATTCTCAGAATTGTCTCCTTATTGCACACAGTTGGGCCACAAGTGAGAGGCCAGATAGATGCATTTACAATTGGCAGAGTCTATAGGAACCACGTAGCCCCCTTGTGTGTGCAAAAATGAAAGCTCCACCACATGGTCTTAATTATAAATTTGCAGATAGAAAATTGTAAGCTCTGACATGTAAGAATAACAGCACACGGCTGAATTGTACCATGGAAATTCAGGCCATGCATCGTGTTACAACAATATCAAATTATGGCTCATGTATCCCAGAGAACTGCAATAGATTATACGCATTTATATGCCCTTCAAAAGGAAAGTTGGTTCTGGATGAACTTTCAAGTGGTTTAGGAGTTTGGATCAACTGAATCAATTGCGCAGGCCCACCTTCTCTTCTTTCTGCCAAACGCACAGAATATAATGGCATTGTTGTTCTGAAAAATAATCATGGTCAAAGTCTAACAATAATTTTCATTTCTCTGAACCATTCAAACAAATGTAATGGAAAATGTCAACATCAGAGCTTCTTGTTTCAGTGGGACACAATTGCATTCAATTCAGTAGAACTGTCACAAGATTATGTTATCTCATCAATATTTTGTGGTTCATATTTATTTTGCGTATCCCACTATATGGTGATTGATTATGCTATCATCATCATCATTAACATCCCTGTGAACTAGAGATGGATGGAATGAATACCAGTACCAGCAGTCTCCTCTTTTTCTCTCTTCTTCTTATCCCTGGAAAAGACCAATTAACACAGACTAGTGCAGCCAAACTGTCTTTCACCTGCAAATGAAGCCTGGCCTGTGTAGCAGTCTGCCAAGAGCTCTTAAGCATAAACTGAGGAATGAAGAATGGCATTAACAAAAGGCAGGATTTAATGCTGAGGTTAAACAGGCTGCACTAATAGCCTGCTAGCCTCTCTTTGCCCTTTCAGTCTAGTCTGTGTCCCAGAATGGCTGCTTACAGCACAATCCTATGCATGTTTACTCAGAAGTTATTGTATTGTATTGCAAGGGGTTTGCTTTCAGGAATGTATGTATAGGATTGCAGCCTCCCAAGGAGTTTAGCAGGGCTTTCTTCGAAGTAGAGATGCCTAGGATTGCACTGCTAGTTTGTAATTAACCCACAGCATTCTAGTTACTGGCCCAGATTACGAATGGCTCAAAGACAGACATCACAGCCTGTCTCTCACACAGACCAATCTACCTGATTTCACGAGCAGGGGATCCCTGTATCTGCAGATCCCAGATCCGAAGATTCAGTTATCTGCTGATCAGGTCCATGGGCTCCCTGCATAGTCCTTCTGCTCACCCTCCCCTCCCCTCCCCTCCTCCAGAGGGTCCTCTGAGCTCAGCAGAGGCCATGGATGTCCTTCCACGGTCTCTGTCAGGCTCAGACTGACCTCTAGAGCTCAAAACATATGACTTTCATTTTCATGGCGAAACCAGCCGTGGCATTTTTAATTCCTTATAAGGCACTGGGAGGCCCGGGAAAGCTTCCATAGGATGCAGCAGCAGCCATTTTGGCACAGCTGATCCTCTAGGCATTGGGCAGCATAGGATTAGGCTGTAAAAATCTGCTCCCTCATAGGCCCCAATGGGTCTAAGACCTGCACCAGCTCTTTAGCTGGTGCAAGTCCTCGTAGAAGGGGCATGTTGGGATTAAAACAGAGTGGAGTATATTGACAGAGCCTTCAACTCCAATACCTGTACTCAGCCCACCACACTACAGCACTTTGAGGCTGCAGTCCCTGCCCCATTCTGCCCACTCCCGCCCCATCCTGCAAAAACCCCTGCCACCTTACTGGCTCTGATGCAAGGGGTCCTCACTGCCAGCAATTGTGCTCACAGCTCACCAGAAGAACTGCCGGCCCATTGGCGGAATGTCATTTCTACCAGCACCTCAGAAGTTAGGCTGGTGAAACTTGTGTTCCACTGATGGGCAGTTCGGTTAGAATTGGGCTGCCCCTGAATTCCCTTGGTGGCACTATTTAGTAACTACTTTTGTAAGAGAGATGGGTATTTCAACTCTATTCAACATGTTTAGAAATATAACAGCTACTAGAATAATTTGGGGTAAGAAAATGTCAAGTGTGTTACTCCTTCCAACAAATCACAGCTGATGAAAACCGAGATTTTAACAAAGAATAAACATGAATAAAGAAACTCCTTTCAAACAGCCAGGAAAGAATTTGCTTCAGAATGTGATTTTTGTCTTATCTGCAAGCCCTCCTGATGTTCTGGGAACACCAGATATCCATATCTGACCATTGAATCCCACATATTATTAGTGTAATATAAGATTTGTTTAATAGGCCTGCACACACTAAAATAACTCAAACACGAAGGACTGAATGCTTCCTTTTGATAAGCCAATACATCAAATACTATGTTTTTGTTTCATGCTGTTGACACTTGGACTGCTTTTTAACAGCTGCTTATAAAGAGCGATAAAGTATTGCTTTATCAAGCCTTTGAAAAAGGTATGAGATTTTCTCTACATTGCTTGAGATCTGCAGATGGTATTTATACAGTCCAAAAAAGTTTTGCTCTGAGAAAATCACTGTACCTTACTGTCTTTCATTTAGCTTCATGTTGTTTGTGTGTAGGACAGCCATGCTTGTGAGAACCTTGTTTTGCTTCAATTTACTGAAGTAGAAAATCTTTCAGAAAAGGCCTAAAATTTTAGAGCCAAGCTTTAGATGTAGGGATGAATCCTGAGCTTGAGGTTTCCCCATTTTTTCTTTTTTCACCAAAAGCGATCCCAAGCAGGACTCCAATTCAGGTTAGAAGCCCAGCAAAGAAGATGGCCAGGATGGTGTATTGGTTTGGGAATTGGACGTAGATCTGGAAGATCCAGGTTCACATCTCTGCTCAGGATTTGAACCTGGGTCGAAAGCTTCCTGGGTGACTTTGGGTCAGTCACTACCTCTCAGCCTCACCTAGCTCATGGGGTCGTGGTGAGGACAAAAGAAGGGAAGGAACCATGTACACCACTCTGAGCTCTATGAAGAAAGGAGGTATAAAAATGTGAAAAATAAATAAGGAACATTAATTTTTTCCCTTGGGCTGCTTTCTTAGTGAACATTGCTCCTGGCAAATTGTGTTTCCCCCTGTCCCCAGGCTTCTATTCCTGGCAATAGCAGTTTAGGGGTAAACAGATTAGGGGTGATTTTTCTAGGGGGAAATGGCAAGGAAAGAAAGAGTTAATTTTCCCTTCCTCTGTGTTGTAGATCTGTCTGGGTTGAGGGCCTGCATACTTTTGGACAACTAGAACAGTTTAATAATGAAGTTACATGACAAAATATTGGTACCAATGCTTATTTTTAATGTAATCCCTCTCCCCTTTTAAAAACCTCAGAACCTAAGGCAGAAATTCTATGTATGTCTACTCAGAAGTAAGTTCCATTGTGCTCAGTGGGGCTTACTCCCAAGAAAGTGTGTATAGCCTCAACCCCCCCCCCCCCATCTGCAGCATGGGAGTAATAATACTCAGCGTCCAGGGTTGTTGTTAATGATTACAGCAAGACAACATGTGTTAAAAATTTTGAAATCATTATACAAATCCTAAGTATTATTACAGGTAATCGTCTCTTTATCCAGAAAGTTTGAAACTAGTCTAATAAATCTGAATAAATCTTGAGAAAGTGTGCTTATGTAGACAGCAAAGGATGCTCAATTTACTCAGGTAAATTACTCATTAAGAAATATTCTCACACTCTCAGTGCTGCTGTACATGTGAAAAGGGTTATTATTATTATCATTTATTGCAAATGGTTCTCTCACCCACCTCTACAGAGACTCATTAGCGCTGATCCCACATGGAAGTTAATGGCTTTAATCCAGCTATTTTATTTATTTATAGGCATTTCTATATTTGTTTGTCTGGCACGCTCTGAATGGATTGCGCTGCCTTCCACAAGCAGAGTAATGATTTCATTGCAGGTGGAAGGATCCTATTTCCACTTTCCCAGGAAATGAAGACGAGGTAATGATGTTCAGCCGCTCAATGAATTGGACTGTTTGTGCAGCAAGGGAAAAAATGCAAAGCTATGGTTAGCTTACTAAAGATTGTGTTAATAATGTTTCCTCAGCACCATTCTTTAGGCGTTCAAAGGCCTTTTCCACATGAGCAGAGAATGCATCCCACAGTGCATTTTAGCTTCTGTATGATACTGCAACAAGTCAGTTTCAACAAGGGTGTGTTGTAATTAATATACTACTTATACATAAAAGCAGGACGGTTGCACTATGTTGACAGGGGAGTATCAGAGATTCAACCAGGTGCCACCTGATCTGAGATCGGAGGCTAACTAAGGGGGTTGTCTCATTAGCGACTTAGTGGAAAGTGACCCTGGTCTCTGTGCTTTCTCTGTTACTCCTGGATTCAGGAAGGAAGAATGAAATAGCCTACCACTCTCCTCTCCTGCAGCTCCATCCCATCCCAAAAGAGTTACTCGACTCCATCATGCTCTTTTCTTCCCCCATTCCTTGTCTGCTCCATTTTCTCTTTCTTTCAAATCCAGGAAGTGAGAAGAGCAGCAGAGGCATTTGGAAGAGAAGGGCTTTTGGAGGAAGGTCAAAGGCACTTGGCATGCCACCTCAGGTGTTGGGAGATCTTAGGTCAGCTGTTTGAGATTGAGGCCTAGTCTCATGAACTACCTGAGAGCGGTACCAGCTGTGGTGCTGAAGGGAATTGGTTGTTGGCCAGATACAGGCCTTGTAATGAGTCTGACTGAATTGCATGCTTCAAGCAATGGGTTGGGGGGGGCGAGGGACAATCTGATAAGAAGTGTACTACATCTGCCTTCTTTGGCACACCACCCACATAGCCTCTTCAATTGGCTCTCCAATAATCTCCTCGCTTGCTGAGAGTGAGTGGGATGGGGACAGCAGCAGCCCACCTCTTCCTCCATCAAAATGGAAGTGGGCAACGGATCATCCACTTCCTAACCTTGCTCCTTTACTGTGCAGTTCTTTTCCAAAAAAAACAGAAAGTGGTCAGGGAACTGGATCGCTGCTGCTCACACTTGAAAGGACCACACAAGTAATGGCAAAAACATGAGGATTATATCTTCACTGTAAGCTGGAAACAACACTTACCGCACAGGGTGCTGATCAGGGTGCTGATGTTGATCATATATCCTGGCTCCACCATGGATACTATTCCTGGATTCACAGTCTTCACCTTAAACCAGGGGTGCTCAAAGTTTTTGGCAGGAGGGCCACATCATCTCTCTGACTCTGTGTCGGGGCCAGAAGAAATAAGCATTAATTTATATTTCAAATTTGAATAAATTTACATCAATGAATATATTAGAAAATGAATGAATGAATTCAAGCCAGTTTATTATTCCATTCACACTAATAAGGGGGGGGGAGATCTTCATGCCAGTTTATGATCTCATTCATACACACAAACGGGGGGGGGGGGATCTACCACACTTTATCACACATACACCCGCCTGCTTGCCTGCCCCCTCGCCCTCCCCTCCCTCATTTGCTTGGGCGGTATGTGCTCCTGCCTGGCCGCCCACTCACCTGCTTGGCTGCCTGCCTGCTCACCTAACTGCATGCCAACCTGTCTGCCTGCATGTCCACCTAACCGCCCTTCCTTGCTAGCTAGGGTGGCATGTGCTGCTGCTGCTGCCTGCCTTCCTGGCCAGCCAACCAGCCCTCCCTCGGATCCCTAGGAGGCATGTGCTGGCTGGGCTGGGCTGGGCTCCCCTCCCCCACATGGGATCTCTCTCACTCTCCTGGCTCAGGTTGGGGGGGAGGGGAGGGGAGCTGAGCTGAGCCCAGCCCAGCTGAGCAGAGCCCAGCCCAGCCCATGAGCAAGGCAGGGAGAGACCAGCTGGGAAGCAGGCAGGGTCTTTTATAGTGGGAAGTATAAAAGACCCTGCAAGTCTCATGTTACCTTCCCACTATAAAAGGCCCTGCGCCCGCTGGGCTCATCTTTCCTTCTCTGCCACTGAGCTTAGAGGCAGCGAGGGAAAGCAAGGCGTGGAGCTGGCGTGGCGGGCCAGCACAGGCTGGGGTGAGGGCCTAGTGCCCATAGGAGATGGAGGACCCCCTGGGGGCTGGATGGGGACCCGCAGTGGGCTGCCAGTGGCCCACAGGCTGGGGTTTGGGCACCCCTGCCTTAAATTCTCAAGAGAGAAATCACACTTTATTTGCATCCTGTGCAGCAACTAATACACTGTGGCTGCAATCCTGTCCACACTTACCTAAGAGTAAGCCCCATTGAACACAATAGTGCTTACTTCTGAGTAGACATGCATAAAATTGTGCCCTGTGACTTTTAAAATGCTGATGATGCCATAGTGGATTGGAGAATGCATGACTTACTAGTTACTACTAGTAATTACTTACCAGTAGTAGTGGATACAGTGAGTAGTAAATTGTGTGAATTTTTTTTTAAACTTGTAAGCCTCCTTGGGCATGTGCCTTTGGCAAAACAAAGGTGGGATACAAATAAATAAATAAAGTCAGCACAGGCACTCATGGCACATTTAGACTGAAATACAGCCTACTCATTTCTTGATACTTTGCTTTTTCAGATGGTGGCAGGTCCCTTGGAACTGAGCTCTGGGAGACACACACACAAAAAAAACCCTATTTCCCAACATTCATAGAATAGTTTCATTTACTTCAACAATCAAAATGAGCAGCCAAAATCCATATTTCTGAGTCGTATTCTGAGTAACATTACAAATTGTAATATTTGCTTCCGTCACTTTTTGCAAATGTGTGAGTTTGGTTTCAGAAAGTACTTTGTGCTACAACTTCCGCCACTTACATTTCAAGATAGTTTGTATTGAATTGTTTTTACCTCTTGGTGATGTACTTGTATCATCCCTAGAAATCACTTAAAGTATTCGGGGACTCTGTCGCACTTCCATGGGCCATTTCCTATCTTTGTTTTGCACTTGGCTGTGAACACTCAAGCACAATACACATAAGCAGTTCATATTTAAACTACATCTCTATGTATTATTATCCTTGTCCCTCCTTAAAGCACACGCTTGCAGCAACTGGGCCCTTGTGCACCTGTCTCTTAAGGAGGAATGGGGATTATATGGCACTTGATAAACTCAGAGCAGCTGCACAACAATTTTATTGCTATGCTTATGTTGTTGTTGTCGTCATCCTAGATGTTTATATCTCATTTGCCTGGAGTGGTTGAGCACACTTAGAAATTTGTAATGGGGCTCATAACACAATAAGTGCTTTAATCCATCACAAAGTGAACCTTGACTTCTCACCTGGACTGGAATCAGGTTGATTCCTCATCTGTGACAGGTTGGAGTCAGGCTACCATGGCATTATAAAAGCTCAGTAATGAAGAACTTCCATGTTATTGATCTTTGCCCAAGCCTGAGTTTTCCGTAAGGCATTTTTGAAAGTATATGCATTTAGCAATTAATTATGGAATAAGAAATCAATACATAGAGCATCTTGCCTTTGTCATACAAAAGAGGGCATCAGTTTTCTATTATTTATCTTGGTAGGAAGCTTCTTGTTAGCCTCCCCTCTCTACCACCACCACTACCATCATTGCCTTAGGGAAGGTAGAATAGACGAGGATAAGTAACTGTGACTATAAATGCTCATTTTGCGAACGCTTTACGGGACTGTGATGAAAGAGAATAAAATCTAATTTAATCTCCACTTAGCCAATACATCTTACATCAAGTTCTTTGATAGAAGCAGGGCTTTTCAGCAAGATTTGTGAACCCCCCTTCCCCAGTCTAGCTTTCATATATTTGTAGTACTTCTACTTCATTGGCTATTCTGTTACTAGCCACCAATAGTCCAAACTTTTCTTCTTATTACCTAAGTTGTATTCCAACAATCATGGATTAAAAAAAATATACATGGCTGCATGACCTTATCAAACAAGTTGTCGGAGCAAGGTCTTGCAGATACCCCCCAAAATCTAACACCTGGTAGCACATTGTTTGTAGTGTGATTGGAGATAGGGAGGGAACCTTAAAATTCTAGTCATCAATCAGTTTGAAAAAATAATTATCCTGTGCCTGCAAACACTTATTCTGACTTGGGCTAATTATGCACTCAGCTCTAATTCTTAGCAGATTCATTCAGCTGAAAACATGGAGAAAAACTGCACCTTGTTTTTCAGACTTCCTTGTAAAAAAAAAAAAACCTGATATAAATTTTTACGTAATGAGTTTGTTTAGGTTCACATCTTCTGCTTACAAGGCAAGGAAAAACCACAGCAGATTCCAAAGGAATTCAAATGTGGGCATTGATCTGCAAGAAAACACATAATAGCCATCCTTTGCTTCACATGTGTAAAAGATATTCCTTACTTTCCTTCCAGATCCTGTGATCATGTTGGTTGGTGTGGTAATACTTACCTTGTACATTTTTAAAGTTAAATGTTGTGATTTTTAGCCATTTTGCAGATCTATAAACTGTTTCCAAGCTTCAGGGAGGCGCAAAGTTAAAAGAATATGCATAGTAGCTTGTTAAAAGTATATTTCCCCAAATGTAACATTCCCTCCCTGTTCTAATTAGTACCTAACGTACTAATTTAGTACGTTAAATAGACAGAAAATAGAGGAAGAACTATCCAATGGCGTTTCCAGAGGAGAGACAAAATTTGTAAGTTTTCAAGGCACCTCAATGTGCTATGTAAACAAACCCCCCCCCCCCCCAAAGCAATTTTGGGCAGCGAGAGCAAGCCAGAGAGCAAGTCAGAGGCATCTTCTCTGCTTTGCTCTGGCCACCCAGAGTGGCTCTGAAAGTGAGGGGGAGGGGCTGCGTTGAGGCACCTGCAAAACTTACCATTTTGCGCCCCCCCCTTCAAATGCTTCTGGAAATATCTTGCACTTACAAGAGGAATGCTGGGGAGTGGGGTGATCTTAGAGTGTTGGGCAGCATTTTGAGAGTCTTAATGGAAGTCTTACCTAATACCTTGAGGCTCCTTCCTGATTACCTCTTGTACTCCTGGGTACCCTGAGCCAGACTATGCTTTTCCCAGTTTTGGAGGATAGCCAAAGAGAGCTAGATCACAGTATATGTCAAAAAGAATAAGATTTATTGATATACTTGACTGCACTGCACCCCTTGAACTTTCACACTTTTCCATGTACTACCATCCATTAGTGGTTAAGTGTGGTCACAGAGTGATAATATACTACAGCAGTGTTTCTTGGTCAGGACCCACTAGGTGGGTCGTGAGTCAATTTCAGGTGGGTCACCATTCATTTCAATATTTTATTTTTAATATATTAGAGTTGATGCTACCAGGGTATTTGACTCTATTTGGGAAAATGTTACAGATCTATACATTTAACAAGCGACTACATATATTCTTTTAACAATGATAGTAAATGAAACCTACTCCTGGGTATGTGCGGGTAGGATTGTAGCCTAGGATTGTTAAAAATTTTCCTGCTAGATGATGTCACTTTCAGTCATGACATCACTTCTGGTGGGTCCTGACAGATTCTCATTCTAAAAAGTGGGTCCCGGTGCTAAATGTGTGAGAACCACTGTTCTACAGGGTAAATAAAACACAAACAGGCACAAAAGAACACTAACTATGATCATATTAATGACAGAGTGATGACTCAAAGGTAGAGTTGTTTCTTTCCAGTGAGTAAGATAGGATTACAGCCTGCATCTTGCTGAATACAATGGGCTTGCTTCTGAGTAAGGTTAAAAAAAAACAGTTTTCAAATACCTCTACCCAAAGGCAATCAGCAAGAAGACAATCAATAGGGACCTACGGGTGTAGTATTGTCAACCATGAGATTGTCAATCTGAAGTAAACGACAAAGAGATTATTCACATGTGATGCCAGAATCATAACACTGGGGTACCTCTTCCTCCACATGGACTATTGTTCAAATCAAATCCTGCCTGGACTAATATAATTGACCAGCCCTTGAGGTTTGGGTCAACCAAAGTGGTCTCCTTTATTTCCAGCCCAGATGGCGAGGCCCCACCCCTAAAGTGGTTGGGATGATTTCCCAGGATACCACTTGGTGGGCTGTTGAGTCAGGGTGATGTCTTCCTCTGCCTGCTCCATCAGTGGTGCCACGAGAGTTTCCCCTGCACTTGTGCTGGCAGTGCACATTTCTCCTGCTTTGCTGCCTTGGCTTCAGCTATCTTATCTTCAGTGTCTCCCAGCTACTCCAAGAGAAAGGCCACTGCTTCCACTGGCTGCCCCGTGCTGGACCAAGCAAGTCCTGCAAGCCCCTTCAGACATTGGGGTGCACTATGCATCAGACATGTTTACATGCCAGCTGCAAATGGCTCATTGTCTGGTTCCTTTATGGTATACTCCATGGGCCCTCTGTTCCCACAGTAGGATAAGCTAAGCCCCCAGTTTCTCTTTAGCAAAATGCTAGCTTTCCTTGGTTACCCTCTGAACCTGGGAAAAGGAGAGTCTAGGTGGTAGGTAGGTAGGTATTTATTGTTATGGTCAAAGACCAGCAAAAACAAAAACACAATACTGCCCTACAACAGGCAGAATTTAAGATTTCAACATTAAAATACATTCAACATTAAAATGCAACATTAAAATACAATAAAATAGCCATCATAGTATTACAAACAAATAAGAGGGAGGAGTCTAGGTGGACCAGTCTCTGGATTTTAAGCTGCCCCTTTTGCCAAAAGTTGTTTGTTCCTTTGTGGATCAAGGAAGAATGGATCCTTAATCTATTCAATTCCGGAGGTACAGAGAGGCTTCTAGTGCTGATTGACTCTCCACTCATTTGCTAAGCCAGTTCTCAGAAGTCAAGCATATTGATCTGATGTCATTTCCCCATAATCTAGGAACATCACTTTGTACATTTTCCTGCAACTCTTTGATAGAAGTGATGATGGCCCTCAACTTGAGAGCAGTTTACATTTTTCACTTGAACAGACCAGTGGCACCACAGTTATTCAACAGCTAATAGAGTAAGCACTTTCATGTCTGATTAAAAAAGAAATAAAACCCTTCAAAACCAAGACATTCTGCTTCTAAAATTAGAGGTCTGAGCAACTCTTGAATGCCATACACCATAAAACAGATGCCATTTTAACAATCAATTGACAGTAATAACAGAGGAATGCAAACTATTTGGGGACAATGGGTTAAAAGGCCACTTGGCCCTTTGCAGGCCATTCTCCAGGAATGTGTTCCATTTCCTGATCATGCCATAGGACACCTAATTGTTTTCTTTTGAATTAGAACTTCACTTCAGCGACCTGATGTTGTTAACCCAACATACAAAGCCTCAGCAGCTGGATTCAAGGAAAATAGTGTACTTTAATCACTTATATTAACAAATGTATTTATATTGATTTCCATTCACTAATGTGCATGCAGTTCCACATCCAATTACAGTCATGTACACATAGAAGCCAATTTCTGTGTGTACATGAAGGATATCCTTCTGTGGGCACATACCATCTTGTGACTAAGGGCATTAATTCCTTACTTTATACCAATAGTTCCCAAACTGTGAGCTATGACCCCCTGGGAAGCCACAAAAACAAGCCAGGGGAGTCATGGAATCCTTACAAAAAACACACCGCCGTATACAATGTATAGGATTGTAGCCCTAATGGGGAGTCAGGGCCAATGGCCTCATAGGTCAAGGGAGCCTCCAGTCAAAAAAGTTTAGGAATCACTGGTTTATGCTAACCATACATTATTTTTATATGTTTATATTATTTTCTAGGCTAATCTGCTGTTTTATTGCTATTTTAAAAATTGTTTTAATAGGTTTTTTATGGTAGTTATTTTCATGTTTTAGCCTGGTGTTTTTATCTTTATGTGTTTGTTTTGTTGTACACCACTTTGGGTTTTTATTAAAGTGGTATAGAAATTCTTACAAATAAATAAGAGCCCAATCCTGTGCTCAGCGGCACGGCTTCGTTTGCGAGCCTCTCTACCGGGCTCCTGCCCGTGCTAGCCCAGTGTCGGCCAGTGCTGGACCAGCACAGGGTAATCACCCAGCTTCCACAGCTCGGCCGAGCCATAGCATGGTAAGCAGGGGTGGGGACAAAGGCAGGAAGGAGGTGTTCTGGGGAGGGGGGAGGCCGGCTGGGGATGGAGAGAGGGCGGAGGGAGGTGTGATGCAGAGGCATGACGTGGGGAGGGGGGTGGGCTGGAGGTGTGCTGGGGGAGGGAGGGAGGCGGGTCCACGGGGCAGCCGTTCTTGGTGCCACCGAGCCTGAGCGCCCCGGGCAGCTCAGGATTGGGCTGTAAGCAAGCAAGCAAGCAAGTAAGTAAGTAAGTAAAGGTGCAATCCTAACCCCTTATGTCAGTGCTTTCCAGCACTGACATAAGGGCAATGCAGCTCTGAGATAAGGGAACAAACATTCCCTTACTTTGAGGAGGCCTCCGTGAGTGATACCCAACTGCAGGATGCAGCACATGTCCCATTGGCACCACTATGTAAGTGCTGGAAAGCACTGACATAAGAGGTTAGGATTGTGCCCTAAGTAAGTAAATAAATAAATAAAGTGATGTTGTGGGGGAGTGCAGGCCGCACTAGGTGATGCACACGGGGCAGTGACACCACTACTTGTTAAAATTGTGAAAATCTTGATATTTTCAAATAATACATCTTGTTATATATCATTCAGTGTATATGTCGGGGTTCCCCTCCTCCCACAGGTGCCCAGCTTAGCCAGGGAGAAGACTTCTGGGCCAGAGGATCAGGGAGGGAGCCTGTGGAACATGGGGCCACCTCCCCATATGCTGACTGGGCACTCCTGTGGGCGGCAAAGTGCAGCGGAGGAACACTGCTTCCCCCTCCACCTTGGAGGAGGGAGGGGGAGACAGGACACAGGCCATTCGGCTGCTGGGCAACCACCCCTCCCCCATCTCGCAGGAGAAGGGGAGCACTCCCCCGCCCAGCCAGCCGGGACCTGCCTTGCCAGGCAGGGCACCTGGCTATGACATCGGGAGCCCACAGTTGGACCTCCTGACATCATCTGCAGAGCTACAGAACCCACGTGGGCAGGGCCAGCCCACTCCGCCAAAGGCAGAGCAGAGGCAGCAGCCTCCCCAGCCATCTCAGGAACAACCCTGACAGCTCCAGGTGAGAGGAGGTGGGAGGGAGACAGAGAGAGGAAGGGGAGGAGTTGTGGTAGTCCCAGGGGAGGGCAGTTCCCAGAGACACACCCTTTTGTACCATCCCTGTGAGGAAAGGGGCGGGGCCAAAGGTGTGGGGCCTGCCCTACATAAACCTGGAGCCCAGGGATGACAAGGCAGGTGGGAGAGCAGGTGGGGGGATCTGCTGACAGCAGCCCCTGCTCCTGACTCTGGCAAATGCTGCCAACCCAAAGAGGGTGGTCCCCCTTGGAAAGGCCGGGTGGGCCAATCCCCTCCCCCCGAAAGGAAGCCTCACAGTATGATTTACTATAGAAATGCAATGAAACAAATGCATGCTGAAATTATTTTATCAAAAGTTATAGCCAAAAAATCAGCAGGGGCAAGACTGCATGGGAGGGCATCTATTGTAGGGGTGGCTGCCTATACCGGGTGACACAAACCCTAGTGATGCCACTGCATGCATACATACATACATTTATGGTTTGGTTATATTCTCTGAAGCCAGTCCTAATACCAATTCTTTTTTAAATCACTCCACAGAATGTTATATCTGATACTGCAGCGTGATTCTTCATGGTACCAGTAAAAAAAAAGGGGCTACTGAATATTTCTGGGTCAGTTGGTCTTACTTAATAATAACAGATGATGGTAAATACTTTCAGGATGCCTTTTTTACTTGGTCAATCATGTTCTGAAGCTTTCCTTTTAGGGCCTTTTATATTCTGGCATCCCAGATCTATTTCTCTGTGTGCACACACAGATCAGACTCCTCCACTGCAATGAATGAGTCAATCCCAGGGAGCTGATTTGTGCAGATGTATATATTTGTCAGAGCTTCTGGAGAACGGTAAACCTACTGAAGTGAAACCCAAGCTACCAAAACTCAAGCTATGGGGCCATAGCACAGTGGCAGAACACATGCTTTGCATGTAAAAGGTTCCCCATTCAATTCCTACTAAGGCTGCAAATGATTGCTGTTGTAGACAATACTGAGGTGATTAACTAATGCTCTGGGACAGCAGAAGGCAGCTTCATGCTGAGCCTATTCTATCGGTGCAGGAAAGCACCGCTGCTTTGAAAGTATTATTATTATTATTATTAACAGTATTTATATACCGCTTTTCAACTAAAAGTTCACAAAGCGGTTTACAGAGAAAAATCAAATAACTGATGACTCCCTGTCCCAAAAGGGCTCACAATCTAAAAAAAAAAGTAAGTCAGTTCACAGCACAATTCTAACCTGCACAGGTACAGCCAGGCTGCATGGCCTGTGCTGTATACTGCACAGGTCAGAAGCAGGCTGGAAGGCAGGATAAGGAGATATTCCCCTTACCCCAAATAACGCCCCAGCCTGCCCTATGGAGCTGCTTGGATTTGGGCCAGCTATTTAACTGTCACACATCTGAGAAGCCAGTGTAGGGTTGCCTGGCGAAGGAGCGGGGTTTAGGATACAGCGTGTGCTGCTGCTGCTGATTCTGCCCCCTCCCAGGCCCAATCCTTCCCTGGTTCCACTCTCCCCCACGCCACCTTCAAATTGCCCACCTGTGAGGAGCTCAAGCCGCCCTAGCTCCGTTTGTAGCTTGCCCACACAAGCCCCTGAGCCATCCAAATTCCCTCACCCCCCTTTGAATACACATTTGCTAGAATCCACATAAAAGTTTCTTTATTGTAGTTTAGGTCATTAACTTACACAGCTGCCACCCAATGCAATGGGCTCCTGGAGGGCAACTGGAATGGCAGTACGTATACAGCCACAGAGAAAACAACAAACCTCACTATTCCTATTCTGCACATACATATTACACTTACATCTTTCTTCCAACAGAGTATTCCAAGAAGCAGAGTTTTTCCTTGGCCTTCGCCAACCCCAGAGGGGACCCAGAGATCCGGCTTGGCGCAACTTTATCTCCCCATCCACCAATCAATATTTTACAATGTCACTGAGTCATGCTCGCCCCACTTATCTAATTAACCAATCATATCTTGGGTCCGCTTTTCCCCCAGATCCAGTCAGAACCCCTGCACGTACTGCACCTGTGTGCACCTGTGTGCTATCTCCACGCCCTGGTGTTATCCTTCCTATTCCTCAAGGCCATCTGGCCCCTCTGGGTTTCTCTTACTTTCCACTTTAAAGTTAACTCTTCCTCCCCCATCCAAATACTTCACACCTTTCCCCCCTCACTTTGCCTAATCCTGCAGTTCTAACTTCAAAGGTTCCTACTTCCTTTCCCATGCTGTCCTTCTCTGTTTTGTACTCCCCCCAACAAATCAACCCCTATAATTCTTTTAACCCCTACAACTCCCCACACCTCCTTCACACCTCCCACCACCCTTTTCCACCCTTTGCGCTGCTCGGTGCACACTTACCTGTACTGGCTCATGTAGGGTCAGGATCCAGCCTGGATGAGCCTTACAGTGTGTTTGAGACTCTTGGAGCTGGCACAGGGAGGCTTGTGCCACAAGGAGGCTTGTGCCAGCTCAAGTAGGGCTTTGGATTGGGCTGCCCGTATATCTTCACATTAACCGGTGAATCACATATCGAATCCTAGGATAGAGAAGAAAGGAATAGTAGGGAATAAATCACAAATGAATTGGAGAACTGAGTGAGGAGTTAAGAGCCCAATCCTGAGCTCCGCGCACCAGCTTAGCGCTGGTGCGCACTGTTGCAAGCATGCCATAAGGCACGTTTGTGAGCCCTAACGCCAGGCGAGTTACCACGCTAGCTCAGTGCTGGCTGGCGCTGGACTAGCACCAGGCGGGCGCCCGGCCTCCAACATTTGGCAGTCACATGGACCGTTGAGCAGCGGAGAGGAAAGCGGGGGCATGGGGGGAGTCAGGCGGAGGGCAGGGAGAGGGCGGGGAGGAGACTTGACAGGGATGTGGGAGGTGGGGAGGAGTGTGCCAGGAGGAGGGAGCAGCGAGAGAGGGAGGCGGGACCGGTGGAGTGAGGCTCCACTGGATCGAAAGTTAGGCCCTCCGCCTAACACGAAGGCTTTTACCTCACCACCAATCTTTTGGTCCACCGTGAATTGAGTTGCCCCATTGGAGGGCTACTCCCTTTACCCAGGGAAGGGGACAAAAGTCCCTTCTCCAGAGGTGCCGCCAGCGGCTGCCTTGGATGTACATGATGCAATGACAGGCATTTTCTGTGCCGCCGCAGCTGCGCGCCCCGGGCAGCGCAGAATTGGGCAGTAAGCGGAATGCTGCGGAAAATGGAGAATGGAAAGGGGAAAAGTCAAAGAAACTTGGGAAAGACTTATATTACATAATGTATTTGTTATATGACATATAAAAAAAAGATCCATATTGTTATTGCGGTTATAGACTTGGCAGCTATTTTAACAACAGCAGTTTGCATTCCCTACAGACCTTTCAAGCTAACAGAACCAGGGCAGACAAGAGCTACAGTGTCCTCCAAAACCTCTTTCCTTAGAGTGCAAGCCTGGAAATACTATAGAAATGGACGTTCTAGCTGTTTGATGCACAAACCTGGGAAACAATTGCTCTTTCACTGACTTATCGGAGACTGTGTATTCCTATATCAAATCCATATGGGGAAATGTCGTCCAAGATGACCACATGCAAAGTATTGTCCCACAATACACAGGGCGAAAAAACAACAACTTTTCTCTAAATTGGTGAAAGTGTTGAGATGCGCAAAATAGAACAGACCACATCTAGCATAACTACAGAGAGATGTCGCTGTTTAGACTGTTTTATAGCTTCCTCCATCTTCAAAATAAATCAAAGTCCAAAAATACTAGAAACAATGAGAGGATACGCTTTCTGGAACAGGACAGAGTGTCTCTGCCGAGCTGAGTACAAGTGACATAACTGCATCCGCAGCACAAAATGTACAGGCATGTATAGTGTCCACTTCTTTCACCACTTTGTTATGTTTGGTTAAGTAAATTAAAACCAATCCCATTGCAGGCTCAGGGATGCTTTTGATTGCGTTGACTGTTCGGCATGTTCTGTCTGCATGGCTGGAGCTCCCACAGCAATTTGTGAACTAAGCATTTCTGTCCATTCCCTTCATACGTCTAGTGCCAGTGAACACAGAAGAAAACATTGCCAGTGATAGAACTGGCTTCTTTCGTTATGCTAAAATGTATGGTTGGCAACCTTCAGTCTCGAAAGACTATGGTATAAGCCTACAGCACCTGGTATTCCCAGGCAGTCTCCCATCCAAGTACTAACCAGGCCTGACCCTGCTTAGCTTCCAAGATCAGACAAGATTGGGCATCTGCAAGGTAACAGTTGCTGCCATTGTTCAGTTTTTCTTACCACCCAATCTTAATTTGCCCTGGAGCCTTGGGTGACCTGTACTCATACTAACACCTTATCTGTGTATACTAACACCCTGCTCTGTCATAATAACATTTCATTGGTTCTCAGAACAATCAGTCTTATTAGTCCATTTTGAGTTCAGAACATCCACTTTTTGTTACATAAAGCAGTTGTGTTTTTTTTCTGGTTATTTGTCTATAAGTTTAGGTAGAATAAATATATATTTCAATGCAGTTTGTTTCATTGCATTCTGCATTAAATTACACATTGAATGATATATGACATGATGGTATAAATATCAAGATTTTCACAATTTGGCTAGTAGTGGTATCACCTCCCCCCCCCCCAAGGGTGTCATCCACAGCAATCCACACATGCCTTGTGATGCTACTTCCCAGTCTCACATGAATCCTTGCAGGAGTTTGTCCAGCGAGATAAATGCTTCAAGCAGCAGGTGTCTGGAAGTTGACTATGGAACAGGACAAGGAGGGATGGAAGAGATAGCAGGATCCTTTCTTGAGGAAGGAGAATTTCCCCAGATTGATGACAACTCCAGAAGGGAGATGGGTGCAGGCAGGAACTGAGCCATTTTCTAGCAGTGCAGGGAGGACCTGAGAAGAGCAGCACTGGAAGGGGTGGTGACAGCTCATAAGAAGAAGGGGATAAAAAAGAAGCCAGGCCAATGATGAGGGATCCAGAAAACAGGATGCCTGAGGGCTCTCAAGAGGAGGATTCCTTAAGGAGAAGAGGACCTGCCACAAGATGCCCAGGAAAGGAGACAACAGCAGTGGTGGAGATTAAAGGGTGCCGTAAACGCAGGGTGACCAGATACAATGGAGGACAGAGTGCCTATACTTGTAACCATTGCAAGAAGAGAGAATTTTGGCAGGTGCAGCTTTTTAAACCCTTCCACACTGAGCTGCACCTGTCAAAATTCCCTTTTCTGTACAATGGCTAAAGGTATAGGAATTCTGTCCTCCAATGTATCTGGTCACCCTGTGTAAACTCCTCCCCACATTAGAAACCCTGATGCCATCCCAAGGGTGTTTGCTCTTCCCCTCCCACTTCTTTCTTTGGCCATCCCCAACCAGGGACCAAGCAGACCTGACTGCATCCTAGAACCCCAAACTCAGGGAAAGACTTCTTATTGTGACCCTCATGGAGCCACAAGTCAAGTTCACGGGAGAGCAGGGCTTACAAATGTTTGGATTCAGGAGCAGGTTATCTAAAAGGTGCTAGAGAAATAGATGTTTAGTTTGAGAAATGACCTTGTATGTCTCAAGTTTTGCAAAACTTGCTTTTCTTCGGTTGCTGCCGCTGTGGCCATAATTTGCAATGTGTGTCTTCCATATACGCAGCCAGCCATCTCCTACCCAGGACCATTGCCATTAACTTATTGTGATCTCAGCCTGTAATTGTATTCCAGTTGCTGAACAAAGGATGAGGTTGCACATTTGTGCTAATATTTCAACCTTATGAGTCATCCTAGTCATTCATTTTACCCAATAGCCACACTAGCACCAATCCTTAGGGAAAGTCCTGCACTAGTCCCCCATAGCACTGCTTTTGAGTGCATTGGACCCTACCATTGCTGCCCATACTGATGGTTCAGTAGTTGGTCTGACCTACTGAGTATCTTGATGGGTGTGGGCCCTGAGCCAGTGGCTTACCTAACTTCTGATGCCACCTCTGGCCTACCAAATACTTGACCCACACTATCAATACACACCTTTCAGGTTTTTGGAACCCCACAGAGCTCCAGATAATGTTGAAATTCCAGAAGACAGCTCAGCTTATAAAAGTTCCCCAATTACCATTGACCTATTTTCTCATCTAACATCCTTCTTGCAGATGGAGGCCTTGAGAGCACACAGCTGTAAGGAAGTAAGAAAGAAAGAAAGAACAATTGCAAGTGTCAAAACAAAAGTAAGGGAGAGAACAAAATGGAATTGAGAGCAATAAAGGAGTGGACAGCAATATGGAATTTCAGCTGTATATTAACACCAGCTTGGAAGCCAACAAAAGTGTGAAGGTTGGAATCCAACAATGCATTAAAGATGAAAGCAAAATTAGACCTTCAGACTGCAAAAAGAAATGAAACCCTAGGAGCAAAGACTGAAGAAGTTGATAACTCCAGAGTTGTTTTAATATCTTCTCCTGTATTTACTGTGCCAGTGTGGAGGGGTCTTTAAAAATAGATGTTTTCAGCCCTCCCAAATCTCTCCTTCAGTCAATATTTTGTTTGACTGAGTTCTCCTCCTTGTTCATCTCTCTGAGCCAATAGGGGCTTTATTGCTTAGGTTAGGAGCTTGAGGCTGCAATTCTATTCACACATACCTGGGAGTAAACTTCATTAACTATAATGGAACATGCTTCCGAGTAGACAGACTTCTGAGTACGATTGAGCTCTGAAGTTATTTTCCTGTTTATAAATAATTTTACTTTCCTTATCTATCTATCTATCTATCTATCTATCTATCTATCTATCTATCTATCTATCTATCTATCTATCTATCTATCTATCTATCTATCTTTCTTTCTCAGGGCTACCCCCCGAAATTAGTGTTTTGATAACAAGGTGGCATATTTTTGGTCAAGACATACAGGTGGGCCATCAGTGTCCACAAAGGTTCAGTTCCAAGAAACCCCACAGATACCGAAAACTGCAGATGATTGAATCAGCAGGTTTGGGGATGATCAAATCCATGGGTTCCGAATCCACGGGTAATGCAAGTAATTTCGAATCTGTGGGTAATATTTCAAAACAGTGTTCTATTAGCTAGATCTATTTTTAAAAAATCTTTATATAACTAAAGTTTTGTCTTGCTTCATCTAAGAATGACGATATTCATTTTCGGAAAGAATTATGTTGCCCATCGCATATGTGACTAACCAGGATGAAGTTTCCATTTGCATGGTAATTAAACTCTGCATTGGAAGCTGTTACTGAGATTCATTTAATGGGAGAATGTGAAAAGTTAATTAGAATGTACACAAAGGTTTGGGTAGCTGGAAGTAGATGCATATATTGTAACCAATTGGCTGTTGTCCAATCTTGGAGGAAAATCCCATTTGGAAATGTAATGTTTCACTGTGTCTTTGAAAATGAGCTATCATAGACAATGTATTGTACTAAAATGTATCATAAGCTTGTTCTTTAAGAGACTCTTGCCCACAATAACTTGGAGAGAGCTGATGTAGTCTTTCCACAATGGCTATGAGGGGGCCGTTGTCGGTGCTTGAAATAATTTTTTTTTTTAAATTGGATACTATTTGGAAACCAAAAGCATAAAATGATCTTAGTGTGCCAGGCAATTTCACAAGAATCGTAACTTTCTGATTTATAAGATTTCAGCAGAAATGTGGACAGATCATTACAGCTCCAAAAGAGCCTACAAAGGGAATTAGTTAAATAAGCAAGCTTTATTTTTTTTTTAAAAAAAGGTAGTTTTGTAGTGTACTGAAATAATGTGAGTTAAAGAAATATGAAGACCTTGAAGAATATAAAACACTGGCATAGGATGGAATTGACACACATTGGAAGCATATGGGATGCGCCACACCCAGCACTAGATAGAGATGTCTGCTTTCCTTATTGCCCTAATTTTATATACTGATCAAAAGAAGATTTTCAAATCTGTAGCATCTGTTCCTGCAGCTTCCATTACCCCACAATTTTGACTGGCTGCAGAGAGTGTGGTCAGATTGTGCTATTGTGTAGCCAGATTCTACAGACAGAGAACTCAACTGGTTACATGCATTCCAGAGAGAAAGAGTTTTCAAGTAGCGATCACATGGCAAATAGTTGATAAATATGTTTAGGGTCATTCTTCTTTGTTATGTTTCTTAAACTGAGAAGGGAGGGGACATGTAATGGTAGACTCAAAGGTTCACTGTCTCATTGCATTGCATTGCAAACCATTCCCAGAAGTTGAATTCTAGCTTATAATGATTACCACTAATCCTCTGCCCTGTTCTCTGGGGCATTTGGTGGGCCACTGTGAGATACAGGAAGTTGGACTAGATGGGCCTATGGCCTGATTCAGCAGGGCTGTTCTTATGTTCTCGTCCCATATAGGGCTTGCAAAGGTGGGGGAAGCTAGGAGCTGAGAGAGCTGCTTACAGATGTCACAGGTCTGATAATACTAATCCTTATAGGGTCTGGAAGCATTAATTACTGATGGGAGCCATGGGAACTGTAGTTTTTATGCCTTCTGTTTCATTGAACTATGTCATCAGTTCAGTGGGACTTACTTCCAGGTAAGTGGATATAGGATTACAACCTACACAGACTGCAATAGGAAATGGAGCTTAATACAGGCCTTATTCATAAACTCTGTTGAGATCTAGGTATATTTGTTTATTTTATGCTGAACTCCAGTTACGTGTAGACATGAAGAGAAATACTGAGAGACAACTGTACTGTTCTGCAGGAACAATTAGAGTATTCAGCAAAAATAATATCTTTCATGCTCTTTTAATGTCTTTCCTATTTTCCCTCTCACATAATCAGAATACTACCAGATACATTCTGAACTTTGCAAAGGTGCCTCGTCTTCTTGTAGCAATTACCAGAGGCCTCCAGGTGTTTATCTCCCTATCGTCTTGTATAGTTTTTTTTTTTTTTTTTACAAGTTGTGAACTAATAAATCCAGTGTTCAGGCTTCAGATCTGTCTATTAGAGATGGGTTTTCCCCTCCTCAGGGCTGTATGCTGCTAATAAGTGGGAATTCTTATTAGCAGCAAGTAATTAACCTCTCACACACATTTACTTGTGAAAGATGCATAGCAACGCTAAATTCCTCGAAGATGATAGGTGTAAAGTTTTCATAGTAATTACTTTATTATGGATAATCAAGTAGAATGACCAAAAAAAGCATATTTTGATGTTGCGTATGAGATGGCAGTAGGGTATTTGCATCCTTGATTATAGTGTTCTTGTCAAATGCATCCCAGTCATTTTTTAATTTTATTTATTTATTTATTTATTTATTTATTTATTTAGCATTCTGGTTATTTGCATCCCACAATAACTGGGCAACAAACTATAACTGGTGAAAAAAAACTGTATTATATATCCTAAGCCTCTTATCCTAGTCCTAAACTTAACCCTACCTTTGCGTTTAAAAAATAAAAAAAGTTTATCTTACACAAATATACATATATGGGGACACAAATGTCCAGGATGCAAAAAGAAGGTACACAAATGTTTAATGTTTGAATGCATCTGACTGAAACAGAGTTGTCCAGGATGCAATGGTCCTGTCACTGTCTGAGATGTGATGTCACTACTGAGATGTCACTACTGGTGTGCAGGTGAGCTTTAACATTGTGTCTGAGATACAATGTAAAAACTCACCTGCACACCAGTAGTAGTTCTTCCTACTTAACACCAGTTTTCCCCCCTTCTTTTTGAAGTAGCAATGAAGCAACCCCAAATGCATACCACTCAGGACTGGCCCGGCTATAAGGCCTCATCTCAGGTCAGAGGCTGGGTCAGGCAGCAAGCTGACACAGGATGCCCTGTACCCCGTTCCTGCCCTCCCTGGTCTGCCACCTAGTGGACATTTGGCCCCATCCTTGTCTTGCAAATGAGTGAACCAGAAGAGAATAAGCAGGAGAGAATCATGACAATATTTGATAACAATATTCAGCTCCACTGATGGTTCTTCTAGTGGCCAGCAGAGAGAATGAAAAAGTGACAGCAGAGCTGGACATTGTAGGAGATAAGTAGACTTGGGGTTGGTGGTGTAGTTGACAGTGGCCTACCTCCACATCTGATGCCAGTGCTACAAGTGCCACTTTTTCTAGTGGCCAACTGAGTGAACACTGGGAGTGCTCCCAGCATTCCCTTTGCCTGCCACTAGAAGAAGGAACATTGGACTAGAAGAAGGAACACTGAACCCCTGCTAACTGGCTAAGTGGATACTTTTCTTTTATTTAGCAGGGTGAGTGCAACTGGCCGTCCTCACCCCAGCAGTGTCTTTTCGTGGCTGTCTGCTGGTGTTCTTTTGCATCTTTTTAGATTGTGAGCCCTTTTGGGACAGGGAGTCATTACTTATTTGATTTTCTCTGTTAATCGCTTTGTGAACTTTTCACTGAAAAGCAGTATATAAATATTGTTAATAATAATGATAATCAGAAAGTAAGTAAGTTAGCCTAACCCTCTTTGCATGGTCTCTAAGTGCAGCATGGGAACAGATACATCAATAAGTTGGTGGGGTGGGCAGAACGGGTCAGGGGTGGGGGTATAGGAGCAGATTGTGGGAAGAATGGGGATGGGTTGGAGGCAGGAAGAGGTGCATCCTGGCACAAGTGGTTTGCACCGGATGCTATCCCCTCCAGAGCCTTGCAACATGCCCTCTTCGTCTCCTTGAACCTGTGCCATCTATAGAGCTGGCACAGCTCTGAGGAGACCCATTGGCAGTCATGAAGTTGATGAAGAGGTAAAGGAAAATATTTTCTTGTGCCTCTCCAAAGCTTTCTGATCATCCCAACACCACAATGTGAAGCATAGCCTGTTTTAGCACTGCTCCATGCTGTGGCACAGTAAAGGATATGATTGGGCTGTAAGGGTTTTGACCTCCTCTCATCTCTTTACAAAATATTTAAAAAATCTGTGAAAACACTTCAAGGAATTGAAACCTCCATACCTCAGTTACTATGGGTGAAGAAGTGATATGCCCCTGCAAACTGGGCTAAGAAACACCTTTGATGTGTTTGTCCTCTTATATTGAGCAAGGTATTTATCATTGAGCAGAATCCTATGCATGTCTACTCAAAGTCGTTCCATGAGGCATACTCTTGAGCAAGTGTGTGTATAGGATTAGAGCCTATGTCCCTTTGACTGTAACTTTTTCCCCCCCACAACTCTCTCAAATAAAATCTGTTGCTGAAAACAGCTCTCAGACAAGGGAATTGTCTCAGTTCTTTATCTACTCACCCTAATTTCCTGTGCAGTAAATAACCGTGATGACTAATGTCTGTTTTAAAGTCAAGCTGGGAACCTAGGCATGTCAGACAGATCTTGTCTGATTGGTAACTGGATTTGGGGGTTTATAGCCTTTTCATGTTAGAGAGCAGTACCATGCCATTCCTCTGCCTAGAATTAAACTCTCCTGCTTAATAGATAAATAGATGGTCACAGTTCCGTCTGAATTGTTTGAAGGTTCTGAGCTTGGCTTTGTTCGAATGGTACCGAGACGTCAGTGGGAAAGGTTGAGACTCTGAATAAAAATAGTGTCCCTGTTTCAGGAGGAAAAATCCACATGGAACCAGTGTTGAACAGCAGGAGATAAAAAAAAAATTGTCAGAATCTGGAAGTTTCTGCATTCCATTGAAGTATTTGGCACAGTCTTCAAAAGGAAGGCTGTGTTATCCTGTTAAAATGTAAGGGTTTTCATTTCACGTGCCCAGAAGTCACAGCATGGTGAACTGCCAGATCTATGACACATGCTTTCCAGTTTTCCTTATCTGATGAGTGTTGGGTATCGGAGCTGGGTGCTGCAGCTTCCAAAGATGTTGGAGTGTTAGAGACACTCCATAAATGTTAATCACTTCCCTAAAGTTTTAAAACAGGCATCAGTTTTCTGGAGCGAGACAGATTACTAATGTGAAACACAGAATGGGGGGGGGAGTAGGCAATGCCCTCTGGCCTCCCTAAAATGGCACCCTGTCCTCTGCCCCATGCTTTATAGAATAACATTTGTCAAAGGTGGAGTCCCTCAGACTGAGTTGATTTGTCACAGACTGTAAAGCGTAACATGTTAATACAAAAAACCAGTGTGTACGGATCATACATTCCAAGGGGAGCCTTTGATTGTTTGTTGTCGACCAGGAAGTCAGCACTGACTTCGCTTCCGATGTGTTTCAATAGGCCATTTTCCAGAGCTGCCTGGAGCCAAAACGTCACCCTTTTAGTCTGACTGTGAAAATGAAATCTTCCCAGGGAAGGGCAATTTGTTTTGGAAAGTGCTTCAACAATGAAACAGTCAAAGTGCACGTGTGATATCAAGTAAATATTGTTATCTACAAGCCAAGGGTGGTGGTGGTGTTAAGATATTCAGCTCTTAGTTATGCTCAGCCTTTGCTCATGGTGCAGGTAAGATCAGAGTCTAGCCCATTTTCAGGGCTTACTCTTAATATTTATTTAGTAAATTGTGGTTTCGAGGTTACTCTGTAAGTCAAACCCAGAATGTCTTCGAACTAGGTTGTTTTGGCTTTTCTCTTTCCCTTCAGTTAGAGTTTTATCCCCTGTGGCAATGTACAGATGCAAGATTATTTCTGTATAGGAAACTACTTCTGAGTAGACGATAGACTGCTGCTCCCTGCAAGTCCAGCGTGGGGAGCATTTTTTCCCTATATGGGGCAAGGTAGGTGTTGTGGCCAGCCCATTGACTGGTTTAAATGAGGGGGCAGACTCTCCTGGGCCATTTCAGCCCACTTGTCTTGCTGCCCTTCTGTTGAGCAGCGGTGTGAGGAATAGTCACACTGCTGGGAGGCAGTGGAGGGGAGGGGGTGGATGAGTGGATTGGCCTGGGAAGGGGATAGGTTCGGCAGTGGCATCAACAGATCAATGCATAATTGTGCCAGTGCTGTCGCTGGAGCAGGTCCACGTTTACCCAGAGCAGTTGTTGGGGCTTATATGGGGGCAAGGGGACAAATGTCCCTTGACCCTGAGGAGTTCTCCAGCAGCCCAAACTCCCCCGTAGTATGCAGCAGAGGCTGCACCAGTGCCACTGAAGTGCCATACAGGAGTTTAGATAGCATTGGGCTGCCGTGCACATAATGCCGATCCATGCAGAAGCTTCACAAGCCGACCGGTTGGCATTGCCATTTTGTACTTAGCACATACCATTTTGCATTTATAGAGATCATTTATATTTTAAAAACTTTAAATACTGAATTTCAGTGTGCAGCAGGAAGCAATACTGCATTTATATGGATGAAACACTTATGAGACCATTATCTATATTTTTGAAAGGCAATCAAATATGTATAAATAAAAATGTCTTGCCCTTGCAATAAAGAGTCTGGCTGGTAAAATTTATTTACACAAGACATCCAGCTATCATTTCTGGATTACGGCATGGGTGAATTATGTAAGAACTCAACAGAACGTGCCTGAATCACAGTGGATAGGAAAATGCAAAATGCATTAGAGGTCCATACAAAGGCTGGCTTCTTTTCAACATAAGCATTAGGTTCAAACTTTGAGTATTTTAATACTGATCAGTGGAGTTCAGATATAGCTATACTGTGTCATGGGTGGGCAAGTTTGGGCTTATGCCCACATGGAGACCCACTTCCACCTACCTGGAAGTGGTGGCCTTATTTTACCCACAGCTTCCATTGCATCCTTCTTCCCCCTCTGAGGGTGGGAAAGAAGGAGCTGCTACCACTCGTCTGCTACCTAATGAGCTGGAGACTGTCACTAAGGGAGCTACAGTTCCTTCATAGGAAATGCAACCCCATTCAGAACAGATCAATAGTCCAGCATCTGCATCATGAATTTCCAGACCAAGAGGACCTCTGTTTTGTCCAGATTTAACTTCAGCCTGTTAGCCCACATCCTGAGCATCACCTCCAGAGAGCACTCCAAAACCTCTGCAGCCTCCCCAGTATTAGGCGGGAATGAAAAATAAAGCTGATGGCATACTGATGGCATCCCACTCCAAATCACCAGATGATTTTCCCAGTGGTTTCACAAAGATGTTAAACAGTATAGGGCACTGTTTCTCAAACTGTCGGTTGAAACCCACTAGGTGGGTCATGTAGCACCTAGCGCAGCCACCATTGAAAAAGTACAGAGCTAAAACTACAGGGTTCAGAGTGACTGGGCAGGGAGGGCTCCTGTTGGGAACAGGCTTTGCCCTGAATAGGTGGGACTCTGGAAAAGGAGGAGTGCTGTGTGGTTGGAGGAGGATCCAAGTCTGCATTCTGCTTTGAGTTCCAAGCGATGCAAAATAACAGCACGAGCACAATGTGTAATGGGGCCTTTGGCTGACCATAGCTTAGGTTTGAATCCTAAATTAATGATGTGACTTCCGGCCATGACATTACTTCCAGGTTAATGACATCATTTCCGATGGTCCCGACAGATTGTCATTCTAAAAAGTGGGTCCCAGAGCTAAAAGGTTTGAGAACCATTGGCATAGGATAGGGACATGTGTGGCACCCTGCATGCCAAAGGTCAAGGTGCAGAAAGGGCATCCCACAGCATCATCTTCTGGGATCTGGCAGTCAAGAAGGAGTGGCGCCATTACAAAACAGTGCTTTCAAGTCTAAGTCCAGTCATATACCCCAGATGAACACCATAGTCATTGGTGTCAAAAACTGCTGAAAGACCCAGCAGGACCAACAGCGACATATTGCCCTGTCTGCCCCCAAGACAGGTCATCAACCACTGCAATCAAGGCAGTCTCCATTCTAAAGCCCAGCTTGAAGCCAGATTGAAAGGGATCATCTGTTTCATCCAGCATCTTCTGAGCTGAGATGCCAGCAAGTAAGCAAGCAGGCAGGCAGAAGACCTCATACATCAGATAATCCTGTGGATCCTGTCCATATCGACTACATTGCAGTTCAGGGATTTACATTGGATTGGGCTGTATGTCACCATAAGGTTTACCTTCTTATTCTCTCTAAATTAGTTTGTGCATCGTTCCCTACCATCTTCTTTCCTTTCTGTTCTTTTACCTTTCCTCATTCTCCCCTTATTATATGGTGACTGAGAAATAAAACTGCCACTTTTCTGACATGTAGGAATACCCAATATAGAAATCTTTTTGGTCTTTAATAATAGTCATATTAGCATTGTTGTTAGTGCTTGCTTTGCACTTTTACCATGTTTGCAGTTCAGGTTATACAGTACATTAATTTCAAAAAATATTTGAAATTCTTTCAAATCTTTCTCTCAGTACTGAAGTTGGGTTTGGATAGCTGCCCCCCCCCCCCCAATTTTTAACACTATCTTGTGCTATTTCAGTAAGCAGTTACCTTTGATTTATAATTTTGGTCTTTTGACTAGTTTATTTTTCCCCCTAAGACCATATGATAAATTATACTTACATTTCAAATAAGAGCCTTAGGAACATTTGGATGTTACCCAGGAATTACATGCTTGACAAAGTGCTTTCTTTTAGAACAGGAAAGACAGCACAAAGCACATGATGGTACAGTCGCTCACACCCAGAGAAATCAGCCCCTAAGCTCAGTGCTGTCACCGGACATGTGAACCAATTTAGGTCCAGAGACCCTTCTAAGGTACTGCTTAACAAAAAACCAAAAAGAGATTCTGTAACCCTCATAATGACTTAAGAAACAGAACACACCAACCCACACAGAGCTGTTATTTTGTTACTATTGCCAAGCATATAAAAGATTCCACAAGTCTAGTAGAAGAAAAAAGCATTTTGCATAACAGACGTTTGCTCTTATAGCGAACAGTTTCATCCAATTTTTTTAAATGTTTCATCAAAATGTAACACTTTTTTTTCCCTTTTTTAAGTCCATATATGAATATGTTGGACAATTGTCAGATGTACAGATGGGGGGGGTGTAGGATTTTCATGAGTAGTTTTGTATTCCTGGTGGAGGAAACAGCAATTCTGTTTAGCGAGTTGGGGAGACCCTGTGTAATCTTATTTTCAGAATATATCAGGCCTCTGCGGTGTGATATCCTAAAGAATGATAATATGGACAGTAAAATGTAAATAATGTTAACTTTAAAACACACACACACACACACATTGAGGGTAATCAATATGTTCCAATGTCTCTGAGGAAAGATTTTCATGTTTGCTGCATTCTAGGAGACAACAGAAAGAAGAGGAGGGGTACAGGGAGAGCTTTTATGTCTTCTAAATATTAAATGCTCCTCTTTCAAATTACAGCATGTCACTACAACAAAGTATTCCACTGTCTGGTCGTTTTATTCACACAGCAATCACATCTCAAAAGCATCAAATACAAACAAGCTGGCATTTATGATTTTCCATTTTACATACGGAAACCATTTGTTAAAGCGGCAGAATATTTTTGATCTTTCTTGATGTGAAAATCTAAAGTTTGCATGAAGGGAACATCTTGTAAACATACAAGCCACTGCCACCCACTGCATAATGACATATCTCCCAAACCTACATTTAACTTTTTTTTTGAATGAAGACAAACAAATGTCTATAAGCTCCCTTGAAACAGTTAAACCTGTTAACTGCAGAGTTATAACCTGTTATAGCAGAGAGTGGCTTTCGGAAGGGGGCTGTAGCTCTGTGAATAGAGTGTATACTTTGACAGCAGAGTCCTAATTTCAAAGTGTGGTATATACAGGTGGGACTGCCCAAAATCCTGTGGAGTGTCAGTCAGTGCAGACAATACTGAATGGGGAGGGGGTCACCCTTGGCAGTATAAAGCAGCTTCCTATGCTTTGGTGGCAAAATCCTTCCCCTTCCCACACACATTCATCTTAATGCATGTAGGACCCTGCACATACAGCTGGATGTGTGAAGGAGTTTATCATGTGATCAGAAACTATGCCAAGATTCCTACATACATTCATAAAGCCCTGGTTGAAAAGAGCTATTGCCTTCACACACACACCCAATGATTTACCAGACAAGGACATTTGGGTTTTTTAAAGACTACAATTTTAAAGTCACATTTATACAAAGACTTGCAACAGGCCTAGCTCTATTGCCATTCCACATTCTGTTTGGTACAGGTTCCCTTCCTTGGGGGAGACAGCAGTCTATTTCCCCTATGAACATTCTCATCCTGGGTCTAAGCAATTGGTCACCTATGAGGATCACAGCTTATCAGTTTCAACTGCATCAGGACACAGGGAACAATCTGGATTGCACCATTCTTCCCAAACAAAAAAGGGTTTGAGGTTAACGTCATGATCCATGGACAAGGAGTTCCCATCCAGCATCCTCAAGCCAAGAAACCTCTGAGGATTGGTTCAGCCCCGCCATTATCCACTCCACTTTCCCAGGATGCCCACGGGCCTGAAGACTCAAGGATACATTTGTCCTCTGCACTAGGTCATTCTCATGTAAGTGAACCACCAGGACCTGGGGAAAAGGGTTCTTCAGCAAATAAGCCTTCAACACCGGCAAAAATTGGCCCCATAATCTCCCTATTTGCAAGCCATGCAATTCTAGGAACCTCTCCAAGACCTAAATGCATGCCCCGGGTTACTGGTACTTGCTCTCTTATGTGCCCCCAAAACAACTGAGTGTACAACAATAAACACTTGCATGGGAGTCAACCAGCATCCACCTGAAAAAAAAAAAAAACACAGTAAAAATAGCACCAGCAAGCACTCCAATTAAACTAAGCCCCCTTAGCCACAGCCACATCTGCAGCCCCCTCCCAGGCCATATACTGCACACTGTAACAGGCAGCCTCCACAGCATTCAAAGAGATTCAGGATTCCAGCTCAGTACTTGAAAGTCTAAGGGCACAATCCTATCCTGCGCTGGATCAGGGAAGCCAAGAGGCTTGCACCGTATCCAGCGCAGTTTAGGGGCCCAAAGCGGCTCAGCCAGAGGCAAGGGAAAACTTTTCAAATAAACAGCAGCTCAGAAGAAGCACATCTAGTAGCGCTTTTTAGATATTGTAATAGATGGGAGCCATGTGCATTTTGTACTACAGTGTCCTTACCTGAGTTAAAAACATCTTATGAGAAGCATTCCTTCATGTCAGCCAGTGGCTTCTATATTTCTAAGCACCAGACCAAAAAAAGTGAATAGCAGGGGGGAAAAAATAAGTCCACATAAGGGGAAGCCATTTGCTTCACATCTACATAGTTACATAGCTTTCAGGCAAAATCAAAGACCAGTTATTAATCCTGCAATTACCCCAGCTTATCACTGTTATCCACACATGCAGGCTATGGCTGGAAGTCTCTGTGATATTGTTTTCACGAGCTGGGACCAAAGGGAAATTTAATTAGAGATCCATCTCTCCAATGGGTGCCAGCAACCGCACGGATTAAGGAGTTAAGCCGAATGCTTAATTACATTAAGATATTACGCAGTTGTCGAAAGGGATACACTGACCCTCAAGGTAACCTTCTCAAGTAGCTTTCCCTCTTTGGCATTTGGTGGGATGTCACTGCACAGAGAACAGAGGTGCTCCGGAGATTTAAAAAGCAGGATGTCGCAGGTGCTTGGGAGTCTAGGAGATGCAATTAAGAGACCTTCTCCTGGAACACACCCAGAAAGGCTGGCAGTTGGAACCAACACAAACAATCTATAGGTAAAACAGGCCTTTGTAAAATTGAAGAATGATGAATAAGTGGAACCAGGTAAACAAAACAGTGAAGCTTTTGTTAGCAGTAAAATTCATTAATCTTTTTTTTTTCTCACAAAGACCTGCAAAAACTCTTCTACAAAGGTTCTTTATTACCTGATTTATCTACTCACACTGTGGATATATATATATATATATATATATATATATATATATATATATATATATATATATATATATTCCATTTGTATCCAAACAAGAACCATCTGTAGAAAAACAAATCCCGACTTGTTTGTGTGATCGCTTTGCTGTTGGTGTTTAGATTCTCTCACAAGCAGATGTATGTTTCTCATTTGGGAGGGCATACATCTGCTCGACCGAATTCTCTCCAGAAATACTAAATTTTCCAGAAGGAGCTTATTAAATTACATGCACAAGAAAGATTTTGTCCCAGCACTACTTATGTCTGCAAGTAGCACAAATCAGAGCAAAAAGGAGGGGTGGGAAGGGTAGAAGAATGGGAGAGTGTGGAGGAATACGTGTACTCAGCAGATCCTTACATTTGTGAAAGACTTGTGAGCGATGAAGTTGGTGGAAAGAAGGGAAGCGGAGCGCTGGTTTTACATGGCCTTGCGAGGGAGCATACATGAAATCTTGTCAAGTTTAAAAGGGATGAAAACAATTATGCTGTAAAGAAATTCTTGTATGAGGTTTAATAAAGGATGAATTCCTTCGTATAGATTCCATAACCCATCACGCGGAGTTCTGCAGGGCGGATTTATGATACTGTATCTTTATTATTCTATCGTATTGGTAGATTAAATATTTTATGGAGAGTTTCTTTTCTATTAAATTTTACAGAGCTTTCCCACACAATGCAGCATATGCATTCCAAATGTTTCTGGAACTCGGGGCAGGCTTTTAAAATGATATGATACATTTCTTCCAATTGCCGTTAGCGACTGGAAGAACCCTAATGACTGGCTGTTGTTATTATGTGCATATCGATTTGTGTGTGTGTGCCATGCACACGCTGCCGGCTCCAAATCACGACCATTACTAGCAAAAATTGAATGTACCACTCGTGCTAATAAAATAATGCTACATAAAGAAAACTATCAGACTTAAAAGGCTGCATCTGAAGGCCAGAGTACCCCATTATAAAGTCGCATGGAAGGGTGAATTCCTTTACCTGATCTCAGTTAGGAATGGCATTAAATATTCACATAAGAAAAGTCCTGCTGGATCTGGCCAAGGGCCCTTCTAGTTCAGTTTCCTGCATCTCACAGTGATCCACCAGATGCCTCAGGGAGCACAGATGACAACAAAATACCTGCATCCTGTTGCCACTCCTTTGCACCTGGCATTCAGCGATACGCTACCTCTAAAACTTGATTGCGGATCCAAGTAGACCCATAGTGGCTGCTGGGGCTCGATATGAGGTAAGGAAACAAATGTTCTCTTACCTTGAAGTGACCTCCATGCGCCTCCCCTGCCACGAGGGATATAGCAGCGGCCATTTTTGGGCGCTGTATCGTGGCGTGGGCAGTCCCGTTAAGAATGGGCTGCCCATCTCATTGGATGCGACATGGCTTACTTATGAGTAAAAGCCTGCACTGCCAGTCTAGTTTCGACAATGAACCTGTTCTGCTTAGTCATCAAATGGAGGTAACAGGATGGCTGGAATAAGTGATACCTGGAAGTTGCTGGGGAAAAATATTATGTTGAACACTAATCTCCCCTTTTTTTTCTTTACTAAAAAGAACTATTATGTGTTGTTGGTTACAGAAGAATGTCAGCTATCACCTCACCAGACTTTACAAACGTTTAAAATAAAATGTGACATATCTATTTTAGAGGTTTCCGTGTGGAATTGCTTGAGCTCAGATGTCTGCAATGAAAATGTGTATCAATAGGTATTTTAAAAGAATGGGAGTCACAAAGATTCCCGTGCTGCCTTGGAAAATCAATGGTTTCTTTAGTTACTTTCAAGCACAGCAAAAAGAACTGCAGGCATTTTTAAAAAAAACTACACTTGGAAGTGCCTCAATGTCAGCCGAAGGTAAAAGGCCCTGAATAAAATGGACAGGCACTCCAGTGAAGCCTTGTCTCGTCTCAGGTGAAAACATAGTTTCATTTTGCAGGTTTCCATGTTACTCTTCACAAAAACTCTGTTACAGCCCCTGGTACTTCACTCCGTTCTCTCAGGACGGGTTCCAGTGTTAGCTGTCTCCAAATCATCCAGTTGTTTCTGCTATTTCCCTACAGCAATGACAATGTAACCCCAAAGGCATAAACAATTGACGTTTTAAGAACTTCTCTTTTCCACTTTCTCTCTCTTGGTATAAATAAAAACTTGTTTGAACTTGTACACCACATTTCATCTCAGGGAAAAGGGGCCACAACATGCATCTTGGATTTCCTCGCACACTGTAATCAATTAGATCTTAAGCCTGAGCATCAAACTGCTTTGCTCAGCATCCTTTCGCATTTGCTTTCTCATTTGGTATCTCATTACCAGAGATATCCATTTCTGGATACCTCAAAAGAATGGGAGCCCAAGGAAGGACAGTACAAACAGTACAAACAGGGAGTCTTAGGGCCAGAACAAATGTGCAAGAGCCCTGTTCCACTGTATCATATCCTCTGTGTCTAGTTGCAAAGCCCAACACGGAGCTCTTCCAGTCTGCACCCGCAAAATAGCCAGCGCAGAATGAAGAAAACCCATTGCGGCCTCTGTACCCTTAGTTGGGGGAAGGGAATGAAAGCCCCCTTCCCCCAAGGAGACTTCCAGCAGTCGCAGCAGTGCTGCTTTTTGCAGCAGTAGCCATTCTGGTGCCACTGTACCCAGCGGAGCGAAAGCCCCCTTCCCCCAAAGAGACTTCCAGCAGTCCCAGCAGTGCTGCTTTTTGCAGCAGTAGCCATTCTGTTGCCACTGCACCCAGCGGAGCTGACTGGGATAGGATTGGGCTGCCCATCCATGAGATCAGAATCTTCCCTGTGGGTTTTGAATACGTGGCTGGAAAATTCATGTGGTTGTCTGATATCCATTAATTTTGAGTCTTCTGGAATGAGGCACCATCCTAGACTGCCTCCAACAGAGGGTTTGCAGAACCAGGAAGTTTACTACATGAGATGGGCAAAGGAAAACTCTGCTGCTCCATTCAGCAGGCAAGTGCTGCTGGGATACATGTAGCCTTAGAAAAATAGCCAAAGGATGATTGACAGTGCTGGAGGAGTATGTAATTTCCCATCAAATAACTGCACATCTACTATGGGCCTTAGAGGTAATATAGTGCAGCAGATAGTTTGATTTAAGACTACAGCCTTGAGTTCAAATCTCAATGCAGCCTTGAAGTAACCTGAATGTAACAATGTGCTGAACATCCCTGCGAAATTGGCAGGAATCCTAAAATTCACTTTGAATTCCATTCTTTGTGAAATTTTGGTCCCCATAGTACATGAATGACTTTGGACCATAGGTTTGTTGTGTGCATCAAAACGAGTAAAGCTTGTGTACACCATTCTGAGCTCCTTAAGATGGATACAAACAAAACAGGTTGTTTTGTCTAGGTTGGATCCAAGGATCCACATAGTTCATTCAAGGAATTTTTTTTTTTTTTAAACACTAGAGCACTGTATGGAAAAGGTGAAATGGAATGGAGCTTGTGTAGCACCTTGTACATGAAGAAGCAGAAGAAACGTTACAAAATCTATATAGCATTTCATGAATTCTTCTGCAAGCATTTTCAGAACAGAGTTAATGGTTATTTTCCTTTCACCTATTATACCTTGGCTCTTATCCACAAAAAAAATTACAAATGAACAAAAAACTCTTCCTAGTTCCCAATAAACCAATACTAGGGTATAAAATTAAAATTCATTGTTTGTGTCGAACTTATTTTCTGTTCATTTGACATTTTGTTTGTGGGTATATTTAAAATCTATGATGGAACGTAAATTTGATAATTGGCAGAAAGAAAGAACAGAGCTCCCATTTATCTGAGAAAAGCCAAGTGTAATAAAAAGGAATGGGCTTATGTGAGACCATTGTTTTAAGCATGCCAAGCTCTCTGCTAGATTACAGCCATAGACTTGTCAAGGTTAGAGCAATTTAGGGCTTATTTTCAAGACAACCAAAAATGATATGAACGGAGCATCGAGGTCCACTCAGGTTGCTGATGAGCAAAGGAGAAAATCCAATGTAGGTCATCAAGAAAGTCTTGTAGAAAAATGATGAAAACTCTTACTTGCTTCACCAGACATTTGGCTATTGACTTTATATAATGTGAAAAACAATCATGAGAGCAATAAGAGTTATATACTGTATCAATAAGTGGAAGCACCACAAATTGAGTGTCAAACAACATGAGCAAAGAAATTCGCCAGCCCCACTTGGTCAATACAGACCCCCCATTTTCAGAAATGTGCTGAAATCTCTGTTATTAATCAGCCTACCAATTTATAGCAGATGATATTGTGCACTTGATGATTGATAATAGTTTTGGCGCATCATGTAAGATCTTCCTTGAACCATGAAGGCACAATATGTAGCAGTTTGAGAATGCACAGACCGGTGAACTCCAAAATCCACCAGCTGCCCAAATGACTTTTTATTAAGAAAATTGCAATTGATGCAAAAAATAAAAAATAAAAAATATGTATGTGTATGGAATTGCTTCGGATTTCACTCTTCATTTTTCATGGAGGAAACGGCGGTGGATTTGCAACATGTTGAACATAAACAAAAAGCTATTAGAAGCAATTGTTCTGTAATAAAAATTGAATGCACATAATGTTGCTGGAGCACAAACATCTGTCACTCATGCAGACATCATCCTATAAACCCATCTAACTAACTCCATTTTCCTTCCTGATTGTATCAGGCTTGCTTGCGGCATGACAATAATGTGAATGACAGACACCCAACCTGGAAGAGTGCTATGCATACTTATGTTTTGTTTGCAGGCACAGTCCTCCTTGAAAAGATGCAAATTTTTAAATTTGCTTTTGTTGAGAATGGGAGAGAATCAGGCACAAGGTTGTTACCTTGGAATGCAAAGTCAAAGTTATTGTGATCTCCAGCTTTCATGAAATTTTTACTAAGTTTTTCAATTGACTTTTTGGTTTGCTAATGAAAATGGGCATGAATAATTTAAATGCCAAGGGTATAATCATGTATTAGAACCATACTGCATTGCTACAGGAAGGGAGACAACACTCTAGGCACAGCTTAACTTAATCCCCATAACCTTTGATTCCCATCACCTAAACATTTCATCAAATGCCCCCTACGAATGGCCAATGTTTCCTTTGTCTTATTGAATTATCATCTGATTTCTAGAATGTAAGTTTAATCAATGAGATTTAATTTCTGAACATGTAGTAAACAGTATGAACATTAATTTTGTATTCAAAATTCTCTTATGATCACAGCGCAAGTCTCAGACTTCAAACTATCATGGTGTTCTTGGGGGGAAAAATGGTATTTCTGAGGCATCTCCTTATAGCAAATCTGCTCCAAATTACATGTACACAAACATATATATACATATACATACATACATACATACATACATACATACATACATACATAAAATATGTTGTTTATGATACAAAAAAAGCAAATTAAAAAGCAGGCCACTTGGCCTGCACTGTATCTGGTGCAGGTTCGGAGAAGGCTGGAGGTCTACTTGGGTATGGGAATATTTTTCTCCTTACACTGGGAAAAGCCCCAACCTGCCCAATGGGACTTATTGGATCTGCGCCAGGAATATCACAGGCGCAAATCCAGAAAGACCCATGTAAAACCAGCAGGCCCAGGAAGGAAGGTTAGGGTCAACAGGCCTTCTCTGTTGATCCTGCATCCACGTTCCACCCTTCCCCTGCCCTTTTACACTCCCTACCCACCTCTAGTATGTCCTCCTACTGCCCTCTCCCAGCTCCTATGCTGCTCTTGCTTTACTTACCTCTGGTGCCAGCCAGGGGTTCAGATGTAGCACCAGCAGGCTGACACAGTCCTTTCTACTGGTTCTGCTGGCTCACAAGTAGTCACAAACATGCTTTATGGCACGTTTGTGACGCACTAGGCTGGCGCAACAGTGGCTGAGCTGCCAGAGCCATACCTTCGGATTGCGTGGTGTCTTTTTAAAAGGTGATCGTCTCATTACTTGTTGACCAAGTCTGTCTTTTTCATATTACTTGTTGACAACATCTATCTTTCTGGAATCATTTATTCCACGAACGTCCTGCAAAGAGACAATCTGCTCCCAGTATCAAAACTGATACTGTCCATGGACACAAGTTTGTACTGTACAGCCTGCAGTACACATTTTTGCCAGCCAGAATAGGAAACTGGTTAGCCCAAGTGTTGTAATTCCCCCTTATCCCTCAGGAGGAGTTCCACATCCAGGAGAGTGGGAATTGGACAAATTTATAGATAAGACTTGAAGGAGAAGTAATCTCAGTGGATTTATTCCAACAAAAACCACCAAAATTCCAAGTAACCCCGTTTGTGCATGCCTGTCATGCACAAGCCATTTATCACTCCCCAGTTATAACTGGACTCTCCCAGCTTGATAATTGGGTTCTCTTGTATCTTGAAAATATTATCAAGATTTGCGCATTTTCTCGTCCGTTATTTGCAGCTAATGAGTTTCTATGTGAGAACTAAGTGCTTATTTCTGGGCATCCTCTGCTTAATGATGTCATTTTCTGCTTAATGATGTCACATTTGGCCCTCAGCAGGCACCATGAATGCTAACTTCAGCCCTCTGTTTGAAATGAGTTTGACATCCCTGGTCTAGACCCTTCAGGGTTGGCGTTAACAAGCTCAAGCCATCCATTGACAGGCCACAGCTTGGAATCAGGGTGGGAATGCCTGCCCTGGAGAACAGACAGTTGGTTGCCGTTTCTCTTGCCTGCACTTAATTACTTCTCAGGCACAAAATGACTTCTTAAATGGTTACCAAGCCATAGGTATCCTGTCCTCATAGGAACCATGCTGCCAAGGTCACATTTGAATTAAACTGAATGCATGTGTCCGTCCGTCCCCATTTATTGCTCACTTCATCTAAGGGTGGTTTGTGAATATGCACCTAATCCACAATACCAGAGCAGACAAGTCACTATGACCTTTCAATAGGGGCTATTATTTTTATTCTAGTCCTTTGAAGAAAGGAAGCTTTTTAGCACAAAGTAAGGCTTTGCTCTGTTATGCTTAATGCTTATAGAAAAATGGATTTATTTTTCTTTGCAAAAAATGACCTGTAAAAAAAGCAAGATCCATTTGGCTTGACTTTCAATATCTAGTATCTAGTCCTAGTGCTTCAATTCGATAAAACTGTGGATAGAAAAATAAATTGAATAGCTGGGGAATTGAGCTAAATGATCGGTATTGAAAAAGGTCAGGCTAACTAGAATACTTGAATGGAATTTCCAAATGAATATTTGTGAATTTCAGGTAAACATGACAAAAATAAGAAACAGTACACAAATCCAGTTACATGGCAGCACCCGAAAAGACAAAGGAGAAAGTGAAAGAGTCCCAAATAGATCAAAGAAGCATAAAGGGATCAGAGAGAACCCTCCGGAGAATTCCAACATGCCTTTCAAAGATGATAAAAATACCTTCAAACACTGAACATTTTCCTTCAAAAACCAAATCTGCCAGGTTTCATTTTCCAAGGTGTCATCAAACGTACCTTTCTCTATGACAGGCCACAGGCTGATGAAGCATTCCATTTGGGTTTGCTCATGAAGCATTCCATTCCAAACGGTTTACGGTTCCCATAACTCAGGGCTTTTCAAACTGGGGTGTTGCGACACCCCAGCCTGTGGGCCTTGGCCCCCTTAGGGGGCAGGGGCAGCGAGGAGACAGGTAGGAGGCAGCAGCACACTCCTGGGGATCCCCTGGGGATTCCCAGGATTGCACTGCTCAGGGGGCTGGAGGGGCTTGGCTGTAGTTACCAGAGCCTCCTGAAGCCTCCCAGAGGTGCAGGGAGCCCTGTGCGGGTGTCTGCAGGGCTCCCTGATGCCTCAAAAGTGAAAGTGGAGCAATCATGCCCCACCTCCGCTAAACTGGAAGCAAAGCTCCACTGAATCCAAAGCCTCCCTGTTGCGCTCACCTAGGCACTTGATTCACCACCACCCTTTTGGTTGGCGGTGAATCAAATAGACCCATTGCAGGGCTACTCTGTTTACCCAGGGGAAGGGGACAAAAGTCCCCTTCTCCTGAGGAGCCGCCGTGGCTGCCCAAAGTACACAGGATGTGGCAGCAGCCATTTTCACAGCTCCCGCAGCCCCATGCCCCAGGCAGCTCAGGAGTGGGCTGTGAATTAGGCATCTTGTACTAACCAGAGACGTTAACTAATAACTAACATTTGTACACCTGTTGGAATGCTAATTTTAATTTCTTAATGATGGCTGTAAAAACTAAGTAGAGAACTTACCTTTTGAAATAATGCTTACTAATATGTGTATGTACATTTGCACATATGTGTTTGAATACGTGGCTGCAGAGCACCATAAAAAAACTTGCAGCCTAAACTTAAACTGCCTTTACTGGAAGGCATCACTCATGCCATTTAAATGCTTGCCACTTGGGCAGGCCCCCTTTTCTCTTTTTATGGTCAAATATTGTCAATATGCTTTTCTCCTACCCTTTGGGTCTTCAATCAAGCTTTTGGGGATTCTGGATATTGACAATATATTTCTCAAAGAGCAAGCTATGTGGCTAGAAAAGCATGGCGTTGGATATCTAAGGTTCTGAAGGGTTATCAAATGGGAGCTACTGAAAATGAGGCTTGGATACTGAACTTCCTGTACCACCAGCACTGTTTTTATGGTGAACCTGGCAGACTTAGCTCTATGCATGAAGACACTACCTTCCAACCCAATGAAGCATGGAAAGAAATGTCTTGCCCAAGCAGTCATTAGGCTCCTCCCATAGAATCAGAAGCAATTGGTAGCAGAAGCAGGTGAATCAGTGAGGGACTGTTCCAAATATTCCAACTCCCTTCTAATGCCCACTTTTTGGCTAATTAACACCCTCCTTTCCCAAGAACAGCAGCTGTGGTGTGCAAAGAAATGAACAGAACTTATCAGTTGAGCAATTAACAAGAATTTATTGCTACAAACACAGACACTCCTTCAAGTCCTCTTGTCCAGAGGCTTTCCCTCCCCAAAACTCCACTTAACTCAGTGGGTAAAGGTCCAAAGTCTCCAGTCCAAGTCCAATCCAGTCTCCAAAGCACAGTCCAGTCTTCCCAGTTCAGTCTTCTGCAGCAGAGTCCCTCCTCTGTGTCCTCTCCAGCAGAGTGTCTCCTCCAGCAGGGTCCTAGCAGTCCTCTCTTCTGTGTCCTCCAGCAGGGTCCTGGAGTCCCCTTCTCCCATGTGTCTGTCCTGTAGGTCTGGGGTCAGGTTCCCTCTGGGTCAGGTAGAGTCTCCCTCTGGGTCAGGGCTTTGCTCCTTCTGTAGCTGCCTTTTATCCTGCAGCCCCTTGTTAAGTCCAAATGCAGCTCAGCTGTGAGCTACCTCCTTAGCTCATTCAAAGTCCCATCAAGGTCAAATGAAGCTCAGGTGTCCATCCAGGTCTCCATTGGCCTTGATTGATTACAGCTGTGGAGCCAGCCCTGCCCTTCCTAGAGCTGTCAAACAGCTGTCAAAACATGGAATCGCTGTCAACACCACATCATCCACCTGATGATCTTCTGATCTTCCATTACAGGGACACAACATGAATACAATGGGACTTATTTCAAAGTAAACATGTATAGGATTGCACTGTGAGAATAGGACATTTGGGGAGCATCCAAAGGCAAGTGGATTAGTCAATGGGGGTCTACGTAGCTCAGGAATGCTGGATGAGACCCCGTTGAGCAGAGTCAACCTCAAAGGCTGATTGGCTTGAGAGAAGCAATGTGATTCTGAGCTCCCTTGATTCCTTATAGTGGTTGGTAGTGATAGGCTGAGATTGTCCCAAGATGAGCTGCAACTTGGAGCCAGGGTGGGATAGTCCAAAAATATGATGGCAGAGCCAAGCTCTTTCCTTCAAGGCAGGGACCTACACTGGTGGAGTGATAGAGTTTTCCTGGTTGCTGTCTTGGATCTGGATCCCTGCTTGGTTTTGGCTGCACAACCACCTCTGGGTCCTCTCACCCTTTTTTGCTGCCTTGAAAGTTGACCCGTGTCTGTTTGGGTTCATGAACCTTTTTTGGTCCACCTGGGCTGACAGCCAGATTTCCTGGGTCTCAGAACTCAATTGCCCCTTGATTGACAGTTTATCCCAGAAGAAAATTAACTGAACATTATAAAAATTTGAGGATTGCTGGCATTTTCTTCAGACATCAGCACCATACCATCTTGAAGGCTAATGGATATTAACTCCAATGATACTTTTCCAAACATCTGTTTTTTCCCATCTTTCAGTATGGAATTTTCCATTGCTACTTTGTTATCGACAATGTCATCAGTGATTTTAATTATTTCCATTATCATGTACTCAGCTAAGAGTTCGGTTTCACAGATTAGATTGAATTCAGTTTGCTTGCTTTCTTCTTCTTTTTTTCTAATTTGCTCCACTTCTTGCAAATTGCCCTTTTGGCTCATAATTATTTTCCATTAAGCCCTTTGAATTTCATGCACCCTTTCTCAAATACGCTCTGCTTTGTGCACTTCTAGAACAAATCAATTGTTGTTAGACCCCAGGCCTTTTATTTCTTTACCACTAGATACAAGGTCTACCTACATGACCCTACCTTTTCTGCCGCTACGCATATCAAAGTATTCTCTGTAGCGCAAAAGTCATCCTTGTTGAATCTCAGGCACCAGATGGCTAAGGAGATTTTGCCATCATACATAAAAGTGTTCAGCTGCAAGCTGGTGACTCAACTGAAACTTTATTTGAACAGCAGTTTTCAACATTTTTCTTCTCATGACCCACTCTCTATGGTCTTTTCTATGGTCTTCACCTGTTGTGATGTCACTTCCAGCTTCAAGCAGACTCTTCTGGGTTCCAACCATCTTTGCCCAGCACGGCTGATGTGCCATTGCAAATTATCCAATGGACAGCCAACTAGCAGTTGCCTGCACCAGTTGGATCACTGCCTCTCTTGAGTTTGCAAAGTCACAGGGGCCAGACTAGAATGAGTAGGTTCAGCATCCTTGCCAAGCAGCAGCTGGGCTCACGCTTGTCACTGCAGGCAACTAGTCTGCTGGTTTCTTTGGGTCTACTGGTGGGACACCTTCACCTGTGGGACAGCTGCCTGTGGGGAGCAAGGTGAAACACAGATTACTTGGCAGATCTGTGCACAAAAATTAGAGTTCCAGTGATGCAAAAAAACAGGCTAGAGAACAATGATCAAGGACAGGTGCTAAATGGGAAGGGAGGAAATTAGAATGAAAGGGCGCAATCAATTAAGAGTGATTTTGGCAGGCTAACTATAGGTTTATCTGGGAAGAAGGGTGATCATACATATAGAAGGCAGGGGTTTGCAGAGGGATGCCACAGTGTGATAACCAAGCAATTATCTTGTTATCAACCTGTAGACCGCTAGATCCCCAGTAATTATACAGTTAGTTAAAGGTTTCACAATGACTTGTACACCCAACTGTGCCCAAGTTAGTGCCAGGCACATCCTTGGACTGCAGAATGGCACAGTTGATGCCCTCACTTGGTTTACGGTTCCCATAACTCAGGGCTTTTCAAACTGGGGCTTTTCAAACTGGGGCTTTTCAAACTTGGTTTAGGAGATGTGCTTTTGTAAACTACATAGCAGCCCTAGTAGATCTGAAGAAGAATGGCTGTGGAGCCTTGGGATTAGCAGTACACAGAGTTACCAAAACATAATTAGTACCCAGCACTGGCCACGCTGCAAGACTGACATCATGGAATTTTGAAGATTTAGAATGAAATGTAGGAAGGTGAACATGCGGGACAAATTGATGGTAGGTATTACTCTAAGGGCGCAATTTTAACCCCTTATGTCAGTGCTTTCCAGCACTTGCATAGCGGTGCTAATGAGACATGTGCTGCATCCTGCAGTTGGGTGTCACTCACGGAGGCCTCCTCAAAGTAAGGGCATGTTTGTTCCCTTACTTCAGAGCTGCATTGCCCTTATTAGGGGTTAGGATTGCGTCCTAAGTTGATTGGTCAAGGGGGGGGGTAGGCTACTTGGTTTGGGGATGCTTGCTGAGAACCTCTTGGCCAAGGATTGCAATTTGTCTCAAAGACTGCTAAACTGGAGGGAAGCAGCGCAATCCACAGCCTCCTTTCCAGGGGGTGAGAAGCATCAATTGACACTAATGGTCTACTGCTTAGAGTGAGGGGGGGAATGATCAAATCAATGGAGTGTTTTTTACAACATGTCTTGGCTGAAAAACTATACTTCAGACCAGTGCTTCTCAATCTTTTTACTGCTGCAACCCACTTCATTGGTTATGGTATCTGTGTGACACCCCAGAATGCCTTGCAGCTTCCAAGTAGCTCCCCAGAATGCCTTGTGGCTTCCAGGTAGCACTGGCGCTGACCTGACCAACTTCGTTGACGGCATTGTGCCCCAGAATGCTTTGCAGCTTTCAGGTAACACCAGACCACAACCCACCAAAAATTGAGTTGTGACCCACTGGTGGGACATGATCCACAGTTTGAGAATTGCTGACTTAGATCGGGATGCCCAAACCCCGGCCCTGGGGCCACTTGCAGCCCTTGGGGGCTCCCAATCCAGCCCTCAGGGAGCCCCCAGACTCCCAATCCTCTGGCCCTCCAGAGACTTGGTGGAGACTGTACTGCCCCGATGCAACTGCTCTCAGCATGAGTATAACAGTTCAACCTCTCACCTGAGCTGTGGGACGAGGGCTCCCTCCACTACTTCCTGTTTCACGTCTGTGATGCAGCAGTGGCAGCAAAGGAAAGGCTGACCTTTCTTTGTGCAAGGTAAGAACATAAGAACAGCCCTACTGGATCAGGCCATAGGCCCATCTAGTCCACCTTCCTGTATCTCACAGTGGCCCACCAGATGCCCCAGGGAGCACACCAGATAACAAGAGACCTCATTCTGGTGCCCTCCCTTGCATCTGGCATTCTGACATAGCCCATTTCTATAATCAGGAGGTTGTACATGCACATCATAGCTTGTAACTCGTAATGGATTTTTCCTCCAGAAACTTGTCCAATCCCCCTTTTAAAGGCGTCCAGGCCAGACGCCATCACCACATCCTGTGGCAAGGAGTTCCACAGACCAACCACACACTGAGTAAAGAACTATTTTCTTTTGTCTGTTCTAACTCTCCCAACACTCAATTTTAGAGGATGTCCCCTTGTTCTGGTGTTATGTGAGAGTGTAAAGAGCATCTCTCTATCCACTCTGTCCATCGCCTGCATAATTTTGTATGTCTCAATCATGTCCCCCCTGAGGTGCCTCTTTTCTAGGCTGAAGAGACCCAAACGCTGTAGCCTTTCCTCATAAGGAAGGTGCCCCAGCCCCGTAATCATCTTAGTTGCTCTCTTTTGCACCTTTTCCATTTCCACTATGTCTTTTTTGAGATGCAGCGACCAGAATTGAACACAATACTTGAGCTACTGTAAGACCTTCATTCATTCATGTAAGTTCCATCACTAATAAATTCATTTATGTAAATTTATTCAAATTTTAAATGTAAATTAATTCTTTTGTTTTCCTGGTCCCCCACACAGTGTCAGAGAAATGATGTGGCCCTCCTGCCAAAATGTTTGGACACCCCTGACTTAGATGTATACCTGCCTAGGTAGTAAAATTCACCTTCATCACCAACTCCCATCTCGCTTGCATGGAAATGTCAAACTCCTGGCTGTAGAGATGCCATTCAGCCTTGTTACCCATGCTCTTTGGTACATGTGGCAAAAGAGAAGTCTTTTGCTGTGCACCTGAGCCATCCAATATGTAATGACCAGTGGCAACATTAGATGGTAACAGGCTATAGGCACTGATGAACCAGGGTGCTGCATCACCATGGGAACAGGATGCTTTTTGGAGACTGAGTGCTGAAAACTAAACTAAGTTGTCAGTAAAAACATTATAAAGCACTAAGGTCTCAGAAAAGAATTCTTTTTGCAGGGAATTTCTTGTGGAGATGGGCTGTGACTCTCTAGTGGAGCCCTTGCTCTGCATGCAGAAGGTCCAAGGTTCAATCTTGGCATCTCCAGGTATAGCAGAGATCTCTGAAAACTGCCAAGACCCCTGCCAGTCTGTGTTGACAACACTGGCCTTGATGGACCAGTGGTCTAACTCAATAGAAGTAAGCTTCCTGTGTCCCTATAAATTTGTGTGCAGATTTTGAAATGGTTGGGATGGCCCATGTCTTTCAACAGGTTACAATAGCAGGCAAATAATATTTCACAGATACCTAGAACACTCAATGCCATCTCTGCTTTCCCTGTCCTTGGGTTGCCTTGGAGAGAGGAGAAAGGCAACAGAGGTAGTTTGGACTGCCTGCGTCTTACTGCCTCTGGTACCACCACCACCAGCTTCCATCTGCACAAGATAATCTTCCGGGTGCCTTGAGATGGGATGGAGGCAAGGCAGCAGCGGCAGCAGTGAGGCTCAGGTGCCTTCTAGCATTTTGCAATTGAACTGATCATTCACACAAAGCCTCACTTGGAATTTGTACATATCTCAAAGTCCTTTGAGGCTGAGTCAGTGGGTGCTCATGCATCCCTAACAGTCATGACTCATCTCTATTGAAATCAGTGGGGTTTTGTAATAACTAACTTCCTTAGTCATAACAAAAGAAACTTAGATACAACTCATTAAAAAAAGTTAAAGATATTTAAATTTTGGCTTTCCATAAAAATATAAAGAATAAAGAAAATGCAGAGAATACACAAAAGTCATGAATCTCCACAGTAGTTGCAAACAGTCATAGCAACACAATTGCCAGAACACAATTTTTGATTCCGGAAAAAATACACCATTCCAAGAATTATTGACAGGAGAAAACTTTTGACATCAGAAAAGGCCATCGGTTTATATACCTGATTTCACTAAGAAATGCCAAAAGAGTGCTTTCAGCAACATGAAAACATTACACAGCAAAGCCAAATTAGGAACCCCTGGAAAGTGTTTGCTTGATGTAATTCTGGAAAATATAATTAAATGTGCTCCCAAGTCAGCTATCGCAAGAATCCTAAACATTCAGCCCTGCATCCAGTAGCCTCATTGCTGAAATGAACTGATGAAGGGTGCTCAGGTTGTGTCCCAGGAGAATCAAATCCGAACTGACAGTCACTGGAATAAGGTGGTAAACACCAAGGAGGAGGAACTGAAAAGACTCCTTAAGTTTCCAGGTATCTTTAAAGAGGGGGAAATAGTAATTGCAGTTTGAGGTTGGACTAAGAGGGTTAATTCCGGAGAAACTCTGCAATTTATTCTTGCTCTCCGTAATGCTAGACCTTAGGGCTTGATGTAATGGAATGTGATTTAGAGTTCTGAATGTGCTAATTTTGTAATTCAGGGGTCCTGTGGAGAGACTGTGTTCATGCCAGCTGTCTGGGGAATTAAATGGTGCTGATTTGTGTTGGGGAAAATGCTTGGATTGCTTCAGGCCAAAATTGTAACAGAATTTAAACCAATGTGATTTCCCTCTATTTAATTCAAAGCAGGATGTACAAGCAGTCCCAAAGGAACTACTAAGTATTTGTTTCTCCCTCACACACACACACACACACACACACACACACACACACACACACACTTTCATACAGAATTTCTAAAATCATGTTTCTGTTAAGAAGACGTAATCCGATCCTCCTGAAAATGGCTTTTGGCTTATTGCGTCCACTATTTGTGTCAAATTTTGGTTCTGATTCTGGTTTGTGTATGAAGCATTCCTTTGCATCTCTCACGCTGGCAGAAGTATACACAAAGAACATGTCTAATAGGAAATGTTACATGTTGACCCTGGCCATACAGGGAGTTGGGCAATATTGTAATGCCCATTCACTACTAAGTATGTATTAAATCCTGTATTACTTTAATTTGCTTCTGGATGAGAATATGAGGATGACATGTAGGCAGCCTGTGAAGTCAGGTCCATGAGGAAAGCATTAGTGCTAAGCTACCAGTAGATGCAACTTATAAAAACCATTTTAAGTATTTACTTATGGCCCAATCGTATTGGACCCAGCTAGCAGCAGAACATCTGTTCCCCTGGCAGTGACTGCTGCAAAGGTGCTGTATAAAAGGTCAAAAGTGTTCTGGCAGCTGCATCAGCACGGGGAGGGGAGGATAAGACTGGGCTATTGTAGTGATAGTGGGGATCTATTCCCATACTATCCCTGCCACCATCTTATCCACTCTGTCGGGTGATCTGAAGCCTGGCTCTGGTGGCACATGGCTTCCTGGCTGCCACACCATCACTAATAGGTCACAGAATGGTGGTGAGATCTGGGCAACGGCATATTGCACTTGTAGGATTAGGCATTATGGTTGTTTTATTTTCTGTTTGCTTCTTGCTTATTTAATTTTAAACATACAGCCTGTCATACATTATGGAACTCAAGACATTCTGGCATGCTTAAGAATCATAAATTATGTTTTCATAAATGTGTCAGTTTTTAAGTTGCAAGAAGAATTTGTTTTGTGGGGGAGGGTAACACCTTAACCTGGCTGTAACACATTAACAGCCCAATCCTAACCAACTTACCAGTGCCGATGCAGTCGCAATGCAGCCTCAAGGAAAGGGAACAAATGTTCCCTTACCTTGAGGAGGCATTCATGACTGCCCCACCACTACAAAATTCAGTGCACACCCCTTTGGCACTGCTGCATCGGTGCTTGAAAGTTGCTTAGGATTGGGCTGTGACATGGCTACATTCAGTTGTGCATAATGGTCGTGCAGTGAATGTAGATGGGACCGATATGTGGGGTCCTGGTTTGAATTGCTGGATACCTCTCTTGAAATGTGTCTTTCCACATTTGGAAAGCATGCATGGGAGGTTGACAGTGAGGAACTGTCCTGGATTACACATTCTAACATAAATCTCCCACCTGCATCAGTGAAGTCTCAGGAGTGTCCACGTGAGTACAAAATGCTACATCAGAAATAGTCCCAAATGATCTGAGGTGCTGAGGTTACATTCCAAATATCTGTGCTATTCAACCTCATTCCTTCACCGCAACACTGGTGTTGATTTGCGAATCTTGTTTATTGGGAACACAGCAATCAAAGTCCCTTCGATGACTTGTTGGACTTCAGAAATTTTTGTATTTCTAAACTCACAGTGGGAAGTAGTTCTATATCATGCCTCAAGCTCCCAGCATTTTAAAATAAAACAAAGGGCTGTGGAATATAAAATGCTGGTATACAATGGAATGGTGTCCTGTTTTTATTCCCTCAGTGTGCATCCATATTAGGATTTTTTAACCACATGTGTTATATTCATTCATACACACAGTATAGGTCATATATTATTTTTATGTGACCAAAAAATAGGAGATCATTATTTCAGATGAAAATATAGGAGATCATCATTTCATTAAACTCACAAAATTTAATGATGCTGTCCAAACGTGGCATTACATGCATCAGTAAAACAGGGTCTCCTGACAATGGAGCTGTGGTGTCATTTATCCAAGCCAGCACATGCTGAGCATGTATCCAGCACATCCACACCTTTATACAGGGATATTCTGGGCTCTTTGTGTTGGTTGAGGAGCTTTCAGTTGTGTGTGCAACATAAAAACAACTTACAATTTGTCAGAGCTCTCCCATGTTTTTGAAGGGGCCAATATATTATTAAAGAGAAAGGTGCAATATTTAATTCAAGTGTATGAATTCCCAGAGGTTGCAACTGACATGAGAATGTCAGCCGACAGATGGTTTTACAGAATAAAAGAATGTGTAAGATATTAGTGTTCTTTGAGAGGGCTTAGCCCAAAAGAACAACACAATAGGCCCAATAATTTTGCAGGTATACATGGCCTGGGGCCTAAGCCCCCATTTCTTAATCAAATTCTATAAATTCATGCCCTCGTTAGGTTTTGTATTCCCACAATACCAAGGTAATGTGCATTTTGTTCAGTTGTTCATCAGATAATATTTGCTTAGAAACAATGCCACAAAGAAACACAAGTATAACATTTAAAAGAAAACTTCCATGCACATTCAGAACTCTGACAAACTTTGAACTTGACTGGTTTTTGCACAGGAAAAACAGAATCTAAATTATGGAGGGAAAGGTGAAGAAAATCCATGAGTCTTGCACCCCAATTACCACCACTTTGAGGCAAACCATGTCTCCCATAGCCACCTTAATGCAGTAGCTTACAGTCCAATCCTAGGCAGATCTACTCAGAAGTAAGCCAAACTGTGAACAATGGAACTTACTCATGTCCTTTATCTTCTTTTCCTTCTTAGGCCCAGTTCTAGCCAAGTTTCCAGTACTGATGTGGCCATGCTAATGGGGCATATGCTGCATACTGCAGTGGTGAGGGGTCATGGAGACCTCCTCAAGGTAAGGGAATATTTGTTCTCTTAGATCCAGGCTGCACTGTGGCTGCATCAGTGCTGGAAAGTTGAATAGGATTGGGCCCAGTCTTCTTCTGATGCCTTCCTATAGAAGAGGAGTAAGAAGAAGAAAGAGGAAAGAAATCTTCCATCAGGTAGCTTTACTAATTCTTGAAGAAGAGCCAGCAAAGCTTAAAATGTGTTAGGTATTTCATTGTTTGTGCATTGTTCTATTCAAAACCAACTTTAAGGCCTCGTGGCAATCCCTTTTGTGTATAATGGCAATGTTTCTCAAACTGTGGGTCAGGACCCACTAGGTTTTTATCATTTTAATTGTTTTTAAGTGTGTTGTATTTTTAATGCTTATCTGCCTTGTATTTTTTAACATGATTGTTAGCCGCCTTGGGTGCCCTTCGGGGGAGAAACACGGAATACAAATCCAATAAATAAATAAATAAATAAATAGGTCAGTCGTGAGCCAATTTCTGGTGGGTCCCCATTAATTTCATTTCATTACTTTATTTTAATATATTAGACTTGATGCTATCAAGGTATGTGACTGCATTTGGAAAAATATTACAGGTCTGTACTTTGAACAAGCTACTATGTACATGCTTTGAACAGTGATAGTAAATGGGACTTACTCCTGGGTAAGTGTGGGTAGGATTGCAGCCTAGGATTGTTAAAAATTTTCCTGCTAGATGATGTCACTTCTGGTCATGACATCACTTCCTGTGGGTCCTGACAGATTCTGATTCTAAAAAGTGGGTCCCGGTGCTAAGTTTGAGAACCACTGTACTATGGCATAATGAGGCAGACCTTATCAACCTTGATGTTTAGGTCCCAGTGCCAAGAAACATATGTCTCTTCACTTAAAAGATCTGAAATGGGTTGTGCTTCATTAATTCATATGCTTTATGGAATACATTGAAAGAGGACACATTAGGCCTCTTGTGGAATTGCTGAAAGGATTTCAAGGTTGGCTAGAACGGGTGTGGGCAGAACAAAGCCAAGACAACTGAAGGTTGTGAGGCAATGGATATGAAAATGCAAGGTCTAGTTTCATATGGAATTCACACAACTTATCGAGAAGGTTATTTTTACTGGGAATAAAACTCACTTACAAGTTAGCAACCCACACTAATATTAATGGGTCAATATTTGATCGAAAATTAACAGCACAGCCCTATGCACAGTGAGTCTTAGAGTCAAATCCTATCCAACTTTTGAGCGCCACTGTAGCTTTGCCAACAGGGTGTGCATCTCATTCTGTGGTGAGGGGGCAGTCGTGGAGAACTTTTCAAGGTAAGGGAATGTTTGTTCGCTTACATTGGAGCTGCATTGAGGCTGCATCAGCACTGGAAACATGGATAGGATTGGGCCCTAAGGAAGGAACCAAACGTGAGACTTATGGTCAATGGGGCTCACTCCCAGCTATGCACAGGATTGCAGCCAATCAGAACTGTTCATGCTGACATGTTTAGTTCCTGCCTTTATTCAAGGCACAGCTGTTCCACTTCAACAGGGCCAAGTCCTTTCATATCTCCTGCCATTGTCATGCAAATTTATAATTTTCTAATTGAACTCTGACAAAGTGTATCTGCTGACAAAAGGAATGAATGAAAGATCTCTATGTATTTGGGCTGGGTTAGCAACCTAGCTTTGTATGGCTGCACCACAAACGTAAGGCCGGTTCACGGTCAGTTGCCATGATGGTGAAGTCCTCCCACATTTTTCACGAACCAGCTCAGTTTTCACAAGGAGAGAGCTCCCCCCCCCAATGAAAATCTTAACCCATGTTCAAATTTATGACCTCAGAAAGACCTATACATGTCAACACCTCTGAGAGATTTCTGCGCAACCATCTTTTGACAATCAAGCAGGTAGGAGGACAATCTACAACTGTTCTGTGTTTTTCCCTTTGCTGCTACATTGTCATAGCAATTGGAAAGTTCTTCCAAATCGTTGATCAAAACCATTGCTTTTTTTTTCTTATCTGCCACATAAAAGGAATTGCCATCTCTCCTTTTTCTAATATACTTCCATATGGTTGTGTATTTACCCTGAGAGAGAAGGCTGGGGCATAGCATTAGAGCTTAGTGCACTTTGGAAGACAGAGCATTGTAGTTCTATGCTATAGTTGTAATATCTACCTCATTTACAGATATACAAGGATTGTATAATGAAAGCAAAGCACAGTTGCTGTTCTTACATTAAATGAACCTCCCTTAAGATTCATCTACTGGTGATGGAGCATCTTCAGAGCTCCAGTGGCCTTATAACACACTTTAAATGCACACAGACATTTTAATGCCTCTGTAGCCTTCAACTAAGGTACCTTTGACATGTTTTTTCCCATTCCAGAGCTTGCAAAAGTGACATGCAAGGTTTTGATAGCGGAGGCCTTAAAAGGAAAGCGAGATGGCTAATCAGTAAGCAATACAACACTTTCTCATCCATCAATGTGCGCCACTGGAACTATTTGAGAAAATTGTTCTAGTGAGGATAACATCTTCTAAGTAGCACCTAAAATTGAGGTCCTGACAACTGCCTGTAACTTTAGTTCCATTAGCTCATTATCTAAGAGTAGACCTGTTAATTCTGCTATTTGGGGCAATGCTACAATCCTTTAAGACTTCACTTTGCAGTGAGGAAGAATAGTAGAAGCATAATGCTGAAATGATCTTTTTTTAAAAAAAATAAAAAACTCTGACTTAAATAACAACAGGTCTATCTCAAATCTGCCTTATTCATCATTTCCCTTTTTGAACAAGATAATTGGATGGGTAGCGGATGGACAGCTAAGAAATCCTGTGTGAAATGAAATTCTAGATACATGTTAGTAAGGGTTCAGCATAGAGTTTGACACGCTCTTCATGATCTTCATATAGAATTTGTCAAGGAATCGTGTAACCCTGTTCATCCTTCCGGGCCTCTCAGTGACTTTAGACAAAAATCTGTCAGATCACTTGAGCTGAACCCTGTGTGTTGGGGGGGGGGGGAGGACTGCTTAGGGATGGTTCCACTTCTGTCTGGTAGGTTGGTAAGAAATGGAAGCATTGGATGACTCCTGCTGCACTTCATCAATATTAAAAACCATCTCCTGGGTATACACACGCAACATATATGTGCTGCTTGTATGACATGAGGGCAGCTATGGGTTAACCCATCGGGTACTGCCAAGTTCATTTTGTTCCTGTTTTTTTCTTAATCTCTACAAGCAACTGCAGGTAGAGATCATTTAGAACTGTGGAGTCATCAAAATGGGAGTGACATGTTCTTGAGCGACATAAAAAATAGAGTTGCACATCACCCCCCCATTAGGAACACTTACACCCCAAGAACTTTAGAAGAGCCCTGCTGGATCAGGCCAAAGGCATTTAATCCAGGTTCTTGTATCTCATAGTGGCCCACCAAATACCTCAGGGAACGCACAAGACAATAAGATACCTGCGTCTTGTTGCCACTCCCTTGCATCCTGTTTTCTCAGGCAACCTGCTTCTAAAACCAGGAGGTTGCAAATACCCATCACTGTTTGTAACCTGTGATGGACTTTTCTTCAAGAAATCTCTCCAATCCACATTTGCAAGCAACTAGGCCAGACGCCATCACCACATTCTGTGGCAAAGAGTTCCACACACTAAATAAAGGAATACTTTATTTTGTCTTAACTCTCTCCATATTCAATTTTAGAGGATGTCCCCTGGTTCTGGGGTTGTGCGAGAGGAAAAAGAACATCCCTTTATTCATTCTGTCCATCCTCTGCATCATTTTGTACCCAGGATCAGTGGCTCGGTCTTTGAATGAATGCCCAAATGCAATGACAGTTCAGATTTCTGGGTGGAAACAGTGACCAGCTTACAGCCCAATCCTAGTCACACTTTCCTGGGAGTAAGCCCCACTGACTCCAATGGGACTTACTTCTGAGTAGACATGCATAGGATTTGGCTGTTAGGCTGCAACCACATCTCCAGGATAAGGGTCAGCCATACTTTTTCAAACATGAAGTACTGCAGTGTGCTGGTCTATCTGTGAATATTTATTTTTCACATTTTTATAGCACCCTTCCTCCAAGGAACTCAGGGTGATGTACATGGTTCCTTCTCTCCTTTTGTACTCACATCAACCCTTTGAGCTAGGGGAGGCTGGAAGATAGTGACTCATCCAAAGTCACCCCAGGAAGCCTCATGGCTGAGCAGGGGTTTGAACTTGGATCTTACAGGTCTAAGTCAAACTCCTGAACCACTATACCATCCTGGCTCTCAAAACTTTAGTTAGTGCAAAATGCTGCAGCTAACCTCTTGACAATCAGTTTTATACGGAATATACAATTAGTTTATACAATTAGTTTTATATTGGCCCAGTTGCACTGTTAGTTTCTTGGCCCAGTGCAAAGTGCTGGTGATGTCCTTTAAAACCCTACACTGCCTAGAATGTACCACCTAGAATGTACCATTCTGAGTGAATGAAACTGAATAATGTTCTCTCAGTTTCCTTAAACCTGGAGTTGTTGTACACCATTCAATTTTTAGGTAGAAAATATGGTATATGCATTTGAAAAATAAATAAACAACCTCAAAGTCACTTTCATTCACCTCCTGAAAAGCATTTCCTACAACTAAATTACCCTAATGGAGTTCTGCATAAATTCCTCATTAAAGTATCCTTGTTTCTCCATCTGAAAAATAGATCTTCTGCATTTCAATTTCAGAATGTCTTTTTCAGCCCTCAGGAACAAATAGAAGAATTAAATAGTTTGCATTCGTTCTGGTTCATGACCTCAATATTTTATGTATAAGACTGCCCTATACTGCTGAGTTAGTCTATTGGTCAGTTGGTCTATTGGTCAGTCTCGCCCTGGATTGTTTGCTCCAGCTAGCTGAGAGCTATCCTCCAATGCCTCAGGCAGGGATCTTTCCCATTCCTGCTACCTGATGTCCACATCAGTCAATGCTGGGTTAGATGCATCCAACACATGTGCTCTGTGACTCCTGATTTTTTTGTTTTGTTTTGTTTTTAGTCCAGACATCTCATGACAAACGGTCCGGCATCAACTGTAAACAAAAGCTGCTGGGCTCTGACATGCGAGTTCACCTGGGCAAAATTCAGTTTGCCATCCCATCCACGAATCAGACTACTAAAATTTCAACCCACGTCATTCTGAGTATTGTTGCGAGTAACAGTCGTGACCGAAGGTGACTCATATCTGGAAGTAATTTCAGTGTTATGTAGTGACTTTGGAGAAGCTGACTTTGCTTCCTCCCTTCTCCCTCTACTTAAAGGGGTAGGGAAGAAGAATTATAATAGTTTCTGGTAAGATAGGATTACAGTCAAAGCCTTATTGAACACAATGGGTTCACTTCTGAGTAAAGGAAATCACATGGTTTTCAGACACCTCTAGTAATACTAAATTAGCATTGCAACATGAGTATCATTAACATTGGCTTGGATCCAAAAGTGCCTTCCACTAATTGAAAAGCTTCTTTTCTCCCAAATGGGCCATATTTGACTTCACCTGAGAACAGTGACACCAAACCCAGAACAGATTCTCTCCTTGTAAAAGGTCTTTCACAAGACATTGCATGGGCTCTTCTCAAAATGTGTTTTATGGCTCTCTGTGGCTGTATGCTGGAGCCTGTAGATTTCTTGTTCACAATGTTTCTCAAACTTGAAGGCAATGCCACTGTGGTTCTGGACTGAGAGAAAGCTAGCATTTGCAGAAAGGTTTATAGGAGAGCAGTAAGTCATTTTCTCCTTCTGTTGTTCTTTGGATCCAAGCTAGCACAGCAATACCTTCCACTTTTATCTGGTTAGGGATCAGAGGGACCAGAGCATGGATGAAAGTCAAAAATGGATGAATGTCAAAAATGGATGAATGTTTCAAAGTATAGCCTCATTGAGCTTGCAAATTTAATCTGGCAAGCGAAAAACGTAACTAACTATATAACACGTGCGAATGTGTGTGAAACCTAAACAAACAGAAATGAAAGAAAAATATACATAAGGAAGTTTACGAATGTTGTGGAAGGTTGGATGGAACTGCACGAAAGAGCAGAACACAGGATGAAATATGAAATGTGGTTATAATTGAAAATGGCTGAAAGTGATGAAAGTCAAGCGGATGAAAGTCAAGGTATTGCTGTATCAACTTTTGAGGGGTGAAAGAATGAAAACACATGCACATAAGGTGTCTTTTAGGCTAGCAATCCAACCTTAAGGCCTGCTTCATACACATTCATAGTCATATGGGAGCCATCTCCAAATGGTGTGATCTCCACAGCCAGCCCAAGGGCAAGCAACACATGAGGCAATGTGTCCAAATGCTATCGAGGCACCAGCCACTTCCACTGCTCTTCTTACTCCTCCTGCTTTCAAGAAAGTAAAAGGAAGAGGTGCACATTCTTGCCTACTCACAGCCCAATCCTGAGCTTCCCAATGCCTGCTGGAGCAGCGGCACCAAAGTGGCTACTGCTGTATTCAGAGGGTGCCAGGAAGCAGCTGGCAGTCTCCTTGGGGGAAGGGAGCTTTGTCCCCTTCCCCTGGGGAAAGCCCCAAGTCTCGCAATGGGGTTTCTTAAGTCTGCACTGGCTATTTTGCCAGCTCAGATGGGAGAGACCTTCCAGTCTGACATGGACTTCAGGATACGGCAGAGCAGAGTTCTGGCCCAGGTGCAGGTCTGGATTGCGCCCTCAGTTTCATAGACAGGCCAATGCCATGATCCTAAATGACTATGGTAGGTGTGTGAATATCAGGAGCATGTTGGTGTGGCAATCGGGTAGGAATGACCAGGAAACAAAGCAGAAAGAAAATATTACTCAGAGGATACAAGGAGGTGGGACAAGAATAAGAGGAAAGCAACTCAGAAAGCTGCAACAACAGCGACAAAAAAATAGCAGACACACCACAGAGAAGAATAAGAAATCATGAGTAGTAGTGGATACCTTGTTTTGCAGACCTCTCCTAGCAATATGTCTTGAAACAGAGTTCACCAAATAATAGCGTTTTGTCATCTCCAATGCAGCACATTCTCTGACTTGTTCTATAACCTCAGCAACCACCACCTTCCATTTTATCCTGACTTGATACAATTGATGGTGTCAAGAATCAATACAAAATAGTGATTTCAGCAGCAGGTTGGTGCTATTGATTTGAAGATTCTCTGCCTTATGCCACTTTCTAATTTATAGTACTGTCTCGGGGAGAAATACTATACTATTTTCATTAATATTTCTATCTGTTTATACAACATGAATGCACAAAACATTCAGAAACTCTTGATGTCTGACCCCCCCCCCCAATTTCTTTTGTGTACAGGGAGAAGATATGGAACAGAATCAAAACATTCTAAGGAACTTTTGTAAGGGTTTTAAACAGATTCATTTCCAAGTCTTTCTTTTTTACTTCAGCATGTCAGCTGAGGCCATATCCATAGGTGTTTTATGAACATTCAGAAATGTTAGGTGAGGCTGTTGGTTATAGAACAGAATTTTGTATTGAAACAGTGGCATCGCTGAGGGTGGCATTACCCAGCGAGAAGCTCAGCAGCCTGGCAGTTTGATGGTGACGTGATGATGTCATCATGTCACATGTCACCTATGGTTGCTGAGCTTTCACTGCTGGAGAGAGGAGAAGCCAGCCATAGCATGCTGGGTGTGGGTGCGCATGTGGATGTGTGTTGGCTCCAACTGTAGCAAGCGCTGCTGGCTCTTCTGCCTACTGCACTTTGGCAAAACCGAGCCTCCATGGCTGAGGTTGGCATGGCCATGGCGGGAGCAACACTAATATTCCTTTTGCACCCTTTTGTGGCTGGTAACCAGGGCAGACTGCCCCCATGCCCTGTTGCTACACCACTGTATTGAAGACAACAGAAGTTCACAGCGGTGATATACATGATTGCTAGGCACACAGCTTGATTCCATACATATCTACTTTGTTTCCTGTCGGCTGCTGTTGCACTCACATGTTCACGTGCTACAAAAGAAGTCACCAAAATGGTCCAAGGCAATGTACCAAAGGTGACGATAACACAATGTCATGTAGCCTATCAGACTTTGTTATGTCACTGGAATTAACAAAGGCAACTGAGAATCCAGGCAGTAATTCTTGGATCAATTACCTGAGCAATCCAGAAAATCAGGAGCCCCACAGGGATTGCAATGCTATCACAATGCTATGTAACTGATCGGTTTTGACTATACACTGAGAACATTGAGGGCAGATGAGGGCAGTCAATTCAGAATAAGGGCAATGCTCCCTGAATAGATTAGTAGGAAGCAATCACCACAAAATTACTCAGGTGGTGCCTTTCAACATAACTGAAATAATTAAGATAAAGCAGTGTCATCATTCAACTTCACTCTGACAATCATGCCAGGTATCACCAGTTCTTTCTAAGACTTGCTTTGCATATAGCTAGGACAGACCATACAAGAGTGACTTGTGCACCCTCTGTCCATGATTCTGGGTATCATGAGAAGAGATAGATGATGTTCAAGGTGTCTCAACATCAAGAGCAAAGGCATCTTTCCTTGAGGAGATGTGAAAATTCCCTTTTCCAACCATACCAATTTGCATGTCCCTTATTTTCTGGAAGTATGTTAAGTGACTCTTGATCTACCTAAACGGAACTCTATCTTTCCCATACATTTGAAGAAAATTGTTAGATGTCTCTAGTTTAGGCCAGGGCTGCTCAAACCTCAGCCCAGGGGCCAGATCCAGGATTCTGACAAATCTGTCCTCCCAGTGAGTGAACCTTACCATTCTGCCCGGGCACCACAAGTAGTCCTCCATGATTGGGGAACAGGGACACTCTGGGCAGTCACATCTGCCTCGACGTCATGTCGTGCAGCCTTCTGGGATGCTGGGCAGCAGACACAACTACCCTTCAATCATGGAGGTCTACATGCAGTGCCTAAGCAGCTTGGGGAGATGCTGTCCGCTTTTCCATTGTGCAGCGGTGGCGAGTCTGGTCAAAGCTGGTCTAAACCATTAGGGTACATGAAGTTGTGCTATATTTAATTGGAATCATACCATATTCACTATCATTCCTTTTGGCTAAATATCCCATTCATAATAGATCTCCTCATTCTGTGACCAAATTTGGTAGTTAATATTTTCTCCCTGTCTGTGCACAGAAAATCAGACATGAGAATAAAAATCTGTGCCCCTAGGTGCAATGATCTGCTGAAGATGGCTCTCTACCAGCCAGGACGGAGGTGCAGTGAACAAGATGATGATCATCATGCTGAAGCAGTTCATAAAAGCACAAGTGCAGTGACATTTCAAGCCTGATTTGAGAATAACTGCCTCTATTCATGGATGCTCAGCTCTAATGAGACAACCCCAAATATCCATGAAACCAGGAACTGGAGAACATCAGCTTGGTACAGAGAGCAGAATGCTATGAAAATGGATGTCAAGGATATTTATTTACATTTGAAGTACCATTGACTCCCAAGGAAGAGTTAAGCCAGTGTTTAAACTCTTCTATTGAAATTATTTCTGACAGGATCATGCAGAGATAAGAAGCCTAAAAGACACAGCCTTCCCCCAAAATTGGAGAAAGGGGAAGCGTATCTTTGCAGCTCATAAAAAGGGCTGTGAAGTTAAGGCTTGAAATATCTCGGCTGAGTCCTACTTATAGAGGGAATGTACAGAAAACCGATTTTGGGAATCAACATTGAGCTTCACGTTAAACATGCTTTAATAGGGCTGCCAAGTAACCTGTACAAACACTTAGGGCCCAATCCAATTCAACTTTCCAGCACTGATGGTACCGATATCACCCACATATGTCAATATCCTATCAGATAAGGGTGTCTCCCTTACCTCCACCTTTACATGGTTTGCTAAACAGCAGGAGATCCAATGCGTTCCATGGCAGCAAAGGGGGCTTTTCTTGGGGTAAGTGAACTTTTGTTCACTTACCTGGAGGAGACGTTTCCATCTGCCCCACCCCCATGGATTCAGCCTATGCTCCGTTGGCATGGCTGCACTGGCAGGGGGATTTCAATTGGATTGAGCTGTTTGGCATTCAAATGAGGAGAATATATTTGTTAACTTCTCACCCTATCATCTGTTAATTTCTCACCCTATGATAGCATTTGTCATACTATCAAGACAAATTTGGAGCCTTCCCACCAAAAATGCCTCGTCAGAGACACAACTCTAATACAAGATATAAGCATAGTATTTCATCAGTGTTAAAATTTCTTGAACCTATTCACAAATGAGCATTTAACATTCACTAACTCATCATTTTCTAATAATGCAGCATGTATAAGAAAGGTCCTGATTTAAAGTCACTGTACAGAACATTCCTAGATGTGAAAAAAAATCCAATTTAAGTTAAAGCGCTTAGCATACGTAATGCATGGGATTAAAATATTTACCGTCTTTTTAGCTCTCTTTTTCACTGTCTGTCACATGAAAATAAACAAAGAACCAGACTGAAATCAAGACAGTTAATGTAGTTCTGGGTTTCTTAAGTCCCTCATGCATTTGCTGCTTCTGTTGTTTGAGTGACATTTATTTGCGAGGTTGAAGGGTAGGGAAGAAAGTTGTGCGTTGACCTGAAGAAATGAAGGGTGTCATTAGAAACATAAGGAACATAAAAGAACCTTCCTGACATGGGAGGAATCAGTATAGATAATGGATGTTTGAAGGAGAATGTGCCATGGAATCTGGTGACATGCTGAACAAAAGGAGGAAGGGAAATGAAAGACTAGAGACTGAATTTATTGTTGTTAGGTGTCCACATTTTTTGTTGCTAACAAAGGAGAGGTCATTTTTCAGAGTTTCCATCTATCTGCCCAGATCTTTTATCTCTTCTTCTTTTCTATAACTGAAAGAAAAACAGCCTCTTTCAAGGTAGAGAAATTGTAAATGACCAGAAAGTAGGTGGGAAAGACACAGGAACATCCCTCCACATAATTCTCCAAGTAGGTTCAATTTTGCACCAGGGGATCAGACATGAAGGTCTATGCCATGCCAAGTATTTTCTGACTTCAGGGACAATGAGCCAAGTGAACCGCCAGAGGCAACAAAAATGAGTGATAATTTATGCTACTAAGCATGCAATGAGATTTAATTGAGATGGTGAAAGATTTGGATACTGTAATTCATCCAATATTTTAAATACCCAATAACCCAGTAATGCATTTTATTTCATGATGGTGTTATAAACGCCAGTCTTGTGGAACACTGTGAAATACTTCAAGCCAATGCAAATATAATAGCTTGAAATTTTGGACTGCGATTAAAGATTACACTGTGGCTGGATTCCACACTCTCTCTCCTCAGACTTGCCCTCTTTTCCTGATGGATTCTAAAGGATATATCAGCACTGTCAACAACAGTTAAAGCAAACGAATTTTATATTTAATCAGAATCTGAAACTGGTTAGGAAATCTTGGTCAGTGGCAACCCTGGGCGATGTGATACCCAGGGCCATGAATGCAAAGTGTGCCCCCCCCAAGGCTGGCGCCCCCCACCCCACTTACCTGGGCACTCCAGAGCCTCATGCGACATCCTGAAGTGCTCGGAAAGTCTTCTGAGCCTTTGAAGGGCCATTGAACAGTACTTCCAGAAAATCAGAAGTACTCTTTAGAGTCCTCCAGAGGCTAAAAAGGCTTTCTGAGCATTCCAGGACGTTGCGTGACACCTTGCTACCTGGTACCACAGAGCCCTCTGGCTCTAACACCACCACGGATCCTGGTTAAGAGATTAGGGTCCAGTTAAGAGATCATTCTAATATCACATAATTTCTCCTGCCTCAGACCTTTGACAAGGCATCCAGCACTGGCAAGGAATTTTTTTTCACAAGGTAGAAAGGTGTGACATGGAAATTAGTGCTACAGCTAGACAATTGCAACAAATAGGTTGAAAGTTATCACAAGAAAAGGCCAGTTAAGTAGATAACATAGGTTGTAGAATGGCACTCCTTCCTTGCTGTCCAAAAACTGGAAGGACCAAACTGCCAAATATTTATGTACTCAATTCCTTAAACACCACAAACATCTGTGATATGTATTTGGTACAACAGTTTTACTATAGCAAGCAGTGAGGGGCAGAAGTGGAGTGGGGGGGCAGAGTGGTAAGTATGGCATGCCCCACAGAATTTTGCCATCGCTGCCCCAAATGGCTCCGACACTGAAGGAGAAAGGCTCTCAAATAGCATTGTGAAGCATACCATACTTACTACTCCACTTCTCCCTCAGCTTTGGTTCTGGTGAGGGACAGTAAAACCTTGCTTTATTGTTGTCGTTGTCGTCATCCCGCTTTCTCCCCACTACCTTGTACTACTCTTTTTAAATGTTAAGATCTAGAAATCTAAACATAATTGCTCCCCACATCTTTCATGAAAGGCTATCACTGGGAGATTTTTATTAGCTTGAGAGACATGTGTTTGGCTCAGAAACTGGGCTGCCAGTTCTTCCAGTGATGAGAACTAGGCTCTACTATTTACATATCTAATTTGAATGATATCAGCGAATCAAGACTCCTCTAGGATTCCCTAGATTTAACTAAATCATCTCACCCACATAAAATTTCCCCAGCTTGTGAGGTGAAATATGCTAAAACTAGGAATATTTAAGGACGGTGGGTTCAAAGAGTCACAGTAACAGTATTGCTTTTAATAAAATGAAATGTAAAGCCAAGAAAATCTAACATGGCATAATACCAATAATATTTTTGATTAAATTTTACCCCTAATTGAGGATGAGAATAAGAGAGACCTGAAAATATCAACCAAGCAAGACTCTCAATCTGTTTTTGATAATCCCTCCCTTTATAGACAGACGACAGGCTCCTGTTTTACTACCATTTCGTCCCTAAAAAAATAAAACATAAAACGGTAAAGGAGTTTTGTTTTGTCTGTCCTAACCAAGCTATAATTCCATGCTTATGTCATGTGGAAAAAGGCTTGCATATAATCCCACTTCAGAAGGAACTATTATCAAGCTATCTGTACATTGTGACCATGGGGTAGGGCAGACAAAAGTACAGCAGTGTCATGACTTGAGCAGAATATGTTATCAGGGCCTGTCCTTGTTAGCCCATGGGAAAAGCTGGCCGAGACAAGCAGGACAGTTCAACGGCACCATTTCATCTCCAATAATGTTTTCCTCACTGCTAGCTGCTTCTTAAAGCTGCAGTGTCTACAGGGCCAATGCAACATTTGTATGGTATGCTTTGCTCTACTTTAGGTCCTAAAAGGGCCTACTCAAGCATATTTGATTAACGATGTACACAGGGTTGTGAGTTTTAAAAATATTCATGCTTCACTCTTCCCAAATAGTTGTGATGCTTCAGTGGCCTCTGTTATATAGTGGGTCCATGCGAATAAAGGAAGCCATAGAGATAACAGCTCAATATGTTTATTCCATCTTTAGAACAGAAACTGGCAATGAATCTAACACAAGGTAAACACCCCTGGCTTTTATACCCTTTGGCTCCGCCCAGACTTCCCATGATTGGTGCAGTTGAAACATTAAATAGAGGGCCAACCAGAGGGTAGGATTCCGATCCCTCACCCAATTGGCCAGCAATAAGTCTGAGCCAATCAGTTATGCAGGATTTCAATCCTGCATAACTTGCATACATAACAGCCTCCATGAAAGCGGAAATGCAATTTCATGAGTGACCATTGATCCAGTGAACTAATTAAGAACTAATTAAGACCTGGGCATCTGCTTGGACATGTGGGGGCACCTGCTTTAGACAAGTAGCAGTTCAGAGTTAATTTTGCATTGCTTAAAAGTCGCGCAATATCTTTTTACTGTCTACCCTCCAGGAAACTGCCACATGGCATTCTTTGGACTGACTGAGGGCTCAGTTCGATCCAACTTTCCAGCTCTGGTGTAGCCACAATGCAGCCCCATGGTAAGGGAACACATGTTCCCATACCTTGAGAAGGCCCCAGTGACTGCCCCTCCACCACAGGATGCAGCGCACACTCCACTGGCACATGTATGTGGTTTTGCAAAGATGCAAGATGACAGACAGACAGACAGACAGACAGACAGACAGAGATAGATAGATAGATAGATAGATAGATAGATAGATAGATAGATAGATAGATAGATAATTAACATTCATGCTAATCTCAGTCAAGGACCAGTACACATAACCAATTTTAGTTGGTAGTTGTGGGCTTGTCGCTTGGGCCCAGCCCAGGAACTATGGGTCTCCTTGGAAGCAGGGGTCTCCTTAAGAGCAGGGGAGCTGGGTGAGTACGGCCAGGATCCAGCCCCAATGCAAGGGGCCTCCCTGGGAGTAGGGCCTGGGGTCACATGGCCAGAAGGGGTGGAGCCAGCTGCTGGGCTCATAAGGCGCTCAACAGCCTTAGGAAGAGATTACTCCTTCCTGGGCTCTGGGCTTCTTCCTGGGCTCTGGCTTTGGGAGGGTGATCAGGGGAAGCAACCCTGGTACTGGCCCTAAACGTTTACCTGGCCTTGAGAGGATTGGAAAGGCTCCTGGTTGGGGTGACCGGCCTCTAGACTCCAAGCGGCAACCCTCTGAGGATCCTTGGGGGATAGCAGGCTCCAAGGAAGAGCAGTGGGCGAGCAGTGGGTGTCCTGGGGAGAAACTGGGCGAGCAGTGGGTATCCTGGGGAGTTTCCCCACCAGGCTCCTGACAACCCGAGGGGGCCTGGGGAACTTTTGGCCAGTGAACACCCTGGCCACCCCCACCTGCTGCCACATCTTGAGGGGAACTGTAACCAGTTGCTTGGGCCAGCAAGGCCTGTCATCAGCAGCAAACAGCCCCATTGCCGGCCAAGACAGCTGACTAGGCCAGAGGTGCAGAGACCCCAAAGGTGTGTCACTACTCCGCCAGATGCATCCGCCCAACAGCATTTTCCAGGGGGCAGTGGTCTTCCAACCCTGGACACTTCAGCCGAAAGACTCCTCAAAGGGGAAGGGATCCCATGTACTCCGGCTTACAAAGACTGAGGCACTACTCGGGCTAAGGACTAATACCCGGGGTCTTGTGAAGCAACAAGATCCCAATGAATGTAAAATCCATTACCCAATTAAACTGTTTTCATAAATCATTTTCACTGGTCCCTCGCCTCCTTCCACATCAGGGTAAGTCAGCTGCCACCTGTACCAGCTTGTTAGAGGCTCCACCCCCTGACCTGCCTGGGGGAAGGAAAGGACAGGGGTAATTGGATATGATTTTCCTAACTAAAAGACGAGCTGCAGCTCAGCTACACAGCAATCCTTTGCACAAAGAATCCCCAAGTAGGGGATTCAACTCCTGGTAGGTCTTTCAACTCCTTGTAGGTATGGTAAAGAACTCTGCCCCAAACTCCAGAAAGACACTGTTAGTCTGAGTAGACCACACTAACCTAGATAAACTGATGGTCTGGTTCATGTAAAGGCAGCTTTGTATGATCATTTTATCTGCTGCTTAATTGTGTATTGCAGAATTATATGAATTAATCCCTACGTTTCATCACATCGTCACATTGGCCTACACCACCACTCCATGCCAACCCTGGCAGCTGCCAGAAATGTGAAGTCCTGGCATGAAGACACTTCCTGTGATTGAGGTTGTCGATATGGAGAGCCATTTTCAAGTTTTACAGTTGCACATGGAGTGCCATGGAAGCATTTTTCAAAAACCACCATGTGGGTGCAACAGAGTTTGAGTTGCCCTCAGGCGAATGTTTCCCAGGCTGATTAGTGCATCACATAAAACAACAGCCTGACATCCAAAAGTGCATCAAATAGATGAATACATGAGTAAATGAACAGCGGATGACACCCATCCAGCCCTTCTCTTTCTATTCATATTTCATTGAGTTTTGAACCGTCCCCAAATAGCAATGTTTCAAAGACAGACAGACATTACCTCGGTACTAGATCCAAAAAACCTGGGCCATGGCAAACCCCATTAATTTGGAGTTTGCTTGGAGAACCTGATTCAGCACTCATTGGAAAGATTAGATTTCAGCTCCTGATATCCCGGCATTGTTCTGCTTTTTAAAGCATGGAGGTGAAGCTATTACAGGGTAAGTGCTTATGTTATCCGACCCAATATGTTTCAGTTCTGAGGGCAATTGGCATAGGACACTCAGACTGTTATTTGTGATTCACAGCTGGAATAGCAATGGATTTATTTGTAATACATCCATGAATTTCACCACAGGCCTTTTGAGCCAAGCTGAAGCATCTGTGAATCAAACTGTTCCCCAGCTGTTCATTCACTACCTGCAGATCCTTCTAGCATAAAGTTCCTATTAATACTGATGGCTACACTGCACCCCTGCGGAGCTCCTACCACATTCTTCCTCTCCCACTACAGTTAAATGCATTAATTCAAAACTAGAACAACAGTGTTGATTCTTCCAGTCAAATGTTCTTGCCAGCTTTTGATGATGTTCTGGTGGCAGTTCTCCATATTTCAACTGAAGCCCTTTTCTGTTGTATATGTATTTTTTTTCCCCCACAAAGCAGGAATACCCTTCCAGGCAAAAACACCCGTGGTGATTTGCAACACAAAGGATAGGAAAAATTTCCATTGTAAAGAGAAAAAGATTCCAGAGCTATAAAGAATTAATACAAGTGCCAGACTAATGTTGTTTTAGGGTTTATCTTCAAAAGCACCATTGCTTCAGGGGCCCTTAACAAAGAACCTTATTAATAAAACCATAGAAATGTTAATTTATTTATTTTTTTACACTGGCATACATATTTTAGGTTTTAATTAAAAGCTCTTAGTGATACTAATTTGAATCATTGCAGTGATATATACATTTTTTTTTTCCTTCAAGGAACAAATTGCAGTTGTAAATCACTTGATAAAAATTATATGAGAGGTGTTTTTGTTTTGTTTTTTTGGCTTGGTGTGATACAAATAAAGAACAGAAATGTATAGGCTTTTAAAATTGAACAATGCTTGAATATAGCTTTTGTGTGCACACAGAGAACTCTGTGACATCTTTCAAAGCACAGACAGATTGATTGAGAATGAACACAGGGGATTTCAGTCAAGGGGCTTTTAAAGCCCCTGTTTCAGTGGGCTCCGCAAGACATTGCCCTGGCTTTCTGCTAGTCATGGTTAACATCTAGCCATGGTTAACACACCCGTACGTACACACACACACACCATCCCCTTTTAAATGGTAGTGATAACATACATGTAACAGTAGTTCACATGTAATTTTTTTCCTTCTTTCAAGAGAGTAATGGTATTTTTTCCCATATTACAGTTCACTTCTTGTATTGCTGCAGCTACCTTTGAAATATTTGAGGGGAATACACAGTGAAATTATTGAACATTTTGTATCACCTTTGCATGCGAGCATCTAACTTTATTTCTCCTCTCCATCAGGTGTATTGAAAAAAGCAGCACTCCTATACACACTTTCCTGGGAGAAAACCCCATTGAATACAGAACTAGCATTCTAGAAGTGCAAGGTACTTTATAGCAGTGTAGCATTGGGTCATCATTGCGCATTTCCAGGCTGCTATTGCAAATGGGCAATAGCACAGCTCATGCAGCAAGGGCTCCAGAGGCCTTCATTGACACCAGTAAGTTGGTGGCAGAGGCATGCCGTGGGAGGGGAGGGGTAGGGCAGGGAGAGTTTCAAGGAGCAGTGTGTAGGGCAGGGGTCAGGGAGGGCAGAGGGAGAGAGTGGATCTCAGTGGTACCAGTGTGCACCATATCTTCTCGCCTTTCCCAGCCCACTCTGCCCTTTTTCTCTCATCAGACATATGGCAGCAAAATGGCTGGCATATGTCCAAAAGACCCATAGGTGATTGGGCAGCCTACCAGGAGGTGAGTATTTTAACTTAACTCCTACTGGCTGTCCAATCACGATCCTTTCATTGGATGCTGTGAACGCCCTATCTGTGGGGCTGCATTGGTGCCAAAGGTGGGGGATAAGACTGTGCAGTTACTGCTGACTACACATGCATTGGATTGCACTGTTAGGGTTTATTTTTTACATAACTTCTTTTCTCAATTTCATTACACTGTTAGGGTTTATTTTTTACATAACTTCTTTTCTCAATTTCATTAATTTTGTTCCTTTCATGTAATTGATTTGGACAAGTAGCCAAAACAATATACCGGTCAAACCTTTTTATACACGGATTTTTAATACACTGATTTGACTCAACACGAATGGCCACTGCAAATGAGAGGGAATGTGCTGATCCCTGGAGAAAGGAAAAAATGCACACCTTTAAAATCACAGTTTAAAAAACTGCTTTTTACTGTTGTAGGGAGATAGTCATGCAAGTGATAACAGGTATAACCTAATTATCCACAGATTCCACAGATTTTTCTATCTCAAAGCTGATGAGCAGTTCCCCTTAAATTAAAGGAAAACAGTGTTTAATAATGCCAGAGAGGGCAGCCAGCTGACAATCCATCAGTCATTCTCTCTTCCTTTCCCCCTGAGCGCGTGAAAGAAGGCTAAATGGCAGTGATTATCATCTTTCCCCCCTGCTGGGGCTCCCAGTGAAGGGAGGGATTGCTGCCTCCTAGTGAAGCCTAAGCACCTGGAGAGAGACTGATTGCCTCTGTGTACATTTCAAAAGGTCAGCAAGGCTGTTTTTAAATCACCAGAGCAAAGAGACTTTGTTTTTTAAATTGATTTGCTTTAGTTCATTTTTTGGCATCCACTCGAGTTCTTGGAACGGAACCCTCGTGAATAATGAGTCTCAACCTGTATAGTTAGTGAGCTGGCGGTCTTTTTTCTGTGTCTCATACTAATATGGTTTTTGCCACATTCCTTCCACAAATAGTATAGTAAAGTTCCTGACAGCTCAACCCTATGCATATCTACTCAGAAGTAAATCCCACTGAATTCAATAGGACTTACTCCCAGTTTCGGCCAAGGTGCATTTCTCCCTTTGTCCCTTTTAATTAAGGGCATGCAGATACAGCAGAACTTCAATTCCAAAACTTTTCCAAAAATTGGGGAAAAAAAATGTCCAATAATAATCAGTTCACAGTGTGAGCCTGTTCTCAAGTTACTTCCACTGGATATGGTGCTGTTGAGGCTGCAATCTTATACAAACTTACCTGGGAGTAGATCTCATTGAACTCAATCGGATTTACTTCTAAGATGTGCACAGGATTGGGCTATTAGTTACCTTAGAGGAACAAAACAATAGGCCTGATATATTGGGACCATTGTGGTATCCAACCAGTGGTGCAACAAAGCAGTGAATGGCCTCCTTCACGAAGGGAATTAGTGGGCTGAGGTAGTTATGGGGAGGTAGTGGTTTTCGTTCAAGTCCCCTTGCTTGCTCATTTGTTGCTCCTTCTTCCTTGGCCAATGTAACAAGAATAAAACGCTAGACTTTTGACCCTTCTTTAGGCCCCAAGAAAACAAAGAGGTTGTAGAACTGACTTCACCAGTAGACCAGTGGAGCTCCTGCAGAATCAGCAGCCGCTGTAGGAGCTCAGTAGCTATAGCCACCCCAGGGGACAATATGGCTCACATGAGAGGCTGAGCACTGAAAGGCAGTGAAAATTACCAACAAGTATAGAAATGTTGGGGGGGGAGAAGAGAGCAATGAATGTTGTCACAGAAGCATTCAGAGGAGCCAGGTTTTTTTAGACATGGCAAGTGCGAGGAAGGATTCTTCTGAGGAGGGTTCCATACATCACAGTTATTGCATCAAGCGTTAAAACACATTAGAGGAACTCATACTGCACTGCTGAATACTGATCGGTTTAGAGGCATGACTCCATTTTCTTCTGCAAGGACATACTCTGTAAATTTTTGACCTGAATCTGCACCCTTATTTTGTGTCATTTGCTTGCTTTGGCCAAAGTGAGCTACTTTGTACACAATTGCCTAATCTTTTGTCAACTCCTTTAATTAACTCCTTTACTTTCAGCCGATTGTACAGCACAACATTTCCATATTATCCATATTTACTTTCTCTTTGGCACCTTTCAGACATCTCTTTAGTCTGTTTAGACACAGTCATGGTTTTATTTTCACTCTGATTTCTCTCCCCCTCCCAACCCACGCGCCCCCCCCCCCCCAATATACTTTGATGTCACTCTGCTTTGGACAGTTACCAATGCCTGGTGATTTTATGTAAATTGTACACATTGTATTGTTTTCTTTTCTTTGCTTTATGCTCCCACCTTTGGGAGAGAGGATGAGAGAATACTGCTGGTGCTTTTAAACATGCACATCTCTCTTCCATGATGTCTCTTCTATTGTCTTCTTAAACTGGTAGAAATTCTTTTTCTTCAACAAAGGCACTGCTGTCAAAAGCTTCACAGAGTTCTCTTTTAGAAGTCACGTGCATATTTCTCATGTCTCATTCCTTAACTTCCTATGGTTTTTTTTCCTCCTGACCATAAATAATTGTACTTTCCTAATTTGGATGTTTGGGCTGCAACCCTATACACCCTTAAGCTGAACTGAGTAGGGTTTACTTTGCAGTGCATCAATGTGCACTGTACCTATGATTTTATAATTGCCAGTCATTTCAAACCTTTTCATAGCTCTGTAATCTTCATTCTCTCTCTCTCTCTTGCATGATTTTGCATTCTTTCTTATGGAACTTCCCTACTGTGTATTACAGTGCTATGTGATTCTTTTTCCTTGTGTCTCAGGAAAATGGTATCTTACCCAGTCTCTAGTTTGTTCTTGCTTTCAAAAAGTCAACAGTGACTGTGAATGGCTACCTGCAGTTTTCTAAATACATTTGACTCATGCATCTTTCTGGACCAGCCCACCATAGTCCATGAGATCAGTTTCAAAATGACAGGTGTCCCATGGTTGGCAAGATGGTCAGAATGTCAATCAGTAGACCTTAATGGGCCATGTGCCCTGGGACCCCTCCACTGAGGGGAGGGGTCCAGAGGTGGATCATTCCCAGAAGCGCTGGTTACTATTGTGGTAATCGCAGATTCCCACGTCATTGGGAGAGCCACAGAGCAGCAAGCACTTGTCTCATTGGTTGGCAACATTGTTGGGTTAAGTGACAGATCCCCAGCAATACAGCTCTCCTGTAAAGGAGGGGATTTACCTGTCAAACCGTCACTTTCCAATACTTTGTCCCAACTTCTTTAACATCATTTTTCTTTCTACACATGCCCTTGACTTCATTTTCACTTTCCCAAACCTATCAACTATTTATCCTTCTGTGCATGCTAAGAAATGCAGGCCTGAGTACCTATTCATGTTTTGGTACTCAGCACATACAAACATGGGACACACATTCACTAATAGGGACGTGATTTGTACGTTCCCAAGATGGACATTATAATTCCAGGACATTACATCTGGTATGTTACTCTCTTTTTTCCCCTCTAATCACCTTTAAAATTATGAACACTCCAAGAAGAATATATCTTAAACAGCAAAACCGTTTGAAATATTCATAAGTAAGAGTGCAATTGGCAATGCTCATAAACAAAGTTGTTTGGAGACCCCTTTATTAATTTTTAATTTATTTTTTCAGTCAATTTCTTATTGCTTCCAAATTCCTGTAGGGGATCGTGTTAATTAGTCATGTGTAAAATATTCATTAAAATAGCTTCTTACTTTTTCTTTTATTGCAAATTTACATTTCTAATCTCATAACCAAAATAAATGCCACTGGGTAGAGGGACTATATTAATTTTGATCAACCCCTTGAACACAAACCCTACACAATGAAGAGTAAGGTAATGAAAAGCACATAAATGTGGGGTTGCTACATAGACAGTGACGGGAGCACAACTAGCCTGCTGTTTTATTGTCTACAAAATGAAAAGGAACAAAGATCAATTAGTATGATGGAAAAGGCATTAGGAAGGCCAAATCTGTGATCTTTTCTCCTACTGAGTAGTGCCAGTAAAACTACTAAGGCAGTTGCACAAGCTGTCATAAGCAGGTTGTGAAAATACAGTGGTGTGATGGTAAATGTTGAAGTGCAGGAGTTCAACAGGACACCTTTCATAGCCACACCCCAATAAGACTATACAACAACAGCAACAAGATCAACTAAGGGCTTGATCCTGTTCTTCAGCAGCACTGGTCTTGAATGCTGCCAGGGAGATAGTAGTTGCAAAACTGCCACTAAGCACATTGTGGCAGCCAAGAAGGAGGCTGTGGTATGACTGGCATGAAGTTCAGTGCAAGTGGGCGCTGGGCCTCTGCACCGATCAAAGAGGCCCCAGATGCTGTTGGTCATGAGTCTGCTGCCAAGTTGCGCAGGGGTATTCCAGGGCAGGAGGAAATGGTTCAGGCCACCAGATCCTATCCCGTCCTGGAACTGAAAGCCCTACATGGGACTACTCAGTTCTGCGCCAGCGATTGAGCAACCATTGGCCAGGCTGGAGTTTGACATGGAATAAGAGAACAAATGGTCCCTTACCTCAGAGAGACCTCCAACTGCCTCCCTGCCCATGTGGGATACGTCAGAGGCCATTATGGTGTTACTGTATTGCAGCATGTTAATGTCTTAACTAGCATACTCTATAAATCTATACTGCTTTATATTTTGAAATGTGTTATAGTTCACTTCAAGATCTAGCACATTTTATTGCAGTCCCTTGGCAAGGGTTGTCATAATGTAAAACAAATATACAAAAACTGAGATAATTGAATTTTTAAAATCCCAGCAAAATATAAGATACAGTATATTATTGTGCATGGCTAAGAATGTCTACTCAGAAGTAAGTCCCATTGTGTTAAATGGGACTGTTGCCGGGTCTGTCCCAGTAGCACAGGTGTCCTTGGGAGTAAGGGGCTCCTTGGGAGTAGGGGATAAGTGCTGCCAGGATTCAGCCCTGAGGAAGGAAGTAGGGCCTGAGAGCCCTCACCACCTGTGACAGGACTGGAAGGGGTGGAGTCCTCAGGGCTGGCTTCTGGGTTCATAAGGAGCCCAGCAGCTAGAGGGTGAGGAGGCTGGGGTTTGGGCTCCTGGGGAATGGCTGGAGTTAGCCTTGGTGAACCACAATGCCAGAGAATAAATGGTAAATTCTACCAGCAGTTGGCCTTGTATGTTTACTCATGAGTAGGTGAAGTCCTTTGGAAAGGGCAGGCTGAGAGGAATCCAGTGATACCAGAATGGTCCTGATCCAATGAATGCAGCCCCCAAAAACACCTGAGAAGGAAGTCCCTCCCTCCAAGCAGATGAATGTATTGAGCCCTATGGAAAGCGAAACTAAGTCTCACAGTTGTGTTTACTTGTGAGTAAGCAAACATGCCTCGGCTGGTGTGGAAGATCAGGTGAAAGAGTGTGCAAGGCTACCAGTATGGTCCTGATCCTATGCACCTGGAGCTAAACAGGTGCATAGGATCCAGAAGGCAGCCCCCCCCCCAAAGGATCAAAACAGAGGCTTCAGTTGATAAGGTGAACCTTTTTGAGACTTGCAAAGCTAGGTGGATCCTGACAGTGATCTGGTTTGAAAAGAAGTTCTTCAGTTGAACTGGGCACTGGGTAGGGCTGAAAACCTTACAGATTTGGGGGGGGGGGTGTTATTGCAGGCAGGCTATAGAGGAAATTCACTTGGTGGAACAGGGCTGGCTTCTGCTTATTTAATTGTTTTACTTTAATTATATATACTTATTTATTTTAATTTGCCGGATGATGTCACTTCCACCATGACATCACTTCTGGTGGGTCCTGGACAGATTGTCATTCTAAAAAGTGCTTCCCAGTGCTAAAAGTTTGAGAACTGCTGCAATAAGGTGTTAGTAAGTTGACACCCTGGGGTGGGGGGGGGGAGGTGACACCACTAGTGACTAAAATCACAGTTTGATATATAACATGATGGTATTATTTCTTCAATCAATGTGTAACTTCATGCAGAATGTGTTCTATCTTTGTTCTATCAAAAGGTACAGCCAAAAAAACAGTGGGGGCGGAGTGATAGTACATTGCCATGCCCACCGCCTGGGGTGTTAGCTCGCCCACTGCATGGGGGGTGCATGCTGGCATCCCGCACTAGGTGAGGTGAACCCTAGTGATGCCACTAGTGGGGAGTGTTATGGCAGAGGAGAGATCCCAGGAGTGGGGAGGAAACAGTGGCAGGCTCTGCTGCCATATCCTAACCCCCTCCTGGGCCAAGAAATTCAACATGGGTCTCCTCAATTCTGCGCCTGCTCAATAGTGGGTGCAGATCCAAGATGACCCATTGGGGTCTCATGACCACTTCACGAGACCTTGTGCTGCTTTCCTACCCCATTGGATGCAGCAGTTGCCATTTCAGTATTTAATATTGTATTTTAATGTATTGATTGTTAGCTGCCTTGGGTGCCCTTCTGGGAGCAAGGTGGAGTAAAAATCAAATAAAGAAATAAATTTTGGTGATGCTGTAGCCCTGGGTGCTAGGGAACCATAGGATTGGATGTAATCCCAGGACAGTATGCATGGGTTTTCAGTTTATAGTGCTAGCTTATACCTGTTTATTCAGAAGGAAATTTGGCTGTGTTCAGTAGGACAGACTCCCAGATAAATTTGCTTAGGACTGTAGCCTTAATGCAACATGAACTACATCCTGTCTCTCAGGCAGCCCTTGGGAAAGATGATGGCCTATGTATGAGTTGGAGCACAAAGCATATTTCTCAGTTTGCCTTCTGCTGAGCTTGATGAGTCTTTTCAGCTTTGAAAAAAGAAGGTTCAAAGGCAACATCTGAGCACTCCCGCAGATGACATGCTGTTCCTGCTGTAGGAGAAATCCCAGCATTCCACTTCCTCTGGCTCCCCTTGACTATGCCCTGTGCAAATGTAACAAAATGACTACAGCAGCTAAACTAAGTTGCCAGTTCAAAACAATAATATATCAGTTTTTGATTGGAAGTGGTGCAGCGCAATCCTAGCTTGTGGCAGGCCAAGATACAGGTATCTTGAGTGCTCCTTGAAGCATTTGGTGGGGCACCGTGAGATACAGGAAGCTGAACTAGATAGACCCTCAGCCTGATTAAGAACATAAGAACAGCCCCACTGGATCAGGCCATAGGCCTATCTAGTCCAGCTTCCTGTATCTCACAGCGGCCCACCAAATGCCCCAGGGAGCACACCAGATAACAAGAGACCTCATCCTGGTGCCCTCCCCTACATCTGGCATTCTGACTTAACCCATTTTTAAAATTAGGAGGTTGCGCATACACATCATGGCTTGTACCCCATAATAGATTTTTCCTCCAGAAACTTGTCCAATCCCCTTTTAAAGGAGTCCAGGCCAGATGCCAGCACCACATCCTGTGGCAAGGAGTTCCACAGACCGACCACACGATGAGTAAAGAAATATTTTCTTTTGTCTGTCCTAACCTGCCCAACACTCAATTTTAGTGGATGTCCCCTGGTTCTGGTATTATGTGAGAGTGTAAAGAGCATCTCCCTATCCACTCTGTCCATTCCCTGCATAATTTTGTATGTCTCAATCATGTCCCCCCTCAAGCGTCTCTTTTCTAGGCTGAAGAGGCCCAAACGCCGTAGCCTTTCCTCATAAGGAAGGTGCCCCAGCCCCGTAATCATCTTAGTCGCTCTCTTTTGCACCTTTTCCATTTCCACTATGTCTTTTTTGAGATGCAGCGACCAGAACTGGACACAATACTCCAGGTGTGGCCTTACCATCGATTTGTACAACGGCATTATAATACTAGCCGTTTTGTTCTCAATACCCTTCCTAATGATCCCAAGCATAGAATTGGCCTTCTTCACTGCCGCCGCACATTGGGTCGACACTTTCATCGACCTGTCCACCACCACCCCAAGATCTCTCTCCTGATCTGTCACAGACAGCTCAGAACCCATCAGCCTATATCTAAAGTTTTGATTTTTTGCCCCAATGTGCATGACTTTACACTTACTGACATTGAAGCGCATCTGCCATTTTGCTGCCCATTCTGCCAGTCTGGAGAGATCCTTCTGGAGCTCCTCACAATCACTTCTGGTCTTCACCACTCGGAAAAGTTTGGTGTCATCTGCAAACTTAGCCACTTCACTGCTCAACCCTGTCTCCAGGTCATTTATGAAGAGGTTGAAAAGCACCGGTTTGTGAAAATGGCCCATTGACACCCACTCTCTGCTTCCTGGCCTCCAACCAGTTCTCAATCCACGAGAGGACCTGTCCTCTAATTCCCTGATTGTGGAGTTTTTTCAGTAACCTTTGGTGAGGGACCATGTCAAACGCCTTCTGAAAGTCCAGATATATAATGTCCACGGGTTCTCCCGCATCCACATGCCTGTTGACCTTTTCAAAGAATTCTATAAGGTTCGTGAGGCAAGACTTACCCTTACAGAAGCCATGCTGACTCTCCCTCAGCAAGGCCTGTTCGTCTATGTGTTTTGAGATCCTATCTTTGATGAGGCATTCCACCATCTTACCCGGTATGGATGTTAGGCTGACCGGCCTATAGTTTCCCGGGTCCCCCCTCTTTCCCTTTTTAAAAATAGGCGTGACATTTGCTATCCTCCAATCTTCTGGCACCGTGGCCGTTTTGAGGGACAAGTTGCATACCTTAGTCAAGAGATCTGCAACTTCATTCTTCAATTCCTTAATAACCCTTGGGTGGATGCCATCAGGGCCCGGTGACTTATTGATCTTTAATTTATCAATGAGGTCTGAAACATCTTCTCTTTTAACCTCTATCTGACTTAACTCCTCGGTCAGGAGGGGCCGTTCAGGCAGCGGTATCTGCCCGAGGTCTTCTGCCGTGAAGACAGATGCAAAGAACTCATTTAATTTCTCTGCCATCTCTAAGTCTCCTTTTATCTCCCCTTTCCCTCCCTCACCATCCAGAGGGCCAACCGCTTCTCTGGCGGGTTTCCTGCTTCTAACATATTTGAAGAAGCTTTTATTATTCCCCTTAATGTTGCTGGCCATGCGTTCCTCATAGTCTCGCTCGGCCTCCCATATCACCTTCTTACATTTCTTTTGCCACAGTTTATGTTCCTTTTTATTCTCCACATTAGGGCAAGACTTCCATTTACGGAAGGAAGCTTCCTTGCCCTTCACAGCCTCTCTAACTTGGCTGGTTAGCCATGCGGGCACCCTCCTGGATTTAGTGGAACCCTTCTTTCTTTGCAGTATACACCTCTGCTGGGCCTCTATTACTGTTGTTTTAAGCAGCCTCCATGCACTCTGGAGAGATTGGACTCTTTTTACCCTCCCTTTCAACCTCCTTCTAACCAGCCTCCTCACTTGAGGGAAGTCCGCACATCGGAAGTCAAGGGTTTTTGTTAGAGATTTGCCTAGTATTCTTCCCCCAACGTGCAAGTCAAAACGGATCGCAGCATGATCACTGTTCCCCAATGGCTCAGTAACGTTTACATCTCTAACCAGGTCCTGCATACCGCACAATATTAAATCCAGAGTCACCTGTCCTCTGGTGGGCTCCGTGACTGGCTGATCTAAGCCACAGTCATTTAGCACGTCAAGAAATCCGGTTTCCTTATCGTGACCAGAACACAAATTGACCCAGTCAATATGAGGATAATTGAAGTCCCCCATGATTACAACCCTGTCCCTCCTTGTCACCTCCCTGATCTGTTTCCTCATTTCAAGGTCCCCAACTGATTTCTGGTCTGGAGGACGATAGCACGCCCCCAGTATTACATCGCTGCACAAGCCTGGTAATTTAACCCACAGAGATTCTACGGTGGAGTCGGACCCACCTTCAATCTCTACTTTGCTGGATTCTATCCCTTCCTTAACATAAACGGCCACCCCACCTCCAACACGCCCCTGCCTGTCCCTCCTGTAGAGTTTATAGCCCGGGATTGCGGTATCCCACTGATTCTCCGCATTCCACCAGGTTTCCATTATGCCCACTATGTCAATATTTTCCCTTGTCACCAGACATTCCAGTTCTCCCACCTTTGCTTGTAGACTTCGGGCATTCGCATAAAAGCATTAATACACGGAATGCCCCAGGATGGGCTGCTTATTTGCTCCTTTGTCCCCGCATCCTCTCATTGTGCCAAACCGTCTATCACATCCCATCACCCTACCTTTCCCAATTTCTTCTCCTACCCTGCCTTTGTCTTGTTGTTCTCTAACCTCCACATCCTCATCCCATAGGGATGAGGAGTCCCGAACCGGATGCCCCTCGGCTCCTGTCGGCCTTCCCCCAGGGATCAGTTTAAAAGCTGCTCTGCCACCTTTTTAATGTTATGCGCCAGCAGTCTGGTTCCATTCTGGTTCAAATGGAGCCCGTCCCTCTTGTACAGGCCCCACTTGTCCCAAAACGTTCCCCAGTGCCTAACGAATCTAAACCCCTCCTCCCTACACCACAGTCTCATCCACGCATTGAGACCCCTGATCTCCGCCTGCCTAGCTGGCCCTGCGCGTGGAACAGGTAGCACTTCAGAGAACGCTACCTTTGAGGTCCTGGCTTTCAGCTTCCTGCCTAAAAGCCTAAATTTGGCCTCCAGGACCTCCCAGCTACACTTGCCCACGTCGTTGGTGCCGACATGCACCACAGCCGCTACCACTCCCCCAGCACTGTCTACTAGCCTGTCTAGACAAGAAGTGATGTCCGCAACCTTTGCACCAGGCAGGCAAGTCACCATGCGGTCCTCACATCCGTCGCAAACCCCCCTCTCTATGTTTCTAATAATCGAATCCCCGACTACAAGAAGCCCCCGACCCCCCTCCCGCCGAGGAGTATCCCGAGTGCGCTCGGATACGGGCCCATCCCCTGGAGAAGGGATCCCCCCTAGGGGATTGTTTCCCTCCTCTCCAGGATGACGTCCTCCAGTCCCGAGACTTCCCACCCGGGCAGCCGAGGAGCTGCACGCCTGAGGTTGGGACGAAGCCTGATCGTCCCCGGAAGTCTCCCCACAGTCCTCCTCTGGCTGCCTGCGCTTCTCCAGGTCGGCCACCAAGGCTTCAAGGGAGCGGACATGTTCCCTGAGACCCTGGAGCTCCTTGCACCGAGGACACACCCATGACTTATGCCCCAGAGGCATATAATCATACATGTGGCACTCAATGCAGAACACTGGATAGCCCCCACCCTGCTGCTGGCTGTCTGACTGCATAGCTTTTTTGTTGTTGTTGTTGTTGTTTTATTTAGGAGTCCTTTTAAAAACCCTACACTGTATAGCAGCCCTCTTCTCAAGGGAAGAGAAGGGCAGTGTATGGGGCCCTGGCCTCCTCGCCCTGCTGCTGCACTCGCCCAGATGCTAAACTCTCGTGCCTTACCTGGCACTTAGTTCCCAGAGGCCACACGCGTCTGCAGAGAGCCTCACGCGATGGCCCGCCTAGCTTTATACTCCTGGCTGGCTCCTCCTCCCTCCTTCCTTCCTGATTGAAAGGGGGCTGGCCTTCCTAGGTGAGTTTACAAAAGCTCAGAAGTGACCTACTCTGCAGGCTCCTGAATGGACTGCTTGGATTAGCCTAATGGGGCTCTTAATGGGTTGGGAATTGGCCCTTCCGAGGTTCTTTCCCTCCTAGTTCTGTTCTCTTAGGCTGGACTGTTTTTGTAACCTCAAGCTAGTTTTTATTTGGGTTTGTTTATTTATTGCTCTCTAGATCCTGTGTCCCAATTTACTGACCTGTTTAGGTTATGTTCTAACTTAGATTAAGTTTAACCTGGGTTAAGTATAGGTTTAATTTAAACAAGTAGAAAAACCTGCTTTCCACTTTATCCTCCTCCCTTCCTTCGATTAGGTGCTACCTTAGGTGCAGCTAACTTTCAACTTTGATTTAAATGCCTGACCCTTGGGCTCTTACTCACGAGTAGGACTCTGCTCTTACTCACGAATAGGACTCTGCTCCTGCTCAGAGTAGACCTATGTACCTCCCTTAGGTGCTAACTTTCAATTTTGATTTAAGGTTGATTTAAAGGTAAGGTTAAGGTTAGAAGACAGGGAGTTAGAAAGACAAAGCGTTAGAATGAGTACACTTACCTCCTCCGCCTGCTCCTCCTCCTCTCCTTCTTCAAAACTCAGAGGTCTCCTTGCCTTCTCCTCGCCCAGATGCTAAACTCTCGTGCCTTACCTGGCACTTAGTTCCTGAGGCACTTGGTTCCCAGATCCACACGCGTCTGCAGATTCAGCAAAGATTATCTTATGTTCTTAAAATATGTTTTGCCTATCTCTACTCTTATTCCCCCTTGTCCTGTGAATCTTATATCTTTGTCCTCTTTCTACTTTTAACATCTTTGCCTCTCTCAGTCTATCAATCAAAGCAGAAATTTCTTTTCCCCTGATCTCCTGCTGGCTGAGGTGAAGGAAGGAGACCCAACCCCAGGCCAGTCCTTGGTCAGTATTTGCTTTCAATCATCTGGTGAACTTGACTGACATCAGGAGAACCTCAGTCATAAACATTCTCTTGGAGAATGTTTATGCCTCTTTTGAAGGCAGAGGGAGAAAGAAGTTAAGAATGACAGGGTCTGAGGAGAGGGGATGGATGCAGCAAATTTGCATCATGGCTCACATTAGAATGGAAGGTCCTGTGTAGACCAAAACTTGCTTCTGCAGCAACTGTAGTCTTGCAGCTATGTTCCTGAGCTCCTATACACTCCTTCATGGTAAGCAAATCCACTAGGCAAGGAACTACTGTAGCAGTCCACTTTTCTCCCAGATTTGAAGTTGTGTTGAGGGGTATCATGTATGCATTCCTTGGCCCAAGATATATGGCTTGCCACTAGCTCCAGTAGCTGCAACCACATGTGCTAGTGTCCCCAGCATCCTATGTAGGCAACAAGTCTGAATATATAGGAAAATGTAAGATCCCAGGAAATTTCTGGGCCCCCATTTTGACCCGGGGCCTGGGTGCAAATCACACCCTTTACCCCCGTCTCCTAGGTCCTGATAAACACCAATGTGTATTAGTACAATCCAAACACAAGAAACTGAACCTTACACTTTCAGACCAGGATTACTAGGCCCTAGCAGTAGGTCACCCAGTTCAGTTCACATAATTCCTGGGCCCCAATAGTCAGCTCCACCCCTTCCCCTGGTTTAGTGTGTGTCCAAAAAACATGACACTGGATCAAGTCTAGATGTGTTTTGGCATTGTTTGATGGTGAAATTATGGAGTACAAATATAAGTCTGGAGCACAGAAAAGAAAAAATGGTCAGGCAAGTTTATTTCATCTGATTTGTTTCAAAATCATCACATATCACAAGGGAAGATAGTGAAACCCAGTCCTTGGATGCCCCTGCATTATTATTAGAAGAAAAAGCAAATGAGGAGTATTTTGCAGAGGTAAAAAAAAATGTAGCAGCACTACTCAAAGTAAGCAAATTATCCAATTCTGATAAATGTTTTCATTCAGTTTCAGGGCCCAATCCTATCCAATATGCCAGCACAGATGCAGCTATGCCAATGGGGTATGCGCTGTATCCAGCGGCTGGAAGGCAGTGATGGAGGCATTCTCAAGGTAAGGAATGTTCCCTTATCCCACGGCCCCTTTATAGCTGCATCAGAGCTTAAAGGTTGGACAGCATTGAGCCCTCAATCTTGCTCATGATAAGTTAAAACTGTCAAATAAAAACTTGTTAAAAAATTAAGTGACATGTGGTATGTAGGAAAATTTAGGAAGGGGGCAATAGGGTATCTTGTCCCAATAATACCAGCTCACAGCAGCCCTAGTAAGGACCACTGGGTAAAAGTGCCCCCCCCCTCTCTGAGTCAAATTGTAAAAATGAAAAACATACATTACATAATCAATGAGTACCGGTACATTTGGTCCATATAAGCAAAAGATAGATCTTCATTGGGTTCCCATCAAACCACATACCTTAGTACTAAAGTACATATTAGGTACATATTAGTGGGGATTTCTGCTATAAGAAGCAACAGTCATAAAAATCACAATAATAAATGAGTGGATAGAACCATTTAAGTCTTGTTCCTGTCTACAAATATCAACATGAAAATGGAATATTTGTGTTTAGTGGTAGCATTATGAGGAAATCCTACATAGCAACTTAGAAATTAGATCTTCAAAGCCTGGCAGCCCCCACATATATCAGGGACTATTTTCATGTCATTTTTAGAGACATATCTCCTACTTATGTTGGACATGTGGGCAATTTACTATAATAAAGCCTTTTAACTTTCTGCTTTCTTTTGTTGTCGGGAATGGCACAGACCTAGAGAGAAACAGTGTGTTACTCATTTTCATCCCATGCCTAACTGGAGGGAAGGTGTATTTAAAGCAGGAGGATGTGTACCAGCAGTGCTACCTACACTGTAAAATGGACTGGGAAACAGACAACTTGCACAATCCAAACAATATAAAACCACACTTTCATTCTTTTAGAACACTGTCACCAAAATTATTTTAACCCATTTTTGCCTGGCCCACAGGTGTACACATTTGGTCCCTGTTGCATATATGCAACGTTGGGCAGAAATGACTTAAAGGAACTATAAAAGAAAGAAAGATTATCTCTAGTATTACAGAATCATAGGTGGCTGTGTTGGTCCATTAGAAGAAGGGGGGAATCCAAAAGCCATGCCTTGTTAGCACCAACTAAAAGGTAACAAAATTTCAAGCCGTGAGCTGTTGGTTATGTTCTTATATTGTTAGCCAGTTTGGGTAATTGCCCATTTGCAGAGAAAGTGGGATAAAAATCCCCTAAATAAATAAGTACATCAACATGTACAGGTAAACTGCTCAAAAGTGCCAATACACTGAGTTATACATGACTCAAGTGTTTCAAGTGTTATTAACTCTGATGGAATTAGGTTTCCTTTTGTTAGAGTCCAATTTGATCCTTCTTCTTCTCATTGGTGCAAGCCATGCCAAAAAAAAAAGGAGCACGCTGTATTGGTGGGAGAGGATCGGGAGGTTTCAGAGGGGAAAGGGGAATGTGGTTGGAGACTGGGCTGTCACCTTGCCTGAAAAAGCTAAGCATCTCTGATAAGCCAGTCTGAAGCAAGGTTGCAGGTGCCTTTGAGAGGCTTGGTAAGTGCAAGAGTAGGCAGCCAGGAAAACATCTGGAGAAATGAGATTTCTATGTTTCTATGAGATTTCTAATGGAATAATGTTTGTAAAAATCTCATTGAAAAATTACATAGCCTGCCTATGTAAACCGCCCTAAGTCTACTGAAAAAGGCGGTATATGTAATAAACAAACACGCAAATAAAATTTTCCCTTACCCCTTTGTAAGCCTCCTGCTCTATAATGGATCTCCTTGGACCTGTGCCAGCTCTACAGTTGGCACATGTTTGAGGTGAGGGCCGCTGATGGAGCGGGATAGGATCCAGTGTGTGCCATCTTTGCCAGATCCACCACCTCCTGTAGCCTCCCCCTCCTGGTCCTCCCCCTCCTTGCCCAGTTTGCCCCCTGCCTCTTCCTTGCCCAATTTCACCTCCTCCCTGTCTCCACTGCTGCCTTACTTTCTCCAGTGGGCATGGCAAGGTCCGGCGAGGTCTGGAGATCACTGCCACCTCTTGTGGCAGTGCTCCCAAAATGGCCACCAACGGAACACTATCCACTCGTTGGCAGCCATTTTACAACAGCAGAAGTGTCTTCTGCTGTTGTAATGCCCTGCCTCCATAACCAAATCTGAAATAGGATTGAGCTGTCAGATCAGGGCCTGCTGTAGATTAAGACATCAGTAATGTTGTAATCAGTAATGTTGTAGAGGGCTTAACGTTCCCCCATATCATGACCTTGATCCAAAGGAGTACGCAATCCAGCTGCTATCTACACTGGAAACAAGCTCCTATTGGAATCCAAGTCCCCCCCCCCCCCGATAAATAGCAGTTAGATCAAAACTTTGTGAATTGCAGCTGTTGGATCCCAATCCAATCACTACTAAAGAAACCGAATGCCCATCATGATTAATAACACTAAATATTATGTGTCGTCAGGTCCTAATTTACTGCAGCTCTCATGTGATCCAAGCCCTGAATTCTGGCTCGCAAGAGACTGAAGCTCTTTCAAGCAGTTCCTGTTACCCTGCACATGCCTGATCTCATCTGATCTTGGAAGCTAAGCAGGGTCAGGCCTGGTTAGTACTTGGATGGGAGACCGCTTGGGAATACCGGGTGCTGTAGGCTTATACCATAGTCTTTCGAGACTGAAGGTTGCCAACCAATCTCCTGTGATGAGCAAACCCATGAGGGCCTGGTCAGGTACAAGCACTACCTCCAGACCTGCAATTCAGCATTTAACTGTAGAAATAGAAATAAACAGATATAAACTCTGTACATGGGAAGAGCTTTTCTCTTTGATTGTCATCCTGAAATGTTCAGCAGATCCTGAATGCATGGAGTGACAGGTTCGGCTAGCGTGCATGCTCCTGTCAAGCCCCTCACATGTTTTCTATCCCCAGGAGAGTGAATACCTGAACGAGGTTTGAGTCTAGGAGTATGGAGGTTGCTTGTTTGTCAGTATGTGTTAACAATTACACTAGCCAAGAACCTAAGCATGCATTGCAAATCTCACTGCATGAACATGATTTCTCCAACCCATTATATTAACAATGCTCTAAATGTTGAGCAACAATGTGCAACGAAATAAAGAGATCCCTAGGCTCCTTAAGCTCATCAACACTGAACTGATTTCAGTATGCATCAGCTTACTCCATTTTAGATGCTGTCCTATAGATGCTATCCCTATAGTGAGATCACTAGTCTCTGGCTGTCTATCACAATATGAAATTAAATATGTCTCCAGTTTGCCATAAATTTAGCCATAAATTGCCATAAATTTAGTGCACTGCCAAAGCACAGTGCAGTGAAAGCACTAATAATTACCTAGCTGATTGACTAAAGTGAAGATGAAGGTGTCAGACTGCTTCCACAATTCAACCTAGCAATACTTTTCCACACGGTAGGAAAGCTAGACTACCCACAACCTCTAGAATCTATTTCCCATTGTTTTGTTATTCATTGGTGTCATAAAAAATATAGAAGATTCAATCGTGTACAGGCATTGAATGGATCTCATGCATGTTGCCAGGGCATGTTGTATCAAATATTACTGTTGAAAAATGCAGTGTGCAAGCTAACCTGGCTTTCCAAGCTGGTGGTCTGCATCTTAACACAGTGGTAACTCCAATAAAAAAAAAAATAGCTTACTGTAATTTAGAGTTGAATACAAAAGCACTTCAGAATGTGTTGTGCACGGCTAGTTATGTATGCTACCCTTTTTGCACACAGTCAATGTCTGGATCAAGGTGAGAGTTTGGTAATTGGCACTGAGAGACGTAGTTCTAGATTAAAGCATAGCTAAAATGAAACTGGTTTGAACAAGGATAGGGTACACTGAGTGCCCTGAAATACTTAAAATAGAAGAAAGAAAGCCCTCCAAAGGTAACAGTCTGAAAGATGACCAGGTTATCCATCACATTCTCATTCTCTCTTCCTCGCTCCTTCAGAAAATTAAACCCCTATGAGCTTGTCTTTCCCTCTGGCTCTTCGGCACAGCAGCCCAACTTCCAAAGCATGTCAGATATTATTGCTAATGGTTCAGGTAGTTCATCAACCAATTCTTTCAACTCCCTTGGCTGTAGACTTTCTGAACTTGAAGTCTTCTTTGTTAACTTCTTTAAACATTCACTGACACTTCCCTTACTACAAATTAGTTCTATATCTATTTTTAACTTTGGTTTCCTGAGTTTTCCTCCCAATATGTGTCTACTCCCAATTTCTTTCAATTAAACACCTATGAGAAGTCTTTATTTGAGTTTTCTGTGTTCAAAATCCTTGCTATTTCTTCCACCTTTATTATGTCGAGATTGTATTTTATCCTTTGGGTTTTCTTGTTTCCTATTTCCTTTGATATATTTGAAAACTCTTCTTTCTTCTCTTTACAACAGCTAACATGAATTGATTACTTTTTAAGGGGTTTTTTTTTTGTTCCTTGCAGTGCTTGACCACTATCATATAATTCTTTTTTTTTCTTTGTTTGCCTTGAAAAACATTTTATGCAAATATTTTTTGTGATTTTTAAATGGCTTCTATTTTTTGCTTCATCCACAGTAGGGAACATGTAATGTTTGACTTGATATTATTCTATTAAAAAAAATTGAAGGAAGGAATTAGTATGGCATATAAATGAAAGTAGCACCTGCAGTACAATAAGAGCTGGAATTTCAAGACGAACTCTTTGAGTCTCAAAGAAACAAGCACAAAAATAATGAAGGAATTGATATTATTATTATTATTATTAGTAGTAGTAGTAGTAGTAGTAAGGCTGCAATCCTAACCACACTTTCCTGAAAGCAAGTCCCATTGAACAAAATAGAACTTACTTCTGAGTAGACCTGGTTCGGATTGTGCCCTAAGAATATTTATATACCACTTTTCAACAGGAGTAGTTCACAAAATGGTTTACATAGTTAAATAACAACCCAATCCTGAGCTGCCCACAGCGCCCAGGCTCGGTGGCTCCGAGGAGGGCTCCCACCAAATCCTGTGCCTCCCACGCTACTGTGGGAGGCACCTCCGGAGAAGGGGACGTTTGTCCCCTTCCCCTGAGTAAGGGAAGCAGCCCTGCAATGGGGTTACTCTCTTTAGCACTGACCAAAAGGTCGGCACTAAAGTAAAAGTGCTCGTGTAGGGCGCGCAGCCCTGCACGAGCGCCCTGGATCCTGCGGCTCTGCACAGCTCCGCCTCTCTCCCTCCCCCGACAAGCTTCCCACCTGCCCCTGCTGGCCTCCCCCCTCCCCGGAACACTACCCCCACGCCCCCGTCCAAGGCCCCGCCTCCCATTCCAGAGCCTGGCGGTCCAGGAGACCGCCGAACCGCCAAAACTGGGCCACTGCCCGGCACTGGGCTAGCACCAGTGGGAGCCCCGCAAACCTACCTTATGGCATGTTTACGACTGTGGCCTGCAGCACGGAGCTGTGCTATGGTTCACAGGATTGAGTTCTGGCAGCCCAATCCTGAGCTGCTCACAGCACCCACATTCTGCGGCTCCATGGAGGGCTCCCACCGGATCCTGCGCTACCGCTATGTTCGTTCCCTTCCCCCAAGTAAGGGAAGCAGCCCTGCAGTGGAGCTATTCTCTTTAGTGGCAACCTGAATGTCGGCACTAAAGTAAAGGCTCTCGTGTAGGGCGCGCAGCCCTGCGTGAGTGCCTTGGATCCTGCGGAGCTCAGCTTCACGGATCTGCCTCTCTCCCTCCCCCTGACACGCCTCCCGCCCACCCCCTTGCACGCTTCCCTGGAACACTTCCCCCACGCCCCCAGCCACGCCCCCGCCTCCTGTTCCACAGACCACGGAGCTGTGGAACCCGGGCGACTACCACGCGCTAGCCCAGCACCAGCCGGGCTAGCTCTGGCGGGAGCCCGGCAGTGAGCCCGCAAATGTGTCTTATGGCACATTTGCGACTGTGGTCTGCAGCGTGGAGCCGTGCCACAGACCTCAGGATTGGGCTCTAAATCAGTAAATGGTTCCCTGTCCCCAAAGGGCTCACAATCTTAAAAAAAAAAAATACAGAAGGGATGCTAGCAACAGCCACTGGAAAAGATGCCATGCTGGAGTGAAGCGGGGCAGTTGCTTTCCCCCTGCTAAATATAAGAGGGCAGCATTTGAAAGGTGCCTGTTTGCCCAGTCAGCAAGTGTTTAGCAATCTATACTGCTGAACATTGCCCAATTAGCAAGTGCTCATAATTTTCTCTGTTGCAGAACATTTATTTAGAATGAAAAAGTATATGAATATTTATTTCTATAAATAATGATCTATAAAATACAGCATATATCAAGCTCATCTGTCATTCTCGGAAAACATTTTTTAAATAAACGGGTGATCATTTTCATTCTATAGATGGGAACCTGTGGTTAAGATAAAATTTCTGGATTCTGCTACAGTTATTCCCTTCCCTCAGCTATTTGAATAGGTAATCCAGGGGCAGTATCTTGATAGGGGCCCATATCTTTGTTGGGGCACCATTTGAGGGGCCAGCACCCAACAGAGGAACCAACCAGCATATCCCTCAGTAGCAAGTGGCAGCCATGGGAATAGGTAAGTTCAAGGCTGGGCTTTGTCCAGAGTCCACAGTAATTTGGCATTGGCGCTGGTGAAAATAAGAGAGAATGTCTGCATCCAGTTTTTCTTACACATCATTCGATTCTCACATCAGGCCACTGAAGTACCAACATCACTCTGATGTTACACAGAGACCACATGTCATATGCAGACTCTACCAAAGAGACTCAATCTCAAGGCGTCCAATTAGGTTAAATGTTCAAGTAAGATTGCCATAAGCTTTGTTCTGCTTGGTGCAATTTCAGTTGTGGTCGATGGGATATTATATATGGTTTTTATGGCATGGTGTTTAATGTCTCGCACATTAGCTCTTTAAACACTACCTTTCATCTCGAGTGTATTGATTTCAGCATGTTACAAACACACAGGTTCTGTACGAAGTCTGCCCACTAGTTCCTGATGAAAAGAGGATGCTGACATTCTCAACAAGGAGAGAGCCGACCTAGTTGAAAAGAATGCCTCCAGCATCCCCTGTCTCATGTTTTCTTCTGCTGCGTTTCAGGCTGCCCTTTCCTTTCCTTCGAGTATGCAAGTCAGGCTACAACTGCCACAGGGAATTCTTAATATGGAAGTATTTCAAAACTGATTAAAAATACATATTCCATGTCCTTCTCAAACTTATTTCACAGAGGGCCTGGTTTTCTGTCGGCACATGGAGGAGGATCTGGTGCCCAGTGAATAACTCGATTCACCTCAGTCTGGACTCAACCGCATTTAAACAAATCATATCTGGTTTTCATTACGGTACGCACAGCAAACTCTTCTTATAAGGTTCATCGGGGACAAATATAATGAGCACAGCTTTTGAGAGTTTTCTGGATTGTTTTGCAGCTGATTAAGGGCCCAATCCTGTCCGGATTTCCAGTGCTGGTGCAGCTGCGCCAATGGGCGGGGAGGTAGTCACAGAGGCCTCCTCAACTTATGGGATCGTTTGTTCCCTTGCCTCAGGCCAGTATTGAGGCTGCACCAGTGCTGGAAAGTTGGATAGGATTGGGTCCTTACAGCTCAATCCTAAAGGTGGCACCATTGCTGGGTGCAGCAGCGCCAATGCATCTATGGCTGCATCCTGCGGCCCTGCAGCAGCTGCCAAAGGTCTCCCCAGGGAAGGGGTCTTTTGTCCTCTCCCCCAGGGGAAAGCCCCAAGCCTCACAATGGGACTTCTTTAGCCTGTGCCATCTATTTTGGCAGTGCAGACTTGAGAGACTCCATGTCCGGCTTTCTGGCCTGACACAGAGTTCAGGATCTGGCAGCGCCCCTTCGGCTCCAGTTCCTCCCCACCCTGGAATGCCTCCACCTCACTCCCAAGACCCATACCACCACTCAGAGCTCCTACCTAGCTCTGGGCGAAGTCTGGTCGGTGCTGGGCTCAGCGTCAACTAGCACTGGACTTGTGCTGGCGCTGACTTGGTGCTGGGTGTTGTGGGCATGCCTTACTGCACATTTGCAATACCCAGCGCTGACAGTATGCTTGTGCTGCTGGCACTAAAGAGCTCAGGATTGGGCTCTAAGTAAATTGGAAAGATTTTGGTACAGTAATAATGAAGCTTATCTTTTTAATGCTTCTGTACCCTTCAGGGCTGAGCTCAGTGTGTATTGCAGTGATTTTCAATCTTTCGTCTCATGGCACACTGACAAGGCACTAAAATAGTCAAGGCACACCACCAGGTTTTTGACAATTGACAAGGTACACCATGCTGGCAGTGGGGGCTCACATCTCCCATTGGCCCTATTAATAAATGACCTTCCCCCAAATTCCTGTGGCACACCTGTGGACCACTCGCAGCACATCAGTGTGTCATGGCACAGTGGTTGAAAATGGCTGGTGTAATGACAAAATGGGGAAGTATATTGCAGAATTTGCAAATTCCAGCTCTCTGTGAGGCACAGGTTCTGGGTTTTCTAGGAACTCGGGGAGAAAATGAAACTTGGCAGAATTTCCATGGGGAAATTCATTTCATCTGTTTTCATTTTGCAACGTCTGTCACGTTGTCTTATCAGTAAATGAAAAAGAAACATGAAATTCGGCCATATGCATTCTATAAATTTCAATTTAGCTCTCAGGTGTCACACCTGCCATAACTCTGCTATTTGCTGCATTTCAGACAACAGACGTAATCATTTGTTTGGGGTCCTTGTATTGCTGCCAGGTGGGACATTATTTAGGGTGGCTTTTGCAATAAAGCCCACGACAATCTACCATTCATGATATACCTTGTAGTTGAAATATAGACAGTGGTGTCAGCCCCCTCTATGGGAAACAGTGTATCAAACTAATTAATTGGCAAAATGTATACAGTCTGTGCTTCTACTGACATGCTCTGGGCCTTCAAATTGACTGCTAAGACATTTTGTCACAACCCTGAAAACCCCCCCCCCCCCACACACACACACACACACAGTTCATAAAGCTATGTTCACTGTCATTTCCTGTTACGCTGCAAAGTATCACGCATATAACCAAAAAGGTCTGGCTATAAGGTTCAAGTGCATATATTTCAGTTCCTCAGTTGCTCTTCTTCAGGATTTGTGTGGAAGGAAAAATTCAAATGTTAATGGAGATTTTACATATGTTTGTTAGGAATGTCTCTTGTCAAACTCTCTGGCTTCGGCACATAAAATTGTATTAACTTGAATGCATAGTGATAGGAAGTACTACACGTAAAAGTGCAGAATTAAACTGTGAGAAAATGATACCAAAGGTTAGGCCCTCAGTCTTTCAGGGAAATTTAATTCTTTCATGTTATTCAACAGAAACCATTCAAATCACTACCTACAATCTGCGCAGAAACATCTGCACACTTTTGTCTCCAAGAAACACTTTGCTGCGTACAACGTTGACGCAAAAGTGAGTACAGTTAAGATGACTGGCGTCTTAACTATTTCCGTTTATATGACCATTTATTTTGCTTCTCTCTCTGTGTGCCTTTCTTTCTTATCCCTTACTCTTGGTTTCCTCATGTCTAGGTTAGATAATAACTCTAAAAGGGAAATGGTTGTTTGCTGAAATTCTTTCTGAGATATGACAGATTAGCACATTTTTGTGCAATATAAATATTAAATGATAGAAATAGTATAAACCTAAAGAAGTGAATACATTTGAGTACAAATTCAAATCTAAGTAGCCTCTGTTTTCTGTAGATAAAGAGCTCAATCCAAAAATAACCATGTATCATTGGGCACTGTAAACTACTACTGGCACAGCTGGTACTTTGATAGAGATATACATTTGCATGTGTATCTTAAGATGCAAATGCACATTCACCTGTACTGTGAAAGACACACTGGCAGAAGGGATGGCATACAGGCTGTCCACAAGATATTATTGGTATCTTGTATGCCCATTGTGTTCTGTTCTGTTGCACATGGAGCCAACAGATCTAAGGATTTGCTCTCTCCAACTTGCATGAGATTCTTTGGTGACCTGTGCGCAGCTGGGTTTTGTGTGGTAACTTCTCACAAAAGACAAAGCAGAGAAACTGCTCCTCTTTTCTACATGCAAGAGGATTCCACAGGGCTGAAGCAGCGTTCCCAGATGGGGGGGCACAGCACAAGTTTTGCAGGTGCCTCAATGCGCTGTGTAAGGCTCCTCCCCTTTGCCTTTGGAGCCATTCTGGGCAGTGAGAGCAAAGTGGAGGTTGAGCTGCACCATCCTGTTCGCCCCTGCCATGTCACCCCGTTTTTGCCGGTAGGACCAGATCCCTACATCTTTATTTTTGAAAAAATAAAAGTTGCCGTGGTGGTAATTCAGATCAGGACTGCAGAGCAGAGGAAGGAAAGAGTATTCCTTCTCTTTCCCTTTCCTTCTATGCAATGATCCAATAAAAATCCTTCCATGAAAGTTTCTGTTTGCCCTGGGAGAGAAGCTGCTACTGGTATCCGCATGTAGTGCTGTGAATCACATTGACTAAAAACCGTCCATGCCCGATTTTATTTACAGCAATATAAAATGTATGCGGGTTCCAGGATGACTTGGATCCCAAGATCTGATTGGACACACCTACAGCTTGGACATGCCTAGGGGAAAACTCTCGACTTCTTCCTTTGGGATCACAGATCCCTAAGCAATATCACACAGTGCTTTTTAGACTCTGAGAAAGGTTTGAAAAGCAGTTTAGAGCATGAGGATCTGCCACTTAAAAAACAAACTCCAAGCTTCCATTGAGCTTGCTCAAGCCTTGGGTGTGTCCAAACTGGATCTAAGCCAATATATAGCTATTTTATATTTGTACTTCTCTCATGCCAAGCTATCACAGGCTTAAAAAGATGTGCTCATCATATGCCCTGCACTTACATATAAAATTAAATACTGCACATTTGTGCTGCATTTGGCATTAAAACCAAAGTGTCACAGATCTATTAATAAAGTTGTCATATAGACAAGTATTTCTTAGAGTACCAACCACTTCCTTAGAAACCAATATGCTTTGTCTGTTAAACCTCAAAGCCCCATTCAAAGGCCAGCATTTTTGCAGACTGAATATCCATTATAGAAGAGATTTCCAGTTTCATTTTCAGAAAAGATTGATCGGTAGTGTATTCTTTTTCCCGTCTGAGTAACACTCTCACTTCTTTAGACCGCTTTCATGTGTCAGGGTGAACTTCATTACTTTCTTAAGTGAAGCAGGCTTCTTACAGGCTTCTTTTGAAATCTTAAGGATTTTTGACATTTGGGTCACTTTTGTTAAACTTGCACAAATGTTGGCAACCTAAAATAAAAAATAATCAGGATACTTTCAGTTCTCTGAAACCAAACCACACTTTTTTTCTTCAATGAAAATTTTAAGAGCCAATTTGGATATTCATCAGAAGCAGAAAATATAGAACATCAATTGACTTCTGATTCCAATTACCCACTTCTGATGTAATGTCTGAAGTGAAGACTTGTGGATGTCACCCGTGGTGAAATCCGTAAGTGCCAAATGATTTAGAGTCAAGTCTCATTGGAACCACTCAGTTTCAATCATCTGACAAAGCAAGAATTTCATGAACATGTTTTATGTTATTACAGCCAAATCATCTGGGTATATTTACTCAGAAGTAAGCCCCACTTGACTGAGTGCAAGTAAGAGTACATAAGATTGCAGCATGAAGTATTTATGACATTTATAGCAAAATCCTAAGCACATATTCAGAGAAGCACTATATGATCTTCATTCAATTAACTTTCTAGTGTTAAGTTGCATATCAAGTGTTTGGCAAAGTAAACCTCCACAGTACCTGTATAATGTGCTTTCACGTCAACGTGTTAAGGAAGATTACAACGTCCATTTTACAGATGAACTGAGACTGGAATATAATGACTTGCCCAGTGACTTGAACATGAGTACTATGGTCTAGTGGTCCATGTCAACCTGAAGAATAGGAAGTCTGGTGTCTTAGAACAGTTGGATGTTGTAGATTTGAGTTTCACGTGGCTTGATATCAACCAGTGGCATCACTGGGGTTTGTTTCACATGGTATGAAACCAGTTGACATGCTGGCCATCACAGAGTTGACATGGCCAGCATGTCAACTCTGTGATGGACTTCCTTCCATGCACTGGGCAGGACAACACCCCAGGTGGTTGGTGTGGTGATGTACCATTCCCCTGCACCCACTGTTTTTTGGCTATGACTTTTTATAAAATAGAGATATTTCAACACAGTTTGTTTCATTGCATTCTGCATGAAAGTACGCATCAACTGATACATAACATGATGGTATTATTTGAAAATACAAAGATTTTAAAAATTTTGGCCAGCAGTGGTGTCACCACCAACCCCCTGTGCGTGTCACCTGGTGTGGCCTGCACTCCCCTTAGCGATGCCACTGATACAAAAAATACTTGACTTTTTAACAACAAAAGTCACAATCTATCATACAGGCTGCTTATGTCCCATGGGCTACAGAAACCGTACCATACATGCCATATAAGTATCATAGGATATAGAAAGCACTTTGCTCAATGAGTTCAAAAGTAGCTAAGGCTGTACACTGACTGGTGAAACAGTGCATTAGGTTGATTCACAAGCACAAAATCATGATTGAGCATTATTTCGGACCCGGGTCTAGGCAGTAAAGAGTGTGTGTGAGAGCATGCCATTTCAAGCCACTTAAGAACTACAAATCCCAGAAATCCTTAACTCCACTGGCATTTCTTATATATAGGTCGGAAACACAGGTTGTGACATCTGGCTGGCAGCCAGAGAGAAAGACAAGCAAAGAAATTCCAGGAACAGAGGGACTTTACACACCGCAGAACATTAACAATGCCGTGCCATAACTTGATGCTGTCCCGCTATGTGTGAGTCAGAGGGACGAAAAATGGTGCTTACCCTTTGGCTGGAGCCTCTAGGTTGAGCGTGGCTGATTGGGTTGGGCAAGTCAATCCTGCCTGGCTCCTCAGTTCTCCACTATTATTTGAGCTCCTCCCTCCCTTGCCTTTGATCAGTTGGAGATTAGCTGGTTGCTCTTTTGAGGGCCAGATAGGAATTTTCTGCTGTAAACCTGACTGGTGTTTGGTTGGCAGTTTGTTTGTTTTTTTTGCCTACCCCAGATTAGCTTAGGGTTTGGGGTGTGTTAGGCTGTCACCTATTGTTGTTTTCTTTGGTCACTTTAGGAAGGTATCATGTGGGCTGAGTAGGCAGAAGTCAGTAGCATAGCTAGAGGGGGCAAAATGATAAATCCTGCAGGCGCCTCAATACTCCGTGTAAGTGGCGATCCCATTCACTGTCAGAGCAACGTGCAGGAGATGCTATTTGGTTCAATGCGTGCTTGCACCTGTGGCAGATGCAATCACGGCAGCAATCCTCTCCCCACTGCTGGACTCTGAGGCCTGGTTGGGGGATCCCAGTTGTTGGGCCAGCAACCCTTCCCCTTTGTTACTACCCTTCTTTCCCTGTGTCCAGGAAGGACTCAGACACCAAGCAAAGCACCAGTGGCAGACTTCCCATCCCTGCTCCCAGGGCTGCAAAGCCGCCCCCTCCCCATGAGATGCCACCCCCACTATGTGCAAAGCCGCTTCCCCACCTCTGGAGCGCAGCCATAGGACCAATGGCACTGGGCTTCCCCTTCTGAGGCTTCCCCGTGGTCTTAGTGCACTTCCAGAAAACTGAAAATGCCCTTTCTGACTGCATCGGAAGCCTCACTGAGGCTTCCCATGCTATCTTAGAGGTGCCCAGACAAATCATCCGGGGCATTTGCCCAGCGCTAGGTCCACTGCTATGGAGCGCACCCCTCTCACAGCAACCTTGCTAAGGTCGGAAGACAGAGAAACTTACAAGAACCATCCATTGATATTCATGAATGTGGATGGTGCTATTATGTCATTGGCTGTCTCACTGCATGTGTGGATTGAACTTACAATGACTTTTAGAACTGAAGTTTCTAGTACATTATTTTGTCCTGTTCTTCCTTAATAATACAAGGCATTCGGGGAAGACCATGAAATTACAATTTAAATATCCTGATAAGAAAGGATTAGTTGTGTGCCATTTTTAGCTTTTATTACAATTTTTTTCCCACAGGACTAAGGCTACAGATTGCATATAAAGTATATTGGGCTTTAAATTCAATGATAAGTCATTGTTAGAAGAAAGAATTCTGTGATAACATGGGTACAAGATTAATCCGCTCTGATGACAGCCTTACAAGTCTATCAGAAACAGAATAAGGTGTTAGATTTATCTATCCTATTGACAAGGACAGTGAAGGGAAGGGGAAATGGAACAAAATTAGTCTATTTGCATGACAACCTACAACTATAATCATATGGTTCTGCTCAAATCCTAGTATAATGGGCCATAAGGAAGCAGCCTAAACAAGACATATCATTTAGAACAACGCTGTGCCCATCAACCTTTCCAGTCTTTCTACAAAAAGCATTGCTAGAGAATAAAAATTAATTGCAACCTTCCCAAATGCAAGGTAAACACAAATGCACATGGCTTACTGTAACATTTTATACAGACTTGTTTTCAGAAGTTTTTAAAAAAACTGAGTTGTGAGCAGTAAAGAAGAACAAAAATGGCATTTTGTTTTCAACTGTCATGAATCATATTAACCTCGGAAGAGTCTGTCCCTCTCATGGGTTCAGGATTAATCCCCAAATGTCCAGTAAAATTAAAATGTTCACATCTTGGAAGAATAGTTAGAAATTCAATAAAGGGCGCAATCCTAACCCACTTTCCAGCACCGACATAAGGGTAATGCAGCTCCTAGGTAAGGAAACAAACATTTCCTTACTTTGAGGAGGCCTCTGTGATTGTCACCCAGCTGCAGGGTGTAGCACATGCCCCATTGGCACAGCTATGCCAGAGCTCAAAAGTGGGTTAGGATTTGGACCAAAGACTAAGAACAGGGTTTACCAAAACGGTGACAAAACCTTTCAGTTGTAAATGAGTAAATTCACATGGCTGCAAACAAATCCAAAAAGTGAAATCTGCAAAATGTCATCCTTTTGAACATGAAAGTATTTCTTGATTATAAGGACCTGTATTTTTATTTTTTGAAAATCTAAAGCATTATAGAAATAAACTATTGAAGAGGTTATTTTAATATATATATATATATATATATATATATATATATATATATATATATATATATATATATATATATATATATATATATATTTCTTTATTTCTTTATTTCTTTATTTCTTTATTTCTTTATTTCTTTTTTAAAGTAAGAGAGTAGCTCCACTAATGACATGGAATGATACAACTGTCCTGCAAGTTGGCATTTAGGATACACCAAATGGTATAATAAGGGCCCAATCCTATCCAATTTTCCAGTGCTGATGCAGCAGTGCCAATGGGGCATGCGCTGCATCCAGTGGTGAGGAGACAGTCACAGAGACTTCCTCAAGGTAAAGGAATGTTTGTTCCCTTACCCTGGGGCTACATTGCAGCTGCACCAGTGCTGGAAAGTTGGATAGGATTGGGCCTTCACTTGGCACTTGGTGTTCATAAGGCATATATAATGAATCCAATCATTAAATAGGTGAAGTACAGAAAAAAAGAGATATACAATAGAAAGGATACACAGTAATCATCCTAAAATTAGACATATCAGCCAGCAAAAGCGATACGCATGCATAAGCAACAGTGTGTGTACATGTGTGCATTTGCATGTCGCGAGTTATGAATCCGTATTCATGCATTCAAATTATATCCCATCTTTCTCCCCAAAGGGCACCCATGATGGCTGAAGTACTTTGCCCTCTGTATAGATGCTACATAATGTTGTTGTTATTATTATTAATAATATATTCAAAGAGAATATAAGTGCACATAGATCCGAACAAATATTTAAAGGGCACTGCAATGCTGAATTCACCCTGTTAACAGATTATCGCTGACATGGCTAAGGTTTTAATTCTCCCGGTCAGTCACTAGAGACGATATTTACAGCCCAGTCCTAAAGGCAAAGCTGCCTCTAGGTGCAGCGGCGCCAAAGTGGCTACCGCAGCGGCCACCAGAGGTCTCCTCAGGGGAAGCCCCACAATGGGAAGTCTCAATTCTGCACCAGGTATTTTGCCGGTGCAGACTTGAGAGACTCCGTGTCGGGCCAGAAGGCCCGACACGGAGTTCAGGATCTGGTCAAACAGTCCTGCCCCCTTCACCCCAGTTCCTGTCCACCAGTCCTGCCCCCTTCCTCCCCAGTTCCTGTCCCACCCTGGATGCTTCCTCCCACCCAAAAAGTCCTCACTACTGCCCGGAGCTTTTACCTAGCTCCAGGTGGCATCTGGCAAGCATTGGGCTCAGTGCCGACAGGCACGGACTAAGGACAGGGTGTCACAGGTGTGCCTTTCAGCAGTTTGCGACACCCAGCACCAGCATTGTACCAGCTCAGGATTGAGCCCTTAATCTATAAATTTTAATAGCACATCACACTATTTATACACATTGTTCTGTAGGTCTGTTTGACATTTCCTGTGTTCTGTTGTTGGGAACTCTAGCAACCACTATAAAAATAAATTATTAGAATCTCAAATTTTTGGCCATTGAAAGATTCTGATTTAATTTAAAACAGATCTTCTAGTTGAACATCTAGATATTTTACAACGCTGAAACCTGGAGAGTCCTTCTGGAAATGTTGGCAGGCAGAACACTCTGAAAATGGATAATTGTTGCATTTTTTGAGAGGTCAGAACTCTGCATTTAATAGGGGTAAAGGTAAATATTACTGACACCTACTCACTTAGCGAGCAAGGGAGAAATGATGAGGTAAATGATGCCTTTAAGACAAAAAAGCGACAAATTTTTCAAGAAGTGCTTTAGGTGGGTAAGGGATGATAAAACACAAAGGAGACAATCAAATATAAGTAGGTAGGCCTTTTGGATAGTTCGCTAAAAACATCAATTCACTATGCGGCAGAGGTCAGAAAGGCAAACAGAATATGACAGACTATCAGAAAAGAAAAATTACCAAAGATATACTATCCCTGTACAAATTCACAGCTGTGCAAACCACAGCTTCAGTCCTGAGTGTGGTTCTGGCTGCCTACATTACCGAAAGCACGTGTTAAGAAGAAAAGGCAACAGGGCACCAAAAGGGAAGCATTTCCTTCTAGTGAGGCATATTCAAGGAATGATCCAAATAGGCTGGCAAGCAGGCATTTGATTGAAGCGTCACAGGTCAACAACTTCTGAAATGATCAATGGAACAGTTAAAAAAAAAATCAGACCCACATCAAAATCCTGCATTGAAAGCTACAAGATGCTCATCTTGGTAGCTGATTGACAGCCCAATCCTATCCAAATTCTCACCCTGTGGGGCTGGCACAGGCTCCGCTGTAACCAGGGTGAGAATGGGGGCAGCTGGAGGTCTCCTTGAGGTATGGAAACATTTGTTCCCTTACCTAGTATAGAGCCCCAGCAGCCTCAATGGGTCTACTTGGATCAGCACTAGCGAAATTGCTGGCGCAGAACTGAGTAGCCCCATGTAGAGCTTGCAGGCTGGGGCAGGGGTTAGGATGCGGTGTAAGCCTCCTCTGCCATTATTGCCCCCCCTGGGCCTGAACTGCCCCTCTACACCCTCCTGTTGCTGGCCATGATTTTTTCCCCTTACAATGCCCCTGATGTAGTTGTGTTGTGGGACATTTTGGGGACAAAAGATGTTCCACACTACTAAGTGCCTTTCTTCCACAATGCCTCAGCAGTTGGTCCTGCCTGGATTCTGAGGCCTCAGCAGTTGCCATCAGTGCTGAAGTCAGGTCTACATGATGGTTGAAAAATTAAGGGCATAATCCTATTTTGTGCTGGAACAGGAAAGCCAAGAGGCTTGCACTGTATTGAGCGTAGGATAGGTGCCCAAAGTGGCTCAGGCAGAGGTAAGGGGAAACTCTTCCCCTTACATCCGTGTAAGCCACTACAGCCCCTATGGGTCTCCTCGAACTTGCGCCACCTCCTGAGGTGCCACAAGTCCAAGGAGAGCGGAGCATCTTGAAGCTGCTCCATGCTGCTCAGGGAACGGGGTTGGGATCTAGAATAACTGCCAGATCCCAGCCCCACCTCCCGCTCCCCCAGAACTGTTCTCCCCCACCCTCCCCCACCCTCTCTCTGCCCCAGAACATCTCTCTCCTGCCTCCTCCCTGCCTCCTCCCCCCCCCCAGACCCCTGCTCATCCAAGCTTGGCCAACACAACTTACCTGGGGGAAGCTGCCACAGAGGCTGGATGCAGCCTCTGTACTCCAGCGCACCTCCATGCTCTGGCACAGCTTCCTCCTGTGGAGGCGCAAACATACTTTATGGCATGGACTTGCGCCAGCCTAGCGTGAAGTTAGGATTGTGCCGCACATTTAAAGCCCCTTGGTTTGCCATTACTAGTTGTGTGGTTCTTTAGATCCTGGCCTTAATTCACAGTTATCTCCAAATAGTTTCCCTGAGCTCTTACCCAAGAGTATACATATAATCTGTTGAACTTTCAACATTGCATTTTACAGGGACAACTTTTTGAAAACTTAATTGGACTTAAGTTGTTGGAAATGTTTTTAGACAGGATTACATGAAATTTTCTGGCAGGTTAAAAAAGTATTTAGTTCTACTGATATCAATTAGCTTTTACACATACTCCCAAACTCATATACGAGGTAGTATAACTAATATCTCCAAGGTAAATACAGGCCTGGATTAACATGAATTTATACTAGCATTAGCAAGAGACCAAAACTGTTAGATATTTTTTTGTGCTCTCTCTCTCTCTCTCTCTCTCTCTCTCTCTCTCGTTATTTACAGCATATATGAGTGCCACCTGCAGTACAATCAGCCTTGCCGTTTCTTGATATGTTATTAGTTTCAATGTAATATTTGAAAATTCCATGACTCTTTCAATTTCTCTCTTCTTGTTCCATCTATATTCTATACATACAAGTCCAAAGTTTTCAGATTTCAACTACATCAGGGATTTTTTTTTTCCCATCAGTGGCTACTGAGATTTCCAAGCAATAAGGCGGCCTTGGCAATATTGCAGATTTTGAAAGGATTTCCTCACATGGTCTATGGTTCCTTCACATGTGTCACTCCACTCTTTATCCCTATATACTGGTAGATATTATCACTAAATCCAGGTGGTTTTATCTCTGAAATGTCTCTAAAATCTTCCATTTCCTCTTCATTCTCACCACAAAAATATAAAACTTGTCAAGTCCATCATCCTCTTCATCCTTGATTACCACAACCTCATTTTCTTCAGGCTCCGGCTGATACCTCAACATTCCGTTTTGCCACTAATCTGTTGTGAAAATAATCTTCCATTAAGATAGTGCTCTGACATTCCTAAATTGTCATCTCTGCTGGCTCTCCGATGCCTGCTACATCTGATGTGAGTTTCTCATATTATCCTTAATGGTTTTATGAGCTGACCCCTTTCCTGCTCCTCTCCACTTTTCACCTTTCATTCCTACCTTCTCAGCTCATCTAAGCTCCTCATCAAGATCTTTTTCTCCTATTCACCTATGAGCTTCTCATGTGGTTTCCTTCTTTTTGTCAGTTCTCAAAAAGTACTGTTGAAATACTGCTGAAAATACACAGTGAACTGGTTCTATGCCGGGAAAAAAATCTACCAATTCCCGATGCATCCGAGATTAGTAATATGCCTATAATATGAGAGAAGTATGTAATGGAGAAGCAGCTGTGGTGCATGCGCACATGTGTGTAAATCATTTATATAATTATTTTGTGTATTTAAACTTATGTTCCATCCAAAACCTTTTGGATAAGTAAAATAGATGAAAACCAAAGACATTGTGTTAAAAATAGATTAAAATGATACATCAGTACTGCAGTGTTCCCAGCTTGTATGTAGTTGGGACATCAGGGCATTGACTGGGCTCAGGATATAAAGAAAATCACAGGAAAAGAAGCCCTGGATGTTAATCTGCCTGGCTGATTACAAGCAGCACAGTAATTAAGAAGAGTTAGAATAAAACTTGTAAAAACATCATTTTTGCAGCTCTCCACTTGCTCATTCTTAAAGCAATGCTAAAACAGCCAGTACTTCACCAAATCTGACTCCTTGGCCCTTGCAAGTTAGCCTCAAACAAATAAAGTCTCACAGTGGTTGAAAGGTATTCGGGGTCACCCTAGACATGACATGTACATGCCATGACTGGAATTCCTGACATCCTTTTTCCTTTTCAAAAACAACCTCCTCCATGAGGAGGT